>NC_044040.1:192979983-194313733 GCF_901765095.1 Microcaecilia unicolor | reverse complement strand
CATGCAGGTAACGAGTTGATTTGGAGCATCTACCTGGTCTGTAGGGGCCAGATCTCTTACTGGTTGGTGGGGGATCAAATACTTATTTCCCTCTGCAGAATGCAAATAAATTCATATACTTTCCACAATGTGATTTTCCGGATTTAATTTGTGATGTGCTATCTCTCACTGTTACCAATAACCTACCCTTCAATTATGGGCTGCTCATGTCTTTGTCAGTGGGCAAACTTACAAAATCAGCAAGGGATCAAATACTTATTTCCACCACTGTATGTTTTCATGAATTAATGTCTAGGTTACTGGAGCCACACTCCCAGTGGTTCCACTGTTCCCAGAAAGCACTCACAGACCCAACACACAAACCACCAGGATTCTTTATCCACCCAGAGAGGCAATAAACTAAATATAGTTTATTGTCTTTTAAAAAAAAAATCAAACAGTGGAACAAAAATAGTGCAATCAGCAAACAATAACAGTTAACTGAAATATGGATCAATTAGAACACTAACTAAACATTTGCTTACTTCCTACAAAGTACCTGGGGAGATCAGGGCATATATAGATGTTCACCAGTTATCAAATACTACTACTACTACAAATATAACTGTTTCTTACAGGGCTTCAGCAAAGAGCTCTCTCTCTCTCTTCTCTTCGGCTGAAACTGAAGCAACAGCCAGCAGCTGCTAGGTAATTTCAAATTCTAGGCCAATTAGAGCCCAGTCAACAAGTTCTAAAAGTATACTGCTCACAGTACTGTAGATTCACCTTCACCGAGTGAAAACTAAAAGAAGGCATTCACTTTTCTATAACAGCTTTAACATAAAACATGCACCACCTGCTGGCCAAACTAGAGCAATGCACTTCAAGGTTTAATAAAGGCAATTTTACTGGTTTCGAACACACTGTTCTGTCACAAGCCATTAAGAGACTTGGGAAAATCCACTGCTTATTTCTAGGATAAGCAGGATAAAATCTGTTTTACTGTGTTGGGATCTTGTCAGGTACTTGTGACCTGGATTGGCCATTGTTGGAAACAGGAAACTGGGCTTGACAAACCTTATGTTCTTACCCCAGCACTACCACCCATATACAGAAGCATTCAAATTCATTCTGTGGGCTTTCTATCCCTTTGTGCCTACGGCATGAAAGGAACAAAACAATAGAGTAGCCCTCCCCAGGTGAGAGTGAGCAGATAAAAATGATAACAAAATCAAGGGTGGTATGGGCTGAATCAGGTGCAAGAAGTGAGGAGATCAAGAGGGTCTATGGCAATAAACCAGTAACTGAATTGGCCACAATAAATGGGCACTAAAGTTCTCATTTGCCATTACATTATTTCTTTAACTACCTGCATTGGCCTTATGCTGTACCTCACATGAGTTCATTAAAACACACAAATCATAGAGAAGAAATTTCTTGGCACAAGCTAGCTTTGAAAAAAAAAAAAAAAAAAAAAAAAAAAAAGACACGCGCACACGTTCTCTGATGGTTAAAAAAAAAAGAATTGACTATGAAGTGAGCCTATAATGATTAAAAAAAAAAAGTTTACTCAATATCATTTTAAGAACAAACATGACAAAAAAAACTGAAGGCAGATTTAGGCAGTGGCGTACCAAGGGGGGGGGGGGCGGTCCGCCGCGGCGCGCGCCTGTGGGCTACGACTTCGCTAACTTCGCTCGTTCGCTGCAGCTCCCTCTGCCCCGGAACAGGTTACTTCCTGTTCCGGGGCAGAGGGAGCTGCAGCGAACGAGCGAAGTTAGCGAAGTCAGAGCCCACAGGCACGCGCCGCGGCACCCCCCCGCACCCGGGGGGGTGTCATTTCGCAGGCGGGGGGGGGGGGGGGGGGGGGGCGCATCGGCGATCCGCCCCGGGTGCCATCCAGGCTAGGAACGCAACTGGATTTAGGAGTCAGAGAGAAACATATTCTGTGTGATGTTTATACTAGTTTTTCCACATATATTCTACCTAGGCTTATGTGTGAGTAACAGTACAAAGTAATTAATACAAAACACACACAAAAAAAAATCATCATTTCTGAACTATTGCCTCTGAATGCAAAAACCTTATGCCCTGTTGGCATTTTTAAGTTTTTTTTTTTTTGTTTTTTTTTTGGGGGGGGGGGGGGGGGTAGGGAATATTTCTACAATGGCACAAGGAAAAATAATTTGAAAAACTTACTATTTGTATTATTCGCCACCCAAGAGTTGATATGGCTGGCTACAGTTGCAGCCTGCTTAAAATCTACACTCTCTGTACGTGCTTTGAAGTATCTTTCCGCCATTTGTAGAAAAGAGTTGTGGAGATGAAATCCGTTCTGTACATACAGAGAGTTTACGATGTTCATCAGATAGGGGTTTTCCTTGGCAGTTAGTTCATTGGAAAGATCCTTTAAAAATCCAAACTCCTCACCTACAGAAACATACAGACAACGTGCCTGTAAGAAAAATGCAGTGAATAAAACAACGCACAACCTATACGCAATTATATACCTTGTGTGCTATAGGGGAGACAACAGAACACTAGCCCCAATTCTATAAAAGTTGCTAAGAATTGCATGCGCAAATTTGTGCGCGCGCCCAATTTACACACACAATTTGACTGAATGAGCTAATCAGCGCCAACAGGCTTTTTAACAAGCAAATAATAGCACCAATTAGATTTAACTGAAATGTTTATGCGCGAGTCAAAAAAGGGGGGGGTGTGGTAATGGGAGAGTCATGGGCGGATACAGTAGAATTGAATATTTAACTGAGCAGTGGTACTGGAGTGGCCTAGTGGTTAGGGTGGTGGACTTTGGTCCTGGGGAACTGAGCTCGATTCCCACTTCAGGCACAGGCAGCTCCTTGTGACTCTGGGCAAGTCACTTAACCCTCCATTGCCCCATGTAAGCCGCATTGAGCCTGCCATGAGTGGGAAAGCGCAGGGTACAAATATAACAAAAATAAAATAGATACTATTGGAAATTCTACATGGAATGTTGCTACTATTGGAAATTCTACATGGAATGTTGCTATTCCACTAGCTATGTGAATGTCCACAGCCTACTTGCAGGGAATAAGTTTGCCTTAATAATTGCAAAGCCCAAACATCCGTGTATCTTGTTTCAATACCTGTATAAATTGACTCGTTTTTGGGAACCCTCGGACGATACCACTAAAAGGCAATCTCATAAATTTCTGCCTAGTGGCTCAGCATCTCTTCATAGGGTCTTCCCTCAATTAACTATTAGTGCTGTTTATAATGCTGTGACAAACAAACTCAAAAAGTGGCTAAATTATATACGTGTTATAAATAAATAAAGAACTCATAAAAAACTTATCTTGAGTTCTAGTCCGTGTCTCTCGCTGGTGTAATCCACTTAGGCTTCCCCTAAATTACGCCCGACGCCGCGGGTTTCAAAACTTGCATCAGGGACTCGGGTTAAAAACCGCCTTAGATTCACAACAGTATATGAGCGTAGACATACTGCAGTATGGTTTTCGGATGTCTACGCTCATATACTGTTGTGAATCTAAGGCGGTTTTTAACCCGAGTCCCTGATGCAAGTTTTGAAACCCGCGGCGTCGGGCGTAATTTAGGGGAAGCCTAAGTGGATTACACCAGCGAGAGACACGGACTAGAACTCAAGATAAGTTTTTTATGAGTTCTTTATTTATTTATAACACGTATATAATTTAGGCACTTTTTGAGTTTGTTTGTCACAGCATTATAAACAGCACTAATAGTTAATTGAGGGAAGACCCTATGAAGAGATGCTGAGCCACTAGGCAGAAATTTATGAGATTGCCTTTTAGTGGTATCGTCCGAGGGTTCCCAAAAACGAGTCAATTTATACAGGTATTGAAACAAGATACACGGATGTTTGGGCTTTGCAATTATTAAGGCAAACTTATTCCCTGCAAGTAGGCTGTGGACATTCACATAGTTCTTATCTTTGGATATGTGAAGAGTATTTAAGTCACCAAAGAGTTTCGTGTATGAGGGAGATCTGAAGTGGTTTCAGCTATTCCACTAGCAACATTCCATGTAGAATGCTGCGCAGGCTTCTGTTTCTGTGAGTCTGACGTCCTGCACATACAGAAGCAGAAGCCTGCACGGCCACATTGGTGATCTGCAAGGGCCGACTTCTACATGGAATGTTGCTAGTGGAATAGCAACATTCCATGTAGAATCTCAAATAGTAGCAACAGTGGAGGAGTGGCCTAGTGGTTAGGGTGGTGGACTCTGGTCCTGGGGAACTGAGTTCGATTCCCACTTCAGGCACAGGCAGCTCCTTGTGACTCTGGGCAAGTCACTTAACCCTCCATTGCCCCATTTAAGCCGCATTGAGCCTGCCAAGAGTGGGAAAGCGCGGGGTGCAAATGTAACAAAATAAGTCCTGGCTATTTTGGTATTGGAGCAAGGAACAAAAAAGTGAGGAAAGTCCAGAGAGCATATCAAAGTATTTTTTTTATTGTAAACAGCAAATGGACTACCCACCAAGTGCATTTTGGTATTGGGCCACAGAGGTAACAAGGGACAGAGTCAGGGAGGAGCAGCCGTAAAGTGGATGCTGACAATATTCAGGGCCGACGTCACACAAAGCTAAGCAGGTATATATAACCACACAAACAGCAGCTCTAACTGCCCCTTAGCTATGCATGTGCTGGAACTTGCAAAATACTTCCAGGCAGCGGCCTGACGTATTCCAATTCTCCCTCCTTCCCAGTAACGTAAAACAGAAATCTTCCGCCCGAGGTCAAAAGGAGCTGCAGTGGGAATCGAACCCAGGTTGCCAGGATCAAAGCCCGATGCACTAACCATTAGACTACTCCTCCACTATAAGGTACTATAGAGTACTGAGAGACTGCCACTAGAGGAAGGGGCAGCCGTAAATCGGCAGGAATCCAATGAACATCGTTCCTGCCCATTCTCCGCTAGACCACCAGGGATCAAGCAGATGGGGGGGGGGGGGGGGGGTTCCTGATATTTCGGGGAGGGAGGTTGGGACCTGGCCAAATACCCTTAAGCAGGTCCTTGCTGAATATCGGTTGGCATCCGCATAAATTCTGATGGCCTGCACATGACCTGTCACACGATATTCAATTCTAGTGCCTGGACAAGGACCAAGTATTGAATATCGCAGCCTCATTTAGTTGGCGATGGTCAGTGTTTAAAAAACGCTGACCACCACTGTTGGCTAGTATATGCTTTGAATTAAAAGCTAGATATTAATGGGTTTCAGCCTTACACTTTTGAAAACTTTCCAGTGGGATGAGAACTATTTTTTCTTGAATGGGCTCAAATGTATTCTTCTTCTCTACCCAAGGAGATTATACACCAACTAGTTGAAGTCTATCAAATTGATAGTGCCTAGGATCCTAGAAAGCCAGGAATTCTCCCACTGGTTCTTGAAAAAAGATACTTCATTAAATAAAAATACTGCACACTGACAAATTAGTGTGTGCTAAGTGCCATGTGGAATTTACCACACGTTACCCTCCTCTCCTCCTTCCTGTACACATTAATTGATTTGCTTACTTTATTTATTTTTTGTCTATTAGATTGTAAGCTCTTTGAGCAGGGACTGTCTTTCTTCTATGTTTGTGCAGTGCTGCGTACGCCTTGTAGCGCTATAGAAATGCTAAATAGTAGTAGTAGTAGTAGTATCCCAGAACTAAACATACATCTAAAAATCTTTGATAAAATAATACCATTTTTAAAGGAGTCAAATCCCATAACATGTTTAATTTCCTTCAAGGTGGATCCATGGGACGCAAGCTCCAGTATTCCCAAAGCAATACAAATGCTCAAGGGGGAAAAGACAATATTCTCATTTTCTCCAGTTGCTCGCAGCTTATGGTAAATATTTACTGAGAACTCAGTCATGGCTTCCTTGGGTACATTTGCACTAAAGGTCACAGTGTGCAAAACCAGCAACAACAACAAGCCGAGGAAGTACATTGTTCAGGTCTGAAAAAAAAATAAAAAGAGGGTTAGAATTACGAACTTTTAAAAAGTTATGAAAACAAGAGCACACAAAATCACTTAACAGCATAAGCCTGAAATATTACACACACATATATATTTTGGGGGGTTTGAACCTTTTCTCAACGTGCTAGAAACAAAACATGCATTTTTATACAGCACAGAACCCACATCTTCAAAACAGGTGACCCCTCCATCCTGCATAGCTTATGTGATTCTACCTACAACTTCTAAAATTCCTAAAAGGACCTACAACTTATCTTATCTGGTTTATTTATTTTCAGCTTCTCTATCATAGCTATTTCCAGGGCTTGAGCACTCCAACCTCTGTAATGTTTTTTTTTTCTTCCTGAGGGAGTTCTCTTCTCTCAGGACATCTCTCTGGGTAAGTGAGCATTTTGTTCTGTGCTTTGGGGACTGGGACAGAAGAGAATTTGTAGGTTTATTGATAAACAGTTTGAAAATCCTAAAAAAAGCAAATCTTATTTATTAAACTAGGTTAAATAGTCTAAAACTCTTTTTGCCATGTCTTAAAACTTAACTGTCCTAGAGCATTAAAATAATTACTTATTGTCCCCTCTTGACCATCTAGATGCCAGAAGGTACAGACTAACGACTATTGAATTAAGATACCACATTCTGTGCAGCCTAGCAACAGCCAGTATATTCTCATCTCCAGTCGGTAGTCAAAAGATATTCTGGCTGTCCAGTCAGTCAGATAGGCTGAGGTAAAACTGGTGCTTAGTTTGAGAGGAAAAGTCTGAAAAAGAAGATACTTTGCTTCGAGGTTCTGAGCGGTTTATCTGTACCTTGGAATTAGAGCTGGGAGTAGGGTTACCATATGGCTCCAGAAAAAGGAGGGCAGATTGAGCCAGTCTGGGTTTTACTTCCATTGTTTTCAAAGGAAGCAAAACCCGGAGTGGATCAATATGCCCTCCTTTTTCTGGAGCCATATTGTAACCCTACCTGGGAGCTCCCAGGTCCCTAACTCTGGTTCTTCCTTCCCACATCTGTTCTTTCTTGAGGGGTGAACTCTTGTCATGCCTCAGTCCCTCTCCCTTGAGTGCCCTGTTGGAGAGTTCCACCTGCAGACTTAAATTTTTATCTGGTTAACTTAAGTTTACTGGGTGATGACAGAAGACAGGGGAGTCTGCTGTCTAGTCAGCTGTTTTATTCCTAGAGGGCTCCTTGGGACCATGCTGAGCAGGAGTCCTCCAACTGCATCGCTCCCAGTGGGGGGGGGGGGGGGGGGGGGGGGTGGTACTACTACAATACTGTATTTTTAAATCTCTACATTCCTGCAGAGCTTGCCTGTGAAATAGCTCCCCCCCCCCCCCCTCCACTGGGAGCAATGCAGTTGGAGGATTCCTGCTCAGCTTAGTGGGAACAGTCTATTCAACCTCATATCTTAAAAAAAAAAAAAAAAAACCCTAACATTTATCACTGATCAACTTAACATTTCTTTGAGAAAAAATAGTTTTTTAAAATTACTTGAAAGATATGTACAAAGCCATAATAAGGAAAATACAAATTAAGGAATATAAACATAAAACACTTAATATTCTTAGGCTTAGACCACAACGAGGATTAATTCAGAAATATCAGAGAAAGTTGAAACAGAAAAGAAGTTTAAAAAGGGGGGGGGGGGGGGGGAAACAAAGCAAATAATCCTGTCTTATAGCAAAATTAAGAACAGTGAGGGTTAACCTAGACCACTTATGGAATAGCTAATGAGACCCTTCTCCCGTCAAAAAAAAAAAAAAATTGCAGCTGAGGAGGTTCATCGAAAAAACTTAAACGTTCCGCCAAATAAATCAAACATTTGCATGTATATCTCAACTGAAATCTAGGTTGAACTCTTGGCGGCCATTTTAAACAAGCAGCAGAGGCGGTAAAAGGATCAGAAGCAGTGGGCAGGAAAGCATGGGGACTTTTCCTGCCCCAAAGCAAGCCGCTAGACCACCAGGGTGATCCAAGGTATGGAGGGAAAGCAAAGCTCCTTTTTACATTCTGCGGGAACCCCACAGGATCCGGGTCCATCCTTGCGGACCTTGGTCCATCCCCACAGGATCCCCGCAGTCCTGGAGGGGATCCCCACCCACCATATCTGCGAGAATCCCGCTATTCCCGTTCTATGTAGCTCTCTAGCAGCTGAGCATCCTTCTGGTTCTGACTTTGCTAGGTCACATTGTTCCAGCACTTACAGGTCCTCAGACATTATCACCCCAAGGTCCCTCTTCGGTATGTGCATATCAGCCTCTCACCCCTTACCACATACAGCACCTTTTTTTTTTGTTATATTTGTACCCCGCGCTTTCCCACTCATGGCAGGCTCAATGCGGCTTACATGGGGCAATGGAGGGTTAAGTGACTTGCCCAGAGTCACAAGGAGCTGCCTGTGCCTGAAGTGGGAATCGAACTCAGCTCCTCAGGACCAAAGTCCACCACCCTAACCACTAGGCCACTCCTCCACTGTTGCTACTATTTGAGATTCTACATGGAATGTTGCTATTCCACTAGTGCTATTCCACTAGCAACATTCCATGTAGAAGTCGGCCCTTGCAGATCACCAATGTGGCCGCGCAGGCTTCTGCTTCTGTGAGTCTGACGTGCAGGACGTCAGACTCACAGAAACAGAAGTCTGCGCTGCCTTCTACATGGAATGTTGCTAGTGGAATAGCAACATTCCATGTAGAATCTCCAATAGTAGCAACATTCCATGTAGAATCTCCAATAGTATCTATTTTATTTTTGTTACATTTGTACCCTGCGCTTTCCCACTCATGGCAGGCTCAATGCGGCTTACATGGGGCAATGGAGGGTTAAGTGACTTGCCCAGAGTCACAAGGAGCTGCCTGTGCCTGAAGTGGGAATCGAACTCAGCTCCTCAGGACCAAAGTCCACCACCCTAACCACTAGGCCACTCCTCCACTGTTGCTACTATTTGAGATTCTACATGGAATGTTGCTATTCCACGTAGAAGTCGGCCCTTGCAGATCACCAATGTGGCCGTGCAGGCTTCTGCTTCTGTGAGTCTGACGTGCAGGACGTCAGACTCACAGAAACAGAAGTCTGCGCTGCCTTCTACATGGAATGTTGCTAGTGGAATAGCAACATTCCATGTAGAATCTCCAATAGTAGCAACATTCCATGTAGAATCTCCAATAGTATCTATTTTATTTTTGTTACATTTGTACCCTGCGCTTTCCCACTCATGGCAGGCTCAATGCGGCTTACATGGGGCAATGGAGGGTTAAGTGACTTGCCCAGAGTCACAAGGAGCTGCCTGTGCCTGAAGTGGGAATCTAACTCGGTTCCTCAGTTCCCCAGGACCAAAGTCCACCACCCTAACCACTAGACCACTCCTCCAAGTACATCACCCTGCACTTCTTTGCATTACATTTTAACTTCCAAACATTAGACCATTCTTCTGCTTTTTGTAGCTAATTTCTCAAGCTGCTAATTAAAAACAAAAGCAATAACGACAAAAACTTTGAAGTAGAGAAGATGTCTACACTGGTTTATTTAAAATAAAGCTAGCATTCTGGAACATTCTAAAATCCTATCAGGCTGCACAGATGCAATTATGCACAATGAATTAAATTAATAAGATTGCTGTGTGCCAGTGAGCAAGAACAGATCGTCAAGGTACCAGGAAACAGCTGGAGATAACAAATATTCTTCCTCTTGCATCTATAGGAGGAATTGGGATGAGTAAACACAGTTGATTATTATGTTTCTCATGGCGTGCAGGGGACAGATATCAAGAAAAATACATGGTAAATGATAAGAAAGGAACCAGCAAAGACTACCTACCTTATCAAGGTACTAGCACAACAGCTATTGAGAGAGAGAGAGAGAGAGAGAGAGAGAGAGAGAGAGAGAGAGAGAGAGAGAGAGACAGTGAGTGTCAAGAGAGTGTTTTGTTAGATTATAGTTCCACTGTAATAGCAAAGGTCAAGCTGTCTGTTTTATCATTCCCACCTTAAGTAAACTCCCTTACCTGTCCTGTTTGTCCTGATTAGATTGTAAGCTCTGTGGAGCAGGGACAGTCTCTTCATGTTCAAGTGTACAGTGCTGCATATGTCTAGTAGTGCTATAGAAGTAAGTAGTAGTAGGTTACACGGTCATTCATAGGAGTCAGAAGGTTGAACAGCATTTTCCAAAGCGGTTTACGATACAAAAATCAAAGAACTGGCAACAGAATATAAAGGAACTACAATGGGGACAGGGAAGTGAAATCCAAGAAGAGATGAAAATAAAAAGGAACGTCAGCAGTAAACAATGAAAAAGCTAGGAGAACCTGGAGACACCACTACGAAACCTCCGTTGAACCACCAGTCCACGAAAGGCTGCTGGAGTCAAAAGCAAAAGTAAACAGGTGGGCCTTAAAAATGGATAAGGCGGGGTTCTAGTCAAAGGGCTAGGGGAATAGCATTCCGAAGGAGAGGATTCATTACGCTGAATATCTGAGAGTATAAAGAGAGGTGTTTCCCCAAGTCCGGTCCTGGAGTACCCCCCACCCTTGCCAGTCAGGTTTTCAGTTATCCACAATGACTATGCATAAACTTGATTTGCATTGGCTGCCTCCATCATATGCAAATCTTTTTCATGCATATTCATTGTGGATATCCTGAAAACCTGACTGGCAAGGGGTACTCCAGGACCGGACTTGGGAAACACTGGTATGGAGGATAGATGGATAGAACAGAGGGCAGAAATCTAAAGTGGAGGAGTGGCCTAGTGGTTAGGGTGGTGGACTTTGGTCCTGGGGAACTGAGGAACCGAGTTAGATTCCCACTTCAGGCACAGGCAGCTCCTTGTGACTCTGGGCAAGTCACTTAACCCTCCATTGCCCCATGTAAGCCGCATTGAGCCTGCCATGAGTGGGAAAGCGCAGGGTGCAAATGTAACAAAAATAAAATAGATACTATTGGACATTCTACATGGAATGTTGCTACTATTGGAGATTCTACATGGAATGTTAATGTTGCTATTCCACTAGCAACATTCCATGTAGAAGCCTGCAGACGTCAGACTCACAGAAACAGAAGCCTGCGCGGCCACATTGAGTGACCTAGTGGTTAGAGTGGTGGACTTTGGTCTGAGGAACTGAGTTCAATTTCCACTTCAGGCACAGGCAGCTCCTTGTGACTCTGGGCAAGTCACTCAACCCTCCATTGCCCCATGTAAGCCGCATTGAGCCTGCCATGAGTGGGAAAGCGCAGGGTACAAATGTAACAAAAATAAAAAAATTAAGTAACTGGTCCTGCAAAGAACAGAGGACCCTGGTGGGGGGTGGGGGGGTGGAATAAGTATCGGGACAAATAGGGTGATTGGCCGGAATGGTAGATTTTGTGCATTAGGAGTGTTTTGTAGGAGATCCGGAATGTAACGGGTAGCCAGTGTTCTTCGCCGAGGAGCAGTGTGACACAATCAAAACGTTTTGCCCCAGTTAAGAGGCAGATGGTTGCATTCTGGACATCTTTCTTTCGAATACCTTGGAGTACTGCATTACAGTAATCAAGGCTAGGGAAAGCGCATAGCCTGGATGAAGATTAAAAGCGACAGAAGTCAGTGTATTACTGCACACAACTGCGCGAGTGGTGGGCAAGGGAAAGGGCCTCTTGGATGAGGCAGCTACCTCGCACAATCATCCACTTATTCTTACACTTGCTAAAACAATGTAAGATTGAAATTTCCAGTATAACCTGGGCATAGTCATTAACAGTATTCATGACGACGTGCAAATTTGGGAAGCATTAAGACGCGTATGGATTTTGTTCAGAAGAGTTATTTTAAACTCTGGAAAAATGAGAACATAGCTGTAAAAACTTTATCTCTCAGTGACGGCAGAAGCCTGAAATCTGGCACCAGTTTTCTTCAGCCAAGATAAATATTCAGCGTGCGAGAGGCTGTATTGGGAGCGGCGGAGCTAACGGTGCAAGCTCCGGCATTAACTTTACATACGTGTACTTTCTGCTTTTCATTGGAACTCTCTGTAATAAAATGCCGATTTGTTTTCTTCTCCAAGTTAAAGTTGCCTCAAATGGATCCTGAAAGTCAAAAATGAAGACTTGGCTGATGAAGCTGAAGTTCATTTGCTGTCAGCAGTTCTTAAAAGCTGCACAGAAGATGTTAAGATAACAGATTCTCTTTTACAGGGAATGTGCTGCATCTCGTGCTCAAGACTGTCCTCTATAATAAAATACATATGCATGCAAAGCAAATAATGAATCTACATATGAGATTTGAGTCTGCATAACAAATATCCAGAACAACTAGACTGGTTAGGACAGGAAGTGGATAATCTGCGATCCACCACTGAATTTTATGCAGCTCTCGAGACCATGAGAAGCACACACAGAAAACGGAACGCACAAGTTATCACTACCCAAAGTTTTGGTAATTTTAAGTACTGTATCTTGCAAACATTTTCACAATAGTGGCAGAGACCTCATCGACCTTTTAAAGTAATGACGGAAGTATACAATAAGAAACCATTACTGGCAATCATTCATGTTCATTCAGTCACCACTTCGAGTTTTGCTGGCAGCGAATTATACGGCACATTTGTTAATTTTCAGTGTGCGGCCCGCTAAGGATAGTACAGACATTCATGCGGCCCTCTTCGTATAAAAGGGGTGGGGGATACATCACTGCTATAGACTAGTCAAATTTCACGCGCTCAACTTGAGGGTGTGTGGCAACAAGCCACTTGGAAAAAACAAATATCGAAGAACAGTTCAGCATTTAGAGAATTTACAACTCTGGGTACATAGCATTATAATTTAATCAATGGAGAAACACATTCCAAAAAGACGGTCCCGCAGAACTTGCCTCGCAACCTGAGTCCGTTTCCGGAGACCGAGACACAAAGCGCACGACTTGAGATTGTGCTCCAGCCCGAGGCACTGGAGGCACCAAGCGTGGGTGTCGGTCTGCGAGATCGGCCGGCCGCAGCGACCACACTTCTTAAATCCACTCGGGACCTTCGAGGACATCGACGGAAAAATCGCGTCGGCGAAGTCAAAGTCGGCAATGGTGGCTAAAATCACACCACGAAAAAATCAACCAACCGAGCGGCCACTAGGCCGCAACGTGGCGTCCCCGCTAGAAAGCGAGGGAAAAAGGGGAGCGCGTGCTCCACACGCGCAAAAAATTTCTTTTTTTTTTTTTTTTTTTTTTTAAAACAATACAAACAAAAACAGAGGGAACCGAACGGTCCAAGCGACGATCCGCGTAAACGCGGTCGAAAATCCGGCGGCTGAACAGAGAGAGAGGCAAACGCACCACTCTCTCAGTCGCGGAAAAAAAGTAACTGGCGGGAGCGGTCGCGCACGGGCGGGAAGGCGGCCGCGCATGCGCGGTGGGCGTGGCCTGCGTGCCGACCGTCCCGCGAAGCTTCTTCCGGTTGGTGGGGGCTGCCGCGGACGTCAACCCAGTCGTGAGAACAAGCAGCCTGCTTGTCCTCGGAGAAAAACACATTACACAGCTGATCCAGACTTCACCTATTCTAAAATAATATCAAGAACATGGTGCTGTTAAAGAGTGAGCTACCCCACCAGTGCTTTTTTTGTGCCGGTACGGTGTACCGGCACCTTTTTTTCCGAGGGCTGGCAGCTCCCCTACATTCCGTTCTGCCCACTGCAAAATATTCTAGTTACTGAAGTCGCAGCGGCGAACCGGCGGCAGTAAAGGCAGCAAGCAGGCAGGCTCGCCTCCGTCCTTCGCTTCCCTGCTTTCTCAACGTCCCGCCTTCCACTGATGTCATTTCCTTTCCACAAGGGCGGGATGCTGAGAGGGCAGGGAAGCAAAGGACGGAGACGAACCTGCCTGCTTGCTGCTTTTACTGCCGCCGCGACTTCGGTAAATAGAGTGGCACGTCGGTCAGCCTTCATTTATATAGTAGGATATGGCACCACAATGCTTGAAGCAAATCATATTTCAGTTACCTGTTATTGTTTTGCTGATTGCACCTTTTCTGTTCATTATTCTAATTTTTCATGACAATTAACATTTTTAGTTTATTGCCTCTGCTTGTCTGGACTAAGATTCCTGGTGGTTTGTGTGTTGGGTCTGTGGGTGCTTTCTAGGAACTATGGAATCACTGGGTGTGTGGCCCCAGTAACCTAGAAATCATTGGGGATAACTTGAGAGCGGGAGACTTGCCCAGAGGCAGTTGGGACCCAGTCGGTGGGAGGAGGGTGCTAGTGTAGAGCACAAGTGGCAGGTGCAGGCAGACCTGACCCTCTAAGTGGCCGCGAGGTAGCGCCAGGTGGGTGGCTAGGCATTTTATGACACTCCATTGCCCCAGGTACAAAAACTTAGCTTGAGAGCCTTCTAGGGACAGAGAAAGTACCTGCATATGTGTACAGTGCTGTGTACGTCTAGCAGTGCTATAGAAATGATCAGTAGTATTAGTTTCAGAACATGGGAAAGACTTGCGTTGGGGCTACTGCAGGTCACCTTTTAATGCTGCTATGTCTACATAGGTTTACCCCCATAGTCACTGCACAAAGAGGTCAGCCTGTTGGTGCACAGCTTTTTTGTTCATAGCATAGCGTAAACCATCTCTCTTTTTCTCTACACAATACACCACAGTGTTTTAAAAGAAGAAAATAGACTGTATACTAAAGTCTGGAAAGATAGGAGCTAGATGTCACAAAACCAGCATGATTTATTACACAATTATTTATTACCAGAGGAACATGCAGATGGTTTCAAATTGCACAGCCTTAAAGATAAGGTTAGGTATGGTGTTGCTATGACTGCAGAGGATCAAACACACTTTCAGTGGTTACAACAATGAAATTGCACACAAAATTCTAATTCTTTTATATGGGCTGGTAATATATCTACTACTACTACTTATTTCTAAAGCGCTACTAGACGTACGCAGCACTGTACACTTGAACATGAAGAGACAGTCCCTGCTCGACAGAGCTTACAATCTAATTAGGACAGACAAACAGGACAAATAAGGGATAAGGACAAAGAGTAGCAAGATTCAGTGCAGAATCCTAAAGAGTAGCAAGATTCAGGAATCCTATAGTAGCAAGATTCTGTGCAGAATCCGAATGAGTAGCAAGATTCCGGAATCCCAAGACTACTACTACTACTACTTATCATTTCTAAAGCACTACTAGACTTACGCAGCGCTGTACACTTGAACATGAAGAAAGTCCCTGCTCCACCGAGCTTACAATCTACATATCTAGTTGCAAAATTTATATGCTGGCTGCTATCAACTATGCTCAAAATAAAATAAAAAGCACGGTAGTGCTGCCTTTTGGGACCACAAAGTTGATTCCATTCCTTTGGGGAGGAGTTTGTGCTTTATTTTTAAATTTTCCACGAATACACGTCAACATGTTTATATTGAAGTGTAGCATCTGTTTCAATAACTCCCGCTCCCAGCCTCATTAACCAGCCCAGTACAAGCACTACACACCCTCCCCTAGATAAAAGTTAAACTTCTACCCACTGATCAAAACAGTGCGGTTTCTGCTCTACTGCAGGAAAAAGGCTTGCGACATCTAGCACCTAATTCTCTCACTGCCTCCCCCACCCCCCAAGTCCAGCACCTAATTCTCTCCCCAACCATAGGGGACTTCTGGCAACCTTACTGCACACACTCTTGCACATGAGTTATTTAGGTGTCCTTCTACTACACTGCGGTATACATGAATGCAAGCTTACCACGGGTTAAAAAAAAACACACTACCATGGGGAGCACTCAGGAGTCCTGCTGTAGTTTTGGCATGCATACGCTATTCCCACGCACTAGTCATAGCGGAGGCCACTTTTTGATACAGCTTAATAAAAGGGCCCCTTGATTAGGGAATTAACACACTGGTAAGGCATTATCAGTAATTCGTGTGTGACGAGACAGCGAAGATGACTCAAAAAGTGAACAACACTCCAGATAAAGATAGCCGTTTATTGAAGGGCGAACAAGACTCAGCTGTGTTTCGGCCTATGAGGTCTGCATCAGGAGTCTCTTGTATTCAATAGTTATATCCACTTGTAGTATTTGTCATCAAAGGTGTATCTAAATGGTTTTACTGCTTTTAAATTATGAGCTCACCCTCGAGGTTTTATTGCCAACTATAGCTTTGTTTTATTCCGGCGCACAGGGCGCATCAAGCTTCCATTTAGATACACTTTTGATGACAAATACTACAAGTGGATATAGCTGTTGAACACAAGAGACTCCTGATGCAGTCCTCATAGGCCAAAACACAGCTGTGTCGAGTCTTGTTCACCCTTCAATAAAACAGTTATCTGGAGCGTCTTCCACTTTTTGAGTCATCTTCGCTGTCTGGTCATACACTATATACTCTTGCGGAGATTTGTTTCTTCTGTTTCACATCGATTATCAGTAATTCAGCATGCACCTACACTGTTAGTATGCAATCAAGGAAGGATTAACCCACGGGTGGGGAGGGAGAGAATGGAGAAGGGCTTTAGGCAAGAAGTATGTTGCACATCCCTCATCCCATCACACTATGCATACATTTAAAAATTCTCAGACAGAGCCCATAGGATAAATTCCGATCATGTTGAGAGAATTCAAGTTTTTTTTTTTACTGTATCTTCCACCGACTTTACTGTATTTATTTTATTTATTGCATTTGTATCCCACCTTTCCCCACCTATTTGTAGGCTCACAGAGTGTGGTTACGACATAATCGTTTCGTGTTAACAGGTACATTTCTCATGGTTTGAATGTTGGTAAGAAAAGATAAGCATAGTCGTTTCATTATGACAAGTTCAATTCTTGCTGTTTAAAGATTGGGTAGGGGAGGATAGACAGGGAAGTGTTAGGTAAGTTAGAGGTGAGCTGTGGTAATTGTGTGATTTGTTGAGGTAGTTTGTAGGCAATGTATTTTCCTTGTAGGCCTTTTGGAAGAGATGAGTTTTCAGAGATTTGCGGAAGTTAGTTACTTCGTTAATAGCTTTCAGGTCTGTAGGTAGATCATTCCACATCTGCGTCAGTCAGGAAAGAGTGGACTGCATTTTGCAGTGTTTTTTATAACATCAATCTAAAATCACCGCAGCACTTTCTGCAAGGTGACAGCTTTCATTGTTTATAAATCCATACTTCACTACATGTAATAATTCTGCCTTTGGGCTGAAACAGCAGATATTATTGCTGGCAGCTGCATAAGGGTATAACTTACAATTTAACTGAAGGGGCAAATGCTAATCTGCGAAGGACAGTTTTAAACTGGTCTGTTCTACAGGAGAAACAAGTCGAGAGTTATTAATAAAATGTATTTTCCTGTTTTATATTTAACCAATAGCATTGTGCCAGGATCTGCTCAGCGTATGCTACTCTATATCCACCCTGATTAAATCTCTAATTTTTAAAGAAAGGTGCAATGTTATAAAACAATTCTAAAAATCAGTGATGCATCTGTCCAGATGTATTTGTAAATGTCTAGAATTTGCCTTGTTGAACCGAGTCTTAATGCATAAGCTCCAAATAGAGCAAATTTGGAAATGAAGGAACCAGTTGGGGGTAGGAGGTGATTTATTCACTGTCAATCTGTTCCCACTTAGAGCTTTCTCTTGCATTGTTAATGATTTTGTGTATCTGGAAGGCAAGACAATGATATAGAACCAGTAGGGCAGTCGAACAGGTGTCTTGGCAGCCATGACAAGGGCATCTGTAGTACGTCTCTTCCAAGGCATTCAGTCCTGAGCAGCTGCAATAAATTCATCCATGCAGGAGGTGGTGCTGTTTTGCCTCGGCTTTGATTTTACCTGCGCTAGATCTGTCTTGGAGCAGTTTTTACAATCCTCCAGCAATGTGGTCGATTGTTGAGAGTAGACATCTTGATAGTTGCAATGCTTCCATTCTGCAAACATGGCCAAACCAGCAGAGGCATGATTTGTCTTATATCCCCCCCCCCCCCCCCCCCCCCCCCAGTAGATTGTTGTAGGACCTGTGCAACTAGATGTTTTTTTTACAGCTTCCATAAAAAGGGATGATCCGGTGTATAGTCTAGTTTCTTTATTTCATCCATTATGGATACATTCTGCGTGCTTCCCCTTCCTCATCTCCCTGTTATATATGGTGGTTCAGGATTATGTCTTGCTACCTTTCCACTTAAGTGAAACGGTTCTTTTCTAATCACTCCTCAACACAGACAGATTATGCTCCTCCAAAGGTTAGGACTTTAAATCAGACGTGGATCTTGTTTAAAAATACCATTGTGGAAGTCCAGACCAGATGTATTCCACATATTAGCAAAGGTGGAAAGAAGAGCAAACAACAGCCAGCGTGCTTAAAAGGTGAGGTGAAAGAGGCTATTAGAGCCAAAAGAACATCCTTCAAAGAATAGAAAAAGGATCTGAATGAAGGGAATAAGAAGCAACATAAGCAGTGTCAAGCTAGATGACAAGCACTGATAAAGAAGGCTAAAAGAGAATATGAAGAAAAACTTGCCGTGGAGACAAAAACTCATAGTAACACCTTTTTCAGATACAGTAGAAGCATAAAGCCTTGAGGGAATCCATCGGACTGTTAGATCATGAAATAGCAAAAGGGGCACTCAGGGAGGACAAGGCCTTAGTGGAGAGATTGAATGAATTCTTTGCTTCAGTCTTTACGGAAGATAAAAGAGCTCTACCTGTACCGGAAATGGTTGGACAAAAGGGGAACTCAGGGAGCACAAGGCCTTAGCGGAGAGATTGAATGAAATCTTTGCTTCGGTCTTTACGGAAGATAAAAGAGCTCTACCTGTACCTGAAATGGTTGGGCAAAAGGGGAACTCAGGGAGCACAAGGCCTTAGCGGAGAGATTGAATGAAATCTTTGCTTCAGTCTTTACAGCAGATGTAAGAAATCTACCTGTACCAGAAATGGTTTTCATGGGTGACGATGTAGAGGAACTGAAAGAAATCTCGGTGAACCTGGAAGATGTACTGAGCAAACTTGACAAGTTAAAAAGAATGATAAATCACCTGGACCAGATGGCATACACCCAAGGGTACTTAAAGAACTCAACACAAAATTGCTGATCTATTGATAGTGATCTGTATCCTGTCATTACCTGCAGATTGGAAGGTGGACATTGAAACACCGATTACTAAAAATGGGTTCCAGGGATTATCTGGGAAAATACAGACCAGGGAAAATAGTGGAAAGTAGTATAAAGAATAAAATTACGGAACACATAGACAGACATGGTTTAATGGGACAGATTCAGCATGGGTTCAGCCAGGGGAAGTCTTGTCTCACCAATTTACTTAATTTCTTTGAAGTCGTATTTAAACATGTGAAACATGTGGACAAAGGTGAGCCAGTTGATGTAGTGTATCCGGATTTTCAGAAAGCTTTTGACAAAAATTTCACACGAGAGACCTCCTGAGAAATTTATGTTTAATCATTTTTATTGTCAACATATGCTGCATAATACATCACAAGCATGACATAAAACATTACAACGTAGATCAGCTATGTTGAGTTTTCCATTAACCGATAGCTTTACAACCCCAAATCCTAAACTAAGTAACTCCCCCCCCCCCCACTTCCCTTTTTCCCCACCCCCCTTGTGAGTCAATCAGATGTTCAAGATATAACTTCTCGCTCGTGAGGGCATGGTCAGCCACAAAGGTTCCCACAGTTTGCGGAACGCCTCCCCTTCATCACTGTCCAATGTCCGCACCCTGCATCTATCAAGCTTCATTTGCTGAATCATCAGAGCATGCCAGCATGGCAGAGGGGGTCTCAACTCCGACCGCCAGGTTTTCAGAATTGTGGAAATCCCAAATAGTATCGCCCACTGTACATATCTCTTAAACCCCGGTGGCGGCCTCTCTGTAAATTTGTAGATGTAAAATAAAATCAGAGGGTCACACACTAAAGAGCACCCCCATTGTGAGTACAGGGAGTGAAGAATAGCCCCCCAGAATTGCTGCACCAATGGACAGAGCCAGAACATATGTCCCAGTGTGGCTGCCCCACTCCCACACCTGGTACAGGTCCCATCACAGGCTTCAGTTATACGAGCTACTCTCTTTGGTGCCAAGTATGTCCTCATGAAGAATCTATATAACTTTTCACACTGCGGGACTGACAGGTGTTGCAAATGAATTTTCCTAATGAATTTCTTACAATTCTCCAGTGTAAGCGTACACCCCAGGTCCTCTGACCAACTTGCAGCCAGCCGCATATAATTTATTTCTTGGGTGGTGTCCTTCCGCTGCTGAAGATGAAACCGCAGGGGGACAGATACCTGCGCCTCAAGCGAGTAATTCTCTGTGAGAATATCTACTACATCTTCTGTGAGGTCAGACCACATGAGGGAGGACACGTAGTGTTTTAATTGTGTGTATGCAAAATAGTGGGTGCCAGGAATGCCAAACTCTGCTGTAAGAGCAGCCAGTGTTTTAAGTTGCCCCTCTTCATTAACTACTTGAGACAAATAAACAACACCTCTGTCCTCCACCGGCCAAAGACACTAGCAACCAGCCCCGGAGGAAACTCTGGATTGTTGCATATAGAGAGCAGCGGTGTAACTTTGGCATTGAAATTGTGTCTCCTACACACCCACCTCCAAGTAGCTCTAAGTGAATACAATAAGGGATGTCGGTGATATGCTAAGGGCGGTAAGCGGTAACCTGTGTGCAGGAGATAACTAAAATGTGTCCCGGGGAAGATTGTCGTCTCGGCCACAGTATTGGAAAACTCGGCCGTTCCCCGAAACCAATCGTTGACATGTCGCATTGCACATGCAATCGAAAGGTACCTTAAACTCAAAAGCCCCAACCCGCCCTGCTCTTTGGGGGTGAAGATTACTGACAAGGGCAGTCTAGGACGTTTACCCCGCCAGAGAAAATTTTGCATCAGCCTGTTTAAAACCCGTTCTTTCCCTTTCAAAAACAGTGGGAGCTGTTGAAAAAGGTAAAGCCACCTCGGGGCCACCTCCTGAGAAATTTAAAAAGTCATAGGATAGGAGGCAGTGTCCTTCTGTAGATCAAGAATTGGTTACTGGACAGAAAACAGAGGGTAGGGTTAAATGGCCATTTTTCCCAATGGATGAGGGTGAATAGTGGAGTGCCGCAGAGATCTGTACTGGGACCGGTGCGATTTAACATATTTATAAATGATATGGAAAACAGAACAACGAGTGAAGTGATTAAATTTGCATTTGACAAAACTATTCAAAGTTGTGAAAACACACAAGGATTGTGAAAAATTGCAGGAAGACCTTAGGAAACTGGAAGACTGGTCATCTAAATGCCAGATGAAATTTAAATGTGAACAAATGCAAAGTGATGCACATTGGGAAGAATAATCTGAATCATAGTTACCTGATGCTAGGGTCCACTTTAGGAGTCAACACTCTAGAAAAAGATCTAGCTGCCACAATAGACAATACGCTGAAATCTTCTGCTAGGTGTGTGGCGACAGCCAAAAAAGCAAACAGGATACCAGGAATTAATAGGAAAGATATGCAAAATAAAAGACCAAGAATATTAAAATAACTCTGTATTACTCCATGGTGCAACCTCACCTTGAGTATTGTGTTCAATTCTGGTTGCCATATCTCCCAAGGGAAAAAAAAAAAAAAAAAAAAAAAAGATATAGTGGAATTAGAAAAGGTTCAAAGAAGAATAACCAAAATGATAAAGGGGATGGAACTCCTCCCACATGAGGAAAGGCTAAAGAGGTTAGGAAAAAAAGATGGCTGAGGGGGGATATGATTGAGGTCTACAAAATCCTGAGTGATGTATAACGGGTAGAAGTGAATCGATTTTTCTCTCTTTCAAAAAGTACAAAGACCAGGGGACACTCAATGAAATTACATAGAAATACTTTTAAAACAAATAGAAGGTAATATTTTTTTCACTAAAAGAATAATTAAGGGCTGGCACTTGCTGCAGGAGGATGTAGTAACAGCGGTTAGTATATATGGGATTAAAAAAAGGTTTGGACAAGTTCCTGGAGGAAAAGTCCATAGTCTGTTTTTGAGATGGACAATGGGGGAATGCCACTGCTTGCCCCAGAATTGGTAGCATGGAATGTTGCTACTAATTGGGTTTCTGCCAGGTACTTGTGACCTGAATTGGCCACTGTTGGAAGCAGGATACTGGGCTCGATGGACCATTGGTCTGACCCAATATGGATATTCTTATTCTTATGTTCTCCATATATTTGTGTTTAAATGATGTAATTGCTGTAGAAACAAATTATTCTCAATCTTTTCATAGCCTGCATAAAGACCAATTACGGAAGCTTGTCTTATGCACAAATGATCTATCATTGTCAATCAACCTACAATGGCCAGCTGAATATTTTAATTTTCACTCTAGGATATGAAGTATTGCATGTCTGAATTATTATCCAAGTTCAGAAACAGTAAAATTTAAAAATAAAGTATTTCAAAAGTGTCATGATGAAAGACCTCACTGAACAAATTTTTCCAATGATTATTCTATTTTTTTTCTTGCATTGATCACACTAATTTGTGAAACCTGAAAGATTCTCCCACACAAACAGCATCTAGCAATACACATTACCTTAACTGTGCATTTGAAAATATAGGTTTCATCAGACTGATTTCAGTTCTGTTCCAAACATCCTTAACATACATTTCCATGGTTTTCACCTTTAGTTGGAGAAGCATGAAATAAAGAGCTCAAAAGGATATTAAAACAGGTCCAACATAAATATTTATGGGCATTTAATGTACTATTAATTTATTTTAATCTTTATCAAGGATTCAATTTTTTAATCCTGACCAAAAATGTTAACTCCCCTCCTTTGTCCAGCATTACTTCCTCTCCCCTGCCTATCCTATTTCACCTCAGCCTAACGCAACAGAGGGAAGGCAACAGCATCTGTTACAGGTTAACAAGTGGGAATCGCTGCCAGAAACCTTATGAAGAGTCTGATAAACGTTAAGATAAATGTAGTGGAAAAGAGATGCCAAACCTGTGTGCTGGGGAGGGGGGAGCAAGCAAGCAGTCAACAGCAGCAGGAGAGGAGAGAAATGCATGTTTGTGTGTCAGGGGGTAACAGGTTTAGCTACAGAAGTGGAGACACTGGGGTGTAAGCAAAACGGCCACCGAGACTTCATGCAGTAGTCTCATGAGATTACTGCTTGAACAGGGCCGTGCCAAGGGTCTCTGGTGCCCCCCTGCAGACTATCAGAGGTCGGCGCCCCCCTGCGTTGCTTACCTCGCTTACCGTGTCAGCACGGCCCTGTGCTTGAAGTCTTAGTGGCTATTTTGATAAAGCATGGCACTAGCTAGAGAGCGGCGGCAGCGGGACAGGAAAGAGTGGAGTTCCTTCCTGCCCCCCCCCCCCAAAGAGGCCACTAGACCACCAGGGAATGGAAAGATAGGCTTGGGGGGCAGCGGGCAGAGAGTCTGGCGAACAGTGGAGGAGGTCTGTCCATTAGCATGGCCCTACAGATTCTGCAGGGAAATGGTGAATTCCGCACGACTGGGGAATTCTGTGTTCCACATTCATGCAGAATTCTGGCATAAGTAAATAGAGAAGTGTATTAGGGTAGGACACTGAGGTCCATTAAATAAAGAGACAAGATACTATGATGTAGAATAGCAAAGGAATAACCCGCTTGATAGAAGAAAACAAATGGATAAGAGAGCAAGTGACTTTGAAGAAATACACTTTACATGAAGAATAGCACAAAACTACTTTTTTTTTGCACATTTCCAAGTGTCTTGTGCAATTATTTCTCATTAACAGTCACATATGCAAAGTCACTTTGCATTTTCGTATACAGGTCTCCTCATTAGCCAACATTTTTGTAGTGGGTTACCCATTGTTGCTATGCGATAGCGTGAGTGGGTGTAAAGCCAGGAGCCTTCACAAAACATAGCCAAAGCATGGTTTAAAAATCTTGTAAGATTGAAAAGGAAAAAATATACAGAAACCTGTTCTTCTCACAGGCCATTAACTTAGGGTTAGGGAATGCCACAGACTAATCTTCTTGCCAAAATGAACACTACTGTTCCATTCTTCCTTACCGTCCCCTATCAGACACCCTGGCAATTCCATGGACTTTGAGTTCAGTAGCAACCAAAATTAGAGGATCTGGTTCCTACCAGCGTGCACAAAGTTTGCAAGGTAAAAAGTTTTTCCTACTTCATGGCTACCCCTCTGGACGTCTAACTCTCCTGGCTCTAATGCACCTTTCCTGGCTGAACTTCTCAGGCCTTAACGTGGGCCTGTGAAGGAGTTTGCTTAAGGGGGACTGGTACTTTTCTGTACACTGGTTATAGATTGGCCCCGACAACAAGTACTGTGCATACCAGCAAGAAAGTGAGATAGAAATAGTGCGTTCACTTTAATATAAAACTGACATAAGGTTAACCCAACAATAACCTGATCTTAAGGGTCATAAATTATATATTACCTTTCCTCCTTGGAAAAACAAAGTTGTTGAAGGAAACTAGAATACTGCAGCCATACCACTTATCTATCATAGCAATTGAACTTTTCTAGCTAATCACCAATTCCAGCTTGCAAACGTCTGAATGCCCACAAATCTTTCTGAAAAACGTCAGTTGGAAATAAAAGAATATATATTTCCCTGAAAGCCAGAAGACCTGACAAAAGTCTCCATGTTTTCTAGCCACTGCAGATGTGTAGGCACTGTAGTATCAGAAAATCACTTAGGCAGCAATTATTCTGGACACGTCTGACCAAGGAAATGACCAGTACCTAACCCCTGGCCCTTAGGTTCTTATAAAGCTGTCCACCAATGAAAGGAATAATGCCAAAAAGGAAATATATATATATATATATATATATATATATATATATAATAATACTGTGTGCTACAAAAATACTGATTACCAACAGATAAATATATACATATATCCATACAAACTATACAACTATAATATATCCTGAGAAAAGATCATCAACTTAGCAGCAAAGTTAGGCTTCTGACCACAGGTCCCGAGACAACCAGTCATAGGCACAAACCAAACCAATTAAATCCAGAGCATAAGAGGAAAAATTCCTGAAATCTCATCCTAGCGGTCCCCAGGTTCGGAATCCAGTTGATGTGAAGAACTGGTTCCTCCTCTTCCAGGCTCCAGCAAATGCTTCCTATGAGCCTTTCAGTCAGGTGTTTAGTTCAAAGTCTCTATTCTGTGCAGCTGGTTACTCAGTTCATAGAAAGCCACAGAGCTGCTTCTTAACTTGACCTTGTCAGCTCTTAGCGCAAGTAAATTACAGTTCACAGGTGTTTTGGGCACATCAGTCTATCTCCTCTGAGAGATATCCATATGCCATCAAATCTTCTTTTCTCCTTTCCTTCCTCTCTCCCGTGCCCAGCATTGGCATTCCTCTGGGTCCAGGTGACACACATGTACCAATCACCAACCATGTACCTCCATCCAACAAATTACTCATGGTCATGACAATGAGGGGCCTTGTGAGCTTCCAGCAAGAATATCTTATCAGACACAAGCCTGATGGTAGCAAACTCCACTCCATGGCTCACAGATGTTCCCGGAGACTGTCTCTGTAAGGCACACTCCTCCTCACCTTCCCAGGAGATAAACTGGATGGCTAGTGCATGTACAAAACATCCTGTCCTTGGATGACGTCACCAGCACAGTTGTAGAAAGCTGGTAAATGCTGTATTCAAGCTGCAAAATCCATATTGGTTCAGCACAGATGGTTTAGGCCTACCCAGGCCTCAGACCAGCGAAGGTCGAGACAGCAGGAAAAGACCCTTACAGATGTCTGGGTTGGCATACTGGCAGTCTGTAACAATTACTGTCCATGGAAAACAGTCCAATACATCCCCACCTCATTCCCACCCCCCCCCCCCCCTACAAGAGGCTTGCAGTGGAGAAAAAGTAATTACATGGCACGCTTAAATTCAAATGTTCTCTGCTAATGGATTTAACCTGTTTGTTAATTTATGTAACAAATACAGACTCCCCAGACCTCAAAAAAATGCCCATGACTGACTGTGTAGACTAACAGACACACTTGTTCATCTGTAACAAGCGCTGGGCATTCAAGTGGGCGAAATCATCTAATGGTTCAAGCGGGTGACGTCATCTAATGGCTCCAAAAACAGAACAGTTCTCCCAACGATCAGAAATCAGTGTAGGAGTTCTAAGCATACATTGCCCTCCCTTTATGTGCAGCAGTCTCTCATCCCTTCCATTAGTTCTAAAGCAATAGAAGGAAAATCTCTCAGGAAGGTGGGTGTGATTATGTACTTATCAATCCCGTTGTCTATAGAAAATCCATTAAAGGTAAGCAACATTGATTTTTTTTTTTTTTTGCTTGACTGAAAACGTTGATGGTGAACTGAAAAGTAAAAAAGAAAGTTAATAGGAAAGCTGTCACACTTGCGAACAAATAAAAAACAGAGGGGAGGAGACTACTGCACACTGGAAGGGCCACACTGAGTTCTGAGCTTTTGGAGAACAGTTTCATCCTGGTACTGTTGGATTGATGTCACCTACTTGTGTGTCTGACCCTGTTTGTCGATGGAGAACAAAATGTCTTTTCATTTAAAATTTTAATCTTTTTCAGTCACCAGAACGTACAAGGTAAAAGTTCAACTGAAAATTAACTTGACAAAAATCAATAAAAAAGACAAACATTTACAAATTACTCAAAATAAGTAAACAAAAACATTAAATGAAGGACAAAATTAAAAAAAAAATTAGCAGCAAAATGAAAACATTCCATACTTTTTGTTCATCAGCCAACATGTCAAAGACCGATTACTCATCTTGATGCCAACCAAGGAAGCCTTTACAATCATTAATACAGGGACTCAATTTGTACATCTTTTAGTATACTATGAGGCATATTTTCAAAGCACTTAGACTTTCAAAGTTACGTGGAGGGGCATAATCGAAATGGGGCGCCCATCCCTAAGGACGGCACGTAAAGCGGCGTCCCCGACCGTATTATCAAAAAAGATGGGCGGCCATTTCTCGTTTCGATAGTACGGTCGAGGATGGCCAAATCTCAACATTTGGGCCGCCCTTAGAGATGGCCGCCATTGGTTTTCGCCGATAATGGAAATTAAGGGCGGCCATCTCAAAACTGGCCAAATCCAAGCCATTTGGTAGTGGGAGGAGCCAGCATTTGTAGTGCACTGGTCCCCCTCACATGCCAGGACACCAACCAGGCACCCTAGGGTGCACTGCAGTAGACTTCACAAATTACTCCCAGGTGCATAGCTCCCTTACCTTGGGTGCTGAGCCCCCCAAAACCTACTACCCACAACTGTACAACACTACCATAGCCCTTAAAGGGTCACTGGGGGCACCTAGATGTGGGTACAGTGGGTTTCGGGTGGGTTTTGGAGGGCTCCCATTTACCATCACAAGTGTAACAGGTGGGGGGGATGGGCCTGGGTCCGCCTGCCTGAAGTGCACTGCAGTACCCACTAAACTGCTCCAGGGACCTGCATAGTGCTGTGATGGAGCTGGGTATGACATTTGAGGCTGGCAAAAAAATGTTTTTTTAATTAGTTTTTTTGGGTGGGAGGGGGGTTGGTGACCACTGGGGGAGTAAGGGGAAGTGATCCCCGATTCCCTGGTCATCTGGTCAGTTCGGGCACATTTTAGAGGCTTGGTCATGAACAAAAAGGGACCAAGTCGGCCAAATGCTCATCAGGGATGGCCTTCTTTTTTCCACTATCGGCCGAGGACAGCCATCTGTTAACCCCGCACCCGTCCCACCTTCGGTACACTGCCGACACACCTCCTTGAACTTTGGCCGTCCCTGCGATGGAAGGCAGTTGAGGCCGGCCAAAATCGGCTTTCGATTATGCCGATTTGGCCGGCCCTGAGAGAAGGCCGCCCATCTCCCGATTTGTGTCGGAAGATGGGTGCCCTTCTCTTTCGAAAATGAGCTAGATAGTAACCTATGGAACTTTGTAGTCTAAGTGCTTTGAACATACACCTCCATGCACATTAGCAGTCATCAGATCAGTTCCATCATCTCTCCCACTTCAGCCAGGCAGACTTCTGGGTGAATGAAGTGCTTATCCCAGTCACGTGCAGTTTGCACTGAACATTTTTGTGATCACAATAACAGTGTAATAAAACTGTGTGTGAAAACACTGACAAAAAAATGACACTACCAAAGAGGTCTCATCCCAGTGTAATCAAGTGAAACACACTGTGCCCAGAAATTAACAAAATTCAATACCGCCTCCTCCAAACACTAACTGGGAGGTCTTAATGAACGTTTTAAATACGTTTCAGTGTGATAACTGCAGAGGGCAATACTGGGCACACCCCAACAGTTACAACACAGCCTTTGCCTTACTGTGCATTAACTGATGTTAACAGGGCCACCGAGAGCCGGAGCCGGGCCCGGACCAAGGCCGCCCCCGGGCCCCCCCCCCCCCACCCGAAGTTGCCGCCCACCCGAGATCACCGCCCCCCCCCCCCGCCGCCCACCCACCCGAGGTCGCCGGGCCCCCCCTCCACCCGCTATCGGGCCGAGCCCTTGGAATTAGCCTTAAGCCTCCTTTCACTTCGCAGCAAGCAGCGGCAGGGCAGACCTCTCCTCCTTCCTTTTGTGCCCCGCCCTCGCAGACGCTACGTCAGGCGAGGGCGGGACATGGAAGGAAGGAGTGGCCTGACCTGCTGCTGCTTGCTGCGAAGTGAAAGGAGGCTTAAGGTTAGTTCCGGGAGTGACGGAGGGCGGGCCAGGTGGCGGGACTTTTGTCCCCCCTGTCCCCCCCTCTCGGCGGCCCTGGATGTTAAAGTAAAAAGACCCCCTCTGTGTTATAGGCTGCAATGAGCAAATCACACAAGCCCCATTCTAGATAACAACTACCCAAATTAAACAAAACCCTCCTCCAAAGCGAGGAACCAGAAAACACACGTACAGAAATTAACCATTTTAAAAAGCCTGAATATTTAAGGAAATTTGATGTACCACCTTTCCAAAAAAAAAAAAAAAACCAGCAGTCTACAATAAAAACACCACACACAAAAAGTCTGTCCACACTAGACGAGATAGGCTATTGTACATTTTCAGAGGCCACACAAGTTAAAAAAAAAAAAAAAGCAATAAAACCCAAAGCATACCTGAAAGTGAATATCAGAAATTCAGCACAGAGTACAAATAAATTTGGTTTCAGAAACAGCAGTAGATAGGAACACTGCACTTTCATTTGGAACAATTAAGGGAAAAAAAAATTAAAAATAGATTTAGATTTTAATGGATATCATGAGTTAAGAGCGGAAAACAGTTCTACCCAGCAGGGCCGCCGAGAGACTAAGCTGGGCCCGGGGCAAGGCTGCTCCTCCTCCCCCCCCCCCCCCCCCATTGCAGTCCCCGGTTTCACCTGCCTGCCCTCGGCTCAGTCCGCTACCGGGCCCCCTGCATTAAGATCAGCAGCGCCTCAGCTCCGTTTGGAAAGGCAGATCGCCTCCCTTCAGGCCTTCACTCACTGTGTCCCGCCCACTTCTGAAGTAACTTCCGGGTTCCGCGAGGGCGGGACACACGGAGGCGATCTGCCTTTTGAAACGGAGCTGAGGCGCTGCCAATCTTAATGCAAGGGGCCCGGTGGTGGACAGAGCCGAGGGCAGGCAGGTGAGACCGTGGACTGCAGCGCCGGCAGCCTGACCCCGGCGCTGGGCCCCCCTTGGAGGCCCAGGCCCGGTGAATTTTGTCTCCCCTGCCCCCCCCCCCCCCCCCCCGGCAGCCCTGCTACCCAGTAGAAACACTAAAGGGCTCTTCTACTAGAGTATGGTAAGTTTTTGTATGCAGCTTGCCTGCAACCTTAAGGTGAGGTAAGAGCAAAGCCAGTGCAGTAAGTGTAATGGGTGTGTAGCCAGCATGTGCCCTTCATTTCCTGTACAGGGCAAACACTGTATAGTGGAAAATTTGAGGGGGGGGGCCTGGGGTGCACCCCCATACACCCCACCTCCTGAACCCTCTCCCTGGCAAGTTGAACGTCCTCAATCCCAACCCCCCCTCCCTCCCAGATCTACCTGGAGGGTCAGAAGTCATAGGTGGCAGCGATCTTTATATGGAAGGATAACACCTAGCGGTAATATAACGAGACTAATACTACGCGGCAAGTGTGCCATTTTGGATGCAAGGGCCAATTCTGGTGACAGCAGCGGGAGATTGCTGCCCCGACTACTGCTGACCCCTGGGTAGGACCCAGGGCTGATAGGGGTATCGGGGAAGAAACAGAGGACCCAAGGGGTATGCCACTATGGAACTGCCTCTTTAGCCAGCCACATGTGGTACTAAGTGGAGCCACGCTATCAGAAGTTGTGACAGCATGCAGTAGAGACCCACGTGCTAGCTGTCACTGACCAAGTCCTGCCCGGTTCTCACACTTACCAACATTAAACAGCCAGTAAGAGATTTTTACCGTGCTGGCTGTTTTTACTGTGCAGCAGACATTAGCACGGGTGCAGATTAGCCTGCACTGAATGCGAAGAAGTCCATTCAATTCCCACTGGCATCTTCACATTCAGCGCATGCTAATCGGTAGGGCTGCTTTGTAAAAGGAGCCCTAAATATCTTTCAAAATGGTAAAACCCCCTAGCTGCTTAAAACAGCTTAGTAAAAAGACTTATGTTTCTTTAAATACTGCATTAAAAAAAAAAAAAAACAGTAAAACAATTTGCTTCTAATCCACTATATACTGCACCCAGCTGTTAAAAAGAATCAGTTCCGGAAAGGTGTGGCAAAATAGTTCTACTCAAGTTAAGTGGACAGTAACTTAAAAACAAAAGTACGAGTTCACTACATGCTTTGAACCACTGACCAACTAAAATTAAGAGACTGCCATGTTCCTGTAAAACACAGCTTCTAATATTTTTGTAAATCAATAGTTAGAAGTGTAAATTGAATCCTACCTGCTAATTCTCTTATCTTTAGACTAGTTTAAATGCATGGGCATATGCTCTTCTACCACCAGGTGGAGACTGAGAACTACTGAATTGTGACATCACTCTATATCGCATTCTGTGTAGCCTAGCAACAGCCAGTATTTTATTAAAAGTAGTGAACCGAAGTCCCCATAAACACTAGGAGGAAGCCAATAACAGATATACGGTAAGCATCTGAAGTATCAATTAACAGATCTACAAACGGAAAAGTGGACAAGTTCAATATTCCTTTAAAAAATGGGTGAATTTTGGATTGATCTAAAGGGACTCAAGGAAAGAAAATTAGCAGATTTATTTATACCTTTTTGTCTGTCCCTCAAGACCAGTCGAGATGCTTGAGACCTACCAAATCAGAATTATTCAAGGGCAGGAGCTAGTGCCACCCATTGACAACAAAGGCTCCAATTGTCTTGACTGCATATCTAGCCTGTACTGTTTGACAAAGGAAAGCAACAAAGACAAGTAGCCACCTTGCAAATCGAGGCAGAATTGGTATTCTGTCCAAGAGAACACTTGACCTCCAGTCAAATGAGCTTTGAGAATAAAGGGAATTGCTCTGCCTAACAAAAGGTCTATTGAAGCAATTGCCTCCTTAATCCAGCATGCAACAGTAATTTCAAGACCGCTTCACTATTCCTAGATCCCCCCCCCCAAAAAAAAAAACAAGCACAAAAGGTTTGACTACCTAAACGCACTGGTCCTTGACAAAGAAAGCATCTGTACTACGTCCAACCATCACCAGACTGTTTAAAGACGGATAAGGAGACTGACTAAAATGAAATGGAATCACTATTTTAGGCGGGGTGGGGGGGGGGGGGGGGAGGAACCAGTCTTCTCCAAAAAGACTAAAAATAGTTCCCAACAGGACAGAGCCTGCAACTCTATCTGTTCAGGAGGAAGAGTGCAACCACCAGAATAAACAACTTCAAGTTGAGTCCTGTATCAGTACAAAAGGAGTACACACCAAAGTCGACAATCCTTGAGATCTTAAATTTGGTAGGCACCGCTGGATTGCCTAAGCAGTATAAGTAATTTCACCCCTGATTTGTACATGAACTCTCCAGACCCTCACGTATGTTAAGGATGTAACGGATTTCATGGAACAGAATAAGGTTGCCATCACTCTACAGCAGGGGTCTTTATTAAATTTTTCAGCTGGGGCCACTTTGGATTCTAATGACCTGAAGGACAGCTGCTAACTATCTTCCCATGTGGGGGCCAAGACATTGTTGACCAGTGTGGGGGTCAATGACATCTATCCCCACCAGCCACCTTCAAACTTCATTGGAGGGTATCCTCAAGGTTGTGAGCATTCCCAAATGCATTCTCTTGTCTACTGAGAAATGCCTTGTCCTTCAAGCATGTGGTTCTTCCCCCATCCACTTTCCTCATTCTGTCCTGAGACTGGGTAGACAGGCAAAGCAAAAGGAAAACAAAATAAAAACCAAAACAAAGACAATGGGGGCTGCTCCAGTGGTCGTCACTGGCCCTCAGGCCTTTCATTAAAGAACACTGCTCTAGAGGAATAGCCACACTTGAGGAACTTAGCCCTGTTAATAGCCAAGCTGCAAGACAAAATGGAAAAACATTCGGCATAATAGTAGCCCGCTGCTGACAAGAAAGAGATCTCAGTGCCATGGTCTCTGCAGTCAATCTTTTTCTACAAGTACTACCAGACCCTCATGTCTCTATATTCTATGAATGACCCTGTCCAAAAAGGGCCATGAAAGAATCACTTAGAAAAGACCCGACACAGGTACAGTCCCACCACAGCACGTATGCCTTTGGAATGCTGTTCTTTCCTGTGACTAATGACCTTAAAGCTTTTGTCTTCCGGAAGGTGACCTTAAGATCCCTGATAGGACACCCCATTGCTGTTTGATGCCCGTTCAGTCAGTCTACAGTCACCTTAAATCTGAAGAATTTCTGCTGAGAAAGTCCTTTGAACCTTTTCTATTTCTATTATATGCAATATTGACAGGGCTACAAGGTGACTCTTTGCCCAAAGCATCATCAGATCAAACTCCTGTGCTACTAGCTGACTCTCTGCTCCTCCTTGGCGATTGACAAACACCATCATTGTTCGATAACACTCGCATCACCTTGCCAGAGAGAGAGAGAGACTAACAGCAGCAATGTTAAACCAGATGGCTTTCGCTCAAATGATCATACAGAACCTTTCCACTTTCAACTGCTGCCTCTGGGCAAATTAACCCTGGAATGTGCACCCTAAACTCAAATTCCAGTCCCCCATCCACCAAGCAAGACTGCGTTTTGTTGTCAACAGAAGAGGCAAAATCTATATTTCAGGTTGAGCAACTGAGGTGACCAGCAGGAAAGCAGAACTTTCATCAAATGCACCTAAGCCCAAAGGAACTAATTCCAGGGTTGCTCCCATAGATCCCAGTACCTGTAGGTAATCACACACTTATCTTGAAACTGCTGTGAATGTCTTTGATCCGATGAAGTTTTTTTGATCTGATCTTTCGGCAGGAAAACCTTTCCCTATCGTCTGTTGAACTGTGTGACCAGATAGTAGCAACTGCAGAAACCAGCTTGCTCTTGGCCAAGCTAACTACCCAACCAAGTTCCTGGAGAACTTGAACCACTCAATTTATGGCCTTCTTGCTCTTGCAAAGGACTTGACCTGAATAAGCCAATTATCCAAGTAGACTGCACCAACACTCCTTCCTTGTGCAAGGCTATTCTGATGACTACCATTACTGCAGAAAACATCCTTAGCATTGCGGACAAACTGAACAATAAGGCCTGAAATTGAAACTGTTGTTCCAGGGATGAAAATCTGAGAAAATCCCGATGCTCCCTTCTCATGGAGACCTATTTACACATTTTCATCAAATCTAAGGATGTCAAGAAGTCACACTGCCAAAACCAATACTACTACTGACCATAAGGTTCCATGTAAAAATGTGAAACTCACAAGGCTCGATTTACCTCTTTTAAGGTTGAGAGCAAGATGAAAGGAACCCTCTTTTTTGGGAACTATGAAGTATATGTAATATCTTCCTGTTCTCTCTGCTCCAAGGGAACCAGCACTATTGTATGCACGCTAAAGTGTCTGTCCAAGGGGCTCCTCACCACTGCCACTTTGACTCGAGAATGACAAGGAGAAATGAGGAGCATGCTAGACACAGGGGCAGGCAAATAGGTTACCGCAGTCCTTGAGGACCACAACCCAGTTGGAGTTTGAAGATTTCCACAATGAATATGCACAAGATTTTGTTGTTATTTTTTTGCATGTACTGCTTTCATTGTATGCAAAATCAATCTCGTGCATATTCATTGCGAAAATTTTCAAACCCCAACTGGGTTGTGGCCCTCAAGGACCGTGGTTGCCCACCCCTGTTCTAGGATATAGCCTTCCCAAACAACTGAGACCCCACTGATCTGAAGTTAACCCAACCCATCTCTGCTAGAACTGTTGAATTTTGTTCCCAAGTCCTTACTGTTGTGCATGAGTAGTTCCTGAAACCCCTGCTCTGGATACCTGGCTGCCTCTGTGTCACCATGTAAGGACTGACCTATCCGCAAATTGCAGCCTCTGAGTGTTAATACCTCCTAAACTCTTTAAAGAATTCCTGGGATAACGCCTCTCAGGCAGATTTTTACATGTCTTCCAGGAGCCTCAGCACCTTGGTAATTCCTAGGCTCTTCACTCTCTTTTCCAAATCTTCTCTAAAAAGAAGCTTCTCTCTAAAAAGTCTAGCCTTGGACACTATGAGGCATATTTTCAAAGCACTTAGCCTTCCAAAGTTCCATAGGCTTCTATGGAACTTTGGAAGGCTAAGTGCTTTGAAAATATGCCTCTATGTCCACCAATAAATTCCTGAATCAGAGAAACTTCGCAGCTACTAATACCGTACCTCTGGCAAAGTATCAATTAAGTCATACTGTGTATCTGCCAGAAACACGGAACCTACATCTAGAAAATCTGTCACCGAAGCTTTATTGGCAGAATCCTGTACAGAGTCTGAGGCAATTGTTCTAGTCACCTAAAACAAACCCTAGCCACATCACCTCAAGCAGGTGACTGTAGAACCAGGTCAGCTAAAGTTAGGCACTAAAATGATGCACAGCAAGTGTGAACTCTATATCAGTAATTGCATGTGTAATCGCCCTTATAGAATACCAGGATATGTCAGCATTTGCACACTTAATTTTAAGCATTACCACTTATGTTATATCAAATGCTAGTATAAATGGTATGCACGCATAATTGACGATAAATAAGGGAGGGAGTCCAAAAAGCACACAAGCAGAAGAAAGTAGCAGAAAAGAGCACAAGAAGACTTCAAGAGTGGGGATGTCACACCAGTGATTTATTGATAAGACCTGACGTGGTCCGCATTTTAGTGAAACCGTCTGCATCTGGGGTCTAGCAGCAGTCTCAAAACATCAAATGTATTGAACAGTCAATAGAAAGACACAATTTCACAGAATCTCAAAAACGTAGTCAAAGATGCCAACAAACTGCGCGGGAACACGATGCTATTCCAAAAGTACTTCCCGCACAGGTCTGAGCTGCTGTGGACAGATTAGACCTGTACAGGAAGCATTTTTTTTTGGAGTAGCATCATTCTATGTAATTTTGTTTTAAGTCTAAGTGTTTTGAAAATACATCTCTAAATGTTGCACAACCCATTCTATACACCTATAGGCTGCATGGCACCTAACGCACTCTCATTTGTTAGGGTGCGCTAAATCCATTAGCACACCATAGTAAAAGGACCTCTATAGAATTTACATGCTAATATAATAAATAGTATTGAAATCCAGGTGCATGCACTGCTGCTAATTAGTGCCAATTAACTCCAATTACACCAATAATTGGTTATTCACAATTCATGCCTTATCAATTAATTTAGGCACATAACTGCCATTACTCTAACATATGATTGTAATTTTGCACACAAAACACAAAAATGTGTACACTTCCTAAAATTATAAATAAAAATTTTCAAATATTAAAATCTGCTGTTGGAACTCACCAAAAGGGCAGTCAAGGGCCCCTCTCAAAACAGGGGAGGGGGCCGAGGTATGATGTCTCACCCCTCCAGAAAGAACAAGTGTAGGGAGGACACAGGAAGGGACCCGGGAACCCCCAAGTCTTAACATCCAAAACCAGAAATATAGACACCTTGCTTTAAGGTTACTGGTTTAATTTTTCAGACTTCTCCTCACAAACAAAACCACTAATTTTACTTCAGTCTACCTAACTGACCAGATAGCAAAGAATATTTCACCCACCACCTGCTGGAGGCTAGAACATACGGCTGTTGCTAGGCTGCACAGAATGCTATATACAGCAATGGTTTTCAACCCAGTTCTCAAGACACACCAAGCCAGTCAGCTTTTTCAGGATATCCAAAATGAATATACATGAGACAGAACTGCTCCACTGTACAGAAATCTAGCTCATGGCTATTCATTGTGGATATCCTGAAAACCTGACTGGCTAGGTGTGTGCCAAGGACTGGGTTGAGAACCCTCTAGAAATAATGTTATGTCATAATTCAGTAGTTTTCAGTAGCATCTGGACTGCTCTGGAGGGAATAAGGAAGCATGAATTAAAGCAAAAAATATTACCATTTTGTTTACTTATTTGCTTTACTACCATTTTTATAGTTACAAAACATATTGCTATTTATTATTGAACAAAAGTTAAGACTCTCCTTCACATCAAGGGGTGAAACAAGTGAAAAATAAAAAGGAGCTACAAAGAACAGATAAACTGAATTTTTAATACACTTTTCTGCACTGGAAGTAATCTCACATTCATTACCATACAGTTTGCATGAAAAAAGTACCAAAATTAACTCACTTTAAAATGCACATTTTTCGGTGCATTAAAGCCATTATGTCAGAAATCTGAGCACAAACACAAAAAACCTCTAGGACGTCCCATTGTATTCTCTCTGCTAAATAAAACACTTTCCTCTGGCTGCTTTCCCTCAATTGAGCATGAGGCTTGGCAGCTAGAGAGATGGCTTCAAAACTGTCCTCCAGCTATACTCCATAGCCAGCGTGCCTGTCCATGAGGAAGGGCTAGATCTTGAGCCCTGGCTGATCTCAAGAGACTCTCTGCAAGAAGATAAGAGAGCATGGTTTACTTGACTCACTATAGCTTGTTAGAATGTACAGACTTGCTGTTTAACTAGTTAAGGGAAACTAGAAATACAATGATCAACAAAAAGTCTTTTCCTAAGATCTCTCTCATAACTGCAATTCAAGGGCTTATTTCCAAAATTATTATTATTATTAGCATTTGTATAGCGCTACCAGACCCACGCAGCGCTGAACACCTGATACAAAGAGACAGTCCCTGCCCAAAAGAGCTTACAATCTAAGTAATACAGACAAACAAGACAGTTACGGGTGACGGAAGTAATGGGTGAGAAGGGAGGAAGGGACAAGGGGAGGGCAATTGCGTAGTGGCTAGGAGCTAAAAGCAGCAGTGAAAAGGTGGGTTTTCAGCATAGATTTGAAAACAGGTAGAGATGGAGCTAGACGTATAGGTCCAGGAAGTCTATTCCAGGCATAAGGTGCCGCGAGAGAAAAGGAGCGAAGCCTGGAGTTAGCAGTGGAGGAGAAGGGGGATGACAAGAGAGATTTGTCCAGTGAGCGGAGTTCACGGGGAGGAATGTAGGGAGAGATGAGAGTGGAGAGGTAATGGGGGGCTGCAGAGTGGATGCATTTAAAGGTCAGTACGAGAAGTTTAAACTGAATGCGGAAGCGGACAGGGAGCCAGTGAAGTGACTTGAGGAGCGGGCTAGTATGGGTATAACGATTCTGGCGGAAAATAAAATAAATATTAAAATGTTTACATGAAAAATTGTTCATTTCTCACAAGAAATGGAGTAAATATACATTAAAAAGTTAAAACAGAGTTACGTGACACCTAGAGCAGAAGCGGATGCTGCCTCCTCGGCTCCTCCGTCTTACCACCATATTGGCTGTATATCTTACATGTTTTCTGCAAGAAATGGGAAATAAAGGGCGTATTTTACTAAGGCGCGCTCGTATTTTTAGCGCGTGCTAAACGTTAGAGACGCCCATAGGAATGCATTGGTGTCTCTAACGTTGAGCGCGCCCACAATTTTAGCACGCGCTAAAAATGTGAGTGCAACTTAGTAAAAGACCCCCAAAGTTTTTCTACCTTTAAGTTGCATTAGGTGGCTCGGAGAATTCGCTTATGCTATTTATTTAATTTATATTTTGCTCACCCCTTTTTCAGTAGTAGCTCAAGGTGAGTTACGTTCAGGTACACTGGATATTTCTCTGTCCCAGGAGGGCTCACAATCTAAGTTTGTACCTGAGGCAATGGAGGGTTAAGTGACTTGCCCAAGATCACAAGAAGTAACAGTGGGATTTGAACTGGCCACCTCTGGATTTCAAGACCGGTGCTCTAACCACTAGGCTACTCCTCCACTAGCAACATTCCATGTAAAAGCCTGCCCTTGCAGATCAGCAGCGTGGCCGCGCAGGCTTTTGTTTCTATGCAGGACGTCAGACTCACAGAAACAGAAGCCTGCGCAGCCGCGTTGCTGATCTGCAAGGGCAGGCTTCTACATGGAATGTTGCTAGTGGAATAGCAACATTAACATTCCATGTAGAATCTCAAATAGTAGCAACAGAATCTCAATAGTAGCAACATTCCATCTAGAATCTCCAATAGTAGCAACATTCCAAGCAGAATCTCAAATATTTACTTAGATTTTGCTCACCCCTTTTTCAGTAGTAGCTCAAGGTGAGTTATATTCAGGTACACTGGATATTTCTCTGTCCCAGGAGAGCCCACAATCTAAGTTTGTACCTAAGGCACTGGAGGGTTAAGTGAGTTGCCCAAGATCACAAGGAGCAGCAGTGGGATTTGAACCAGCTATCTCTGGATTGCAAGACCAGTGCTCTAACCACTAGGCCACTCCTCCACTAGCAACATTCCATGTAGAATCTGAAATAGTAGCAGCATTCCATGTTCCACTGCACTAACCAATAGGCTACTCCTCCACTAGCAGCATTCCATGTAGAAGTCTGCCCTTGTAGATCAGCAACGCGGCCGCGCAGGCTTCTGTTTCTGTGAGTCTGACACAGAAGCCTGTGCGGCCAAGTTGCTGATCTGCAAGGGCAGACTTCTACATGGAATACTGCTAGTGGAATAGCAACATTAACACTCCATCTAGAATCTCCAATAGTAGCAACATTCCATGCAGAATCTCAAATATTTACTTAGATTTTGCTCACCCCTTTTTCAGTAGTAGCTCAAGGTGAGTTATATTCAGGTACACTGGATATTTCTCTGTCCCAGGAGGGCTCACAATCTAAGTTTGTACCTGAGGCAACGTCTTTGAGATTGATCAGTAGGGCCCATGACAAAAAACAAGGGGAGCTGAAGCCAAGATGGCGACTCGATCTGCTGAGTCCTTCGGTTTGTTCTGAATGGACTAAGAAAATTGTGACAGAAGTGCAAGCTGTAGCGGAAGCTGCCCTGGATGCTAAATTGCAGCAAATGCATGACCAAATTGAGGCTGCTCATGATCGTTTAGATAAATCTAGATCTAGAGTGTGATGCTCATCAACATCATATGGGAGCACTGGAGGCTGGGGCTCAGAATACATCACGTGCGGTGGACCAACGCTCATTACAGAATTTTTCCTGTCAGAATGTTATGTAAATAAAAACCATCATATTGTGCAAGTTCGTAATTCAATTAAGGGAAACGCTCATGCTATGTACCAATCGCTATCATTGTATTACAAACTCATAAATAATCCCAAATAAATGTTAAATGAATGAGAATATGCAAATTTTAAGACTAACATGAATGGGGGATGGGTCATGATGGCATCAAGCTAGACAAGGTGTATCTGAAGCTCCCTGTGCTACCTGATCCTTAGTATTGGTTTCTCCATTGTCAGCTCCATGGGGTAAGCATAAAGGAAGACCTGGGTCAGTCCTTGCATTTTCATCAATTTTGGCACATTTAATATTTGAGAAGCCCTAATATCTCCAGCAGAACACCTGCCAGAACTTCTGCAGACTGATTTGGGGGAGACTAGTGTCTGTGTGGCAGGCATCATTAAGCCATGACCATAGGCGCCCGGTATAAGAGGCTTGGAGAGGCTAAGCCTCCCCCCTGCTGCAGCAGAATGGATCAGCTGTGGAGTCCAGCTGCTCTGAGGGGATTAAATTGTTGATTTACCTCCATCCTCACAGCAGGAGCTGCAGTGAAAGCCCTCTAGCAGTTGTAGAAATTGGATTATGGTTTGTTTACCTTACTGCTGGGAAAGCAGGGGGGGTTAGCTGGAGGTGTCCTGGGTTGCCAGGGAGATATTTAACGAGGATGACTTCCTGACCTGCACTGAGGACAGATAGCAACTGGGCCAGCATGATCAGAAAAAGTCACCAGAAAACAAAGGTAGAAAAGATCATTTTATTTTCATTATAGTGTTTGGAATATGTCCACTTTGAGAATCAGGTGCTCAATATTAAAAGTTTATATTTATTTACTTATTTATAGGAAAACTCTAACTAGTGTGGGAGAAGGCAAACCCAATATAATATATATCAACCCAAATAAAGGAGTTTGACTCTTATGTATACTGATAGTATGGAGGTGTCCCTTTAAATAGGTGAAAAACAAATAGATTCACCCTTAAGACTATTAAATCTTAACAAAACGAACCTCAAATCTCCCAGCAAGGGACTCTGCAAAAATATTGTCAATCCCTTGTATAAATGGGAGTAGAATACTATCATAGGTTCTGTTTAAGAGAGAATAGAGAAAAAACCCCAACGTAAAAACTCATCAACTAGATGAGAAAACCGTATGGGATGAAAAACTCCCTTCCTCTCTTAAACTTTGTATATAACTAATATATTTAAACGAACACCAATATACCCAAACTATCCCAAAAGAACTGACTTCAGCCAGTAATGGACTACCCGCCTAAGTCCCATGCAGGGGGGAAAACTAGAAGTTAAATTGTTATGCGGCTTCAAATATGTATAATAATTTCCAGCAGTATTTTCAACAGTATTGAGGAAAACCCTCTTTCAAATGCCAAAGATATACTCATGCAAAAGAAAAAAATACTTAGCTTAGATCGAGAGAAGCCACTTCAAGAAAACCCTCAGTCAAAAGGACCCCCCACGTAGGAACTCCGGAGCCCTGGGTAAACGTTGCGGCAAAACAACCGCCACCCCTTCAACAAGAGCGCCTTGTTTCGCCACCCTTGTGGCTGTCTCAGGAAGGGCGCTAAATATCCATCTGGAAAACCCAATTCACTCTGCGAACTGAACTATCAGTGAAGTAAATCCCAAAGATGGCACAGGAGCCATGGCATTTTATCCCACATTAAACATGAATTTGGGGGTTTTGTGGCTCTACATGAGAATTGTGATGATATGTTCCCTTGTTTCATATTGTTGACGGTCTGCATTTTCTGTATGGGTGGTATATTGGTGTATTAGGTCTGCCCAGTGTAATATTTATGGTACAGTAAGGTTCTGAGTGTGTTTTTGCACAAAGTTGTGCATAGTGTTTTGCAGTTGAGCGATTATGGTTAGAATATGCTTTGAGCAACCACTTTATTCTTTGACATATGATACACATCTAATATCTAAATTTAATAAAAGGTATTGTGACTTATTTTTATTTATTTTTTCTGCGTGTTAGATAATTATGGATTTAAGCTCCACCCCTGGTCCCACCCCTAACCCCACCCCCTTTATCCTCCCCAAACAGTTGGGCCACCGACTGCCTATGGCCATGACTCTCCTGTGTGAGAGTCTATGGAGATGGAGTGTGATGCACCAAACTGGCCGCTCTAAAAGGTCAGGACCTGTATTTCTCCTTCTTTTGCTGTTTTGATGCAGCAACATATGCAGAGGCAGCTGGAGCAAAAGATGTTAATCCAAATTGGGGAGGTGGAAGTACTGCTTTGGAAGAGTCCGATTGGTTGGCATGCCTTGCAGTAGTTACTCAAGATTCCCTTCAAGATGTGACCGTAGCTTTAGCATCTTCTCTTCATTATAAAATGCACTAAGACATGTGAAGATCTTCAGAAGGCATCTATAACAGTCTGTAAGCAGAAGTCCCTGGGTCAAGGGGTTACCAGAGAGAAATGCGTCACCAGCTGGGAGATCTGAAAGGGTGTAGTACAGCCCTAGTTCATGATAAAGAAGGCAAACCACTCTAAAGTGAAATTTTTGGAAAGTCAAATTAGAAGACTGAATCTTAGCATTTAGAGCTCTCAAGAAACACATTGAAGAAATTTTTTGGCAGTACTAAAAATAGCCCTAGAAGGCCATTCCCTCTATCTAAGGGGGGAAATGGAAAAATGGGAGCAGAAAAACAGGGAAAACATATCAATGGACAGTTTGTACCTGACTGGACTTCTGGAATCTTTGCAGGGGGTGGTGTCATTTAGAGCCAAGCTCTTGGAAGTATTTCTACTGGAGCCCAATTGTAATGTGATATTATCTTTTTGACATCTTAACAAGCAGCTCCTGATTTGTCAAGAGCCACCCAGCAGAAATAGAAGTTCCTGGCCCTACAGCCAAGGACTATATCTAGGAGCAAGTTTTTGTACTTAATTTCCTGGTAAATGTTTTGCCAGTGTGGGAGGTAAAAACTGTTTTGTCTTCTTGTTGTTGTTTTGATCCAAAACAACAACAAGAAATTTTTGATTGCTAGAGAAGAGGTAAGGATTGTATTAGCAATCACCTGAGTCTATGGGAACTTACAATCCTCCTTCATTATAAGGCATCTATAATGATTATTTCCTGTTTTTTATTATTATTATTTTTTAGCTGGGTCTATTCTATCTACCCTTAGCTTAAATTATTTCTTTAGAACATAAGTGTAGCCATACTGGGTCAGACCAATGGTCCAACTAGTCCAGTATCCTGTTTTCCAAACAGTGGCCAAGCCAGGTCACAAGTACCTGGCAGAAACCCAAATTGTGCCAACACTGCATACTACAAGTCCCAGGGCAATATTCGAGACAGACATTTATGATTTCTTCTTTTTACCAGTTTAAGTTTTTACTTAATATCCTTTTTCATTCAAGATTTTTATTGGCTGAATCTATGTCATGAATAATGTGATATACAGAAAATGAAGGGAAGGAATAAAGGACGCACAAGGATCCAAGGTTCAGAACTTGGGATCAGAGCTTCACAAAGATTTTATTTTGCAATCTTAATTCCCCACCCTCCCTCCAAACCAGTTTGTTGAGAGACAGACAGACAAAGACAGACTCTGCTATGTACGGAGTCATTAGGCTGACCCTGAATTCTGTATTATGACAGCGGTAAATGAATGGTACTATTATTTGCTGTAGATTTATAGTGAGGAAAAAGAATTGTTTATATATTGACCAAATAGTCTGTCCCTGATAAGTTTCAGCACTGTAGTTGCATAGCACTCTTAATATTGAGCAAGTCTTTATTAACCAGTCTAGAAGTACCTTTCTTTGTTTTAAGTGTAGCACCCCCAATCATTTTGAACAGTTAGCTCCCATGTAATACTGCTTTTTTTCAGTAGTTTTTCATACCTGTTCTGAAAGTCTTAAATTTGTAATATATTCCCACTTTACAGAATTCAGTACTTGTACTGTATCTATTTCAAGCTATTATAACTGCCTACCAAAACGGTTTCTGCAGTCCCAGCATTAGAAAAACACCACATTCAGAAACCGGGGTTGAGGGGGGGAAGAGAAGGAATTACAATTGCAAAACAAAATCTAGAGTCTGGATTTTTAATCTAGTGCTCTAAAGCATAGGAGCCGACTCTGTGGGTGCTTGACCACCCCCAATATTGATAACATTCCTTGTATGTGTCCAGGAAGGGGTTATTGCCACTGGGGTTAGCGCCCCCAATAATGTAAAAAAGGTGACTCCTATGCTCTAAAGAGAGCTCCAGTGTGTGGCTCCTTTAGTAATACAAAGAGTCCAGAAGAGGCACTGCGGAATTCACATAAATTTTGAATTCCAGACTTCAAGTTCTCTCAACACAAGACTAATTCAATTTGTAATAAAGAATATCAATTAAAATCTGTATATCACATAACAGGACACATTTAGAACGAGGCAAAAGACGGATACAGCGGGATCCTATTAGAAAACCTTTAAAAAGTTCACCTTTTCGTTGCACAATCTTAGTATGATCAGCTAGCTGTTGAGAAAGGCAGGAATATTTAGAGCTATTGAGGTGACTTGCACACACAATCGGAATGTAGAAATATTGCATGTTAGGTCTTAAGAACGGTTTTGCTAATGTTCTCCCTATCCATTCTTGATTGTCCCTTTAAATGGAAACTTAGCTTTCGTAGTACAATCAATACTGTCAGCCTCAATTAATTAATTAATTCAGTCAGTCAGCCTGAAACAAACAAAAGTCCGATCACATCCATGCAATCCGAGTATCTTTCAAAGATACATTTAACGTTATCACTACTATTTTTTCTAAGCAACTCACAGAAGTATTAAACATTTTGTTTCCACTACGTTTCAAACCAAAATCGAAAGCTAATGTAGATTGCAGGGGCGAGCGTTGCATCACCACCAAAACAACATTAAATCATGCATGCGTTAAATGACCAGAGCCCTAGAACAGAACAGCTACCCATGCAGCCGAAGTAACGGTTCGTACTCCACTTGACTAAAAACAATCTTTGAAGTACGCAAAGAGCATATCAACTACAAAAGACTTTATGAAAATCAAAACTGAAACAAAAGGGCAAAAAATACATGGAAGTAGCCACGATTCTGGCGAAAGCTTAAATGCAGCGCGTGCAATAAATGCAAACATCTCCTGCATTAAAAACGGAGCAGGAACTAAACATCATTTCTTCTACCACCAGTCACTGACCTCGTGCAGCACGCAGCCTGTCTAGATTAGAAAGCTGAGACGCTATGCTCGCAATTCCTTCGACACACCTCCACGCATCCCTAACGCTGACCAAAAACTGCCCCCAAACATCACTCTCTTTTCTCCCAAACCTCCCCACCGCATCACGCAGGACCCTGTACCCTCCCCCGACCTCCGATTGGCTCCTATCTCCAACAACGCCTTGCTACGATTAGCTGATTTGGGCTGTCAATCTCGCAGCCTGCCCCACCCCCGCCGGGAGGAGCTCGCTCAGGACTACGGGGTTTGTAGTTTCCTCCGCCGTCGACGGCAAAGTGGGAGGAGGCGCCAAGAGATTACAAACCCCACAATTCCGCGCGGCTGGGCCCGCGACGGCTTTTCTTTTCAACGAGGTAACCGTGTGGTCTGATTCCGGGCGACGCCTTTTTTTTTTCCTTCCTTCCTTCGGATACTTCCGATAACGAACTTCCGGCGCAAGTGAATCTATACAATACAAGAGTTTTAAAGGCTGTTGGGGGAAGTTGGTCTCGCAGGACGGGAAAGTAGGTTTGGAGGTCTTGTAATTTTAATCTGGGGGGTTTTGTCGTTTCTAACAGGGTTGGGGCGGCACGCGCTTTGGTACCGGCTATTTAGCCGTTTGACCTCGAGCTGCTCTGTTCTGTCTCTCCCCCCCCCCCCCCCCCCCCCGGGGAGCGAAACATTTGTACGCATTGTGCGTAGGGCGCTCTGCTGCTGCTGTGCTAAGGTCATAGAAGTACCTTAGCTGCTTTTGCTGGATACGGACCCGGCACAGGGGCCCTTACCTATAGCTTACCTTACCTTTTTGCTTTAAGGAGGGGGAGGGGCAAACAGTAAGTATGTGGGGGTATATGGACCAATTTAGTCGTGGCACCCACCACGTTTGGGTGGGGATGGGTGCAGCCCCCCACTTGTCCACTCCCAAGTTACGTCTTGATAAAGCCTGATTTGTTTTCCTTCATTGGGCCCAGGTGGGAGGAATTAATCTTTGCTTGTCCAGAATCTGAAGTACCGGCTCATAGCTTAGTCGGGAACGGAGGAACTGGGTGAACAAGACACAGCACATCCGGAGAACGTGGTGAAGGCGGTTAGCTTGGCAGAGTTTAAAAAGGGGTTAGATGGTTTCCTAAAGGACAAGTCCATAAACCGCTGCTAAATGGACTTGGGAAAAATCCACAATTCCAGGAATAACATGTATAGAATGTTTGTACGTTTTTGAAGCTCGCCAGGTGCCCTTGGCCTGGATTGGCCGCTGTCGTGGACACAGGATGATGCTGGGCTCATGGACCCTTGGTTTTTTCCCAGCGTGGCATTACTGTTTGCACCCCCCCCCCCCCTCCCCGTGTCCTTCCCGGGCGCTGAGCTGACCATCTCAGTTTTGTGTTGGTCTTATGTTCAGATGTGGCTACGTAATTTCTGTGCTCTTGTTGCTGTAATTTTGGGAGCTGGGTAAGAGGTTTGTGTCTTGGTATTTAGATGGAGAAATATGTTTCAATTTCTAATAGCACGTTTGGATTCCTTTTTTTTTTTGTAGGAGCATCTTATTTGTTTTCTCGTGTGATGTTGTATATAGATGGAGAGGGAAGGTTGTTCACTGTGATTGTAGTAAAGATATTTAAATGCTACACCCTTTAAAGTGTCATGATGCTGTTATGTTTACCACACCCTGAGCTGTGAGAGTAGGGGCTGTCTATAGAAAGAGAAGCTCAAAAAAAAAAACCCCATCTATCTTTATAGTCCCTAGATAGTTTAGGATTAGGGGCCTGTTGGACTTGATGCTACCAATATATTTTAGCCAATTAGCACAGTCTTCATATGAGTACTGTAATTGAAAACATGCTGATCTGATGAGTAATTAAGGAAAAGATTGCCACACCTGTAAGGCTTTTTTTTTTTTTCAAGGGCTTCTTTCAGTTGGTGTTAATAACAAACAGTCCTTATTGACTTGATCCTTAAGCTCTAGGCAGAAAAGGAATGAGTAGGCATGACTACTGTTAAATATGTTAGGCTCTTTCAGCCCCAGGTATGGGGCCCATGGTAAATGCCCTATTTTCCCTGCCTATCTTTTCTGACACCCCCCTCTCCATATGCTGCCCTTTCAAGTAGGGGCAGTCTGTTACTAAATCTGAGCTGCCTTCTCCCCTTTAAAAAAGTCTACTGTTGGTTTATCATTTGTATTAACAAAAAAAGGAGTGGGGGAGTGTTCAATAAATCAGCACAATAATTCATAACTGTTCAAGGTTTTCAAACTTGTATTTAATTTGTAGTGGCTAATAGTTATTAAAAGCTGTTTGGTCAATATACGTGATTTAGTGGTCTTTAATTATCTTTTGGGAATGGGTGTGGGTTTTTTTTTAAATTCCTGTTCACCTGTGACAGTAGTATTCATTGATTTTAACATAGTAGATGACGGCAGAAAAAGACCTGCATGGTCCATCCAGTCTGCCCAACAAATGGGTTACAAATGGGTGAGGTTTTCAGGCGAACTACCTCTGTTGTATGCAAGTTATTCATATTAAGGAATATGTTTATTGGGATTTATTAACTGCCTTTATGAGTAGATTCAGCAAAGGTGGTGTACAGCAGGTCCAGTTAACATAAAACTTACTATTGTTAAAATTGTAAAATAACCAAATATTTCCAAGTTTACAATAGACAGTATGGAAAAATATTCAAATAACTCAGATATAATACAATGTCAAAATAATACCAATAAAACACACAATGCAATAGAACATTCAAATAGCATAGATATGATGCTAATACATTTCTGTGTAGCTGAAGAGCCAAGTGCAGGTATATAGATTGGGACAAGATTGGTAGTACAGAATTAATTGGGATAAATAGCTGGGTGACTATGTAAAATCTTTGTACAGTTAAACAAGGTATGAGGAACTGGTCTAAGTTACAGGGTGTGCAGCATGCAAATCCAGGTGTGGAGTGAGTGTTTAGTCACTACCTGTATTAAAGGCTTGTGAGATGAGCCAGGCTTTCACCTGCTTCCTGTAGTATCAAGTTAGACATAGCCCCCTCTGGGAGTGAGCTCCAAAGAGAGCGAGAGTGTGTGTGTTTGTGGAGGGGGTGTTGATGAGGCTTGCTGATAAGTATCACATGTAAAATTTCTTTGGATCAGGGTACAGGTAGTGATGGTCCTTGAGAGGACCGTAGAGGGCTAACTTACTTTTTAAGTACTCTTGCCCATTTTGTCTGAAGTCCTTGAAAATCAAACATAGTTCTAAATTTTAGCCCTGTAAGGTACTGGTAGCTTTCTATTAGTCTGGCTGCAGCATTCTGAATTAGTTGGAGTTGATGTAAGTTCTTTTTGATTTGACCATGTGCAGGGTATTACAATAGTCTAGTCATGACATTATCATAACATGTTGTCAGACATGTCTCTTCAATATATGGAGAGAGATTTTGTAGTTACTGCAGGTGACAGACCATTTTTAAAGGTTGTTTGAATTTGCAGGATCAGAGTGAGGGAGACCAGCAGCATTCCAAGATTTCCTGATCTGTGACTTTAGGGGCGTTCATACTTTCCAAAAGATACTCAAGTCAGTTATTTGTCCACTTGTGTTAGGTACCCAAAGAATCTTGTTTTGCTTGGGTGCAGGCAAAGTTTGTGATAACAGAACCCATTTGTAGCCCTCGGTGATGGCAAGTGAATGCCACTGTGCTGCCTCCATAATGAATATGCATGAGAAGTCTTTATACAATGAACTTCCTGAAACTATGATTGGCTGTGGAATCCCCAGGACAGGTTTGGGAAACCTTAGACTACTAGGGAGTACTTTGGGACCAGCTTGACACACAGTTCAGTAAACAATAAAATAACATACAACTTCCCCCTTCTGATATATATCAGTTCTCTTAGTGGGCCTTTTACAGCAAAGGTGCACTAGCATTTTTAGTGTGCACTAAACGCTAGATGCCCATAGATTCCTATGGGCGTTTCTAGCATTTGGCACACGCTAATGATTAACATAGTAACATAGTAGATGACGGCAGAAAAAGACCTGCACGGTCCATCCAGTGCCCAACAAGACAACTCATGTGTGCTACTTTTGTGTATACCCTACTTTGATTTGTACCTATGGTCTTCAGGGCACAGACCGTATAAGTCTGCCCAGCACTAGCCCCGCCTCCCAACCACCGGCTCTGGCACAGACCGTATAAGTCTGCCCAGCACTAGCCCCGCCTCCCAACCACCGGCTCTGGCACAGACCGTATAAGTCTGCCCAGCACTATCCCCGCCTCCCACCACCGGCTCTGGCACAGACCGTATAAGTCTGCCCAGCGCTATCCCTGCCTCCCAACCTCCAGTCCCGCCTCCCACCACTGGCTCTGGCACAGACCGTATAAATCTGCCCCGCGCTATCCCTGCCTCCCAACCCCGCTTCCCACTACCGGCTCTGCTATCCAATCTCGGTTGAGCTCCTGAGGATCCATTCCTTCTGAACAGGTTTCCTTTATGTTTATCCCACGCATGTTTGAATTCCGTTACCGTTTTCCTCTCCACCACCTCCCGCGGGAGGGCATTCCAAGCATCCACCACTTTCTGCCAAGGTTGCAAAGTCTGAAATTAGCTCAAAGCCAGTTCACCAAATTGCAGCCTTCTGAAAACTTAAAAATGCCAGTCAAACCAGACTACCGCCATATTTCTCACTGCAATTTTACCATTTAAAACCCAATGCGGGAAGGTGGGCTACGAGGTAGTCAATCACATGACAGGCATTACTCTGGACAAGGGATCTGACAGCACAGTGCTCTGTTCAAGACAAAAAAAAAAAAAAAAAACTAGATTCCCAACTGCAAAATGGGTTCAGCACACAAATGTTTCTTTAGAGAATGGGTGTTAGCTGCCATACACCATTGTGTGGGGCATTCTTTAGCCTATTAACCACTCACAAGATTAGGGTGTGCTAAAAAGGCTACCCTGCCTTTGTAAAAGACCCCCTTAAATATTTAGATCCTCGGAAACGCCCACATCTTTCAGTAGCAATGCCCAGGATAAATAGTAGTAGTAGTAGCATGTTAGCATCTTTATCTGTGGGATACCATAGCTGTGCATAGGCTAAGGAGTACAGAATATTCAACACTTAATGAAATACTGTATTCAAAAAAACAAAAAAAATTCTGTGTGGCATTCAGGTTTTTGTGAGTTTCCATTAGTTCTCATGATTGTCTTTAGTAATCACTACTTGGTTTATTGTAAAACTAGGAAGCAGCTTTTGCAGAGCAAGGTATTTACGCTGTACTAATTATGCTGCATATTGCAAGTTTAGTTCTTTGTTGACACTGCCAATGGGTGGGACTAATAGCAACAGTCACCCACATGAAATCTAGAATTGAAGAAAAACAGTTGATGGGAGATAAGTATTCTGAAGAGCAGTGACAGTGCAAGGATATTAGCCCTCTCCCTCCCAGCACCATCATCTCATAATAATCTGGGTAACTGGGCAATTAAATAACTTCCCTGCTGGTTAAAGTACCTCCTGTTTGTTCTTTGTGCAGACCTATTCTGTTTTGGTTGCAGCTGCTTTTTGGCAGAGGAATCATTCCATCCACTTTTTCTAATTTCTGCTGCCTTTTTATTTTATTTTTTACAGAAGGTGACCAGAATTGCACATACTACTCAAGGTATGAAGAGTTATGATCTGTTTTATCCTCTGTATTAACTTTTTTTTTTAAGCTGTTGTGACAATGAATGGCAAGAGCTAAATAGATTAGTGTGGCATGATAGGTTAAACACAAAATTTTAGCCATACTTTCCCTCTCTATAGCATTTGTCATTCATCTTGCTAAAATGGATTTGTTTCATGTAATGGAAGTAGTCAGTGGTGCTCAGATGGGCCAAACTTTTATGAGAGAAAAAGTGGCAACTGACTAAAACATTCTCCATTGTTTAGCACTTCTTTATAATTGTAAGGTGCTATTTACACCCCCCCAAAAAAAAAAAAAAAAAACCCCGAAGAACTTTTAATGTAACTATTGGTCTTTGTCTTGATTTTCATAAGTTAAAAGCTTTGGTAATGCCTATGTGCTTTGGACTCACGCTATTTTGTTACATCTCTGTTTTTCCTTTTTCACACCCTCACTTGAGTGTTATCACCCTATCACCAAGTAATATGCTAATTCTAATGCACAGATGCTATGATGTAAAAACATGAAATGAAATTAAAACAAAATTGAAATTAAAAATAATTAAAACACAAGGGGTTTTAAGCTTGAAGTCTTTAATGAAATGTTCTGTAGGTGACCTTTTTTTCCCAATAGTAGCTCAAGGTGAATTATTCATTTACGCAATGTATTTCCATGTTCCAGAGGACTTACAATATATCTATTTGAGGCAGTTGGAGGCTAAATGATTTGCCCAAAATCATAAGGAGCATCAGTGGGGTTTGAGCTGTTGGTTCTTAGCCCACTGGTCTAGCCATTAGACTGTTTCTTCTCTTCCCCCCCCCCCCCCCCCCCCCCCCCACACCCAAAAAAAACCACATGGGAATAGCAGAGAGTCACTAATCATCAGGTGATATGTTCACTGAGCATTATAGTGGAAGCATATTTGTGTCAATTATTAAACCACACAAAACCAGGAGGACAAGGATGACTTCAGAGTACTACAAAATAGATTTTTTTTTTCATTTATTGGTCCAAAAACTCCTTTTGATGTGAATAGTGTATGTTTGTGCTTTTATCATTTATCTAAAAAAAAAAAAAAGGTCCAGAATTCTAATAAAGACCCATTTGAAAGCACACTACTTAGGTGGTTATACTATTCACGGGGACCTCAATTTTCTGGTCAGAACAGCAAATGGCAAACTCTGTTTAACATGACTAATCACATACACCATCCTAGTGATGGTCCAGGCAGTCTCTCAAACAGGAAAGTGTTATTCTCACAAGCTTGATCAATGTTCATTCCGTTCATATGGTTTAAAGTCTTCAAATGAAAAATCTACTTCTGCTCCGATTTAAATAATGCTTTTCCATTATCTCATTTCCAGTTTAGTATTGCATCTCAGTTTAGAAAACAGTGAAGAGATTATAGTTTCTGATTAGTTTTGTGCATACCATGAGGATAATGAACCTCACTCCTAAGCCAGGGTATCTGGAGTATGATCTCAGTCTTTCAAACTTACTGCTGATGCTCACCGTTATACTTGAATTATACCAAAGTGGGTCGGCCCAAATGTCTGTAAAGCCAAGTATGTTTCCAATAGTGTGCAAACTTATATGTGGATCTGAGACCAGTCAGGGACCACAAGACTGACACCTCTTTATTACAGCCATATCCTTTCTATGTTACTTTGTAAACCTGATATTCTATGTAAGCCGCATTGAACCTGCTAATAAGTGGGAAAACGCGGGGTATAAATGTTATAAATAAATAAGTAGCACTTACTTATGGTATGCAATAGCTGCACCCTTTCTGCAGCTATTGAGCCAAACGCTAGTGCTTTCTAAAGTTTGGAAATGTTATCTTTGTAGCAGATTCTTTTGTTTTCAACATTTCTAGGAAGTAATATCACACAGGTTGTTTGGGGTTTTTTTTTTTTTTGTTGTTGTTGCACCTCATGTTTACACAATCTCCACTGCTCTTGAGTGAATGCCTGCAGTAGGCTAGGTGAATACAACTTGTTTTGGACATCTGAATAATGTAACTTGATTACTGAAGCTGACGTTGCATGATTCTCATCTTGGTACTTGTGGTGGCTGCTCATGAGAGAATGTTAATACAGAGAACGCTGATTATCCGGACTATCCTCTTGCAGAGGATGGTCCCGAGAATCCTAAATCCAGATAATTGGACATATCTTCTGCCAAATGTTTCCCCGATACTCCCTTTCTTAATTTCTCCACAACTTCCCTTTCTTAATTTCTCCACAACATCCGTTTTCTCTTTTAATGACAAAACATGCCTTTTTTTTTTTTTTTTTTGCTTTTTTCTCCCATTTCCAAGCAGTGATAGCAAGGCTGTTTTCCTCTGCTGCGTCCCCACAAGCAGTGATAGCAAGGCTGTTTCCTCTGCTGTGTATGAATCTGGAAAGAGCAGGGCTTTTCTCTGCACGGACCGCGAGGATTGGCTGGGAAAAAAAGGTATTGGCGGATAATGGGTCCGGATAATTGGAAATCTAGATAATCAGCATTCTACTGTATTGGGTTTGTCTTCTTACTGGGCTTTTGCTTCTTTGTTAAGCGCTGCACTTCACATTTTGAGCTCTGCTTCCCCTCTCCCACTCTGGGTTTCCTGTTTGAAAAGATATCTTGCAGGAATGTGCACTGGCTCACCGTACCAAGCACCATGTCATGTTTCTGTTGGCTGTCCTTGGTTGTGTCCACATCCCAACAAGATTTAGGGAAGGATAGAAACGGGTGTTGTAGAGAGATGAGGTAGGGGTTGCGTTTTATGTGGAAAGGAGAATCTAGGGGACGTTTGAAAATGCAGAGCTTTGAGGATTGTGGATAATTTTTCAAGATCTGTTAATGAGGTACATAAAGCAAAACCTGAAATTGCAAGGCAGGGTGAAGAGGAAAGCTTGTGTTTTGGGTAATTTTGTTGCTAGATATTAAAGGGGCACTTTTATTTTGCAGAAATGTTCTTGATAGGGTTACAATTCTAAAAGTGGTGATATGTAAAATGTTAAAAATTTTCAGCATGAATTCTTTTGATTTGAAAGAAATATATAGCTGGCTCATGGGCTGCGCTTTGTTTTTATAACAAAACTTTTTCCATTTGAAAATACTGTTTCTTGACTTGCTGTTTCACCGACCAAGGTTTTCTTAAGGCAAATATTACTATAATATGGGGACCACCTTTATGTTGCAAGGTCATCTGTGGTCCCAGCTTCAAATTTCTGGATAATTCTGATGAGTCCCAAATGAAGTTTTGGTGTTACATGAATCAAGACTAAAACTATCCCCTTTTGCCTGCTCTTTTTAGAGCAAAAGCGTAAAGTGCAGTGCTTTTAAATCCAGAAATCATCATTTTTTGCACTTTATCTTGAAATATGTTTGTCTTCTGTGGTACAGAATTTAAAACAAAAAATTGAGTACGATTTGGGTGCCGAACTGAAATTACTGTACCCGCTCCCACAGGAAAGCAAAACAAGAGCACAGAAGGGGAGCATTGGGAAGGCTCTGTATGCTTTTATTAATATTTACCTTTCTAGATCGTCACCATTCGTCCCACATTCTTTCAATGATGGGCAAGTTTCTAGAAGTCTTTTTCAAAAAACTGCACATCTTGTCTCTTCAACCACTTCAAGCAGTTGCTCAAAGTCCTCTTCATTCGACTTAAACAGATGCCCCCCCCCCCCCCCCCCCCCCCAAAAAAAAAAGGTTTTTCATTGATTTGTGAAAAAAAAAAATGGCATTCACATGGTGCCCAAGTCTGGGCTGTATGGCAGATGGAAGTAGGTTTACCTTCTCAGTTGCCTCTATTTCATGCTGTGTGAGGCCTAACATTGTCATGGTGCAATAAAATTTCCTTCTTGTGCTTCAGAACTCTTTTCAATCATTCTTTCAGGGTTGAGTGTCTGTCCTTTTACAGGTTCAAAGCCTTTCTCCTGTGGGACTCGTCAATTGCTGTCACAGGTCATCCACTTCATTTTGATCACATAAATCAGCCTTTCCCAGCCTACAATCTTTACTTTGTTTATGCATCACTGGGCCAAAAAAAAATACCGAGTTGAATTTCAATTAGAATTTGACTGGAGTCCTTCCATCACAGAATGTTGCTTAAACTGCACCGAATGCTCACTGCATGCTTCCATTTAACAAGCAATAGCAAAACCAGTCTGTTCACATAGTTCTCGCCTTCTGAGGTTAAAGGAAGAGATTTTAAAGAACAGGTGAACGTATATAGTGCATCAGTGCTGCCATCTGTTGATGAGTTATGGAGATGGAGGCATTACTTTTCATTTAACCCATGTAAGGAAATTCTTGTTTGTGAAGAAAGGGGAAAGTTATTCTTTCTTCCTTAGTTCAGTCTCTGACCATAGCCTCTTCCTATATTGATTACCAAAGGAAAGATGTTTTTAAGAGGAAGATTTCTAGTTATAGAATTGCATGCTACCAGTACTACTCGCCCTTTCTCTGGCTTTCTAGTAAAATACCTTTTTAGTCTAGTGACTAGAAAGTTGGAAGGAAAGGGCACATAACCAGCTGACTCATCCCAATTAGTAAATGTACTTCTTTCACAGACCCACTATCAGCCCACTTAATTGTCCTCTCTCCTTCAGTTCTTGTCCTCTTTTACTAGCCAAAATTTGTTTTAGTTCCTTTGCCGGATCCCCACAGCAATCTCTCAAACCAGTATCTCCTTTTCACACCTACCCTCTACCCTTTTGTATCAGCCTCTTACCCATCTGTAGGTCCTCTGTTTATCTTGTCTACTTTTCTTTCTCTTGCCAATCTTCTCTTAGCACCTTTGCCAGTCTCTGTGGCAGACCAAAGCTTGTTGCTTTCTTCCCCTTGTATGAGCCATTGATCATACACATTTCCTTAGCCAGAAGAGGTGAGATCAGTGATGGAGGGGACACTCTTTCTTCCTGCAGCTTGAAGCTCGTAGTCCCTGAACTATGGGCATACTGGGGATCTAGGTTTGCATTAACTAGCAAATAGAATGAACTTTCATTGTTCACATCCCTTGATAGCCCAAATATTATATAAACTCAATATGTTCTATACCTGTTCTGCTTTATTGTTCCCATTACTGACCTGTAATAGGAATATAAATCTCTGGATTGTGTTGCTCTAACACAAGTTGTTGCAGTTTGATATAGAACGCAAACATTAAAAAAAAAAATAAAACAATCTTGCAGAGGAAATTCCAGATACTAACAGAAGACGATAATAGACTTGAAATCACATGTATATTAAAAGTTGTCCTGGAAAGCACTTGATAATTAGGGGCTAAGTAATGAAACCGCTTAAATCTTATGGGGGTAAATTAAATGTTTGTGGTCTGCGTTCTCGGGCTGCCACTGGCTTTTCTATACTAAAATGTTTCCTGCATTCTCAAACACATGAAGGCTTTTATGGGTTGTGAACGGATTTCTCTTTGCATATTGGCTCATGAAGAGGAAGAAACGTAACAAAAGCTTTTTTTTTATATTGAAGATTTGTGTTTTGATTACCAGATACAAAATGTGCACACGTTGCACAAAGGGGTTACTCCTGGGAAAATTGTGCAGAATTGTTTTTTTTTTTTTTTTTTGTGCAGATCTTACTTGTAACTTTTTTTTTTTTTTTTTTTTTTGCAGAATTCCCCCATTCCTTAGCGTCCCTCCAGCCCGGCCCAGAATGTTACTGATGGCTTGTGCACACCTTCCAGCAGGTGGAGACTGAGAACTGTGACTCTAGAGAGAGAGCCAATAAGAGCCCTTACCAGCTAGAGAGAGCCCCAGTATTCTCAGTCTCCAGCAGGTGGAAGATGGTGATCCCTTTAGTCCTGACATCCCCCCCCCCCCCCCCCACCTCCTCCACAGGAGTTTCCTATGCACCTTTCTGCAGACCTTTTAACCCATTCCCACGGTGTGCGCAAAACATACCTCATCCTTTTCCCAGCCCCCGCACAACCACCCACCCTCCATGCACATTTGTGTACTCGCTGCTCCAGCATGGCAAAAAGAGAACTGCACAGCCGCACATCGGGCTGCTTCCTGCTCCTCTGCTGTCCCGGACCCACCTGTTCCTTTGAGCCATGCGGACCTCCTTGCAACTGCCTGGCTTAAAGGAACCGCCTGTGATCATAGCAGTAGAAAAGGAAGTAGCCCGACCTGTGGCTGTGCAGCTCCTCTCTCTGTGCTGGGAGGGAGGCAGCCCGAAAGTAAATGTTGCAAAAGCAGACCATACAGAATTCTGCGGAGCTGGGGAATTATGCAGAAACTCTTCCTTGTGCAGTAGTACAGAATTCCCCCAGGAGTAAGGGGCTCTTCTGTGGTACATATGAGCACATAGTATATTAAAATGAATGGTCATGAGGCATTTATTAAATGTTACCCACTCCAGACGCAAATATTTATTTCTTGCATATGATATACCACAAAATCAATCCAATCACTGGCGGCTAAGTGGTTAAAAAACAAAATGTCAGTTATTCCATACTGATGGCTAGGTTAAGAAAGGGAAATAGGGAGAGGGAGACCAAAGGGGAGACAAGGGTCAAGTGGAGGAGGGGCCAGAAGCAGAGGGATGCATCATGAGCATGCCTAAATAATACAAAAACAAACATAAACTAAAGTAATGCTTCCTTGCATGAATATATTGCAAGTATAGTACCAAAAGCAGTTACCATCATTTAGGTTTTCCTCCCCAATGCACAGATATAAATGGGGTATTTTAATGAGCACATAAGAGAAATTCATTGCCAGGCCTGAGGCAGTGTAGAAAGGTTAATTGAGAGGAGTTTTGGGGATTTACTGCCACTTCTTTTTCTCTGCGATCATAGTATCTGTTACTTTAAAAGACAGAATGGGCAGTAACAGCTCTTTGTGCATGATCAAAGAAAATGAATTATCTGCACAGGATCTGGAATGTCCGGCAGATAAATCAGCCTTGTAAAAATTTCACATGCAAGAAATTTTTGTGAGGCTATTTATACGCAGTATAAGGTATGCAGATGTGTGCTGATACTTTTCATTTTCTTCAGGCATGCACAGGGAGGGTGTCCTTACTGTAGAACTGTTGTATTCATCGGGCAGACTTACCCTGATTTAGTGCAAAGTTTTGCATACTTCAGATTTAAATCTCATTTCTTTACCGTATTGCGGTTTTCATTTTAATTTTGCGCTAGAAGCTGTTAGCATCTGGCTCTACCCTGTAGCTTTCTGCATCAGCCCCTGTGTGTGTAATGGCAGTAGAAACCACCTATGTAGTGACCCCTCTCCCCCTCCAAGCTAATAACGCCATCTTGTGAGAACAAGTTAGATAAACGCACACAGATTTATTCAAACTGGTGATTCTCCTGCCTTCCCCCAAAAACCTATCACCTTACCATTTGTTTTACTTATTTTCGTTTCCCTTGTTCTTCTTGATATAACCTTTTTTTTTTTCTTTTTTTGTGCATATTTTATTTGGTTTGTGAACCACTTTGCTACTATTACTAAAAGGCTGTATACCAAGCGATTAAACTTGCATCACTTTAATATACAGTAAATTAATGTGGAGAGAGGAATTACACAGGTTTGATCCCTTCAAATTCTGGGTTGTAACCTTGATACAGACGTGACTTTTAATGCTCAAATTTAATCTGTCATGCAGGCTTTTTTTACGCCATCCTATCAGAGCTATTAGGTTATTTTGGATAAAGTTGCTCTCATTACTCTTGTTCATGCCTATCAATCACTTTGATTGTCATGCCCTTAACGATTTCAGTTATAACAACATGAAGGCTACAGTTTGTGCAGAACAATTATGCCAAGTACTTTGACGTGACTCCATTATTAATGAAAACATATGTTATTGGATTCTTATAGGGTCAAATTTGAAGTTGTCTTTTGACACACCAGGTGCTTTGTGACGGTCATCTGTCAGATTTGCCCATACCTTATATTCCAGCTAAAACTGTTATAGTTCCAGCTCCAGGATGAGCTTGACATGGCGTTCTATGGTCTGGCCCTTACTGTGGAACTATTAGTCTACTTCAACACATTTGTCAGTTTTTTTTCTAACCCTTCTTTTAGAATATAATCTGACACATTTAAAAAGTGCTCTGACAACACACTCTTCCCCCCCCCCCCCCCCCCCCCCCTTCCAGCTTGATTTTGGAGACTCATTGGGGTCCTGGGCAGCTATTATATTTTTTCTGTTGACTGATTCTTGGCATACTCATCTTATCTATATATATAAAACTCACCCTCAACGTTCTATTTGCACTGACGTCACTGAAGCCAGGTTCGAAGCTCTGAAGCCACACAAAATCACAGTCTGTGGGCCCCGCCCTCGCGTCAAACGTTATGACGTTGAGGGCGGAGCACATTCTCAGCTCCAACATTGTACTGCACTGTAGCTCTCGCACGGAGGCTGCAGGGGGGCCGGCGACACACGGAGACACAAAGGGACGGAGGGGAGCCTTGCTAGTGCCCGTTTCATTGCGATTTGAAACGGGCCTTCGTTACTAGTATTCTATATTTTGCTGGAATTCCTTTTCCTTTATATATGGATTTGTGTGAACTACCTAGACAGACTTCTTCAAATTAGGCGGTATATAAAGTTACATAATAAACATAACAGCCTTGAAGATGCATTTGAGGGTTGTTAAGGAGTTCTGTAGGTTTTAGGGCAGGGGAATAGATCAGGTATCAAAGCAGGGAGCATCTGAAAGTCCTGTGTTTATTAAAATAAAGTAAGCCCAGATTTAACGCAGCACTTAGGCAGGTCCTGTGCCAGTGATCACATTAGCACGAGACCTGTAAAATAATGCAGGAGCACTTGCTACCTCTTTAGGAAGAGCTGGGTACTCTCGTGTTAACCTGTGTTATCCGGTTAGCATGTGCTAATCATTTGTGCTAGCCAGGTAATGCAGAAACACCCACTCTGCACCCATGATTCCCCCGTCAAAAAAAAAAATTAACACATGCTTATCACGTGAAAATGGAAATTACTGCAGAACACCTTTAAAACCTCTTGTTCTTTTTAGCTTTCCTTGTTTTTAAGCCTCCTGAAATGTTGTAAGAGTTTATTTTATGAATGGATTAGATTGCAAACAGCTTTGCTCTGCAAAGGATGGTATAGAAAGCTTAACCATACACATTCTCCTATAAGTATGCTTTGAAAGAGTAGCAGTTTATAATGTCATTACTTTTTCTGCTTTGTAAATATGGAATAGAAGGTTTTTAAACTGTTGTGCTTAAGAAAAAGTATGGTGGTCTTAAGCAAAAGCAAGTCCATGGTATCTTAAGTACTGTGTTTCCTCGAAAATAGGACATTCCCCGAAAATAAGACCTAGTAGAGGTCTTGCTGCAATTGGAAAATATAAGGCCCCCCCCCCCCCCTCCACCTGCCCTCCGTTGCTCCCGGAACTAACCTTAAACGCCTCCTTTCACCTTCGCACGTGCAGCAAGCAGCAGCAGGGCAGACCTCTACTTCCTTCTGTGCCCCGCCTTCGCAGACGTTACATCAGACGAGGGCGGGTCACGGAAGGAAGGAGTGGCCTGCCCTGCTGCTGCTTGCTGCGAGTGCGAAGGTGAAAGAAGGCGTTTAAGGTTAGTTCCGGGAGGGGCGGGTGGAGGGGGGGGGCCCGGCGACCTCGGGTGGGGGGGCCGACCCCGATGTTTCCCCGAAAAATAAGACATCCCCTGAAAATAAGACCTAGTGCGTCTTGGGGAGCAAAAATTAATATAAGACAGTGTCTTATTTTCGGGGAGAAACGGTAATGGTGTCATTAATATAGCTAGTCAGTCTCATGCTAAGTATATACAGAGACAACTTTCTTTTTCTTTTTGTATAGTAAAGGTGACAGTTCTCCTTAAATGTGGTTATCCCACTAGTCTCACATTCCACCCTCTCCCTCCAATTGTTGTACCCAGCACTGGAACCAGACTTTGTTCTCCCATAGTCTCCTTTATTCCCAGTCACTCCAACTGCAGGCAGGCAGCACCTCTTCAGTGGAGCTGAAGGAAACAGCCTTCAATCCTTTGCCCTACCCTGACCACAGATAACTGCCAAAAAGGTGCCATTATCTGTGATCTTGGCGCAAAATGATTCGTTGATGTCACTACATAAAGCTATTTTTCCACAGTACCTATAATGGCAGTATCAATAGGCTATAGTTTTTTCCCTTCGGTAGAAAGACATGCCCAGTTCCTTAAAAACCTATTTGGTGTCTTACATTGTTTATGCTGCCTGAAATAGTTGAGCACTTCCGATGCTTGCTGTTTTTAACCACCCTTCTAATCTAGAGAATGCCAAGTAGGTGGCTAATTAGAGAAATTGTTTGAGACTTTGTTCTGTAACTAACTTTTTAACCTCCAGAGCCTCCTGTTACTAATTTTCTTCAGGAAGCCCTTATGTATGACAATTTAGTTTCTCCATTGTTCTTTATTATACAGAAGGAAGTAATTTAGGTACTATTTAGCCAACTTGAGACTGGTTAATTCCGTGGAAGGCATTTACAATTATCGTCATGTCTCCAGTGAAATCATTTCATAAACGGACAAGATAACATTACCATTCTTTATAATTTTGAGAGATACATTCCTGATATTCTATTTTGTTATATTGGGTTTTTAGAACGCAAGCAAAGCAATTTAAAATATTAAACTGAAATACTATACTGTTTTTAGTGACATCAAAGCAAGTTTTAGTGATTCAGCTTCCTCCTTCTCCTCCCCCCCCCCCCCCCCCCCCCCCCCCCGGCTAGCAAGAAATAATTTATTGGGTCACAGGAAAAAGTGGTGGAGTGTATACAGTGTATGATTATTCATGTTTGTAGCTAAATTATTGCTAGGTCATGCCTATACTGACAGCTAATATGCTTATCTCAGCTGTGAGTCTTCTCACCTTGGGATTTCATTAGACCTGTCCTTGCTTTTACTTGTAATTGCTGCCCATAGTTCTTTCACTGGGCCTAGTCCTGTTTTCAAATGACCCTCACCCTATAATGTCATTGTGTTTCTTTTAACTCCCAAGCCATTGTACTTTTAAGTATCAAAATGTGATGGTTGTGGGTTAGTAGACTGCAGCATTTTTGCTTGGAAACTTGATTTCAGATGAATAAAATCTTACAACCAAGCAGTGAAAAGGTTTTGTCCTCCTGATGGAGAGTACTCTCTTTATTATGATATACAGATTCTTAATTTTATCCAACATAAACGGAACTGACAAGGTCGATAATGAGGTTTGTGCAGAGGTACGAGTTAAATCTCTTATTATATCCCTCCCCCAGACAGTAGCAGCTCCAACCCCTCACCATGCTAGGTACATCCCCCCCACCCCTGCTGACCTTGCAAGCTCTGGTAATCTAGTGCTGTGGTGTAGTCAGGACAGGAGTGATCCCCAGAGGTAAAGGCAGCCATTTTGTGAGATCCCCAGTCATGCTTACCCATACCAGCTCCAGTGCCAATTTCAAAATGACTGTCTTGTCCTTTGACAGTTGTCTTGTGAGACTGCCGTTAGAGGTTTCATCAGCCATTTTAAGTAGAGGAGTGTGGTAGCCGTGTTAGTCCACCCTTAAGGTTATCAATAGATATCAAACAAAATAAAACATGGAAAAGCAAATAAGATGATACCTTTTTTATTGGACATAACTTAATACATTTCTTGATTAGCTTTCGAAGGTTGCCCTTCTTCCTCAGATATACACTGTCAGCTAGCACATTTGCTTATTTCCGATCTGAGGAAGAAGGGCAACCTTCGAAAGCTAATCATGAAATGTATTAAGTAATGTCCAATAAAAAAGGTATCATATTTTCTTTTCCATGTTTTATTTTGTTTGATCAGCCATTTTGAAAGCGGAGCTGGCACAGGAAGGAGTGACTGGGAATTGCTCCTACCCCTAATTACACCACTGGACCACCAGGGCTTGTAAGGTAGGCCTGGGGGGGAGGCACGTTGAGGGGGGGGGAAAGCCAGAAGGGGGAGTGGCTGCTGTATTTTTTTTTTTTGGGGGGGGGGGGGGGGGGAGGGGTCATCAGTTAATCCAGAATGTTGGATAACCAAAGTTCAGATAATTGAGACTATATTTTAATTGTGGCTGAGTTAACCTCTGTGCGGAATGCCAGGTACCCTGGGGCTAGGTTGTGAATTTTCCCCTGTAATAGCTCCTTTTCCCTTTTTTTTTTTTTGTTACATTTGTACCCCGCGCTTTCCCACTCATGACAGGCTCAATGTGGCTTACATATACAGGTACTTATTTGTACCTGGGGCAATGGAGGGTTAAGTGACTTGCCCAGAGTCACAAGGAGCTGCCTGTGCCTGAAGTGGGAATTGAATTCAGTTCCACAGGACTGGAGTCCACCACCCTAACCACTAGGCCACTCCTCCACTTTGGTTGAGCCCTCAAGTAATCTAAGGTTTTCAGGACTTGGAGCACAAGCCTGAAGTGTCCTCTGATGGAAGGAGACAACGAAACAGAAGAACGAAGAACCTCACAGAGAGAATACCACAAGGGAGACAGTGACTGTGACTCAATAAAATGATGATGCTGTGTGTGGTGTAGAAGATTTATTGGTCAACAATGACTCTTTGGTCTGTAACAACAACTTAACATGACTGTGTTTCAGCCTACTGGCCTGCCGCAGGAGTCTATACATAAGAACATCAAAAATTACATAAGAAAAATGAAAGAATAAAAATATGCTAAAAAAATAAAGCATACAATGACAGTAAAATCTAAGTAATAAAACTTTCTGAACACAACTGTAAATGAAATAGCAATGTGTATCTTCAAAATGAACATACAAATTCAAACTAATATACATGTAGGGCAAATAAAATAAACTGAGTGAAACAACTGAAAATATAGGGAATGGTATATAATGAGGCTCATTTTCAAAGCACATAGACTTACAAAGTTCCATAGGTTTCTATGCAACTTTGTAAGTCTAAATGCTTTGAAAATGAGCACCAATATGTCCCAGTAAAAGTTGAATAGTTAATTTAATAAACAATATCCCAGTCTAATTTGTGATACTGTCATAAGGACATGCAAAATAACATACACACAAATATTAAGTAGTGATATACCCCACCTGAAATAAATATAATTTTGATGTACCTTCCTATGTTGTATGGATGAGTGTATCAATGTTACTTTCTGTAAATATATCAAGTTAAATCTATAAAAATTGGATGAAATGTCAGCATTTTGTGAAATGAAAACAATGTGAGTGTTTCCATTAGAGAATGTGTATTAGTACCAGGGGTGATGAAATATTAAGAAGTGTGCCGAACATGCATTAACCTCTGCTCTAACAAATTTGTATGGCAACATAGCTATATATATTTAAATACTTAAACAAAAGTAACATGAAAAAGGTTGGGAGGTTGAAAAAAAAAAAAGTGTGTGCGATTGTGATCATTGCCTAAAGTATGTACAATGTGGAACGGACATTGAAAACAAACTGGACTGTATACTAATCCTGCAGACAAAGGAGCCGTATTGAAATTGTCACGTAGAACGTAACTACGTTATTTTAAAAAGCCATAGTGTAGTATATGAGTGACATGACCTTCTTACAGTCTGGTTGAAAGGCACAGACAGGAAAAAGGAAGAACTGACTTACTTGCTATTGTGGTAAAAAAAATGGAGGGAAGCACTGCTGGCAGCACCCCACACTCTTGGAAAAAAAGCTAAAAAGGGAAACGCCATTAAGAGCATGCGGTGATATAGCCCCAAGGGTGAACGGCATATAAGAGAACCCCTCAAATAGTATCAAAACCTTATGTTAGAAACTAAATAAAACATCAGGGCAGAACCCGCATTACAAAATAGTTTTGGCTTCTGAAAATTCTCCCCAGTCTGAGAGACAATATAAAAAAACTTCTTACCACTCTGAATATTCTCCAGATTAGTAACGACTGGTTCAAAGTTCAAACAGTAGCAAAGGGACTGGGACGCTGCTGCGTTGTATTTAAAGTACTTATGTGATGTATAGTGATGTCGTCATCCTTCTGTTCAGAGGTGAATAAAGTTACATGGAGAAAACATTTTGTGTATCTATCAAAAGTGGCTGCATAACCATGTGTAATATGATTATAATTACATAGTAACATAGTAGATGACGGCAGAAAAAGACCTGCCTGGTCCATCCAGTCTGCCCAACAAGATAAACTCATATGTGCCACTTTTTGTGTATACCTTACCTTGATTTGTACCTGTCTTTTTCAGGGCACAGACCGTATAAGTCTGCCCAGCACTATCCCCGCCTCCCACCCACCAGCCCCGCCTCCCACCACCGGTTCTGGCACAGACCGTATAAGTCTGCCCAGCACTATCCCCACCTCCCACTACCGGCTCTGCCACCCAATCTCGGCTAAGCTCCTGAGGATCCATTTCTTCTGAACAGGATTCCTTTATGTTTATCATGTCAAAAACAAAAAAGGAAAAGTGATCACTTCCTCTGATGTTGCCTATTCCTAGGCTGTGTATCAAACATCAGTATTTATCCGATAATATCTAGCACAGACTTGATAATGTTTACAAAATCTTGTTACGCTCTTGATGTGCCACAACCTGGTGATCAACAGAAACAATGTATTGGGTTTAAATTACTTTTATGGCTAGCTTGACAAATGAGAGACTGGTCTCATCGTAGCAACCATACAATGATAGCTGGATATAGAATGTGGATAACACTTGTAGAAACCAATGTTGTACAATATTCACTAAGTTTGTCAAGCTTTTCTCCATAATGACCTTTTTGTGTTCTTTTTTTTTTAACCAATAAATCTTCTAGACCACACACAGTAGAGGAGTGGCCTAGTGGTTAGGGTGGTGGACTTTGGTCCTGGGGAACTGAGGAACTGAGTTTGATTCCCACTTCAGGCACAGGCAGCTCCTTGTGACTCTGGGCAAGTCACTTAACCCTCCATTGCTCCAGGTACAAATAAGTACCTGTATACAATATGTAAGCCGCATTGAGCCTGCCATGAGTGGGAAAGCGCGGGGTACAAATGTAACAAAAACAACAAAAACAGTATCATCGTTTTATTGAGTCACCTTCGCTGTCTCCTTTGTGCTCTGTGGAAGGAGACAGGAGATGGGCCAGGGTGCAGAATTTATCAAGGTCGGATCCAAAAGGGTAGCCTTGCAGTACGGGAACACCACCAACACAGCAAGGAGAGTAGTTGGGGAAACATGGTTAAGGCTTCATATCTGAGAGGAGGTAGAATGGGTGTTGAGGGAGAGTGCATTCTCATTGGGCCATATTTGGTCAGCCTATATTAGGTTGTGAGTGGAAGTATAAAATGCAGAGAGAGGCTGTGTGCAGGGAGCAAGTACATTACCACTGACAGGTATAGAAAAATATACCAAGTGACTGAATGCACTGGGCATGAAAATTGAATAACCATTATTATTTGTGCTGCTTTTTTTTAACCCACAATACTTGCTACTTTTGTTCTGCCTTTAACAAACAACAATAACCTATAGAGAGTCAGAATTTTTTTCAGGAGCATTTGAAGACAGTTTTAAGTTTGATTACTACTACTACTAAACATTTCTAGAGCGCTACTAGGGTTACGCAGCGCTGTACAAATTAACAAATAAGGACGGTCCCTGCTCAGAAGAGCTTACAATCTAAAGGACTAAATGTCAAGTTGGGGTAGTTGAGATTTCCTGAGAAGAGGTGTAGTGATTAGGTGCCGAAGGCGACATTGAAGAGGTGGGCTTTGAGCAATGATTTGAAGATGGGTAGGGAGGGGGCCCGGCGTATGGGCTCAGGGAGTTTGTTCCAAGCATGGGGTGAGGCGAGGCAGAAAGGGCGAAGCCTAGAGTTGGCGGTGGTGGAGAAGGGTACTGAAAGGAGGGATTTGTCTTGACAGCGGAGGTTACGGGTAGGGACGTAAGGGGAGATGAGGGTAGGAGGGGCTGCAGATCGAGTGCATTTGTAGGTTAGTAGGAGACGCTTGAACTGTATGCGGTATCTGATCGGAAGCCAGTGAAGTGACTTGAGGAGAGGGGTGATTGCCTCTCTCATCTGCTGTAATCAAAATAACAGTGGACGTCAGAGGCAAATTACTGCCTCAATATAAGTATATTGATCAATTTGAAAACTTCTCCAATGAAAACAAGTTATTGAACATGTTCTGTATGACACTTTAGGAACACTTTTATAATGATGAAAAAATTGGAATTCTAAAATAACATGTATGAATCCATTCTGATTGTTATTTTTTTTAACAGCATGCCTTCACTATGCTGGTAGATATTCTTAGATGTCTAGAGTTTGTTCTTATAGACCTTTATTTAAAAAGTTTAGATCTGGCTTGTTAAGTGGCAGCTGTTAAAATCTATGGGCCTAGAGTGGGTTGCGATATGTTTAAAGCTACATTATCTCTGGACAGTGTGAGGAGTTAGTTTCTGTACAGAATCCTGGACAAGTTCATAATCCTAAAAGTTTTGTAACTCATCCTGTGAAAGTATGACGGAGTGTTTGGGGAAGCAGTTCAGTTTAACAGGTCTAATCAAAACACACTTGTTCAGGGATGATGGGATTATTCCTGAACTACTACTGGTTTATCTACTTTTCACAGTATCTATGATGTATAGAATAGATTTAAGGATCTTACGTTAGAAAATTATACCAAATGTTTTAATTAAACTGAAACCCTGGCTGGTGTTAAATGACCAGGATTTATGTTCTTTTAAATGCTTGTTGCTCAGCTCACTACAATGACAAACACCGCTTTAGGCAAGCACAGTATCAAAAGTGATTATAGTGAAGAAGATAGTTCTAGAACTGGATGATGCCCACCGTAGTAATTTAATACAATTTAAAGTGTCCTATTAAATTGTGATTATCACAGAACATAATTTTTTTGTCTGGTAATCCAACAGTTTTTGGTTGGATTTTATTTTTTTAAATGTATACCCTACATAATACTAAATGACTTACAAAGGAAATACAGTCTACTTACAAGCATAGAATAAAACTAAATTATTAAAACAATACAGATCATAACGGATTATGTTCAATACTGGTACGGAAAGCCGCCTCTCACTATCAGATTTCAAACAATATGCTGGTGTATATAATTCACTTGTAAATACTATGGAGCTATATTCATTATCTGGAAAATTAATATCAAAGCCTTGTATACGTTATATCACAGGCAGCCAGCGAAGCTGCTTCAATAAAGGAGTGACATGCTTTAATTTCCCCCTTTCCCAGAATCGAGGTGCCAATGCTCAAAAGTCTCTATTTAAAAAAAAAAAAAAAAAAAAAATTTAAATCCATGGTACAAGTTACCAATTTTGAAATAGCATACAATATAAATCTCATGCACGTCAGATTCACATAAATTCAGCAAGCGGCTCTGTAGGAAAAGTGTCTGCGCAGAACAGTTTCGGTAAGTGTCCATGTTCTGCACATGCCCAGGAATCCTGCTGTACTCTCCTTTCCCCTGCAGTACTTGCTGGCTCCACTACCCCTGGCTCCTTTCCCTTGCAGTGCTCTGATGCTGGCTGTTCCTTCCTCCTGCAGCTTACTTGGGAATCTCCTCCTTGCTGAATGTTCCCCCCCCCCCCCCCCCCAAGCTGATATCATAGGGACTTCCCCCAGCCGATTGGCTGTTCTCTTGTTTCTAGCCCCTAAGCTGTTCTCTACTCTTCCATACTGATTTGCTATTGAAAAAAACTCCTCCTTGCTGAAAGCCCCCCCCCCCCCCAAAGCTGACATTATGGGGGCTTTCCCCCAATTAGTTGTCTGCTTGTTTCTCCACCCCTTTAAACTGTTCTCAGCTCTTGGACAAGTTTTACTATTAATATTCAAGCAGAGTGCAGACATGCTGGAAAATTTTGCACATGAAAGTTAGGAACTCCTTTCTGAGCATTGCAAGGAATGCTGATTTTAATACTAATGAGCTCATTGCATGTGCATTGGATTTCTGTGAGCAGCTACAGCAAAAAGTTAGCCATGTAGAACCCATTTGTGCATCAGGTACTAAACAAGGTTTGTTTTAGACTGGTTCCAAGCAGTCTAAAGCAAATGTTTCAAGCACAGAAAGCTTTGTGTATCAGGCCCTCAATCTAGCTGCAGAATTCTGGATTATCTGTAATGCCCTACACCGTGTCCTGGCAACACCCAAGTATAAAGCATTGCAGTACAATGTGTGTGTGTGTGTATGTATGTCTGTGTATATGTAGTCCATTTTATTAAAAATCTTATTGTAAATAGTTTCTAATCTGAATATAATTTTAGTTCTTGGCTATCTTCACTTGTTCTCTTGTCTCCTAAAGTTCATTCGTTCTACCTAGCTCAATTCCTTTTTTTTTTTTCTGCATTTTGTCTTGATCTTACCTCATTGCATCTGGTTACCCTCTTACTTTTACAGGCCCATCAGATTTCATTGCTAGGACCCTTTCTGGGAAGTTTACCAGGGAAGAGACTGGACCCGTCCCCCTTATCCGTCCATGATCCTCACCCAAGTCAGCTCTTTAAAACACCAACTTAGTGAGCATGGTATGAAGTGAGACATTTTTCACAAAGGGCTTCCAGCATTAAAGAGCATGGAAAAACTGTGTTTTGTTACTCCTAATAAGAGAAGCACTGTTTTGCAAGTTTCTCACTTTACTGTGTGAGGCTTAAAAGTATACAGAATTGTGAAATTTGTGCACAGAATTCTGCAAGGAGTAGCAAAGGTCCTGTCTGCTAGAACCTTATTCCCTTGGATTCAAATTGGAGATGCTGTTAGGGAGGCACCTTTTAGTAATCTGATTACTGTAGTTTAGTCTTTTGGGGAGAGACAGATTAGAAATCTACTATTATAAACGCCTGTATTCTTTTACTGTGAAGCAGCTTATTTTGTCATTTTTCACTTTTTTTTTTGTTGTTTATATAAATGTGGTTTCATTGTGTATGTTCATTGCTGGCACACTACATAAACACCGGCATGAAAGTTTTTTTTTTTTATAGTGCATCTTTACTAGTTCTAAAAATTGCTTTGCAGGAGGCAAGGCACCAAAAGATTTAAGTCCATAATCAGAGACAAAGCTTGAAATATTGAATACCCTTTACCAATAAGGAATAGCATGTGAACTATTATTTCAGTGAGAATAGCGATTTAATAATAAATACTAGCCTTTGTACATATAGGTATAGATAATTTAAATGGCTTGCTACGTAAGGAAGATGTTTTCTCTGAGAAATGCCTCCTGTCTTGAAATGCACAGTTCTAGTGTGCCTGTGCTCCTGCTAAGCTGGTTTTGTAATTTAAGGGGGAGGAGGAGGATTAATTCTAATAAAAGGATTAAACAGCTCAGTATTGTGAATACTTTAAGCTTATGAAAAACAAATACAGTGGTTTCCAAATGTATGAAAAATATTTTCCAAAAAATTATCACTTCTAATTCTGTGTTCTGTAGACATACTTGCCTGCTTTTGTGTCTATTCCTTATTGCCTAGCCTAGACCAGCCCAAACCAACAGGTTCCGTTCACCTACAGGTAGCTAAAGGTAGAGATACTGAACTATTGCAGTAACACCACAGGTATAAGGGCTAGTACAGCCTGGAATTCTCCAGTTTTTCACTACCTCTGAGTAGATGGCCTAGGTTGGTTCAGAGTGATGCAGCAGCAGCTTCTGTCCTCAGGAACCAGTCCATAGCATGTGGTCTTCATGGTTGAGTCTGTAGGCCTTAGTTCCTGGTATTCAGGCCACAGCCCTTACAGGAGTAGAGCCAAGAGATTCTTAGCCCTCCTTTATCCCAGGCTTTAGCTATAGCTTGTTGAGGAACCTGGTATCAGCCCCAGGGCAGGATTAAATCATAAACAATATTCTTAGATATATAGGAAGGACCCCTCTGATGTCCCCAAGGCAGGTCCCCCCCCCCCCCCCCCCCCCGAACACCACACGTGGCAGTAGGAGCTCCTGGTTTTGGTGCGAATAGCAGCAGTTTGGCACCATCCATCCTACCATTGAGACGGGCTCAATGGTGGACTTAATAGGTTATAGTAGGGCATGTGACACCCCCACCCACCTACTCGATCCAGGAGCCAATGTGGGGGGCTCAGAAGCTCCAGGGAGCTGAATATATGGTCCTTGCAGAGGGGCAGATGCCCAACTTGGGTGGGTCTTCACCACCACCATCATGGCCGCCAACTGGTCAAAGGCCCTGGAGGACCACAGAATCTGCTGCTCACATCACCGAGCAACAGCGAGGCTTTGGTAGGGGCCCACTGTAGTGCTAAGTACCCAGAGCTGCCTATGTTCCTAGGAGGGGGAACTTTGAAAGGTGGCTGAAGGGGATTTGGAAGACTTCCCCATGTGAAGTCTCCCAAGGGCCAAAGGACAATTCCCAGTTTATCAAGCTCTTTAAACAAGAAGAGCAAGGCTAGCTGATCGATAACCATTACTGAAGCACTGCATATTCTGTGCTGGCCCTGGTGAAGCCCTCTGACAAGAGACCCTATCGAGTGTCTGGAGACCAGCTATGGCTTTTCCCTTGCACCTAGCTCTTTCACAGATGGGCCTGGCTGAATGGAGGACCCTGAAGGGCATTTCCAAGTACTTGGTTGCTGGACAGACTTTACCCCCTGCCTTGGGAGGACCTCAAGAGGCTCTTCTGCCTTCCCAAGGTGGATGCTCCAGATTATGGTGGTGACCAAGAAAACTGGTTCTGGTGGAGGTTGCCTTGGTGCTCAAGGATGCTCAAGACAGAAAGATGTAACTGTTGGTCATGACCGCAGAGGCTCTGAGGACCTCCCTTGAAGACTGTAGCATATGGGATCTCCCTTAAACTTAAATCTATTCTCTCCCAGTGTGTTGTATATAGTTGGGGGGTTTCGTTGTATATGCTGAAGTGGTTTAGATAGGTTTGCACTTTGGTGTGGTGTAGAACCTGCTCCTGCTTTGGCAGTGACATACTGGAACATTCCAGACTGCACTTGATTATCTTTGGAATAGTTCAATTTCTCAACATCCATCTTCTGGTAGGGGGGACTCAACACATTAGGAAAGGAAAGTAACTTGCAGTAAATGTCTTCTTATACATGAGACACCTGTTAAAGGAGTGAATCTTAGTACTATAGCTTGCTTCTCTTAATGGGAATGGAGTAAATAATTTATGGCAGAAATTTGTTTAATATGTAAGCCATTTTAGTTGAGTATTCTTTCTTTGCTATCTCCACGTGTAAGGAAATTCCAATACTTAAAACCACGTTACAGTTTTACTTGTGTATGTACTTGAGAAGGGGGAAGAGGAGCAGTATTAAGTAAATAAAGTAGAAATATTTTATTGTAATTGTACACTCCTCTTTCTAGGAACTAAAACATTCTTGTCCAGAGAAGAGAGAACAGCTGCTGTGAATGAAGAGTCCTTTGCTTTCATAGCCTTGGTTTTTCAGCATTTGTAGGTCTTTGAATGAGGATGACAATGGAAGAGATGAAGAATGAAGCAGAGACCACATCTACGGTTTCCATGCCACTTTATGCAGTTATGTATCCAGTTTTCAATGAGGTTAGTGTTTGTTTAACAGGGTATGTTGTAAGTTGAGTATGTGCTGTTTCACACCCAGAAACTCGGGTTGCTGATCACGTACTTGATGCTATTTCAATATTGGGAAATTGTGAGTTTGTTTGGATGGTAAGTGTGGTAAACAGACATTAACTTTCTGAACTAACAATTTAATGAATCATGACACTGGACAGTTACTTGGTCTGATTAAGTGAAGAAAACATGAAAAATATTGCTTAGAGAATGGATTTAGCTCTTTATTTTTAAAATATTTTTTGTTTTCCTGGTTGTAGTTCAATATATATATATATATATATGTATATGTGTGTGTATGTATGTATGTAGAAGTCGGCCCTTGAAGATCACCAATGTGGCCGTGCAGGCTTCTACATGGAATGTTGCTAGTGGAATAGCAACATTCCATGTAGAATCTCCAATAGTATCTATTTTATTTTTGTTACATTTGTACCCTGCGCTTTCCCACTCATGGCAGGCTCAATGCAGCTTACATGGGGCAATGGAGGGTTAAGTGACTTGCCCAGAGTCATAAGGAGCTGCCTGTGCCTGAAGTGGGAATCGAACTCAGTTCCTCAGGACCAAAGTCCACCACCCTAACCACTAGGCCACTCCTCCGCTGTTGCTACTATTGGAGATTCTACATGGAATGTTGCTATTCCAACATTCCATGTAGAAGTCGGCCCTTGCAGATCACCAATGTGGCCGCGCAGGCTTCTGCTTCTGTGAGTCTGACGTCCTGCACGTACGTGCAGGACGTCAGACTCACAGAAACAAAAGCCTGCGCAGCCTTCTACATGGAATGTTGCTAGTGGAATAGCAACATTCCATGTAGAATCTCCAATAGTAGCAACATTCCATGTAGAACCTCCAATAGTATCAATATTCCATGTAGAACCTCCAATAGTAGCAACATTCCATGTAGAACCTCCAATAGTAGCAACATTCCATGTAGAACCTCCAATAGTAGCAACATTCCATGTAGAACCTCCAATAGTAGCAACATTCCATGTAGAATCTCCAATAGTATCTATTTTATTTTTGTTACATTTGTACCCTGCACTTTCCCACTCATGGCAGGCTCAATGCGGCTTACATGGTGCAATGGAGGGTTAAGTGACTTGCCCAGCGTCACAAGGAGCTGCCTGTGTCTGAAGTGGGAATCGAACTCAGTTCCCCAGGATCAAAGTCCACCACCCTAACCACTAGGCCACTCCTCCAATATTTTTGTGTCCCTGGAAGGCTTATAATCTAATTTTGTACTTAAGGCAATGGAAGGTTAAATAACTTGCCCATGATCACAAGGAACCAAAGTGGTATTTTGAACCAGGCCTTCCTGATTGTCAGTCTGGTTATTGGACTACAACTCCTACTATAGACTTCATTTTTGACTCGCTGTAAATTTAAATGGCATGTTTTACTTTATTTCAAGTACTAATGGAGCTATGTATGAAACTACTTTCAAAGAGAGAACCTGCCTATCTTTAAAATACTCTTTCTAGGATGTGTTTTTGTGGAATATCTCATTTTTCTGTTGGAATGCTAGAATTCATGATTTGTAAGGAGAGCAGAATAATGTAAAGTACTGAAGACTGTACACCTAGAAGGGACTTTCTGAAGGCCACAAATTATTCACTTCCCCATTTCTCCTCCAAGAACATAGCAAGAATAACCATATTGGTTCAGACCAATGGTCCATCTAGCTTTGCATCCTGCTTTCAACAGTGTCCATTCCAGGTCTCAAGTACCTGACAAGCCCAATTCACACTGAAGATCAAGATAGAGCAACGTCATGCCCATCAGCTCCTTGGGAGATGTCCTCCCTGAGCTTGCCTTAGAGCAGATTGTGCTCAGTATATACGGTGTACTTGCTTCCCTCTCCCCCCTCCCCTTCCCACCTCACTGGTTAAGTGAAAAAATAGTATCAGGTCTTTTTGTAGAACAGTAACATTAGAAAATCCTAATGGGAAGGGAAAAGGTTAGTTAATTGAGATGACCTTAATTGAGTGGAGGAGTAGCCTAATGGTTAGTGCAGTGGCCTGAGTACAAGGGAACCAGGTTCAATTCCCAATGCAACTCCTTGTGATTCTAGGCAAATCACTTAACCCTCCATTGCCCCAGGTACAAAATATTTACCTGTGCATAATATGTAAATCGCTTTGATTGTAACCACAAAAAAGCGGTATATCACATCCCTCTCCCTTTCCCTTTAACCTTTGTCGGGAAGTGAACAAATTTGCCACTTGAGTCCTTTCACTAAGGTGCGCTAACAGAGATTTTAGCACATTCTAATGATTAGCCCGTGCTAAATAAGACACAATTCAATATGCCTGGCAGTGTTTTTTCAGATCTTAACAGGAAGAGAGGTAATTTTCCTGAAGGTCTACTTCAAGTAGGTTAGTTCACATTGAATCCAGGCAACCATTCTTCAGTTTGCTGGGGAATAAGGCTCTCTTATGTCATCCACGAAAATGTTGATGCTTTACTCTAATGTACTTAAGATTTCCATGCACAGAATCCTGGACAAACTGTTGTAGACAAACTAAACTATTCAAATAACTTGAATATCGATCACCAGTGTACTTTTAATCATTTCTAATTCCTTCAGAATAAGCTGTACTAACTTTTTTTTTTTCTTGCAGCTAGAGCGGGTAAATCTGTCAGCAGCTCAGACTCTAAGAGCAGCTTTCATCAAGGTGAGGCCATTAATGGGAGTAAAAATAAAGGGACTCATAATTGGAATTGAAAGACTTATACAGAACTGTAAAAATAAAATTGACAAGAAAACTGTTCTGCTTTAAAACAAAAGCTGAATGTAATTTCTCATTACAAAATCTGTGCATGTAACTGGAAAACATGACCTCTTTTTTTTCCCTCTTTCCCCCCCCCCCCCCCCCCCCCCCCATAGGCTGAAAAGGAGAATCCAGGTCTTACGCAGGACATCATTGTAAAGATTCTGGAGAAGAAAAGTGTAGAAGTGAACTTCACAGAATCTCTGTTGCGTATGGCAGCTGATGATGTAGAAGGTATATCAGGGTTCATGAGGAAATTAGTGGAAATATTAAATGTGATTAGTGTCTCAAATGCCCTACTCACTAAAACACATCCAAGTCATTAATATATTGTGGTGACAGCTGTAAACTACTTTGAGTTGAACTTTTTTCAAAACAGATTTTGTCATATACTGTCATGTGCCTATTAGAAACAGTTTTGGCAAGCAGTGAAAATACTTAGGGCCTCTTACCAAACCATGCTAGCAGTTCCCGCACAACAGTGCCGACAGATCCCATTCAAAGTGAATGGGCATTGTCTGCATTGTTGCACCGGGAGCTGCTAGCGTGGCTTGATAAAAGGCCCTTAAGTTTGTAATAAATCTAGTCTCTGAGGACAAGCAGGCCAAGTGTATTCTCACATGTGGGTGGTGTCATCTGACAGAGCCTGATGTGGACACTGCCTAGGACGCATAACTTTAAGAAAGTTCTGGTAGCATCCCACCATGAATGCTTGGGGGCCTTCCTGGCCAATGCGTGCATGTAGATACCTCAGTCTTTTCCGCAGAGCTGGAAGGATGTGTGGTCTCGCTGGTGTTGGACAGAGTTGATGGCTTCGACCATCCCATTTAAGTTGGAAACCGAGGAGAAACCTAGGACTGAGATGTTATCAGTCTACAAATCTCCTCCCAGAGAGGGAGTCATGGTACACTGATGAAGAACTGAGAATCTCCCCTTTCAGTGCAGGTTGTACAGAAGAAGGTGGATACACAGTATCTCATCCAAAAGGCTCCTGAATTTGAGAGGGCGCAACTGCCTCGCCACTCTGTTGGTCAAATCCACTCTCATGCGGGCTAGAAGCTCCAGGGCTCATGACTTGGCGCCCCCAGGTAGGGAGACTCTTATACTGGACTCGGGCCTCGATGCTTATTGCCTGCATTCAGACCTACCAGCTCTACACGAGCATCTACTTGAAGTCCCTGGCTCAGTCTCTTGGACTGGCTCCCTCAGGTGCAGTCCAAAGACCTTCATTAATTGGCTAAAAATCAGCTGAGTGCAGGACATATCTGGCCAGGGCCACATGTACTTTTGACATTTGCATGACTCTCTGCCATGGGTGTGGGAATGCATACACACTACTGGTTCCTGACCTAGAACCAGTAGTTCAGTAGAGATTAGCAGACTTTCCTTGTCGAGGAGACAAGCTTTTTGGGGACAAAGTGGAGGAGGTCGTTGACCTCAAGAAGCCTGCTAACACCAGTCCCTCTCTCAACCTCCAGCTGTAACCTCTTACACAAGGAGGTTCCCAAACGGGTTGACGCAGACTGTATAACTCTCAAAGGTGTAGGTATCCACTGCCTTCCTGCTCATACCAGAAGTCCCAGCCAGCCCCCCAGTCAAAGCAGGAGGTGAGCTTTGAGTGGCTCCAGGAGAGCATAGCCACAATCCAAGTAACCACCCCAGACCACCTTCCGGTGAGAGAGAGAGGCTGAATTTTTCTCTATCAAAGGTGGCCCTTTGTAACCTCCGACCGGTGGGTTCTTCAAATAGTCAGTCCCGGTTAGCTGTGCATTGGCAACGGAGACCACCAAATTGCCCACAGAAAGCATCATTCATCAGCACAAGCAGGTACTTGCAGAGGACATCTCAACCCTTTTACAGACCAATTCAGGCACTTCCTTGTGTCCAAAAAGACTTAAGGTCCCTGATCAAATTCCTGGTCAAAGTTCAGGATGACTTCCCTGGACACCCTTCTTCCCATGATTCAGGAAAAAGATTGTCTTTGCTCTCTGACTTGAAGATGCCTATACCCACATTTTGATGCTTTTGCTGGGCACCCTTCTTCCCATGATTCAGAAACAAGATTGGTTATGTTCTCTGACTTGAAGATGCCTATACCCACATTTTGATGTTTCCCAGGAAGTATCTCAGATCAAGTAGGGAAACACAAGTACCAGTACCACATTCTGCCTTCTGGCCTCACATTAGGTCCCAGAGTCTTATCAAGTGCCTTGCAATAATCGCAACACAGACTGGGAGTCTGTGCTCCCTACCTGAATAATTGGCTGGTCAAGAGCATATCGCACAGAGGGGCACAGGCATCCGTGCAAAGAACTATTCGTGTTCTAGAGCTACAAGGGTTTGTTGTAAACTACCCCAAGTCCCACCTGCACCCTGTACAGAAATTGGAATTCATAGGAGCTCTGCTCAATGCAGTGCAAGTTTGGGTTTTCTTACCACAAATAAGATCAGATGCCTTGGTGACGCTCACCTCGCAAGTTCACAACAGCAAGCAGGTCACAGCTCAGCAGATACTAAGATTGCTAGGCCACATTGCCTCCACAGTGTACGCCACTCCCATGGCTTGCCTCTATTTGAGGAGGGTCTAATGGATTCTGTCTCCCCAGTGGCCTCCAGCTACAGGGAACCTAGTAGATGTCATCTAAGTCCTTCCAGAGCTAGTTCACTTCCTGCTCTGGTGGGCAGTTCAGCCAAATTTGACCACAGGACTCCCATTCCAAATTCTACCTCCTCAAAAGGTGTTAACGGATGCATCCAACTTTGATTGGCTTCACACCCAGGGGGCATGGTCTGCTCAGGAGACAGTTCTTCACATCAACCTCCTGAAGCTAAGGGTCATTTTGAATGCTCTAGAGGCTTTCAGAGATCAGCTGCTGAACCAAATTGTTCTCATTCAAACCAACAACCAGGTTGTGATGTAGTACTATGTGAACAAGCAGAAGGATAAAGGATCCTACCCCTTGTGTCAGGAAGCGGTGGGAATGTGGCAGTGGGCCATCCTTCACATGATGATTCTGTGGGTCATGTATCTGGCTGGCAAGAATAGCCTGGCAGACTAAACAGGTAATGCAACCTCACGAGTGGTCTCCAACATGGGCATAGCCTGCAAGGTCTTTCAGGAATGGGGCACCCCCCTCGGAGTATCTGTTTGCCACTCATCACAGGCTCGGATTATGCGTCGGATGCCTTCCTCCTCCATTGGGGGAAGAACCTTCTGAATGTGTATCCTCCCATACCTCTCATAGAGAAGACGTTGCTGAAACTCAAACAAGATCGGGGAACGATAATCCTAATCGCACCATTCTGGCAGAGCCGCATCTGGATCACTCTTCTTCAGGAGTTGACCTCTGAAGAATCGTGGAGATCAGTGTTTTTTGAACCTCATCACGCAGAATGAGGAGTCCTTTCTGCACCCCAACCTCCAGTGCTGGCCCTCATAGCCTGTTGAGAGCATAGAATCTGTCTGTGTCCAGAATCTGTCTTCAAGGAAATATTCCACTAAGAGATGATCTTTCAAATGGAGGAGGTTTTCCATCTGATGTAAGGGCAAAGCCCTAGATTCTCTTATTTGTCCTACACAAAAACTGCTTGAATACCTCCTGCACCTTCCTGAGTTTGGCTTGAAAACCAACTCTGTAAGTATACACCTCAGTGCAATCAGTGCTTACCATCTACGTGTGTGTGTGAGAGGGGGGTAAGCCCGTCTCTGTACAGCCTCTAGTGGGTCAGTTCATGAGAGGTTTAACAAAGCCCCAGTCAAATCCCTTGCTATCATGGGGATCTCAATGTTGTTCTCACCCAGCTGATGAAAGGTTCTTTTGAGCCACTGGATTCCTGTTATCTGAAGTATTTGACCTAGAAGTTTGTTTTTGGTGGCGGTCACTTCAGTTCGCAGATGAGCTTCAGGCCCTAGTTGCTGATCCACTTTACACTAAGTTTCATCACAACAGAGTAGTAGTTCTTCGCATGCATCCTAAATTCCTTCTTAGGGTGGTGTTGGATTTCCATCTTAACCAGTCAGTTGTTCTGCCAACACTTCCCCCCCCCCCCCCCCACCACCACCACCACCACCAAACCTCATGCCCATCTTGGTGAAAGCACACTGCATACCTTGGACTGCAAGCAAGCCTTAGTCTTCTATTTGGAGCAGACTAAAGCCCATAGAAAGTCCACCTAGCTTTTTGTTTCTTTTGACCCAAACAGGATGAGAGTAGTCATTGACACGTGCTCTTTCCAGTTGGCTAGTAGATTGCTTCTCCTTCACTTATGCTTAGGGTGGCTTGACTCTTGAGGGTCATGTCATAACTCATAATGTCAGAACCATGTATATATCGGTAGCCCACTTGAGTTCAGCTTCCATTTGAGGAGATTTTCAAAGCTGCAACATTCATATCTCGCTACTCCCAGGAGCAGAATTTCTAACATGACAGTCCTACAGAATTTGTTTAGTGTCTAGAATCCAATGCCATCCTCCTAGGCCCGGTTTTATTCTGTTCTAGGCATATTATTGGGTTAATTGATGTCAAGGCCTCGACGCTTCGAGTCCCTTTTGTCCTAGCATTGTTTTCAGTAAGTCTGATAGCTACAGATTCCCACATGTGAGAATACATTGGGCCTGCTTTTCCTTGGGAGAAAGCGAAGTTACTCGCCTGTAGCAGGTGTTCTCCAAGGACAGCAGGCCCAGTATTCTCACATACCCACCCTCCATCCCTATTGGAGTTGTCATCCTGAAGCTACACCATCAGACTGATGTACCCGTGCTTGTGTGTCTGGCAGGAAGGCACGGGATGCTGCCAAAACTTAAAGCACCAGGCTCTGTCAGATGACGCCCATGTGTGAGAATACTGGGCCCGATGTCCTCAGAGAACATCTGCTACAGATGCGTAACGTTACTCTTCAGATTCATTTGAATGAAAAATTCAATAAGTTGAACTCAAAATTAGCTTGTATAACTCTTAGGGAGAGCAAATCTAAAACTTGATTAGGAAAAGGTTTAAACTTGCCAGTTTTCCCAGTGTATATGAACTGTATTACCATTTTCATTGCCAAATGAAGAGGAGGAATGGTTAAATGAAAATACTGTGCTGAAGGTTCTTGGTTGGGGGGGGGGGGGGGGGGAATGTTGTGCCACCTCCCACAACGACTTCCAGCTCTATATAAACCTATCCCACCCTAGCTAGGCCTTTGCCACTATGAGCCTTTGCTTACAGCTTCTTGGTTTATCCCCCTGGTCCTTCCTCGGCCGTCACAGCTTTCCATAGGAGTACTGTGGACCACGTTTGCCTTTGTAGTCTCTGTGTACTCGAAAGTCCATTATGTGCAGCATATCTAGCTAGTCTAGCAAGGAGAAGTCAGGTCTCTCACTTGAATCTAGTACTTAAACTTAGCAACAAATAACATATAAAAATATCTATAAAGAAAATTGTTTGAGGGTAACAATTTCTTGATTGTTTCATCCCATTCAGAGTATATGATAGAAAGACCAGAACCTGAATTCCAAGAACTAAATGAAAAGGCACGGGCACTTAAACAGATTCTTAGTAAAATTCCTGATGAAATCAATGACAGAGTGAGATTCCTTCAGACAATCAAGTAAGCACCACATTTCTGTGCATGTGGAATATCATGTGATTTTCAGATTTACAGATTAGCTGCATTTTTTTCTTGCATGATTCTACAGTAGAGCATACAGAATCATCCTGTATATTTCATAATACTTTGCTCCTGTTTGAAGCAAGATGAACATTTCTTACTCTATTGTAAGTTAGTTCTGAGCATCATTTGGGGAGTATGCACTTTCCCTTCTTAATATGGTAACTTTTTTTGTCCCAACAAATACTTAAGGTGACTTCCTGTAACACTACTAAGACCAACTGAGCTTCATGGGAGGCCAGTAGCGAGTGGTCTAATTTTTAGCGTTTTACAGCTGTGGCCAACATTCATTCAAAAATAGCTCTGATGTGGCATATCAGTACCACATGGGTTGGGTGGATCTAGTTCTGAAGGTACCTTACGCAAATTAACACATGCATTGGGAATCCCTCTCTTCTGCAGTCTGGATGTTAAAACTGGAGCAAACGGACCAGACAGTATTAATTTTTAATAGGATGTTCTAAATTTGTGCCATAAGAGAATTATATAGGGTTTTTTTTTCATTGTTTTAGGGAGTAGTGCAGTGTAGTTTCATGTTACCTACTCATTTATTTTGAATACCAAGGTAATTTGATCTTGAGGAATACATAAGTGTTGCAGTATATTAATCTCTATATTGCTTAAATATATAAAAAGCTCTCTCTTTGCGAGCATTGGAAACTAAATCATTGATACAGATGCAAAACTGAGACTTCCCCGTTTTGTGTTTTCTATTGCCAACAGGGATATCGCCAGTGCAATAAAGGAACTTCTTGACACCGTGAATAATGTCTTTAAGAAATATCAGTACCAGAATCGCAGGGTAGGTCAATGGGGCATGTTAGGCTAGTCTGGGAATAAAGAAAAATGCAAGCACTCGTGGAGTACCGAGAGGCACAAATCTAATGTTCTGCTGTGATTGAGTCAGTAGAATGTTTCCAAGAGGTACAGTATTGAAGTCAGAACACTTACATAGTAACATAGTAGATGATTGTAGAAAAAGACCTGCACGGTCCACTCAGTCTGCCTAACAAGATAAACTCACTTGTGCCACTTTTTTGTGTATACCTTACCTTGATTTTGTACCTGTCTTTTTCAGGGCACAGACCATATAAGTCTGCCCAGCACTAGCCCCGCCTCCCACCACCGGCTCTGGCACAGACTGTATAAGTCTGCCCAGCACTATCCCCATCTCCCAACCACCAGCCCTGCCTCCCAGCACCGGCTAAGCTTCTGAGGATCCCTTCCTTCTGAGGAGGATTCCTTTATATTTATCCCACACATGTTTGAATTCCGTTACCGTTTTCCTCTCCACCACCTCCCGCAGGAGGGTATTCCAAGCATCCACCACTCTCTCCCATCTAAGCAGAAACTTATAATACAGTTTCTGCTTAGATGTTAATGTCATTTTTGTTTAAAAAAATATAGATGTATAAACATTTATTTCCATAAGATCCTTTGACTTGATGCTTCACACTGTTTCAAAGTGAATTCATTTTTATATACCATAGTAACATAATTGTTAGTATGCAGCCTCCCCAGTGTGCATTGATAGGTTGGGTAACAAATTCCAAAGTTTGATACTTGTTATATTTGATATCAAGGCCAGTCCTAAGTGCTCCATATATGTCGGAATCAAAGTACTAATGATCTTAACATGTAAGCTATTTAGCTTACCTTTTACAATGGTAAATATTTTGCTGCTGCGTTGCTGTTAAAAAAAAAAAAAAAAAAAAAAACCTTTCCACTATAAAATGCAACCAGTATTTTTTTTATATTTTTGCATCAGTTATCTAAATGTATTTATCAAACATTCCACCAAATGTTTCTTGGTAATTTGCAACTTCATGTTACAGTTGTATCAAATACTGTTAATTTTGTACACTATCATTTCTCCTAAAGTTTCACTTCAAATTTATATTATACTTTTAGGCACTCGAGCATCAAAAGAAAGAATTTGTAAAATACTCCAAAAGCTTCAGTGATACTCTGAAAACCTATTTTAAAGATGGAAAGTAAGTGGATGTAAAACTCTCACTATGTCTTACTACAGTACATTGTACCTGTTGCACTTCCTAGTTTTTCCTGCAAACCAGAATCAGAGAGTGGTGAGAGCTCAACATTCCCCTCCCACCTTCATTTTTTGAACTTATTTTCTGGTAAAAATGCCTACTAAAATGTGTCAAAAAAAGTTTTCAGAAAAACTATTTGAGATCTAAATCTGAGGTCATAAAGCTGTTCTAGCCTACATTCCACAACTCTGGCTGTTTTCAGGTTTGTCCAGTCTAGATACATAGAGGGCCATTTCTGAAAGGATGGACAGCCATCTCGCATGTATTTTCAAACGGAAAAAGCATTAAGTTTTCCTGTTTGAAAATACATGAGATGAATGTCCATATGATGGAAACATCCATCATGAACATTTATTTTGATTTTGCTCACACCTTTTTCAGTAGTAGCTCAAGTGAGTTACATTCAGGTACACTGGGTATTTCCCTACCCCTGGAAGGCTCACAATCTAATTTCCATTTTACAAACTGGAACATCCAAATTATGAACAGGAGAAAACAAGGGACATGGATGTCTATATGGCATCGTTCTTGGCTACACAGACTTCCGAGCAGAGGAGCAGCCAAATGGTTAGTGCAGTGTACTGTGATCCAAGGAACTCAGGTTCAAATCTCAGCTTTTTTGTAATTGTGAACCCTCCAGGAACAGCAACATACTTACTGAACTTGAATGTGCACTGCTCTTACAGCATTTTGGTGTGCTGGTGGCTTATATTAGTACAGTATGTATTTTTTTGTTCCTGGAGGGTTCAAAATTGCCCCCTCCCCAAAAGGTTGAAGTGGGATTTGAACCTGGGTCCCTTGGTTTGCAATCCACTGCATTAACCACTAGGCTATTCCTCAGATTTGCTTCCTGCTTTGAGAATGCCCATAATACCCGAAGCTGTCATAGAGCCTGGTATCTCCTTTCTGTTCCACTTGCATGGGGGAGAGAGTGGGACAGCATTCACTGGGGGATTAAGGAGCCTAATGGTTAGTGCAGGGAGCTGAGATCCTGGGGAACTGGGCTTGATTCCCACTACAATTCCTTGTGACTCTGGGCAAGTCACTTAATCCTACATTGCCCCCAAGTACAGCAAACACCTTAGATTTTGAGCCCACTAGGGACAAAGTACTTGCATAACTTGTACAGTGCTGTGTATGTCTAATAGTGCTATAGAGATGATGAGTTGTAGGTTTTATACATTAATCCTGCCAGTGCCAGTACACCTTTTTGTACTCTGGACATGACTGAAACAGGTCTAACATTTTCCCCTTGGACATCCAGATTTCAGGCCCTCCCTAATCCCGCCCCCTGCAGTATTGGATGTTGCTTTTCTGCCTTTGCAAAATCGATACTCGGACATTTCAAGCACATGGATGTCCATTTTTGTCTTTTGAGATGACCATATGCTTTGAAAATAAGCACCATAGAGTGTAAAATAAGTCTAATTTTTCTGGATAGTTTACGAGTTTAATTTCTTTTATTGATTTTCGATACAAATACAATCAAGAGCTCACAACATAACAAGTAACATTTTACAAAGTATGGCAATACCGGAGCTCACATGTAAGAAGTAGCTATCCATATCTAAGCTTAAAATTGATTAATTTTCTGGATAGTTTAACGTGATTAAATGAATGTATAGAATGTGTACCTAGCCCAGTGATTCCAAACATGGTCCTGGAGGCACCCCAACCATTAAGGTTTTCAGGATATCCACAATGAATATCCATGAGAGATTTGCATACTCTGCCTCCACTGCATGCAAGTCTCTCTCGTGGATATTCATTGTGGATATTCTGAAAACTTGACTGGGGTGTCTCCAGGGCCAGGTTTTGGAATCACTGACCTAGCCTCTAACATGCTTTTATACACGTATCTTTCTTTACCAAGCATCATATGTGTTATAATTTAAAAAAAAAAATATGAACCAGACCAGTAACACCAGCCAGCTTGCTTCTCAGTGGAACTATGTTATTGGTCAATTTAAGTCCTGAAACCTGGCTTGAAAATTTTTATAGGGTATGCAAGTGTTCATTGAGTTCTGTGCACTATAACATTTCTAAAAAAAAAAAAAATAAATAAAGTGGGAAGAGGCATTTCGAAAGTCTAAAAGATGTTTGTTTTTGTACCCTAGCTTTTAAGTTCAGGCCACCACAAGCAATAGAACAGAAGATAAACTGTTGAAATCATTTTTCCTGAATGTGTTCAGTGCCTAGTACTCCTGATTCCGTATAATTCCAAATTATAACGTGGCATATGTGTGTTTTCAGCTTATATGCTAAGTGCAGTTGTCATTTTAGGAGTGATCTGTCATATAATCATTTAAATGGTTGTTCTTCATTGCGTTCAGTTGATGACTGGCAGAATCAGCATGACGCATAAATCTTTAGAATCATTCAAAATGGATTGCAGAATTTAAAGTCCATAGTAACTCATTTTCAGGAAATTTCATATGATGGATTTTTGTATTCAGGAGAGGGGAAGGGAATCTAATAACATTAAATCAGTCTGAGGTGGTAATCCCAAACTAGCAAATTTCAGAATAACTAACTGATATGCAGACTAGATGCATTCATGCCAGTTATTGCCCCCCCTTCCCCCGCTTGGTGAGTGGGGCAGGATGCTATAATTGACCTTTGTTTTAACTGGTATACAGACAATTCAACTAGCAGTGCAAATTGTGTACAGTATTAAAATAGGCAGTTTTTTTTCCCTGAGGCCTGTATTAATGCTTTTATTTATTTTAATCCTTTTTTTTTTTCTTATTACAGGGCAATAAATGTATTCGTAAGTGCCAACAGACTAATTCATCAAACTAACTTGATACTCCAAACCTTCAAAAATGTAGCCTGAAACTGTACATTAAAAGCTGTAATTTTCAATGGTGGAGAACTACCTTTTTATATGTAAATTTTAAAGTTTGACTGTATAAATTATCGTCCCTGTCGAGGGACGTAACGCCAGGATGTTGAATGGGATTATTGCCAGCTTACACCATATTTTTGTAAGACTTAATTGTAGCTTAATCATAATCTCACTAAGATTTACATCACTTTTGCTATTCTTTCAGAATTATTAGCCAAAAGAATTTACCGCCTTAATGTGTCATTATGTAACATTCCTTATAAGATTTGTAAATATGGTGTTCTGTTTCTGATATTTTAACTTGAAAACAAAGCTCCAAGATTATGTATTTAACAATATTTGGTGGCAAATATTCAATAAATAGTTTACATCTGTTAAAGTGGCTTTTTATTCTCTTTTGAGAATTAATGCATTTGATTGTCACTTGCTAGAAGCCATAATTTTGATAGAAATGAATTTTAAGCAGTTGCACACCACAGTGTGCATTAAAGCAGCGGTTCTTAACCCAGTCCTTGAGGCACACCTAGCCAGTCTGGTTTGCAATTCATTTATAATAAATATGATTGAGAGATTTGCATACATATCTATCTTGTGCATTTTTAGATTGTAAGCTCTGTCGAACAGGGACTGCCTCTCTGTGTCAGGTGTTCAGCGCTGCGTGCGTCTGGTAGCGCTATACAAATGTTAATAATAGTAATAATAATAATCTGCATATTCATTGCAGATATCCTGAAAACCTGAAATGGTTGGGTGTGCTCCTAAGACTGGGTTCAGAAGCCCTGCATTAAAGAGTCAATATATGCTTTGATTGCATTGAGTATGAGGTTAAGCCAGAGGGTGAGGAAATTTTGGTTTGTTATGGTGCTGAAACTGGCCTGCCAGTTTCAGCCAAAAGGTTGTGGCGGTTAACTTTCGGCCATGGTTTAGTTTCAGCTGGAAATAGCTGTGTTCTCGGTGGAAGCTGAAAATTTGTGCTTTGTCCCATTTGTTACATCCTCCCCCCCCCCCCCCCCCCCAAACACACATAGAGGGGCATAATCGACCAGAAACGCCTATCTCCATGGGCGTTAATCTCCGAGAACGGGTCCGTGAAGGGGCGGAGTGAACCGTATTTTTTAAAAAAATAGACGCCCATGCTTTATTCGCCAAGGTGTGAGCTGGGCGTTTTTGCTTTTCACCGATAATGGAAAATGAAATCGCCCAGCTCAAAAACGAATAATGCAAGGCATTTGTTCGTGGGAGGGGCCAGGATTCATAGTGCACTGGTCCCCCTCACATGCCAGGACACCAACCGGGCACCCTAGGGGGCACTTTACAAAAACAAAAAAAAAGGTAAAAGAGCTCCCAGGTGCATAGCACCCTTCCCTTGGGTGTTGAGCCCCCCAAATCCCCCTCAAAACCCACTGCCCACAAGTCTACACCAGTACTATAGCCCTAAGCGGTGAAGGGGGGCACCTACATGTGGGTACAGGGGGTTTGGGGGGGTTGGACGACTAGTAGCATTAAGCAGCACAATTGTAACAGGTAGGGGGGGGATGGGCCTGGGTCCACCTGCCTGACGTCCACTGCACCCCCTAACAACTGTTCCAGGGACCTGCATACTGCTTGCTTGGGAGGAGGGTATGACATTGGAGGGTGAAAGTAAAAAGTTGTGAAACATCATTTGTTGTGGTGGGGAGGGGGTTAGTGACCACTGGGGGAGTCAGGGGAGGTCATCCCCGACTCCCTCTGGGGGTCATCTGGTCATTTAGGGCACTTTTTGGGGCCTTATTCGTCAAAAAACAGGGTCCAGGAAAAGTGCCCTAAATTCTAGCTACAAACGCATCCATTATCGGCGAAGGGCGCCCATCTCTGTTCGGGTGATAACCACGCCCCAGTTCCGCCTTCACCACGCCTCCGACACTCCCCCGTCAACTTTGTCCGCATCCGCGACGGAGTGCAGTTGAAAGCGTCCAAAGTTCGGCTTTCGATTATGCCGCTTTATTTGTTTTTGTGAGAAGAACGCCCATCTCCCGATTTAGGTCGGAACTTGGGCGTTATTCTCGTTCGATTATAAGCTGGATAGCCTCTCTTCCAGTCCTTGGTGGTCTAGGAGTGCAGAAGCAAAGCCCCAGTCACAGCATCCATTTTGAAGGCTGTTTTTCTCTCTCTATTGCAAGTCCTTAATCCTGACATGGTTCCATGTTTTGCTTATCGAGCGCCATTAGGAGAACAAGACTACAATATACACAATGTTCTCAAATTATCTCATTCTGATATAAATCATATCCATATTCTTCAAACTTTAATATATAGCTTAATTTATAACACTTTTTTTTGTCGCACTCGACTGGCTGTGCTACTCACACTTTAAATGTCTGACTCAACAAATCCTGATTGGACAAGCTCATATCCACTTAGACTGGACCACTCTATTTAATCCCATATGCTGTACTGTATCCCACATGTATATAAGCCTCTGTTCCTTACTAATCAAAATTGTTATAACATACCCCCCTTTTTGCAAATTGATTTGCATTAAAACTACAAATTGTAAATCAGAAACATGATGACCTAAATGAAGCCAATGTTCGACTAGGGGGACTTGCACTCTATTCACTCTTAAAATATTTAAATGCTCTGCAATGCGCTGTTTAATTTTACACTTAGTTTGGCCAATGTACCATAGTGGACAGGGACATTGTATAGCATAAATGACCTGGCTGGAATTAGTCTGTATGCGTCATCAATTTAAATGTCTTTCCAGTGTTAGTACTAATCACTGTTTGAGTGACTATAGCATATTGACAATATACACATCTGTTACAAATAGCATGTCCTATCATCCCACTCTATGTATGCTTATCTTGTTTACTACCAAACACCAGTTCTCCTAAATTATGACCCCTTGTAAAAGTGAATCTGGGTATATTGAATTCTAAATTTAATCTTAACAAGGGCCAGTATTTACAGCTCATGTTCCTAATTTCATTACTCAAATGTGAATATGGTAGTACACAGGTCATTCTTAGTTCTGTAAATGATTCTGCATGCTTATGTAATAACCGACATTATGTACTTTCATGGGTCACTTCAGTGCTGCATTAATGGTTCGATTGGGATACATTTGCTAAGACTGATCCCTAAATATTTCTTGGTCACTATATAATCTCTTTAAATCATAAAAATTGTCCAACTGGTATACTATCCTTCAATTATCTGGGATGATCACTCCTATAATGTAAAATAATGTTTGTGTGTGGGTTTCCTATATGCTGATGTAATGAATCTTCCCCCCACCCCCCACACACACACAAAAAAAATCTGATGACCTATATGTGTGGTAAATACTATATTGGGTCACAATTCAAGTAATTCAAAAAATGGTGTTATCTCCTTTCCAAATAAGGGTCACATTAATAGATCGTTTCCACATGAGTACATGATGCCCAACAATGAATGATATATATTCCTGCTCAAACTGGGTCATATATAAACATGCTATAGTCGGGACCACCATAGCTCCCATTTCCTCCGGTGTTTGAGAATAAAATTATTTACATGAAAAGGGGGTGGAAGAGATGGATACCACAAATTAGATAACAAGCAGTGTGCAGAAAACAAAGTATAAAATAAATATGAATACAAAGCTATATCTTAGACTGATTCAAATCAAAAGATTAAAGTATGTGAAATTTAAATATGAATACCTTACTGTAATTTAAAAGCAAAAATATCGCTTACAACCTGTAACTGACATCGGACAAAATTGATTAATTAAAAAATATTAAGTATTTAAAAGGGTAATACTATGCTTGCCGCTGCATAAAATTGAAATAGGGTGACTTAACCATTACACAATCCAGTGTAAGAACTTAATAAGCCACCATGAAGTGAAAGTATCAAGGAGACATTTGATCTCTCTGTTTTTATTAAACTCGCATATTTTTTTCAGTAGTAGCTCAAGATGACTTACATTCATGTATAGTAAGTATTTCCTTGTCCCCAGAGGGCTTATAATAAGTACATAAGTAGTGCCATACTGGGAAGACCAAAGGTCCATCTAGCCCAGCATCCTGTCACCGACAGTGGCCAATCCAGGTCAAGGGCACCTGGCACGCTCCCCAAACGTAAAAACATTCCAGACAAGTTATACCTAAAAATGCGGAATTTTTCCAAGTCCATTTAATAGCGGTCTATGGACTTGTCCTTTAGGAATCTATCTAACCCCTTTTTAAACTCCGTCAAGCTAACCGCCCGTACCACGTTCTCCGGCAACGAATTCCGGAGTCTAATTACACGTTGGGTGAAGAAAAGTGGAGGAGTAGTCTAATGGTTAGCGCAGTGGGCTGGGAACTGGAGGAACTGGGTTCAATGCCAACTGATTCCATAAGATCTTGGGCAAGTCACCTAACCCTCCTTTGCCCCAGCTTCAAAGCTTAGATTGTGACAGGGAAAATACCTGTGGAATATGTAAACTACTTTGGTTATACCACAGATATCAGCACTTACACATTTGTTTCACATACAAGTGCAAAGTTCAGTTTTAGAAAGCTGTTTTTTGCCCGTTTCTAACAACTATGTGTAGATTGCAACCCTGTCCTGGCAAAACTCAAGTTTTCTAGTGGGCAAAGTGAAAGAGTGCAGAAAATACATAGAACAGCTACCTTATTTTCAGTAGGGCACTCAAAGCTTCTGCAGTAGTTATTGGCATCACTCACCTGTCTTGGGAATTTTTGACCTAAAGTATGATATGCAGGAAAAGCTTGCTAATGTGCCATGGGGCAAAATTCTTTGGGGATAAGGTGTAAGTCTGCTACCTGGATCAAAATCCCTTGCAGGCCTACTTCCAACCCTATCTCCTTTTCTAGGGGCTATTAGAATGTAGGGCAAAAGAGGTCCTGCTACTCTGAAGCATAGTTACATGACCTAAGGCCCTGAATAAGAAAAGATGGTGTCCTTACACAGCCTAGTTCCATGTCTCCAAAAGAGACTGACTTTTTCTCTGGACTTATTTACTTACGTTCATAGAAAGCCATTCTAGTCACAGAAAGCATCCTGGATTTGTCGTAGGAAAAAAGCCTCTCCCGGTACCACATATACGACCTAGGATCTCTCATGAACTCCCAAGTTCTTAACAGCTTTAAATTGACCATTGTAGATCCCTTATTTCTGTTCTTTTTTCCCTTTACACTACTATTTGTCTATTTAAATATTGTATTTGTAAAACCGCTGGATTGGCGGTAGTCTTTCCAGTCTACTTTGAGCCTGTACTCTGTGGGGAAGGGGGGGGGGGGGGGGTAAAAAATGCGATAAATAAAATAATATTGCCTTTTGGCTCACATCAGCTCCTTAGGTATTCACAAAATGCTTATGGTTGTAGCAGTATCTCTGCAGAGCAGGAGTGCACACCTTTCCCTATATGGACGATTGGCTAGTCAGAGAACACTTCTGGAAAGTGCAGAGTTCAGTGTGCATACCATTTCGGTGCTGGATTTAATTGGGTTTATCTTAAATTACCTTGAGTAAAAAAAAACCGACAAATAATAAAAAAACACAATAATATTGTAATAAAAGAATTATTGTTTATCCAGGGGTTTTTTTAGTCGATGATGACTTTTTCTGTATGTCCTCCCGAGAATTCACAGGAGGCATCAGTACTTGAGACAGGTTGACTGCTTGTTGTTTTTTTGATTGTATCATCATTTTGCAAGCAGCCTTTGATCAGTTTGAGATTTTGCTCAACAGTACATGTAACACCCCTGGCACGTCTCAATTTGAGTACTAAACCTCATACAAAAAGCTGAGAGGATTTTCTATCTTTTGACCCTAACAGGTTGGGGATTCCCATCACCAATGCACTCTCGACTGGGCTGGCTGTCTGACTGTATCTTCTGCCCGTATGCTCAGTCTAGGCTGACCCTTCATGGTCATGTCATCGTTCTGTTTTAAATCCCCCCCCTTATAGACCTCTTCTGACTCCGTCACACGGGGGACTAAAGGTACTTATTTCATATATCAGGTTCTGTATAGTTTCTCTGACCTCCATTGTCACCCAATCACAAGGGGGTGGCATTAGGAGCCGTAATTGAAAACTAATTCCCATAACTACTGCTTTCTGTCCAAAACTGAGTGTCACTTGTATGTGATCTACCTTGTAGGCTAAATGTTAGGTAAAGAGAAGATAGAATCAATAAAAATAGAGACAGAGATAGGTTTAGATAGATAGGTACATTTTATTTCTTACCCAAACACAGGTCTTCAAGTTGATACAAATACAGACATCAGATTCTGGTTTCATCCGCACAGGGCTTCGCCGTCTGACAGAAGCTTGGAGAAGACTCTCAAACTAAGCCAAAATCTCCCCTCTTTTATACACAAACCTCTCCATAGAAGTGAATGGTGAGAAACCTTGCTCCTAATCTTTCTCACTTTCTGAGATCATACTTTCCCATGCGATCTGCTATCTGATGTGCCCACCTCCTTCCGTTCTCAGCTACTGCTAATTATCAACATGTTTTGGGAAGCGTTGAGATAACAGTTTCACATCTTCCGGCTGCAATACTTTTCATACTTTTCATACCTTCTCATGAACTCTGTATTACCTCTGTATCATTGTATACCAAAACTAATAAGCTCCATTTTATTCATCTGATCTTTCATTACAGGTGCTATATTGAATTAAAAATGTACCAATTTGTGGCAGGACTCATTGTTCAGACCTGCTTTTTGCAGATTCTCAATATTAAATCATTTCAGTACTTTTTAGCAGTTTAGGCTGTTTTAAGGTATGTAAATTGACCCACCACTATTCCAGTGGCTGGATCCCAGCGGGGACACATATTAACTTACAGGAAATGCAAGTCCTTGCTCAGCCAGTCATAGATTTTTAAACCTAGCTGGTATTTTTACAGCCTGAGTCCTAAAATCTGGCCTTCCACCCTTCCGGTGGGCATCCAGTGAGGGCCTCTTGCTGTAGTATAATTATACATTTCCCCACTTGTCACCCCCTCTGGAGAGGGTGACACAAAGCTCGTCAAGCTCGTCATCATCCATTCCAGAAGGTGGCAAGCTATCAAACGAGAGGGGGAGTTTTGCTCTTATGCATTGCTAGACAGATATTATGCCAGACAGAAAAACTTCATTCGTAGGTGGTATATTTTTGGGCATATGGAATTCCTTTATATTACCCAAACCCTTGGGCTTAATCTTGATGTTACCCCTCTTGAGGCGTACTCAAACCTGTAGTGAGAGAGTTTTATGATTGGAACAAACCATGAGTTCATCTACAAAATCCCATGAAGTATAGGTATGCGGGTAATAGCAATTTCAGGTGATCATACTAATAAACACTTTCAGGTCTTGCTATGACTTCTATTGTATCTGTTGCATAGTACATGGGGAGATAATCTAATGTATCTATCTCAGTGGTCCTCGGAAGGAACAGTGTTTGATTAAGCATTGTTATGGGCTCAACAAATATGTGATTAGTATTCAGATTGCAGGCTGTTGTAGGTATTCAGAATCCTTAACAGGTCGGGATTCCTGGACCTTACTAGTACTCATCATTGGCATCCAATCATGAGCACTAATAAGTGGATAGCAAGTATGAGGTTGCCTCATACAGCAAAAATGGTCAATCCTAGGAAAATTTATATTAACCAAGGTCATGCATGGATCTTGACATATGCATAATGACCTGGAAGTATGGAAGCATTGTATATATCCGTTACCCCACTTGGAGCTTAGTCAAACCTACAGAAAGACATGCAGCTCAAGTAAGCCTACACCAAGTTAAACAATTGCATACAGGTTGATACTAACAGAGTTTACACCTACATTATGATATCAGAGCCAGTATTAGGGTTTGATGTTACATAAACAGAAATAACGGGGAAACTCTTAGAAAACAATTAGAACAATAAGGAAATAATAGGAAATAATAGGAAAATAAAATAAAACCTTTTCAATATCTAGACAGGATTGTTGCTAAACTGAAAATAAAACAAAATATGAATCTGTAATGTCCATAACAGCAACAGTAATTCTCAAATTAAGTATCAGTTCTAAATTCTCTTTCATCGATCATGGTTGAGGCGGTGGAAGCGTTGAAGAATCTGGACGGAGTTCTGGAAGATCCAACAGGGCTGGGAAGTGGCCGGTCTTGAGATGGTTAGGCTGGTAACATCTGGTTCTGCGGCTGAGTAAACACGTATATCTTTCACATGTGGTCCAGTAGTTTGCAAGGTGTAAAGATTATTGCCACAACCTTGGGGATCTAACATCATTTGGACCTTAAAGACGTACTTATGGTGTACAAATTGGGATCTTTCCATGTCTTTATTCTACCATCAACTTAAAATTAAATAAAAAAAAAAATTGGAATTGGGATTTGGAATTGGGATTTGCATAATATATCCCCACTTCTGGCTTGCATAATGTGCGAGACAGATTGGTAATTTTTAGAAAGACATGATCAAATAACAATGGTAAAGTATATGGAACAAAAGAGAAAACAATTAAAATTTAGAGATGATGGTAAATGTTCAATTATTGATGTATGGAGGGCAATGCGTCGCCATTTATCGCCAATAGATATGGAATCTTCACCTACGATGACTACCATTCACCAAGGGTTGAGCCCTCAGCTGCAGGAGGCCAGCAGGACTTACGAGTTAGATGATTCAAAAGAAGGGTAGAGGCCAAATTTTCTTGCAACTTCAGTAAGTGGAGAGCCTGTCTCTTTGTTCATGGACCAATTGATGCATCTGTCGAAACTCACGCTCAATATGTCTTGTTTCTGAACCAGGTAATGTTGGGGTCTGTGCATCTGTCTTTAATTTAGCGATTCTTTGCTGTAACATAACCTTCAGATCGGATACATTATCGGGTAGCTGTTCTTTGCTAGCAGTCGTCCTCCTCGGTGAGGGACGTCAACGGGATTCCTGTATCCATCTGGGAAAGGCAAAACTTTAAACAGACCAGTAGTGCAATTTATGTGGTTAAGTTATTGAATGAAGTCATAATGCTAGGAGGCGGGTCGTGGGTATAAAATAGGGGCCAGGAAGGAGGGATGGTAAGAAACAAAGCATCGAAATGAAAAAATAAAAAAAAATTAAATATTTAAAAAAAAAGCAACCTTGAGGGTGTAAGACAAAAATAGGCTTAAAAAAAAAATAAAACAAAATATGATACATCTGAATTGCAACAAGGCATATTCAATGGCAATGCAAGAAAAAGGTTCCTCAAAAAAGACAAATGGAAGAAAAAACATTAAAAAGTGCAGCTACTTGATTGACCTTCACATAGAGTTTAAGTAACCCTTTTCAATCAGTCAAAAAGTAGGGAGAAGCATATCGCTTTAAGACAAAACCACTACGTGGCAAGAGTTAGTTGAAGCAAGGTGTTAGTTAAATACACAAAGCATAAATTACACACAAACAATCTACATCATTTTTCTCACAATCACTCACATGAAAGACAGAGAGACAAAAAGAGCAATAGTTGCCATTCCTGTTTCGAATAGAAGGAATCAGAAAGTGGAGTGCATAATTTTCCTTATTCATGTCTGAAAGCCTCACCAATTCCCAGTTCAAGAATACTACAAAATCTATGAGCAGCGCAAAATGATCCCCAAATGGCCAGTTCAAGGGAACATTTCTCCGCATTTATTCCATATAACGGATAATGGTTATTAAATAGTTCTTCTTTCTTAGACAAGGAAATAATGAAAAGCCTTCAGATATCACACATACCATAGAGAGATTTCAAAAATGAAGGCTTTATATTCATGAAAAAAACTAAAGAAGTAAATGTTACATCAATTTAATGAGGAATACATAGCACTTATTTAAAAGGGGATCCCGTATAAAGTAAAATGGCATAATGGCATAAATAAGTCAGTTCAGGTATATATATAAAAAACTAAAATGAACATCCTCTGGGGATCACTCATCCCTGCAGTTGATAAGAACTCCCCAGGGAAGGTATGCAGAGAAATAATAACTTGCTGACTCAGTTAGTCATTTGTATGGTACCATAAATATACACTTGAAATTAAACCTGCAAAATCTTTACTACTTGAATATCAACTTCACCCTCCAACTGCTTTTTTTTGTGCCAGGCTCATTTTCTGCTTTAGTTATCAAGTCATTATTAACATTTGTGAGCCTGGCATCTAGCGAGTCCCACGTGAGAATATTATACTTGCCCTCGAAGAAAACAAAGTTACCTGTAGCAGGTGTTCTCTGAGGACAGCAGGCATGTATTCTCGCATCCCCCTCCCCCTCCGCTGGAGTTATCTTAGCTTTTGTATTATACTGCTGGTCCCGTGCTTGAGCGTCGAGCGGGAAGACAGCTGCATATGTGCGGTGGGGACACTGTCTAAAGGTTTTGAAGTGACAGTACACTATGGCAGTGTCCACACAGGGCTCCATGTGAGAATGTATGCCCGGGGTCCTTGGAGAACACCTGCTACAGGTAAGTAACATTGCTTTTTTCCAGAATTAAAAACACTATCTTCAAGAGTTATTTTTGAGATATTTGAAATAAATTTTTATTGTCTCACTAGAATTATTGCCTCCAATAGTGAAGATTTATCACCTTTCAAGAAAGTTGAAGATGGAACTTGGTCGACAAGACTCCAAATTATGAACCATTAGATGTTTATGATTTACTTGATAACCTCAGAGTTGGCTCAACCAGAACTCTTCTGGCTACTTTTGCATTAGTCCTCGGACAAGGACGGGTATTATGACTATACTTGAAAATCATGATAGAACGTTTTCAAGTTATAAGGTTCATATGTTTCCAGATGCCTTGTGAGAAAAGTAAAGGAAGAAGAAACTGTTTCTTTGATGTGACCTGCGGTTCTGCAGGTGGGGGGCACTGTTAATTTCCTTTGTAACTACTGTTCATTATAGATCACATGTCTCTCGACTCTGTTCAGCTCTCCACATTTATTTCTACTAGAAGGATAATTGAGGGATGAAACAGATTCTCTTCCCCATATTAGTGATTATCTACATTGAATTGTTTTCCTGTATTATGAGCTAGGTGTTGGCAGCTTTTCCTTCTTACTTTATTTATTTTTTAGTTTTCTTAGTATTTGGGCTTAAATCTCCCTTTTATTGAAGACTAGAGAATGTTTTTGTGCTTTGTTTTTTTTTGAAAATTTTCAAATATAATCAAGTAAAACACTTGAACAGAAAAGAAATTTGGCTTAACATTTTCCACCACCAAATGAAAAAGGAAACATTTACCAATTGTACTCAAGTCCACATAATAGCTAGATGTTTCAAAATGGAGATAATCATTCAAAAAAAAGAAATCTGCTCAAGAAATCTGCTCGATGAATACCCTATTGGTTCATACATTTATATAACAAGAGAACTGATGTTAACCCCTCCATTAATTTTAGCTGATAGAAAAGTTGTTAACTGGGTTGGCTCAAAAAAAAAACCCCATACTTTGTTGATATTTAACCACACATTTACACAGAAATCTCAAAGAAAGTAGCCCCTAATTGTCAGACTCCTGGTTTCAAAAGAAGAAATTGTTGTCTTCTCTGTGTATTTTTGGAAACATCTGGGAATATTTGGATTCTCTGTCCCCAAAATAATTATTTTTAAAAAATAGTAACTAATTTTTGTCCGGAGTTAGAGCAAACCGTAGCAATTAATGTTGATGGTATAAATCTGTGATTACTCGAAGATTCGGAATAGCTGAAACATTTAACTCTTGAATTTCTCGATTTTGTTGTTGAACTGGAAGATAATAAATCTGTGAAAATGGCCTCTTCATCTACTCCAAGTATTTCCTTCACATATCTCCTCAACATATCTCTCGGAGGAATGGCAAATTGTTTCAGAAAGTTACAAAATCAGAGCGTATTACTCCTTACTGTATTTTCAAGGAATTCCGTAAAGATGTTAAGTCTTTAATCATATTTTCTTGATACAATTGTATTTTTTGAATTTCTTTTTCATAGATAGTATTTTGCTGCTGCAAAGACTCCACTTTTGAATCTATTCCTTTTGTTTTCTGCTCTAACTCAGTCATATCTTGAGTCACTTTTTGTATTTGTGGACACATTACTTTCCCTAAGTCCACAATAAGTTTCCATAGGCTATCCAGGTTCACTTCTTTAGGTTTGTTAGTCATAGTAGAAAATTGTGTAGACAGTACCTCAGTCTCTGCCGTAGTTTCAAGCTGTGCCGTTTCTCCAGCCTCTTTCTCCTTCGCAGTTGTTAAAATTGTCGAAGGGGCCCCCCTGAGCACTTTGTTCTCCAACCATCTGAGAATTCTCTGCTGATGGTTCTACCTCCTGGCCTTCTACACCCGAACCGATCAAGGAAACGGGGGTCAGGGACGCCGATAGTGGAGAGCTGCTACAGGCAGGTTGTGGAGGAGGAGCTCTTGTGTCGGGGCTGAGCGAAAGCTCTAGCCCTGGGGATGCTCCAGGGTCTCCATTCACTCTGGAGCGAACCAACGGGCTTCCCTCCAGCGTTATTGGAACCATTCCTCCCTGAAAGTATGACTGAATTCCTGCCGCTGAGGAGCAGTGGAGGCAGAACGGCCCCGTCTCTTCGGCATCTCGAAATTGATGAGAACTAGCAGGTATTCATGCATCTGCAACGGCGGCCATCTTGCTCTGGGAATATGTAATTTATTTCTGTAATATTTTGATACTTTTTCTTTTTTCTGTACAAGTGGATGCATGGTTGGTAAAATTGTAAACTTCAATAAAAATAGAAGCAGTAAATTATTTTCCTCTTTAATTCAGGAAACTCCCAAGAGGAAGGAAGAATGTTCCACATTTAATATAAAGGTCCTGTGCAAAAAGACGATTATTTATTTATTTGTTACATTTGTATCCCACATTGTCCCACCTTTTTGCAGGCTCAATGTGGCTCACATAATACCATTAAGCGATTGCCAATTCTGGTATGAACAAAATAGTGTGAAGTTGTAGTAGGATAAAGTTCATGTGTGACAAAAACATTTGGGGAATCGTAAAGACGAGGAAGGGTTTAGTTATTTCCAGTATGGTTTTGGTTTCGTTGTGTTGCAGGGTTCAGGCATTTAGGTTGGATCATTAGGGTATGCCTTTATGAACAGGTTAGTTTTTAGTGCTTTCCGGAAGTTTAAGTGGTCATACATGAACTTTACCCTACTACAACTTCACGCTGTGTTATGATTATACCAAAGAGTGATGCAAAACAGGTTTCCCTTTATGCTACAAATCATTAATCCATACACACAGGGTGTATTCCTTAAAGCTATGTTCCATATTTTTTTAATGGACTAATGTTCAATGCTCCAAATTAAAAAACCCAAAAGAAAATGGGTATCGTACCATAGCATTACTTTGAAGCTATTGAACTTAAGTTCTACTTTACATTCATAATCATGTATCCCTTACAATGTTATATAAACAAAGTACACCAAAAACTAAGGGACCCGTTACTAAGCTGTGGTACCATAGGGTGCGCTGCGGTGTGCCATGGTAATTTTTGGATATGCACGTGCTACAAAATCAAATTTATTTTTAGCACTAGCATGGAGACTGGGCGTATTCTGTGCTAATTAAGTGCAGCTACACTGCTGCACGCTAAGTGATTGGCATGTGCTTAGCACATGAGCCCTTACCACTTCATTAATGGGTGGTGGTAGGAGCTCACCTGCTAATGGAAAATTTAGCACATTGCTGTTAATAACCAGTTTTGTATTTTCTTTATTTTACCCTGGCGGTAAAAAATGGTTTTAGCCTTTGGTAATGACCCATGTAAGGATCATACTAAGGCCACTTTACACTGCAGTTTGGTAAAAAAAAAAAAAAAACCTAAGTGGCATAAGATATTTAAATTTGATTGAGGTCAAATAGTGTGTTGGGGCAAAGACATAATTTAATAGATCTGCTAGTTGATCCTCGTGATTTCACAGTGGGAAATAAATCCCATTTCTGGTGCTCTGGCATGAACTGGAGGCTTGCTTAATAGTTGAACTTGGCTGAAACCCTTTGGGGTACTTTCACTAAGGTATGTTAACAAAATTTAGCACACCGGATTTTTCAATCTTTTTCATCTCGTGGCACTCTTACAAGGTGCAAACATTATTGAGGTACACCACTAGAATCTAACCCATGTCTGCCTGTCCCTGCTAAGATTCATTCCATCCCCACCTGTACCTGTAACCTTCAGAAGTAGTTATTTCATTTAAATATGCTACTGAAATACATTAAATATAGGGTTTTTTTAATTTAAATATGCTACTGGGAAACTGGAACAAGACGGACTGTTACAGGTTCCTACACACACACCAAATGCCAGCAGAATCATTTACCTCAGCTGCAGGAGCAGAACATGACTCTCACCTGATGCAAAATGCAGAACCGCAAAAATCATGCCAACAAAAACTGAAAGCAGCGATACAGGACTCTGCATGCCATTGAACTCCAGAGAAACAAAGAAATGGGAGTCCGCCTGTATAGTGCGAAACAAACCAACACATTCAAATTAAATCGGTAAACTGAAAATAAAATGATTTTCCTACCATTGTAAGTCTGGTGATTTTATTATTCCGATCATCTTTGTTCCCAATCTTTGGTTCTGCTTTCCTCCGTCTGTGCTCTTAACTCTGTTTACAGGGCCTCCTTTCCATTTGCGATTTCTTATCTCACCTCCTGCCCTATGTCTGTTTGGCAGTGAATTTTCACTTTCAGCTTTCTTCAGTTTCTCTGCCTCTTGTGTACTTATGGATGGCGTGGCACTTAATGCACACTAACTTGTATAATAAAACTTTATTAAGGAATGCACCCATTTGTTTATGGATGATGTGTTTTACAACATATTTCAAGTCAGTGTTTTGTTTTGAATATACATTGTTAAAACGTGAGGGCAAAACAAAACATTGCATATCAGAACAAGAGGGCTGAGACATTGCTTGAGCGAGGTGAAGTCATAAGCCAAAAAGTACAAAGCAGGTTCATGAATCCAATTAAAAAAAGGACAAAATGGACAATCCAGACAGCCTGCAAATTTGCTTGTATCTATAAATTTAGACATTCCAGTCTGGGGGGGGGGGCATACCTATCCCCCTTTTTGGCACCTGTACCGTACATAGGCAGTACTCAACGTGCAGCAAAAGGCTAAACTTTATTAGACTTACTGGGCCTTTACTGGCATATATGAACTTTACATGGGACACACACCTGATCTAAAGACTGATACTGGGCCACAAGCTTTTTCCAATTAAAATGGCAAAGGTGGGTACGCTTGAATTGCCCTTATCTTAAGGTAAACTACACTAGTAATTGTGTTAAGTATCTCTTGTTTGTTCTGTCTGTCTGTCCTAATTAGATTGTAAGCTCTGTGGAGCAGGGACTGTCTCTTCATGTTCAAGTGTACAGCGCTGCGTATGTCTAGTAGCGCTTTAGAAATGATAAGTAGTAGTAGTAAGTGTTTATACTGCAGATTGAGAAAACGTTAAGCCTTTCTATTTCTCTTTGCGGCCTTTGAATTTTCTGCTCAGGCCCTGCGGACACACCTTCAGGCCTGCCTGTACCAGGAAGGGAGGGAGCGTTTGGGTAGCTTCATGTGGGTTGCTAGGAAACCTGAGCAGGCATTGAGAGACTCTAAACATGGCTTTGAATGCAGCCCTCCTCTCCACAACCCCCTGCATTTGTACACAGAAGCTAAAACCTATGCAGCACCAGCTGAGGCTCATCAGAAGGGATGGATCATGCATTCAACAAAGGCTTCAAAGATGCTGAGATGGCAAGGTAAACAGCAACTTAACTTGTGGTAAATTTTCTGAAGCTCAAATTGTTGAAAGCTAGGTTTGTTTCCTAGTCGGATTAGACTGGGCTTCCGAAGCCCTACAGCCAGCTTGGGTTTTCGGAAGATCTACAATGTATATGCATGAGATAATTTGCACACAGTGTACGCTGTACATGAACATTTCTCTAATGCATATTCATTGCGGGTATACCAAAAACCCGACTGCTTTGGGGGAGAGTGTGTTGCCAGAACAGGTTTCGGAAGCTCTGGTTTAGAAAGTCTCTCATGCTTGAAGCATTTGATACAAGAATCAAATCTGCAATACATTCCTAAGTTCTTCCATCCCAGATATGCTTGTTGATCTTGTAAACAAGTTTACATATTTTTCCTCAGTTTACACATTTTGCATAAGTAACAGTAGATTGTTGTAACTGAAATAGAAATGCTACTCTATGCAAAGTATTATGTAGATGTTTTGCATCATATGAAACTTCTTTTGGGTGGTTTAGTTTCTTTTGCCCTTTTGCTTTTCAGACTAAAAGTGTTAATCTTCAGTTTTCTTTACTTTGAAAGCATAAACAGTAAAATGAAAGTGAATTAGACTTTCCATGTAAATGGGACTGAGTCTAACGTGACAGAGGATTTGACCCTTTACAGAGCAAAACACTTTGAAGCAGAAAGAAAAGCAGATCAGGTTGAAAACAGGCTTGGCACTGCAGAGTTTATCGTCATTCAGAATCTCTTTACGGTAAGTTTATGAAAGGACTTTGACCTATGCTTTTTGTAGTCATAAGTACATAAGTATTGCCATACTGGGAAAGGCCAAAGGTCCATCAAGCCCAGCATTCTGTTTCCAACAGTGGCCATTCCAGGTCACAAATACCTGGCAAGATCCCAAAAAAGTACAAAAACATTTTAAACTGCTTATCCCAGAAATAGTGGATTTTCCCCAAGTCCATTTAATAATGGTCTATGGACTTTTCCTTGAGGAAGCCGTCCAAACCTTTTTTAAACTCCATTAAGCTAACCGCCTTTACCACATTCTCTGGCAATGAATTCCAGAGTTTAATTACAGGTTGAGTGAAGAGAAATTTTCTCTGATTCGTTTTAAATTTACTACATTGAAGCTTCATTGCATGCCTCCTAGTCCTAGTATTTTTGGAAAGCGTAAACAGAAGCTTCACATCTACCCGTTCAAATCCACTCATTATTTTATAGACTTCTTTCATATCTCCCCTCAGCAGTCTTTTCTCCAAGCTGAAGAGCCCCAGATGCTTTAGTCTTTCCTCATAGGGAAGTCAACCCATCCCCTTTATCATTTTCGTCGCCCTTCTCTGCACCTTTTCTAATTCCACTATATATTTTTTTTGAGATGCGGCGACCAGAATTGAACACAATATTCGAGGTGCGGTCACACCATGGAGCGATACAAAGGGATTATAACATCCTCATTTTTGTTTTTCATTCCTTTCCTAATAATTCCTAACATTCTATTTGCTTTCTTAGCCACAGCAGCACACTGAGCAGAAGGTTTCAACATATCATCAACGACGACACCTAGATCCCTTTCTGGTCTGTGACTCCTAATGTGGAACCTTGCATGACATAGCTATAATTCGGGTTCCTCTTTCCCACATGCATCACTTTGCACTTGCTCACATTAAATGTCATCCGCCATTTAGATGCCCAGTCTCCCAGTCTCGTAAGGTCCTCTTGTAATTTTTCACAATCCTCCTGCAATTTAACGACTTTGAATACTTTTGTGTCGTCAGCAAATTTAATTACCTCACTAATTACTCCCATCTCTAGGTCATTTATAAGTATGTTAAAAAGCAGCGGTCCCAGCACAGACACCTGGGGAACCCCACTATCTACTTTCTCCATCGAGAATACTGACCATTTAACCCTACTCTCTGTTTTCTATCTTTTAACCAGTTTTTAATCCACAATAGAACACTACCTCCTATCCCATGACTCTCCAATTTCCTCTGGAGTCTTTCATGAGGTACTTTGTCAAATGCCTTCTCAAGTCCCAAGAGTGTGTAATTTCTCTGGATTTCCCTATACATCCCACACATTGGGATTGACTATTTTTGATTATTTTAGATTGTGTCTCTTCCTTGGGATTCTATAGCTGGTACAACACATATATGACACTAGTCTGGCTATATGCTATCCTGTAAGTATGTGCTAAGTGGATATTCATATGGGTAGAGTCTGGATGTGGCACACGCTTTGGCTCATAATTCCTAGAATACCAATGCCTATGTTTACTAAGGTGTGCTATGGGCGCATAAGCGTTTTTTAACCCAGGTAAATGGTTTATGTGTATTAAATGCTAAGGAGCCCATAGAAATGTATAGCGCATTAGCGTTTAACGTGCCTTAAATTTAAAGGTGCGCTAGAAATGCTAACGCACCTTAGTAAACATACCCCTAAATTACATGTCTCTCTCAAATCTGGGCATGAGCATTTACACCAGTTCTATGGCTGATATAGGTACACTCATGCCTATCGCTATATATACCCAGTCATACTATAAAGGATAGCAGGGGCTTAGCCAGACTTCGGCAGGAGGGGGGGTCCAGAGCCCAAGGTGAGGGGCACATTTTAGCCCCCCCTGCCGCCATTGCTGACACCCCCACCACCATTGCCGACACCCCCCACCGCTGCCAGCACCACCAACAACAACTTTGCAGGACGTCAGACTCAGAAACAAAACGAAGGAAGAAGACTTCGGCTGGCGGGGGGTTGGGGCCCCCCGCCAGCAAAGGTAGCAGATGACGACGGCGGTTTGGCGGCAGATTGGTGGCGGGAGGAGGGGTTGAGAAGGTCGTTGGCAGGGGGGTCCAGGGCCAAATCTACAGGGGCCCAGGCCCCCGTGGCCCCATAGTAGCTACCCCCCTGAAGGATAGTACTTATAGGTGCCTACTTTCCATGTGGCAGCCCAGAGCTACCGCCAGCCCAACACGGGTGCCGGCGGTAGTTCCACCACCAGTGGTGCACCATTTCTGGCGCTAGCGGAAATATTTTAAAAATGTTTCCACAGGGGATTTCCCGACAGTAATTGGGCTTCATCACATGCCGGGGTTATTCTGGATTCCCACTTGACTCTAGACCTTCAGATTTTGTCAATTACGAAGTGAATGTTCCTTTCCATGAGGTCCCTTAAGCGTATCGAGCAGTTCCTACCATTTGACCTTTTCAGGACTAATCCACTCCCTCGTATTGAGCCATTTTGACAACTGCAATGGAATTTACACCGGCTACAAAGAACACACCCTTAAGAAACTCCAGACAGCGCAGAACACGGTGGCGAGGCTACTGTTTGGCAAATCTCGGTTTGAGGCAGCAAAACCCCTTCGTGAGAAGCTCCACTGGCTCCTGATTAGAGAACGTATCGAATTCAAAATCTGTGCCCTTATCCACAAGATTCTATACGGGGACGCTCCAGCTTATATGTACAGCCTGGTTGACCTCCCTCCCAGAAATGAAGTCGTCCTGTACCTATCTCAATCTCCTCTTTCCTAACTGCAGGAACTTAAGATACAAACTACTCTTTGCCTCCTCTTTTAGCTTTATGTGTCCCCTACTGGAATGCTCTACCATCAACGTTAAGAGAGACAGCCGATCACAGTCTGTTCAAGAAGTCCCAAAGACCTACCTATGTGATCCTTCATACTCCTCTGCTGCTTGATCTCCTGCTATCCCGCATTCCTTTCTCCTGCTGTTTCCCCTTCCTCTCCCTCATCTGCCTTATTCTCTGTTTGTTATTAGAGTTATTATGTTGTTCTTTTCATCGAATGTTGGAAGTCTGCCTTAGTGGGATTATGTGGGATATAAATGTTCACAATAAATAATAAATAAATAACTGCCGGGTTAGTGTGGGAGCCCTTACTTCCACCTCAATGGGTGGTGGTAAGTGCTCCCCCCTTGAAATGGCCATACAGCAAGTGCGAATTTACTGCATAGCCATAGATTTTTTTCGGCCTTTTACTCGCTATGGTAAAAGGGGCCCTGAAAAGCGGCAAAAAACACACACTGCCGCTGGTGCAAGGCCCCTTTTACCGCAGCGTAGTAAAAGGGCCCCTTAAGAATAAACTCCAAGTATGTGCCTAAGTATAGATGCCTTTTATAGAATTGCCCTTCACTTTTTGATAAGTGCATCTGCACTCGGTATTGCCACAGTTCTAAATTCTTACAGCCAATAGCGTTATTTTGCCTGTGCCATCTCTCCAAAATAGTCTTTTCTCAAATTCAGCCTTAGCATTTTGATAGGGTCACATTGATGATGAATATCCTCACTGCATACTTTTATTTCTGTCTCAGTCTCCAGGGTTAACTAAGCCAACTTGCATGACCAAAGAAGAATTTGTGGAGAAAGCCTATGTTGCTGTTGGCCACGGTCTTAAGAGAGAATATGGTGAACTGTTTGATAAGATAGATGTGACACGGGATGGCTTCATTAATTGGGACAAATTGACTTCATTTATGTTGTTGGAATTGTACGAAAAAGATGAGCGGTCAAAGTTGTTGGCGATTCCCCAGTGGAAGAACATCCGTTTTCTTTCATTGCTGCATAAAGATGTCATTCAAAAAATTATTTGCCTGAAGACTTCAAAGCGTTTCCTAACTCTGAGCAAGGATGGACTCCTTGGAGTCTGGGGAGAGAGCTTAAAGCTACCAAGAAGCCTACGCATCACCACGGATACTGTCAAACTGAAAGACCTGTGGGCAACAAGCTTGGTTTCCCTAGCAAATGTAAACAAGGTACAAATTCATTTTTGAAAACTGGAAGGATAAAAATGAGTTCGTTTGTTAGTAGATATACAATCGCTAGAAGAAAGCTTCATCTACCAAGCACTTGATGCTTCTTCAGAAGTCACCATGGTAGATGGCAGAATTACTTAGTATAAATAACGGAAACAAGTTATTAAGTAAGCCAGTGAGAATAATTTTTCGGGAGGAAAAAGCCTCAAGAAGCACCTTTTCCACTAACAAGTGGATAAAGGGCTAGGGCTTCTTCATCATAGGCAAAAAACCTCCTGGTGTAAATTGCTTGCCTTCTTGTCATATAATTATAAGGAGCTTCAATGAAGAGACACAATAATCTTTCTCTAAATTTTCCTCTGTATTAATTTTAAAGAGGGGTACTTAGCTCTAGGAACATAATTCTCTTTGGAGCTCCTCCATGTTTCTGATCGTGGTCAACGTTGGCCTCCGTTTCGCCACTGCTGCATCAGAACCACCGGTCAATTAATACTCCGTTCAGTCTGCCGACGGAAGCAAAAAGGACAGCCAGATACTAAGAGATAGTATCTTGAGTGGAAACTTGTTCCCTTGCATTATTATAGATGGCAGTATTACTCATCAATCCGTGAACTCTATTTTTTTTTAAGTTGTATGCAAACTTTTTCCGAACTCCTTGAGGAACAATTGTTCTGTTATAGGTCTCAGCAAGGTTATTGTGTGTGTCCAATTGGTCTATAGTTTGTGTGAAATTATTTGTAATGTTGATAAATCTAGTAGATGTAGTTCTCGATAATACTTGCTAACATGGCAGATTGTAGAGGAAACGGGAAAATGGAGGGAAGTTACATGAATAATTGTAAGAATAGCATTCTCAAAAAAAATATATGCCAAGTGTGTCTTACTCATGCTTGGCAAAGTTTAAAATAGAAGAAAAACAATTGTCATAAAACTAAAGAACGTCAGAGGATGCAAAGTTTTGGAACTACTTTCGTGGCAATCTGGGTGGTTTCACATCTTGTGAATTTAGATAAATTTGTCAGATTAAAGGAATAAAAGAGAGAAAACCAGAAGCAGCATATATTAAACTAGCCGTTTAGCCCGTTAAAACGGGCGAGATTTTTGTTTTGCAAAATTCCTCTGTCCCCTGCCTTCTCCCCTCCCCCTCCATCCATGTGCATCCCCTTCCTGTCTTCCCTCTCCTCCATCCATGTCCAGCATTTCTCCTGCCCTCCCCTCCATCCATCTATGTCCATTAGCTCTCCTCTCTCCCCTGCCCTCCCCACCCATGGCCAGCGATTCTTTTTTACCTCATGACCTCCCCTCTCATTCTTACCCCCTGTCCTCCCCTGTCATTCACATCCAGTTATTTTCCTCTATCCCCTTCCCCCTCTTCTGTCCCCTCCCCTCCATCCATCCATCCATGTGCATCTTCCTGTCTTCCCTCACCTGCATCCATGCCCAGCATTTCTCCTTCCCTCACCTGCATCCATGTCCAGCATTTCTCCTGCCCTCCCCCCCCCCCGAGGTCGCTGCCACCCTTCCCCCCCCCCCCCCCCCGTGGTCGCTGCCGGCCCCCCTCCACCTGGGCCGGGGGCTCTCCTCTCCTCTTCTCTCCATTGAGCTTACAGCACCTCACCTCCGAAACTGCAGCAGGCAGATCGCCTCCCGTCGGCCTTCCTTCCCTGCCTGTGTCCCGCCCTTGTGTGACGTAACGTCGGCGAGGGCGGGACACAGGCAGGGAAGGAGGGCCAACGGGAGGCGATTTGCCTGCTGCGGTTTCGGCGCTCTGTTCAATGGAGAGGAGAGGGCCCGGCCCGGGTGGAGGGGGTGCCGGCGACGACCTTGGGGGGGGAGCGGTAGCGACCTCGGTGGTTCCCTCCTTTCCCTTCCATGTTCCAGGTCCACTCCTCAGCGCAGCGTTTCTTTCCCTCTCTGTTCCGTCCTCTGATGTCATCACATCTTGACGCGGGGGCGGGACAGAGAGGGAAGTCTCTACTGCACATTTGCGGGTGAGTCGGTCACTTGCCATTTATATGTTTGATACTCAATAGGTACTAATGACACAGAATCATTATTTTTAGAAGTGTGCATTGATCTACCAGGACTACAGTTTCTTTTCCCCTAATTATACTGTAAATAAGAGACACCTTACTTAGGCAGCAGGCACCGCTGAGTTTGAAATTCTCAAGTGACTAATTAGAGCAGCAGTACTGGGACATTGTTTCTAGGAAATATAATTGCCAAGTAGAAAGAAGAACAGTATTAAGCTATGTCTTTTGTTCTCTAATATTTACATTCCTCTATTTAGTCACAATAAAAGGGGAATTTCGTTGGGGAGTGACTTGTGGGCGCTGCTGTTTGGGTGCCTGTGATTTTTAGACATCCAAATGGCAGCCTGATGTGCTGTCCCTTTTTATGGCCTTTGCCCCCCCCCCCCCCCCCCCCCCCCCCCACACACACACACATTTTGCAGCACTGCCTGACTCAGGATCCCTCCTTCTTGGCAGTGGTGTAGCTCTTTCTCTTTCCTCCTCTGTATCTTCCAAACTCCTAAGCCACTTGAAGGAGTGATGGGTGATTGTACAGCCGGGTCTCGCAACTCATGCATATGTACACTTTTGGAGGCCCTGAGACTACATCTGCCATTGGCACTGGTCTCCTCTTGCCAGTGCAGATTGAGCATAGGCTCTGCCTGCCCTTGCAGGCCCCACTTCTGGTCACCGCCCCTCCCCCTCCCGTGTTGAGCCAGCAAGCGCCATTCGAGCTTGTACTCCACTCACTGCCTAGACCACCTTCCTGCACAGACTTTGCCTCATGGAGGAAACAGGAAGACAGAGTCTAGGTGCTCCACATGTAAATTTAGGTGTGGACATTTGCACCACTTTTTCATTGGTGCAAATGGCCGTGTCTAAATTTATGCGTGACCTCTCCGCTTCAGTGGTCATTCTGTAAACCGCACTGAATTTTAGGCACAGCTTATAGAATACCGTTTACACAGGTTTTTTTTTCTGTGCTGATTTTTTTTAGTTACCATTTATTTATTTATTGGGATTTAGATATATGGAATTTAGCCCTTGGTCTTTTCTTGCCATCAAATATTATGTTACAGAGTATGTTATATCTAATAGCATTCAGCTGAGTGATCTTTCTTCCCTCTCTTATAGATTGCAGTTGCATTTACAAGCAAGGAGATTTGTTTCTATGACCTGAATTCCAAACATGAGTTTAATTGTCAGTACAAACTTCAGGGCTTGAAAGGAACCCCAATATGTATGGATTATTGGTACAATCCTGATGATGGTAATGAAGCTGTTCTTACATTCGGAAATGTTTGTGGCCAGGTAAATAAAACCAAGACTAAACAGTTTACAGAGAGAAATTGAAGTCTCTCGAGCTTTCACACAAAATAGAGTAGGACAAGTTTTCATGTAGTCTATCCTGGTTCAACTACGCGCGTCCATTTTGGGTCTCAGACCTTACCGCCATCCTAGCGGTAAAGAATTCGGGCGGTAAGGACCTACGCATGTCAGATGCCACTTGGCGCGCGTCCGCTACACGTGCCAGAAAATAAAAAATATTTTTCAGGCGCGCGTAGCAGCCAAAACTGAAATTACCGCAAAAGCCACACGGTAGTCGGGCGGTAAGTCCATTTTGTCACGCGTTGGCCGCGCGTAGGCACCTACGCGGCTTAGTAAAAGGGCCCCTTAATGTTGCAGTTAGTCAAAGTGCTCCAATAATTGCCTAGGAGGTGAATAACAGCGTTCGTCGTCTTGTTTTCCAACTGTTTGCCTCCTTCACAGGTCCAGTCCTTGGTTTCACTACGGCACTTATTTCCTTGTTTGAACGGCCTGATAATTCTATGGGAGAGCAAGACACAATTGTTACCATCAGCTGGCATGAATTAGTCTCTGGATACCACAAGTGCTGCTATACTTTACAACACAAACTTCACGCCCAAGATTGGGTTCGGCAAGGTATTGAGCTAATATGTCTTTGGCATATACAATTAATGTGAGTTATTTACTGCAAGTCCAATTTATGCAACGGACCTATTTACCAATAACACACGTTAAGTTTTAACTTGTGTTAACGCAGTAGCATGCATAAGCAGGGGCATAGCCAGACAACAGATTTTGGGTGGGCCTAGGCAAGAAGTGGGTGGGCACAAAGTGTTCTCCCTCCCCTACCACCAAAGAAATATCTGAGCTGGCAGAAAAAATGCTTCTTCCCAACTTGGCAGTCTGCAGCATGCATGCGCTGAAAACTGAGCATGCGCAGATGCCGGTGTCATGGAGAGTAGCGTTTTCATTAGCATCAGGGGGAAGTCTTCAGCTAGTGGAATTTAGGATCCCCACCAGCTACCACTAAACTTGTGCTACTGTTGGGTGGGCCTGTGCCCTAAGTGGGTGGGCCCTGGCCCACCCAGGCCCACCTGTGGCTACGCCACTGCGCATAAGTAAATCTAGCCTTTGATGAAAGCCAGCAATGCCAAGCTAATTAGATATATTGCATATTAATCTTATACCAGAGCAAGACATTTTCAAATAAAAAAAATCTGGAAATCGTTAGCATATCAATACTGGTCAGATGTCCATAACCATTAAGGACCTGCTTTTTTATAAGGATTGATTTAGCTCACACCTTTTCAGTGGTAGTTCAAGGCAAGTTATATTCAGGTTCAGTAGGCATTTCTCTTTCCCCCAAGGGTTTATAATCTAAGTACGGACCTGAGGCAACGGGGGTTTGTGTGTTGTTTCTGTGAGACTACAGATTTCGTTTACACAGGTTAGTTCTCCCAACCCCATTTTTCTATTTATTATTTTTCTCCATTGTCTTTCATTTTTATATCTTTTTTTTCACTCACATTTACTGTCTTTGTTGCACTCTCTAACACTAATTTCTCCAGGGGCTGTTTTTCAACCATTCAGAACAATAGCGTAGCTACGTGGGGCCTTGGGGGGCCTGGTCCCCTGTAGATTTGGGCCTGATCAGGTGATCTGCAAGGCTTCGTTCTGTGAGTCTGACGTCCTGCACATACAAAGTGCAGGATGTCAGAAACAGAAGGAGGAAGCCTTTTGCAGGAAGAAGACGACCTCGGCTAGCGAGGGTTGGGGTCCCCCGCCAGCAAAGGTAGGCGATGGCGGGTTGGCGGCGGGAGGAGGAGTGGAGAGGGTCATCGGCAGGGGGGGCAAAGTTGGTGGTGGCGGCGGGGTCGGCAATGGCGGGGGGGGGGATAAAATGTGCCCCCTCACCTCGGGCTCTGGACCCACCTTCCGCCGAAGTCTGGCTATGCCCCTGATTCAGGGCACAGTAGGTATTGCCACAGTCTATCACATCAGCTGTCACTTGTTTTATCCTTGATTTCACTTATAGTAGCATTCACAATTAATTTTATATCCACAGTTCAAGGTCCTTAGGTGCACTATTATACCAAAGGTTTTATTTTATCTTTCGGACTATAGCACACATTTCTTTGTTTGTTCCATGATATTTTGATATGTTTTGTATTTACATTATGGTTCTTCTGTGTATTTTGTATATTTAGATACTTTAACTCCTGAAGCAGGCATACTCTTGCCGAAACACGGACCATGTCGAGCCCGTTGTATCTGGTTTTCCAATAAATAATTTTTACAACAATCTTTCTGTAGAATTTAACCTGGTTTGGTTGTCCTGCACCCTTTCCCTACTTTCTTGGACATTTTGGGTTATGCCTGTATCAGGGATTAACCAATAAAAATATATCAATTCACAAATTGGGTGTGGAAATAATTAATCACTTAAAATATACACCAAAATTTTCCACAAACAAAAAAATTTTCTACATATATGCTAAACATAAAGTAGCAGTCATCACAACATTTCTTTAGACTAGGAAGGAAATGTCTAAAGGAATGTTGTGATGACTGCTACTTTATGTTTAGCATATATGTAGAAAATTTTTTTGTTTGTGGAAAAGTTTGGTGTATATTTTATAATTTCAACTAACTGCTGATTCTTGCCACTGAGGAGTACTACTATACAAAATATGGCAAGGTAGAGTTCTCTGAGCATTGAATCTCTGGAGGAAAAGACTTCAGATACTCTGTATTCACTGTGTAGATATTGTGCATAACAAAAACAAAAAACAAAAAAATATAATAATAATAAAAAATATATATTAAAAATGTCAAAATTTAAAATTATTAATTATTAATGTTAAATTTTGACGTTTTTAATATATATTTTTTATTTTTATTCTTATATTTTTTTGTTTTTTGTTTTTGTTAGTCATCTTCGCTGTTTTGTTTCTTGTTGATTTCCTTGCAAAGACTGGTTTCTTCTGTTTTTTTGTCCTAGATATTGTGAATAACAGACTGTCATAGATCTCATTACATAGACATTCTTAATATATGAGACTGTTACGTCTGTGCTCACCTCGCCCTCTGGTGGCCAGAACCGGTGGCTGCTATGGACTATCACCCGTTCCGGACTTTGGCGCAGTCCAGTCCGGATCTTCCAGGCTGCCGGATTTCTCTGTCTCGTTTTAGCCTGCACGGCTTCCGTGGTTGCCTGGTGGTTGCTGCGGCTGGGCCTCGGTTGCTGCTGGGCTTATTGGCCATTTGGAATTTCTCTGCCTTTGCCTTTGCATCGTCTAAGGCCCTGGTATGTTGGTGCTTGTTGCACTTCAGCCTGAGTTTGTTTCCTTGTTCTAGTTTCTTGCCTGAAGTTCTTGCCTGTTTCTAGTTAGTCTATGTTTAGTTTAGGGTTTGCTTGTTTCTTAGTCTTGCTCCTTGTTTGTAGTTCTTTGTGTAGTGCTTAGCTTTCTGTGTTGTCTGTCTTCAGTAGTTCTTTCCCCTGTTTGTCAGTGTTTGTTTCCTGCTTTTGTGGCTGCTTGCAGCTTCCAGTTTCTGTCCCCTTGCCCTGCTGTCCCTGTATGTTCCTTTCCTCTCTGACCCTCAGTCCTGGTTCAGCCTAGTGGGTATCCAGTCCTGCTGGCCACCTGCAGCCAGGAGCTCAACTCCTGGTGAAAAGTGGCCAAGTGCAGGTGAAGTTTAAGGGTACCTGCTCTGCTTAAGTCCTGCCTGTTTGCCTCTGCTGCAACTCCAGTCCAGAGTTCCAGTCCTCTTCTGCCTAGTCTCCGGTGTGGGGTGGTTTTGCCTGCCACTGCTGCTCCTCGGCAGTGGCCCAAGGGCTCACAAACCCAGTTCCAGCTTTGAAAACGTGACAGAGACCATGATACAGGTTCCTTATTAGTAAAAAAAACCTCCATTCTAAGCATATTAGAGATTCCTCTTTATAATTTCTTTCTTATACTCTATTATCCCCAGTTTATAAAAGGTTTTAAATACACCTATCTGGGCTGTAGCGTCATCTGGAGGGTGTGCTCGACAGAAAGCTTCTGTTTCCCAAATACTTCATCGGGAGCTATGCCCTCAATCACCAGTGATGCCCTAAAAAATAGATGGTTGAATATTCACGAGAATATATATTATGGGAACAGACATACAGCAGTTTCTTGCAATTATTTCCTACCTTCATATGTCTGACTGGTATTTTCAGCAATTTTCATGTCTCTGTTGATTGGTAGTCGATGTTGGTGTCTTTTTAAAATCGGGCGCCATGTTGAGTACTGGCTGTGTTGCTGAAAATACCAGCCAGACACATGAAGGTAGAAAATAATTGCGAAAAACTGCTGTATGTCTGTTCCCACAATATATATTCTTGTGAATATTCAACCATATATTTTTTAGGGCATCACTGGCGATTGAGGGCATAGCTCCCGACGAAGCATTTGGGAAACAGAAGCTTTCTGTCGAGCACACCCTCCAGACGACGCTACAGCCCAGATAGGTGTATTTAAAACCTTTTATAAATTGGGGATAATAGAGTATAAGAAAGAAATTATAAAGAGGAATCTCTAATATGTTTAGAATGAAGGTTTTTTTTTACTAATGAGGAACCTGTATCATAGTCTCATATATTAAGAATGTCTACGTAATGAGATCTATGACAGTCTGTTATTCACGATATCTACACAGTGAATACAGAGTATCTGAAGTCTTTTCCTCCAGAGATTTAACGCTCCGAGAACTCTGTCGTGCCATATTTTGTATAGGTGTTTATTTTAAGCAATTAAAATGTAAAACATAAATAAAAGATATTTCTTCATGCATAAATGTGTAGCACCATGAAACTGTGGTAGTATTAATCTCTATGGGATCCTTTTTCTAAGCTGCGTTAAAAACTGGCCTTAGCGTGCCCTAGTGCGTGTTTTTCCTACGTGCTAAGGCCATTTTTGCCACAGTCCTAAATCTATTTTTTAAATTAATGGCCATGCGCCTATGTTGCCATTAGTGTGCGGCCAGTGAAACAAACTTATTGCATGTGCACCTAGCTCCTCCCATTTTGTAAGTACTCAGGGCTCATGTGGTAATCCTGCACTAACCAGTTCGTGCATGCCAATGAAGATGTGCTAACTGATTAGCGCAGAAATGCCCAGTCTCTAGCTCACAAAGCAAACACTGGGCCTTCAGGATTGAGAAAAATGTAGTTCTTTATTTATAATGGAGACCCGACACGGTCCGTGTTTCAGCGTACGAACGCCTGCATCAGGGGTCAAGGGACTCCTATAGGTCAGCAAGATAATAAGTTGACAGAGATGTGGAATAAACAATCAGGTTATATTGTTTGTAGAACGCCTTCAGCTGTGTCAGCCGCCACTTTTGGCGGCTGACACAGCTGAAGGCGTTCTACAAACAAGCTGTTCAAACAGCGGGTAATATAACCTGATTGTTTATTCCACATCTCTGTCAACTTATTATCTTGCTGACCTATAGGAGTCCCTTGACCCCTGATGCAGGTGTTTGTACGCCTAAACACGGACCGTGTCAGGTCTCCATTATAAATAAAGAACTACATTTTTCTCAATCCTGAAGGCCCAGTGTTTGCTTTGTTTGTTTGGTTGCTTTTGTATGCTGTATTCCCTCTCTTTTGTGACAGTCTCTAGCTCAGACATGCCCCTCAAACGAAAAGATGTAAAGATTTTTTTTAGTGCACAGTTAACATACACACTTTTCGAAGTTACCACAGGATGCCTGAGCGCATCTTACGGCGTGCCATTTTATTTATTTATTATTACATTTGTAACCCGCGCTTTCCCACTCAAAGCAGGTTCAATGCGGCTTACGTAGTAATAGGGAATACAGAATATTGTTAGAGAGGGTAACCTGAAGAAAAGAGCTGGGGTTGACCGACAAGGTGAAACAGTGCCCAACAGGCATAGCTGAAAATACGCTCCACAGTTAGAGACTGAACTGCGCTCAAGGGACAGAAACGAAGCTGTGCTCATCAGACAGAGTAGGATCCGTGCTCAATGAGAAGAAAAGGATTTGCACTCAAAGCACACAAACTGAGCCATGCACCATGGGCAGAGAAAGAGTGGCACACCTCTGGCAAAGACAGAAATGCACTGAACAAGCAGAGAAGAGGCTGAGAGTAACAGACAGAGGATGAGCAGTGCCCCACTGAAAGAGCTGGACGCTAGAGGTACCTGCAGGAACTGTTGTATAAAACTCCAGCAAGGGGGCGCTCTCCAGACAGTTTTAGGCATGTGTTAGTGCTTAACGCAGCTTAGTAAAAGAGCTCCTTTGTGATTAAAAATCCCAGTTCATATTAATGAATTCAGGGCCATGTTGTGTTTTATATCACTTACTAGCCGTTGAGCCCGTGAAAACGGGCTACTTTTGGAATGGGGGGGGGGTTTCCGAGCCCCCTCCCCCGGAGTCGCCGCTGCCACACCCCCTCCTCCACCCGGCCCGAGCAGCACTGTAAACTTACATCAGCACGCAGCAGCAGGCACATCAGCAAAGCTGCCGTCGGGGCGGGCTTCCTTCTCTGCCTGTGTCCCGCCCTCGTGTGACGTAACGTCGGCGAGGGCGGGACAAAGGCAGAGAAGGAAGCCCGACGGCAGCTTTGCTGATGTGCCTGCTGCTGCGTGGTGATGTAAGTTCACAGTGCTCGGGCCAGATGGAGGGGCGGCGGCGACTCCGGGGGAGGGGGAGCGGTTCCGACGTCTGCAGCATGCCAGTAGAGACTTCCCTCTCTGTCCCACCCCCATCATCACGTATTGAAGCGGGGCGGGGCAGAGAGGGAAGTCTCTACTGCGCATTTGCGAGTGAGTACGGTCACTCGCCGTTTATATGTTTGATTTTTTTTTTATTTTTTTTTTTATTATTTTTTCATTTAAACATCCATCTATTAAAACAATAAATGTTGGATACAGAAATATAATAAAATAACAAACTTAATAGAAAATATTAATTTCATTTAGACCACAACAACTTGAGACAAGATACAAGGTAAAGATAATAGGAAAAAAACAAATTAGAGCAGGATCAAGAAGGCAATCCGCAGCCAGACTTCAGCGAGTCCTTCCACCCTATTGGGTTACCTGGGTCGAACATACTACACTTTCTTTAGAAATCAAAAATTCCTTCAATTTCTTGGGATCCATAAACATATATGTAACAGATTGTAATGTTATTATACAACGACAAGGAAAAACTAATTTAAACAATCCTCCCAAAGACAAAATTTTGGATTTTAAACCGAGGAACTCTCGCCGACGGGCTTGAGTCTCTCTGTTTAAATCTGGAAAAATTCGAACGGTTTGCCCAAGAAATTTACTGTTCAAAAATTTAAAATAAAGCTTAAAGACATTTGTTTTATCCATTTCCAGTGCAAATGAAACAATAAGAGTAGTTCTTTCCGTAATTAATTCCAATGAGTTTTCAAGAAACTCTGTAATGTTAAGTTCTGGTTGCTGTGGCTGAGGATTCAGCGGATTCACTGTTCTCCCGGTTATATACTGTGTTCGGGTAATTGGCGGAAATCCCTCTGCTGGTATACCCAGAATTTCTCTAAAATATTTTCTTAACATGTCCATAGCTGAAATTAATGGCGATTTGGGAAAATTAATAAACCTCAAGTTGTTTTTTTTCCCCTGGTTCTCAAGAAATTCTAGCTTACGTGCCAGAATCTCTCTATCCTTCGCCACATTTCCCGCAAAATTTTTTAAAGTGGAAAGTTCAGTTCTCAAAGACTCAATTTGCACTGCTTGAGTTTGAAAGTTGTCCACAAGTTGATTTTGCTGGTGCTTTAATATATCAATATTTTGTGAGAAGTTACACGTTACTTGAGAAAGCATGGCGTTCATTCCCTGGATAACATCCCATAGGGCATCTAAAGTTACTACTTTAGGTTTTTTTACCTCCAATAAAACCGGGGTATTACCCATCGGAGAAGGGGTAGAAGTCACCAAACCCTTTTGCTGTTCCGCTCCGATTGGGGAAAGACCACCGTCGAGGCCTCCTGAGGGTAGGGAAGAATCAGCCACTTCGGACGTCCCATCCGCTCTCACCGTCGGGGTCACTCTACTTCCTGGTTGTGGAGGATTGGTGTTCCCAGGCGGACTAAGCGATACCGCCTCCTCGCTGGTCTCCGGCGATGTTATTGCGGAGCATTCTGTAGCGGGTTGCCGCATGATCAGTGGCTGGACCCCGAATTGTTCCAGAACCGTTTGTCGCGAGGGGGGAACACTCCCAGGGAGTAAAGAGGCCGACTCCCTGGGTTTTCCTTTCCGCTTCCCCATGTCCTGCACAAGGAAACGAACCTCCTAACGTTCAAAGGCCTGGTAAGTCAGGAGCTCAGACACATGCGTCTGCTCTGATCGGCCATCTTGCCCCTCTATATATGTTTGATTTTTACCTTTGATTTTTGTTTTAATAAAGGATTTTGTGAAAATTGATATATCTATATTTATATCTATTTTTTATTTATTTATTTTTTTTGCCACTGCACATGCCTTGTTTTTTCTTTTGCATGTATGCTGTATTTTATGTCTCCTTTTTCTTTTTCAGATCTATTGCATCCAACTTCTAGAAGCTACTCAAAATGAATTTTCATATTTACTTTGATTACTTCATTTTTTTTAAAAACCCAACCTCTTTTTTTTTTTTTTTTTTTACTTAGGTGCCCTTTTACAATGCCGCGGTAGAGCTACTGCGGTGTTGGTTCACTCCAATCCGGCACTACCACCAGCCTACTGTGCTGCCCTCAGTGCGCACCATTTCCGGCACAGGTGATGATAAGGCCCCTCCCCCCCCCCCCCCCCCCCGGAAATGGCTGTGCAGCAAATGTGCACTTAACGTACAGCCATATATATATATTTTTTTTTTTTTGCCTTTTACCTACTGCGGTAAAAAGGGCCCTGGCGTGCGGCAAAGACACGCGCCAATGCTTCCACAGGGCCCCTTTTACCGCAGCTTGGTAAAAGTGGCTCTTAGTGAAATGTGAGGGCTTTCTCTGTTTTAAAAAAAATAACCTGCCACAAAGCAAAAAGAAAAAAATGAAAAAATAAATCTCATACATTTGCCACAGCCAGGGCCGCCGAGAGCCAGAGCCGGGCCTGGGACAAGGCCGCCCCCGGGCCGCCACCACCACCCGAAGTCGTCGTCTTCGCCGCCGGGCCCCCCCACCCGAGGTCGTCGGCCCCCCCCCTCCACCCGCTACTGGGCCGGGCCCTGCACTAACCTTAAACGCCTCCTTTCAGCACGTTTGCAGCAAGCAGCAGCAGGGCAGACCTCTCCTTCCTTCCGTGCCCCGCCATCGCGGACGTTACGTCAGGCGAGGGCGGGACACGGAAGGAAGGAGTGGCCTGCCCTGCTGCTGCTTGCTGCGAACGTGGTGAAAGGAGGCATTTAAGGTTAGTGCTAGGAGCGACGGAGGGAGGACGGGTCGGACTGCGGTGTCGCCGGGCCCCCTCCGGAGGCCCGGGCCCGGGGGCTTTTGTCCCACCTGTCCCCCCCTCTCAGCGGCCCTGGCCACAGCTAAAAAGGAATCCCTTTAGTCTGTCTGTCTGTCTTTCCACCCCCCTTGAAAGACAAGCCTCTACCAGATAGTGTCTCTTTTGCAGGGCTTTTTTTGAGGGGGTACTTGGGGGTACTGAGTACCGGCACCTTTTCCTTTGTCTGCTAAAATTGACCCATGGTCCCCAAGTTTTAATGAAAGAGCTCAGGCTCTACACACCAATTCTGCCTTGTCATAGATTCTGTGACTAGTTGCAGGGGGCCTGGCTATTGTGGGGAGGGGTCCCTCAGTGATCACCCCACCCCTGAAGGGTGGCCTAGCATTTGAGTACCGGCACCTTTTTCACTAGAAAAAGTGCACTGCTCTTTTGTGCCCTACTTTCTTCTTCCAGTTGGACTTATTATTATCTAGCTTTTCAGCACTGCCTTTTTCTCTTTCTCGCTTTCAAACCTTCTTACGCTTACTCTTGTTGCCCATGTGTCTTTGTCTTAACTAGATTGTTCAAAGGTCTCTGCCTAGCACCGTGTTCGTCCAGTAGTTCTTTAGAAAAGATAAACAGTAATATAGTGCCCTTTTGAAACATTTTCTTTCTCCACCAGTGCTTACATCAGGCTTTGTTGGAAACCAAACTCTCTGTCCCTGCTGTCTGGCTCACTTGTAACGTTCAGTACATTCCTATAAGGCTTGTTTTCTCTGCCAGTACTGCTGAACAAGGTCACCTTGACTCGCATTCTCATCCTCAGAAATGTAAATAAGCTGCGATTACTTTAATTCTATAACTCACCGTCAAGCTCTCAGTGATAGAAACGATTTGCAGTGTTTTCAGATTTCTCCTTCCATATGCACCTGCTTATAGGCTACGCTAAACTGAGCAACCCAAAGACGGTCATATTTAGAATAACATTCTTTTTTTTTTTTTTTTTTTTTTTTTCCAATTAGGCACTTTTTCTTTGTATTCCATTTAGGCTTATATAACCTAATTGGAAAAAAAAAAAAAAAAGAATGTTATTCTAAATATGACCGTCTTTGGGTTACCCAGGTTACCATAACCTATAGACAGGTGTATATGGCAGGAGACATCTGAAAGCACTGCAATTCATTTCTATCGCTGAGAGCTTGACGGGTCTTGTTTCCCAACTTCTAGTTGCTACAGTATCTAGAATGGTACACAGTGTTCTATGTATTGTACTATGGCAACATATATTGCGTAGCATTCCGTCAAGATAACACTGGCATTGAAATGCACGTTATTTTCTGAAGCATCGAGAAAGAAACCATATCTACTGACCTTGCTTGTTAACTGCAAACAAAACAATTGGTGTAATGAGATATTTACTCAGTAAAATACGCTTTCAGAAAGCAGAGAGGAAATACTATGCTAGACAGTCCTCTGGTGTAGTAAGATACATTAGTTATTTAAATGTAGGAGGTAGTGCACACTAATGATACGGCGCCACATTATATATTAGGGTACACTAACTACCACATTAAACAGCTTGGGTGGGAGCTGCAGCTTGCAATTAAAGTGGAGGGGTCACCGAGTTAACTGTTAACACTGCAGATAATGCAATGATAAGTTACTACTACTTATCACTTCTATAGCGCTACAAGGCATACGCAGCGCTGTACACCATACATGAAAAGACAGTCCCTGCTCAAAGAGCTCACAATCTAAATAGGACAGGCAAACAGACAGAACAACTAAGAGGTAAGGGAGTTAAAGAGGTGGAGATAATAGGGTACAGGGCAAGTGAGTAGTGGTTAGGAGTCACTCACTCTGCTGCTCCCCAGTATCTCTCCACACTCGTCCTTCCCTACACCCCTTCCTGTGCACTCCGCTCCATGGATAAATCCTTCTTATCTGTTCCCTTCTCCACTACTGCCAACTCTAGACTTCGCCCCTTCTGTCTCGCTGCAACCTAAGCCTGGAATAAACTTCCTGAGCCCCTACGTCTTGCCCCATCCTTGGCCACCTTTAAATCTAGACTGAAAGCCCACCTCTTTAACATTGCTTTTGACTCGTAACCACTTGTAACCACTCGCCTCCACCTACCCTCCTCTCCTCCTTCCTGTACACATTAATTGATTTGATTTGCTTACTTTATTTCTTGTCTATTAGATTGTAAGCTCTTTGAACAGGGACTGTCTTTCTTCTATGTTTGTGCAGCGCTGCGTACGCCTTGTAGCGCTATAGAAATGCTAAATAGTAGTAGTAGTAGAGTCAAAAGTAGCATTAAAGAGGTGGGCTTTTAGCCTGGATTTGAAAACAACCAAAGACGGGGCTAGACGTACAGACTTGGGAAGCCTATTCCAGGCGTGAGGTGCCGCAAGATAAAAGGAACGGAGTCTGGAATTAGCAGTAGAGGAGAAGGGGACAGACAAGAGAGATTTATCCACAGAACGGAGTACCTGAGGGGGGGGCGTAGGGAGAGACAAGAGTGGAGAGGTACTGGGGAGCAGTAGAGTGAATGCACTTATAGGTCAGTAAGAGAAGTTTGAATTGAATGCGAAAACGGATAGGGAGCCAGTGAAGTGAGGAGAGGGCTCATGTGAGCATAGCGACTCTGGCGGAAAATGAGTTGCGCAGCAGAGTTTTGGACTGATTGAAGAGGAGAGAGATGGCTAAGTGGGAGGCCGGTGAGAAGCAGGTTGCAATAATCTAGGCGAGAGGTGACAAGAGTGTGGATAAGGGTTCTGGTAGAGTTCTTAGAGAGAAAGGGACGGATTTTGCTGATGTTGTTATAGAGAAAGAAACGACAGGTTTTGGCAATCTGCTGAATGTAAGCAGAGAAGGAGAGAGAGGAGTCGAAGATTACCCCAAGGTTACGAGCTGATGAGACAGGGAGAATGAGAGTGCTATCCACAGAAATAGAGAAAGGGGGGAGAGGAGAGGTGGGTTTAGGGGGAAAGATGAGAAGCTCAGTTTTGGCCATGTTAAGTTTCAGATGACGTTGAGACATCCAGGCAACGATATCAGATAGGCAGGCTGATACATTACACCTATAAAACTGTAGTTAAGTGCATTCTGTGTTACCTGACATGCTGTTAATGAGCAATAGTAATATTGCTATTCTTCGGGATTCTGCCAGGTACTTGTGACCTCTATTGGATGCAGGATACTGAGCTAAATAGATCTTCAATCCAACGTAGTATATCAATTCTTATGTTATGTTCTTCAGTAGAACAAAAAAAAGGAAAAATAGAACCAGAGGCACTGCATTGAGCAAATATCAAAACTGTTTTACGGAGCTACAAGTCTTAAATGATGAGATTTGTGCCTTTTTTTCCTTTGTGGAAGACAGCCTGGAACTGAGAGTAACAGGCCTAGTGGCGAAGGAGTTGAATTCTAAACCTCAAATAGATTCTGTAGGACTGTGTGACCAAACCTACTGTCAAGTCAAGAGACTTGCTCTAGACAAAAATGCGAAGTGAATGTACAGAGCAAAATCCATGTTGCAGTTCTGCAGATCTCTTCTATGAAGGCTGACCTCAAGAGGGCTACTGATACTGCCATAGCTCTAACATTGTGAGTCATGACACGAGCCTCTAGAGCCTGACTTGCCTGGGTACAAGTGAAAGAAATGAAGTCTGCTAGCCAGATGGAGTGCGTTTGGCAATGGCAGGTCCCCCATCCTGTTAGAGTCAAAAGATACAAAAAGCTGGACGGACTTTCTGTTGGCTTTCACTTGCCCTAGATAGAAGGCCAAGGCTCTTTTGCAGTCCAAAATGTGCAGTGTACTTTCACCTTTGTGGGTATGAGATGTAGGAAATAAGGTTGGCAGGACTGTTGGCTGGTTAAGATAGAATTCTGACATTACCTTAGGAAGGAACTTCAAATGGGTGTGCAGAACCCTGTTCTTGGAAAACGTAGTGTAAGATGGATCAGTCACTAGAGCCTGGAGCTCACTTAATCTGTGAGCTGAAGTAACAGCTACCAAAAACAAGAGCTTCCAGGTAATATACTTTAGCGTGCAGCTATTCAGTGGATCAAATGGAGCTTTCATCAGCTGGATAATAAACATTTTTGTCCCACGACACTTGAGGATCGCTTGATGGAGAGGCTTCAATAGAAGCAAGACCCACATAATGTGACAAACTAAAGGCTGTCCAGAGATGGCTATATCTTCTACCTGATTGAGACCTGACTGCAACAGATGCAGGTATTCAAGTAGTTTTTGCGAGGGATAAGAAAAGGGATCTAAGGTTCTCCCATGGCACCAAATTTATTTATTTATTTATATTTGCTCGGTAGCAGGTTCAGTGCGGCTTACAATGTATGTGTACAAAGTATAACAGAGGTAACACAATGTGTGGGTACAAAGTATCCCAGAAGTAGCATAATGTATGGGTACAAAGTATCACAATATATGGGTACAAAGTATCTCAGAAGTAGCATAATGTATGGGTACAAAATATCACGTAGATAACACAATTGTATAGAGAATGATAAGAGGGAGAGATGTGAGGGGGAAGGAGAGAGTTATGGTTAATGTTAGTGGTGTGGATTTGGTTCGTGAATTAAGTTGGGTTGTTTGGGTAGGCTTGTTTGAAGAGGTATGTTTTCAGCAGTTTTTGGAATGGTAGATGTTCGTTGGTTGTTCGGATGTATCTTGGTATGGCGTTCCAGAGTTGGCTGCCTATAACGGAGAAGATGGATGCGTAGTAGGTTTTGGATTTGAGAACTTTGCAGTTGGGAAGGTGAAGATTTAGATATGTACGAGAAGATTTGGACCCATTCCTGGCTGGCAGGTCAATTAGATTGGTCATGGCAAACTCAGTTAAAATCATATGCCTTCCTAGTTGAATCTCTTCTGGTAACTAGCAAGATCTGAGAGGCACACTCAGGCAAGTTCAGAGAAGCCAATGCTAACCTCCCAACATCCAAAATATGTGGGCTAGGGACTCGATGCTGGGACGCAACAACATTCCCTGTTTGTGTGTGATTAGTGTTGGAAAACATTCCAGTCTCATCTGATGGAAAGGTTCAGCAGAAGCGGGAACCAAACCTGCATGGGACCAATGAAGAATGATGAGGATCATGGTTCCCTAGTTTTCTGAGCCTTAGAAGAGTTTTCAATATGAGGGGAATTAGAGGATACAGAAGACCTTGTTCCAAATGCAGGAGAAAAGCATCCAAGGTTAGTTTGCCAAACATCTCTGTCCAGGAGCAGAATTGATACGCTTTCTTGTTGAATGAAATGGCAAAAATATCAATTGGGGGGGATAACCCCACTCTTGAAAGAACTTCCAGGTGACATTGTTGTCCAGGGACCACTTGTGAGGGAGAAATACTTGACTCAGTTTGCCTGCCAGGATGTTGTCCTTTCTTGCCAGGTACTACACAAAATTGACATAAAAATTAAATTTAAGCAGAATTCTATTGATTTTTTTTTCAGATATTTCTTTTTTGGTATTTTTGGTTGTTACTGAAAGGTTACGGTAAAAATCTCCATTTCCTTCCCTTTCATTCCCATGTGCACATGTCAAATCCTTGCATGTTCTCTGTGGGCCTTGGTATCTTGAAAAGTCTTGCAGAATCATATAGCAATCACGTGGTTTTAATTAGAAGAAAGTAAAACTAGCAGGGATTTCACTCAACACTGTCAAGAAGAAAGAGATTAAGCAGGGGAAAGAGTTATATGCCTGCAGTAAAGTATGTCAATTTCCAACTCCTTGGATTATCAGTAGAAATCAAACAAAATAAAACATGGAAAAGAAAATAAGATGATACCTTTTTTATTGGACATAACTTAATACATTTCTTGATTAGCTTTCGAAGGTCGCCCTTCTTCCTCAGATCGGAAATAAGCAAATGTGCTAGCTGACAGTGTATATAAGTCATTTGCTTATTTCCGATCTGAGGAAGAAGGGCGACCTTCGAAAGCTAATCAAGAAATGTATTAAGTTATGTCCAATAAAAAAGGTATCATCTTATTTTCTTTTCCATGTTTTATTTTGTTTGATTTCTATTGATAACATGCACAAATTCTGCAGCTGTGCTTTCTTTCATTGTTTAACCTTCCATAATGCCCTGTCCTGACAGGCTAGCAGGATAACATTTTGTCAATATTTAATTTTGCTTTCAAGCAGAAACTGATAAAAATATAATTATCTATGTCCAGTCACTTTTAACAAGTGGAGAGTCATTTTAGTGTATGGAATAATATTAGTTACAGTTGCCAAAGTCCCTGTGCTTTGACCAGTGAAAAACTTCCTATAGGACAGGCAGTATGCTGGTTGTGTTACCCACTGATCAATTTTGATTCACTTTTTTATTTTGTGCTACAATTTATTAAAATTTGATGTACCGCTCAGCCTTTGTAGATTAAAGTGGTTTACAACAAGTATAAAAACGTTAAGGAACTCCATAAAATAGAAAAGGAAAGACCCATCTCATTCATTCAAAAAGAAAAAAAACAGCTTAAAATAAATTATAATATCAAGTATATTACTGCAATGCTAATACATTATCTATTCTTCAACAGCCTGAACCCCAAATACCAGGGTAAAAAAATAAAATTTTAATACAATTTAAAAAATGTTTGTAGATATTTCAGCATGAATAAATTTAGGTAAGTCATTCATAACATAGTAAATGATGGCAGATAATGACCTGTACGGTCCATCCAGTCTGCCCAACAAGATAAACTCATTTTACGTGGTATGTGATACTTTATATGTATACCCGAGTTTGATTTGTCCTTGCTGTTCTCAGGGCACAGACCGTAGAAGTCTGCCCAGTACTGTTCTTGTACTAAAAGTTCTGAAGCTAACATCGAAGTCCCTTAAAATTTACACTCCAGCCCATCCCTATCTATTCAGTCACAATCAGGGCGTAGACCGTAGAAGTCTGCCCAGCTCCCGTTTTGTTTCCCCAATTACTGGCATCGCCACCCAATCTCCGCTAAGATTCCGCGGAACCATTCCTTCTAAACAGGATTCCTTTGTGTTTATCCCACGCATGTTTGAATTCCATTACCATAAGAACATTCACACTGGGTCCATCTAGCCCAGTATCTTGTTTCCAACAGTGGCCAATCCAGGTCACAAGTACCTAGCAGAAACCCAAATAGTAGCAGCATTCCATGTAGAACCCCAAAGAGTAGCAAGATTCCATTTAGAATCTCAAATAGTAGCAACATTCCATGTAGAACTCCAAAGAGTAGCAAGATTCCATTTAGAATCTCAAATAGTAGCAACATTCTATGCTACCAATTCCAGGGCAAGGAGTGGCTTCCCCCATGTCCATCTCAATAGCAGACTATGGACTTTTCCTTCAAGAACGTGTGCGAATCTTATGCTAACTGCGCACTGGCTGCATGAGGGAGGACCGTTCTAAAATCCTGAAGAGAACTCAGGGCTCCTGTAGGAGTATAAGGAATTGCAAGAATGCTCAAATGTGTAGGAATTCTATCATAATATGCCCTGTGTGCAATTGTAAGAATTTTAAAATGAATTCTATAATGAATTGGTAGCCAGTGATATTTTAAAACTATCATTGGCCAGAAACTGGAGAGAGAATGAATAGAATGAAAAGACTCCAGGGGTGCTCTCTTTGCCACAGAGGAATTGCACGCTCTACGTTGTACTCCAACAAACCTAATAAGACAGACTTAGACTGCCATTATTTATTCCTGTTATGACAGACTGCCTTAGATTGTTCTTTAATTCCTAATACGATCTGCTTTCCTACCAGTACCCTTGCCTGTCTACACTAGGGATCTCAAACTGGTCCTCAAGGGCCACAAACCAGTAGGGTTTTCAGGATACCCCCAATCAATATGCATGGGGGAGATTTGTATGTCCGCTACATATTGCTTAGGGTAATCCTGAAAACCTGACTGGTTGGTTTGGGGCCCTCAAGCATCAAGGTGAGACCCCTGATCTACATTAATCCATTCATTTTTCAGGTGCTAACTGGTACCATTCAGAACACTATCTCATTGGGCTGGATTAAAACAATTGACAGGAGCTGAAGGAATAACATTTACTTAAACCTGTTTTGCAATTCAGGGCCGCCGAGAGACTGAGCCAGGCCCGGGGCAAGGCCGCAGCCCCTCCAGATTTGCTGCGCCCACCCAGGATCGCCGCCGCCCCGCCCCCAAGGATCACCCTCCCACCCCTCAATCGTTACTTCTGTTGCCTCCCTCTCCTGCTCCCAGGCCGCTGGGGCCATAGTTCCCAGTCTCCACCTACCTACCCTCTGCTCCCTTCTGCCTGCCATCCGACCCCATTCATTTAAATTAAAAAAAAATCTCTACAGCAGCAGGCGCAGCGCCTTATCTGCGAAAGCGGCAGATAGCCTCAGGCGGGCCTTCCCTCACTGTGTCCCGCCCTCGCAGAAATAGGAAGTTACATCAGAGGAGGGCGGGACACAGTGAGGGGAGGCACGCCCAAGGCAGAGAAGGCACTGCGCTGCTGCTTTAGAGATTTTTAAATGCAGGGGGGTCGGACGACAGACGGAAGGGAGCAGAGGGTAGGCAGGTGGAGACGGGACTGCGACGCCAGTGGCCTGGGAGCAGGAGAGGGTGAGAGACTCCGGCGCCGGGCCCTCCTTAGTGGCCCAGGCCCGGGGAATTTTGCCCCCCCCCGCCCCCCCCCCCCCCCTCGGTGGCCCTGTTGCAAATCAGAATAAGATGGTTTTTACTCTTGACAAATTTACCTGTAACGATAGAACCTTGGTTCTATCTGCAGTAGTGCATATGAGAAACCAATGCATTTATTTTCTTTTTCTCTTTGTTAGTGAGTTACAGCTCTCATTTGGAAGCCTTTATTTCCTGTACAAATAGTAGTAGGAACACAGTGGTACTTGCCTGGAGGGAAAAAGGAAAACCTCATTTGAGAAATTCTTCTATTACCATCAGTCAAGGAGTAAATGCCTTCGACTACCACACCGGACTCAACCTGATAGGTATGACTGGCAAAGTGCTTCCTTTTGTAGACACTTGTATAAATGTTCCACAATCTGTTTAGGCCTCTGTGTTGGTTTTACTGAGACAACAGACACTACCAACCACCAGGCCATGTTAAGATTCGGTAAATTAATTACTTTGAAAGGGAATTCCAATGAGACTAAGACCACAAGGAGCCTCAGGAAAATTATAGATGGGCTTCAGTATTAAAGAGCTACATGGGAATGGGGATTCCCATGGGTATGGAAGAAGTATCCGCAAGATTCCCATGGGGATGGAGGAAGTTGCCGTGGGATTCCTGAGGAAGTGTAGTCAAAATCTCTGGTGACTCTAGAACGAGGCTTGGATTGCACTCAGGGGCCTTTTTACTAAGCCATGTAAGCATCTACACGTACCCAACACCCGCCAAAATGGAAATACCGCACATCTGCTACGCCCACCCAAAAAATATTTTTTTATTTTCTGGCGTGTGTCAGCTACGTGCGCCAAGTGGCATTTGACGCGCTTAGGTCATTACCGCCCGGTTACCACGTGAGGTTTTACTGCTAGGTCAATGGCTGGCAGTAAGGTCTCAGACCCAAAATGGACACGAGGCAATTTTCATTTTGCCGCACATCCATTTTCAGCAAAATTTTTAAAAAGGCATTTTTTTTTGCAGGTGCGCTGAAAAATGATTCCGCGCATGGCCAAAACACGCATCTACACTACCACAGGCCATTTTTCAGTGCACCTTAGTAAAAGGACCCCTGAGAGAGGCAATTGGAGCATCAGAATGAGACTTGGAACATATGGAGAAAGGCAGTTGGAGCACCAGAATGAGGCTTGAAGTGCGCAGAGAGGCAGCTAAAACACCAGACTGAGGCTTGGAAAACTCATTGATTGAATAGTGAATGCCATTCAAAAAACTACAGGAGGCTGTTGAGGTTAAGAGGAAATAGAGGGCTGCGAGCTTGTACACAATAGTGTCGACTCCTGCAGGTACAGGTGGAGATGGAGATTTATGTGGCAAAGAAATGGCTCTTTAGTGGGCACGAGTGGGTGTAGGTTAGATTCTATTGGAGATCGGTGAAATGTCTGTCCCCGTGCCACACTCTTATTCAGTATAACCCTAGTGTAGTCAGGAAAGTTAAGGCTACAAAGCAATTCAGTCAGCCAGTAGCATGTAAGTTATATTTATTTAGAATATTTGCTATACCACCATTAGCTAACTTGCAGATCATAGCGGTGTACCATGCCAGCAAACTTTAACATAAAATCAGAAAAGGAACTACAAAATTTGAATAGGAAAGATAGCATTCATACCCAAGAATAGGACATGCAAAACAAGAAGGGTATGGGTAACTGTGAGAAAGGTACAGACCAAAACCTAGGTTGTATCAAAAGCCTGATTGAAAAGCCAGGTTTTCAGAGAAATCTTTAAACTACTTAACGGAGAGCTCAGCGCGAATAGATGCGGCATAGAGTTCCAGTGGAAAGGGGCAGGAAAAAAAGAAAGCACAGTGCTTTGTAGATTCCAACTGTGCATTTCTAGGACTAGGGACGTAGAGACAGTAATTGTTCAGAGAGCGCAAGAGCCGAGTTGGTGTGTATGGAATAGTAAAGGAGGAAAGATAGGGAGGCATGCCGATTCTAAAAGAATCATATTGATCATATGACAAAAAAAAAAAATCACATTGTGATTTTTTTTCTTACATTTGTAGCCCATGCTTTCCCACTCATAGCAGGCTCAATGGGGCTTACATATTATATACAGGTACTTATTTGTACCTGGGGCAATGGAGGGTTAAGTGACTTGCCCAGAGTCACAAGGAGCTGCCTGTGCCTGCAGTGGGAATCGAACCCAGTTCCCCAGGACCAAGGTCCACCACTCTAACCACTAGGCCACTCTGCAGGACGTCAGACTTACAGAAACAGAAGCCTGCGCGGCTGCAAGGACAGGCTTCTACATGGAATGTTGCTAGTGGAATAGCAACATTAACATTCCATGTAGAATCTCAAATAGTAGCAACAGAATCTCAATAGTAGCAACAGTCCATGTTTTTGTTACATTTGTACCCCACACTTTCCCACTCATGGCAGGCTCAATGCAGCTTACATATTGTATACAGGTACTTATTTGTACCTGGGGCAATGGAGGGTTAAGTGACTTGCCCAGAGTCACAAGGAGCTGCCTGTGCCTGCAGTGGGAATCAAACCCAGTTCCCCAGGACCAAAGTCCACCACTCTAACCACTAGGCCACTCCTCCACTTTGAATTTTGAAGTCTTTTAATCTTGGATTGGATTATTTGGATTTGCTAGAGTTGAAATGTAGGTTCTGAATAGAAGTTTAGGGACCACTATGCCATGCAGAAAAATAGATCCTCTGGATATATCTCTTTTTGATGAATCTTTACTGATTAGTTTGGTGGCACTTTGTGCCAGACACTTTTCCAGTAGCTGTTGATCTTGGCCCAAACATACTAGGCTAGGATAAAAGTATTGAAAGGTATCTTCTAAATTTAAAATCGCACGAGAAGCTACCCAGAGGAGTGTGTGCCGTAGGGACTCAGTTTGTACAGTGAAAACAAAGAGCCAACATCATTTTTAAACCAGGAAGGAAGGAAGCAATTATTCTGGAAAACGTCTTTTAAAGTGTGTTTGTTTTTCGGGTTCATTATCTTTTCCTCTTTGAGTATGTTGACCTGTGGTGAATATGTACATGTTTGATACCTTTTCTTTGCTATCATTTGGTTATTATGTGTAGCATGCATACTTCAAGTCTGTATTTTATTTTTGCTGGAAATCTGAGGGTTACTGGCAAATTTTTAATGCACAAATCTAACTACTGCTAAACAGCACTATTACATTAAAAAAAGGAAGCCTTGTAAATTGCCTGGAAACAATGCCTGCCGAAGGAAACTAAAATATTCATCTAACGACAACATTGCTAATCGGTCAAAAAGAGGTCATTTTACTGACTGAGCAATAAAACGTATGCAGTCTGTCCTACGTGGATTGAGTCACTGCATACACCTTATTTATAAACAATGGCATGATCCCTGAACATACACACTGAGGCTATTAATATTTTCTGTCCCTCATACCTTCCTGAACTGTAGGTCACCTTTCAACCACTAGTGTCACTGCCAGAAAAATCCCCCGTTGTAAACCACGGGTGCTTTATTGTTCCACTAGTAAAACATGCCCATTTCTTGCGGCAATGAAACGGGCGGTAGCACGGTTTCCTTCCGGACCTCCCCCCCTCCCTACTCACCCCGTCGGCATTCGTCCGCCATTGTTTGGACCTCGGCACGCCACCTTCAATCTGCTGACATTGCTCCGCCCTCGACGTCATCACGTTTGACGCGAGGGCGGGGCCCCAACACAGTGTTTTCGGTGGCTTCACCACCACGAAGGCTTCGAACCGGAAGGAAGTGCCCGGAGGACCTGACAGTGACGTCAGTGTCCTCAGAACATTGAGGGTGAGTTTTATTATATAGGATATCTCTTAGCTCAGGAGTGGGAAACCTGTGGCCTGTGGGCCTGCCACTGAATTTTGTGTCCCACAAGACCATGGGAAGTATACACAGAAAACATCTTTAACCAGAGTTTTGTCAATTTTAAATACTGTATTATGCAAATATTTTCAGAATGGGCACTCCGGCAGTTTCCATCATTTTTTAGTTAAAAGTTGCCTTATTTATTTATCTAACATATAAAGAGGAATCCAATAAAATTTATATGGAAATGTGATGTTTGATTTTAACAAAATATTTCTAAAAAGCAAGGAAAAGACCTCAAAACGCCCGACCGCTTACTTTCAGTTTTCGGCAGCTTTAACTGGGGGTGTGGTGTTCATCACTGGTCATAAAAACCTTGCTTGGAAAGAATTATTTTAACTTTTAATTTATTTTCAAATTTATTTCCAAAAAGATTTTGGCAATTTTGCACTTTTTTACAAAAAAGTTTTTTTTTTTAATATATTGACAATATCAATGCTAACTTCAAAATTTATTTAGTTCATAAAAACCTTCACTGATTCTCATGAAGTGCTATAAAGCAGCTTTACAAAAATAAAGTAAAGTCGAGCACTTATCTGTTGCCCGATGGTGGCCCCATCCGTTTCGCTTGTAGGCTTTTTCAAGGGCTGTGCTTCGACAGAGAAAGCATTGAGAATTTTTTTTTCCTCTCTCTTGATCTGATCATGGCTTAGTGCTGCTTAAAATTCAGTAACAAGTGATTTAGTATGCAGAAAACAGGCAACTACCACAAAACTCCTTAATGGAGTGGAGGAGTAACCTAGTGGTTAGTGCAGTGGACTTTGATCCTGTGGAACTGGGTTTGATTCCCACTGCAGCTCCTTGTGACTCTGGGCAAGTCACTTAACCCTCCATTGCCCCAGGTACAAAATAAGTACCTGGATATATGTAAACCGCTTTGAATGTAGTTGCAAAATACCACAGAAAGGCGGTATATCAAGTCCCATTTCCCTTTCCCTATTTGAGATTCTATATGGAATGTTGCTACTAATGGAATGTTGCTACTAATTCAGATTCTAGGTGGAATGTTGCTACTATTTGAGATTCCACATGGAATGTTGCTAGTGGAGGAGTAGCCTAGTGGTTAGTGCAGTGGACTTTGATCCTGGGGAACTGGGTTCAATTCCCACTGCAGCTCCTTGTGACTCTGGGCAAGTCACTTAACTCTCCATTGCCCCTGGTACAAAATAAGTACCTGTATATATGTAAACCGCTTTGAATGTAGTTGCGAAATACCACAGAAAGGCGGTATATCAAGTCCCATTTCCCTTTCCCTTAAATCAGTCACATGGTAGCCTGTTTTCGCATGTTATGGGCTTAACACGCTTTAGTAAAAGGGCTCCTAAATAGAGTCTATCACATATACAGTATATCCAAACAGTGCTGCATATGTCTACCAGTACTATAAACATGGCCAAGACCGAACTTCTTGTCTTCCCACCCAAACCCACTTCTCCTCTCCCTCCACTCTCTATTTCAGTTGATAACACCCTCATGGTCCCCGTCTCATCTGCCCGCAACCTCAGTGTCATCTTCGACTCCTCCCTCTCCTTCTCTGCACATATCCAGCAGATAGCCAAGACTTGTCGCTTCTTCCTCTATAACATTAGCAAAATTCGCCCTTTCCTCTCTGAGCACACCACCCGTACTCTCATCCACTCTCTCATTACCTCTCGCCTTGACTACTGCAACCTACTCCTCACTGGCCTCCCACTTAGCCATCTATCCCCCCTTCAGTCCATTCAGAACTCGGCTGCACGTCTTATCTTCTGCCCGGACCGATTACTCATATCACCCCTCTCCTCAAGTCACTTCACTGGCTTCCGATCAGGTACCGCATACAGTTCAAGCTTCTCCTACTAACCTACAAATGCACTCGATCTGCAGCCCCTCCTTACCTCTCTACCCTCATCTCCCCTTATGTTCCTACCCGTAACCTCCGCTCTCTAGACAAATCCCTCCTTTCAGTACCCTTCTCCACCACCGCCAACTCCAGGCTCCGCCCTTTCTGCCTCGCCTCACCTCAAGCGTGGAACAAACTCCCTGAGCACATACGCCAAGCCCCCTCCCTGCCCATCTTCAAATCACTGCTCAAAGCCCACCTCTTCAATGTCGCCTTTGGCACCTACCCACCACACCTATACTCAGAAATCTAAACTACACCGACTTGACATTTTGTCCTTTAGATTGTAAGCTCATCTGAGCAGGGACCGTCCTTCTTTGTTAAATTGTACAGCGCTGCGTAACCCTAGTAGCGCTCTAGAAATGTTAAGTAGTAGTAGTAGTAATTAGTGATAGTAGAGGCAATAAATGATAACTGAGCAACAGAACCCTTCTGTAGACAATTTGTCTTATAATATATTGTTTTCTATTGCTCAATAGCTACTGCTGGGATTGATCACAAAGTTTGTCTGTGGAATCCATATGTTGTCTCTAAACCGACTGGCATTCTACAAGGGAATATGGCCAGTGTAATGGCTGTCCAGTTCATGGTGGGGCGAAAGCTGCTTCTTAGCTTCTCTAAAGACAAGGTAAATATCTTGTGGACCGAAAACTAATACGTGACTCTATTTATTTATTTGTTTTATTTAAAACATTTGTATCCAGTTCCGATGATACGTAAGTTACACAGCATACATCCAAACAGCTCCCACGTTGGTTAAATAAGTAAACTTGGGGAGGGAAGGGGGGAATTCAGGCTGGGAGGGGATTTGTTATATTCTAGATTTAAACTGGTTTGTACTGGATTGGTTGGAATTTCCTTCCTTGTTGTAACCAAGACTTTTATGGCTAAAGAGGGGTGGGACAGGGGGAGGGGATGGAGGATATAAAAGGGGGGGGGGAGAACTTGATGATAGATAATAGAAAATTTGAAACTGAAGAAAGCATTTATAAGTCTAGATTTCTGTATTTTTCTAGTGTTAAGTGAATCATTATTTGTCATCAATAACAATGTTGAACTTAAATAGCTAAAAAAAATAGAAGGGTGGAGATAAAGTGTTAAAAGTTTGTTGACGGACGGTACCATGTTGTTATTACTGAGTACAATTTCATATTTGACTATCTGTTACTGATTTTGTTGAATGTGTTTTTTTTTTTTTTTTTGAATTGTCATCGATAAAAATGTTGAACAATAAAACATTTGTATCCTGCTCTATCCAGTAATTCTAGGCAGGTTACTCTTCAAACGTACACAGCATTATCAAACAAACTCAACACACGTAACATACTCTATGAAACGCCAGCTTCAACAACCATCAAAAGCCCTCAATCATCTCCTGAGCTACACAACAGAAGTAATGGACTAGATTCTATATATCATGCCTAAAACAATCTACGCAGAAATGAAATATGCCTAGGTGTAGTCTATAAAGTATGCCTAGATTTAGATGTACTTTATAGAATAAGCCTACATTTCTGCATGGTTTACGGAATATGTCGAGCGCCTGTTGGCTTGACTAAATTTAGTCGCGGGCAGTTACGCCAAGTAAAACCTGGTGTAAATGCCAACACCTAAATTACGTGCAGACCAGGTGTGTTTTATAACAATGTGTATAGGTTTTAGAAACGCCCATTCCATGCCCATGGCCACACCCCCTTTTCAACTATGCAACTTAGAATTTATGTGCATCACATTATAGAATACTAGTAAAAAAAGGCCCGTTTCTGACACAAATGAAACGGGCACTAGCAAGGTTTTCCTCGGAGTGTGTATGTTTGAGAGAGAGAGTGTGTGAGCATGACTGTGTTAGAGAGAGAGAGAGAGAGTGAATGTGCGAGTGTGTGTATGTGACAGAGAGTGAGACTGGGTGTGAGTGTGTCTGTGAGAGAGAGAGTGTGTGTGTGAGTATGAGAGTGTGTGCCAGGGCCCCCCCTCCCTCCCAGTTCCAGGGTCCCCCCTCCCTCCCACCCTCTGAGTTCCAGGGTCGTCCCCCCCTCCGAGTTCCAGGGTTGTTGTCCCCCTCCCTCTCTCCGAGTTCCACGGTCGTCCCCTCCCTGCCTCTGAGTTCCAGGGTCGTCCCCTCCCTGCCTCCCTCCGAGTTTCAGGGTCCCCTCCCTCCCCTGCATTATGCTCTCTCCCCTGCATTCATCCATATGCAGGCAACATCCTCTGTGCCCTGCCCCCTCCATCCATCCATGTGTAGCATCTCTCCCCTGCACCCTCCACCTCCCTCCGAGTTCCAGTGTCCCCCTCCCTCCCTCCCTCCCAGTTCCAGGGTCCCCCCTCCCTCTGTCCCTCCATCCCTCCCTCCCAGTTCCAGGGTCGTTCCAGAACGTTGGAGGAGTGACGTCAGCAGGTGGTTACAATCCCAGTGACACACATTGGAATGTTGGAGGAGAACGTTGGAGAAGTGATGTCAGCAGGTGGTTACAATCCCAGTGACACACATTGGAATGTTGGAGGAGAACGTTGGAGAAGTGATGTCTGCAGGTGGTTACGATCCCAGTAAGACACATTGGAATGTTGGAGGAGCAAATTATTATATTAGATGCTTCTACTATTTGCTTGTTAAGTGGCAACTATTGGCACTGATTGGCTTGTTAAGTAATTAAGTTGTGCACACAAATCCAGAATATGACTAGAATTGTGCGTGCAACTTAGTTCGCACAATAGAGAATCCGGGGGGAATTTGAACTCTGCTGTAAGTTATATGAAATATCAACTTCATCAAGTATCAAAAGCTTCTACCAAAGAATATGCCTTCAACCATTTCCTGTACTGGAAAATAGAAGTAATTTGTCTGATTTCTGCTGCAAGTGAATTCCACAACATTGCACCCCCTATGTATAAAATCGAGGAGCGATAAGTGTTCAGTATGACAATTCTAAAAGATGGAACACCCAACTACAATTTATCAGCCAAGTGCAAAGTGCACATAGGTCAATAAATTGTACAGCGCTGCGTTAAATTGTACAGCGCTGCGTAACCCTAGTAGCGCTTTAGAAATGTTAAGTAGTAGTAGTATATTCTTAAACAACTCACCAGGCTGATAGGAGTTTTATTGTTCAAAGCTTTATGCATCAGTCAGCAGTGGCATAGCCAAGGGTGGGCCTAGGCCCAGTGGCGTTCCTGGGGGAGCTGGCACCCGGGGCGGATCGCCGATGCGCCCCCCCCGATGCAGCGCGGACACCCCCACCCCTGGCGAAAGGACACCTCCGTGACGGAACCACCACCCCCGGCCGGGTGCACGCCGCCGGGGGGGGGGGGGGGGGTGCCGCGCTTGCCTGTCCTTCGTTGTTCCATGCTTCTTCTCTGCCCCGGAACAGGAAGTAACCTGTTCCGTGGCAGAGAAGAAGCATGGAACAATGGAGGACAGGCACGCGCGGCACCCCCCCCCCGGCGGCGTGCACCCGGGGCGCACCGCACCCACTGCCCCCCCCTAGGAATGCCACTGCCTAGGCCCACCCACTTTGGACTCAGGCCCACCCAGTAGCAGCACATCTATGATGTGGTTGGCAGGGATTCCGAAGCCCCACTAGCTGAAAACTCCCAACAACTGTCCCTCCTGCATACCTTGTAAATAGCAGATCTTCACCTGCAGCAAGCAGCGACTGATACTGCTCACACCAGCCCCATAGCCTTCCCTCTGATGTATTCCCGCCTATGCGGAAACAGGAAGTTGCAGCAGTGGGAAGGCTGTAGGGCCAACATGACCAGTGTGTATTAGTTGCTTCTCACTGCCAGTGAAAATCTGCTATTTAAAAGATACGCGGGAGAGGGGAGATGTTTGAGACCATATGGCATGCAGGCGAGAGAAGGAGAGACCAAATCACCTGTAGGACTGGGTGGGGTTCTTCTGCCCACCCATCTTGGGCCCAGGCCCACCCAAAATTGGGTGTCTGGCTACGCCCCTGAGTCAAAGAACTGTAAATTTCCCCTGCATGAGATTGGAAGCCAATGAGACTCTTTCAGCAATGGGGAGATGTGTGACCATTTTGGCAACCCGAACAGCATATGAGCCAGGGCATTTTGTGCAATTTGGAGGGCTCTAAGTATATCATTTGTAAGTTCCGAGTATAGGGAATTATAATAATCCAACAGAAGCATAGCAAAGGCTTGACCTACAGACCTAAATTAGCAAAAGTTAGATAATCTTTGTCTTCTTAATAATCTGTGTTGAAAGAAAATATAGGAAATGTAGCTCTTTTATCTCTCTGCAGAAAGTGATGAAGCTTCTGGATGGTGCACCTGGTGATCATGAGTGCAAAAAGTTGCTTACCTAAAGTTATTACTTCAGAAATGATCCCAATGCACTATGCTATCTTTTAAGTATAGAACTGAAAGATCGACAAAGTACAGCATTTCACTCAGTGAAACAAGACTTATAGTAACCTTCAATATACTGCATTTCTCACCTTTTCTAAACTCTGGGGGCCAGATGCACTAAACTTAACAAGCCATTAACGAGCAAGTAGTAAACCCTGGCATGCACTAAACACTTTTTTCCGACGACGGTAGCAGCTAACGAAAATGGAATGCAGACGAGCAAATTGTGTAGAAACCCTATTGTAATGAGATGCACTAACCTTTTCCGATTGCCACAACGCTGGAAAATCTAATGAGAGGTCTGTACGGGATTGAAAAACTGTTACAAAAGTAAAAAAACAAAAAAAATTGGGGAAAAAAAGTCAAGTGCTTGTCAGTGCAATAATAAAAACATCTATTTTGGCCATCATTCCCCCCCCCCCCCCCCCCCCCCCCCCCGAAGATGCCACGCTGCTCACCCCCTCCGATGCACCACAATCCAGAGGACAATGCAGTTGAGGACGCCCATCCAAAAAAACACCCATTTTGGCCGCCCCCCCCCCCTGCAATAATAAAAACATCTTTTTTGGCAGTGCTTCACTAAGCTGATAGACCTGGAAGTCCCTGAGCCAATCACAACGCGTTAGCTCAGCTAAACGCGCTGTGATTGGCTCAGGGACTTCCAGGTCTATCAGCTTAGTGAAGCACTTCCAAAAAAGATGTTTTTATTATTGCAAGGGGGGAAGGCAGCCAAAATAGGTGCCCATCCAAAAAAAAAAAAAACCCGTCCATTTTGGCCCCCTTAATAATAAAAATGTCTTTTTCGGCAGTGCTTCACTCAGCTGAGACCTGGAAGTCCCTGAGCCAATCACAATGCGTTTAGCCGAGCTAAATGCGCTGTGATTGGCTCAGAGACTTCCAGGTCTCTCAGCTGCCAAAAAAGACATTTTTATTATTGCAGGGGGGAATGATGGCCAAAATGGACTTTTTTTTTGAATGGGCGTCCTCAACTGCACTGTCCTCTGTTGAGCCGTATCTGAGGGGGTGAGCAGCGCGGCGTTTTCGGCCGGCACAGGGAGGCGTATTTGGCATGCGCAGAGCAGCCAGCATAACGCTTGGCTGCTCTGCGCATGCTCGACCGGCCGACTGTTTAACGATGGAATAGAGAATGCAAGTGAGCTACAAGGAGCAGCTCATTTGCATTCCTTTTTCTTGATGCATGCCCGTTCCTTACCGATTCGCTGAGGGAATCGGTAAGGATAGGGCTTTAACGAGTCTTTAGTGCATCTTGCCCTGGGCCCCTTTGACTAACCTCTGGAAACATTTGACAGCAATCCCTTTAATTCTGAAGAAAGCTGGCTTAAATCCCACTTACCCTTGAATGTGGGCTATTGTTTGGCAGTGAGGATGATTATTTGGAGCTGTTTTGCTTTAATTTGTAGAACTTAAGTAACAAAGTGCTGACTCCATCCCCCAAACACCTCCAAGATAGCTGGCTTTGTGTTTGGCGTTAATCACAATATTCCGAGGCTCTTAGCCAGTTAAGTCCCAATGAATATTAGCGGCTAGCCCCAACCAAGGTATTTAACCGGTCAGCAGCTGGCTAAATTGTTTTGAATATCAGGCAGCATATTACTTTATCTATTTCATAAATGGCTTAAAACTTTGCTTGTACTATATACGCTATTTGCTGAGGCAACAATGTCTGGTTGTATATGGAGAAAAAGTTTAATTTTCAGTATGAAAAATGCAGAGATATGATGAGGTTTTCATGTTTGATTTTTATGTCCCTGAATATACAAACCAACAATAGTAAAACAGAACGAAGCTGGGCAACACATGGAAAGATGAAACATCAATAATGTTTATCCTTTTTCGTTGTGCAGGTGCTAAGGATCTGGGATATTCACCATCAACTGTGTATCCAGCGCATCGCTGGCATATTCCCTAAGGTGTTGGATTTTTACTCTGTTTTGTCTTTTCATGACGCCCAAGGGTGGCTTTTTCTTTCCTTTAATAACCAGCTGACATTGCTGGAGATGAAGCAAGAGACAGGTACAAGAGTCACGAGCCACGAAAAACCAGTCACTTACGTTCTCTACAATTCCATTTTCAAGCAGGTACCAAACAGATGTTATAATTCTCTGCAAAGCAAATTAAACATGCGTGCCGTTTCTTTTAGGAGCGATTCTCTCAAATGTGATTAGACAAAGCTGCTAAAAGTTTTGGGCTGGTGTGTTAGACTTACATGAGCTTTCAATATTCCTACCTCATTTAGATGCCATTTTACAAAGGCGCATAATGGCCTACGCACGTCCAGCCTGCACCAAATCAGCATTACCGCCTGGCTACCATGTGTCCAGGGCGGTCATTCTGAATTTGGCACGCACCGAAAACACATGGTAGAAAATATTTTCTGTTTTCTACTGCGTGGCACTTACCTGGTGGTAAACGGCAGTGGATGCGTGCTGCATGCCTACCGCCCGGGTAGCTCGTGAGACCTTACCCCTAAGTCAGTGGGTGTCAGTAAGGTCTCAGGTTGAAAATGGATGCGCGCTGGTTTTTATTTTGCTGCATGTCCATTTTCTGGCCCCTTAAAAAAAAAAGGGCCCTTTTTCCAGGACGTGGCAAAAACTGGCCCAGCACACACCGAAAAGACATGCTCGCACTGCCGCAGGCCACTTTTTGTCACGGCATAGTAAAAGGCCCCTTAACTTTTAGGCCTTGCCTGAGATTATGATTGTTTAACTCAATGATCACCCCTCAACATCCTTTTAAGAACAATACTTTAACAATGAATACGTGAACATTGTATGCGTGCATATATGTGTGTATGTAAATGTATAGATAGATAGATAGATAGATACAAGTGTAGAGAGAGCGAAATTTCCCAATCCATTTACCCAGATAAATGGGTATTTGAAAACTGCCCACTCTCCATTTAAGTGAAAGTATGTAATTATGGCTCTTTAAGTTTATATGGCCATCAGTACCTGCTTGTACTTTGAATACAGCTGCTCTTTGCTGCTGCTCAGAAGCTGCTTCCTGAGGTGACCACGTGGTTTGCCTAAGGACTAAACCAACCCATTTTCAAATTTGATTCAGTTAAGGAACTAGTAGGCATCCATTAACATTCAATTCAATATAATGATTGATATTTCTAAAAAAAAAATGTTAAAACACTTAAAGAAAGAGGCCACTTCCTACTCTATAGGGCTTGAATGATGTCCGTGGCTAGGAATCCAGTTTAGCCTCATTGGAAACTTCATCTTTATAATCGTCTCTCTGTACCAAAGTGAAGGTCTGAAGAATGCATGAAATGCAATTAGTAACGATCCTTTGTGACATTGCATTGTAGGCCAGTGTACAATCATAATAAAATAACGAATTGAACTGGAATGTAATTGATAGTCGGTGCAATGCTTGTCTCCACAGCGCTGTAATGATTCATTAACAGCCTCTAAGATCGCAGATCATTACCTGTATCTCAATAAAAAGTCTATACAAGAGAAAATGTCAGTCAGGAGATACTTCTATTGTGTATATACCCATGACTCTAATTCAGAGTGAGCGAGAGGGGCAGCCACCTGGAATGCAAAGCCCCCTGGAGGTGGGAAAGTGACTTAAATGCAAATGTGATGGGTAGTGGATGAAACACCAGGAAGAAGATTGAAGCTCCTCTCTCAGCCTCCAGGTTGGGGTAGGATTACCATATTTTGTCCTCTCAAAAAGAGGACACATGTCCCGCCCATGCCCCGCCCCTTTCCCATCCTCACCCTGCCCCCTGGGTCACTTATTCCCCTCCCCTGCCCCCCCAGTCACCTCCCCTCCCCTCCCTTACTTACTATCTACTGCCCTGGTGGTCTAGTGATCTGTTCGGGGCAGGAAAGAGCCTCCTCTTTCCTGCCTGGAGCACAGCCCTTGCCCTGCATCCTGTTGCTGTGATGGTCTTGGGATTCAAAATGGCCGCCGAGAGTTGCAGTCTCACGAGGCCACTTCAACTCTCGGTGGCCATTTTGAATCCCGAGATCGTCACAGTGGGGGAAGAAAACAGGGGTAGGATAGTGGGAGATAAGGGGCCTCCCACCCCTTCCATTCTCTTGCAAAAATTAACCCCCTGATTCTATATATGGCACACAAAATTGTGCGTGCAAATTTGGGCTTGTGGTCAATTTACATACACAATTTAATTGTGTAATGAGCCATTAACAATAATGGGCACTAACAACCAATTCAAGTTAATTGGCTCCAATTAAGATTTACACGTGCATCTTGCTAAGCGCTATTCTATTGTTTTAGTGTGCAATTGAAAGAGGGGATGGCAATGGGAGGGGTATGTCGGGGTTGGGGCATTCACTAAAGATGTACGTAGTATTATAGAATTCAGGGGATCTGCGCTTAATTTACACATGAGGTTTCAGCTGGTATAAATCCGATCCTGGCGCTATGTACTATTCTATAAATGGTGTCCAACTCAGAGTGCCGTTTGTAGAATAGCGCTCAGCGTGCATTTTCCCCCCCATTTACTGAATCTAGTCCTAAATGTCTAGCAGTAAGGCATGTATGCACACGCCCCTGAGATGTGTTGGCGGAGGAAGAAAGGAGCAAAGATCAGAATGGAGGTGTGTATAGGTAGGAAGTCATGTGGATGTGCATAAATTATCACTTAGATAAACTCCGAAAGGTAGTTGGAGGTTCATCAGATCCAGTCTTCTATTCCTAAATAGACTGAGCCATATAATCATAGCAAATTTTGAACAGAGAAGCATATATTTAAAATACCAAATACATTTACAGGCAATGTGTTAAAATTGGCGTAATCACAGTCTGTAAAATCAAATATGCAGAACGTTGAAAACCCGAGTTTAATTTGGCTGCCATTTAGATGATTCACCCATCTCTACACCCCCCCCTTTTTTTTTTGCAGGTAATTAGCGCAGATACTGGATCCAAGGTCACTTTCTGGATGATTGACACTGGGCAGAAACTCAAACAATTTACTGGTTGCCATGGTGATGCTGAGATTAGTACTATGGCGCTGGATACCACAGAGACCAGGCTTTTAACTGGTGGCACAGATGGAACAGTTAAAGTATGGAGACAAAATTTACACTATTCCTTCCATCTCTCTCTTCATAGACACTTAAATCAGCTATGCAGGAAAAGCCACTGACGATGAATACTAAATGTACAGAAGGGCTTGAAAACTGCGAAGCCGCGATCAAACCAGAAATCATGGAGTGCAGCACTGTAAAAACTGAATATTGTCAAAGTAGGATTATATGTACTATAGTAGCCCCATGTAAGCCGCATTGAGCCTGCCATGAGTGGGAAAGAGCAGGGTACAAATGTAATTAAAAAAAAATAGTATTTTTTTTTGGGAAGTAATGGACTTCAGTACAGTGTTATGCTTGCTAGAGGCAATTTTCAGACTGCCTGCCTTGTTGTTAAACACACAGGCGCTATTAGCATACTATGATCAGAGATAGGCAGTGGAAGACAAGTGGATGAAAGTGGCAGAAATAGGTGAGGGGGAAGTGCAGGGGAGAGACTGGAAGAGAAGACAGCAGTAGGATGGAAGGGGAGAGAGCCGCTTACAGAAAGAGGTTGAGAGATCACAAGAAATGGGTTGTGGGGGGAGGGGGGGCTGCAGGGAGAGGCAAATGGAAAGAACTTTACCAGACACAGGTTAAACAAAATTGTTCATAATGGTTTTTTTTAATTATTAATATTGATTGATTTATAACAAGTTTTCACCAAGTACAAAACTTGAATTAGGCAATACAGGCTACGAACATTTTCCATCGCAATTAGAACAATAATGTAACAAGAAAAACAGTTATGCCCTCTTTAGACCACCAAAAATTGGGGGAGGGGCCACAAATTCAGGAGAGAAATTAAGGAATAAATGAAAATCTCTCTGACATTAAACTTTACATAATTTTTGTTTCAGTTACAAAAGCTATTAAATGTTTTTGTTTTTTTTTTTTTGGGGGGGGGGCGAGGTTCTGCTTATAATTTTCATATATTCTGTGTATAATTCCATGAAGTATAAATAATAGGTTTACAACTTGTATCTACAGTTCTAGATTATAACCAGAATGAATATGAATTCTAATCCTAACTCTGTATCAAACCCTCTATTGGTAAACATCCCCCCTTCAGTCCATTCAGAACTCTGCATCACGTCTTATCTTCCGCCTGGACAGATATACTCACATCACTCCTCTCCTCAAGTCACTTCACTGGCTTCCGATCAGGTACCGCATACAGTTCAAGCTTCTCCTACTAACCTACAAATGCACTCGGTCCACAGCCCCTCCTTACCTCTCTACCAGTGGCATAGCCAGGCACCCAATTTTGGGTGGGCCTGGGCCCAACATGGGTGGGCAGAAGAACTCCACCCTGTCCGACAAGTGATTTGGTCTCTCCCTCTCTTGCCTGCATGCCATATGGTCTCTCAAACATCACTCCTCCCCCGCATACCTTTTAAGTTGCAGATTTTCACCGGCAGCGAGCAGCAACTAATACACACTGCTCATGTTGGCCCCACAGCCTTCCCTCTGATGCAACTTCCTGTATATGCATAGGCAGGAATATATCAGAGGGAAGGCTGTAGGACCTGTGCGAACAGCATGTATCAGTCGCTGCAGGCGAAGATCTGCTATTTACAAGATATGAAGGGACAGTTGTTGGGAGTTTTTTGGCTGGTAGGGCTTGGGGACCCCTGCCAGACACTTCATAGGTGTGCTGCTACTGGGTGGGCCTGAGCCCAAGGTGGGTGGGCCTGGGCCCACCCGAGCCCACCCTTGGCTACGCCACTGCTCTCTACCCTCATCTCCCTTTACATTCCTACCCGTAACCTCCGCTCTCAAGACAAATCCCTCCTTTCAGTACCCTTCTCCACCACTGCCAACTCCAGGCTCCGCCCTTTCTGCCTCGCCTCACCCCATGCGTGGAACAAACTCCCTGAGCCCATACGCCAGGCCCCCTCCCTGCCCATCTTCAAATCATTGCTCAAAGCCCACCTTTTCAATGTCGCCTTCGGCACCTAACCACCACACCTCTACTCAAGAAATCTAGACTGCATCAACTTGACATTTCGTCCTTTAGATTGTAAGCTCCTCTGAGCAGGGACCGTCCTTCTTTGTTGATTTGTACAGCGCTGCGTAAACCTAGTAGCGCTCTAGAAATGTTAAGTAGTAAGTAGTAAACATCATTGTATTCTGTTGCCTTCAGTTCCATCTACCAAACTGATATCCTTGCTTTGAAAACTTCTGAATGATGCTTGTTTTCTGTTTGTTCAAGATTTGGGATTTCAACGGGCATTGCCACCATAAATTAAATGCAGGCAGAAACCAGTCGGCAGAAATCTCCCAGATCCTGGTGCTTAACAGGACGATATTAGTTATGGGATGGGAAAGGTACTGTATCCCTCAAATGTGAAATGCACTGTGTGTGTGTGGGGGGGGGGGGGGGGGGGTTTGACTGACATCTTTTCCAATTCTGGGCAAATTTGGTGGGAGAAATAATTTCCATTGGGTTGGGCACCCCCAATAATTTTGAAAAGTTGGCTCCAATTCAGTGGCGTAGCCAACTTTGGGTTCAGGCCCACCCAGTAGCAGCATACATATGATGTGGCTGGCAGGGATCCCCAAGCCCCACCAGCCGAAAACTCCCAACAAGTGTCCCTCCTGCATACCTTGTAAGTAGCAGATCTTCGCCTGCAGTGAGCAGTGACATACATACTGCTCGCACCAGCCCCACAGCCTTCCCTCTGATGTATTTCTGCCTAGGTGGAAACAGGAAGTTGCATCAGAGGGAAGGGTGTGGGGCCAACACAAGCAGTGTGTATTAGTTGCTGCTCTCTGCTGGTGAAAATCTGCTATTTAAAAGGTATACGGGAGAGGGAGGATGTTTGAGAGACCATATGGCATGCAGGCGAGAGAAGGAGAGACCAAATCATCTGTGGGATGAGGCCAGTGGTGTGCTGGAGCGGGCTCTCACAGGCTCGCGAGAGCCGTTTGTTAAGTTTTAAAGAATTTTGGGAGCTGGTTGTTAAAGTAGGCCTCCCCATGGCTACTTTAACAACTGACTCCCAAAATGTGGGCTTGGGCCCCCTCCTGAATTCTCTTTTACTTTGCTGGCAGTGATGCTGGCCCCACCAGCCAAGTAAATAGACTGCTGCTGCTCCCTGCTCCTTGTTTCTGACTCTAAGCATCAGGCTGGGACTTTTCTTGCAAGCGCAAGAAAGTTCCATCATGCTGCTCAGAGCCAGAAACAAGCAGCAGAGAATGGTGGCAGTCCATTTATTGGCTGGTGGGGCTCGGCAAAGGTATGCCTAGCGTGCCCGCACAACGGGAGGGGAAAGACAGGCATGTATTCCCCCCTCCCCCCAAAAAAACATTTTTCAGGGCCAGCTATGCCAGGAGAGAGAGCCCGTTGTTAAAAATTTACCAGCACACCCCTGGATGAGGCGGGGTTCTTCTGCCCACCCATCTTCGGCCCAGGCCCACCCAAAATTGGGTGTCTGGCTACGCCCCTGCTCCAATTGTCTTGGCATATATAAACAAAGCTTGGACTTACCTTTGAGATATTTCTCTGGTAACCATGCAATATGGTGAGCATTCGGTTTAGGATGAATCTTAATAAGAATGTAGCCTCTCTTGAAACGTGTCCTGTCCCTCTAACAAGAAAAGCACAAAAGATATAAGACAGAAAAGAGTGTTTGCTATCTCCTCCTCCTCCTCCACTTCTCTAAAAAGTTACATGACTCAGATCGGCAGGTGAGAAAGGAAAAACATGGAAACAAGTGCCAGCCATTGCAATGAAGACGCATCATCTGTGAATATTTCATCATGTATCCTGCCCATTCACCATAAAATATGGCAGATGTGCCATATCTGATTCCAAATCAGTCAAATAAAAATATGTTGACCATCCTGCTTATAATCGAAATAGAAAAACGTCTATATTGCGACCCAAATCGGGAGATAGACGTTTATCTCACAAAAACGAATAAAGCGGTATAATCGAAAGCCGAATTTGGACTTTTTCAACTGCACTCCGTCGCGGATGTGGACAAAGTTGATGGGGGCGTGTCGAAGGCGTGGTGAAGGCGGAACTGGGGCGTGCTTATTGGGCGATCAGAGATGGGTGCCTTTCGCTGATAATGGAAAAAAATATGTGTTTTTAGCGAGAATTTAGGGCACTTTTCCTGGACCCTGTTTTTCCATGAATAAGGCCCCAAAAAGTGCCCTAAATGACCAGATGACCACTGGAGAGAATCGGGGATGACCTCCCCTGACTCCCCCAGTGGTCACAAACCCCCTCCCACCACAAAATATGCCGTTTCACAACTTTTTATTTTCACCCTCAAATGTCATACCCACCTCCCTGGCAGCAGTATGCAGGTCACTGGAGCAGTTATTAGGGGGTGCAGTGGACTTCAGGCAGGTGGACCCAGGCCCATCCCCCCCCCCCACCTGTTACACTTGTGCTGGTAAATGGGAGCCCTCCAAACCGCCCCCCAAACCCACTGTACCCATATGTAGGTGCCCCCCTTCACCCCTTAGGGCTATAGTAATGGTGTAGACTTGTGGGCAGTGGGTTTTGAGGGGGATTTGGGGGGCTCAACACCCAAGGGAAGGGTGCTATGCACCTGGGAGCTCTTTTACCTTGTTTTTTAATTTTTTTTAAGTGCCCCCTAGGTTGCCCGGTTCGTGTCCTGGCATGTGAGAGGGACCAGTGCACTACGAATCCTGGCCCCTCCCACGAATAAATGTCTTGGAGTTATTCGTTTTTGAGCTGGGCGCTTTCGGTTTCCATTATCGCTGAAAAACAAAAACGCCCAGCTCAAAAAAAGATAAACGTCCATGTTTTTCGAAAATACGCTTCGGTCCGCCCCTTCACGGACCCGTTCTCGGAGATAAATGCCCATGGAGATAGACGTTTCCGTTCGATTATGCCCCTCCATGTGAGATAGCATAGATAAAAGAGTCAATATTGAACTGCTTAAGTTGATGGATTTTTTTTAAAAATGCCTGCTGCGGCATTAAAAAAAACCCCAAACATATATTCAAAACCATTACACTTAGGGGGTAATTCTCAAAAGGACACCTAAAATTCTGCACTGGGATATAATGTACTAAGTGCAAGTTCTACAACATTATAGCGTAAGCTCACAGGCACGTATATGCTAGTACTCTATAGATCACAGTTGGCGAGCTTATGCATAATCACTTATATACAATGTATGTTTTCTGAAATATTTTTAAAGATGTTTATGAAGACCTCAGTGGAGAAGTTAGATGGAAATATTCACTTTTTATTCATCAAAATAGTTCTCCCAAATTGTCACTGGTCCTCGTTATATTTACCTTTTTATTTGTGTTAAATTTCACCAAATTATCTAAATCATACACAGTTTCTTCAATTTATAATTAGAATCAAAATCTTATCTTAATTGCTGGGCAGACTTATACGCTCTGTGCCCTGAAAATGACAGATACAAATCAAAGTAGGGTATACACAAAAAGTAGCACATATGAGTTTATCTTGTTGTGCAGACTGGATGGACCGTGCAGGTCTTTTTCTGCCGTCATCTACTATGTTCAGGGCCGGTCTTAGCAAGTGTGGGGCCCTATGCAGACCAATTTGGTGGGGCCCCATCCTAGCCCCGCCTACCCTAGCCCCACCCCCACCCTAGCTACACCCCATTGATAAGATTATTCCATTTTTAGAACATTTTTTTATTTATGAAATTTCAAATAAAGACAAATGAAGCTAAACTTGTACAAAAAAAACTGATTGAAATAATAAGCACAATGCTATCATGAAACCTCCCCTCCCCAGAAATTATTCAGTTCAAGTCCACTACAATTAGTAGCGGGCCCAAGCCGGGGCTGGGTGCCGCGCCGGTGGTGGTGGGAGTGGAGTGGCCGAGCCGCAGGAATGGAGATAATCTCAGGCGACTAAGGCGAGCAGCGGCCGGAGCAGAGGCACGAGCGAGGCAGAGTTGAGGCGCTGCGCGGGGCCCCCTTAGGCGTGCCGTGCGGGGCCCCCTTAGGCGCGGGGCCCTATGCGGTCGCCTTGGTCGCCTCTGCCTAAGTCCGGCCCTGACTATGTTACTATCCAGCTTATAATCAAAACTTTTCGTCGGTGATCTTCTGACACAAATCGGGAGATCGCCGACAATTTCGCAAAAGCGGCTAAAAGCGTATAATCGAAAGCTGGCTTTTTAACAGCATCGCCGCTTTCCTGTCGCCTCGCCGGCGAAAGTTCAAGGGGGCGTGTCGCCGGTGAAGCGAAGGTGGAACATGGGCGGGCATGGGCGTGGCTACCAGATGACCGGCTTTCTGCGATAATGGGAAAAAAAGTGGTGTTAAGCGGTATTTGGCCGGGTTTACTTGGTCCTTTTATTTTCACGACTAAGTCTCAAAAAGGCGCCCCAACTGACCACATGACGACCGGACGGAATGGGGGATGACCTCCCCTTTTGTAGTATGGGAGGGGGTTGGTGACCACTGGGGGCAGTGGTCACCAACCCCCTCCCATACTACAAAAGTTAAAATGAAAACCTTTTTTGCCAGCCTGTATGCCAGCCTCAAATCCTGTACCCACCTCCATGACAGCAGAATGTGTTGTATCATCTGACAGCCTTTCCGTGGTTGCGATGTGGCTCTCGGGTGAGTGTGACACCTTTTCTGTTAGGTGCCCTGCAGAGTCACATCAGCAATGCATTGTGGTGGGTGTAGGGTACTGGACTCTACTCCCATGGTGCTTTTCCCCCCTGCTAACTGGGTCAGAGTGTGCCCTGTTTTGTTTCCGGTAGTCCATTCGGTAGTGGCCATTTTTGTAAGGCAGTTTTAGATCCCTTTCATGTGTTACCCACGTTAGAAAACGTTATTACCTTGAATGTTGCTGAAAGAGGGCATTGTACAGCAATTCTGCAAGCTCGGACCTACTGCTAATCTCAGTATCAGGGAGACTCTTTGCCAGTGGGGCACAACCTCTGATCTGCAGTTAACTGAGTAAACCTGCTTATTCCAATAAAGCACTTTTTCAAAGACATTAGTCTTCAGGTGTCAACTGCTGTGCCAAGGTTATACAGCAGCAACAAGTCCTAGAGGCCTGAGTGTGTGCAGGTCCCTGGAGCACTTTTAGTGGGTGCATATTTGTAGGTAGGGGGTTTGGGGGGGAGGCTCAGCACCCACAGTAAGGGAGCTATGCATGTGGGAGCTGTTTCTGAAGTCCACCACACTGACCCCTAGGGTGCCCAGTTGGTGTCCTGGCATGTAAGTGCACTACAAATGCTGGCTCCTCCCACGACCAAATGCCTTAGATGTCGCCGGGTTGGAGATGGCCGACATTTTTTTCTATTATCGCTGAAAAACAAAACCGGCCATCTCAAACCCAGCGACATCCAAGGCATTTGGCCAGTCTAAACCGTATTATCGTAAAAAAAAGATGGTCGGCCATCTTTTTGATAATACGGTTCCGGCCAGCTGTTGCGCCACTGCCAAAATAGATCGCCGGTGATCTATTTTGCCGGCGACATTCGATTATTCCCCTCCACGTTACTATGTGTCAGCGCCGGGGGTTCTTATGGTCCGATATGAATCATGTTTCGCCTGTTGGCTGTATCAAGAATCCACCCCCTATCCAAAATAATTTTTTATATTTATTTATTTATTGCATTTGTATCCCACTTTTTCCCACCTATTTGTAGGCTCAAAGTGGCTTGCAGAGTGTGGTTACGACATAATTATTTCGTGATAACAGGTACAATTCTTATAGTTTGAATGTTGGTAAGAGAAGATAGGCATAGTCGTTACATGATAACAGGTACAATTCTTACTACTACTACTACTACTACTACTATTTAGCATTTCTATAGCGCTACAAGGCGTACGCAGCGCTGCACAAACATAGAAGAAAGACAGTCCCTGCTCAAAGAGCTTACAATCTAATAGACAAAAAATAAATAAAGTAAGCAAATCAAATCAATTAATGTGAACGGGAAGGAAGAGAGGAGAGTAGGTGGAGGCGAGTGATTACAAGTGGTTACGAGTCAAAAGCAATGTTAAAGAGGTGGGCTTTCAGTCTAGATTTAAAGGTGGCCAAGGATGGGGCAAGACGTAGGGGCTCAGGAAGTTTATTCCAGGCGTAGGGTGCAGCGAGACAGAAGGCGCGAAGTCTGGAGTTGGCAGTAGTGGAGAAGGGAACAGATAAGAAGGATTTATCCATGGAGCGGAGTGCACGGGAAGGGGTGTAGGGAAGGACGAGTGTGGAAAGATACTGGGGAGCAGCAGAGTGAGTACATTTATAGGTTAGTAGAAGAAGAATTCTTATAGTTTGAATGTTGGTAAGAGAAGATAGGCATAGTCGTTACATGATAACAAGTACAATTATTACTGTTTAAGGATGTCTTAAACATTCCGTTCTGAAGTACAACATTTAACTTACAGTTCTACAAACATAGGGGGTGGATCCTAGCCAGCAGGTGAAACATGATTCATGTTATACCATAAGAACCCCCGGAGCCAACACCATTAAGATAAGTTTTTGATTCTAATTATAAATTGAAGAAACTGTGTATGATTTTGATTTCAATACTGTATAATTTAACCTCAGCATAGATTCTGGACACAGAATTCAGTTTATAGGATGTGCTGTATCATCCTTATACTGCACAAATTTCAGTTTTTCTGAGTCTTTCAATATTCCAATATAGCCAATTTATTTTCAAGAGGAGAGAGGGAAGAGGTGATGATGGTGGTTGTGGAGTCTGAGGCATAAAGTCTCTGGATAAAAGACTTCATTAATCACCAGCATCCAATATGCTAGATTTTTTTAAAATAAAAAAATGACCTCTATTGCAACCGCTAATATGATCAATCATACAGGGAACAGTTGTACTATGGAAGGTGTGGCCAAAAGATTATGAATGTGCGACAGACTGTATACAGATATGACAGAAGACTTGATCATTTATTTTCATACTTGCTGGATTCTTTTGATTATGAGCTGCATTCCGATATGAAGCATGAAAAGAAAAGGCAGAGCAGATTCTTTGTGAGGTCAATATTTAATAGCATGATATGTAATCAGTCAACCAAATAGCTTAGATTTAAGTTGGTCTGCTGGATATGTTGTCCTGAAGGTAAACAGATACATGTTCTGTTTAGAATAGCCATTAATTAAGGTGACATAGAGGGGCATAATCGAACGGCGCCGGCCAAATAGATGGCCGGCCATCTCTATGTCTGGCGCCGTAAAGCGGCGGCAGAACCTTATTATCGAAAAAGATAACCGGCTATCTTTTGTTTCGATAATACGGTTGGAGCCGGCCAAATGTCAGCATTTGGGCCGGCTTTAGAGATGGCCGGCATCGGTTTCTGGCGATAATGGAAACTAATGCCGGCGATCTCAAACCCGGCCAAATGCAAGGCATTTGAACGTGGGAGGAGCCAGCATTTGTAGTGCACTGGCCCCCCTGACATGCCAGGACACCAACCAGGCACCCTAGGGGGCACTGCAGTGGACTTCAAAAATTGCTCCCAGGTGCATACCTCCCTTACATTGTGTGCTGAGCCCCCCAAATCTCCCCCAAAATCCAGTCCCCACAACTCAACACCACTACCATAGCCCTAAGGGGTGAAGGGGGGCACCTACATGTGGGTACAGTGGGTTTTGTGGTTTTTTGGAGGGCTCAACATTAACCACTACAAGTGGAACAGGTAGGGGGGGAATGGGCCTGGGTCCACCTGCCTGAAGTGCACTGCACCCACTAAATACTGCTCCAGGGACCTGCATACTGCTGTCAGGGAACTGGGTATGACATTTGAGGCTGGCAAAAAAAAATTTTTGTTTTTATTTTTTTAGGGTGGGAGGGGGTTGGTGACCCCTTGGGGAGTAAGGGGAGGTGATCCCCGATTCCCTCCGGTGGTCATCTGGTCATTTGGGGCACTTTTTTGAGACTTGGTCCTAAAAATAAATGGACCAAGTGAAGCCGGCGAAATGCTTGTCAGAACCGGCCATCTTTTTTCCATTATCAGGCGAAGCCGGCCATCTCGTAAACACGCCCCCATCCCGCCTTGAAGATTGGCCAGCTCCGTGACGGAAAGCAGTTGGTGCCGGCCAAAATCAGCTTTCCATTATACCGATTTGGCCGGGATCAGGAGATCGCCGGCCATCTCCTGATTTGTGTCGGAAGATGGCCAGCGATCTCTTTCGAAAATAAGCTGGATAGATAAAGTTAACCAGATAAGGGGCAATTCTGAAACTTAGGTGCTAACATATATGCATCCATTATGCACATAAATGTTCCAAAATACAGAACTCATCAGCCTGACTCTTATGCAGGGCCCGTAGATCTAACCATGCTTCTCCTCTACTTGCTAAACTTCATTTGCTGCCCATTTACTAAAGGCCTATTTTCATAACTGTTTTGCCTTGCTCACAAAACTCTCCACCTCAGCTTACCTTCCTATCGGTCCTCCTGAATCATACCCTATACACCCAACTGCTATTGCAGATCGCTAGACGCAAATCATCTGACTCTAATGTCACCCCAAATGGCCCACTACAAGTCTATGTGCTCTTTAGCTTTTTTTTTTTTTTTACTGCCCCAAAATTCTGCAACGACCTCCCATCCTCAATTAGATCTGAGGCTTTCTTTCAAAAATTCAAACAGCTCTTGAAAACTCATCTCTTTCAGCTGGACTTTGAGCCCACAACCCCACTCACTTCAGGGGTCCTGACTGGTTATCATGGGGCCAGGCACCCCAGCCTCTCTACTCTGCCACTGTACCCCTTCCTTGAATGAATGATGAATTGGGGTTCCTTTCTGCTTTTTTAAATCTTATTGTGATGTTTTTTTTCTTTTGTTAACCACTTCAGTCAACTTTTGTTGAACTTGCAGTATATCAAGATTCTTAACAAACTATAAACTATTTACATACATATGTGCATAATTTCCAGCTATGTACTGTGCTATTCTGTGAATACCTATTTAACTTACATTTGGACCGGATTCACTATTAGCATTGAAAAAAAAAATGGTGCTCACTGCCATTCTATAATGGGCACCCAAAGATGAGCATCTATTATAAAATAGCATTGAGTGCCCATTTCATAAGTACATAAGTAATGCCACACTAGGAAAAGACCAAGGGTCCATTGAGCCCAGCATCCTGTCCATGACAGCGGCCAATCCAGGCCAAGGGCACCTGGCAAGCGTCCCAAACGTACAAACATTCTATACATGTTATTCCTGGAATTGTGGATTTTTCCCCAAGTCCATTTAGTAGTGGTTTATGGGCTTGTCCTTTAGGAAACCGTCTAACCCCTTTTTAAACTCTGCTATGCTAACCGCCTTCACCACGTTCTCCGGCAACGAATTCCAGAGTTTAATTATACGTTGGGTGAAGAAAAAGTTTCTCCGATTTGTTTTAAATTTACTGCACTGTAGTTTCATCGCATGTCCCCTAGTCCTAGTATTTTTGGAAAGCGTGAACAGACGCTTCACATCCACCTGTTCCACTCAACTCATTATTTTATATACCTCTATCATGTCTCCCCTCAGCTGTCTCTTCTCCAAGCTGAAAAGCCCTAGCCTCCTTAGGGAAGTCGTCCCATCCCCGCTATCATTTTAGTCGCCCTTCGCTGCACCTTTTCCAATTCTGCTATATCTTTCTTGAGAAGCGGCGACCAGAATTGAACACAATACTCCAGTTGCGGTTGCACCATGGAGCGATATAACGGCATTATGACATCCTCACACCTGTTTTCCATACCTTTCCTAATAATACCCAACATTCTATTCGCTTTCCTAGCCACAGCAGCACACTGAGCAGAAGGTGTCAGTGTATTATTGACGACGACACCCAGATCCCTTTCTTGGTCCGTAACTCCTAATGTGGAACCTTGCATGACGTAGTTATAATTCGGGTTCTTTTTTCCCACATACATCACCTTGCACCTGCTCACATTAAACGTCATCTGCCATTTAGCCGCCCAGTCTCCCAGTCTCGTAAGGTCCTTCTGTAATTTTTCACAATCCTGTCGCGAGTTAACGACTTTGAATAACTTTGTGTCGTCAGCAAATTTTATTACCTCGCTAGTTACTCCCATCTCTAAATTATTTATAAATATATTAAAAAGCAGCGGTCCTAGCACAGACCCCTGAGGAACCCCACTAACTACCCTTCTCCATTGTGAATACTGCCAATTTAACCCCACTCTCTGTTTCCTATCCTTCAACCAGTTCTTAATCCACAATAGGACATTTCCTCCTATCCCATGACCCTCCAATTTCCTCTGTAGCCTTTCATGAGGTACCTTGTCAAATGCCTTTTGAAAATCCAGATACACAATATCAACCGGCTCCCCTTTGTCCACATGTTTGTTTACTCTTTCAAAGAATTGAAGTAAATTGGTCAGGCAAGATTTCCCCACACAAAAGCCATGCTGACTTGGTCTCAGTAATCCATGTCCAACGCCCAACTTTAGGTGCTGGGACTTATGCCTGCTGAAATCAGGTGTAATTTCAGGTGCCCAATTTGGGTGCACATCCCCGGTATCCTATAACACTGCACACAAATTTTAGGAATGCCCCTGACTCGCCCATACAACTCCCATGGCCACGCCCCTTCTTTGGTTATACGCTCTGGGATTTGGGTGCACATTGTTATAGAGTATTGTGTAGCAAAATGTGCACCTAATTCCAAATTGGTGCTGATGAATGCCAATCAAAACCTAATCACTGGCACTAATTGGCTGGTGCACATCTTATATCGGTGCCCAACTTTGGGCGCCATACATAGAATCTGGGGGAATTTGTATTTGCTGTAAACATGAGCGGAGCTTGGGCAGATCATGGACTGGGCTCAAATTTAAATGTGCAACTTACCAAATACTATGAATTATGTGGGTATCAGCAGCACTTGGGACTAATATGGCTGGTGTAAGTACTCATGCATATGCGCAAATATACCCGGTTATACTTTTATCCTAAGTAAGTGCTTATGTTCTTTTATTAAATAGGCTCCTACCCATGTGTCTCTAGGTGCCTAACTGTAGGCATCCTTATAGAGCTAGATTCTATATATCGCACCTAAAATATTGACGCTGAAAAAAATTACGCTTAGGCATATTCTATAAAGTACGCCTAGATTTAGGCATACTTTATAGAATACACCTAGATTTCGGTGTGGTTTATAGAAAACAGTGAGCGACTGCCCACGCAACTAAATGTAGTCATGAGCATTTATGCAAAGTAAAATTTGGTGTATTCTATAACAATGTGCATAGATTTTAGAAATGCCCATGGCCATTCCCCCTTTTCAGCTACGCACATTAGAATTTACGCTCATCACTTTACAGAATATGCTTTGACAGTTGTGCGCTTAAATTCTAATTAATGCAATTAGTGTCTAATTGCTTGTTAATTGGCAGTTATCAGCACTGGGTTGTCAACTCCATTTCCTACGGAGGAGAGACTGAAGGAGGCATTGCATTGTTCATTAATTGAGCATAAACTTTCATCGGTGGAATATTTTCACACTGCTACACCTGAGATTAACCAAGACCCCTGAGGCAGGCCTTAGGGCCGAAACACGGCCGTGTCGGGTCGTTTTTGGAAAATCATTAATTAAGTTGTTTCATATTCCTCCTTGGTTCATCCTCACTTTTTTTCTACAAATCCAGAATATGACTGGATTTGCGCACGCTGGTTAACATCTGAGGTTAATTAGATAAATCCTTTGGAATATTGATCTCATATGTATTGAAGCTGGTATTAAACAGGTGCTGGAGAAGCAGAAATAAAGCGAAGAATTAAGTGATATTTAGATTTCCTGACAGAATCTGAAAAGGGGCAAGGGCATCATCGATTATGGAAAGAAACCTAGATAGTAAACAAAATAACATGCTAAGTGCCAGAGAAGAGTGATTTATCCTAAGACATCCTAAGTACTTCCAAGATGGAGGAAAAGTCAATAGCAAAGGAGTACATATGAATCAAGTGGGACCTGGGCGTCCTTGGTGACATAGTAATAAGAGCAGCCAAAGGAAGAAATAAAGGCTTAAAGAAGAGAGTTCCAAGTACTGAATCATGGGGATCGTTAAAAGACAGGTGATAGGGTTTAAGAAAACATTAAGGATGATTTGAGATGAGAAAATCAGCTGAGAGTTGAATTGGAAACACCCAAGACTGAGTGATCACTTCATGGTCAACCATGCTGAATGCACCTAAGATAAATAAAAGGCTAACAAATCCAGTTGTACGGAAATGAGTTTCAAAGCAGAGTAGGGCAGATTCAGTTGGGCCCGATATTTATATATCATCATAAGATAAGACCTGTGTACTCCTGGACGCTCATGTACTACATACGTCTTTTGATTTCTGTTAAGATGGTCTATTAAGATTGCTATAAGCATACTATTAGGTTGAAGAATGTATTTCCTTTCTTTCTGCCTTTTGCAGGATAGTAACAGTTTTTCGACTGAACACTTTAACTCAGTGTCTTGTGCAACCTGCAGAATGGAAAGGAGGCGTTCGGCATCAAGACGACATTCTTTGTGCTGCATTGTTACCTCCACAAATTCTTGCCACAGGTAAGACAAGACCAAGGCACTAATTTATTCTATTGTATGCTTAATAGCACTACTTACATCATTAGTGGACTGTGCTTACATAAGTAATACCACACTGGGAAAAGACCAAGGGTCCATCGAGCCCAGCATCCTGTCCACGACAGCGGCCAATCCAGGCCAAGGGCACCTGGCGAGCTTCCCAAACGTTGAAACATTCTATACATGTTATTCCTGGAATTGTGGATTTTTCCCAAGTCCATTTAGTAGCGGTTTATGGACTTGTCCATTAGGAAACCGTGTAACCCCTTTTTAAACTCTGCCAAGCTAACGGCCTTCACCATGTTCTCCGGCAATGAATTCCAGAGTTTAATTATGCGTTGGGTGAAGAAAAATATTCTCTGATTTGTTTTAAATTTACTACACTGTAGTTTCATCGCATGCCCCCTGTTCCACTCCACTCAATATTTTATATACCTCTATCATGTCTCCCCACAGCCGTCTCTTCTCCAAGCTGAAAAGCCCTAGCCTCCTTAGTCTTTCTTCATAGGGAAGTCGTCCCATCCCCGCTATCATTTTAGTCGCCCTTCGCTGCACTTTTTAAATGGCTAGTGGTCTACAGCTTAATGAAATTCGCTTTTCATAGCAGTCATTTTTGAGGAGGTTTCCCCCCTTCATTGTACAATTTCACTGCCTAAAGGAAAGTGCCATTTGCATGCTAAAATTGTAGACTACCAGCATCTATGCGCCTGAATTTACACTTACATGAGAGAAAAGCCTCAAACTTAAGTGACAGCTAAATGCAAACTCAGCTTCACCCGCTGTCTTCAGTAATATCATCTGCAAAAAACTCCACCTAACTTTCAACGTGTGAACAAAACTCACCCATTTGCAGACGTTGCCCCAAGAAACCATGCCCCCCCCCCCCCATAAACTCGATTTGTGAAAGTTACTTTGACCAGTTGCAAAATGTGTGGTTTGCAATGCACTCCCAGAATATTTGATGCCTGCTATGAACTGTGATGATGGCTTTTATTACATACATAGTAACAGAATGACAGTCTACCCACTTGATTTCTATCGTGAGCTATCTTAAGTAAAGAGGTGTGTTAGCCGTGTTAGTCCACTCTTAAAGGTAATCAATAGAGATCAAACAAAATTAAAACATGGAAAAGAAAATAACATAGTAACATAGTAGATGATGGCAGAAAAAGACCTGCACGGTCCATCCAGTCTGCCCAACAAGATAACTCATATGTGCTACTTTTTGTGTATACCCTACTTTGATTTGTACCTGTGCTCTTCAGGGCACAGACCGTATAAGTCTGCCCAGCACTATCCCCGTCTCCCAACCACCAGCCCCGCCTCCCAACCACCGGCTCTGGCACAGACCGTATAAGTCTGCCCAGCACTATCCGCACCTCCCAACCACCAGCCCCGCCTCCCAACCACCGGCTCTGGCACAGACCGTATAAGTCTGCCCAGCACTATCCCTGCCTCCCAACCACCAGTCCCACCTCCCAACCACCGGCTCTGGCACAGACTGTATAAATCTACCCAGCACTATCCCTGCCTCCCAACCACCAGCCCCGCCTCCCGATCTTGACTAAACTCCTGAGGATCCATTCCTTCTGCACAGGATTCCTTTATGTTTATCCCACGCATTTTTGAATTCTGTTACCGTTTTCATTTCCACCACCTCCCGCGGGAGGGCAGTCCAAGCATCCACTACTCTCTCCGTGAAAAAATACTTCCTGACATTTTTCTTGAGTCTGCCCCCCTTCAATCTCATTAGCTTTCGAAGGTTGCCCTTCTTCATCAGATCAGATCTGATGAAGAAGGGCAACCTTCGAAAGCTAATCAAGAAATGTATTAAGTTATGACAAATAAAAAAGGTATCATCTTATTTTCTTTTCCATGTTTTAATTTTGTTTGATTTCTATTGATTACCGTGAGCTAAAAACGCTACTGCGGCTCAGTAAAAGACCCCCTAAGATAGCTAGGGTTTTACCTGCTGCTCTGGGTAGGTTTATTTTATTTTTTATTTATTGCATTTGTATCCCACATTTTCCCACCTGTTTGCAGGTTCAATGTGGCTTACATGGTTCCAGAAATATGGGAGCATATTCTGGAGTAAATGGATACAGAGAAAATAATGAAGTTGAGTAAGGTATTTGAGGTATAACCCCGTACCAATTGCACAGGGTTAGAATAGGGAGGCAGGAGATTACAGCCCTCTGTCTTTCTTGAAATGTGAAAGTCATTTTTTAAAATTTGCTTTGATTCCATCCTTTTTCTATACAGGGATTCTCTGTGTTTATTCTTTTCCTTTTTGAATTCCATCACTGTTATTGTCCCTACCACCCACCGGGAGGATATTCCAGGCATCCATCACTCTTTCTGTGAAAAAGTATTTCCTGATATGAAGCTTAAATATTTCGTAAATATGAGAATTTGAACCCCAAAAGTAAATGGTATAAACCAGGGGCGTAGCCAGACACCCAATTTTGGGTGGGCCTGGACCCAAGATGGGTGGGCAGAAGAACCGCGCCTCATCCCACAGATGATGTGGTCTCTCCTCTCACCTGCATGCCATATGGTCTCTCAAATATTCTCCCTCTCCTGCATAACTTTTAAATAGCAGATTTTCACCGGCAACGGGCAGCAACTAATACACACCGCTGATGTTGGCTCCATACCCTTCCCTCTGACGCAACTTCCTGTTTCTGCCTAGGCAAGAATACATCAGAGCGAAGGCTATGGGGCCGGTGCGAGCAGTATGCATCAGTCACTGCTCAGTTCAGGCGAAGATCTGCTATTTACAAGGTATGCAGGAGGGGCAGTTGTTGGGAGTTTTCGGCTGGTGGGGCTTGGGGATCCCTGCCAGTCACATTATAGCTATGCTTGTACTGGGTGGGCCTGAGCCCAAAGTGGGTGGGCCTGGGCCCACCTAAGCCCACCCTTGGCTATGCCACTGGTATAAACCAAAGTTCTCTTCTATGGGCAAAGCTAGAAAGTTTTAGTTTTCAAATAGTGATGGACATGCAGAATGTAGGTTCCTCTAAAAGCATGAATATGCCAGGGAACTGAAACCAATATTTTCAATCCACTATTCTTTTTGAGATCATGCAAGTGAGAAAAAAAAACCTTTCAACTCCTCAGTACTCATAAATATTGTAATTTTAAATTCTCTAATAGGAGGTTATGATGGTGAAATAGTTATTTGGAATAACAGCACTGAAAATGCTTCCCGTACACTTCACCACGATGCCAGGAGAGCTCTGAAATCCAGATCAGGTGAGAGGCTGCTGCACTGTAGTAAAGGTGCTTCTCTTTTTGAAATTCTTCTGTTCTGCATGCAATATTGTAAAAAGTGGTCCTGAATGATGGGCAAGTGCCTTAAAGCTAAGTCTAGAGGTGGCCGGTTCAAATCCCACTGCTGCTACTTGTGATCCAAAATCCAAATAAATAAATAAATAAATAAATAAAGAGGGTGTCGGAGGCATAGCAAAGGCATGGACGTCCTTCTCACAGAAACATCCACATTTTGGACGTCCTCAACTGCCGTCGCTTCCCCTTCTTAGAAAGGAAGTCGTGTGCAAATGAGCTAATAGCAAGCAGCTCATTTGCATGCAGTTTTCTTCATGCATGCCCGTTCCCTTCCGGATCGGTAAGGGAAGGGCTTTTTTCCATTCAATTAGTGGGACCAATTCACTACAAATGTTGGCTCCTCCCAAGACCAAATGGCTTGGGTTTGGTCGTTTCTGAGATCGGCGTCCTTGCTTTCCATTATCGCCGAAAACCGGGGACGACCATCTCTAAGGTCGACCTAAATTTCATGATTTGGGCGTCCCTGACCTTATTATCGAAACGAAAGATGGATGTCCATCTTGTTTCGATAATACGGGTTGCCCCGCCCCTTTATGGGGCTGCCCTTAGAGATGGGCACCCCCGTTCGATTATCCCCTTCTATGTCACTAATGGCAAAATTAGTGTACGGCTTGCAACCTCCCCCCCCCCCCCCAACAAAACAATAGGAATTTTTAAAACAGAGCTGCATTGAATCTGAGCTTAGCACGTGGAAAATCCCTCGTTAAGGTGTGCTAAGCCCAGGTTCTAATGCCCTTTAGTATAAGGGCCTCTTAATCATTGGCATAGCCAGATTTAGGGTGGGCCCAAGGCCAAAGTGGGTGGGCCAAAAATTTCATCTCCACTCCTCCCCCTACCTGTGCCCCCCCCCCCCAAGGTAAACAAATTACCTGTGCTGGCAGGGATCCTCAAGCCCCGCCAGCTTAAGACTTCCTCCCTGCCGAAGAACCTTACCTCTTGGGTGGCCAGTGGCAGTGTCCGTGAGCCACAGCTGTCAGCCACTGGCTCTATCCTGCGAGTGCTCAATTTTTGCATATGTGCAAATCCTGCTTGTCCTTAATTCTTCTCCCCAGGCTCCGCTTCGCTGTATCGCTGCATCGCTCTCTGCATTCTTCTACTCGCCTGTCACGCAGTGCTGCCATTCATACAGGCAGCTGCGCTTCCCTTTGCCGCGTCCATCCGGTCCTCTCTGATGCACTTCCTGGTAGGACCGGATGGACGTGGTAGGGGGGAGCGCAGCTGCCTGTGTGAATGGCAGCGCTGCGTGACAGGCGAGAAGAATGCAGGGAGCGATGCGGAGCCTGGGGAGAAGAATTAAGGACAGGCAGGCAGGCTACGCTGAACGCTGCCTCCTGGACGGCTGTACCCAGCGGAGCCGCGTGAGAAAAGGCAGCGACAGCGTCAGCGAGCAAGGATGTGGATGGACGGGCCTGGAGGGAAAGTGGCTGGGCCTGGGCCCGTCCAGGCTCACCCGTGGCTACGCCCCTGCTCTTAATGCATTAGCCATTTTAATTAGGGTTACCATACGTCCGGATTTACCCGGACATGTCCTGTTTTTGAGGACATGTCCAGGCGTCCGGACGAGTTTTGGCCAGCCTGCCCATTTGTCCGGATTTCTGGACAAATGGGCGGGCTGATGCTGACATGCGGGCGGGCGCTGGACCTCCCCTCCCCTTACTCACGATCTTCCCTGGTGGTCTAGTGACTTCGGGGCAGGAAAGAGCCCTCTCTTTCCTGCCCTGCGCGCTGCTCTGCATCCTAATGGCAGGCTGACGCTGACATGCGAGGGGCGGCGGACCTCCCCTCCCCTTACTCACGATCTTCCCTGGTGGTCTAGTGACCGGGGCAGGAAAGAGCCCCCTCTTTCCTGCCCTGCACACTGCTCTGCATCCTGCACGCTGCCTGTGACAATCTCGGTGAGATTCAAAATGGCCGCCAAGAATTGAAGTCTTGCGAGGCCGCTTCAATTCTCGGTGGCCATTTTGAATCTCGCCGAGACCGTCACAGGCAGCATGCCAGCATACAGGATGCAGAGCAGTACACAGGGCAGGAAAGAGGGGGCTCTTTCCTGCCCCAAAGAAGTCACTAGACCACCAGGGAAAATAGCGAGTAAGGGGAGAGGTGGTGACGGGGCTGGGGGGAGGGGTGGTGAGGTGAGGGGTGAGCAGGGGGAGGAAAAATGTGACAGGGGGGCGGCGCGAGGTGTGGCAAGGGGCAGGGAGAGGGTGTGAAAGGGGTGGGGCGAGGGCGTGAAATGGGGCGGTGCATGGGCGGGGCAAGTGTCCTCTTTTTTTAAGGACAAAAAATGGTAACCCTAATTTTAATCCACATTGTCAAAGCTTTAACATGTGTTACCTTGCCAAAATATGTCAAAACTAAAGTTAAACCACTAACAAGGTTTAATAACTAGGCCTGCCATAGTTAAAGCTGGATCTTCAGGTTTCACGTCTTTGTTCACTTCTGATTGTTGTGTTACAACGCATGGTGAAACTCCTACACAGAATATAATGCAGGGTCACAGTTACAATTACAGCTCTTTAGTGGTTTTTAGCTATGATGATTAAGCCTTACTTTTCAGGCTGGGGCTCTCTGCTTTCAGAATGTAAAAGAACACACTTCTTCCATTTATGGTGTTACAATATAACTGCTCCTTGCAAAGCCAACTGAAAACCCACTGATATATTTGAATCAAGCATTGCATGTTTAAGATATTAGCAATATTTTACCCAGATATTAGATTTTTTTTTAGATAGGATATTAGCAGTCTTTAATTTTCTAAAATCAATGATGTTCTGACACACACACCCTATAAGAAGGTTTTTGATGGTTCTGCTTAAAAGTTATTTGCATTACAGATACCCATCTACAGCGTCAGCGTTCCAGAATAAGTCTTTCCTCTGCATTTTCTGGAAGATGTACAGTTTCTGCAGATGGCTTTTATGATAGTGACACTGAAAACAATAATGCCGTAACAAGACTTTTCTTCTTGGAAGCTAGAAAGAATATCTCAGTAACAGGTAAAGTCTATCTTGTATAGAGAGAGGATTAATTGTTTAGCTTTCCTGTGTAGGAAAGGTTGTTAGAACCAGAGGTGGGCCAGGACTACTCAAAAAAGATATAGTGGAATTAGAAAAGGTGCAGAGAAGGGCGATGAAAATGATAAAGGGGATGGGACGATTTCCCTATGAGGAAAGGCTAAAGCGGCTAAGGCTCTTCAGCTTGGAGAAAAGGCGGCTGAGGGGAGATATGATAGAGGTCTATAAAATAATGAGTGGAGTTGAACGGGTAGATGTGAAGCGTCTGTTCACGCTTTCCAAAAATACTAGGACTAGGGGGCATTTGATGAAGCTACAATGTAGTAAATTTAAAACGAATCGGAGAAAATGTTTCTTCACTCAACGTGTAATTAAACTCTGGAATTCGTTGCCAGAGAATGTAGTAAAGGCAGTTAGCTTAGTGGAGTTTTAAAAAGTTTTGGACGGCTTCCTAAAGGAAAAGTCCATAGACCGTTATTAAATGGACTTAGGAAAATCCACTATTTCTGGGATAAGCAGTATAAAATGTTTTGTACATTTTGGGGATCTTGCCAGGTATTTGTGACCTGGATTGGCCACTGTTGGAAACAGGATGCTGGGCTCGATGGACCTTTGGTCTTTCCCAGTTTGGCAATACTTATGTACTTATTGACCTAATTTGTCTTCAGCTACAGCATAAATTCACTTCTTCCTAGAATATATGTTGGTGCCCAAAGGTGTGACCCGTTGGCACTCAAAAATAAGAGCAGATGAACTTTGTAAGATCAAAGGTTTATCTAGTTCAGTATTCCCATCTCTAACCATGGAAAGCAGGAGGTGCTTGGCAGAACTGTATTAGAACTAACCATTTCCTAACGTTCCTTTCCAGTTTCTAATAGTCATTGTTTAAGAATTTATTGAACCCAGGATGTTAGCTTGTGGTTGATTTATCTTTCAAAGGTTTGTCTAATCTTTTTTGAGCCCAGTTCTGCTACTTGCTTACATGGTGAATGACTTTAGGCTGGCTTGGTGAATCAGGATTTCTGCCCCCTGGGTCAGCTACAGTTAACAGGATGAGGATGGGGTGGGTTAGGTGAGAGACTTGGATGGCTAGGTGGATGAGGGACAGGGAGATATGCATGGTGATAAGAAGGTGACAAAGCAGTAGAGTTTTATGGTTTATAATGGGCTAGAAAACCCAGATCTTTGTTAAGTCCTGTCTGGTGTGTGTCAAAATATTTAATCATTCTGACTTCAAAGGTCTTTCGTTCCTGTATTGTTTTAAAGTTACCTTTTAGTATTCTCACCATAAAACCATTGGTACAATGTTCTGGTTTTGTAAAGTGCAGCCCCCACAGAGGTGACATCCTGGTTGGTACTGGCATTTTTCATATTGGTACTGGCATTTTTCATATGATGTCTATGTAAATTAAATCTCTTTAACTTCTGGCTTGTGATCCGCCAAGGACCATGGGATTGAACAGAATATAAATTTTTAAATGCTCATCTTCCAATGTGGTATATATCATTCAGTGTAAAAAATGTAACAAAGGATGCTATATTGGAGAAACAGGCCAGATGCTTAAGACAAGATTCAATTTACATAGACATCACATGAACAATACAGCCAGTAGGGCCCCCACCCCGGTGGGACAGCACTTCACAGAACCAGGACACTGTACCAGTGATTTCACAGTGAGAATACTGAAAGGTAACTTTAAAACCATACAAGAACGTAAGACCTTTGAAGTCAGAATGATTGAATATTTTAACACCCAACAGAAAGGACTTAACAAGGACCTGGGGTTCCTAGCCCATTATAAACCATAAAGCTGTATGTCTCTGTTGATCACCCCACCCCTCACCTATCCACACCCATCCTGTTAGAATATCAATGATATGCTTTGATGTCCCCATGCATACCTCCTACCCACCCCCCTCCTCCCACCCTGTCAGACTGTCATAGTAATGCTTGAATGTTTTCACTTATATACACTGTCAGCTAGCACATTTGCTTATTTCCGATCTGAGGAAGAAGGGCGACCTTCGAAAGCTAATCAAGAAATGTATTATGTCCAATAAAAAGGTATCATCTTATTTTCTTTTCCATGTTTTATTTTGTTTGATTTCTATAGATTCTACATGGAATGTTGCTATTCCACTAGCAACATTCCATGTAGAAGTCAGCCCTTGTAGATCACCAATGTGGCCGCGCAGGCTTCTGCTTCTGTGAGTCTGACGTCCTGCACGTACGTGCAGGACGTCAGACTCACAGAAACAGAAGCCTGCGCAGCCTTCTACATGGAATGTTGCTAGTGGAATAGCAACATTCCATGTAGAATCTCCAAGAGTAGCAACATTCCATGTAGAATCTCCAATGGTATCTATTTTACTGTCATAGTAATGCTTGAATGTTTTCACTTATATACACTGTCATCTACCAACATTTGCTTATTTCCGATCTGAGGAAGAAGGGCGACCTTCGAAAGCTAATCAAGAAATGTATTATGTCCAATAAAAAAGGTATCATCTTATTTTCTTTTCCATGTTTTATTTTGTTTGATTTCTATTGATAAATAAATAAATAAAAGCTTATGGTGCTAGGATACCAACTGTAGCTCAAAATCAACCAGGAGAAAGAAGACAAACCGCTCATAGTGTACTTGCAAATAAGAGCCAATTGAGAGGCAACTTATGCGTGCAAGAAATACATGACTGCGTGGGATCAGTTATAGAATTATCCAGCAAATGTCTGACATTTCAGCTATTTTTCACATGAAAGAGCACTTTTTCAAAGCCACTTTGCAAGAGTACCCTTTGCTGCTGTAAAGTGTCATACAAAGTCTACTTTGCATGAACTTTTATTTAAATTTAGTAATAACGAGCTGCTGTCATTCAAAATCATAGAATGCAACCTGTTAATACCAAAAAATCATGAAAACAGGCTTGCAAGAAAAATTAAGACACCTCTTTTTATTTGTCTTCACGTCACCACAATTTAAAAGTATTCCACTTCATTTGGCAGCTGCATGTGGGCTACAATCCCTGGCAATGTACTACTACTACTACTTAACATTTCTAGAGCGCTACTAGGGTTACGCAGCGCTGTACAAAATAAACAAAGAGAGACAGTCCCTGCTCAAAGAGCTTACAATCTAATAGACAAGAGTGAGACAAATATAGGACAATCAAGCCATTGTGACATCACTGATGAGGTTGGCTCTTAGGCATTGGTGGAATGAGCCATTATGACATCAGAATCTCAGCTCTGGTTAAATCACTGCTATATGTAATACTACTACTACTACTTAACATTTCTAGAGCGCTACTAGGGTTACGCAGCGCTGTACAAAATAAACAAAGAAGGACGGTCCCTGCTCAAATGAGCTTAAAATCTAAAGAACGAAATGTCAAGTTGGGCAGTCTAGATTTCCTGGGTAGAGGTGTAGAGGTTAGGTGCCGAAGGCGACATTGAAGAGGTGGGCTTTAAGCAGAGATTTGAAGATGGGCAGGGAGGGGGCCTGACGTATGGGCTCGGGGAGTTTGTTCCATGCGTGGGGTGAGGCGAGGCAGAAAGGGTGGAGCCTGGAGTTGGCGATGGTGGAGAAGGGTACTGAAAGAAGGGATTTGTCATGAGAGCGGAGGTTACGGGTAGGAACGTAAGGGGAGATGAGGGTTGAGAGGTAAGGAGGGGCTGCAGATAGAGTACATTTGTAGGTTAGTAGCAGAAGCTTGAATCGAATGCGGTACCTGATCGGAAGCCAATGAAGTGACTTGAGGAGAGGGGTGATATGAGTGTATCGGTTCAGGCGGAAGGCGGAATGTAATGTGCTTCTTATCTCCTAACCCTGCTTGGGGGCATATGTCGTAAAGGAAGGGGTCCCCCATACCCCGCTTCCAGATACATGTGTGATCACTGGTGATATAATGAGCTTCTTTACTTTCCTTTGTCCTAACACAGGGCATGAATGGTGAAAAAAGTGGCCCCCAGACAGTAGGGAGGGAGGGAGGGGAAGCCTACTATACCATCAGGGATTGAAGGTCGCCTTGAATGAGGGTAGGGAGTCTCTGATTAGGCCTTTTAATTCATATTGTCACCACGTGAAAGGGGAGCTTCTTTAAAAAAATGTGTAAAGTTCTCATATGTGAAAAATATTGTGTACAATTTAGCTACAGGATGCAGATGAGCTAAAAGCTTAGTTTCACCTCGTAACATTTCACAAAAACAGGTATTAACCCACTTTTGAACCCACCCAAACCTACTTTATTTTCAAATACAAACTTCTTAGAGTAGTTTGAAAATTGTGTAGTTCTGCCACTACGAAGTATAGTGGGAATTCGGTAAATGGTACCCAAAGGAAGGCACCAGAAAGATTTGCATTAAACTAGTATTCTGCATAAGGACCTCCCCCTCCCCCTACTGTAGCTTGGGAAAGGGGGATGGAGTACCATTTTCTTGAATGACAAACACTGAAAAGATCAGCTGCCACAATTGTGGAATAGGAACCAGAGGTGCAAAAGTGACTGGTGATCACTTGTGTACCTTTTTCAAGCTATGGATGAGGTCAAAAGGATTCAGTGGAGCGAGAACCAGGGGATGTTTTTATGTTCATGGTAGGTAAAAAGTAGAGGCTGACCAAAGACGATTCACCACTGGAGACTTGAATCCAACAATCTTTATTGGTATAAGTAAAAGAAGGACCCGACACGGGCCGTGTTTCGACGCATGCAAGCGCCTACGTCAGGGGTCAAATAATATACTCTATGTCGGGTCCTTCTTTTACTTATGCCAATAAAAACTGTTGGATTCAAGTGTCCAGTGGTGAATCGTCTTTGGTCAGCCTCGACTTTTACCTGCTGTGATTCGTTATCGTAGAGGATTCCCCTTGTTTTGTACTTTGGTTTATGTTCATGGTGGCAGGCCTGGACCCAGTGCCTTAGCAAGGGCGGCTGACACCCGGGGCGGGTCGCTGCTGCGCACCCTCCCCCCTCCCCGGAGCGCATTCTTACTTCAATTAGGAAGCGAGGGGCGGGCATGAGGTCCGATCCGTCCCCGAGTGCATGTCGCTGGGAGCTGTGTCTGCTCCACTGGTTCCTTGCTCTCTCTGCCTCGGAACAGGAAGTAACCTGTTCCGGGGCAGAGGGAGCAGAGAACCAGCGGAGCCGACACCCCCCCAGCGGCGTGCATCTGGGGCAGACCGCCCCACCGCCCCCTCCCCAGCGGCATGTACCCCCACCGCCCCCCCTTCCTACGCCACTGCCTGGACCTGATCTGATTGTTCTTTCTTTTAAATTTTGCTTTGAATTTTATTTTAAAGCTGTACCGAATAGCATAGTTTACTATTCAGCTGACTACAAATAATGGAAAATATTATTCGGCCAAATACGAATAATGGGCATTGAGCTTTAACATAACAAATAATAAAAGAAGCAAAGTGAAATCAGAGATCAAGTGTTTATTTCAGTAGTATTTAGCACAGTAGAGCCCCAGGTTATTCGTATTTGAATGAAATCACTATTCGTCTGAATACGAATCGAATATTCTTTTTTTAAATTTATATTTTTTGTGTTCAAGATAAAAACAAATGAATGAATTTCTCCATCCCCCAGAAAAACAAAAACAAGATAAAACAATATCCCTATCAAATTCCCACCTCCCTTGATTCCACGTGTAAATGCCATGAATTTTCTCAGCCCCAAACAATCGTAAACAACATTTCTCCATCATAAGTAATAATACCTATAGCTGTCTTTCACTCTCATTGAATAGTAATACAATACCTAACCTTGTCTTACAGTTGCCATAACAGAAGTTCCTGGTGTGTGATCACAAGGGAATTTTCATATACAGTAATACCTTGGTTTTCGTCGATAATCCGTCCCAAAACAATCGGCGAAATCTGAGACTGACGAAAACCGAGGCAATGATATTTGAGCACATGTGATTTTATCTTACGTGCGTTACGTACATTTTTGAAACTGAAAAACGCCACACTGAGCAGGAGAACGCGTGGGTCGCCCTTTGTTTTCGCAAAATTAGCAGCGAGGTTACGTGGGCATGTCGACAAAATCCGAGGCAACCAACGAAATCCGAGGCAAATTTTTCGCGAAACAAATCGACGAAAACCAAAACCGACAATAACCGAAGTCAACGAAAACCGAGGTATTACTGTAATTGGAAGGTACTTGATAGGTTACAAGAAAGTGTAATCAGTTTTTGTGTATCCTATAGCTCTGAAAAAGCTGCCAGAGAATTCATTTTGCCTTATATCACAGTGTTCTTTTATTTTAGGAGGGGCAAACTTGGTATCTTCTGGAGGGTCTGGTCATGTCAGATTTTGGAATATATTCAGGAGTCAGCTGATGGCAGAGTTTGCAGCTCACAATGGGTCCATCGTTATGACTGTTGATAAATTAAATCATTACCTCATAACTGGGGATCTGGATGGATGGATTAAAGTGTGGGATATTCAGGTGAGGAATGATCTATGATCACGCAGGGGTCCTTTTACTAAGCTGCGGTATGCATCAGAGCACACTTACCGCAGCTTAAAATGGCTTACTTTGGGATGCGCTCAGGCATCCTGCAGTAATTTGAAATATAGAAATGTTTAATAGTAGTAGTAGTAGTAGTAGTCTGGAGGGTAGAGAATGGGCATTACTGCGCACTGACTGATTAGAGCAGATTACGCATGATCCCTTACTGCCTGAAAAATAGGTGTCGGTGCTAACACGGTAATTTTTTAAATGGCCGCTTGCTAGTGGCAACATTAGTGCATGGTCATTAATAGGAAAAATGGAAAATCGTCCATTTTACTGCTGTAGTGAAAATGGCCTTAGTGTATTTTGAAGGCCACTTTATACCGCAGCTTAGTAAAAGGACCCCATAAGAAGAGCAGCCAATGTGCCATGATGTGGAATTTCTGGTCAGCTAGCTGCCATTTCTTGCATACAGTTGCTTTGAATAATAATGAATTCCGTAGCAAATTCTTGCATAAAATGAGTACGCTTCATCAAGGTGTAGTTATCATATTTGCAAAAGTCAACATGTGAAGATGTTTTTGCGTACTGGCTTTTATAAAATCCGTAAAGCAACACTAGCTGCCCACTTTTTCATTGTAGCAGCTCCTATATTGTGCACTGTCCTGAACTCTTGTGTGTATGGAGGGGAATTCTATAAATGATGATGCAAAATGGGCACCGGAAAATATCGACACTAAGCGCTACTTCATAAAGGGTGCGTGTCCATCTCTGGGTGCCAGACTTATGCCTGCTGAAACAAGGTGTAAATCCCAGCACCCAAGTTGGGTGCAAAGACTCATTATTATATAACATTGCGTGCAACTTTTTGGAATGTCCATGACCCACCCAAGCCCCTCCCATAGCCATGCCCCCATTTGAGATGCGCACTATGGGATTTAAGTGCCCATGGTTATAGAAAAGCGTGTAGCCAGATGCGTGGCAAATGCTATTTAGTGCCAATTAAGTCATAAATTGGTTCTTAGCATCCAGTTATTATGTTATGTTATAACACGTCTTGCAGCCCACCATATACCTTATCAGTTCAATATTCTGGGAATTACAGTAACAAGTTCAAACATTAAAACATATATCCACCAAATACAACAATTAGGACTTGGTTCACCGAAACAGAAATGTTTTCAAATTCTTTCTAGATAATACATAATGCGGACAACATCGCGAGACTAAAGGAAGTCAGTTCCATAATAAAGCCATCTGATAATAGAGCGATGCGGAAAAGTGTTTCATTGATTTTAGAACCGTAGCACTAGGAAATTGAAAAAGGAATTGATTTCTTGTATGAGATCTATGAAGAAATTTTATTAAATTTATCATGTAGAAAGGAGCTGCTCCTGACAAAATCTTAAATATCATTGTACATACCTTAAATTGAATACATTCATTGATTGGCAGCCAATGTAATTTCATGATATTCCTTCACTGGATCGTTGATAGTAAACAGCTTTAAGCTGCATGTGCATCTCGGAAGCACACCCATATTTGGGCACCCAAAAGTGGGCACCATTTATAGAATCCAAGGGATAGTGGGCTATGTGCAAATGTTTACTGTTGTGAATGGCAAAGTTTTGAAAACATTCACCACTGAGGCTTATATGAGCAAAACTGCATGAAATCCCTGGAATTTCGAGGTTTTTGCATGAAGTCCCATTTGTAGAAGTTTCCAGACCTTGGTACATAACCATTTTAGTAGGAAGGTTCAGTTACTTTTCATTCTTTCATTCTTTACGGCTGTGGTAAAAATGGCCTTAGCACGCAGGAAAGACCTGCATAAGGGCGTACTAAAGACACTTTTTACTGCAGCTTAGTAAAAGGACCCCTACATTTGATATTCTGTTTGAATTATATGTTAAGACAGAATACAAGGTTAGAGAGATAAAAATGTATAGCGAGATTTTATGTTTTCTTATATTGTAAGTTGATGATGTTTTGTACTTGGATTGATCTGTTGATTATATTTTACCATGTTTTTTTGTCACTGTACTGTATATTTTTATTTTTATGAACCATTTTATTACTGTGAACCACTTTGTGCAATATGAAAAGTGGAATATAAGTAAATCTGTATTTGGAAGACGTTAAGCTAATCTCTGTTAACAAGGAGAAGCTTGTTAGAGTTTATCTCCTTTACAATTTTTGTTTTAAAATCCATAACCCTTTTTACTAGTAGTTGATCTTGCTACATATATCACTTGTCACTTGACTGATTAACCTCTTTGCTATTAGTGAACAAGCACTATCACTTCAATCCTTATGTCGAATATGGTCTCTCCATAGTCGATGACCTAATGTATGTTATAATCCAATTATCAATCAGGAACCTTCATGCAATACCATAATGTATTCTTCTTTACCATGTATATATGCACATGGTATATATATATATATATATATATATATATATATATATATATATATATATATATATATATATATATACCATGAACTGTTCCATCTATGTTACCATGTATGTATGCACTTTAACGCAACACCATTTGTAATTCTGTTACCCGGAAATGGCATCCGCCATTACGGCAAATGTAAGCCACATTGAGCCTGCAAATTGGTGGGAAAATGTGGGATACAAATGCTACAAATAAATAAATAAATAAAATATATAAAATAATAGCTTTCCTTTATCCAGACATTTTTAATTGCGTTTTTCGTGGACTTTTCTGTGATTATTTTTGAGCAATGCAGCTAAAACAAAGTGGTGAAAATGAGGTGTGACTGTCACTCTATAAAGCAGACACTAATTATTTTGTAAATTGTGCATTCCTCTGCTAATAAAACTGACATTTGTGTTTTCTGCTAGGACTACTGCCTTGATTTGAGCAACAGCAAGATTACGCATCCTCCCCCACTGGTAAAATGTTTTCAGCCTCACCAAGACTGTGTCACTCACTTGGAAACATGTATCTATGGCAAACGACTGCTGGTTATCTCTGCCTCTGCGGACTGCAGCATATGCCTCAGTGACATCTATGGGAGGACAATAGGAATATTTGGACAGGTACCGATGCTCATTTTGTACAGCGTTTCAACTTTAAAATATATGGGGAATGTGTGGACATTGACCCAGTACCTAAAATAGGGATTGGAAAAAGATGCTATGTTAAGGCAAATGTTTTATTGCAGCATAATGTAAAACATTTAAAGATCCTTTGACTAAAGGGCGTTAAGCCCTAACATAGGAGAAAATGCTTACTAGAAGGCATGAGTTGAAGTTGCAGGGGGGGGCCGACTCAGGAATAATGAGTGGAGTGGAACGGGTAGAAGTGAATCGTTTGTTTACTCTTTCCAAAAATACTAGGACTAGGGAGCATGCGATGAAGATACAAAGTAGTAAATTTAATACAAATCGGAGAAAACGTTTCTTCACTCAACGTGTAATTAAACTCTGGAATTCGTTGCCAGAGAATGTGGTAACGGCGGTTAGCTTAGCAGAGTTTAAAAAGGGTCTGGACGGCTTCCTAAAGGAAAAGTCCATAGACCATTATTAAATTGACTTGGGGAAATTCCACTGCTTATTTCTGGGATAAGCAGCATAAAATGTATTGAGCTTTTTGGGGATCTTGCCAGGTATTTGTGACCTGGATTGGCCACTGTTGGAAACAGGATGCTGGGCGTGATGGACCTTTGGTCTGTCCCAGTGTGCTAATGCTTATGTACTTATGTAATGTCAGGAAGTGCTTTTTCACAAAGAGGGTGGTGGATAACTGGAATGCCCTCCCGCTGGAGGTGGTGGAGATGAAGATGGTAACAGAACTAAAAAATGTGTGGGATAAACACAAAGGAATCCTGCAGAGAAGGCGTGGAACTAAACAAGCTTTAGCATTGATTAGATGGCAACACCAGTAATAGGGAAGCAAAGCCAGTGCTGGGCAGACTTCTACGGTCTGTACCCTGAAAATGACAAGGATAAGTCAATGATCAAGAATACATATGTAGTTCTCATTGTACTTTATGCAATGAGTTGTCTTATTGGGCAGACTGAATGGACTCTTTATTTGTTGTCATCTACTGTGTTATTATATGTTACTATGGGGCTCATTTTCGAAAGAGAAAAACGTCCAAAAAGTGTCATAAAGCACCATTTGGATGGTTTTCTTCTCAAAATCTGTATTTTCAAAACCTATTTTGCAGACGTTTATCTATGCAATTCGTCTGCAGTACGTCCAAATCACAAGGTGGCGTGTCAGGTGCGTTTCAAAGTCAGGATTAGGGCATGCCTGATACTTGGACATTTTACAGCTATAATGAAACAAACAAACAAACAAACAAAAAAAACGTCCAGGACTAAAACCAAGACATAATAAGGCACAAAAGTGCTCTAAATGACCAGATGAGCACTGGAGGGAATCAGGAGTAACCTCCCCCAATACCCCCTCGGTGGTCACTGACTCCCTCCCACACCCCAAAAATGTAAATAAAAATATGACTTGCCAGTCTCTATGGCAGCCTCAGATGTTAAAGGCAGGTCTATTAGAGCAGCAGTCAGGTCCCTGGAGTAGTGTAGTTGTCGGTGCAGAGCACTATGGGGTGGGGGACTCAGGTCCCCATCTCCCTCTACCTGTCACACTTGTGGAGGAAATTGTGAACCCTCCCAAATTCACCCAAACCCTACTATATCCATATATAGCACCGCCTTGAATGAATTCCTTCAAAAAGGCGGTAAATAAATAAATAAACATAGGTGTCCCCTTCAGCCATAAGGGCTATTGTAGTGGTGTACAGTAGGGACAGTAGGTTTTGGGTGGGTTTTGGAGGGCTCGGGGGACAAGATAAGGAAGCAAAGGTGAGATGTTTACTTGGGAGCATTTTTTTTTTAATTTAAAGAAGTCTTTATTAGGCATCGATAAATAATACAATACATATGTAACACAATGCAGAACCATATAGTCTGGTACAAACAATGTACATAACTCTAGCACCCAAAAGGTACCAACATAATATCAATGCTAGGACAGAAACTTATTATACTTCAATTTTTATCCAATTTTTGTGATTTTGAACCCCCCTTCCCCCCTTCACTCCCTCCCCCCCTCCCCCCCATCTATTCCCTACAGCCACCCATCCATCAACCAACACATCTCTCACTTGGGAGCATTTTAATGAAGAGCGCAGAAGTGCCGTATAGGGTGCCCCATTGCTCTCCTGGGATGTCTGGGGGAACCAGTGTTCTAAAAATGCTCGCTCCTCCTACATCCCAACGGCATGAATCTCTACGTTTTGCACTTATTTTTTTTTTTTTCAAAAGTGGACCAAAAAACAAAACATCCAAAGCACAAAACTTTGTTCGAAAAAAATATTTTCGAAAAGAAAGACGTTTTTCTTTTTCAAAAATGGTCTTCTTCGGATTTTGGACATTTTGCATAGACTTAGACATCATATTGAAAATGTCCTTCTGTGTATACAAAACACATTAAAGCATTTTGTGGTAATTTCCCCCTTTCTGGGCACTAACCACGCATGTTTTTAAAAAATAATTATTTTAGAGGGAACATAGCATGGGCGGAGAATGGGCATGGAAGTGTTAACCAGCTAGCGTGTTTGCATTAGCGCACACTAACTAGCTAACAACTGAGTGAATGCTGTCTAACATATGCTATATTTTCAACTTTTTTAGGAAGAGCACTGGCAAATTGAAAATTGTATCCTACTTCCTCAACTAGACCCTTTATTAGAAGACGCTACAGACAATAACAAAGCAAATGAAGATATGAAAAAAAATCCAATCACTAGTAAACAACCATCATTCTCTGTTTTACAAGATACAGAGTATTTAATGGATGTTAGAAGTGATTTACCATATATGTAAGTCATGTTTCAAGGCATCAGAAAGAACCCAAAATTAATAGTGTGACAGAACAGTGTGTTTTAAGCCTATAAAACTGCCTTTATTAATTCTTTAAATGCATTTCTCTAGTTTGGCCAGCAGGCGGATCATGTTATGTTTTAAGCTGTTACAAAGAACTGACCTTTCCCTTCTTTAGTTAACACAGATAAAGGAAATGCCTGTAGTGATGTAACCAGTTATTTTCAAATGTTGTTGATCTGATTGGCCCAGGAGCTCATTTGATTTGGATTTTACTGGCTTTTCCCCCAGTCTTAGCCAGGGAGAAAAGAGAGACAGATCTCTTTGCTGAGGCTCAGTGAATTTTATGTCCTGATCTTCCCAGGTACTTTTTAGAAAGTGAAACAAATGTTTAATTAGTGTTATAAATTATCCATATTTCAGTTACCTGTTACTGTTTGCTGATTGCACTTTTTATGTTACCCTGTTCAATTTTTAAGACTATAAACAATTTTCATTTTTTTTTTGCCTTTTTGTTTGGACTGATAAGGAATCCTGGTGGGTTGTGCATTGGGTCTGTGAGTGCTTTCTGAGAACTGTGGGTGACCACAGGGAGTGTGGCTCCCAGTAACCTAGAAATCACTGGGAATAATTTGAGAGCGGCAGGCTCGCCCAGAGGCGGTTGGGACCCAGTCGATGGGAAGAAGGCGCTAGTGTAGAGCACAAGTGGCAGGTGCAGGTGGACCTGAGCTGTGCTGGGGATAGACCCTCTAAGAGGCCACTAATGGGTGGCTAGGCGTTTCGTGACAAATGGTGAATAAGAAACTGGAGGAATAATGGATATTTTCATGGCATACCTAAATCAAAATTCCCATTTGTATGACAAAATGATAATTCTACTATCCTAGCCATTGTGCATAATGTTGTTTAGTACAATCAGGAGCAAAACACAAAGACAGGAAGGACCCTCTACGTCAAGAAGACAAAGCAAGTAGGAGTAGAGACTGACCAAAGAACAAATCCAATGTTGGAGATAATGGGAAGAAGTACTTTATTGTTACTAATACAGAGGGACCCAACACGGTCCGTGTTCCAGCGTCACAGAATGCCTACATCAGGGGTCTTGTTTCAATTCCTCAGAAAGCGCTGTGTTTTTCAAAACAGTCAAAATATGCTAACTCAAGGGACTGTAGTACAACCAAAGCAGCCAAAAGGCATGCACAAAAAACTAAACACTGCTGGTCCATTAGGGTCTCCTCATTGTGTGGAAATGAGCAGACCCTACTGGGGCCAGCAGTGTTTGGATTTTTGTGAGAACAGCCATGTGGTTCATACTTAGTAAGCTGAGCCGTACAGTGCAGACTTGAACATTTTATGGCTGTGTGTAATTTAGGCATCAAGTACTTGCATTCATGAAATATTGGCATGACAATTTACATGTGCATTGACAAATTGTTTTTGTTTGTTTTTTTAAAGGATAAGCCCATGGGAAAATACAATATTAGGTAAAAAGTACAAAGAAAGCAGAATACACAAGGAAAAATCATATATGCTATTAAAAGATGAGACAACACAAAACTCAATTGGTAAGCAATGTGTTTGTTTATAAAGTTAAGTATCTGTAAGATGTCCTGTAATCCATGGATACAATCATTTGAATTGTTAAGCAGAACTGGAATGCCAAAAGAAGAAACACTGAGGTGAACTCTATAACAGGACATGTATTAAAGGCAATAGTTATGGTGCCCAGGGCCGATCTTAGGCAGGGGCGAGAGGAGAGGTCGCACAGGGCCCCACGCCGCTCCCTCCTGCTCCCCACCACTGCCGCGATCTGACTCCTTGCCTCCCCTCCCCCGAGCCGCAGGGTGCCCTCCCGGCACATGCCCGAGGCCGCCTTGGTGGAGTAGTGGAGTCTTCAGGGCAGGAAAGATCACCAGTCTTTCCTGCCCCCTGCCGGCGCTGATGCCTTGTTGCCACATCACTCTTTAAAAATGGCTGCCGAGACTGTTGGCTCAGGCAGCCAAGTGAAGATTCAATTACTGTTTCATTATTGCTACCAAGCATTACATATTAAGCAGATTTGTTTTAATTAATTTATCTAGTCCTTACATGCACATGCTTTTGTTTTTTAAACCCAAAGGTTTCCTATGATAGCATTGTGCATATTTGAATTAGTTTTTCTGTACAAGTTTTGCTTGATTTGTCTTTATTTGAAAAAAAAAAAATGTTTAAAATGCATCTTGTCAACAAGGGGTGGGGCTAGGTGGGGGGGGGGGGGGGCACCACCTAACTGGTCTGCACAAGGTCCCGCAATTTCTAAGACTGGCCCTGATGGTGCCCATTTCAAGCCTATTCTATACACAAAAGCAGTTGCCTACCTTTCTTTATAGAATAATAGCACAAGTGACTGAAAATGTGTGTACATTTAAGTCCTACAGCTGGAGTAAATGCACATGTCTAGTCAGTGGCGTACCAAGGGTGGGGGCGGTCCGCCCCGGGTGCACGCCGCTGGAGGGTGCCGCGCTCTGTCAGCTTCATTTGTTTTCATGCTCCATCTGCCCTGGAAAGGGTATGATACATACCTGTAGCAGTTGTTCTCCGAGGACAGCAGGCTGATTGTTCTCACGACTGGGTGACGTCCGCGGCAGCCCCCACCAACCGGAAAAAAGGCTTCGCGGGACGGTCGGGACGCAGGGCACGCCCACCGCGCATGCGCGGCCGTCTTCCCGCCCGTGCGCGACCGCTCCCGCCAGTTGAATAACTAGCAAAAGATGAAACACACAACTCCAAAGGGGAGGAGGGAGGGTAGGTGAGAACAATCAGCCTGCTGTCCTCGGAGAACAACTGCTACAGGTATGTATCATACCCTTTCTCCGAGGACAAGCAGGCTGCTTGTTCTCACGACTGGGGTATCCCTAGCTCTCAGGCTCACTCAAAACAAGAACCCAGGTCAATTGAACCTCGCAACGGCGAGGGTACAACAGAAATTGACCTACGAAGAACAACTAACTGAGAGTGCAGCCTGACCAGAATAAATTCGGGTCCTGGAGGGTGGAGTTGGATTTACACCCCAAACAGATTCTGCAGCACCGACTGCCCGAACCGACTGTCGCGTCGGGTATCCTGCTGGAGGCAGTAATGAGATGTGAATGTGTGGACAGATGACCACGTCGCAGCCTTGCAGATCTCTTCAATAGTGGCTGACTTCAAGTGGGCCACCGACGCTGCCATGGCTCTGACACTATGAGCCGTGACATGACCCTCAAGAGTCAGCCCAGCCTGGGCGTAAGTGAAGGAAATGCAATCTGCTAGCCAATTAGAGATGGTGCGTTTCCCGACAGCGACCCCTAGCCTGTTAGGGTCGAAAGAAATAAACAATTGGGCGGACTGTCTGTTGGGCTGTGTCCGCTCCAAGTAGAAGGCCAATGCTCTCTTGCAGTCCAATGTGTGCAACTGACGTTCAGCAGGGCGGGTATGCGGCCTGGGGAAGAATGTTGGCAAGACAATTGACTGGTTAAGATGGAACTCCGACACCACCTTCGGCAGGAACTTTGGGTGGGTGCGGAGCACTACTCTGTTGTGATGAAATTTGGTATATGGAGCATGAGCTACCAGGGCTTGAAGCTCACTGACCCTACGAGCTGAAGTAACTGCCACCAAGAAAATGACCTTCCAGGTCAAGTACTTCAGATGGCAGGTATTCAGTGGCTCAAAAGGAGGTTTCATCAGCTGGGTGAGGACGACGTTGAGATCCCATGACACAGTAGGAGGCTTGATAGGGGGCTTTGACAAAAGCAAGCCTCTCATGAATCGAACGACTAAAGGCTCTCCAGAGATGGCTTTACCTTCCACACGATAATGGTAAGCACTAATCGCACTAAGGTGATTCCTTACTGAGTTGGTCTTGAGGCCAGACTCTGATAAGTGCAGAAGGTATTCAAGCAGGTTCTGTGCAGGGCAAGAACGAGGTTCTAGGGCCTTGCTCTCACACCACACGACAAACCTCCTCCACTTGAAAAAGTAACTCTTTTTAGTGGAATCCTTCCTAGAGGCAAGTAAGACCCGGGAGACACCCTCAGACAGACCCAACGCAGTGAAGTCTACGCCCTCAACATCCAGGCCGTGAGAGCCAGAGACTGAAGGTTGGGGTGCAGCAACGCTCCGTCGTTCTGCGAAATGAGAGTCGGAAAACACTCCAATCTCCACGGTTCTTCTGAGGACAACTCCAGAAGAAGAGGGAACCAGATCTGACGGGGCCAGAAGGGCGCTATCAGAATCATGGTGCCGCGGTCTTGCTTGAGCTTCAGTAAGGTCTTCCCCACCAAAGGTATGGGAGGATAAGCATACAGGAGGCCGGTCCCCCAATGAAGGAGAAAGGCATCTGACGCTAGCCTGCCGTGTGCCTGAAGTCTGGAACAGAACAGAGGCAGCTTGTGGTTGGTCTGAGAGGCGAAAAGGTCCACCGAGGGGGTGCCCCACGCTCGGAAGATCTTGCGTACCACTCTGGCATGGAGCGACCACTCGTGCGGTTGCATGACTCTGCTCAGTCTGTCGGCCAGACTGTTGTTTACGCCTGCCAGGTACGTGGCTTGGAGGAGCATGCCGAACCGACACGCCCAACGCCACATCCCGACGGCCTCCTGGCACAGGGGGCGAGATCCGGTGCCCCCCTGCTTGTTGACGTAATACATTGCAACCTGATTGTCTGTCCGAATTTGGATAATTTGGCAGGACAGCCGATCTCTGAAAGCCTTCAGTGCGTTCCAGATCGCTCGGAGCTCCAGGAGGTTGATCTGCAGATCCTTTTCCTGGAGGGACCACAGACCCTGGGTGTGAAGCCCATCGACATGGGCTCCCCACCCCAGGCGAGATGCATCCGTCGTCAGCACTTTCGCAGGCTGCGGAATTTGGAATGGACGTCCCAGGGTCAAATTGGTCCGTATGGTCCACCAGAGCAGTGAAGTGCGGCAACTGGTGGAGAGGCGGATGACATCTTCTAGATTCCCGGTGGCTTGGAACCACTGGGAAGCTAGGGTCCATTGAGCAGATCTCATGTGAAGACGAGCCATGGGAGTCACATGAACTGTGGAGGCCATATGACCCAGAAGTCTCAACATCTGCCGAGCTGTGATCTGCTGGGACGCTCTGGTCTGCGAAGCCAGGGCCAAGAGGTTGGTGGCCCTCGCTTCGGGAAGGTAGGCCTGAGCCGTCTGGGAATTCAGCAGCGCTCCTATGAATTCCAGAGATTGAGTTGGCTGGAGATGGGACTTTGGGTAATTTATCACAAACCCCAGCAGCTCCAGAAGTTGAATAGTGCACTGCATGGACCGGAGGGCTCCTGCCTCCGAGGTGTTCTTGACCAGCCAATCGTCGAGATATGGGAACACGTGCACTCCCAGCTTGCGTAGGTAGGCCGCTACCACCACGAGGCACTTGGTAAACACTCGTGGGGCAGAGGCGAGCCCAAAGGGCAGCACACAATACTGAAAGTGCCGTGCGCCCAGGCGGAATCTGAGATACTGTCTGTGAGCTGGCAGTATCGGTATGTGAGTATATGCGTCCTTTAAATCCAGGGAACATAGCCAATCGTTTTTCTGAATCATTGGCAGAAGGGTGCCCAAGGAAAGCATCCTGAACTTTTCTTTGACCAGGAATTTGTTCAGGCCTCTCAGGTCTAGGATGGGACGCATCCCCCCTGTTTTCTTTTCCACAAGGAAGTACCTGGAATAGAATCCCTGCCCTTCCTGCCCGGGTGGTACGGGCTCGACCGCATTGGCGCTGAGAAGGGCGGAGAGTTCCTCTGCAAGTACCTGCTTGTGATGGGAGCTGAAAGACTGAGCTCCCGGAGGACAATTTGGAGGCAGGGAGGCCAAATTCAGGGCGTATCCGCACCGCACTATTTGGAGAACCCACTGGTCGGAGGTTATGAGAGGCCACCTTTGGTGAAAAAATTTTAACCTCCCTCCGACCGGCAGATCGTCCGGTACGGACACTTGTAGGGCGGCTATGTTCCCATGGATCCAGTCAAAAGCCCGTCCCCGGCTTTTGCTGTGGAGGCGCAGGGGGCTGCTTAGGCGCACGCTGTTGACGAGAACGAGCGCGCTGGGGCTGTCCCTGTGCCTGACGAGGCCTTCGGGCCGGCTGGTTGTACCTACGCTTCGCAAAAGAATAGGGTGCAGCCTGCCGGGCCCGGGAAAAACGTCCACCTGTGGAGGTGGATGCTGAAGGCGCCCGGTGGGAGAGCTTGTCAAGAGCGGTTTCCCGCTGATGCAGTTGGTCCACCATCTGCTCGACCTTCTCACCGAAAATATTATCCCCCCGGCAAGGGACGTCAGCCAGTCTCTGCTGGGTGCGGTTGTCCAGGTCAGAGGCGCGCAGCCATGAGAGCCTGCGCATCACTATACCTTGGGCCGCATCACGAGATGCCACGTCACAGGTGTCAAAAATACCCCTGGACAGGAACTTTCTGCACGCCTTCAGCTGCCTGACCACCTCCTGATAAGGCCTGGACTGCTCCGGCGGGAGCTTATCGACCAGGTCCGCCAGCTGTTGCACATTGGTCCGCATGTGGATGCTCATATAGAGCAGGTATGACTGGATGCGGGTCACGAGCATGGAGGATTGGTAGGCCTTCCTCCCAAACGAGTCCAGAGTGCGAGACTCCCGCCCCGGGGGCGCCGAGGCGGTATCCCTCGAACTCCGTGCCCTCTTGAGAGCAGAATCCACGACCGCTGAATCATGGGGCAATTGGGGCCGCATGAGCTCTGGGTCAGAGTGGATCCTGTACTGGGACTCTGCTTTCTTGGGAATGGTGGGGTTAGTTAACGGTCTCACCCAGTTCCGGAGCAGCGTCTCCTTCAGGACATTGTGCAGCGGCACCGTGGAGGACTCTCTAGGTGGTGATGGATAGTCGAGGACCTCGAGCATCTCGGCCCTCGGCTCTTCCACAGAGACCACGGGGAAGGGAATGCTAATAGACATATCCCGCACAAAGGAGGCAAAGGAGAGACTCTCAGGAGGTGAGAGCTTCCTCTCCGGTGAAGGCGTGGGGTCCGAGGGAAGGCCCGTAGACTCCTCTGAGGAGAAATATCTCGGGTCCTCCTCTTCCCCCCACGAGTCCTCATCCTCGGTATCGGACATTAGCTCATGTAGCTGAGTCCGGTACCGGGCCCGGCTCGACGTCGAGGCACCGAGGTCTCGGTGTCGTCGAGCGGTGGACTCCCGGGACGTCGACGGGGACTCCACCTGCGTGGCGCAAGCACCCCCGGCGCCGGCACAGCCTGGCGCATCAGCCCTTCCAGGATCCCCGGAAGGATGGCTCTGAGGCACTCGTCCAGGCCCGCTGCCGGGAAAGGCGGTGGGGCCGGCAAGGGTGTCGGTGCCGGAAGCTGCTGGGGGCCAGGAGACGGCACCGAGGTGCCGGAACCCCGACGCGTCGGTACCTCCACAACCGACGGAGACCTCTCCTCACGATGATGACGCTTCGGCGTCGCCTCTTCTTCGGGATGCACCGAAGGCGACCGGTGACGACGCTTCTTATCCTTCCGATGCACGTCACCGGCGCCGGAGGGCATGGAGGAGGAGGAGGTCGATCCCCCTCGGTCTCGAGGTACCGGGTCAGACAGGGTTCGGTCCCGTGGGCCACGAGCTGAGGGCGTGACCGGGGCCGACTGCCCACGCGGCCTCTCACCCCCACTCTCACCGGAGGACCGGCGGGCCGACGGGACCTGTTCTCCTGGGGTCGCTGCCATCGGTGCCGATGTCTCGGGCATCGATACCGGTACCGAAGGGCCGGGCGTCGATACCGATGCCGTCGAGGTCGACGTCGAGGGGCCGGCGCAAGTTCCAAAAAGACGGTCCCGCAGAACTTGCCTCGCAACCTGAGTCCGTTTCCGGAGACCGAGACACAAAGAACACGACTTGAGATTGTGCTCCGGCCCGAGGCACTGGAGGCACCAAGCGTGGGTGTCGGTCTGCGAGATCGGCCGGCCGCAGCGACCACACTTTTTAAATCCACTCGGGACCTTTGAGGACATCGACGGAAAAATCGCGTCGGCGAAGTCAAAATCGTCAATGGTGGCTAAAATCACACCACGAAAAAAGAAAACGACCGTGCGGCCACTAGGCCGCCACGCAGCGTCCCCGCTGGAAGCGAGGGAAAAGAAGGGGAGCGCATGCTCCACACGCGCAGGGTCTCTCTTTTTTTTTTTTTTTTTTTTTTTGAAGAGAGAAAATAAAAGGAAAATAAATTTAAATTAACGAAGCGCGATCCGCGTATACGCGATCGCAAGAATCCGGCGGCTGAAGTAGAGAGAGCGGCAAAGCACGACTCTCTCCAGGCGCGGAAAAAAAGGAACTGGCGGGAGCGGTCGCGCACGGGCGGGAAGACGGCCGCGCATGCGCGGTGGGCGTGCCCTGCGTCCCGACCGTCCCGCGAAGCCTTTTTTCCGGTTGGTGGGGGCTGCCGCGGACGTCACCCAGTCGTGAGAACAAGCAGCCTGCTTGTCCTCGGAGAACAGGAAGTAACCTGTTCCAGGGCACAGGGAGCATGGAAACGAACGAAGCTGACCATTGCGCGGCACCCCCCGCCCCCCAGCGGCGTGCACCCGGGGGAGGAGGGTTCTTTTGTCGGGGTGGGGGGTGTCCTTTCACCGGGGGGGGGGGGGGTCGCTGCACCCGGGGGGGCGGGGCACATCGGCGATCCGCCCCGGGTGTCAGCCCCCCTAGGAACGCCACTGTGTCTAGTTGTGTGCTAGAGTGCACATACATTACAGTATTCTATAAATTATGCATATACTTAGGCACTCCACCCATGCATACTCTCACTGTGAAAGTACACGTCATCCAATCATGAATGTTTAGAACACTGCCATTTACATGTCTGTAACCAGGAAGCTCCTTATATACATAGAATAGAAACATAGAATCATGACGGCTGATAAGAGCCAGATGGCCCATCCAGTCTGCATTTCCTCAGTAACCACTAACTCCTCCTTTTCCTAAGGGATCCCACATGCCTGCTCTATGCTTTTTTTAAATTCTGACACTGTTAAGTCGGGTTATTTTAGTACAGGGGATGGGTGGGAATGGAAGAGAGTCCAGTGGAGACAGGCAACAATGGGTTAGATTCCAGTGGGGGACGGGCAGGGACAGGAGAGATTTCTGTCCCCGTGCAACTCTCTACATTTAACAGGAACTCTCAAAATCAAATCTCAAGGGAAATTATTTTCTCAATGGGAGAAAATACTGAAGCAACTAGATAGTAAGTTTTAAACACAAGTGGATTTTAAGCTGTTGTAAATTAATGAGGACTTGCTGCTGCTAGAGGGCATCCATTTTGTGATGGAGAGACATGGCTATACTGCCTCTTCAGGGAAATCAAAGGAGCTGATTGCTTTTCTGCTGGCAAAATGGCTGCTCACAGAAATGACCCAAAGTTCCTTTCAATGTAAACTAGCTAAGGCTCCCCTTCAATGTAGAATGTATTGTCTTGCCCTAGGGATACTTTGTCTGACTTCCTTTCTTAATGCCTTTACTTTCAATACTATTGCATCAAATCCCTATGAAGCATTCAGTGAAGGTGTGGTGAGAACAGAGGAGGTTTGGTCTGTATAATAGTCTAGCACTACATTCGAGGCATGGCAATTGCCTTCTTCCACTGCAAAGTATTTCTGTCAGTACTTTAATTTCAGTAAATTGTAGTTCTAGAAACATAGAAACATGGCGGCAGATAAGGGCCGTATTGCCCATCCAGTCTGCCCATCCTCAGTAATCACTAACTCTTTCTTTCCTAAGGGATCCCACATGCCTGTCCTATGCTTTCTTAAACTCCGACACAGTCCCCGTCTCCAGACCTCCACCGGGAGGCCATTCCACTCATCCACCAACCTTTCCGTAAAAGAGTATTTTCTTAGAATTCTCCTAAGCCTATTTCCTCTTAATTTCATTGTATGCCCCCTCACTCCAGAGTTTTTCCTTCATTTGAAAAGACTCACCTCCTGTACATTAACGCCACTGAGGTATTATACATCTCTATCATATCCCCTCTCTCCCGGCTCTCTTCCAGCATATACATGTTGAGGTCCCCAAGCCTGTCCCTATATGTTTTATGACTGATACCACTTACCAGTTTCATAGTTGCCCTCTGGACTGACTCCATCCTACATTTAGGTGTACTTTATAGAATATGCCTAGGCATGTTTCATTTTGGTGCCAATTTTTTAGGTGTGAGATATAGAATCTAGTTTGATGAAGGCGGTTAGCTTAGCAGAGTTTAAAAAGGGGTTAGACGGTTTCCTAAAGGACAAATCCATAAACCACTAGTAAATGGACTTGGGAAAAATCCACAATTCCAGGAATAACATGTACAGAATGTTTGTACGTTTGGGAAGCTTGCCAGGTGCCCTTGGCCTGGATTGGCCGCTGTCGTGGACAGGATGCTGGGCTCGATGGACCTTTGGTCTTTTCCCAGTGTGGCATTACTTATGTACTTATGATGTCCCATTTTGCAGAGAGGTTCTAAGTGGGGGGGGGGGGGGGGGGAATGGAACATCCAGCACATGACATTCACATTTCCCTAGTATTCTACCAAAAGACTCCGATGAATATGGAGCCTTTTGTAAAATATGTATAAAGACGTTGGCAATTACACGCGTGGAAGAAGCAATTTAATAGAAACAGATAGAAAAGAAAGCAACATCACCATGTGGTTTCCACATATAAGTGCTGGTGATTCTGCAACTACCACGTTTAAGTGCCTCCACTGCTTGTAAATTCATCTCATGCATAGTTATTGTGGATATCCTAAAAAAACAAGTGGCTGGATGCACTCCGATGACTGGGTCCCATGCATAAGTTTGAACTATAAGAAACCATGAATTAGGGACAGGAATTGAGCAAAATTAGGATAACAGCAAAGACCTCTTCTCTTTCTCAACCAAGCTTGGCTCTTTTGTCTACCTGCTATCATTTCCTGGTCATACTTACTATCTCTGTCCTGGGAGGTCAGCTGGGTATGACCTTTCTTTCCCTCCAATCGAGGGCTGGCCTCTGGGACCACCCCTGCTACCTGATGGCAGGCTCTGTCTTTACCTCCTCCTTCCAAGTAACTTCTTGTCAGTGTTGCCAGGTGGGCGGTTTTACCGCCCAATTGGGCGGTTTTCCGCGACCCGCCGCGGGAAATTTTTGCCCGCGGCGGGTTGCGGTTTTTTGGGCTGCTTTTTCGGCCGCGGGGGGCGGGGTTAGTGACATTTTTGGGCGGGGTTAGTGACGTAGGAGGCGGGGCCGATGACGTGGGAGGCGGGGCCGATGACGGGGAGGCGGGGCCGGTGACGGGGGAGGCGGGGCCGGTGACAGCGGGGGCGGGGTTGATGACGGCGGGGGCGGGGGTGATGACGCGGGGGTGGGGGTGTCAGGGGCGGGGTTTGAGTTTGGGCGGGTTTTGGGCGGCTTTTGTGCTGGATTGGGTGGGAAAAAAATTTCCCACCTGGCAACACTGCTTCTTGTACTGTCCCCTAGTCTTTGTACTTTTTGAAAGAGTAAACAATCAATTTACATTTACCCATTCTGCTCCACTTAGACCTCAATCATATCCCCCCTCAGCCATCTCTTTTCCAAGCTGAAGAGTCCTAACCTCTTAAGCCTTTCCTCATATGAGAGTCGTTCCATTCCCTTAATCATTTTGGTTGCCCTTCTATGCAAAGAAAGCTTGTTTGAAAGGAGGCTAGTACTCTTGCTTCTTGGGGTTAAATCAAGGACTGGGCAAAAGTATTGGAAGGTGTTGTACACATAAAGGGGAAGATTCTATATATGGCGCTAAAAAACTGGCGCACAAATGAGTGCCAACTAAGCGTATTGTATAAGTGGCGCCCAGATTTAGGCGCAGTATATAGAATATGCTTAGTTGATATCTTAGCACATAAAACTACACACCTCCATTTACACCAACGAAATTGCGGCATAAATCCCAACACATAGATTTAGGCACACTGGGCCATATTCTATAACTACGTGCGTAAATTTCAGAACGGCCACAATATCCATTTCCCCACCCATAACCACACCCCTTTTTGCCTGCACACGTTAGAAGTTAGGCGCACTGCATTACAGAATGCGCTTAGCGAGTTGTGCGTGTAAATTCTAATTATTGCCAATTAGTGCTCATTATTGTTAAGAACTGTTATCAACACTGATTAGCTTGTTAAGCCAATTAAGTTATGCACGTTGTTATAGAATACACTTGGATTTCGGCGTGGATCTCTAAGCGCACTATACAGAATCTGGGGGGAAATGACTTGCAGGAGTTTTGAGGTTTGTTTATTTTTTATTTTTTAACCTTAATGCTGCCGAACTCTTACCTGTGCTGTTACCATCTTTTGATTGATTTGTCTTCTTCATTACTACTTCTTAATATGTTTGGTGCATTCTGTACCGGTTTTGGTTTTCCTTGGCAGTATACTTTCCACACATCATAAGTTAAAAGGGCTGTAGATATGATTCAGAGCTAGGCTTTGGTGTGAAAAATGCTTTTCAAAGGCTTCTTCCTGCTGTTTAACTTTGCAAAGTCATTTGACAAGAAATCAGAACAGTCTTAACTTTTAACAACACCAGGCTGTTATCACTCAAGTTTAAACATTTAATAATTCTGCTTTTTTAAGGCACATTCAGCTACTTAAATATTGGAGCACTGCAGGATATCACTGAACTGAGCAAGCCAGATTTTGTTTTAAATCCTGAGAGGTACTTTGGAGAAAAGACAGAGCCGAGGCATGCGGAAAACATGAAGCTTCCCACACTTGCAGAAAGTAAGCATTCATTCATTTTATTTTCATTACCGGACTCCCAATGATCCCTGAGCAATGAGCGAAGGTCACCAGTGGATGGGTTTTTATCCGTCTGCTGCTGCGTTGTAATGAAGACACATAATAGAAGCTTTCCATCTCTTTCAGCTTAGCAGGTCCCTGCTGCAAATACAACATCAATTGGAATATTTTAAAAAAATGCTTTAAATAAGAATCCTGCAAAGTGAATTCCATTTTAGTTGTGCATTTACCGGATGATATTCAGAGCGAGTTAAGTGGGCAGAAGAGGCTGTGGCTTGCTTAACTTGTTCTGAGCCACCAAACCACCAATATCCAGTGACACTAAACTAGGCAGTGCCACTGAATATTGTCTCGGACCATTCACCAAAAAAGGGGGCTGATCAGAGATGGTACAAGGGACGGTTCTAGGTCAGTTACCACCTGGACAATTCCCACCTAAGACAATTCTCACTGAACCAATTCCTACCACACCAGCGAGGACAATTCCCACCCATAACCCCCCCCCCCCCCCAAAAATAAAAATACAAAACACACAAGGCAAGTAATCTCCCTCCCTTTTCTCTTCCAGATCGTACCCCCTCACACTCCCCCCGCCCCACATTATCTATTACACATCCCTTTCCCCTTCCAGACATGCAGTTCGTGTGTGTGTGTGGGGGGGGGGGGGGGGCAAATGCCCCCCCACACCCCCAAACTAGGTTTCAACCTAATTCAGCCTCTCAAAATGACACACTGTTTACAATTTATATCAAATTACTACTCTACATATGAAAAGTTATTCTGTTGTTATATGTCCTCTGTGTACATCCGTATGCTGCTCTAACCTCCTTGTTCCAGACCTGATAAAAGAAAGAAGCTACGATCAGTTTAAAAAAAAAAAAAAAGAGAACGGCATGCAGATCCAAGATGGCCGCAACTCGCTAAGTAGCTGCGAGTCTCGATCTCCTTGCTAAAAAAAAAATGCCTAAACGGAGAGGGAGATTAGCAGTCAGAGCTTCCCCGCTAACTCCCTCCTTACCTGGTCCTTTAGATCGCTATCTGAGGCCGCAGGGAGTTCTTCTTGAAGGCGGAATGCCGCCAGTGGGAGACGCCGGCGAACTGGAGATTTCGGCGTTCCCTGGCCTCGACGTCACCTTGAGCCCCGCCGAGCGCACCCCTCCTCCCCAACCGCTAGGCGCCAGTTCCTACCTCGAGGATTCGACAGGGTCCACCCCGGAAGAGGGCAGGGGCCCAGAAGATCGTCGAATGGAAGCTGTTACTACATCTGGGGCTGGACTGGAGGGCAGTTTGCCCATGGAAATGCCGCGGATTGAGGAGAGAAGCCCTGAGGAACAGAGTGCGACCCCTGAGCAGACTGTAAGGTTTGAAATTCCCATAGAATTCCTGGTAAAACCAAAAGAGGTTACATTAGAAGCTTTGTGGGATTTAGTTTCTAACCTTGGACAGATATTCTTAAAACAAACTAATGAGGTATTGCCTAAATTAAAAACCTTGGAAAAAGATTTACAAAAGAAAGAAGAGCAGATTAAGGACTTGAATGATAAAGTTGTTAAAATGGACCAAAGAATTATGAAATTTGAAACAGTACAACCTACTATGATTAAAGACTTGACGAACCTAAGGGTTAAAATGGAAATTTTTGATAATTACACTGAAAATTATAACCTTAGATTTGTCAATTTTCCTAAACTTCAAAATGTTGCTCCCTTGGAAATGTTGAAGTGCTATATGCGCAAAATACTATTAATTCCCGAACAAAATATACCACCAATGACTATGGCTTATTATATCCCTGGGAAAGACCTGAATCAACCTGAAGCTCCGATAGATGTTTCTCTTTTGTTGGAGACCTCGGACACTGACTTAGCGACTGCAGCCACATTAGTGGCGACAGTCGCACTATTACCAGATAAGAGTTGGATCTTTCGTCTGTTTTTCCGTAACAAGGACAAATCTTTTTTAGGTTTTAAAGTATTATTATTTCCGGATGTCTCTAAGGAGACAAGACGACGGAGGAAACAATTTCTGCTCCTTAAACCTGAAATTCTGCACTTGGGGGGCACCTTTTTTTTAAGGTACCCCTGCAAGTGCATAATAAAGTTTAGGGATAAAAAATATGTATTTACAGAACCTGCCCATGTGTCGGCGCTTATAGCCTCAGTGAAAGTGGAAAAGCGCTAATTATAAGAATTAACTCCGCTTAGTTGGATTTGCATATCTTGCGATATTTTTTTTTTCCTTTGTAATGTTTTTCTCCCACAGATTTCCGAAATCTTGGATCCGAATTTATGGACTTGAGTATTGTTTTCTTTTGAAAATGTGAGGAATTCTTTTTTTTTCACCTTTTCTTTTTTTTTTTCTTGATATTAGGTTTGACTATGTTATTGATAAAGGGATACTTTCCTACACAAGATGTTTTCTTGTAATAAATTTAACAATATGAATAAATAAATAAATTAAAAAAAAAAAAAAAAAAAAGGTTAGGGAGGGTGGGAAATGATCAGGGTGGGGTGGGGAATCCTTGGTGGGAATCAGGGGCATAGCCGGACACCTAACTTTGGGTGGGCCTGGACTCAAGATGGGTGGGCAGAAGAACCCCTCCCTGTCCCATAGGTGATTTGGTCTCTCCTTGTCTCACCTGCATGCCATCTGCTATTTACAAGGTATGCAGGAGGGACAGTAAGGGAATCAACATAGGTGTTATGCTACTGGGTGGGCCTGGCCCACCCTTGGCTACGCCACTGGTGGGAATTGTCCCCCTTAAGTGGGAATTATCTCGGGGGGGAATTGTCATAGGTGGGAACTCACCTGATACCCAAGCGACAGCACTGAGGAGGCTCAGCGGCCTAATTTAGGACAGCTGAAAAGCTGCTGAGCAATGCGGGTGCTGGCACTGAATATCAGGCTGTTATTTTCTGGAGATTGCTATAATCTCTTACACTTCATTTGGATTCATTACAATTTGAATGGTAACGATGTGTTCTGCAGAGGGAAGTTAGGAGGGTAAGTTAATTTCAAAGCAGCAGAGCTTGTTTAGATCAGTAGCGTTCCTAGAGGGGGCGGTGGGGGCGGTCCGCCCCAGGTGCACGCCGCTGGGGTGGTGCCGCGCGCGCCTGTCCTCCATTGGTCCATGCTTCTTTGCCCCGGAACAGGTTACTTCCTGTTTTCCGGGGCAGAGAAGAAGCATGGCCCAATGGAGGGCAGGCGCGCGCGGCACCCCCCCAGCGGCGTGCACCCAGTGGCGGGGAGGTTCCTTCTCGGGGGTGTCCTTTCGCCGGGGGGGGGGTCCGCGCTGCATCAGGGGGGGGGCGCTGCACCCGGGGGGGGGGGCGCTGCACCCGGGGGGGGGGGGCGGGGCGCATCGGCGATCCGCCCCGGGAGCCAGCCCCCCCAGGAACGCCACTGGTTCAGTTTCTTCAAAATATCAACTGTCCTCCTTGCTTTCTTTTTTGGTCTTGCTGTTAGATTGTGTTTCATTTTGTTGATGTCGTTAGCGTTCATTAACGTAAGCAGCCATAACTGTCTATCTCCTCACACCCACAATAAATTCCCTCAGAATAACAAAACTAGAATTACTGATTGGGAAAAAACATTGGTTGCACTTTTCATTTAGAAATAATTCCTCAGTACTTCAGTTAGCTGTCTCTTCACTTTAAACCAATTATCCAACTTATTTTAGCTGCATAGTTAAGAGATGCCCAGTTCGTTTAACCTGCTTTGATAGGTTAGGCTGCCTTCCTGGCCACCACTTTGAGAACTTGAGAGTTCCGTGAGATGCCCTAACCTGGAAAGCCTGTACCCAACTCCTTTCACTGCAGCTCGCATGCTGAGTGGCACACCAGATGGCCTGGTGTGATACTGCAAACCCATGCAACTCAGTGTCCCACTATCATTGTTCCTATTTTCTAAAAAAAAAAAAGGTCTCAACTACTATCACGCTAGCCGCATCTCAAAAAAGATATAGTGGAATTAGTGTTAGGAGGAAAGAGGAAAGGACAGAAGAGTGACAAGTGATGGGAAAGGAGGAAAGAGAAGGGAAAAGAGTGAAGAGTGCAACGGGGAAGAAACAAAATAGGGGAATAAAGATTGAACTCCTTGAGATATACACACTCCTCTTCAAATCCCCTATCCACATACACACCCTGAAATCCCCTATCCATATGTAGTCCATTCATAGCAAAGACTCTTTCTCTGGAACCCAGTATGTGTGTGCATCCTAAATCTAGCCAGTAGGTGTCACTGTTGTGCAATGACTGCCTCCTGAGTAGGAGATATAAATGCTTCCAATTCTCTCTAGCTTTTTAATCTGAGTGACAGATACGTTGATTACTCTCCAACCCCCCCCCCCCCCCTTTTTTTATATCAATGCATTCATTATATATGTACCTCATTTTTTTGTTAAAGGCAACACGGGAGACCAGGGAACTTAAAAGGAAATAGCATGCATGCAGCATGCTGTGTTTTAGAAGTAGAATTGGCAAATAAATTAATATGCTACTTGGCCATCCAATTTGCATGAAAAAAGTAAAAATATTGCTTTCTTGATTGATTTTGTTTTGCTTACATATGTTGGTACTTTTTATGGAATATGAAAAAAAAATAGTGCTATACACAACAATATACTGCAAAACTGGCTTGTCCTACGCCAAGGTCTTGTGATGCACATAAATAATAAAGTTGTAATTACATCCTTCTAGCACTGAAAGCAGTATTTGACGAGAAGAGCCTCTTCCCAAAAGAAATTCTGGAACGTGAACATAAAGCAAGGCAAAGACTTCAAAAAATGTCCCGTCAAGATAAAATTAAAGGAAGTCAGAAGCCAGCAAGACTACACGAAACATAAATTCATCCTCGTTAAGTGAGAGCAGGTACTACAACGATGACGATCATATCTTACAAGATGAGAAGTTTTATGACGCACTGTATCACGGAGAACTGTCAAAGCATTCACTATGCAGACTTTGAAGGATTTTTAAAGAGACATTATGTGCAACTTTTCACTTAGAAAATTATTCCAGGGAAGGTGCCTACACGCATTTGCACCTGCTAATTTGTGTGAATACTTTTTCCAGAGAAAATTATATGTATAGCTTAGAAAATTCATATTTAGGCTTATAGTTCCAAATCATGCCCTCCAGCCCTACTCAAGAAATACCCCCTCTCACAGTGCTCAAAAGTACCCTGTGAAATGAAATGACACAGTTTCTTTTACCCACAAATGCGATTTAATTTTTTAAAAACCCAGTTTGGCAGGTGAGGTACTGTTTTACATGTGGAAGTGGATGTGAAGCGTCTGTTCATGCTTTCCAAAAATACTAGGACTAGGGGACATCATGCGATGAAACTACAGTGTAGTAAATTTAAAACAAATCGGAGAAAATCTTTCTTCACCCAACACATAATTAAACTCTGGAATTCGTTGCCGGAGAACGTGGTGAAGGCGGTTAGCTTGGCAGAGTTTAAAAAGTGGTTAGACGGTTTCCTAAAGAACAAGTCCATAAACCACTACTAAATGGACTTGGGAAAAATCCACAATTCCAGGAATAACATGAATAGAATGTTTGTACGTTTGGGAAGCTTGCCAGGTGCCCTTGACCTGGAATGGCCGCTGTCGTGGACAGGATGCTGGGCTCAGTGGACCCTTGGTCTTTTCCCAGTGTGGCATTACCTATGTACTTATAAGTATTTTTGAAACTTGCCCTCAGTGGGCCAGATTGTATATATGGTGCTTAAAAAAATCCAAGCAGAAAACATTTCCGCCTAAGCGTATTCTATAAGCGGTATATAGAATACACTTAATCGATAGGTGAGTACCTAAAACTACATGATAGAGGTATATAAAATAATGAGTGGAGTGGAACAGGTGGATGTGAAGCGTCTGTTCACACTTTCCAAAAATACTAGGACTAGGGGGCATGCGATGAAACTACAGTGTAGTAAATTTAAAACAAATGGGAGAAACGTTTTCTTCAGCCAACACATAATTAAACTCTGAAATTCGTTGCCGGAGAACGTGGTGAAGGCGGTTAGCTTGGCAGAGTTTAAAAAGGGGTTAGACGGTTTCCTAAAGGACAAGTCCATAAACCACTACTAAATGGACTTGGGAAAAATCCACAATTCCAGGAATATCATGTATACAATGTTTCTACGTTTGGGAAGCTTGCCAGGTGCCCTTGGCCTGGATTGGCCGCTGTCGTGGACAGGATGCTGGGCTCGATGGACCCTTGGTCTTTTCCCAGTGTGGCATTACTTATGTACATGCATCTGTTTATTTGAACGAAAACATGGCGTAAATCCCGGCGTGTAGATTTAGCCGCACAGGACCATTTTCTTTAACAATGCATGTACATTTTGAAATGCCCATGAAATGCCCATTTCCCTGCCCATAACCACACTCCTTTTTGCCAGCACACATTAAAATGTAGGTGCAGTGCGTTACAGAATAGGAGTTGTGCGCATAAATTCTAAATATTGTCATTTAATGCTCATTATTGCTTGTTAACGTCTAGGAAATTACCATTTTCGAAACAAAAATATAGACATTTTTCAGGTTCAGAAATGGCTACATTCACCACTTGATTTTTGGACATTTTCAGCAAACATCCAGAGTTGGATTTAGATGTCATATCGAAAATGCCCATCCACGTATTCAATCCAACTTCTGATATATTAGTATTGCCACATTGATCTGTTCATCTGGCACAATATGTCATTCCAGAAAACAAAATAAGTTTATACTTCACAACTTGGGCCCTGTATGAATTTTAACCAAGCAAAGGACATGATTTACTAAGTGTTTTCACAAAGATACTAACTGGGTATTTTAATTCTGTAAGGAGCTGTCTAATTTTAGGGGAATGGGACTTAATATACTGCCTTTTCTGTGTTCTTTCAAACTACATATTATATACAGGCACTTATTTGTACCTGGGACAATGGAGGGTTAAGTGACTTGTGCAGAGTCACAATGTGCTGCAGTGGGAATTGCACTCAGTTCCCCAGGATCAAAGTCTGCTGCACTAACCACTAGGCTACTCCTCCTTTAGGCATCAGGAACACATAAATGGCAGTAGGCTAGTCATTCATATGCATACGTGGCCATTTACATGCGTAACTGACCTCTTAGAATAAATATTAGCTGAAAAGTAAGCACCATGTTTTGATGGCATGTACATGCATTAATTATATGATTCTATAATTCATGTGTGTTCAGTGGCGTACCAAGGTGGGGGCGGTCTGCCCCGGGTGCATGCCGCTGGGGGGGTGCCGCGCGCCTGTCGGCTCTTCGTTTTCATGCTCCCTTTGCCCCGGAACAGGTCACTTCCTGTTCCGGGGCAGAGGGAACATGAAAACTAAGAGCCGGCAGGCGTGCGGCACCCCCCCCCCCCCCCCCCCCCGTGGCGGGCACCCGGGGGGGGGGTTCTTTCGCCGGGGGATCGGGGGTTCTTTCACTGGGGGGGGCGTCGCACTGTTCCAGGGGGGCGGGGCGCAACGGCGATCCGCCCCGGGTGTCAGCCCCCCTAGGAACGCCACTGTGTGTGTTCCAGTTAATATCTACGTTCAGACATTTACACCAACCACAGGGACTGGTAGACGTGACTGAGCCTTAAATGTAGGTACATTTTTTGCCGCCCTAGCTTCAAGCATATTTAAGAGTAGAGATATGAGCTTATGAAGGCCAGAATTTTAATTGCCTGTAAAACATAAACATAGCAGGACACCTACATATAAAGAGTTAAAATAATCCAAAACAAGTGCTTAAAGAATAGATTTTTAACAATATAATCAGACATACAATATTTGAATCTTCTAACCAATTTCACTTTCCAGAAAAGGTCTAATCAGAGTATTCAAAGAAAGGCTAGAGTCTATTGTAATCCCCAAGTTCTTTATCTCATTTACAAAAGGGAACTGGGTGGGGGAACCAAGGATGCTTTAACAATAACTCATTATTTCTAAGGCAGTAACATATCATGGAAAGATTAAACAGGGAAGTTAGAGCATCTCAATAGAGAAGTTGCAATAAAGGCAAAGTGCCCTTTATGAACAAAGAGTTAAAAGATTGCAAATGATCCCTGTAAAACTGCCAAGAAGCTTACAAATATAAGCACATAAAACATAATTTAAGATGCCTAAATTCAAATACTAGAAGTTTAAAAAATAAGATGGGAAAATGAAGTAGCTAATAGGCATCTCTGAGAATGAGTTAAAGAAGAATAATCAATGGGACAATGTGATTCCAGGGTACAAATTATATCACAAATCAAACACAGAGTCCAGCATAATGAAATGTAATGTCAGTGTTTCAGTTCTTTCAAGTCGATATCATTAGTGCTTCTAACTGTATAAAAATACACAAGAAGTTTCTGAATTGATTCTTAAAACCTGATAGTAACTTGAATATACAGTATTCTATAAATATATTCAGGTACATTGAAATAATGGTGAGCAGCAGAACACATCAGCTTTCATATGTGCATCGTGAATTGTATAACCCACACTGTGAACATGATGATCATCATATATATTTTAATAAAGTTTTCTTCCTTTGCATATTTCAGTTTGTTCAGTAATCAGGGGCGTAGCCAGACAACCAATTTTGGATAGGCATGGAATTCATGCCCTCCCCCCATCCCTAGCCCCCCTCTGCTCTTCATCCCTCCCTCCCCCTGTAAGCCCACAATATTAAATACCTGAGCAGGAGGGGATCTACAAACCCCGCCAGCCAGTGGCGTAGGGCGGGGGGGGGGGCGGTCCGCCCCGGGTGCACGCCGCTGGGGGGTGTCGGCTCCGCGCTGGTGCACTGCCCTCTCTGCCCCGGAACAGGTTACTTCCTGTTCCGGGACAGAGAGAGCACTGAACCAGCGCGGAGCCGACACACCCCAGCAACGTGCAGTCGGGGCAGATTGGTCTTCCCGCCCGTCCCTCGCCGCAGATATGCGCTCCAGGGGGGGATGCGTGCTCCGGGGGGGGGGTGCTCCAGTGGGAGGAGGATGCGCCGTGCTGCACCCGGGGGGGGGGGGGTGCACAGCGGCGACCCGCCCCGGGTGTCAGCTCCCCTCGCTACGGCTCTGCCGCCAGCTGAAGATTTCCTCCTGCTCAGACAGTCAGCACTCTTCCAAACAAGCCAGCAGCACTTTCCTTGAGCTGATGCCACGGCCAGCAGGCTGTGCATGCATGACAACTAAGCATGTGAAGAGGGGCTGGTGTTGGTTTCAGCTCGAGGCAAGTGCTGCCAGCTAACGTTTGAAAGAGCTCTGGCTGCCCGAGAAGGAGGAAATCTTCAGCTGACGGGGTTTGAGGGCCTCTACAACATGGGCGTAGCCAGACACCCAATTTTGGGTGGGCCTGGGCCCAAGATGGGTGGGCAGAAGACCTCTGCCATGTCCCACAAGTGATTTGGTCTCTCCCTCTCTCACCTGCATGCCATATGGTCTTTCAAACATCCCCCTCCCCCCATACCTTTTAAATAGCAGATTTTTACTGGCAGCGAGCAGCGACTAATACACACTGCTCATGTTGGCCCCACAGCTCTCCCTCTGATGCAACGTCCTGTTTCTGCATAGGCGGGAATACAGCAGAGGGAAGGCTGGTATGCAGGAAGGCCAGTTGTTGGGTATTTTCGGCTGTTGGGGCTTGGGGATCCCTGCCAGACACTTCATAGGTGTGCTGCTACTGGGTGATCCTGAGCCCAAAGTGGGTGGGCCTGGGCCCACCCAGGCCCACCTTTGGTTAGGCCACTGCTCTACAAGCCATAGAAGGTCCCAGAAAACAACAAGGCAAATGATCTGCAAAATCCAACGTGGAAAACAAACCAGCAGATCAGTATAATATCCAAAAAGACTTTATGAATAGCCTGCTAACGAAGGCTATTCATTGTCTATCTGGCGTCATCCAGGATATTCTATTTTATGCTGCTCATGCTGGTTTTTTATGAAGAAGGTTTCTTATATCCTTGCTTTGACATATAATTTGATACCGATCTTATTTAAGAAAGATACAGACTATCCCCTGACGCAGCCCTATTGTTGGGGGAAACACGGCCTGTGTCGGGCATTTGTTTCATACACGGTATCCTCAATAAAGTCTTTTTGGATATTATACTGAACTGCTGGTTTGTTTTCCACTCTACAAGCCATAGCAAGAGTGCACAATTTTGGGTGGGCCCAAGTCCAAAAGCTACACCACTGGTTCAGTTTGTTTGTTTTAATCTGGCAGCCACTGTAAATTTAATCTAATAAAATTCCTGTACACTTAGGGTTACCATTCGTCCGGATTTCCCCGGACATGTCCTCTTTTTGAGGGCATGTCCGGGGCGTCCGGCGGATTTTGCCTGCACCCACGTTTGTCCGGATTTCTGGACAAACGTGGGCGCGGGTGCGGGCAGGCGCGTGCGTGTGGGCGGGCGATCGGCGCCGTGGTAACCCTACTCCCGTCCCCTCCCCTTCCTTACCATGTTCCCTGGTGGTCTAGTGACGTCTTCGAGGCAGGAAAGAGCCCCCTCTTTCCTGCCTGGAGCGCTGCCTCCCCTGTCTATCATCCTCCTCGGTCTGGCTGGGGATTCAAAATGGCCGCCGAGAGTTGAACTCTCGCGAGGCCACTTCAACTCTCGGTGGCCATTTTGAATCTCCAGCCAGACCGAGGAGGATGCAGCAGGCAAGGACAGGCAGCGCTCCGGGCAGGAAAGAGGGGGCTCTTTCCTGCCCCGAAGAGAAGACCCAACTAGACCACCAGGGCTAGATAGTAAGTGAGGGGGGGAACCATGTGACGGGGGGCGGGGAATAGAGGGGCGGAACGAGGACCCGAAGGGGGCGTGGCGGGGGCGGGGTATGAGGCGTGGCGGGGGCGGGGTAGGGGGGCGTGACATGTGTCCTCTTTTTCAGAGGACACAAAATGGTAACCCTATGTACACTTTAACACCATGGTATCAATTGTCTACACAGAGAAAAACTGAACGCTTCCTTGTTCAGTGCCTGTGGCATACCTTATAACTTCTTCCATGCCAGCCTGGTGGATGACATTATAACACCATTCAAATGTAGCCGATCCCCTGAAACGCTGAAGGTGACCCCCAGGGCAGGTACGCATGTTTTTAGTGTCTATGGCGGTGTGATTGATGCTGATTTTTGCGGACAGTTGCAGGCAATTTTTCTGTCCTCAAATGTCCCTTTCTCCTTCTCCGCTGCAGATCGCGTGGCACAGCTGATTTTCCATCGCATTGCCATGCCCCTGCCCGCTCTGTCCCTTCCTTGCCTCCTACAGAACGGGGCGAGTCTGGCTTCGGGTCTACGGGTAGCCGACAGGTGGCCAATGGAGCAAAAGTGTGGGTGAAATATCTGAAGCCTGACTCCACCTTTGGGGGGGGGGGGGGCGAGGTGGTTGCTGCCCATGAAGACAACTCTGTTGTCCTAGGTCAGGAAGGGAAAGAGTGTATTTAAGAGAGTGATGTCTGTTGTTTTTCTTTAATTTTAGGGAATGTATTTATTTATTTATTGCATTTGTATCCCACATTTCCCCACCTTTTTGCGGGTTCAGTGTGGCTTACAATATGATGGAAATACAATTTGTTACAACTTGGTTATGGATTACATTGTGTAGAGTTAAGCGAGACAGTCGAAGTAACGTTAAGGAATATAACAATGGAACACAGACATTGAGACATTGGAAGGGGACAATGGGAGGCTTAAAGGGCAATATTAAGGCATGAAGACATATGGTATACATATTTCTCTGAGTGGAGGTATGAGTGATGTAAGATTACGGGGATGAGATTGCAGAAGTGGATGTATGATGCATTAGTGAACAGTGAGTGTGGACTTTATGTGTTTTGGCTCTTACGTAGATTTTTTCAAAAAGATGGGTCTTCAATAATTTGCGGAAGGAAGCTTGTTCGTGGATCGTTCTTAAGTTGCGCGGCAGTGTATTCCAAAACTGCGTGCTTATGTGAGAGAAGGTTGATGCGTGTAGCGTCTTGTATTTCAGGTCCTTGCAATTGGGGAAGTGAAGGTCGAGGAAAGTTCGAGATGATCTTTTGGCGTTTCTGGGTGGTAAATCTATTAACTCAGACATGTAGGCTGGGGCTTTGCCGTGAATGATTTTGTGGACTAATGTGCATACTTTAAAAGTGACGCTTTCCTTGAGTGGTAGCCAGTGTAGTTTCTCTCGTAATGGCTTTGCACTTTCATATTTTGGTTTTCCGAAGATGAGTCTGGCTGCTGTATTCTGGGCTGCTTGAAGTTTCCTCAGTATTTGCTCTTTGCAACCTGCATGTGTTATTAGGATGATTAAATGTTAAAAGTATATTAGAATCAGGACATGGTACATTTTGTCCTTTTTAATAGGACTGTACTGTACCAGATGTAACATTGTGTAAATACTATGCTTAATTGACATGTTTTGCAACCCCAGTTGCATGGTAAGTTGATTCAGTGGAATACTAACAAGACTTTTGATGATGTGAGGTGTATACAAGTGGGGAGTAACCAAGTATGTGGATTACATGTCCCTGTGTATGAACCCTGCTTACTGCAACATGCCATTAACAATGTGCCTGAAAAGCTACCCATCTGATTAATTACACAGAAGTGATTCAATGTCATGGCTGTGGCTGTGCTCCACATCCAGATCTATTTTTTTCTCAGTAATCTGGCTCTGTGATGTCTCCAGGACTGCCTTTTCTCCAAAGACAAGCAGGCTGATATTCTCACAAGTGGGTGACGCCACGTCGGCCCCGGAGGATTTTAAAGCAAAATCTAAAAATCTCTTCTACGGCGTTCCGTCGCGTGAGCGAACGCACTGCGCATGTGCGCACACCTCTTCCCGCTCGCTGTGCGGACACGCCCCTCAGTTTTTCTTTTTCCGCGTCTGAGGAGACACGGAGTTCGTTAGTGCTTCGTGTTTTCTTCAGGTCCTCGGAGTAAAATCTCTTTTTTTATTTACCCTTTTGGATGTTCTTTATTTTTTCATTTGTACTCTTTCATGGCAGGCTCATTGTGGCTTATACAGTGGGGGAAATAAGTATTTGATCCCTTGCTGATTTTGTAAGTTTGCCCACTGACAAAGACATGAGCAGCCCATAATTGAAGGGTAGGTTATTGGTAACAGTGAGAGATAGCACATCACAAATTAAATCCGGAAAATCACATTGTGGAAAGTATATGAATTTATTTGCATTCTGCAGAGGGAAATAAGTATTTGATCCCCCACCAACCAGTAAGAGATCTGTCCCCTACAGACCAGGTAGATGCTCCAAATCAACTCGTTACCTGCATGACAGACAGCTGTCGGCAATGGTCACCTGTATGAAAGACACCTGTCCACAGACTCAGTGAATCAGTCAGACTCTAACCTCTACAAAATGGCCAAGAGCAAGGAGCTGTCTAAGGATGTCAGGGACAAGATCATACACCTGCACAAGGCTGGAATGGGCTACAAAACCATCAGTAAGACGCTGGGCGAGAAGGAGACAACTGTTGGTGCCATAGTAAGAAAATGGAAGAAGTACAAAATGACTGTCAATCGACAAAGATCTGGGGCTCCACGCAAAATCTCACCTCGTGGGGTATCCTTGATCATGAGGAAGGTTAGAAATCAGCCTACAACTACAAGGGGGGAACTTGTCAATGATCTCAAGGCAGCTGGGACCACTGTCACCACGAAAACCATTGGTAACACATTACGACATAACGGATTGCAATCCTGCAGTGCCCGCAAGGTCCCCCTGCTCCGGAAGGCACATGTGACGGCCCGTCTGAAGTTTGCCAGTGAACACCTGGATGATGCCGAGAGTGATTGGGAGAAGGTGCTGTGGTCAGATGAGACAAAAATTGAGCTCTTTGGCATGAACTCAAATCGCCGTGTTTGGAGGAAGAGAAATGCTGCCTATGACCCAAAGAACACCGTCCCCACTGTCAAGCATGGAGGTGGAAATGTTATGTTTTGGGGGTGTTTCTCTGCTAAGGGCACAGGACTACTTCACCGCATCAATGGGAGAATGGATGGGGCCATGTACCGTACAATTCTGAGTGACAACCTCCTTCCCTCCGCCAGGGCCTTAAAAATGGGTCGTGGCTGGGTCTTCCAGCACGACAATGACCCAAAACATACAGCCAAGGCAACAAAGGAGTGGCTCAGGAAGAAGCACATTAGGGTCATGGAGTGGCCTAGCCAGTCACCAGACCTTAATCCCATTGAAAACTTATGGAGGGAGCTGAAGATGCGAGTTGCCAAGCGACAGCCCAGAACTCTTAATGATTTAGAGATGATCTGCAAAGAGGAGTGGACCAAAATTCCTCCTGACATGTGTGCAAACCTCATCATCAACTACAGAAGACGTCTGACCGCTGTGCTTGCCAACAAGGGTTTTGCCACCAAGTATTAGGTCTTGTTTGCCAGAGGGATTAAATACTTATTTCCCTCTGCAGAATGCAAATAAATTCATATACTTTCCACAATGTGATTTTCCGGATTTAATTTGTGATGTGCTATCTCTCACTGTTACCAATAACCTACCCTTCAATTATGGGCTGCTCATGTCTTTGTCAGTGGGCAAACTTACAAAATCAGCAAGGGATCAAATACTTATTTCCCCCACTGTATATACAGGTACTTTTTGTACCTGGGGCAAGGAAAAGTAAAGTAGTTGCCAGAGTCACAAGGGGCTGTGCCTGAAAGGAAAACAAAGCTTCTCTTTTTCTTTTTTCTTATAAAAGTGCTGGTATATTGTTATCTGTGGGCTCTCTCTCACCAGCAAACTAAACAAGCCCACATTTTTAGGATCCATTTATTAAAACTTTACAAATGGCTCTCCAGAGCTGTGAGAGCCTGCTTCAGCACACCACTGTCTTTAAGCCCCACAAGTGGTGAAGGTGTATGTCACAGGAAAAAACAGGAACCTAAGCAGGTGCATCCCTGGTCAGCCACTGAATGGGCAACCTGGTGACACAATATCAGTGGTGTAACCTTTGAAGTGAGTCTCCACCCGCCTCGGCGCCTCCTGCTCTGCAGGTCATTCGGGCGCATCGGAGGATGTGTCTTGGGCCGGATCATCTCCTTGTGAAGCGCAAGTAGTGTCTCAAAGGCGAGACGTATTCTACTCTGCCAGGGATGCCCAAAGGAGATCATTCTGGAGTCCGACAGAGACCGATGCACGCTGGGTATAGTTATGCATCGAATAGGTCTCCACCTGCCTCGGCGCCTCCTGCTTGGCAGGTCATTCGGGTGCATCGGCGGATGTGTCTTGGGCCGGATCATCTCCCTGTGAAGCGCAAGTAGTGTCTCAAAGACGAGACGTATTCTACTCTGCCAGGGATGCCCAAAGGAGATCATTCTGGAGTCCGACAGAGACCGATGCACGCTGGGTATAGTTATGCATCGAATAGGTCTCCACCTGCCTCGGCGCCTCCTGCTTGGCAGGTCATTCGGGCGCATCAGCGGGTGTCGGTACCATCGGTGCCCAGAGCTTTGCTCCCTCTGTTATGGAGGTATCCGGGCTTCAGACATCAGTCGGTGCCGAGAGCGTTGCTCCCTCTGTTATGGAGGTATCCTGGCATTGGACGTCGATACACCGGTACCAGGTATCAACAGTACCATCGGTACCGGGTATCATTGGTGCCGTGGATACCATCGGTACCGAGTGTCATTGGTACCGTCGGTACCGAGTATCTTCGGTACCGTCGGGTACCGAGTATCTTTGGTACCATCGGGTACCGAGTATCTTCGGTACCATGGGTACTGTCGGTACCGAATATCATCGGTGCGTCGGTACCGAGGAGTATCGGTACCAGGAACATTGGTACCATGGTCGGTGCCATGGGTCCCGTCGGTACCGGGTATCATCGGTACCATGGGTCCCGTCGGCACCGGGTATCATCGGTACCATGGGTGCCGTCGATACCGAGTGTCATCGGTGCCATGGGTGCTGTCGGTACCGGGTATCATAGGCACCATCGGCACCAGGTATCATGGGCACCATCGACTATCGTCGGTACCATAGTATCAGGTATCGTCGGTACCGTGGATACCATGGGTATCAGGTATCATGGATGCCGTCGGCACATGAGTACCACCGATACCAGATATCATGACCAGGTGCCATGGGTGCCATTGGTACCGGGTGTCATGAGCACCGTCGGTGCCATGTGTACCATCGGTACCGTCGGTGCTGTTGGTGCCGGATATCATGGGTACCATCGGTACCACATGTCATGGGTACCATCGGTACCAGGTATCATGGGTACCATCGATACCAGATATCATGACTATCATCGGTACCAAGGACCATGGGTACCATTGGTACCGGGGGCCATCGGTACCATGTGTATCATCGGTACCGTCGGTGCCATGGTCTGGCAGTCTGGTTTCGATTCCCTTGCATTTCCAGATTTTGTCCTTAGCTTCGGGACCATGGGTACCATTGGATGCCATGGGTGCTACCGCCTCCTGCGGCATCTAGCTTTTCACCTGATCTCCTTCACCGATGCTGCCTCTGGTATGGGTGTTCGCACCCTACTGGGGCAACTTCTCGACCCCGTAGTAGAACTTACCGCGCCTCCATATTGGACGCGTTTGGATCTGAGCTGCTCTGTTTGAGTAGTTAGCTCAGTTCAATGATGGTTCATCTGACATTACAGTGGAGATTGTGAATCCCAATGCCCAGATGCTCGAGATCCCGGACTACCATCTTCACCTGTGTCTTCTGCCACTCAGAACAGATAGGAGTTCTAAGAACAATCGGGTTGTGATGCACTCGATAACAAAGGAGTACTGGATCTTGCCCTCTGAGTCAGGATGCCATGCAGATGTAGCGGTGGGCCCGCAACGCGGCATGTTTTCTCCAAGCCATTTATCTAATTGGCGTAAACAGCAGTCTGGCCGACAGGCTGAGCAGGATAATGCTACAGTCATGGTTGTTGAGCATGCCTATAGTTCGAAAGATCTTCCGGAAGTGAGATACCCCCTCAGTGGATCTTTTTGCTACTTAGTCCAATCGCAAAGTCCCTCAGTTCTGTTCCAGGCTGCAGGTTCACGGCAGGCTACCATCGGATGCCTTTCTCCTTCTTTGGGGGACAGGTTTTCTGTATGCGTATCCTCCCATACATCTGGTGGAAAAGACTTTGCTGATTCTCAAGCAAGATTGTGGAGCCATGATTCTGATTGCTCCTTTCTAGCTGCGTCAGATAGGATTCCCTCTTCTTCTGGAGTTGGAATGTTTTCCAGCTCTCATTACGCAGAACGAGGGGGCACTTCTACATCCCAACCTCCAATCTCTGGCTCACACGGTCTGGATGTTGAGAGTGTGGGTTTCGTTGAGTTTTCCAGAGTGTCTCCCGACTCTTGCTTGCTTCCAGAAAAGATTTCACAAAGAGGTGTTATTCTTTTTCATGGAAGAGGTTTGCCGTCTGGTGTGACAGCAAGGCCCTAGATCCTGCCTCTTGTCTTATACAGACCTTGCTTGAGTTCTTTCTACACCTGTCTGAGTCTGGTCTCAAGACCAATTCTGTCAGTATTCATCTTCGTGCAATAAGAGCTTATCATCAACGTATGAAAGGTCAGCCTTTAGCTGTCCATTTCATGAGAGGTTTATTTCTCCCCCAATATTGAGAGAATTCCTTGTATGTGTCTAGGGGAGATTATTTCTGTTGGGCTTAGCACCCCCAATAATTTTGACAGTTGGCTCTTCTGCTTCGGTCAGAGTCCCTATCACTCCTTATCCAGTATCTTGGGGTCTCAATGTCGTTTTCATCCAGCTGCTGCAAGCTCAATTCGGGCCACTGGATTCCTGCCATCTGAAGTATTGCACCTGGAAGGTCGTTTTCCTTAGTGACTGTTCCTTCAACTTGTAAGGTCGGTGAGCTTCAGTCTTTAGTAGCTCAAGCGCCTTACCTTACTTCTCATCTTAACGGAGTAGTTCTCCGCATGCAGACAAAGTTCTTACTGGCGCTGGTATCAGAGTACCAGCTGATCCAGTCAGTTGTCTTGCCAACATTCTTTCTCCCTCATCTTACAAGCCCTGGCGAAAGCAAGCTGCGCACTTTTTGCGTGGAGCAGACGAGCTCCCTCGGACGGTCCGCCCAGTTGTTTATTCTTTTAATGCCAGTTGCCTGTCGGAAACCGCATCATTTCTTCTTGGCTAGCAGATTGCATCTCCTTCATTTTTGTCCAAGCTGGACTGACTCTAGAGGGCCATGTCATGGCTCACAAAATTAGAGCCATGGCTGAGTCGGTGGCTCATCTAAGATCAGTCACTATTGAAGAGATCTGCAAAGCTGCGGCGTGGTCATCAGTCCACACATTCACATTTCACTACTGCCTTCAGCAGCATAGCCGACGCGTCAGTCGGTTTGGGCAGTCGGGGCTGCAGAACTTCTTTGGGGTTTAGAATCCAACTCCAACCCTCCTAAGCCCATTTTTGTTCTGTTCCAGGCTACACTCATTTAGATGTTTCTTCTTTTCAGGTCAATTTTTATTCTGGCCTCGCCGTTGCGAGACTCAATTGACCACTCTTTGTTGTGTTGTGTAAGCCTGGAAGCCAGGGATACCCCACTTGTGAGAATATCAGCCTGCTTGTCTTTGGAGAAAGAGTAGTTACTTACCTGTAACAGGTGTTCTCCGAAGACAGCAGGCTGCATATTCTCACAAACCCTCCCACCTCCCCTTTGGAGTTGTCTCCTCTATCTTTTGGATTTAACTGAGGGGCGTGTCCGCACAGCGAGCGGGAAGAGGTGTGCGCACATGCGCAGTGCGTTCGCTCGCGCGACGGAACGCCGTAGAAGAGATTTTTAGATTTTGCTTTAAAGTCCTCTGGGGCCGACGTGGCGTCACCCACTTGTGAGAATATGCAGCCTGCTGTCTTCGGAGAACACCTGTTACAGGTAAGTAACTACTCTTTACCTGCATAGTGGCTTCTGCTGTCGGTGTTCCTGCAGCCAAGCCTCGCTCTGGTGTCCCTGCAGCCAAGCCTCATTCCTAGTTGTGACATCATCAGCCAACTCCTTTATAAAGGACCTTGGAACTTTCATGCCTTGCCTTTGGAACAGGTCTATTTTACCTTTTTCTTCTTGCAATGTTGTTGTTTGAGTTTGAGTGAACTGGTCTTCTTTTTAGCTGTGCCCTGAGCTGTGTGTGTGGTTCTTGTTTGAACCTGAATGGATAACTTTTCTGTTAGCTATGCTTCCAAGGACAGCCCTGCAGTGGCGTAGCGAGGGCGGCTGCCACCCGGGGCAGTTCGCCGCTGCGCACCCCCCCGGGTGCAGCATGACACCCCCCCTCGGCGCATCACCCAAGCCCCCCCCCGAGTGCATTCTTGCCTGCCGTGTGCACGCCGCTGGGGGGTGTCGGTTCCGCTGGTTCCCTGCTCCCTCTGCCCCGGAACAGGAAGTAGCAGGGAACCAGCAGAACCAACACCCCCCAGCTGTGTGCACCCGGGGCAGACCGCCCCCACCGCCCCACCCTTGCTACGCCACTGCAGCCCTGTACTGTTTCTGTGTGGGTGTGGGTCTTGTTTGAAGGACGGAGTCGAGCCTGCCTGCTTGCTGCTTTTACTACTGGCGCCCCGCCCGCCAGTTCGCTGCTGCAACTTCGGTGAGAGTGGACTCCAGTGGAGTGGAAGTGAGCCAGCCTATCTAGTCCAAAGGAAGCCATTTGGTAAATCTCTGTTTCCACTCCCCCACTCAGCCGTCGCCGTTCACTCAAAACACAGCAAGCAAACCTGTGAGCTGCTGCATCCACGTTGTCGTTCTTTATTGGAGCGAGAAAGAGAGAGAGAGAGATGGGAGATGCTGCAAAGGGGGAGGGGGAGACGCTGGATAGAATGGGGAAGGGGATGGAAAGAAACAGGATGGGCAGGGGAGAGAGGAGAATTGCTGGACAACAGGGATTGATGGAGGAGAAGGCGGGAGAATGGAGAGTTGCTGGACATGGATGGATGGAGAGGAGGGCAGGAGAGAGAATAAAAATTGCTGGACATGGATGTATGGAGGGGAAGGGGAGAGAGGAAATTTGCTGGATATGGATGGATGGAGGAGAGGGCAGGGGAGAGAGGAGAATTGCTGAACATGGATGGATGAATGGAGTGGGCAGGGGACAGAGGACATTTGCTGGATATGGGTGGATGGAGGAGAGGGCAGGGGAGAATGGAGAGTTGCTGGATGGATGGATGGAGGGGAGAGAAGTCAGGAAGGAGATGCACATGGATGGAGGTGAGGGAAGAGAGGAGAAATGCTGGGCATGGATGGAGTGGAGGGCAGGGAAGAGGAGAAATGTTGGACAAGGATGGTGGGAAGGAAAGACAAAGGATGGAGATGCACATGGATGGAGAGGAAGGGAGATAGGAAAAATGCTGGACATGGATGGATGGATGGAAGGGAAGACAGGAAGTAGATGCATATGGATGGAGAGGAGTGAGGAGAAATGCTGGATATGGATGGAGGGAAAATTGCTGAGTTTAAGGGCTGGTTTGGAACACGTTGAGGGCAGATACTGAAACTCGAGGAAGGATAGGGCTACAGATGGTAGGACACCTGGAGGGGAATAATCGAATGGCACCGGCGAAATAGATTGCTGGCGATCTATTTTGGCAGCGCCGCAAACAGCTGGCCAAACCGTATTATCGAAAAAGATGGCCGGCCATCTTTTTTTTCGATAATACGGTTTGGCCCGGCCAAATGCCAGAGTTCGCTGGGTTTGAGATGGCCGGTTTTGTTTTTCAGCGATTAATGGAAACAAAAAGCGGCCATCTCAACCCCGGCTAAATCCAAGGCATTTGCTCGTGGGAGGAGCCAGCATTTGTAGTGCACTGGTACCCCTACCATGCCAGGACACCAACCGGGCACCCTAGGGGGCACTTCTAAAAATATATATAGATATATTCAATACCTCCCAGGTGCAGAGCTCCCTTACCTTGGGTGCTGAGCCCCCCAAATCCCTCCTAAAACCCACTCCCCACAACTTTACATCACTACCAAAGCCCTTATGGGTGAAGGGGGGGCACCTACATGTGGGTACAGTAGGTTTTGGGGGGGTTGGAGGGCTCAACACTTACCATCACAAGTGTAACAGGTAGGGGGGATGGGCCTGGGTCCACCTGCCTGAAGTCCACTGCAACCAACAAAAACTGTTCCAGGGACCTGCATACTGCTGTCAGGGAGCTGGGTATGACATTTGAGGCTGGCATACAGGCTGCAAAAAAAATGTTTTTTATTTTTTTTTGGGTGGGAGGGGGTTGGTGATCACTGGGGGAGTACGGGGAAGTCATCCCCCATTCCCTCCGGTGGTCATCTGGTGAGTTGGGGCACCTTTTTGAGGCTTGGTCGTGAAAATAAAAGGACCAAGTAAAAGCGGCGAAATACTCATTAACACCGCTTTTGTTTTTTCCATTATGCGCTGAAGCCGGCCATCTGGTAGCCACACCCATGCCCGCCCATGTCCCGCCTTTACTATGCCACTGACACACCCCCTTGAACTTTTGCCGGCTCGATGACGGGAAAGCGGTGAAGGTGTCAAAAAAGAACCTTTCGATTATACCGATTTCGCCGCTTTTGAGAGATCATTGGCCATCTCCTGATTTATGTCGGAAAATGGCCGGCGATCACTTTCGAAAATGAGCTAGATGACACAGGAGGATGGTGGACATGGTGAGAGAAAAAATATCAAATGGAAAGAAGACACTGCATAAAACAGAAGACACTGGGACCAAAGCGAATAGAAAAACTAAATGATCAGACAACAAAGGTAGAAAAAAGTATTTTATTCAGAATTTATTAATTGGAATATGTCAGCTTTTTGAAATGTGCATCTGTGATATTTTGCATATAAGTTTCAATTTTTCTGGTATTGCTGCATGCTGAGTCTGACTTCTTGAGTTAACTTTCCAGTTCAGTATTTTGCCTTCATATTTTTTGATTTCTAGTTCCTTGTGTCATGTCTGTTGTGTCATGTGTTTTTCATGTGTGATCAAGGTGCATATATCTATATTATTTTTGCTTATCAATGGGGTGGAGCTAGGATGGGGCCCAACCAAATTGGTCTGCACAGTGCCCCGCACTTGCTAAAACCGGCCCTGACAGAGAATACAGTTAGCAGGGCTATGGTCGGGGCCAAGACACTGCAGACACCAAGAATGGGTGTCCTTCCCTGAGATGATCCGGTTGCACCGGGAACAGCGCTTGAAGCCACAGGGAGTCTTCATGGACATGGATGGGAAAACCTCGCCGGCCAAATCAAATGACTCGACGGTGCTTGAAAAAGGGACAAAGGCACAAAATAAGAACAGAAGAACCTGACTGGAGTCCTGGCATAAAAGCGGCCTGTGACGTCGAAAAATAAAGGAAAATTAAACGTAGGCAAAACACGCTAAGAAAAGAAAGGGCGGGTTTAAAAAGTTTCAAAGAAAAACCCACAATGTAAAACCAAAGAAAACAGCTCAAAGGCACTCGAAAAGCTCTTAGAACCAGGCGTGTGAGGAGAGACCGAAAAAAACACAGCTACTCACGCGGAAAGAAAAGAACTAAAGGGACCGCATTCACGTAGCGGGCAGGAAGGCACTCGCGTATGCGCAGTGCAGCGCGGCTTGTGCTTCAGAAAGCGCTAACTTTTTACTTTGGCATAAATGCTGGACCTGGTGATACACATTGGCGTCTACCCACTTGTGAGAATATGTAAGCCTGCTCGTCCTTAGAGAACATAACTTACAAATCCATCTACACAGCTGGATTTAGCTATCTGGGCTCCAAATGATGGAACTCAGTATCCAAGGCCACAAGAAGTATTACTATCTTCAGTTCAGAAAAGAACTGAAGACCTACCTCATCAATACATTTTATAGCTAAATCTATGGGATAACGAAGTCACATCTACTACTACTACTACTACTACTTAGCATTTCTATAGCGCTGCCAAGGTTACGCAGCGCTGTACAAGTTTAAACATGGGGAAGGACAGTCCCTGCTCAAAAGAGCTTACAATCTAAAGGTAAAAACTATGTAGTCAGTGTAGGTATCAGGAATGGGAAGGTGGTTAGGCACCAAAAGCAAGGGAGAAGAGATGGGCCTTGAGTAAGGACTTGAAAATGGGCAGCGAGGGCGCATGGCGTATGGGCTCAGGAAGTCTGTTCCAGGCATAAGGTGATGCGAGGCAGAAGGAGCGGAGTCTGGAGTTAGCGGTGGTGGAGAAGGGTACAGAAAGGAGTGATTTGTCCTGAGAGCGGAGGTTACGGGTGGGAACATATGGGGAGAGGAGGTAATGGGGGGCCTGCAGATTGAGTGCACTTGAAGGTCAATAGGAGAAGCTTGAACTGTATATGGTAGCGGATCGGGAGCCAGTGAAGTGACTTGAGGAGAGGGGTGATATGAGAGTATCGGTTCACGCAGTAGATAAGACGTGCGGCGGAATTTTGGACAGATTGAAGGGGGGATAGGTGGACTAAGCGGGTGAGGCCAGCGAGGAGAAGGTTGCAATAGTCAAGACGAGAGGTAACGAGCGAGTGGACGAGGGTTTCGGGTGGTCTGTTCAGAGAGGAATGGGCGAATTTTGCTAATATTATAGAGGAAGAAGCGAACAGGTCTTAGCTGTCTGCTGGATATGGGCAGAGAAGGAGAGGGAGGAGTCAAAAATGCACTGCGAGATGCGGGGTTCATCCCCATCTGTGACGCAAAACACTACTGTAACCTGCTCTGTGACAGCAACACAATATTGTAACTTCGCAATTGTATATTGTAAGCCCCATTGAATGAAACTGTTTTTGAATAACAGTGGGATACAGAATGCATAAATAAATAAATAACAAAACGTATTAGAGCGCCATTGTAGTTATTTAGAAAATCGTACCTTCTATATAATCTAATGAATATATTTTAAACTACTTGTTTTAAATTGTTGTTTTTGTATAGAAGCCTCCACCTACCAACAAGTTTCACTGCGACAAAACAGAACTGTGCTTCTTAAACAGGACATCTGCATGAGATAAAGTTCATGCAACGCAGGGCAGGTATTTCAGATCTCTTCGTGCATATTAAGTGTGTCTATTCTGAAAACCTAGATGACTAGTGCTCTCCCAGGACAGTTTTAAGATCCCTGGTTAAAAGATAGAAAACGGAGAGTAGGGTTTAAATGGTCAGTATTCTCAATGGAGAAGGGTAGGGTCTGTGCCGGGACCATGCTTTTTAACATATTTGTAAATGATCTAAAGATGGGTAGAATAGTGAGGTAATTAAATTTGCTGATGACACAAAGTTATTCAAAGTTGTTAAATCGCAAGAGGATTGTGGAAAAATTACAAGAGGACCTTACGAGATTGGGAGACTGGGCATCTGAATGGCAAATGATGCTTAATGTGAGCAAGTGCAAAGTGATGCATAGGGGAAAGAGGAACCCGAATTATAGCTACGTCATGCAAGGTTCCACATTAGGAGTCACTGACTAGTAAAGGGATCTAGGCATCGCCGTTGATGATACGTTGAAACCCTCTGCTCAGTGTGCGGTGGCGGCCAAGAAAGCAAATAGAATGATAGGTATTATTAGGTAAGGAATGGAAAACAAAATGAGGATGTTACCAATGCCTTTGTATCGATCCATGGGGAGACCGCACCTAGAATATTGTGTTCAATTCTTGTCGCCGCCTTCTTAAAAAGGTATAGTGGAATTAGTAAACGTACAGAGAAGGGCGACAAAATGATTAAAATGATAAGGAAAGGCTAAAGCAGCTAGGGCTCTTCAGCTTGGAGGAAAGACGGCTGAGGGGAGATCTGATAGAGGTCTTTAAATAATGAGCAGAGTGGAATGGATAGATGTGAATTGCTTGTTTACTCTTCCCAAAATTACTAGGACTAGGGGGCACACAATGAAGCTACAAAGTAGTAAGCTTAATCGAATCTGAGAAAATGTTTCTTCACTCAACGTGTAATTAAACTCTGGAATTCATTGCTCAATCCGAGACTGTTATGTGCCAGGTTTTGGAGTAGATGGGGGGTGGGGGGGGGGAGGGAGAGGAGAACAGCAGGGAGCAGCTTATTCATGATATTGACTGATAAGTATACAGTTATTATAGTGTTTCTAGGTTCATAATTTGATTTCATATTTGATATTTGTTGCTAAATATGTATCTGTTCCTGAACTTAATAATAGTAATACAAAAAAGATTTAAACATTAAATATCTGCTTTTGGGCATCCCAGGCGTTTTGTTTTTTAAATTCTATGTCAAGTGGTCTGGTGGTTCCTGCACAACCATCACGGATTTCGATTGAAATTTTCTGTGAACATTCATATATGTCCCCAATGAACATTGATAAAGTTTTACGTTCGCCGATGCAATACTTGCTGAGATATAGTAATCTGTTTGACCCCATACTGCCAGCCTTTTGCGCAGGGACCACCAGACCACTTGACATGGAAGACCCCTAAGTATGAGTGCAAATTAACATTGTGGATTTTATCAGTTCATTGACATTCAAATTAGTTTTTGATTCTGTGGAACTTGGATGTTCCTGCACAGTTTGGGAGGTGTGATATATTTCCGTGGGCTAGGGTAGTGATTACGAAAGCCTAATCATGGGCTCTGGAGAAATCTGGCATAAAGTAGTTCTGTTCTACATGTTAAAAAAACAGACTGACATTGTATATTTCCTAAGTTGCATTTAATAAACTAATTTTTTATGCTTCAAGAATATCTTATGAAAACCATCTTTATTTGGAATGTAATAGATTGTGCTAACAAGCATAAATTGAGAAGTGAGAATGAATGCATCTTTTTATTAGTAGTTATCCAACATACAAGTCCAGAACAAAAAAAGTCTCATCTCTTCGGAACAATATCCAGTCACTATTACAGTCAACAATTTACATCATAAACTCCCCTTTTCTGCTCCCCACATTGAAACCTAAATATGCGTAACAAAGATAATAGGGTTTGGGAGGTGGGGCTAGTGCTGGGCAAGACTTCTACGGTCTGTGTCCTGAAAATGGCAGATACAAATCAAGGTAAGGTATACACAAGAAGTAGCACATATGAGTTTATCTTGTTGGGCAGACTAGATGGACCGTGCAGGTCTTTTTCTGCCGTCATCTACTTTGTTACTATGTTACCATCCTGCTTATAATCGAACGAGAAAAACGCCCAAGTTCCGACCTAAATCGGGAGATGGACGTTTATCTCACAAAAATGAATAAAGCGGTATAATCGAAAGCGATTTTTTTGGACGTTTTCAACTGCACTCCGTCGCGGATGCGGACAAAGTTGATGGGGGCGTGTCAGAGGTGTGGCGATTGGCGGAACTGGGGCGTGGCTATCTGCCGAACAAAGATGGGCGCATTTCACCGATAATGGGAAAAAAGTATGCGTTTTTAGCTAGAATTTAGGACACTTTTCCTGGACCCTGTTTTTTCACGAATAAGGCCCCAAAAAGTGCCCTAAATGACCAGATGACCACTGGAGGGAATCGGGGATGACCTCCCTGACTCCCCAAGTGGTCACTACCCCCCTCCACCACAAAAAATGATGTTTCACAACTTTTTATTTTCACCTCAAATGTCATACCCAGCTCCCTGGCAGCAGTATGCAGGTCACTGGAGGAGTGTTAGGGGGTGCAGTGGACTTCAGGGCAGGTGGACCCAGGCCCATCCCCCCTAGCTGTTACAATTGTGCTGCTTAATGCTTATTAGTCGTCCAACCCCCCCAAACCCACTGTACCACATGTAGGTGCCCCCTTCACCCCTTAGGGCTATAGTAAGGGTGTAGACTTGTGGCAGTGGGTTTTGAGGGGGATTTGGGGGGGCTCAACACACAAGGGAAGGGTGCTATGCACCTGGGAGCTCTTTTACCTGTTTTTTTGTTTTGTAAAAGTGCCCCCTAGGGTGCCCGGTTGATGTCCTGGCATGTGAGGGGGACCAGTGCACTACGAATCCTGGGCCCCTCCCACGAACAAATGTCTTGGATTATTCGTTTTTGAGCTGGGCGCTTTCATTTTCCATTATCGCTGAAAACAAAAACGCCCAGCTCACACATTGTGAAATAAAACATGGGCGTCTATTTTTTCCCAAAATACGGTTCGGTCACCCCTTCACGGACCCGTTCTCGGAGATAAACGCCCATGGAGATAGGCGTTTTAGTTCAATTATGCCCCTCTATGAATGCATTTTACATTGAAATAGTTCTGCAGTAATTCTGAAACACTGAATTATCCTAAATCAAATGTTAATAGCTGATTAATGTAACACAACTATCATGAGAATCCTGAACCAGTTAAGATTGTAATTAAAGTTGATGGCTTTATTTTCCTATTGTGATCATTTTTATCTGATTCATATTACATCTTTAATGCTCAGTAGGAATTAATTAGAAAATCCAACTCCATTTACTAGGGCAAAAGATGTTTTTTGCAATCATTTATACTCCTGATATTCCATTTGCCATTCTCAGGCCAGCAGAAGGTTATTATGCTACTTTTTTTAATGCTAGTAGAATTAAATCTGAAATGGACTAAAACTTTGTACCCTACAACACATCTGCACTCAGCCCATATAACTGACAAATTAAATTATATAAGTTATGTGCATTAAGAGGACAAGTTTCTATTTAATAACTGTTGTTTTTTTTTTTTTTTTTTCAAATATTGTGAACGATCCCTCCGCTCCTTTAAGGAAAACTCTGGCCTCTGGCCCAAGTTTTACATTTATTTATTTATTTTATTGCATTTGTATCCCACATTTCCCCACCTATTTGCAGGCTCAATGTGGCTTTACATGATTATGTTAACATGGTCATATCAGATACAGTAGAAATGTGCATAGTATAAGTAAGGGAGGATAGAAGATGGAAGGGAGTGATTGGGGTAGTTGTAGAGGGTGGGCTTTCATAACTGATTGGGTTGGTGAGGTATATTAGTGAGGCTGCCAGTTATCGGGTCTCATTGTAGGCTTTGTTAAAGAGGTATGTCTTCAGATCCAAAACAACAGTCAAAAAGAACCCCAGTAGTTTTAATAATGCAGTTTTTTTTTTTGTTCCATTTGTACCCCACGCTTTCCCACTCATGGCAGGCTCAATGCGGCTTACAGTTCCAAAAGCAAAACAGTTCAGGAATCTCAACAGCTTCAAAAATGCAGTTCATAAACACCCAGCTCAGAAATCCCCCATCAGTTTCAATAATGCAGTTCAACACAAACAGGGCATGAATCTCGGCAGTCACAATGATGCAATTCAAAATAAGCAATTCCAAAAACAAGACCGTTCCAAAAAACAATCAGTCAAAGAAAACAAGCACTTCCAAACAGGCAGTTCAAAAACAACCAGTTTAAAACCCCCCCAGCAGTTCAGAGGGAGAGAGCCTCCAGGGGGTCCCACCCTTCTCTGGTCAGTTCTATCTCCTGGCTTCCTCCCTCGTGACCCTGTCGCTTCCTGGCTCCTCCACAATAACCACTGCATTCCCTTTTTTACCCAGACCCCGCACACAAGCGGTTACCTGCTGTTTGAACTTTCCACCTTTGGATCTTTGCCAGAGCTGCAATATCCATCGGCTCCTCCTGCCTCATTCTCTCCTCTTTTCTTCCCCCTTCCATTCCATAGGCTTCTCGTCCCACCCCATTCTCCAGCTGATCCTCCTCTCCCTGATCAGTTCTACTTAGAGGCTCCCCCCTCTATTCCTGGCCTCCCGACCGTGTCTTGGGTTTTCACCATTACCTGCCTTTCCCTTGGGCTCCACTGGGGGCTGCTGGGATAGGAAGTCTTTGATTCTGTTGTAGGACCTCCTCAAGGGCTGCTGGGAATCGTAGTTTTTACCCCTGCCTCCAGCCCTCTGTGGAAAATGATCTATGCCTTCTCTTGACTACTACTCACTAGTATTTAGCATTTCTATAGCGCTACAAGGTGTACGCAGCGCTGCACAAACATAGATGAAAGACAGTCCCTGCTCAAAGAGCTTACAATCTAATAGACATGTGGAACTCCATGAGGTTAAGAATCTGGGTTGTCCCTCCTCTGGGCCTTATCTTCTCCTCCGCCGGGTACCTACCCCCCCCCCACCCCCCCCCCCCTCTCTGTTCCCTTATCCCCTCTTCACAATATGAGCAGAAAGCAAGTAACAAATTAATGTGTAGTTGGTAAGACTTATATTAGAATGTGTATGTTTCCCATGTTTCTAAGTGCAGCAAACAGTGAAGATGGCCATAGAATGGATGGACAACGCTCCAATCAGTAAAAGAGTTTATTACAGATTGATCAGGACTTGACACAGCTGTGTTTCGGCTGGCTAGGCCTGCATCAGTTGTCTCATATATCAAGTAAGCTCATCCACTTATTAAATTGATCGTCACAATTGTAAAGGGATATAAAGTATCGGAGCACGACCAAATTTAACAAGTGAATGAAACTCACTTGATATATGAGACTACTGATGCAGGCCTAGCCGGCTGAAACACAGCTGTGTCGAGTCCTGATCAATCTGTAATAAACTGTCTTACTGATTGGAGCATTGTCCATCCATTCTTTGGTCATCTTCGCTGTTTTGCTGCACATTGATGTATCCTGCGGAGATTCATTTCTTCTGTGTATACATCGGTCCATGTTTCTAAGGCCACAAGAGGTGTCAGTGTAGAAGCAGGATTTGAACACTGATCCCTCCAATCGGCTCACAGATCTAACTGCTAGATACTCCTCCACTCCAAATTTTCAGATTGTCCACATAAGGGATAAAATCCACGGATATTTCTTAACTCTTAGACTTGTCTCTATGTTCCAATAAGAAAGTACAGGCTCATTTTCACCCAGTGGCGTTCTTGGCCTGGATGGCACCCGGGGCGGAGCGCCGATGCGCCCCCCCCCCCCCCGGGGCAGCCCCCCCCCCCCCCCCCCCTAAATTTCACCTTCCCCCCCTCTGGCAAATGACACCCCCCCGGGTGCACGCCGCTGGGGGGGGGGGGGTGCCGCGGCGCACGCCTGATCCGAGTTTGCTAAACTTCGCTTCGCTGCAGCTCCCTCTGCCCCGGAACAGGAAGTAACCTGTTCCGGGGCAGAGGGAGCTGCAGCGAACGAGCAACGAAGTTTAGCGAACTCGGAGCAGGCGCGCGCCGCGGCACCCCCCCAGCGGCGTGCACCCGGAGCGGACCGCCCCCCCCCCCCCCACCCCTTGGTACGCCACTGTTTTCACCTTTAAACTTACCTCTGGTACAAATAAAAATGGACATTTGCACAAATTTGTGAGGGTAGATTTTATTCAGAAAATAAAAACCTAAGGGGGAAGTTACAAAGCTGTGATAAAATAGGGCATTTTACCACATTTTAATTAATCACAAAAGTCAGTCACCTGTGGTACTACAGTACCGTAGTTTAATTACTTCTGCAGTAAAGGAATAACGAAACCTATCAACCTCATAAGCTGAGTTGTTCTGCTCCCCAAGAGCATCGAGCTTCTACCATGTGGTCTGATGGTCCTAGGGATCCAGTCTTAAAGGAGACGGTGCTATCAAATAGGCAGCCTTTATAAGCCAGCCTAACCTTTAGTGGTAATAATGTGATACTACCCCTGAGGGTCACAGGCACCATTTTAAACTTGGTATCAGTAAGGACATGAGCAGGAGCGTAGGCAGACCTGCCATTTTGGGTGAGCCCAGAGTTAACCTGGGTGGGCCCTTCCCACCCCCTACCCTTACCCCTGTACATACATACAATATAGTGTTTTTTTTTTAATGACCCAGCGTCTGCCCATTTCTCTCTGAACCCCCTCCCCCGGTTCTACCTCAGAGCTGTTGCCCATCGCAATTCCTAAAGGCAACCTACGCCAGCTCTGCAGGCTTCTTCTACCACATCCCCAGCAAAGAAACAAGAAGTGACATCATTGAGGGCAGGACATGACAGAGAGATGCCTGCAGGGCTGACATGGGATGCCTATAGGAATTGCTGCCGGCAGTAGTCTGAGGTAGACCTGGGGGGGGGGGGGGGGTTCTAGAGAGAGACGGACAAATGCCAGGCCACCAGTGGAGAAGAGGGAAAGAGAGTAGTGAGGCCTCATGTGCTGCTGACTGGGTAGGCCTGAGGCAAGAATGGGTGGGCATGTGCCCACCCAGGCCCACCCTTAGCTACGCCACTGGACATGAGTGACAGGTGATTGCTCCTTTTCCATGAACTTTGGACCAGTAGCGTAGCCAGATGTCAATTTTTGAGAGGGCCTGGGGGCAGTGGTGTGCTGGAGCCGGCTCGCACCGGCTCGCAAGAGCCGCTTGTTAACGTTGCTCGGCTCTTGCGAGCCGGTTGTTGAGACCCGCGAGCCGGCTCTCCTCCCTCCCTCTTCCCTCACATCAACGACCTGACGAATTCTTCGGGGCAGGCAGTCTTGCCTGCCGCTGCAAGTGCTGACTCTTCCCCGCTGGCGCTGCAGGTTCGCGCTTTAAAAATGGCCGCCGAGACTTCGCCATTGTAAGTCTCGGCGGCCATTTTGAAGCGCGAACTGGCAGCGCCAGCGGGGGACTGACTCAGTGCTTACAGCGGGCAGGCAAGACTGCCTGTCCCGAAGAATTAAAGGAGTCAGATCGGTGACGGGAGGGAGGAGAATTCTATTAACAACTCGGGAGGGGGTGGCAGGGGAGAGAACTAGGGAGTCGCTGGGCATGGGTGGATCATGGAGGGGAGAGAAGGGTCGTCGCTGTGTATAGGTGGATGGAGGGCAGGGGAGAGGAGGGTCACTGCTGGATTGGGTGGATAGGAGGGCAGGGGAAAGGAGGGTTACTGGGTATGGGTGCATGCAGGGCAGGGGAGAGAAGGGTCGCTAGGTATATAGGTGCATATAGGGCAGGGGAGAGGAGGGTCACCGGACATGGGTGGATGGAGGGCAGGGAGAGGAGGGTCGCTGGACATGGGTGGATGGAGGACAGGGGAGAGGAGGGTCGCTGGACATGGGTGGATGGAGGGCAGGGGAGAGAGAAGAAATGCTGGACATGGATGGAGGGGAGGGAAGAGTGAGGAAGGAGATGAGATGAGGGAAAAGAAAAACTGCATATGGATGAAGAAAATAGGCAGAAGTTGAGGACCAGAAATGAAGAAGAAAGGAAAGAAATAAATGGAAAGGAAGCCCTGGAAACGGGAGTTCAGAGGACAGATAGCAGCAGAATCGGATACTGGGCCAGCATGATCAGAAAAACAGTCACCAGACAACAAAGGTAGAAAAAAAATCATTTTATTTTCATTATAGTGTTTGGAATATGTTCACTTTGAGAATTGGGTGTTCAACATTAAAAGTTTATATTTATTTACTTATTTATGGCATTTTATCCCACATTAAACATGAATTAGATTGGAACCTGGGATCATTTAATTTTTTTTCCCTGGAGAGAGTAATGCATTGCTGCCCCCCCCCCCCAGCTATAGCCAGCTCTGCAATTTTGGGGCGGCGCAGAGGTGGACGGGGGGGGGGGGGGGGCGCAAGGTTGGACGTTGGGGGGCGCAGAGGTGGACCGGGGAGAGAGCCTGTGGTTAAAAATTTACCAGCACACCACTACCTGGGGGTGAACTGTGTGGGCATGACCCACATATACCTTCTTTGTCCATCCCCCTCTCCCTGTAAAGATAAATACCTTGGATGACAGGGATCTCTGGCCCCCACCAGCTGAAGAATCTTCTGGAGTCCTCAGATGCCTGAGAAGTCTCATCCCCGCGCCAGTCACCAGCATGTATCCAGCTGCCGACACAGGAAACAAAATTTCTTTCTTAGTTTTGTGTTAAGATTTACCAGTTAGTTGCATAAAATTGCCCCTAAACCTAGTACTATTAGAAAAGGTATTACTCTCTCTTATTAACCTGCTTCACCCCACTCATGACTTTTATAAATCTAACGTATTTCAGTTTGGTTGCCTTTCCCTGTACCTATTCTACTAAGATTTCTATATTTTTGAGCAGAGCAGCCAGAGCTCACACATACCTAAGGTGCCGTTGCATCATAGAGGCATGATATCCTCAGTTTTATCTTTCATTTCTTTACAGACTGGATGGATCACTTTGGTCATGTATTTGCCATCAGTTACTATATTACTGATTCTATCCGTTTCCTTGGTGGTGACTCTTAATGTGGAACCCAACATTGTGCACCTGTAATTAACAGTATTTTTCCATATTTGCATCGTTACACATCTCCCCTTAAATTTCATCTGCCTTTTTAGATGCCTAGGTCCTCTCAGTCTGGCAAGGTGGTCCCGTAATTCCTCAATCTGCTTGTGTTAAACTGCTCTGAATAATTTCGATCTGCAGATTTGATCACGCCACTCATTACTTTCTGTTCCAGATATAAGTAAATATATGCTGATCTGGTACAAATCCCTGGGGCATATTTTGTCATTAATTAAGGATGTAGTCTTGCTCACTGTTTATCTTTCAACCAATTAAGTCAATTTAAAACAGGACATTGGCTTCTCTCCCCTGAAGTCAGTTTTCTGAAAGGAGCCTTTAATGAAGGACTTTGTCAAGCGCTTTTTAAAAGTCTAAATTCATTGTACTGATTTGGTTCACTCATACCCTCAAAGAATTGTAACAAATCACTGCCTTCACCCAGGGCCGTGCCTAGGGTCTCTGGCGCCCCCTGCAGACTATCAGTTGGGGCCCCCCCCCCCCCCCCCCCCCCGGTGTGGCACAAGATGCAAAGGAAATAGGAGCTGAAAGATGGAGTGCATCTTTGTGGGATTGCTCAACAAATAGATCACAAATAATTTTTTATGATTTTTTACCGTGAAAATGATCACTCACCACTTGCCACACTGACAGGAATTGTCAGCAATATTCTTAGAAACAAATTGCTTTAAATTGCAAAATAAGATAACAGATGTAAATTCTCAAAGTGGACATATTCCAAACGCTAAAATGAAAATAAAATGATTTTTTTCTACCTTTGTTGTCTGGTGACTTTCTTTTTCTGATCATGCTGGCCCAGTATCTGATTCTGCTGCTATCTGTCCTCTTAACTCTGTTTCCAGGGCTTCCTTTCCATTTATTTCTTTACTTTCCTCCTTTCTTCTTCATTTCTTGCTCTATATCCATTTCCAGCAATTGCTCCTCTCTCCCTGGGTCCTGTTCTCCCATCCATGTCCATCCTTGTCCCTCTCTGCCCTTCCCTCCTCCATCCATAGCCAGCAATTCTTCTCTTTCCCCTCCCCTCCATTTCCAGCAATTTCCATTTCTCCTCTCCCTGGGCCCTGCCCTCCCATCCATGTCCATCCTTGTCCCTCTCTGCCCTTCCCTCCTCCATCCATAGTTTCTTCACTTGACCATACCCTCTGTCCAAGAATCATATGCAATGCTCTAACACTTATTCCTCCTTTTGTAATAATAACTTTGCTGGTAGCTTGAATTTCCCAGCTCATCACCTTCAAGGTGCTCTCTCTGAATTCCAATACTTATTGATGGAAACCTTTCACCCTGGCTTTTCCCAATACAGCTAAACCCCCCTTTCTTTTGGAGTACTGGAGAGTCCCCTTAAAAGTCCCTTCCCTTACCAGTACCGCCTCTGAGTTATCAGCTGACTCTACAGAAAGAAAATCTTTTTTTCTCTCAGCATAGAAAAAACCTCCCTGTCAGTTCTCTTTCTCCTATCCTTCTCCCTGCTTCCCCAAGCCGTAGTCCAGGTAACCAGAATCAGATGACATCATTGGTCCCTTCTGAGCCAATCAACCTCTCCAGCACTTAAGCTACAGTTTGCTCTGAGAATATGGAATCTAAATTTCCCTGGTGTCAGCTCCATTTTAAAACCATCAGACCCATAGACTTTAATTGAGAAGAAACTTTTCCTAAATATTTTGACATCCGCTCATGTCACATCCCTCCCGCTCGCTGAGCAGGTGTAGCACATCTCTCCTGGTACCCTGATAACCTTAGAATTTAAAAATACCTTTTCTCCTGACCACACCGTATTTTCCTAAAAAAACCCCATAAAATAACTTATAAAATTCTCTGATCACCATCTAATAATTTCCCTTACACTCCCCTCCATCCTATATAACCACTGGAATTCCAAAACATCCCCCCAAAGATGCGCAGCCTCCTTGAAACTGCGTATCTCCCTATAGATAACTTAAAAACAATATTCTTTTTGCCAGATCCCCCTAATTCCCCCAAACAGGACCCCCAAATGCCCTTACTACCCCAAAAAAGTTGAATTAATTAATCCTCCCAAGGCCCTGTCCAGGCCACGATTTCAGGCCTACTCAGAGCTTCAGAACCTTACTGAGCATGTGCAGAACCTGCCATTACCCAGTAATGCACTCTGCCTCTCCTTCACTTAAAGCCAGCCATCCATCAGGGCTGGTTACAAACAACTCCTGCCCCTAAAAATCCCATCTCTGCAGCCCTGAGGACCCCTCCAGCACTCCAGAAGGAAAAGGTAACATTTGTATTTTGTTTTTAACCATATTACACATGCCTCTCTGCTCTTCCCTTACCTCAGCTCTGCGCCCTGGGGCCTTTAAATCTTTTACCTCCGGTCGCAGCAGCGTCAGTGAATACGCTGCCAACGTCTCCCTTCCCTTCACGATCGTTGGTTCCCTCAGTGTCCCGCCTTCTTCTGACGTCAGAAGGCGGGACACTGAGGGAACCAACGAGCGCGAAGGGAAGGGAGACGTCGGCAGCACTTTCACTGACGCTGCTGCGACTGTCGGAGCCTCAGAGGTAAAAGGTTTTAAAGGCCTCGGCGGCACGGAGCTCAGGTAAGCGGTGAGGGTAAGCACCGCGGCAGCGCCCTCCAGAGGTCGGCACCCCCCTGCGGTCGGCACCCCCCTGCGGTGCTTACCCCGCTTACCCTATTGGCACGGCCCTGCCTTCACCCCTGTCTTGTTCCCTTCACCTGATGGAGACTTGCTTCCCTGCCATGAGTGGCCCAAAGAAGCTTCTGTGGGCCAAGAAAAAGGCATTGGTGGACCAACTTCTGGCCTACGGGCCATGGTTTGGACAAGCCTGCTTTAGAGTCTGGGGAATACCATAGCCAAAGGCAGAAAGGTTTAGGCTTGAAAATGGGAATATATGGATAATTGGCTAAGGAAAAAGTAACGAGATTTTTTAATTTTCCAAAGTTTCCTTTGTTATCTTCTATGGATGTTTTTTTCCCCCAATGATATTTTATTGACTTTTAGGAAGTACATGGAAAGTATAAAAATATGAAAACATAACCAGAAAAGAGAAATATAATGTCAGTATACTTTCACACACATTATCTAAAACAAGGAAGAAGACATCTGTCTATAAACAATACATTAGGACTACGATCAGTGGTGTGGTGGAGCAGGCTCTCGAGAGCCGTTTGTTAAGTTTTTAAGAATTTTGGGAGCCGGTTCTCCATGGCTACTTTAACAAATGGATCCCAAAATGTGGGCTTGGGCCCCTCCTGAATTCTCTTTTACTTTGCTGGTGAGAGAGAGCCCCCTGTTAACAATTTACCAGCACACTCCTGACTACGATGTAGTTTGTAAAGTCTGTAAGTATTGTTCCAAAGGAGTCCAGACTTTTCTTTTGGTGAGTATTGTTCCATACTTTTCTGAAAAAATAGCCAGTTTGAAACGATTTTCTATTTTAAACAGGGGAGAGCAGTCTTCAAGCATCTGTTCTCATCAGTAGCTCAACAGCACCCCCTTCTATGGATGTGTTGAGGAAATATTTTAAAGAAGTTCTTGGAATTACCAGATGATAGTTTATCACCGATTGTGAATACCCATTACCTCCCAAATTCTATCAGTGGTGCCTTTGAGTACTATTATAAAATGGAATCAGTGCATAACATAATTAACAAATTGGCACTTAATTGATGTGCCAATGATCACTGTTAACAAGTACTAATCAGCAGTTAAACACAGGGACGTCCCAAGGCAATCTGCCACCTGAGGCAGGGATGAGATGCCGCCCGCATCTGGTCTAGCATCTTCCCCCTTCCGTTCTTAACCCTCTTCCCCACATTTACCTTATTTTTTTTCCCCCAAAAGGCAGCAGCGGTCTCTTTGCTAGTGCATCCCGCCTCTGAGGAAACAGGAAGTTACATCAAGAGGCGGGCTGCAGTAGGGAGGCCAGTGCTGATGGCAGGGCAGCCTTTGGGAATCGCTGCCGTTGACACTGCACTGCTGCTGCCTTTTGGAAAAGAAACAAATAAGGTAAAGGGTTGAGGAAGGAGGAGGAGAGTGCCGCTCCTGGATCCCCCGCCTCAGGTGGCCTGATGGTAGGGCCGCCACTGGTTAAACACGTAAACTGACTTACTCCCTTATCCTGTAAACTGAGCGCCTAACTTGCCTCGCTGGCAACTCCAAAGGAAGCGTGACCGTGGGAGGGGCATAGGCAGGTCATGGGTATGCCCAGGACTTAGGCGCAGGATTATAGAATACTTCCATTTCCGTACTTAACGGACAGCAGTTAAGCAATTACAGCAGCCATTGAGCTAGCCTAAGTGCTCACGCCTAAAGTTGGTTGTGTAACTGCAGACTTATGCTAGTATTCTGTAACGGCAATAATGTGTGTTATTGCTGGTATAGAAGTCACACTTAGCATGCAACATCCTGCTACCTAACATTAGGAAACCCTTTGACAATTACTCCTTCTTAAGTGTCAGTTCTGTCACAATGCTAAGAAACTTATTTTAAAAAAAGGCACTTGTATATGTGCCTGCCATGTGAAATGTATAAGTGACTTTTGAAATTTGACCTCAACATTAATTTTCAAATGCTACGCCTTATGAATCAGTTGCCCAGGAATCCTTCACCCCAAGGACAAGCAATACAACTATTATTATATGCATCATGCAAGCCTTTGGCCATGTTTTTCATGATTAATTGCTCTGCTTTGAGTAATGGGAACTAAGCTCCTCCCCTTCAGTTTTTCTCTATTTAGTGCTTCACGACGGTACAGTGTTGACCTGGACAGCTGGAGAAAATACTTCTAGTAAGTAATTCTATATTAAATCATAACGGCCACTGAAATTAATATATATTTTGGTGGGGGGGTTTTTCAGTGCCTTGAATAGAGTATAAATTAGTTCAGGTAGTAACATTTAGCTATAATATTGTACACGTTTTAACGTATGTTCTGTAGTAGCACCTTCTATAGAGAGATGTGATAAGTTAAGCAATCTACACTGTTTCATAGTTCCGTTGTGGAAATATTTATTTTAATTATATTAAAATGCAAGACATTTATTACAGCAAATATTTTCCTAAACACTTACAGTAATTGTGTTTGTGATGCAGTTCATGGACTCAGTTTTATTTATTCTACGTTTTATATCCCTTTCTCATTATACATTCATATTTTTGTGTAGGAGTGAATGTTACTTTTTTTACGTTATGCATATTTGTATCTATTTGTATACATTTCTGTGACCCCTGAAGCAGGCGGCTTGTCCGCTAAAACACGGACCCGTGTTGGGTCTCACTTTGGTGCCTAATAAACACCTTTTTTTTTTTTTACTGCTACTTCTGTCTTGAGAGTCGTGAGTCATCCAGTAGGTCGACAATCTCTAACATCTTGATCAAAACATCTACTCAGGACATTTATCTCCCTGCTTATATCTCCAGCTTATGTCTCTACATATGGGGGGGAGGGCTATCTCCCTGCATATATCTCCAGCTTATGTCTCTACATTGGGGGGGGGGGCTACCTCCCTGCTTATATCTCCATCTTAAGTCTCTACATTTGGGGGGAGGCTATCTCCCTGCTTATATCTCCAGCTTATGTCTCTACATTTGGGGGGGGAGGGCTATCTCCCTGTTTATATCTCCAACTTATGCCTCTACATTTGGGGGAGCGGGCTATCTCCCTGCTTTTATCTCCATCTCCTCTACTCCTATCACCTTAGCCACTTCACATCTACCCGCATCCACCTTAGCCCTATATATGGCCCCTATACACATTCTATTCATCGCCCTGTCCCTTCCTAACCTCTTCCCCCCCCCCCCCCTTCCACTGTCTACCTCAGGAACTCATTGCCTACCCTTGTCCCCCTCCCGTCCTGCTCATTACTCCCCCTACCCTACCCTCCCCCCACCCCCCACCACCTCCCCAGCTCTCCTGCCCCCCTCATCATTCCTAGCTCTCAACCTTCTACACTTCCACCCCACCATTAACCCATCCCCATTCCTCCTTAACACATCCCGTCTTCGTCATCTTCGTCGAGCCTCCTCCCCCACCCTGCTCCGCACTCTCTTACTCCTTCTCCTACTTTCCACAGGTGACGTCAATCCCAATCCAGGTCCCCCTCACCTCTCCTCTCCATATCCACGTAACCGATCCCAGAATGCCTCCAATCTCATCTCTATTCCCCTTCTCCTCCCCGCTTCCCTCCCCTTCTCGTGTGCCCTATGGAATGCCCACTCAGTATGCAACAAACTCTCCTTCACCCACGATTTATTCATCTCCCGTTCCCTTCAACTGCTCGCTTTAATTGAAACTTTGATAACCCCTAACGACACTGCCTCAATCGCAGACCTATGCCATGGAAGATATCTTTTCTCCCACACTCCCCGCCCAGATGCACGCGGTGGAGGCGTTGGGTTTTCTTCTCTCACCCTCTTGTAGTTTCCAACCCTCTCCTGCCACAGTCTCACTGCTTCTCATCCTTCGAAACTCATGCCATCCGTCTATTCTACCCGACACCACTCAGAGTTGCAGTCATCTACCGCCCCCCTGATAAGCCCCTCTCTTCATTCCTTACTGACTTCGACGCTTGGCTCACCGTCTTTCTTGATCCCTCATCTCCATCCCTCATTCTTGGTGATTTTAACATTCACGTTGACAACCCTTCCTACTCCTACGCTTCTAAATTCCTCACTCTAACATCCTCCTTTAACCTCCAACTATGCTCTACCACCCCTACTCACCGTAATGGCCATTGTCTCGACCTCATTCTCTTCTCTCCTGCTCACCATCCAATCTCTGCACCTCAGTCCTTCCTATCTCAGATCATCACCTAATCACCCTCACACTTCATCACACCCTCCCCCTCAACCTCGCCCACTATAACACCTGCCTTCAGGAATCTCCAAGCTGTCGACCCCCCTACCCTATCGTCTCACATCTCCAATCTCTTCCCTTCCATCTCGTCTTCTGAATCTGTCAACACGGCTGTCTCTACCTATAATGAAATTCTCTCCACTGCTCTGGATACCCTAGCACCATCTGTCTCTCGCCCCACTAAGCGCATTAAACCTCAGCCCTGGTTAACCCCTTGCATCCGTTACCTTCGCTCCTGCACCCGATCTGCTGAACAACTCTGGAGGAAATCTCGCACCCTGTCAGACTTCACCCATTACAAATTCATGCTATCCTCCTTCCAGTCCTCCCTATTCCTTGCCAAACAGGAATATTATTCTCAATTAACCAATTCTCTTGGCTTCAACCCTCATCGCCTCTTCGCCACCCTCAACTCCCTACTTAAAGTGCTCTCTGCTCCCACCCCCCCTCACTCTCTCCTCAAACACTTGCTGACTACTTCCGCGATAAAGTGCAGAAGATAAACCTTGAGTTCACTTCCAGGCCTTCTCCTCCCTGTGACTTCTTAACCTACTCCCTCAACCAACCTAACCTGGCCTCCTTCTCCTCCTTCCCTGAGATCACCGAAGAGGAAACTGCTCGCCTTCTTTCTTCCTCTAAGTGCACCACCTGTTCCTCTGATCCCATTCCCACCAATCTGCTTACCAACATCTCTCCTACAGTTAACCCCTCAATCTGTCACATCCTCAACCTCTCTCTCTCCATTGCTACGGTCCCTGACACCTTCAAACACGCTGTAGTCACACCACTTCTCAAAAAACCATCACTTGACCCCACCTGTCCCTCCAACTACCGCCCCATCTCTCTCCTACCCTTCCACTCCAAATTACTTGAACGCGCTGTCCACAGCCACTACCTTGATTTCCTCTCCTCTCAGGCCATCCTCGATCCGCTTCAATCCGGCTTTCGCCCACTACACTCGACAGAAACAGCACTCTCTAAAGTCTGCAATGACCTGTTCCTTGCCAAATCAAAAGGTCACTATTCCATCCTCATCCTCCTCGACCTATCTGCCGCCTTTGACACCGTCAATCATAATTTACTTCTTGACACACTGTCCTCATTCGGGTTCCAGGGCTCCGTCCTTTCCTGGTTCTCTTCGTATCTTTCCCAACGCACCTTCAGAGTATTTTCTAATGGCTCTTCTTCCACCCCCGTCCCACTCTCTGTTGGGGTTCCTCAAGGATCTGTCCTTGGACCGCTTCTTTTCTCGATAATACACCTCTTCCCTGGGGCTCGCTGATCTCATCACACGGTTTCCAGTACCATCTCTATGCTGATGACACCCAGCTTTACCTCTCCACTCCCGACATCACAGTCGAAACCCAGGCCAAAGTTTCGGCCTGCCTTTCAGACATCGCTGCCTGGATGTCCAACAGGCATCTGAAACTGAACATGGCAAAGACTGAGCTCCTTGTCTTTCCACCCAAACCCTCTTCCCTCTTCCCCACTTTCCGTCTCTGTTGACAACGCCCTCATCCTCCCCGTCTCTTCAGCCCGCAATCTCGGAGTCATTTGCCGACTCCTCCCTCTACCTTCTCTGCCCATATCCAGCAGACAGCTAAGACCTGTCGCTTCTTCCTCTATAATATTAGCAAAATTCGCCCATTCCTCTCTGAACAGACCACCCGAACACTCGTCCACTCGCTCATTACCTCTCGTCTTGACTATTGCAACCTTCTCCTCGCTGGCCTCCCGCTTAGCCACCTATCCCCCCTTCAATCTGTCCAAAATTCCGCCGCACGTCTTATCTACCACGTGAACCGATACTCTCATATCACCCCTCTCCTCAAGTCGCTTCACTGGCTCCCGATCCGCTACCGTATACAGTTCAAGCTTCTCCTATTGACCTTCAAGTGCACTCAATCTGCAGCCCCCCATTACCTCTCTACCCTCCTCTCCCCGTATGTTCCCACCCGTAACCTCCGCTCTCAGAACAAATCACTCCTATCTGTACCCTTCTCCACCACCGCTAACTCCAGACTCCGCCCCTTCTGCCTCGCATCACCTTATGCCTGGAACAGACTTCCCGAGCCCATACGCCATGCGCCCTCCCTGCCCATTTTCAAGTCCTTACTCAAAGCCCATCTCTTCTCCCTTGCTTTTGGCGCCTAACCACCTTCCCCATTCATGATACCTATACTGACTACATAGCTTGTTTCCTTTAGATTGTAAGCTCTCTTGAGCAGGGACTGTCCTTCCCCATGTTTAAACTTGTACAGCACTGCGTAACCCTGGCAGCGCTATAGAAATGCTAAGTAGTAGTAGTAGCATCTTATGTCTCTACATTTGGGGGGGGGGCTATCTCCCTGTTTATATCTCCATCTTATGCCTCTACATTTGGGGGAGAGGGCTACCTCCCTGCTTTTATCTCCATCTTATGTCTCTACATTTGGGGGGGGGGCTATCTCCCTGCTTATATCTCAATCTTATGTCTCTACATTTGGGGGGGGGCTATCTCCCTGCTTATATCTCCATCTTATGTCTCTACATTTGAGGGGGGGGCTATCTCCCTGCTTATATCTCCATCTTATGTCTCTACATTTGAGGGGGGGGCTATCTCCCTGCTTATATCTCCATCTTATGTCTCTATATTTGGGGGGGGGGTAACTCCCTGTTTATATCTCCATCTTATGTCTCTACATTTGGGGGGGGGGCTATCTCCCTGCTTATATGTACTTATGTACTTATATGGAGATATAAGCAGGGAGATAGCCCCCCCCCCCCAAATGTAGAGACATAAGATGGAGATGTAATGCCACACTGGGAAAAGACCAAGGGTCCATCGAGCCCAGCATCCTGTCCATGACAGCGGCCAATCCAGACCAAGGGCACCTGGCAAGCTTAAACATTCTATACATGTTATTCGCGGAATTGTGGATTTTTCCCAAGTCCATTTAGTAGTGGTTTATGGACTTGTCCTTTAGGAAACCGTGTAACCCCCTTTAAAACTCTGCCAAGCTAACTGCCTTCACCACGTTCTCCGGCAACGAATTCCAGAGTTTAATTATGCATTGGGTGAAGAAAAATTTTCTCCGATTTGTTTTAAATTTACTACACTGTAGTTTCATTGCATGCCCCCTAGTCCTAGTATTTTTGGAAAGCGTGAACAGACGCTTCACATCCACCTGTTCCACTCCACTCATTATTTTATATACCTCTATCATGTCTCCCCTCAGCCATCTTTTCTCCAAGCTGAAAAGCCCTAGCCTCCTTAGTCTTTCTTCATAGGGAATTTGTCCCATCCCCGCTGTCATTTTAGTCACCCTTCGCTGCACCTTTTCCAATTCCACTATATCTTTCTTGAGATGCGGCGACCAGAATTGAACACAATACTCAAGGAGCGGTCGCACCATGGAGCGATATAACGGAATTATAACATCCTCACACCTGTTTTCCATACCTTTCCTAATAATACCCAACATTCTATTCGCTTTCCGAGCCGCAGCAGCACACTGAGCAGAAGGTTTCAGTGTATTATAGACGACGACATCCAGATCCCTTTCTTGGTCTGTAACTCCTAACGTGGAACCTTGCATGACGTAGCTATAATTCGGGTTCTTTTTTCCCACATGCATCACCTTGCACTTGCTCACATTAAACATCATCTGCCATTTAGCCGCCCAGTCTCCCAGTCTCGTAAGATCCTTTTGTAATTTTTCACAATCCTGTCGCGAGTTAATGACTTTGAATAACTTTGTGTCATCAGCAAATTTAATTACCTTGCTAGTTACTCCCATCTCTAAATAATTTATAAATATATTAAAAAGCAGCGGTCCTAGCACAGACCCCTGAGGAACCCCACTAACTACCCTTCTCCATTGTGAATACTGCCCATTTAACCCCACTCTCTGTTTCCTATCCTTCAACCAGTTTTTAATCCACAATAGGACTTTTCCTCCTATCCCATGACCCTCCAATTTCCTCTGTAGCCTTTCATGAGGTACCTTGTCAAACGCCTTTTGAAAATCCAGATACACAATATCAACCGGCTCCCCTTTGTCCACATGTTTGTTTACTCCTTCAAAGAATTGAAGTAAATTGAAGATTACCCCACACAAAAGCCGTGCTGATTCGGTCTCAGTAATCCATGTCCTCGGATGTGCTCTGTAATTTTGTTTTTAATAATAGCCTCTACCATTTTCCCCGGCACTGACATCAGACTCACCGGTCTATAATTTCCCGGATCTCCCCTGGAACCTTTTTTAAAAATGGGCGTTACATTGGCCACCCTCCAATCTTCCGGTACCACGCTTGATTTTAAGGATAAATTGCATATCACTAGTAGTAGCTCCGCAAGCTCATTTTTCAGTTCTATCAGTACTCTAGGATGAATACCATCCGGTCCAGGAGATTTTCTACTCTTCAGTTTGCTGAACTGCCCCATTACGTCCTCCAGGTTTACTGTGAAGTCAGTTTCTCCGACTCATCCGCTTGAAATATCATTTCCGACACCGGTATCCCACCCAAATCTTCCTCGGTGAAGACCGAAGCAAAGAATTCATTCAATCTCTCCGCTACGTCTTTGTCTTCCTTGATCGCACCTTTTACCCCTCGATCATCCAGCGGCCCAACCGATTCTTTTGCCGGCTTCCTGCTTTTAATATACCGAAAAATTTTTTACTATGCTTTTTTGCCTCTAATGCTATCTTTTTTTCGTAATCCCTCTTTGCCTTCTTTATCTGCGCCTTGCATTTGCTTTGACACTCCTTATGCTGCTTCTTGTTATTTTCAGACGGTTCCTTCTTCCGTTTTCTGAAGGCGTTTCTTTTAGCCCTAATAGCTTCCTTCACCTCACTTTTCAACCAGGTCGGCTGTCTTTTGGAGTTCCGTCTTTCTTTTCTAATTTGTGGAATATGTTTGGCCTGGGCCTCCAGGATGGTATTTTTGAACTGCGTCCATGCCTGTTGTACAGTTTTTACCCTCTCAGTTGTCCCCCTAAGTTTGTTTTCCACCGTTCTTCTCATTTTATCATAGTCTCCTTTTTTAAAGTTAAACGCTAATGTATTTGACTTCCTGTGTATAGTTACTTCAAGTTTGATATCAAAACTGATCATATTATGATCACTGTTATCAAGCGGCCCCAGTACCATAACGTCCCTCACCAGATCATGCGCTCCACTAAGGACCAAGTCTAGAATTTTTCCTTCTCTCGTCGGCTCCTGCACCAGCTGATCCATAAAGCTGTCCTTGATTTCATCAAGGAATTGTACCTCTCTAGCATGTCCCGATGTTACATTTACCCAGTCTATATTTGGATAATTGAAGTCACCCATTATTATCACATTGCCTATTTTGTTTGCGTCTCTGATTTCTTTTATCATTTCTGCATCTACCTGCTCATCCTGGCCCATCTTATGTCTCTACATTTGGGGGGGCTATCTCCCTGCTTATATCTCCATCTTATGTCTCTACATTTGGGGGGCTATCTCCCTGCTTTTACCTCCATCTTATGTCTCTACATTTGGGGGGGGGCTATCTCCCTGCTTTTATCTCCATCTTATATCTCTACATTTGGGGGGGAGGGCTATCTCCCTGCTTTTATCTCCATCTTATGTCTCTACATTTGGGGGGCTATCTCCCTGCTTTTACCTCCATCTTATGTCTCTACATTTGGGGGGGGGGGCTATCTCCCTGCTTTTATCTCCATCTTATATCTCTACATTTGGGGGGCTATCTCCCTGCTTATATCTCCATCTTATGTCTCTACATTTGGGGGGGGGCTATCTCCCTGCTTATATCTCCATCTTATGTCTCTACATTTGGGGGGGGGCTATCTCCCTGCTTTTATCTCCATCTTATGTCTCTACATTTGGGGGGGGGCTATCTCCCTGCTTATATCTCCATCTTATGTCTCTACATTTGGGGGGCTATCTCCCTGCTTTTACCTCCATCTTATGTCTCTACATTTGGGGGGGGGCTATCTCCCTGCTTTTATCTCCATCTTATATCTCTACATTTGGGGGGCTATCTCCCTGCTTATATCTCCATCTTATGTCTCTACATTTGGGGGGGGGGGGGCTATCTCCCTTCTTATATCTCCATCTTATGTCTCTACATTTGGGGGGGGAGTGCTACCTCCCTGCTTATATCTCCATCTTATGTCTCTACATTTGGGGGGGGGGGGCTATCTCCCTGCTTATAGCTCCATCTTATATCTCTACATTTTGGGGGGGGCTATCTCCCTGCTTATATCTCCATCTTATGTCTCTACATTTGGGGGGGGGGGGCTATCTCCCTGCTTATATCTCTACATTTGGGGGGGCTATCTCCCTGCTTATATCTCCATCTTATATCTCTACATTTGGGGGGGGCTATCTCCCTGCTTATATCTCCATCTTATGTCTCTACATTTGGGGGGGGCTATCTCCCTGCTTATATCTCCATCTTATGTCTCTACATTTGGGGGGGGGCTATCTCCCTGCTTATATCTCCATCTTATGTCTCTACATTTTGTGGGGCTATCTCCCTGCTTATATCTCTACATTTGGGGGGGCTATCTCCCTGCTTATATCTCCATCTTATATCTCTACATTTGGGGGGGGCTATCTCCCTGCTTATATCTCTATCTTATGTCTCTATATTTGGGGGGGGGCTAATTTTATAAAATGATTTTTGCATAGAAGGCAATTTAATAATGGGGAGATCATATTTGAATGCCTTGTGTACACATACCCACAGAAGTGACAGCAGGGTGACTAAGTACTACGTGCAAGTGACATACCCCCAGATTCTATATATAAAGCTGACATTTTGATGCCAAAATGTAATTAGCTTATAAACCAATTAATTGCAATTTATTAATGTTAGCAACTATTGCAGTTGGCAGTAATTGAAATTTGCATATGCTCTTCACATGCCCTGTTCTATAACCCTGCGCACCTCAATCCCCTAGCATGCAACTCGAAAGGGGGCATGGTCAGGGGAGTGGCAGAGACATTCCTAAAAGTTGCGCGTGGACTTATAGAATATCCCCACATGCGCTAAAATGCTCAGAGTTGAGTGCCTAATCTAGTTAAAGAGACCTTATAGTTCTAGTGTGGGGACTACCTCTTTATGTAGTTATTACAATGTCCCAAACACTTTAAGATATCTTAATTTTGCAGGTAAATGTATCTTCCACAGTCAAAGCACATCAATAAATTTTTACACATACGTTGATTAGTTTTCCACCGGGGATCATCAGAATCTTTGACAGCATATACCATCTGGGAACAACATCCCAATATAATTATGGCGCTGCACACATCGTCATAGATCTACCCATATTTTATCTATTTTTTTAATAACTTTTTTTCTTTTTTTTTATAATGTAATCCTTAAAAGACATCTTTCCAATATCTTCAAACTTTAACATTCAAGATACATATATAATAACACTTAGCTTTAAGTAGCAATTTTTCACCCAAATCAAACCTCTGTCGACAAGGCCAGGTTTCGAAGTCCTTCTTCGGGGAAGAGGTTCGCATCTCACTACTTACTCCTGCATATAGAAAAATCGCTGCTTAAAGGAGGAAGGAGGGACGTCGGAGACTCGGAGGAGGTGATCAGCTGTCCTTGGCCATGCAGCGCCTTCACACAGAGGTGAGAGGCGCTGCACGGGCCCGGTTTCAGACGGAGGGGGGCGGCGCATGGGGGCGTTTTTGCCCCCTCCTGATTTTTTTTTTACATTGTTTTTGAAGCCGGGCAGCCCCCAACGAGAGGTACAGACCTCTCGTTAGCTTTCCCCGAGTTTTCCTGCGTTAGGGCAAGCGGAAAACTTGAGTGCATCTCATTTCAATAGGGTTTCTACACAATTTGCTCATCTGCATTCCGTTATCGTTTGCTGCTACCGTCGTCGGAAATTGGGCTTTAGTACATGCCAGGGTTAAAAACTTGTTCGTTAAAGTGTGGTTAAAGGTTCATTAAAGGCTCGTTTAGTTTAGTGCATCTTGCCCTAAGAGTTAACACATAGTCCACACCCATTTTCCCATCCATTCCACGTTTCATTAATTGCTATGATGACACGTATAAGTGTTCATTAACTGTTAACAGCCAGTGCAGTTTAGTAGATAGGCCTCAAATTTCAGTGCCATTGCTCAACACTGTGGAAGCCTTTTACAAAGCAGCACTAGAAAGTGGCCTGCAGTAGCCCCCAGCACGGGTTTTTCCCACATGCTCAGGCCACTTTTAAGCTGCTGGTAAAAGGTAGTTGTTCCTTTTTTTTCTGATAATGGCTATACATTAATTTCCACATTACCATGTGAGCCCCTACTGCAGTGGTGTGCTGGTAAATATTCAACAACAGGCTCTCTCCCCAGTCCACCTCTGCGCTCCCCCCCCCCCCAAATTGCAGAGCTGGCTATAGCTGGGTAAACAGCCTGGGGGGGGGGGGGGCGGGGAATGCATTACTCCAGGAAAAAAAAAAAAATGATCCCAGGTTCCAATCTAATTCATGTTTAATGTGGGATAAAATGCCATAAATAAGTAAATAAATATAAACTTTTAATGTTGAGCACCTGATTCTCAAAGTGGACATATTCCAAACACTATAATGAAAATAAAATAATCTTTTCTACCTTTGTTGTCTGGTGACTTTGTTTTTCTGATCATGCTGGCCCAGTATCTGATTATGCTGCTATCTGTCCTCTTAACTCCATTTCCAGGGCTTCCTTTCCATTTATTTCTTTATTTTCCGCCTTCTTCATTTCTTGCCCTACATCCGTAAGTAAAAGCTGGGTCCTCCGCAGACTTGACTGTCCGGTGGATCCAGCAACCCTCCTCTCCCCCAGCCCTTCCCTCCATCCACCCATGTCCAGCAACCCTCCTCTCCCCCCTGCTCTCCCCTCCATCCACCCATGTCCAGCAACTCTCCTCTCCCCTGCCCTCCCTCCATCTATCCATCCATATCAGCAATTCTCTTCTCTCCCCTGCCCCCCTCTATCCATCCATACCCATCGATCCTCTTCTCTCCCCTGCCCCCCTCCAGTCACCCATACCCAGCGATTCTCTTCTCTCCCCTGTCCAGTGGATCCAGCTTCTGCCTATTTTCTTCATCCATGTGCAGTTTTTCTCCTCTCTTCCTTTCCCCTCATCTCACCTCCTTCCTCACTCTTCCCTCCCCTCCATCCATGTCCAGCATTTCTTTTCTCTCCCTTCCCTCCTCCATCCACCCATGTCCAGCAACCTTCCTCTCCCCCTGCCCTCCCCTCCATCCACCCATGCCCAGCAACCCTCCTCTCCCCCCTGCCCTCCCCTCCATCCACCCATGCCCAGCAACCCTCCTCTCCCCCTGCCCTCCCCTCCATCCACCCATGTCCAGCAACCCTCCTCTGCCCTCCCCTCCATCCACCCATGTCCAGCAAATCTCCTCTCCTTTCCCCTGCCCTCCCTCCATCCATCCATATCAGCAATTCTCTTCTCTCCCCTGCCCCCCCTCTATCCATCCACCCAGAGATTCTCTTCTCTCCCCTGCCCCCACTCCAGCCCACCCATACCCAGTGATTCTCCTTGCTCTCCTGATTGATTACCTCCGTCGAAGCTGATCTTCAGCAAGCCGAAGTTGACCCTCCTCACTACAGTGTACAGGTTATACACAGAGAACTGAATTTTGTCATTCTGGGAAAATTCTATAAATGGCACTGAAAATTAAATGCTGATAAAAATATTGTATTTGGTGTTTTCTTTTTGGGATATTGTTTTTGGCTGGACAACTGTTATTGCTGTTCTACTTCTGCTCTGAGTTAATACAGTCATTTAAAAAAAATTGGTGCTGAATGTTATTCTTTAAAGGGTGCTCCGAAATCAGCTGTCTTTATACAATAGTGTTGAGTATTGAATTTTGGGCTCAGCTTTAGGCATGATAAATTAAACCAATTGAAACCTGGTATAAATCCTGGCATGCAAGCAGGGGCGTAGCCAGACCTCAACGGGAGGGTGGGGGGGACTGGAGCCCAAGGTGGAGGGGCACATTTTAGCCTGCCTCCCCTGCTTCCACCCCCCCTGCCGCCACTTCCGACCCCCCCCCCCCCCCCGCTGCCATTGCAAAAGTACCTTGGGTGGTGGGGGTCCCCAACCCCCACCAGCTGAAGTGTAGATCTACCCTGTGCTGGTCTCGTATTGCCTCTCCTGTTTTCAGCGCACCCTGCACGCTCGTTTTAATAAACTGAGCATGAGCGAGCATGCATGGCACCACTGAAAACAGGAGAGGCAAAACGAGACAGCATAGGAGAGGCAAAATGAGACAGCATAGGAGAGGCAAACGTTCAGCTGGCAGGGGTTGGGGACCCCTGCCAGCCAAGCTGGGGGCCCCAGAGTCAATTTGGGGGGCCCAGGCCCCGTGGCCCCCCGTAGCTATGCCACTGCATGCAAGTTGGGTGTGGAACCCCACTATTCTGTAGTATTGCGTGAATGCCCTTGACCCACCCCTGACCTGCCTATGCCCCTCCTATTGCCATACCTCCTTTTGAGTTGCATACAATCTAATTTAGGTGTCCATTGTTAAAGAATAGCGCACAACTAGATCAGCACCCAAATCATAATTAATGCCAATTAAGTGCTTGTTAACTCCAATAATTAAATCTTTGGAGCCTATTAACTCATTATTTTGGATGCCAATCTGGGATCCGTGCCTTTTATAGTATCCGGGGGGGGGGGGGGGGGGGGGGGGGTCTATGTATAACTTTTATGTCCAACCCAAACTTACCTCCCAGTATGGACTAGATTCTACACCAAAAAAATCAACAGCAAAATAAAATATGCTTAGGCATATTCTATAAAGTATGCCTAAATTATAAGCCTAAATTTCTACACGGTTTATAAATTAGTCATGGGCAGTTACGCCAAATAAAACTAGGTGTAAATGCCGACGCCTAAATTACGTGTGGACAGAGTGTATTCTATAATAACGCAGATAGATTTAAGAAACGCCCAAGACCCGCCCATTCCACACCCATGGCCACGCCTCCTTTTCAACTATGCAACTTAGAATTTACGCACATCACATTATAGAATACGCTTACAGTTCTGCTCGTAAACTTTAATTAATGCCAATTAGTGTCAGTTGCTTGTTGGCAATTATCGGCACTGATTGGCTTGTTAATTAAGTTGCACACACAAATCCAGAATACGACTGGATTTGCACATGCAGCTTAAGTCGCACTATATGGAATTCAGGTGTGTATATATGTTTTCGGCGTGTATCCAGAAATGGCGTGGTCTATGCATGAAATTACAGTCCATATATATGCAGGGAAAAGTTTTGAAAAAGTTTCATGTGGTTGGTCTTATTAAATATCAGGCCATGGTTTTCAAGTCCCAAGGCCAGTCCCATAAAGACAGTTCATATAGGTTTTGCATTTGGTTTCCTTCTGCTGTTTTAAAATTTGATATAGAATCATAGAACTTACAAGCAGGGGCGTAGCTACGGGTGGGCCTGGGTAGGCCCAGGCCCGCCCACCCAAGTGCACGCACGTCGCACACTGCAGCAGCAGCTGCAGCCTATAGTACAGCAGACTGCAGAGACGGCACCACGCTCTGGCTCAGCTCCGAGGTTCCTTTCTGCTTCCAGCCCGATTGGCCCACCCACCACACCACCCAACTTGCAAGCGCACAATATATGCACTCACTGTGCAGCAGCGGAGCAGCAGCCTAGCCCTGCCTACTACTACTAATACCACATCGCGGTCTCGGGCACCCGCTCAGGGCAGGCTCAGCTGATCTCTGCCAGGCGCGTGCGTGTGTCGACTCGTCGTAGCAGCTGTTTTCCATCCATTCTAGTCCTACGCGGAGGATGTGGCTGTGCGCGGTGGCGGGCATGCTCCTCAGCCTCGCTCCTCGCTTGGCTCCGGTCCGTCGTTGGTTGGTTCGCTGGGGCATAGCTGCACGCACTGCACGCAGGGGGTTGGTTGACCATTAGTGCGAGCCTGCTCAGCCTGGCCCTGCCTGCCCTGAAACGTGGGAATTTGGGAAAGGGAAAGAAGAAGGTTCTGGACTGGTTGGATTGGAATCGAGAAGATCATTCCAGTAACAGTTCCAGGAGTTAGCAGCAGCTGCCAGCCCAGCCCAGCCCAGCCCAGCAGCAGGTAATAAATTGTAAATGGTTTTTTTTTACATCATATAATTTTAACATCATCTTGTAATTTTTTTTAATTAAGCTAGCTGGGGCCTGCCTGGGCACTATTAAATTTATTGTTGTAGAATTTCTGGGTGGGGTTATCAGGCATTTACATTTGTTAAGCAAAGTATATGCCATGGCTGTGATTATACTGTTATGTGTGTTGACATATTTGCCATTATAGTAGACATATCTGATCAAGTTTGATATGGCATAACGTAACTATATTTAAAACTATTGTTTTTCCCCCGCATTAAGTAAGTGGTTTATGTTGATGCAGGGCAGCTGTTGAGCAGAATACTTAGAAATCCATCATCAAGTGCATTCTAAAGCATTATTTTGTAGTATCCCAAGAAACATTACTCATGTCTCTCTCTATATCTATCTATCTATCTATCTATCTATCTATCTATCTATCTATCTATCTATCTATCTATCTATCTATAGTGCCCACCCATATTAGCTCTGGGCCCACCCAAAATCTCAGGTCTGGCTACGCCACTGACTTACAAGTCCTATTCCATTCCTGCTGCAACACCATAGACCCCAGTTGATCTTTTGATTTTTGCAGTTTGTTTACATTTGAACAAAGCATGAAAATCTTGAAATAACTACATAGGAAACTATAGCCAAGAAGCAAATGATTATTGTAGTTGATACTTGGTAAAGGTGAGTAATATAGTACAGTTACTTGCCTCACACTTATAATGTGATTTCAGTTCCAGCGCTACAATGATAAACACTGTGTTTCAAGGACTTGTCCTTATCCTGTCTGGAGCATTTGCAGTCTGTAGCCCAGTTCCCTTAGATGAGGCCACAGCTGACTTTGCTATGAACAACGTTTTAAAACCACTGGAAACCCAAGAAGGCAAGTTCTTTCTCTTTGTTTAAACTGATTGACTTATCGTAGGTTTGCTACTTGTGAGCAATACTGTAATAACGTCATATTTAAGTTCATATTACTAGCCTAGTTACTAACCCTTCATCTTTTATTTCCCGCATTTGCGCAGTAATGCTTGCAGACAGTAAAAGAATTAGTGGACAAAATGAGACCCTTTCAAAAGTGAGGCTCCTGGATAAGTGTAAGAATAGAGCAGAAGTTTTATCAGGGCTGAAGGACGGCCGAGAGACACACACCCAGCTTGTCCAATTTTCTTGGCGTCCATAGTGAATAGGCATAAGAGATGTCTGCATGTACTGCCTCTGTTATATGCTGATCTGTATCATGATATTCATGAGGATAGCCAGAAAGTCTGACCGGCTGGGTGCATCCTGAGAACTGGAATGAGAACCCCCGCTGTACAGATTAAATTACAATAAAACAGTAGGGCAAATCTTTTTCTCTTCTCTCCCACTTCCTCTGAAACCTTTTTTCAATAAGGGTCCCAGAAAACAACAAGGCAAACGAGCTGCAAAATCCAACGTGGAAAACAACCCAGCAGATCAGTATAACATCCAAAAAAAAAACTTTATTGAAGATACCGTTTGTGCCTTTCTTTTGCTGGTAATTTACAATATATATTGTGATGTATATGTAGTATATATGTTCTTATTTTGTTGGTTTTTGACAAATTCTTATACACTTTTATATTATATTTTCAAATATTAATTTGATGTCTAATGTTATTTTAGATGTTCACTGTACATATTGTATGCATATGTATTTTTATTTTGTTACATTTGTACCCCATGCTTTTCCACTCATGACAGGCTCAATGTGGCTTACACTGGGGCAATGGAGGGTTAAGTGACTTGCCCAGAGTCACAAGGAGCTGCCTGTGCCTGAAGTGGGAATTGAACTCAGTTCCCCAGGACCAAAGTCCACCACCCTAACCACTAGGCCACTCCTCCACTGTTGCTACTATTTGAGATTCTACATGGAATGTTGCTATTCCACTAGCAACATTCCATGTAGAAGTCAGCCCTTGCAGATCACCAATGTGGCAGTGCAGGCTTCTGCTTCTGTGAGTCTGACGTCCTACACGTACATGCAGGATGTCAGACTCACAGAAACAGAAGCCTGCGCAGCCTTCTACATGGAATGTTGCTAGTGGAATAGCAACATTCCATGTAGAATCTCCAATAATAGCAACATTCCATGTAGAATCTCCAATAGTATCTATTTTATTTTTGTTACATTTGTACCCTGCGCTTTCCTACTCATGGCAGGCTCAATGCGGCTTACATATTGTATACAGGTACTTATTTGTACCTGGGGCAACGGAGGGTTAAGTGACTTGCCCAGAGTTACAAGGAGCTGCCTGTGGCTGAAGTGGAAATCGAACTCAGTTCCTCAGGACCAAAGTCCACCACCCTAACTACTAGGCCACTCCTCCTCCTTTTATATTATCAAAATTTTCTTTGAGATAACAATTAATGTCCAATTGTATTAAATTTTTTAATGTTTTTGAATTAAAAAGGACTCTTAGTGTTTATAATTCATGTCTATGTTTTTACACGTACAGTATAATTCATGTTTTATATTTTATAGATATACATATATTTTATGGAATTTTATGTTTTATAATTTCATATGTTTGTCATTCATTATAGCCCCTGATGCAGCCCTATTGTTGGGCGAAACACGGCCTGTGTCGGGCATTTGTTTCATACACGGTATCTTCAATAACGTTTTTTTGGGGATGTTATACTGATCTGCTGGTTTGTTTTTCCACTTTTTTCAATAAGTCATGTCCATTTGCACTTAATATAGAATTTTTCTTTTTACAAATAGGGGCATAGCCAGACTTCGAGGTGGGAGGGGGCCAGAGCATGTCCAGCATGCTCGTTTTAATGAAAATGATCATGCGTGCATGCTCAGTTTTACTCAGTGCAAATTTTCTAACAAAAAAGGTGCCAGTACTCAAATGCCAGGCCACCCTTCAGGGGTGGGTGATCACTGAGGGACTCACTCCACAATAGCGCCTCCTGCAACCAGTTACAGAATCTGTGACAAGGCAGAATTGGTGTCTTCAGCCTGAGCTCTTTCACTAAAACTTGTGGTCCATGGGTCAATTTTAGAAGACTCTGGAAAAGGTGCCGGTACTCAGTACCCCCCGAGTACCCCCTCAAGAAAAGCTCTGGTTTTACTAAAACACATGTGCCAGATATGAGGGGAAGAGAGAGCAAGGCAGGAAATACAGCGGCACTGGAGACCAGCACTGGAAAAAAAACACTTCAACTGGTGGGGGATGGGGACCCCCGCTATGCAAACCAGGGGCACAGATCCAGGTCCCCATGGCCCCCCTTAACTTTGCCGCTGAATTGATAGATTGTGCTTTGGCCAGTAGTGAGCTGGGTGAGCGCCGTGAATTTTTAAATATTCTGAGCTTTAACTAGACACAAATGTTTTGAAAATGTCGAGCACATGAATCAAGTCTTTCCTATAAAGTCAATAGTTTTATAAATGCCTGAGAACTTTTTTCAAGAGTGTATCTCAGATGTACCCCTAAGGATAATCTTTGGAAACTCATCTAGGGGAAGCTCAATCACAATAAGCTCAATCATAATGTTCTCCTAACAGTAACATTTAATTTAATTTAATTAAAGTAGTTGATAACTTCAAGTACAAAGAGGGTTATGTGACTCTACTTACAGTAGAAAGCAGTAGTAAAGTTTACCATTGAATATACAGAGCTTCTGGTATACTCAGTGGCTCATTTTCAAAAATGTTCAAATTGGTATTTTCAAAAACAATTTTAATGCTTTTCTATGAAGTCCATTTAAATCACAAGGGGACGTGTTAAGGGCAGGATCTGGGTGTTCCTATCACTTGGACGTTTTTCAGCCATAATGGAGCAAAAGAAAACTGTCCAGAACTAAAACGAAGACGTTTTGAGCTAGACCTGTTTTTATAACAAATAAGGCACAAAAAGGTGTCCTAAATGACCAGACGACCACTGGAGGGAATTGACGATGACCTCCCCTTTCTCCCTCAGTGGTCACTGACCCCTCCCTCTCCCCCCCCCAAAAAAAAAATATGATTAAAAACATTACTTACCAGCCTCTATGCCAGTCTCAGATGTAATACTCAGGTCCATTAGAGCAGTATGCAGGTCCCTAGAGTAGTCTAGTGGTGACGCAGTGCACTGCAGACAAGTGGACCCAGGCCCATTCTTCCCCCTACCTGTTACACTTGTGGTGGAAACTGTGAGCTCTCCAAAACTCACCAGACACCCACTGTACCCACATATAGATGTCCCCTTCACCTATAAGGGCTATTGTAGTTGTATACAGTTAGGGGTGGGAATTTTTTTTTGGGGGGTGGGGATCAACAGACAAGATAAGGGAGCAGTGGTGAGATATGTACCTGGGAGCATTTGTTTGAAGTCCACTGCAGTGCCCCCTAGGGTGCCCCATTGCTCTCCTGGGATGTCTGTGTGGCCAGTCTACTGCTGGCCCCTCCTACATCCAAATGGCACAGAGCACAAAACTATGTAGCAAATAGCCATTTTCGAAAGAAAAAGATAGACATTTTTCTGGTTTGAAAATAGCTATATTCACTGCTTGAATTTTGGACATTTTTTAGCAAAATGTCCATAGTTGGACTTAGATGTCATATCGAAAATGTCCCTCTCAGTGCTACACAGAATAATTCAAGCTATGTATTTCTACTTCATGAGGAACAGACAATCTTCTTTTTCATGTAATTATTGGGGAGTTTATAAGTCAAGGTCATGCATTAACTGGTGAAGAGGGGCAGGTTTGCCAGGTTGAAAAAATTTCTCCCCCCCGCCCAAAGTTAAACCCCGCCCCAGACGTCATCAACCCCGCCCCCGACGTAGCCGCCGACGTCACTAACCCCGCCCCCGACGGCATTAACCCAGCCTCTGCGGGGCTTCTATTGGACCAAATTGGACCAATAGAAGCCCCTGAAAACCGCCCCAAAACCGCAACGCGGCTTTTTAAAAGCCACCCAATTTCCCACAGCTGGCAAAAATTGCCCGCAACGGGTCGCAGAAAGCCACCCAATTGGGCGGGAAACCTGCAGACCTGGCAACCCTGAGGGGAACTGAATATAGATTTCATGATGCCATGATTTTGTGCTGCAACAATGAGTAACACATACTTTTCAAGATACATATATATCTTCATCTGCAATCCACTATCCTCAAGATTCTACATATGCTGCCTAAAATCACGCCTGCAAATTTGGCAGTGTGGCCAAATTGCGTGTGTGACTTAATTGGTTAACAAACCAATCGTGCCATTATTTGGCCACTAACAAGCAATTAATGGCTTGTATTGGCACTAATTAGAATTTACACATGGAACTTTCTAAGCATATTCTGTAAAGCATATTCTTATCGTTTTTTCACTTACCCGGTGAGGTTGGGGGGGGGGGGGGGAGCCCCGAGGGGCTCTCACTTCTAGCTCCAAAAAGGCGGTTAGCTTAGCGGAGTTTAAAAAAGGTTTGAATGGCTTCCTAAAGAAAAAAGTCCATAGACCGTTATTAAATGGACTTGGGGAAAATCCACTATTTCTGGGATAAGCAGTTTAAAATGTTTTGTACATTTTGGGGATCTTGCCGGGTACTTGTGACCTGGATTGGCCACTATTGGAAACAGGATGCTGGGCTCGATGGACCTTTGGTCTTTCCCAGTATGGCAATACTTATGTACTAAAGTGGTGTGCGTAAATTCTAATGCGTGGATCTCAAAAAGTGGTATGGCCATGGGAAGGGCATGGGAAGTCCTAAAAATTACGCACACTGTTTATAGTATATGCCCGATCCACACCTAACTTAGGCGCAGGCATTTACACCAGGTTCTAGTTGGTGTAAATGGTCACGTCAAAATTTCAGCCATGGGTGCTATGTGTATTCTATAAACTGCACCTAACTTTAGGAGAAGTTTTTTATACAATATAGCTAAGCGTGGTTTTTTTTCCGCACTGATTATTTTGGTGCCCTATATGCATAGATCTGGGGACAAAAAGAACTTTTCATGGTGTCCTCATGGCCCATTGAAGACACCTTGAATATTTTGTGTCAGAAGGACACCCACCAAACAAGTTATTAGAAACACACAACAGTGCCGTACATCTTTTTTTCCTTTGCAAATTAGACTGAAAATGAAGGCATATTATAACAAACTTGTAGAACAACTAAGCTTAACAGCTGTTGGACAAAAATGAACTTGTACTTTGGCATAGGCAAGAGAATAAGGTAACAAGATGAATTAGCTCTTGGTTACATATTCTTCCACATCTAATGTCTTATAATATCTTCTGCAATACCACTATCTTGTATTTCACGACCATGTAAGCCAAAATCCTTCTGTAAAACCAAATGTATATTCTCTTCTTATTTCCAGTATCCATGATGTATTGTAAGCCACATTGAGCCTGCAAAGAGGTGGGAAAACGTGGGATACAAATGCAATAAATAAATAAAATAATAATAATAATTCTTTTCAGGTGAAGAATTTGTTAACCTCAAAGCACTTTCCTCTGCCATCAATGACAAAAAAAGAAATTTGCATTTAATCTCGCTAATGCCCTCTTCCTTGAAGAAGAATTCATTATGAAGAAAAAGCCGCGCCTGTCTTCCGTTGTTCCATGCTTCTTCTCTGCCCCGGAACAGGTTACTTCCTTGGGGTTCCTTCGCGGGGGTGTCCTTTCACCGGGGGGGGGGGGGGGGGGGCGCTGCACCGGGGGGGGGGGGGGGCGGGGCGCATCGGCGATCCGCCCCGGGTGCCAGCCCCCCTAGGAATGCCACTGTCAAAAAGGTATCCCAACTGACCAGATGACCACTGCAGGGAATCGGGGATGACCTCCCCTTATTCCCCCAGTGGTTACCAACCCCCTCCCACCCTAAAAAAAAAACTTTACAGCATTTTTTTTTGCCAGCCTCTATGCCAGCCTCAAATGTCATATTCAACTCCATGACAGCAGTATGCAAGTCCCTGGAGCAGTTTTTAGTGGGTGCAGTGCACTTCAGACAGGTGGACCCAGGCCCATCCCCCCCTACCTGTTACGCTTGTGGTGGTAAATGTTGAGCCTTCCAAAAAAAAAACCAAACCCACTGTACCCACATGAAGGTGCCCCCCTGCACCCCTTATGGCTATGGTAGTGGTGTAGAGTTGTGGGGAGTGGGTTTGGGGGGGGATTTGGGGGGGCTCAGCACCCAAGGGAAGGGAGCTATGCACCTGGGAGCTATTTGCATTTAAAAAAAATTTTTTAGAAGTGCCCCCTAGGTTGCCCGGTTGGTGTCCTGGCATGTGAGGGGGGCCAGTGTACTACAAATGCTGGCTCCTCCCATGACTAAAGGGCTTGGATTTGGCCGGGTTTGAGATGGCCAGTTTCGGTTTCCATTATCGCTGAAAATCGATCCCGGCCATCTGAAACCCGGCCATCTCTAGCATTTGGTCGGGGCCAACCATATTATCGAAGAAAAAGATGGTCGGCCATCTTTTTCAAAAATACGGTTGGCTCCGCCCGCTTGCTTAGCTGGGCCCAGAGATGGCCGGCCATAAAGATGGCCGGCGCTTTCGATTATGCCCCTCCATATGGCCTATCCAGCCTCCCCATCCACATCCATTACTAAACTTCTCAATCCCTATCTCTCTCTTAGAGATCCTCTGTACTTTTCCCATACTTTTTTGAGTTCAGATACAGTCCCTGTCTCTATCAGCTACACTGATAACCATTCCATGCATCCACCGCCCTTTATTTTTTTTTATTTTATTTTTTTTTATTTATGCATTTTCAGATATTACATTCATATTATAAAAATGTTGGAATCTAGACATAATTTTTAGGAAATCTAACAAAACTCTTCCTTCCATATCTAATAGATATAAGGAGAGCTTAACAAAAGAAAAATACTAATATATATTGACCACAATTATCGGGGGATACAAAATAATAGAAATTTAAACAAAACAAATGAGAATTTCTTTTTTATATCAATCAGGGAGGGGAGCACAATAAACTGCTAGCAGATTTAACAGCATATTTACCTGTGAGACTATTCAGGCTGAAACATTCCCTTACATTTTCTTTGGATCGATACTGTGAAAATGATCCTCCCCTCCGCCTGAGGGTCCTCGGGATCTCCCCTTCACCCTTGCTGCCCAACCTCCTGGTTCACTGCAGTCCACAGGGCAGGGCTCAACGAAATCAACTTCAAAGTAAACTTAAGAAGTTCTTTATTTTGTTTGGGATCCAACAGTCCAGCAGTGCAAAAAGACACAATACTTGAATCAACAAAAAACCTCACAATTCCCCCTTTTGCTCCTCTCAGGGGTACAAACACAGCAAGAAAAAAAACAACTTTTAACTCCCAGGCTTCCAGCACCCAGCTGGGCTCCTTTTAGACAGTTTTATAGCCCTGGGTCTTTTTCTCCCCCCCTCTCCCTTGGGAGGGGGCACAATACTGCAAGCAGTTCCAAAAAAACAAACAAACACAGTTCTTGAGGCTTCAGCACACAGCTCAAACCCCTTCAGCTTCTTTTAGGTTTCTTAGCCACAGTTCACACTCCACCTTCTTCCTCTGGGCTCAGCCCACTCCGAGAAAATCTCTCATCCCTCTTCAACCATCTGGGTCACTCTCTCTAAGCACTGACCCATTCTCCCACATGACCTTTCCTCTTTCCTCTCTTAGCCCAGTTACCATACCATGACGTTACCTGGTCCCTTAGTTTGTTACCTAAGGAGTGAGCCCAGGCTGAGAGGTCCATAGGCTCTTCCTCGCTCTCCTCTCTTTCTCTCTGCCCAGCTTCTTGATACTCCATGGGCTCCCCGTCCCACCCACTTTGCAGCTGTTCCTCTTTCCCTTGATTACCCTGCAGGGGCACCACCCTTTCCTTGTTAAAGTTCTCCCCCTGTTCCTGCTGGGGAAGGTAATCTCTGTACCAGGCTTTGCCCCGAGGTTGCTGGGAAATGTAGTCTCTTCCTCTCCTCCATTTTACAGGGGTCACGAACCTTTCTCTGCTCTCTCTCGGGGGATGCTGGGTAATGTAGTCTTTTCCCCTCCACCCTTTTCTAGGGGGCATTACTACTTCTCTCGCTCCCTGGGGATGGAATGGAGGCAAGGCTCTGTTCTGCCTATGTCTGCTCGTGAGCCGCCTCCCTGCTTCCTCTTCCACTTCCATCTTATCTACCCCCAGGTCCTCTCCTTTACAATACATACGTAATTTACATTACTTATAGATACCAAACATCTACATGGATATTTCAAAACATAAGTACCTCCTAAGGCTAGAATTTTTGGTTTTAATGCCATAAACTCTTGCCGTCTTTTTTGTATACCTCTATTCAAATCAGGAAATATCTGAACTTTTTCACCAAAGAAGTTTGCATTCATATGTCTAAAGTATAGTCGAAATATACTATTCCTATCTGACTGAAAAGCAAATGAAACTAAGACAGTTGTACGTTGAGTAATCACTTCCAATGAGCTTTCCAGGAAGTCAGTAATGTTAAGTTCAGGTTGGGGTTCTAAGGCAGAAGACTTGATTCCTTGAATATACTGCGCTCTAACAATGGGTGGAAAACCCTCTGTTGGAACAGATAATACTTCCCCCAAATATCTTTTGAGCATATCAATTGCCGGAATCAAGGGTGCTTTTGGGAAATTCAGGAACCTTAAATTGTTCCTTTTCCCTTGATTATGAAGATACTCTAGTTTTTTCACCAAGGTATCTCTGTCCTTAATCACTGTCCCAGTTACATTTTGCAAAGTCTTAATTTCTCCATCTAATACTTTCTTCATTCTTTTGAACTTTGCCAGTCAATAAATCTTGAGATTGTTTTATAAGTGAGACTTCTTCTTTAATTGTATTTGTTACCTGAATTAGGGTATTGTTCAATCCCTGAATGGCGTCCCACAAGTTCTCCAAAGATATCACTGCTGGTTTGGTAGCTCCGCGAATTTCCAAGGAAGCAGAACCCAGTTTACAAGAGTGAGTAGGTTTATCCACCCTCTCATTCTGTTTAGATGATATCACTGGAGTTGATACAGCGGCAGATCCTCCTCCCACTGCTCAGAGAGCTGACTCATCGGTCATCAACTCCTGCTGTGAAGCTGTCGCCAGTATAGTGCTTCCGGGTCGCGGGGGTGCTGCAAGTGAAGGCGGGCTAAGAGAAACCACTTCTAAGCTGCAATCTGACGAAAGTACTTCGGATCTTTCTTGCGAGGGTGATTGCATCTCCAGTCTTTGAACTCCAAACTGCTCCAATGTCGGCTGTTGGGGAACAGGAACCGCGGTAGTGGAGGAGGTCTGTACCGCTGTTTTCCTTTTCCTTTTCCCCATGTTGTTCTTGGGTAAGGAAGTTAGTTTGCCGGTAGTTTCGAGTAGAGGTCGGGAGCTCAGAAACTTACGTCTTCCCTGGACGCCATCTTGTCCCCCCCCCCCCCCCCCCCCCCCCCCCGGACACCCTCCACCCTTTCTGTAAAGAAGTACTTCATTAGATTACTCTTGAATTCATTTCTTTTCACCTTCATTCCAGAGCTTCCTGTCAATTGAAAGAGACTCAACTCCTATACAGTTATGCCACAGGGGTATTTAAATGTCTCTATCATCTCTATCCTCTGCTGCCTCTTCTCCAAAGTATACATATTGAGATCTTTAAGTCTTGTCCCCATATGCATTATGGTGAAGGCTACTGGTGATTTTAATAGCTACCCTCTGGACTGTTTATCCCTTTTTCAAAGTACGATCTTCAGAACAGTACACAGTATACTAAGGGGTCCTTTTACTAAGGTGCTCTGAAAAATGGCCTGCAGTAGTGCAGACGTGTGTTTTGGGTGCGTGCAGAATTATTTTTCAGTGCACCTACAAAAAATATCTTTTAAAATGTTTGCCGAAAATGGACGTGCGGCAAAATGAAACTTGCTGCGCGTCCCTTTTGGGTCTGAGACCTTAACGCAAGCCATTGACCTAGCGGTAAGGTCTCACATGGTAACCATGCGGTAATGGTCTATGCGCATCAAATGCAACTTGACACGCATATCTGCCGTGCGCCAGAAAATAAAAAATATTTTTCAGGCGCGCGTAGCAGATGCACACCAAAATTGAAATTGTGAGGGCCACACGGTAACTGGGCAGTAATTGTCTACATGCACCAGAAAATAAAAAACGTGAGCCAAAATTGAAATTACCGCGAGGGTCACGCAGTAACCGGGTGGTAACTCCAATTTGGCATGTGTTGGGCACGTGTTGGACGCGTGTAGGTGCCTACGCAGCTTAGTAAAAGGGACCCTAAATGAGGTCTGACCAGAGGCTTCCACAGAGTCAATATCCCTTTTAAAAGAAGCGTATGTAAATTCCAGTTATTTCCAATTAGTGATGATAATTGGTTGTTATCAACCAATTACCACTGATTGGCTCATTATTCAATTTAGTAGAACACATAAATTGGCCATGCCCACAATTTAACATATGCTACTCGCCATGCCATATGTAGAATCCGGCCCTAAGTGGATAATAGAGAAAGCTCAAACTCTTTCGGAAGAATTCACACTATTTATGACGTAGAAATGAAAACAATTTGCCTTTTTTAACTGTCATTTTGGACAAAAAGTGGCATCAAATGACATGAGGAATGTCATTGAGATTTCCTATTCTACTTCAAATGACTGCCAATCGTTGGTTTTCAGGCTGTTCAAGGTGAGAATAAGTTAGATTTCTATGCACTCACGGCTGTATGCAAATGTATCTCATATATATACTCATTGTGGATAACCTGAGAACCTTTGTTTTAATTGTGAACATTTGGTGAGTATGCGGTCATTCTTGTTATGTTTATCTTATTTGTGATTGGAATAGGCCTGTTCACGGGGAGGGTCACCATTCAGCAGAAATCTGTGCCACGTACAAGGCCAGTTAAATAGGAGGTGGTAAGTGCTCCAATATTGCAATTAACAACTGAGGCGAGACCTCAAAAGGTGCCATGTTAATTTTGGGCTCAGTGCACAGCAGTGGCTTTCCTAGGGGGGCTGACACCCGGGGCGGATCGCCAATGCGCCCCGCCCCCCCGGGTGCCGCACCCCCCCCCCAGAACAGTGCGACGCCCACCCCGGCAAAAGAACCCCCGATCCCCCGGCAAAAGAACCCCCCCCGGGTGCACGCCGCTAGGGGGGGGTGCCACGCGCCTGCCGGATCTTCGTTTTCATGCTCCCTCTGCCCCGGAACAGGAAGTAACCTGTTCCGGGGCAAAGGGAGCATGAAAATGAGCCGACAGGCGTGCGGCACCCCCCCCCCCCCCCCCAGCGGCGTGCACCCGGGGTGGACCGCCCCCCACCGCCCCCCCCCCTTGGTACGCAGTAAAAGCCTGCATTACCATGCATTACATTCAGATTTTAGTGCACTTTGGGGTCCTTTTACTAAGCTGTAATAAAAAGTGGTCTGCCTTAGCATCAGTGCATGTTCTTGACGTGCCCTGAGGCCCCTTTTACCACAGCAGGTAAAAGGCTGTCTTTTGTTTTCCCCTGAAAAGAATTGGTCGTGCGGTAAGTGGTGCGGTAAGTCGTGCGGTAAGTGGATCCCTTACCGCGGCCATTTCAGAGCACTTACCGTTACCCATTGAGGTGATGGTTAAGGGCTCCTTGCTAACCTAGCAGTAACCAGGCAGCGCCGATTACCGACAGGTAAGCAGTGGTGCTACAAAAATAGAAATTACTTTTGTAGTTCCAGAAATGGCACGCGCTGGGGGGGGGGGGGGGGGGGGGACTACTGCCAGGCTCCTGCGATACCCTGGTGGTAGTACTGGAATAGTAAGCAAAAAGCCCGCATATTGGGCTTACCACTGCTTAGTAAGGTGACCCCTTAATGTTTAGTTTTTGAAGGATGAGCATTCATGCCGAGCCTTTCATTTTTCTTTGTGCAAAGTGCTATTCATTTAATAATTCTGCAGGAACAGCTCCTAGAGTGGGGTGGAGGAGTAGCCATTCTTTTTTCCCTTTAGATATGATACATTAGTCTATGTATTTACGCTATAGCAAACTTGTGTGGTCTATAAACATTAGAATATATCGTAAGGTATTTTGGGTATATGCAAATACAATAATATTTCAGTAGAACCATTATTATGTTAATACTAGTAAAAAAGGCCCGTTTCTGACACAAATGAAACGGGCGCTAGCAAGGTTTTCCTCGGAGTGTGTGTGTTTGGGAGAGTGTATGTGAGAGTGAGTGTTTGAGAGTCAGAGTGAAAGTGTGAGTCCAATCCATGCTCCTCTGTCACCTGGCCCCTCCATTCATCCCTATCCAGCAATTCCGCTGTCTCCCTGAGGCCTGCCCTGCAATCCATATGCATCCATGGCCATCTGTCCCTTCCATTCATCCGTATCCAGCAATTCCCCTCTCCATGAGTCCTGCCCTTCCAATCCATGCTCCTTTGTCACCTGGCCCCTCCATTTTTCCCTATCCAGCATTTCCCCTCTCTGCCTGAGGCCTGCCCTGCAATCCATATCCATCCATGGCCATCTGTCCCCTCCATTCATCCCTATTCAGCAATTCCCGTCTCCCTGAGTCCTGCCCTTCCAATCCATGCCCATCCATGCTCATCTGTCACCTGGCCCCTCCATTTTTCCCTATGCAGCAATTGCCCTGTCTCCCTGAGGCCTGCCCTGCAATCCATATCCATCCATGCCCATCTGTCCCCTCTATTCATCCCTATCCAGCAATTTCCCTCTCTCCCTGAGTCCTGCCCTCCCAATCCATGCCCATCCATGCTCCTCTGTCCCCTGCCCCCTCCATTCATCCCTTTCCAGCAATTGCCCTCTCTCCCTGAGCCCTGCCCTCCCAATCCATGCTCCTCTGTCCCCTGCCGCCTCCATTCATCCTTTTCCAGCAAGTCCCCTGTCTCCCTTCCATGACCCCCCCTTGCATCCATGCTCCTCTCTCTTCCATGTCCCAGCCTGGGCCGCCCTCTTCTTCCCCCCCCCCTTCGCATCCATGGTGTCGTTTCTCCCCTGCCCTCCCGCTCCCATTGTTTTTCTTTTGTGGCCACCCTCTTCGCTCCCCCCAACATGGTTTTTATTTTTTTTTCTTGTTTTTAAATGTACCTCCGTGGTTCCGGCAGCGAAGCGTCAGGGAAGGAGGCGGTGCTCCCGACGTCTAGGTTTCCCTTCGCTGTGTTCCGCCTTCTTTTGACGTCATCCTTGACGTCAGAAGAAGGCGGAACACAGCGAAGGGAAGGCTAGACGTTGAGAGCGCCGCCTCCTTCCCTGACGCTTCGCTGCCGAGCGTTGCGATTGGATGAGTGTCATTGCTCCGCCCTCGACGTCATCACGTTTGACGCGTGGGCGGGGCAGACACAATGCGATCTCACCCCCTTCACTTTTGGCTAACAGAGGCTTCATTCGAACGTTGGAGGTGCGTTTTATATAGAGAGATATGCACAATATTTCATATTTCAGTGATTTAAATGAGATACATCTCTTGATATCTTTTTTTTACTTTGTATAGGTTTAAAATAGAACAGAAATTAGATTTTAAAAAATCGCTACAGACTTTGAATATAACTGAGATGTTTAACATAGTAACATAGTAGATGACGGCAGAAAAAGACCTGCACGGTCCATCCAGTCTGCCCAACAAGATAACTCATATTTGCTGCTTTTTGTGTATACCCTACTTTGATTTGTACCTGTGCTCTTCAGGGCACAGACCGTATAAGTCTGCCCAGCACTATCCCCGCCTCCCAACCACCAGCCCTGCCTCCCAACCACCGGCTCTGGCACAGACCGTACAAGTCTGTCCAGCACTATCCCTGCCTCCCAACCACCAGTCCCGCTTCCCACCACCGGCTCTGGCACAGACCGTATAAGTCTGCCCAGCACTATCCCCGCCTCCCAACCACCGGCTCTGGCACAGACCGTATATGTCTGCCCAGCACTATCCTCACCTCCCAACCACCAGCCCTGCCTCCCAACCACCAGCTCTGGCACAGACCGTATAAGTCTGCCCAGCACTATCCCCGCCTCCCAACCACCGGCTCTGGCACAGACCGTATAAGTCTGCCCAGCACTATCCTCACCTCCCAACCACCAGCCCTGCCTCCCAACCACCGGCTCTGGCACAGACCGGACAAGTCTGTCCAGCACTATCCCCGCCTCCCAACCACCAGTCCCGCTTCCTACCACCGGCTCTGGCACAGACCGTATAAGTCTGCCCAGCACTATCCTCGCCTCCCAACCACCAGCCCCGCCTCCCGATCTTGACTAAGCTCCTGAGGATCCATTCCTTTGGCACAGGATTCCTTTATGCTTATCCCACGCATGTTTGAATTCCGTTACCGTTTTCATTTCCACCACCTCCCGCGGGAGGGCATTCCAAGCATCCACCACTCTCTCTGTGAAAAAAATACTTCCTGACATTTTTCTTGAGTCTGCTCCCCTTCAATCTCATTTCATGTCCTCTCGTTCTACCATCTTCCCATCTCCGGAAAAGGTTCGTTTGCGGATTAATACCTTTCAAATATTTGAACGTCTGTATCATATCACCCCATGTTTCTCCTTTCCTCCAGAGTATACATGTTTAGTTCAGCAAGTCTCTCCTCGTATGTCTTGTAATGCAAATCCCATACCATTCTCGAAGCTTTTCTTTGCACCGCTTCAATTCTTTTTACATCCTTAACAAGATACGGCCTCCAAAACTGAACACAATACTCCAGGTGGGGCCTCACCAACTACTTATACAGGGGCATCAACACCCCCTTTCTTCTGCTGGTGACACCTCTCTCTATACAGCCTAACAACCTTCTAGCTATGGCCACCGCCTTGTCACACTGTTTCGTCGCCTTCAAATCCTCAGATACTATCACCCCAAGATCCCTCTCTCCGCCCGTACCTATCAGACTCTCCCCGCCTAACACATACGTCTCCCGTGGATTTCTATTCCCTAAGTGCATCACTTTGCATTTCTTGGCATTGAATTTTAATTGCCAAACCTTAGACCATTCTTCTAGCTTCCTCAGATCCTTTTTCATGTTTTCCACTCCCTCCCGGGTGTCCACTCTGTTACAGATCTTAGTATCATCCGCAAATAGGCAAACTTTACCTTCTAACCCTTCGGCAATGTCACTCACAAATATATTGAACAGAATCGGCCCCAGCACCGATCCCTGAGGCACTCCACTACTCACCTTTCCTTCCTCCAAGCGAATTCCATTCACCACCACCCTCTGGCGTCTGTCCGTCAACCAGTTCCTAATCCAGTTCACCACTTCAGGTCCTATCTTCAGCCCCTCCAGTTTATTTAAGAACCTCCTGTGGGGAACCGTGTCAAAAGCTTTGCTGAAATCTAAGTAGATTACGTCCATAGCTCGTCCCTGATTCAATTCTCCTGTCACCCAATCAAAGAACTCAATGAGATTCGTTTGGCACGATTTCCCTTTCGTAAAACCATGTTGTCTCGGATCTTGCAACTTATTGGCTTCCAGGAAATTCACTATCCTTTCCTTCAGCATCGCTTCCATTACTTTTCCAATAACCGAAGTGAGGCTTACCGGCCTGTAGTTTCCAGCTTCTTCCCTATCACCACTTTTGTGAAGAGGGACCACCTCTGCCGTTCTCCAATCCCTCGGAACCTTTCCCGTCTGCAAGGATATATTAAACAAATCTTTAAGAGGACCCGCCAAAACCTCTCTGAGCTACCTCAATATCCTGGGGTGGATCCCATCCGGTCCCATGGCTTTGTCCACCTTTAGCTTTTCAAGTTGTTGATACACACTTTCTTCCGTGAACGGTGCTCTATCCACTTCATTCTCAATTGTACTATTTCCAGTCCATCGCGGTCCTTCTCCAGGATTTTCCTCTGTGAAAACAGAACAAAAGTATCTATTTAGCAAATTTGGTTTTTCTTCATCATTTTCCACATAGCGTTTCGCAGTATCTTTTAGTCTCACAATTCCCTTTTTAGTCATTCTCCTTTCACTAATATACCTGAAGAAATTTTTGTCACCCCTCCTTACATTTCTAGCCATTTGTTCTTACGCTTGCGCTTTTGCCAGTCGTATCTCTCTCTTGGCTTCTTTCATTTTCATCCGGTATTCCTCCATGTGTTCCTTTTCTTGAGTTTTCTGTATTTCTGGAACGCGAACTCTTTAGCCTTTATTTTCTCAACCACTTGCTTGGAGAACCATATCGGTTTCCTTTTTCTCTTGCTTTTATTTACTTTCCTTACATAAAGGTTCGTGGCCTTATTTATAGCTTCTTTCAGCCTGGACCACTGTCCTTCCACTTCTCGTACTTCCTCCCAGCCCATCATCTCCTTCCTCAGGTATTCCCCCATTTTACTAAAGTCAGCACGCTTGAAATCCAGGACTTTGAGTTTTGAGTGGCCGCTCTCCACTTTAGCTGTTATATCAAACCAAACCGTTTGATGGTCACTGCTGCCCAGGTGGGCACCCACTCAGATATTTGACACGCTATCCCCATTTGTGAGCACCAGATCCAGTGTCGCTCCCTCCCTCGTGGGTTCCATCACCATTTGTCTGAGCAAAACACTTTGGAAAGCATCCACGATCCCTCTACTTCTTTCCGATTCCGCAGACGGAACCTTCCAATCTACATCCGACAGATTGAAATCTCCTAGAAACAGCACCTCTCTCTTGCTTCTCAACTTTTGAATATCTGCGATCAGGTCTTTATCTAATTCCTCCAATTGTGTCGGAGGTCTGTAGACAACACCCACGTGGATAGAGGTTCTATCATCTCTTTTTAAGGTGATCCATATCGCTTCTTCCTTTCCCCAGGTCCCTGTCATTTCAGTCGCAGTGATATTATTCCTCACATACAGAACTACTCCGCCACCTTTACGACCCTCTCTATCCTTCCTAAATAGATTATAGCCTGGTATGTTTGCATCCCATTCATGGGAACCATTTAGCCACGTCTCTATGATTGCAACCACATCCAAGTCTGCCTCCAACATCAGGGCCTGAAGGTCATGAACTTTATTGCATAGACTGCGAGCATTTGTGGTCATCGCTTTCCATCTACATTTCCTGGTATGCGTTTCAACATTAGTGATTTGGGGGTTTCTTTTCTCTTTGGGTACCTTCATATCTTTTTGTTCCACCTTTATTATTTTTTCTTTGGCTTCCGTTCTGTTTTCAAGAACATCACAGTGCTGTAATGGAGTAAAAGAATTTTGTAGGGGTAACACTTGTGAGGTCGGATGTTTTCTTGTCACATAACGAAGTCTGCCTGAGCCTACAGTGATCCATCTATTTTTAGGTGGTTTTATCCTTTGTGGTAGTGGTGATAATTTGGTATGATTCTGTGCAGTATGATATTGTGCGGTCCTAGATGCTGCTTTAAGTGCATCTAGTTCCTGTTTTACTTTACTGAGCTTGTGTTTTAATCTAGTGAGTCGCAGACAGATAGGAGAAGCCTTAAGTCTCCAGATAATTGGTCTTGAAACTAAAGCACCACAATTATTACAGAGAATAAAAGTCATCCTGATTGGTTGAAATGGGTATGAACAGGTATGATATAGTGAAAACAGCAGCCTATGGATCTGTTGGCTGAGATTCTTATTATTAGAGCAGTAATCCTTAGCTGGTGAGTAGAAGACTGGGGATTCCTGTGATAATGAGGGGTTTTCTTTTCAGAGACAGTTGTAATATGGGTGGAGTTAATTTGTGATAAGTAGTGTATTTGGGGAAATTATTTATGAAGTGTCCGTTTTGGGGTGGGTGGGTTTAAGCTTAAGACTATAGGAATGTCTCCGCTGTAACCTATCTGAAGAGCTGCACTTAAATTCACCAGAAGAAATGTCCAGGTGTACAGCTCTAAGGATTGGGTCATGCAAATCACAATTTTAGCAGAGTATGTAACAAAAACAGGAAAGATATAAAGATATAAATGCAGAATTAAGCCAGAGCAATTCTTATCTGTGTGTATCCTTCAGGCAGGAGCCAGTAAAGACCATGTGGTTTAACTGCTCCTCCTACAACACAAACTCACCTTAGCCTACAGATTTACAAGCCAGATGGGGGAAGGGTACACTTTTAGGGAGCAAACAAAAGATCTAATTCTTTTGCTAGTTTTCAGATTAAACAGATATCAAACCAGTTTAAAACACAGCAAGTAAATCACAATATTAGCAGATATACAGGGTTTTTTTTTCCTTAAGAACTGCTGTGAGCTTTCTGGAGTTACAGGTACTAAAATAAAATTATTTAATGCTCGTTAACATTTTTCTCTGATCAGCTTAAAGACCATGTTTGTCAAGGATCTTTGAAACAGACTGGGATATGATACAGAAACAGAATCTACTACTACTACTATTTAGCAGCGTATGCAGCGCTGCACAAACATAGAAGAAAGACAGTCCCTGCTCAAAGAGCTTACAATCTAATAGACAAAAAATAAAGCAAGTAAATCAATTAATGTGTAGAGGAAAGAGGAGAGGAGGGTAGGTGGAGGCGAGCGGTTACAAGTCAAAAGCAATGTTAAAGAGGTGGGCTTTCAATCTAGATTTAAAGACGGTCAAGGATGGGGCAAGACGTAGGGGCTCAGGAAGTTTATTCCAGGCGTAGGGTGCAGCGAGGCAGAAGGAGCGAAGTATGGAGTTGGCAGTAGTGGAGAAGGGAACAGATAAGAAGGTTTTATCCATGGAACTGAGAGCACGGGAAGGGGAGTAGGCAGTGGCGTAGCTACGTGGGGCCTGGGCCCCCATGGATTTCGACCTGAACCCCCCTCCCAACTACTCTCTCGATCCCCACCCCCGCGAACCCGCCCCTGCCTCCAACTCCGCCTACCTTCGCTTTTGCTGGCGGGGGACCCCAATCCCCGCCAGCCGACGTCCACTTCGTCCTGTAGTCAGTACAAAAAAGTCTTCATTCTGTTGCATGCTGACGTCCTGCACGTTGTACATGCAGGACGTCAGACTCATAGAACAGAACTCGGGGGGGGGGGGGGGGGGTCGAGAGGGCGGGAGGGTCGTGAAAGGTGGTGGCGGGTCGGCAATGGGGGGGGTCGGCAATGGCAGGAGGGGGGGTCAGCGGCGCCGGGGGGGGGCTAAAATGTGCCCCCTCACCTCGGGCTCTGGACCCCCCTCCCACCGAAGTCTGGCTACGCCCCTGGGAGTAGGGAAGGACGAGTGTGGAGAGATACTGGGGAGCAGCAGAGTGAGTACATTTATAGGTTAGAATCTGATTCAAATAATTATTTTCTCTCAATTGATTAGAAGTTCCTATCACGACGAAGGGCTTGATTCATTCAAAATCCTGGCAGAACACTTTATTTACTAAGCTGCGGTAAAAAGTGACTTGCTCTAGTGTGGGTGCATGAAATTGGTGTGTGCTGGGTCACTTTTTACCACAGTTGGTAAAAAGGCCTTTTAAAAAAATGGGGCAGTAAATGACCGTATGCTAATATTAAAAGTAGCGCATGGCTATTTACTGCCTGAGTCCTTACTGTCACCTATTTACCTGGCGGTAAGGGCTCACACACTAGGAAAGCGAATAGAATGTTGGATATTATTAGGAAAGGTATGGAAAACAGGTGTGATGATGTTATAATGCCGTTGTATCGCTCCATGGTGCGACTGCACCTTGCGTACTGTGTTCAATTCTGGTCGCTGCATCTCAAGAAAGATATAGTGGAATTGGAAAAGGTGCAGCGAAGGGTGACTAAAATGATAGCGGGGATGGGACGGCTTCCCTATGAAGAAAGCCTAAGGAGGCTGGGACTTTTCAGCTTGGAGAAGAGACAGAGGAGGGGAGACATGATAGAGGTATATAAAATAATGAGTGGAGTGGAACAGGTGGATGTGAAGCGTCTGTTCACGCTTTCCAAAAATACTAGGACTAGGGGGCATGCGATGAAACTACAGTGTAGTAAATTTAAAACAAATTGGAGAAAATGTTTCTTCACTCAACGCATTATTAAACTCTGGAATTCGTTGCCGGAGAACGTGGTGAAGGCGGTTAGCTTGCCAGAGTTTAAAAAGGGGTTAGACGGTTTCCTAAAGGACAAGTCCATAAACCACTACTGGATGGACTTGGGAAAAATCCACAATTCCAAGAATATGTATAGAATGCTTGTACGTTTGGGAAGCTCGCCAAGTGCCCTTGGCCTAGATTGGCCGCTGCCGTGGACAGGATGCTGGGCTCGATGGACCTTTGGTCTTTTCCCAGTGTGGCATTATTTATGTACTACACTTGCAGTAATCAGGCAGTGCGCTGCAATGCAGCCACACTGCCGATTACCGCCAGGAACACCTCCTGTGGTAGAAAATTATTTTCTACTGCGGGAAACTGTGAGGCTCTTTTACTAAGCCACATAGGCGCCTATGCGCGCCCAATGCATGCCAAATTGGAATTACCATCTGGTTACCGCATAACCCTTGCGGTCATTCAGTTTTGGCGTGTGTCTGCTACGTGCATCTGAAAAAGATTTTTTTTATTTTCTGGCGGGTGGCATTTGGTGTGCGTAGACCATTACCGCCTGGTTACCTCATCAGACATTACCACTAGGTCAATGGCTTGCGGTAAGGTCTTAGACCCAAAATGGACGAGCGGTAATTTTCATTTTGCTGCACATCCATTTTCGGCAAAAAAGGGCATTTTTTGTAGGTGCACTAAAAAATAATTCTGCGCATGCCCAAAACACGTGTCTACACTACTGCAGGCCATTTTTCAGTGCACCTTAGTAAAAGGGCACCTGTGTGTGCACCAAGTTCACAATTACCGCTGGGTGCCCGCACTACCCTGGCAGAAGTGTCAATTTGGTGCATGCCAGTGGCGTAGCCCGACCTGACATTTTGGCTGGGCCCAGAGCTAATATGGGTGGGCACTATATTGTAACCCCCCTAGTCGTGGAGCAGGTAAATTTGAATAATTGAAGAAATAAATATATGAGTGTCACAGTTTTAAATAGGGTTCCCAAATAAACTCCACACAACCAAGGGATTTAGCAAGAAAAAAAAATATTAAAGGTTTTATTAAAGGGTAAAGTAAATAGAAACACTTGTTTGTTATGTTTCTTAAATGTTGGTACCAATTTTTACAGGTTGATGGTATTAAATAAAATTAGTGCAAGATGTTAAATGCTTTGAGATAAGTTACAAAGGAAATAAAGGCAATAACAATTTTAAAACCACAATCACAGTCACCAAGAATCACAGTTATCAAGGATCACAGCTATCAAGACCCCAACTCCACATCTGCAGTAACCCAAAACATCCCACACGTACACAGCACTAATTAGTGTGCTCAGATCTGATATATATAGTTTTCAATTTGTGTGCACAGTATATTCGTTACCAGTATATTAAAGTCTTCGCTAGCATCGCTGCTTTCTTGCGTTGGGTACCTTAGTCTTCTTCACTTCCACGTCTCCTCGGTTGGTGAGGTCAGCTCACTGGTTCAGGGACTCCACGATACCTACTACTCTGACTCAAAAAAACTCAAAAAAGGAAAACCTTAACTTTCTGTGGAACTGGTGCACTAACTAGATTCAAATAAAAGATAAGCAAGGAAAATTCTATCTCAACCGCCCAAAACATGACCCCTTTTGTTTGTTCTGCTATACAACCACCCCTAATCTCACTGATGGACTGCTACAACTAATTCTCCTAAAGGCAGGCACTCACAGGACTCGAGGCTTAGGCTGGGCAGCTTTTCCCCAAGGCAGGCTTTGTCTGGATCCCCGGAGGCAGACATAAACAAAAAAACACAGTGTTCATTTTAGTCTGGCCACTCAGTGCAGGGGGATGCCCCTTTCTCTCTCTTTGTGGACGTTCAAACCAGCAAGCTTCTGGGCTAGATCCCTCCTGAGGCAGGCACTCAAAAAGCACAGTTCCTTTTCTTATCTGGGCACTCAGTGCAAGGGGGGGTGTCTCTTTCTCTCTGGAGCTTCTTCCCTCTCTGGATCAGCCTCTTGTTTACAGGACAGTCACATGGCTGGCTTTCTCCTCTGCTCTCTGGACAGACAGACACACACACACACATGCGGATTGCCCTGGGTGGATTCCTCTGGGGTTCTATCCAGCTATGCACTGCTCCCAGCACGTCTCTGTGACCACTGTAACAGCAAATCTTCTGCTCAGCTCACCTCAGGCCCCCTTTCTTCTGTTCCTGTCTGCTTCAATGCCCGGCCACACTCACCATCTCTCTTTCTTCATCTGTGGGTTCCAGCCTGTAGCTGCCTCTTCTTATTTGAGCATGCCCTGCTTCTGCCCCAGCTTGCAGCACATTCTTTCCCTCAGACCATGCTGTAGCTTCCATTGTCTCTAGCCTCGATTGCCTTCTTCTTCCCAGGCAGCCTCTGCACTGTAAAAACTTCTTTGTCCCACCTCTCTGTCCCCTGGATTGGCTTGAAATTCGTGCCAATCTAAGGATCAGACTGCCTCCTGCCACCTCATTGGTCCAAATTCGTGCCTTTTTGCAGATCCTGTCTCCTATTGGCTATCTCACACACTGTCCCCTCCTCTACTTCCAGTTCTCAAACAGCAAATCATGAGCCTTGTACTGTGCTCTCAGACAGCCAATCGGAAGATTTGTAACAAGTCTGCCCTTCTCTCACAGTTACAAACTGCTGAAACTTTAAAAACACACATCTAGCATTTGTTTTATAATAGCAGTGCTGGAGCATTCTAAACACTTTAAACATTCTAACAAAGGTGCTAGCATTGTTGCTGGCTCTCAGCTTGTCCTCTGTGTCTCCCTGCTCTCTGCAGATGCCCCCTTCCCAGGAAAGGGGGGGGGGGGGGGGACAAGGTAAGGCTTCTTTTCTTCTCTATAGTTACACTTCTCCCCGGGGTACACAAATGTTGCCCTCAACATTTCTCCCAATACTTCATCATATAACATTACATTCACAGTTTTAGGTCAGGCCACCACAGTAACACTCCTCCCAGTACTACGCCTGTCTCAATATAGGTAGTAATTACTTGACAGATACCTGGAAGGATTCCCTTTATTTGATCGGGAGGACCTCCTGGGGGATACAGGTATTCAGGAGGGCCAACACCAGCATCCTCTCCTATTACTTCGGGTTCTACTTCCCCCTTTACATCAGGCTCAATTTCTAAATCTGGCACTCCTCTGTTTGGGACTGTATCTTCCCCTGGCAACATAAGTATCAGGCCCTCTCAACAACACATACAGTACACTGTCATTGTCATCATCATCATCAGTATCTTCAATATCAGATATCTCAAGTACCCCAAGGTGGACCCTAAATCACACATGGCATTGGGTAACAATATATATATGGGTAGTGTTTCTTGGGATACTACAAATAATGCCTTAGAATGCACTTTATGATGAATTTCTAAGTATTCTACCCAATAGCTGCCCTGCATCAACATAAACCACATACTTACTGGGTGGGGATGGGCTCCTCTCTCCCCTGCCCTCCCCCCATTCATGTCTAGCAACTCTCCTCTCTCCCCTGCCCTCCCCTCCATCCATGTCCAGCACTGTCCTCTTTCCCCTGCCCTCCCCTCCACCCATGTCCAGCAACTGTCCTCTCTCCCCTGCCCTCCCTCCATCCATGTCCAGCAACTCTCCTCTCTCCCCTGCCCTCTCACCCATCCTTCTCCAGCAATTCTCCTCTCTCCCCTGCCCTTCCCTCCATGTCTAGTGATTTCTCCTCTCTCCCCTCCCTCCCCTCCATGTCCAGCGATTCTCCTCTGCCTTCCCCTCCCCTCCATGTCCAGCGATTTCTCCTCTCTCCCCTGCCCTCTCCTCCATGTCCAGTGATGCTCCTCTGCCCTCCTCTCCATGTCCAGTGACGCCCCAAACCCCACCTGCCCCCCCGAGATCCAGTTCCAATCCCCCCTGCCCAATCTGCCTTCCCTCGTGACTGCAAAAGAAGCAGAGTAGAGCAGGCTCGCCTTACAGCCTTCCCCTTCTCTCTCAACATCCTGCCCTCATTTCCTGTTTTCCGCAAGGGTGAGTTTTCAATTCAATTCACATCAAATCTTAAATTACTACTACTACTACTACTATTTAGCATTTCTATAGCACTACAAGGCGTACGCAGCGCTGCACAAACATAGAAGAAAGACAGTCCCTGCTCAAAGAGCTTACAATCTAATAGACAAAAAATAAATAAAGTAAGCAAATCAAATCAATTAATGTGAACGGGAAGGAAGAGAGGAGGGTAGGTGGAGGCAAGTGGTTACAAGTGGTTACGAGTCAAAAGCAATGTTAAAGAGGTGGGCTTTCAGTCTAGATTTAAAGGTGGCCAAGGATGGGACCAGGCGTAGGGGCTCAGGAAGTTTATTCCAGGCGTAGGGTGCAGCGAGACCGAAGGCGCGAAGTCTGGAGTTGGCAGTAGTGAGAAGAGAACAGATAAGAAGGATTTATCCATGGAGCGGAGTACACGGGAAGGGGTGTAGGGAAGGACGAGTGTGGAGAGATACTGGGGAGCAGCAGAGTGAGTACATTATAGGTTAGTAGAAGAAGTTTGAACAGGATGGCGGAAAACGGATAGGAGCCAGTGAAGGGTCTTGATGAGAGGGGTAGTATGAGTAAAGCGACCCTGGCGGAAGATGAGACGGGGCAGCAGAGTTTGAACCGACTGGAGAGGGGAGAGGTGACTAAGTGGGAGGCCAGCAAGAAGCAGATTGCAGTAATCTAAACGAGAGGTGACAAGGGTGTGGATGAGGGGTTGGGTAGAGTGCTCAGAAAGAAAGGGGCGGATTTTACGGATGTTGTAAAGAAAGAAACGACAGGTCTTGGCAATCTGCTGGATATGAGCAGAGAAGGAGAGAGAAGAGTCAAAGATGACCCCAAGGTTTCGAGCTGAGGAGACAGGGAGAATGAGAGAGCCATCAACAGAAATAGAAAAACGGGGGGAGCGGGGAGGTGGGTTTGGGGGGGGGGGGAGTATTGACATCAGAGAATAGACTACAATTAATGTCATGATCAGGATTCATGAAATCAAACAAGTTTAGTAAGACTGAACAGAGTCAAAAAGGGGTACTGTGGTTTCTCCGAGGACAAGCAGGCTGCTTGTTCTCACTGATGGGTGACGTCCGATGGCAGCCCTTGGTCCGGAAAAATCTTCCTAGCAACAGCATTTACTAGAGCCTTTGAGCGCGCGGGCGCGCGCACATCTTCTTGCCCGTCACGCGAGAGAACCGCTTTAGTCTCTTTTTTCCACGGTCAGGGTGGCTGTTTTTCAGCTGCTCTGCACCCCAGAAGAGAGCCTTCACGCGGTTTTGTGTCTTTTTCTGGTTTCTTTTCTTCCCGTGCGAGTTCATTCGCGTTTTCATTCCTTGAAAAAAAAACCCAAAAAATAAAACTTTCTTTTACTTCTTAGTTTGCCCTGTAAGTTTCCTTTCATTTTCGGGCCGTACGCTTTTCTCTCCTTTTTTTGTGCCCTTCTTTTGGCACCATCACAAGTTTGATTTCGCCGCCGCTATTTTTCCAGTCGATGACATCGAAGATCGCCAGCGGCTTCAAGAAGTGCACATGGTGCAGCCAGACAGTCTCAGTCACTGATACCACACGCTTCATGTATTCAGTGTCTTGGGGCTGGTCATCGCCCCAACATGTGTACTTTGTGTCTTAGCCTTAAAAAGTGGACACAAGCATCGAGATTAGCTCAGGGGGAAACGTCTGTTCCGAGCTGTGCCTGGTCCGTCGACGTCGGCAGCGGTACCGAGATCGTCGGAGATGGTGTCGATGTCGGCACCGGAGGGTGCATCGTCGTCAAGAGCGCAGGTAATGGCTGTCCAGAGACCATCTCACGCTGGCAGAAGTGAACCATCGAGTGGGTCTCCACCTGCCTCGAGGGCTCCTGCGGTACAGGCCCATCGGGATCGAGCTGTTTTGGACCCGACCCCGAGGAGGCATGTGGATTCCACGTCTTCCTCGTCGGTACCAAGGGGGGGGGGGGGGGGGTGCCGTGACGTGCTTCGAGCTAAGGCGAAGAAGCACAGTCATCGATCACCTTCCCATCACGGTACAGGAGAGTTGCCTCATGACTCTGCAGTTGTGGATTCCACTTTCAGGACAGCCAAGAGTTTCTGGGATTACGCCTCAGCGCCCCCGGGTCGCGAGTCTATAAACTCTGGACTCTTTTGGAAGGAAGGCCTATCATTCTGGCTATGCTCGTGTCCAAGATCCAGTCCCTACCATCTCTACATGAGCATCCATGTGCGGAATAATGTGAAGTAACTGGTGGATTTGGTTGATAAGCTCCCTTCGAGCAGGCCAAGCCTTTTCAGGAGGTGGTCCGGCAGCTGAAGGCGTGTCGTAAATTCCATGTCCAGGGGTGCTTATGACTTTTTGATGTTGCGTCCAGGGCCGCTGCTCAAGGGTATAGTGATGCGCAGACTCTCATGGCTGCATGCCTCTGACCTGGAGAATTGAGTCCAGTAGCGGATTGCAGATGCTCCTTGCCGGGGGGATACATTTTTGTTGAGATGGTCGAGCAGGTGGTAGATAGCTCTCCGAGCGGGAAACCGCACTCAACAAGCTCTCCCACCGGGCGCCGTCAGCATCTACCTCTTCAGGTGAAGTTTTTATGGGGGAAGGGAGGATGCTCCCTCGCTTATCGACAGCCTGCTCAGGCTAACCCCGAGCGCCTCGTTCACATCAACAGCGTGCAACAGGCCCCTGCAGCTCCCCGCAAAAGCAAGGGACGGGCTTTTGACTGGCTCCCGTTGAGCATAGCTGCTATAAAAGTGTCTGTGCCGACGACCTACCGGTCGGAGGGAGGTTAAAATTTTTTCACCAAAGGCGGCCTCTCGTAACCTCCGATCGGTGGGTTCTCAAATAGTCCGGCTAGGTACTCCCTCAATTTGATCACCAGAACCTCCAAATTGTCCATCGGAAGCTCAATCCTTCAGCTTCCAGCACAGGCAGGGTACTTGCAGAGGAACTCTCCGCCCTTCTCAGTGCCAATGCGGTCGAGCCCGTTCCCCGGGGCAAGAAGGGCTTGGAATTCTGTTCCAGGTACTATCCTTGTGCAAAAGAAAACAGAGGGGATCGTCCCATCCTAGACCTAATGGCCCTGAACACATTCTCTGGTCCGAGAAAAGTTCCAGGATGCTTCCCTGGGCACCCTTCTTCCCATGATTCGGAAAGCGATTGGCTATGCTCTCTGACTTAAAGGATGCTTATACACACATCCCGATACTGCCAGCTCAAAGACAGTATCTTCGATTCCCGGCCTGGGAAACACCGCACTTTCAGATTGTGTGCTACCCTTTGGTCTCGCTTCTGTGCCCAGGGTTTCACAAATGCCTGGCCATGGTTTGCAGCGTGCTACGCAGACTGGGAGTGTATGTGTTCCCTTATCTTGACGATTGGCTGGTGAAGAACACTTCGGAGGCAGGAGCTTTACAGTCCATGCAGATGACTATTCAACTCCTGGAGCTACTGGAGTTTGTGAGAAATTATCCAAGTCCCATCTTCTTCCAGTTCAACAACTAGAATTCATAGGAGCTCTGCAGGACTCAAGATGGCTCATGCCTATCTTCCCGAGACGAGGGCTGACAATCTTCTGTCCCTCGTTCCTGGGTCCGAGCGTCTCAGCAGATCACAGCTCGCAGATGTTGAGATTGTTAGGCCATATGGCTTCCACAGTTCATGTGACTCCCATGGCCCCATCTTCACATGAGATCAGCTCAATGGACCCTAGCTTCCCAGTGGTATTAAGCTGCGGGACGCTATCCAACTGTCCACAGGTTTTCACAATTCCCTGTATTGGTGGACATTCGATCCAATTTGACCTTGGGATGCCCCTTTCAAATTCCTCAGTCACAAAAATGCTGACAAACGGATGCGTCTCTTCTGGGGTGGGGAGCCATGTCGATGGGCTTCACACCCAAGGGAGTTGGTCCCGCCAGGAAACGGTTTTCAGATCAATCTCCTGGATTTGCGAGCAGTCTGGAACGCGCTAAAGGCTTCAGAGATTGGCTGTCCAATCAAATTATTCAAATTCAGACAGACAATCAGGTTGCCATGTATTACATCAACAAGCAGTTCCGGAACTTGCATAGCATAAGTTGTTTTATATGATATATGTATTGTAATAAAAGAAATTAAATATTTTAAAGAAGAACGTTTTTTGTGATATAGTTTTGGGATCTGTTCTTCTAGCTTAAATATTTATCCCCAGTAATATATATCACTTGAAGTCAGCCACCTATTGAAGAGATTTGCAAGGCTGCGACGTGGTCTTCAGTCCACACATTCACATCTCATTACTGCCTTCAGCAGGATACCTGACGCGACAGTCGGTTTGGGCAGTTGGTGCTGCAGAATCTGTTTGGGGTTTAGAATCCAACTCCACCCCCAGGCCCATTTTTATTCTGTTCCAGGCTGCACTCTCAGTTAGTTGTTCTGGTTAGGTCAATCTCAGTTATGTCCTCGCCGTTGCGAGGCCCAATTGACCTCTTTTTGTTGTTTAGAATGAGCCTGGGGGCTAGGGATACCCCATCAGTGAGAACAAGCAGCCTGCTTATCCTCAGAGAAAGCGTAGTTACTTACCTTTAGCAGGTATTCTCCGAGGACGCAGGCTGATTTTTCTCACCAACCCGCCCGCCTCCCCTTTGGAGTTGTCTCTTCCCTTGTCTTTGCTTTATAAGTTGACTGAAACGGTGCTCTCGCGCGACGGGAAGGAAGATGGACGCGCGTGCACGCTCAAAGGCTCTAGCAAATGCTGTTGCTAGGAAGATTTTTTCTGGTCCTGGGGCTACGAAATTATAAAGGCAGAATGGAATGCCAATATATACAGGGGAAAAAGAACCCATAAGAAAAGTAGGAAATCAGATTTAGTGATTGATGGAGGACTGTGCGGGATCACAGATCCACACGTAACCCTCAATTACTGCGGATTGCCTGCCCCTGCGGCTGCTTTTTCTCTCAGGGCATGCTCGGTTTCAAAATCCCCAATCCCCACTCGCCTAGGTCCCGCCAAGACTGTCCCACCTGAGTTTTGATTTCCGCCACCGCCCAGCAAAAACGGTTTACCTGTCTCTGATGGGCTTTTTAAATCTTTTTCCATAACCGTATTGGCAGTGTTTGCAACACGTATAACCACTTCGGGAACACCAGCATTCGATTATAAATGTATCCTTCCCATCAGTGACAACGGCAAGGAGATCCACTTGATCAACTGTGCCCTTTTGTGTCTTGCAATAACTGGGGGACATTACAGGCATATAATTGTGCTGGATCTAATGTTAATTGGATGCCCAAATACTTAAATGACCCAGTCACAATCCACCCTCCTGACCTCCGGACTCGCCAGGGCCTCAGATTTCATAAATTTAAGTGAAACCCCGAAAATTCTCCATATTCCTTTATGCTTTCCATGAGATATCCCAAGGACTCTTTGGATTTGTAATTAACACCAACAAATCATCGGCAAATGCGCAATTTTAAATACCCTATCTCGAATATGTACTCCTTGTATATCTGAATTAGTGCCAATCTCTCGTATCAATGGATCAAGTGTTAACACAAAAAGGAGTGGAAAGAGGGCATCCCTGGGCGTTCCCGGCCTAAGGGAACCACTCCGACCCTAGGCCATTAACCAGACTCGCGCCCGAGGGTCAGTATATAGAGCCCTAACAGCCTGTAAAAAGAATCCATTCATCCCATACGCCTTAAGTGTTTCGAAAAGGAACCCCCAGTCCACCCTGTCGAAAGCCTTTTCGGCGTCGAAACTAATTAACATGCTGGTGTTCCATCCCTCTGCACTTTTTCCAGAGCTAGAATTATTCTTCGCATGTTCTTTGCTATTTTCCTTCCCCTTACAAATCCCACCTGCGGTTCCTCCACCAAAGCAGGGCCAACCTATTAGCTAACAATTTAGCCAGAAATTAGCCTCTGAATTCAAAAGTGATATCGGTCGGTATGATTCTGGGCGATGGGCAGGCTTACCCGGCTTTAATAACACTGTTATGTGGCCTGATTCATATGTAACGGCATGGATCCCCGCTGAACTGTTAAATTAAAGACCTCAGTCAATACGGGCAAATTTCAGTCTGCAATAACTTATAAAATTCATTCCGCATTCCATCGGACCTGGTGTCTTCCCCAAGGGACTTTGCTTAACTACCCACATCACCTCATCCACCGTAAAATCTGCATTTAATGCCATGAGTTCTCATCTTCCAGTCTGGGCAGATCAACACTAGTCAGATAAGTCTCGCTAGGCGTGACTAGATCACTTGTGGCTGATAGTTGCTCAAAAAATTTCTTGAATATTCCTGAGATTTCACTATCCTGATGTACCATGGTCCCTTGTTCATTTGCTAGCGTGAGCACCTTACGGTAGCCTACCTTCCTGCCCATCAGCCGTGCCAAAAACCTCCCTCCCTTGTTAGCAAACTTATAAAGCCGATATTTATAGTAGGCCAGGGACCTCTGAACTATGCGATGCAACAGCTCATTAAGACTCTGTTGTGCCTCTAACAGCTGAACCCGGAGCCTTTGCGAATGTTCCTCACTATATTGTCGCCTCAGCATAGTTACTCTCTTCTCTAATCTAAGTATCTCTTGTTTTCTCACTTTCTTTTAAAACTTGTGTACGCTATAATCTCCCCCTGAGAAGCCTTAGCAGTCTCCCAGTAAGCACTGGATCCGCCCTATGAATTCATTAGTATTACTAAAGTCTTTCCAACATTGAACCAGTGAGGAAGAAACTGCCCATCCCGATATAACCAGTTGGAAATTGCCACACCTTATCGCCTCTCCTCCCCTCATCTAACTGCAATCTCACCATTACCCAGGCATGATCGGAGACCACAACTGGGCCAATCCGAGCGGTATCCACCTGTGTAAATAGGTCATCTGTGACAAATATAATCAATTCGGGACCAAGTGGAGGGGCCCTCGATAGATGGGTATAGTCCCTCTCAAGAGGGTTGAGCGTTCTCCACACCCACCACAGCAAATGCCTCTTCTAGCGCCGCTATTCCCCTCATAGGTCCGGCCAGCTCCCTCCCGTTGGTTTAGACCTGTCCAATGCCGGATCTGCTGCCTCATTGAAATCCCCCCATTATAATAGGTATCCCTCCAAACCCTGCAATGTACGAATAAGCTGTGTATAAAATTGTTTTTCGAATGTGTTTGGTGCATAGATGTTACAAAGTATAACCGGTTGTCTATCCAACACTACAGATGCCAGCACATATCTCCTTTGTCATCTCTCACTACCTTGACAACTCCACATGTATACCTTTTCTTACCAATGTGATCACTCCTCCCTTCCCTCCCACTGCTGGAGAGTCAAAAGTTTCGCCTACCCACCAACGTTTCAATTTGGTATGTTCTGCCTGTGTTAAGTGCGTCTCCTGCAGAAATGCGATTGACGCCTTTTGATCATTAAGAGTTTTTAAAATTTTTTGCCTCTTAACTGGTGAATGAATACCCCCCACATTCCAAGTTAAAACCTGTAGTGGAGCCATGTAGTCTCTACATATCTGTCAATGCATCCATGCAATATTCCTGTAAACTCAGCGGCAAGGTGTCCCAGCCACCACTCCCCGGTGCATCCTTCCATTCTGTCAAACTATTTCATCACACCACTCATCCTTCACATCCTCACAGCGTGTATATTTGTGTTCTGTGCCCCCCCTAATCCCTACCCCCTCTACTTCCCCCTGTATCCGATCCCCACCCTCCCCCCCACCCATCTTCCACACCCCCTCCCCCCCCTGTAACTCTTCAGAGTCTCCTCTTGTCTCGGACTTCTCTCGCTCCTGGAAGCCCCTGGCCTATCAGCACCTACCTATTTTGGTCCCCACCCCTCAGGGCGCCGCCCAACTCACGGTCAGGTGGCCCTCACAAAACCATGTCCCCACAGCCACTGGAACCTCTCTGGGTTCTTACCATAATATCTGTCCTTCTAAGAAAACATTAACAGTTAACTCACAACCACAACTTTCAAGCAACCCCCACATTGCTCATCATTTCTGGGTCCATGGTCCCCCCCACAAAAAACATAGGAGGGGGCCACCCGACTGTCCAGTAAAATTCATACCCAGTACTATCTCATGTGTCGGGCTCCTTCATGTCCCTATCTAGGAACTGCTGGGCCTCCTGTGGTCTGGAAAGAGCGCCACTGGTTCAGATGATGAATCTTCAAGATGGCTGGATAAAGTAGCATGAATCTGGTCTTCTTAGCAGCCAATGCAGAACAAATGGGGTGAAAATGGGTCTCTGCTCCTGTACTCCTGCCGAATAGTCCTGAAAGATCTTTATCTGGGATCCCTCATATGTAAGGGAGTCTCGCTTCAGTCTATAACCCCGCATGATTTCTTCCTTATGCAGGTAATTGAGCACTTTAATGATAACGATTCTCGGTCTCTGCATGTTTTGTTGCCAACGCCCCAACCTGTGGGCCGTTCAATACACAGCTCTCCATAACTGTCAGAAAGGGCCATTTCTTTTTTCAACCACTGTTCCAGCAGATGTCCAAGCGATTTCCGGAATCTTTTCGGGGATTCCCACGAGTCTCAGGTTACATTCCGTGCACGGTTTTCCATGTCTTCTATTTTTTCCTGTTGCAACTTGAGCTGATTCTGGAGTCTGGCAATCTCCTGTGTATTATGTGAACAAGAGTCCTCCGTTCCAACAATTCGATTTTCTGCTTCTTCCACTCTCTCTCCATGTCTGCCGCAGATGATTCCAAATTTTTTAATTGCCCTGCCAGCAGGTCACATCTTGGGCTGAGGGCCGCGCTCACGCGCTGCTATTTGCGACAGCTGTTTACAGTAAATTCTCCCTCCGCTGCCTTTTCAAGTCCGCCTTTTATGGTTAGGCCTGAAGGTGTGGTCTTTCTTTATCAAACTTCGTCCCCTTGCGAGTGTCCCAGGGCGACATGTGTTTCAAATAGTGCTCCATACACAAAGCGCAACAGTTCACATGCGCCCTCGCCACAACTCGCCTCCCAAATTTACTAGTCTTTAGTTGTCTAACGTCTATGGAACTTAACTCCTGCTTGGAGTCTCAGTGACCTTGCAAAGATGCCCATATATTTATCCCGTGTCCTCGGGGCACTCTAGAGTTCTTCTGGTACCAACAACCGTACCCCTTCTGCAGCCTCTCAGTTTGGAGATGGGGTTGGTGAGAAACGCTGTGGCTGCTCAAGGCTACCGTCTGTAACCCTCACCCCAGGCCGGGGGGGGGGCAACCGGGGGGTAAGTATAGAGCACTGCCCTGCCCTAAGCTTGTGCCCACGATATGCAAAGGACTGGGGCCTCCCCCTCGTCGTCCCCCCCAGACTCTCCCTGTTCTCTGTCACTTGCCTGCTCAGGCCCGTCTGAGCCTCGCTTCTCTGCTCGTGGGGTTCGCACTGCGTCTGAGGGTCTGCTGCACTTGCCTCCATTTGTAGCAGGTTCTGGCTTCTCCCCGTCTCGCGTGTGCGCCCTTTCTCCCCTGTTCGCCGCTAGCCTCTGGCCTTCAACGGGTTTCATTTCTCTTCTGGCCGGCCGCCATCTTGGAATGCGGGTCGCTCAAAAATGCTGCGCGGGGCTGCCAACAGCTATGGTGGGGGCCGTTCGTAGGTGCTTTCCCGGTCCCACGCTACCCTCCGATGTTCATTGAAAGCCGTTGGGAGCGGTGCCGGGCGCCGTTGTTCTCAGGGCTTCGGTCGGGCGGTACGGAGCTCACAGCCAAACGTCCATCTTGCCGCTCAGCTCCACCGGAAGTCTTCAACAAAGATTTTTAAAAAATATTTTGTAATCACTCCAGTACTTACTCACAAGATATTTATTTGCTTAAACATGTGCACCTTTATTTACTTCTGTTAGATTCCGCTGAACTACACGTTTCTTCAATTATTCAAAAAGTTTTTCCTGAGATAAATGAAGATGGAAGTGAGGCTGCAGCATCTTCAGGGGCTGCAGCATCTTCAGGTAACAAATGATCCCAGTATCTAGATATCCCTGTGCTAAAATGCAGATGGAATTTGCAAGGGTGATTACGTATGGAGAAATGGCAAATAGTGTATGTAATTAAATTTACAAAATTCTTCACATGGAATTTGTGTTTTCCGATGCATAATTTTGCATTTGCAAAACTGTTCCCAAAATTATTCAGAGCTACTAATGAGCAAATCAGCTCATTACCATTTTGCATTTGTAAACTTCATGGTAAACACTTTGAAAACGTAAGTATTTTTGTGAAAATAACTACACCTTGGGGAGGAGTGAATTTTGCAGGGGTGTAGCCACGGGCGGGCCTGGATGGGCCCAGGCCCAGCCACTTTCCCTTCAGGCCCGCCGCCCACCCAACATCCCCTTGCCCGGGGTTTAAATCTTTTTTACCTCCATCGAAGCAACCGCGTCATTGAAAGCCCTGCCCATCAAGCCTTCCCTTCTGACCCTTCGTGAGTTAGTTCCCTCAGAGTCCCGCTTTCTGATGTCATTTCCTCTTTCTGCGAGGGTGGGACTCTGAGGGAACGAACTCACGAAGGGTCAGAAGGGAAGGCTTGATGGGCAGGGCTTTCAATGACGCGGCCGCTTCGCCGGAGGTAAAATCTCAATAGTAGCAACATTCCATGTAGATCCATGTAGAATCTCAGATATATCACATTCCATATAGAATCTCAATAGTACACATTCCATGTAAAATCTCACATCAGTAGCAACAGAATCTCAATAATTTATTTGGATTTGCTCACACCTTTTCATAGTAGCTCAAGGTGAGTTACATTCAGGTACACTGGGATATTTCTCTGTCCCTGGAGGGCTCACAATCTAAGTTTGTAGTTGAGGCAATGGAGGGTTAGGTGGCTTGCCCAAGATCACAAGAAGCAACAGTGGGATTTCAAGGGCCACCTCGGATTGCAAGACCGGTGCTTTAACCACTAGACCACTCCTCCACTCCATGTGCTAAATGCTGTGCATTCTAGTTTACATCTATAGGCAGCAGGGCACGTAGCATGTGCTAAGCTTTAATAAAAGGGCCCCATAGTTTCCAGACCGTGTCATTGCTTGCAATTGCTTCAAGGGAATGGCAGTAATACACCAGGAGGGCATAATAAAACGCAAACGCCTATCTCCATGGGCGTTTATCTCCGAGAACGGGTCCGTGAAGGGGCGGACCGAACCGTATGTTTGAAAAAAATAGACGTCCATGTTTTATTCGACAATTTGTGAGCTGGGCGTTTTGTTTTTCAGCGATAATGGAAATGAAAGCGCCCAGCTCAAAAATGAATAAATCCAGCCATTTGTTCGTGGAGGGGGCCAGGATTTGTAGTGCAACTGGTTCCCCCTCACATGCCAGGACACCAACCGGGGCACCCTAGGGGGCACTTTTACAAAAACAAAAAAAAAAGGTAAAAGAGCTCCCAGGTGCATAGCACCCTTCCCTTATGTGTTGAGCCCCCCAAACCCCCCCAAACCCACTTCCCACAAGTCTACACCATTACTAATAGCCCTAAGGGGTGAAGGGGGGCACCTACATATGGGTACAGTGGGTTTGGGGGGGGGGTTGGACGACTCATTAAGCAGCACAATTGTAACAGGTGGGGGGGGGGGGGGGCCTGGGTTCACCTGCTTGAAGTCCACTGCATCCCCTAACAACTGCTCCAGGGACCTGCATACTGCTGCCAGGGAGGTGGGTATGACATTTGAGGGTGAAAATACAAAGGTTGTGAAACATCATTTTTGTGGTGGAGAGGGGGTTAGTGACCACTGGGTGAGTCAGGGGAGGTCTCCCCAATTCCCTCTGGTGTAATCTGGTCATTTAGGGCCTTTTTGGGCCTTATTCGTGAAAAACAGGGTCAAGGAAAAGTGCCCTAAATCTAGCTACAAACGCATACTTTTTTCCCATTATCGGCGAAGGCGCCCATCTCTGTTCGGGTGTAACCATGCCCAGTCCCGCCTTCACCATGCCTCCGACACGCCCCCGTCAACTTTCGGCGATGGAGTGCAGTTGAAAACGTTCAGAGTTCGGCTTTCGATTATACCGCGTTATTCGTTTTGTGAGATAACAAGCAGGCAGGTCACACACGCTTGCCAACCCAAAAGAACACGCACTCAGACGTTGTTACTCCAACACTGATCGCTCTACTGAGTTACCACAGGCAGTATTTGTTGCTGCAGAATTGAATAATATCTGCCCTTTGTCCTCAGTACACATCAAAGATATTTTTTTATTTTTTTTTACTTTAACACATTGACTATTTTCCTTCACATCATTCTCTTTGTCAGCTTTAAGCTTGAAAATTACTAGGTAGAATGCAATGAGTAAGCACCAAGCAACGGTAAGAAAAACACTCTTTATTTATGCCTAAGCCTGCCAATACATATAAATCACTGTTTCTGTACCCTGTTCCAGCACTGTTCCTGAGCAGACAAATAACGTTACTTCTCAAATGGGTCATTGGAAGTTTTCAATATATAAATGACTGCAAACAACTATAACTGCAACCTTTTAGAACAAAATATAGCTACAGCAGAACAAGGTGACTTTCAGGTGGCTTTCAAATGAGGATTTTCGGAAGTTAAAGATAGAAGATGACAGTCCTAATGGCAATTCATCTTTTAACTTAGGGTAGAACTTTTCACAATATTAGCGTATACGATAAAGGGGGTGACATAGCCAGAAGTCCAAATATTTTTTCGGGGGGGGGTCCCCTGGGATCGACTGTGGGAACCAAGCATTTCTTCTCAGCTCTTCTCTGCCCCTCGCTTCACCCCGCTCCCCACTCAACCTTTGCTGGTGTGAATGCCCAAGACCCACCAGCCATTCGTCTGGTACTGTAATTTTGGAGGGGGTCTGAGCCCAAGTTTGGGGAGAAAGGGCCCCTGCGCCCCCCATGGCTATGCCACTAACTGTATTACAGAAATCTACAAAGTACCTATGTTAAGTTTTATAAAATAGGGTCCCTGATCCAGCTTCTGGAGCACACAGATGCTGACACACAAGTTACAGCTGTTCTGAAGAAGGTATAAATGTGGGCATATACTCTGTTGTATCAGGGCAATTCCATAACTGGGTACGTGCAGTTACATGCATCCTGCATGCATAATCCTTAATTGGCACATACATGCACAAGTGCACTACACACTATTCTAAAAGTTAGCATGTAAGCGCAAAGGGGCGTACACATCAGTGGAGCACAGGTGGGCGATGGATGTGTCGCAAGCGATGCACACAACTTATAGAACACCAGCAGTTACGCGCGTTGCGTGGTATAGTGTGCCAACGTAATATCAGCCAGCATACATAGCTGCACCTAAAATTTAGCATGCAGAGCTGCTTTACACTAAGGGGCCCTTTTGATAAGCAGCGGTAGGGCTAACGCGTGGGTAGCATATAACATAGTAAGTGACAGCAGATAAAAACCTGAACGTTCCAATCCAGTCTGCCCAACAGTCACATTCATTATCAATTCATGATTAAATCACACGAGTGTGGATATTATATACTTTATCACAAGTCTTCTTTGGTGTTTCTGGGACATAGACCGTAGAAGTCCCAACCGCTCTGTCCTTATGTTCCACCTACTGGAGTGCGAGATAACCACAAAAGTGGAAGAACACCAAAGTCCCACGTATAAAAGCACAGTCAAACAAGTAGTGGGAATGGGATCAGGCTCTTCCAACAGATCAAGGACTCTCAATGTATGAGTAAGAACTTTATTTGATAGTGACTCAACACGGTACCATGTTTCGGCAAATGGGTACCTGCTTCAGGATTCTTGCCAAAAGTGTCACAAATAGTGGCATCTATAAGCAACATTACTTCTTCAAATTCATCAATCGTCTTTTTAAAGACCAGTTATGATCAACTTTTAAAGATACATCACCCAATATATTTGTGAAACGTTTGTCAAAACTCTTGAAGCAGGCATGCATGTGCCGAAATATGGTACCGTGTCAGGTCACTATCAAATAAAGTTCTTACTCACACATTGAGAGACCTTGGTCTGTTTGGAAGAGCCTGATCTCGTGACCACCTACTGGAGTTGCCATCGAAGCCCATTCCAGCCTATCCAAATCTGTCTTGTCATTTGCGAGAACCAGACCATAAAAGTCTGCCCAGCACTGTCCTCGGTTCCAGCTACTGAAGTTGCCATTGAAGCCCTTTCCAGCTTATCCTAAACCGGATTGCCATATACAGACTCAGGCTCAGATGCACTAAACTTAACAAGCCTTTAACGAGCCATTAACGAGCAAGTAGTAAACCGTAGCATGCACCAAATGCCATTTCCGATCACGATAGCGGCTAACGAAAACGGAATGCAAATCATTATAATGAGCTGCACTACTGTTGCAAGGCTATTATAATGAGATGCACTAACATTTACCGATTCCCCTTACCGTGGAAACCCTAACGTGAGGTCTGCACCTCTCGTTAGGCTAGGGCTGCTGTGGGAAAGCGATCTAAAAAAAACCCAAAAACCAAGCTGCGTGTCCCAAGTGCTCATCAGGACGTCCTTCTAAAGTGCCTAACATGGACATCCTTCAAGGACGTCCCTGACGAACACCTCTTTCTTTTTCCTTTCCTCCCCCTCCCCTCTGCATTGAAATGACAGCTTCCCTGCCATCCTCCGCACCCCCATGGCCCCGCCCCCACCACTCCCCCCCTCCACCCCCCCCCCCGTCTGCCACCGGGTCCTCACAGCGCCTCTCACCTCCGTGTGAAGGCGCTGCAGCAGGCACAACAGCTGATCGCCTCTCTTCGACTTCCCTTCTTTCCTCCCTGGCCTGCCTTCGTCTGCGCATGCTCGACCAGCCGACTGGCTGACTGTTTATCGATGGAATAGAGAATGCAAGTGAGCTACAATGAGCAGCTCATTTGCATTCCTTTTCCTTGATGCATGCCCTTTCCTTACCAATTCGCTAAGGGAATTGGTAAGGAACGGGCTTAATGAATCTTTAGTGATCTGGCCCTTAGATCTTTAAGCCAGAGTAGCCATTCAAGTGTCACTTGCACATCCATCCCTTGCAGCCATTTAAGATTTGTTTTTGTTTTGTTTTTAATTTATGTTTGCTTTCTACCATCTATTTTTTTTTAAATAGAGTTCCTCATAGGCGTAGACTGGGGGGGGCGAGGGGGGGCAATGCCCCCCCCCAAACGACGCGAGGCGCCGCCGCGCCATTAGTTTAAAAAAAAAATTAAAAAAAACCACATGCGGCAGGCACGCGCTCCTCTCGGTCCGCTTGGCTTCCCTGCCCTCTCTATCTGCGTCCCGCCCGAAAGGAAATGACGTCCAGAGGAAGGCGGGACGCAGACAGAGAGGGCAGGGAAGCCAAGCGGACCGAGAGGAGCGTGTCCGTCTACCCCTCTCTCTTCCTCCCTCCCTCCGGCGCAGGCAGCAGTCTTCCAGCGTTCCTGGCAGCGGTAGCGTTGTACACGCTGCCTTTGGCTCTGCCCTGAAGCCTTCTCTTCAAGTTCCTGTTCCCGCATAGGTGGGAACAGGAACTTGAAGAGAAGGCTTCCGGGGCAGACCGAAGCAGCGTGTACATCGCTACCGCTGCCAGGAACGCTGGAAAAGCTGAGACTGTTGCCTGCGCCGGAGGGAGGGAGGAAGAGAGGGGGTAAACGGAGACCCATCTTGGACCTCGCGGGGGGGGGGGGGGGGGAGCAGAGGGAAGATGGATGGGACTGGGAGGGGTGGGAAGCAGAGGGTAGGAGCAAGAGATGGATGGGACTGGGAGGGGTGGGAAGCAGAGGGAAGGAGCAGGAAATGAATGGGACTGGGAGGGGTGGGGAAGCAGAGGGTAGGAGCAAGAGATGGATGGGACTGGGAGGGGTGGGAAGCAGAGGGAAGGAGCAAGAGATGGATGGGACTGGGAGGGGTGGGAAGCAGAGGGAAGGAGCAAGAGATGAATGGGCCTGGGAGGGGTGGGAAGCAGAGGGAAGGAGCAGGAGATGGATGGGACTGGGTGGGGTGGGAAGCAGAGGGAAGGAGCAGGAGATGAATGGGACTGGGAGGGGTGGGAAGCAGAGGGAAGGAGCAAGAGATGGATGGGCCTGGGAGGGGTGGGAAGCAGAGGGAAGGAGCAGGAAATGAATGGGACTGGGAGGGGTGGGAAGCAGAGGGAAGGAGCAGGAAATGAATGGGACTGGGAGGGGTGGGAAGCAGAGGGAAGGAGCAGGAAATGAATGGGACTGGGAGGGGTGGGAAGCAGAGGGTAGGAGCAAGAGATGGATGGGACTGGGAGGGGTGGGAAGCAGAGGGAAGGAGCAGGAAATGAATGGGGACTGGGAGGGGTGGGAAGCAGAGGGTAGGAGCAAGAGATGGATGGGACTGGGAGGGGTGGGAAGCAGAGGGAAGGAGCAAGAGATGGATGGGACTGGGAGGGGTGGGAAGCAGAGGGAAGGAGCAGGAGATGAATGGGCCTGGGAGGGGTGGGAAGCAGAGGGAAGGAGCAAGAGATGGATGGGCCTGGGAGGGGTGGGAAGCAGAGGGAAGGAGCAGGAAATGAATGGACTGGGAGGGGTGGGAAGCAGAGGGAAGGAGCAGGAAATGAATGGGACTGGGAGGGGTGGGAAGCAGAGGGAAGGAGCAGGAAATGAATGGGACTGGGAGGGGTGGGAAGCAGAGGGTAGGAGCAAGAGATGGATGGGACTGGGAGGGGTGGAAAGCAGAGGGAAGGAGCAGGAGATGAATGGGACTGGGAGGGGTGGGAAGCAGAGGGAAGGAGCAAGAGATGGATGGGACTGGGAGGGGTGGGAAGCAGAGGGAAGGAGCAGGAGATGAATGGGACTGGGAGGGGTGGGGAGCAGAGGGAAGGAGCAGGAGATGAATGGGACTGGGAGGGGTGGGAAGCAGAGGGAAGGAGCAGGAGATGGATGGACTGGGTGGGGGGGGAAGCAGAGGGAAGGAGCAGGAGATGAATGGGACTGGGAGGGGGGGGGAAGCAGAGGGAAGGAGCAAGAGATGGATGGGCCTGGGAGGGGTGGGAAGCAGAGGGAAGGAGCAGGAAATGAATGGGACTGGGAGGGGTGGGAAGCAGAGGGAAGGAGCAGGAAATGAATGGGACTGGGAGGGGTGGGAAGCAGAGGGTAGGAGCAAGAGATGGATGGGACTGGGAGGGGTGGGAAGCAGAGGGAAGGAGCAGGAAATGAATGGGACTGGGAGGGGTGGGAAGCAGAGGGTAGGAGCAAGAGATGGATGGGACGGGAGGGGTGGGAAGCAGAGGGAAGGAGCAAGAGATGGATGGGACTGGGAGGGGTGGGAAGCAGAGGGAAGGAGCAGGAGATGAATGGGCCTGGGAGGGGTGGGAAGCAGAGGGAAGGAGCAAGAGATGGATGGGCCTGGGAGGGGTGGGAAGCAGAGGGAAGGAGCAGGAAATGAATGGGACTGGGAGGGGTGGGAAGCAGAGGGAAGGAGCAGGAAATGAATGGGACTGGAGGGGTGGGAAGCAGAGGGAAGGAGCAGGAAATGAATGGGACTGGGAGGGGTGGGAAGCAGAGGGTAGGAGCAAGAGATGGATGGGACTGGGAGGGTTGGGAAGCAGAGGGAAGGAGCAGGAGATGAATGGGACTGGGAGGGGTGGGAAGCAGAGGGAAGGAGCAAGAGATGGATGGGACTGGGAGGGGTGGGAAGCAGAGGGAAGGAGCAGGAGATGAATGGGACTGGGAGGGGTGGAGAGCAGAGGGAAGGAGCAGGAGATGAATGGGACTGGGAGGGGTGGGAAGCAGAGGGAAGGAGCAGGAGATGGATGGGACTGGGTGGGGTGGGAAGCAGAGGGAAGGAGCAGGAGATGAATGGGACTGGGAGGGGTGGGAAGCAGAGGGAAGGAGCAAGAGATGGATGGGCCTGGGAGGGGTGGGAAGCAGAGGGAAGGAGCAGGAAATGAATGGGACTGGGAGGGGTGGGAAGCAGAGGGAAGGAGCAGGAAATGAATGGGACTGGGAGGGGTGGGAAGCAGAGGGAAGGAGCAGGAATGAATGGGACTGGGAGGGGTGGGAAGCAGAGGGTAGGAGCAAGAGATGGATGGGACTGGAGGGGTGGGAAGCAGAGGGAAGGAGCAGGAGATAAATGGGACTGGGAGGGGTGGGAAGCAGAGGGAAGGAGCAAGAGATGGATGGGACTGGGAGGGGTGGGAAGCAGAGGGAAGGAGCAGGAGATGAATGGGACTGGGAGGGGTGGGGAGCAGAGGGAAGGAGCAGGAGATGAATGGGACTGGGAGGGGTGGGAAGCAGAGGGAAGGAGCAGGAGATGGATGGGACTGGGTGGGGTGGGAAGCAGAGGGAAGGAGCAGGAGATGAATGGGACTGGGAGGGGTGGGAAGCAGAGGGAAGGAGCAGGAGATGGATGGGACTGGGAGGGGTGGGAAGCAGAGGGAAGGAGCAGGAGATGAATGGGACTGGGTGGGGTGGGAAGCAGAGGGAAGGAGCAGGAGATGAATGGGACTGGGTGGGGTGGGAAGCAGAGGGAAGGAGCAGGAGATGGATGGGACTGGTGGGGTGGGAAGCAGAGGGAAGGAGCAGGAGATGAATGGGACTGGGAGGGGTGGGAAGCAGAGGGAAGGAGCAAGAGATGGATGGGACTGCGAGGGGTGGGGAGCAGAGGGATGGACCAGGAGATGGATGGGATTGGGAGAGGTCAGGCACAGCAGAGGGAAGGAGCAGAAGATGGATGGGACGGAGGGATGGTGAGCAGAGGGAAGGAACAGAAGATGGATGGAACTGGGAGGGTTGGGGAGCCAGAGGGAAGGAGCAAGAGATGGATGGGACTGGGAGGGTGGGGAGCAGAGGGAAGCCTACTGGAAAGAAGACACTGCATAAAACAGAAGACACTGGGATCAAAGCGAATAGAAAAACTAAATGATCAGACAACAAAGGTAAATAAAAGTATTTTATTCATAATTTATTAATTGAAATGTGTCAGCTTTTTGAAATATGCATCTGTGATATTTTGCCTGTAAATTTCATTTCCTTCCTCCATATTAGCATATTCATTTGCATATTTATATATGCAAATGATATGCTAATATGCTCCGCCCATTCTTTGCCCCCCCAAATCAAACAGTCAAACTACGCCTATGGAGTTCCTCTGTGTTCATTCCATACCTTTTTGAATTCCATCACTGTAATTTTCTCTACCACCTCCCTCAGGAGGGCATTCCAGGTATCGACCACACTCTCCTTGAAAAAGAATTTCTTGACATTACTCCTGTCTACCACCCCGCAACCTCCGCTCATGTCTTCCAGTTTTATCATTTCCCCTTCTCTGGAAGAGATTTGTTTCTATATGAATACCTTTCAAATATTTAAATGTCAGTATCAGGGGTCCCTTGTTTCCTCTAGGCTATACATATTTAGGTCTTCCAGTCTCTTCTTTGATGTCTTATGATGCAAGCCCCATATCATTTTTGTCGCCTTCTTCTGGACCACTTCTAGTCTTTTTACATTCTTAGGAAGATATGGCCTCCAAACCTGAACGCAATACTCCAGGTGGGGCCTCACCAGTGAGTTCTACAGGGGCATCAACACCTCTTTTCTTCTGTTGGTTACGCCTCTCTCGATGCAGTCTAGCATCCTTGTGGCGCCAAATCAACACTACCGCCAGAGTAGCACGGTCGCCCAGCGGTAATTCCAAAGTTGGTGTGCAGTTCTTCCCACTATAGAAAATATTTTTCTACTTTGCACAGCAGCAGTATTCCTGGTGGTAATCGGCAGCGTGGCCACATTGGTGAATGCTGCCTGATTACCACTAGATCACTGGGTGGCGGTAAGGGCTCAAACAGAAAATAGCTATGCGCTACTTTTAATTTTAGCGCACGGCCATTTACTGCCCCAATAAAAAAGTCCTTTTTGTCTAGCTACAGTAAAAAAAAAAAAAGGCCCAGCACATGCCAATTTCACACGTCCAAACCACCGCAGGCTACTTTTTACCGTGTTTTAGTAAAAGGGCCCCTAATATTCTAACACGGCTTAGGTGCATTATAAAATTGACACCAAAAGAAAGAAGAAAAACCAAAAAGTCCTTCAAATCACCAAAATAGCAAAGGCAAAACACAGTGGGATTGACCAAACAACATTCCTACAGTCTTAAGCTTCCCTAGAAAAAAGAAAAAAAAAAACCCCTGTATATCTGCTAATATTGTGATTTACTTGCTGTGTTTTAAACTGGTTTGATATCTGTTTAATCTGAAAACTAGCAAAAGAATTAGATCTTTTGTTTGCTCCCTAAAAGTGTACCCTTCCCCCATCTGGCTTGTAAATCTGTAGGCTAAGCATAGGCGTCCGGTATAAGAGGCTTGGGGAGGCTAAGCCTCCCCAGCCGCAGCAGGAAAGAGTTAGGCGTCGGGCGGGCAGGCGAGCGGCGCCGTGAGTCTCCCCTTTCCCTCCCCTTGTTTACTATCTGCCCCGTGCAATCTTTAATTTACCTGCATCCCAGCGTCGGCCCGCCGCGTCATTTCAAAGCCCGCCCTGCTGCCTGTCTCTATTCTTCCCTCCCTTCGCGACGTGTTCGTTCAGCAGAGTCCCGCCCTCGAGGAAATGATGTCAGAAGGCAGGACTCTGCCGAACGAATCACATCGCGAAGGGAGGGAAGAATAGAGACAGGCAAGGCAGCAGGGCGGGCTTTGAAATGACGCGGCGGGCTGACGCTGGGACGCAGGTAAATTAAAGATAGCGCGGGGTAGATAGTAAACAAGGGGAGGGAAAGGGGAGAGGAGAATCGCGCTGGGTATGGATGGAGGGAGGGCAGGGAACAGAAGGGAATTCAATTGCTGGATATGCATGGAGGGCAGGGGAGAGGAGGGTTGCTGGAATGGGTGGATAGAGGGGATGGCAGGGGAGAGAGGAGGGTTGCTGGAATGGGTGGATAGAGGGGATGGCATGGGAGAGAGGAGGGTTGCTGGAATGGGTGGATAGAGGGGATGGCAGGGGAGAGAGGAGGGTTGCTGGACATGGGTGGAGGGGAGGTCAGGGGAGAGGAGATTTACTGGACATGGGTGGGTGGCTAGAGGGGAGAGGAGGGTTGCTGGACATGGGTGGATGGAGGGGAGGGCAGGGAAGAGAAAGGAGGGTTGCTGGACATGGGTGGCTAGAGGGAGAAGAGGGTTGCTGGACATGGATGGCGAGATGGGAAGACAGGAAGGAGATGCACATGAATGAAGGGGAGAAATTCTGGACATGCATGGAGGGGAGGGAAGACAGAGGAAGGAGATGAGATGAGGGAAAAGGGAGAAAACCTGCACATCGATGGAGAAAATAGGCAGAAGCTGGATCCACTGGACAGCCAAGTCTGCAGAGGACCCAGCTTTTACTTACGGATGTAAGGCAAGAAATGAAGAAGAAAGGCAGAAAGTAAAGAAATAAATGGAAAGGAAGCCCTGGAACCGGAGTTAAGAGGACAGATAGCAGCAGAATCGGATACTTGGCCAGCATGATCAGAAAAACAGTCACCAGACAACAAAGGTAGAAAAGATTATTTTATTTTCATTATAGTGTTTGGAATATGTCCACTTTGAGAATCAGGTGCTCAACATTAAAAGTTTATATTTATTTACTTATTTATGGCATTTTATCCCACATTAAACATGAATTAGGATGTTTTGTGGCTCTACATGAGAATTGTGATGTTATGATCCCTTGTTTCATATTATTGATGGTCTGCATTTTCCGTATGGGTGGTATATTGGTGTATTAGGTTCTGCCCAGTGTAATATTTATAGTACAGTAAGGTTCTGAGTGTGTTTTTGCACAAAGTTGTGTATAGTGTTTTGCAGTTGAGCGATTGTGGTTAGTATATGCTTTGAGCAACCACTTTATTCTTTGACATATGATAGCTAATATCTAAATTTAATAAAAGGTATTAATTGTGACTTTTATTTATTTTTCTGTGTTATCAGACAATTATGGATTTAAGCTCCACCCCTGGCCCCACCCCTAACCCCGCCCCCTTTAGCCTCCCCAAACAGTTGGGCCACCGACCGCCTATGAGGCTAAGGTGAGTTTGTGTTGTAGGAGGTGCAGTTAAACCACATGGTCTTCACTGGCTCCTGCCTGAAAGATACACACAGATAAGAATTGCTCTGCCTTAATTCTGCAAATAGATGGATCACTGTAGGCTCAGGCAGACTTCGTTATGTGACAAGAAAACATCCGACCTCACAAGTGTTACCCCTACAAAATTCTTTTACTCCATTACAGCACTGTGATGTTCTTGAAAACAGAACGGAAGCCAAAGAAAAAATAATAAAAGTGGAACAAAAAGATATGAAGGTACCCAAAGAGAAAAGAAACCCCCAAATCACTAATGTTGAAACGCTTACCAGGAAATGTAGATGGAAAGCGATGACCACAAATACTCGCAGTCTAAGCAATAAAGTTCATGACCTTCAGGCCCTGATGTTGGAGGCAGACTTGGATGTTGTTGCAATCACAGAGACGTGGCTAAATGGTTCCCATGAATGGGATGCAAACATACCAGGCTATAATCTATTTAGGAAGGATAGAGAGGGTCATAAAGGTGGCGTCCCCCACACCTCCCCATCACCCCCCTCCCCTTACTTACTACTGCCCTGGTGGTCTAGTGACCTCTTCTGCCTTTGGGGCAGGAAAGAGCCCCCTCTTTCCTGCCCAGAGCGCTGCCCTGCACGCATCCTTCCTTTTGCTGATCTCGGCGTCGATTCAAAATGGCCGCCAAGAGTTGAAATGATCTCGCGAGACTTCAGCTCTCGGTGGCCATTTTGAATCGGCGCTGAGATCAGCAACAAGAAGGATGCATGCAGGGCAGCGCTCCGGGCAGGAAAGAGGGGGCTCTTTCCTGCCCCAATGGCAGAAGAGGTCACTAGACCACCAGGGCAGTAGTAAGTAAGGGGAGGGGGGTGATCGGGAGGTGTGGGGATGGGGTGTGTGACGGGGAGGGGAAAATGTGACAGGGGGCGGAGCGAGGGCATGACAGGGGGCGGGGTGTGTGGTGGGGGTGGGTCATGTGCCCTCCTTTTGGTGGGACAAAATATGGTAACCTTAGTTACACCTCTCTAGATGCAGTCTAGCATCCTTCTTGCTTTGGAGGGTAGTGTGCGCCAAATCAACACAACCGCCAGAGTAGCACGGGCGCCCAGCGGTAATTCCAAAGTTGGTGTGCACTTCTTCCCGCTGTACAAAATATTTTTCTACTTTGCATAGTAGCAGTATTCCTAGTGGTAATTGGCAGCGTGGCCACATTGGCGAATGCTGCCTGATTACCACTTGATCAATGGGTGGCGGTAAGGGCTCAAGCAGAAAATAGCTATGCGCTACTTTTAATTTTAGCACACGGCCATTTACTGCCCCAATAAAAAAAGTCCTTTTTGTCTAGCTACAGTAAAAAAAAAAAAAAAAAAGGCCCAGCACATGCCAATTTCACACGACCAAACCACCACAGGCTACTTTTTACCGTGTTTTAGTAAAAGGCCCCTAATATTCTAACACGGCTTAGGTGCATTATAAAATTGACACCAAAAGAAAGAAGAAAAACCAAAAAGTCCTCAAATCACCAAAATAGCAAAGGCAAAACACAGTGGGATTGACCAAACAACATAGGAGATTGGCTGCAAATTAACCGCTCTAGGAAAATATACTGCTTTATAAAATTCCTAGACCCCTGATGCAGGCCGGTAGGGTTGAAACACAACTTGTGTCGGGTCGTTTTTTGCTTACTGTTTTGAATAAAGAATTTGCTGAGAGCACCATCTGAGAGAGGTTGTTTTTCTCCACTTTTCTTCGCTTGGCATCTTTCCAGCTGTCAACGGCTCTGCATTGCAATCAGCAATGATTAAGATAGAGAGAGAGCATGGGGTTGAGAGAGGGGTGAGAGACCATGGAGGTGAGTATTAGAGGGGGAAGAGTGAATTCAGAAGAAAGCATGAGGAGGAGTGTGTGGGAGCAAGTGGGGATGGGTTGCATGGAGGATGAGTGCAAAAGCATGAGGGGGAAGGGATGGAAAAAGGATGAGGGGGAGTGAGGGGAGGAAGAGCAAAAACAGATGTGAGGACAGAGGATGGGGTGCGTGAAATAGAGGCTAAGCAAATGAGAGTCTAGGAATGAGGAGGGAAAGTGGTGGCTGAAAAGAGCAAGTGAGGAAGTGACAGGAGGACCTATGGATCTTTTAAGTATCTATCAATATCTCTACCTACATAATATATCACCTAAAACCAACTGTTTAGTTGGTTCTACAATTATTATCTGTTCATCTGTCTTTCTACCTTTTGATTCATTTTAGAGTTTATTTAAAAACAACAGCTTTCTTTATGTGCCTTCAGGTGCCAGCAATGCAACAATTGTGAATACGGCAGCAGTTATGAATACGGAACCTTTGAAGATTGTGTTTAGTCGTCCATTTACACTCATTGTGTACGGGGAGAAACACCAGATGATACTGAAAGCCCAAGAGAGAGGTACGTCTGGCGAAAGCGCAAGCGGAAGAACAAATGGCTAGAAATGTAAGGAGGGGCGACAAAAATTTCTTCAGGTATATTAGTGAAAGAAGAAGGACTAAAGAGGGAATTGTGAGACTAAAAGATACAGCGAACCGCTATGTAGATAATGATGAAGAAAAAGCCAATTTACTAAATAGATACTTTTGTTCGGTTTTCACTGAAGAAAATCCTGGAGAAGGACCGCGAGGGACTGGCAAAAGTACACCTGAGAATGGAATGGATATAGCACCGTTCACGGAACAGAGTGTGTATCAACAACTTGGAAAGCTAAAGGTGGACAAAGCCATGGGACCGGACGGGATCCACCCCAGAATATTGAGGGAGCTCAGAGAGGTCCTGGCGGGTCCTCTTAAAGATTTGTTTAATAAATGCTTGGAGACTGGAGAGGTTCCGAAGGACTGGAGAACGGCAGAGGTGGTACCTCTTCACAAAAGTGGTGATAGGGAAGAAGCTGGAAACTACAGGCCGGTAAGCCTCACTTCGGTTATTGGAAAAGTAATGGAAGCCATGCTGAAGGAAAGGATAGTGAATTTCCTAGAAGCCAACAAGCTGCAAGATCCGAGACAACATGGTTTTACCAGAGGGAAATCGTGCCAAACGAATCTCATTGAATTCTTTGATTGGGTAACTGGAGAATTGAATCATCGACGTGCTATAGATGTAATCTACTTAGATTTTAGCAAAGCTTTTGACACGGTTCCTCACAGGAGGCTCTTAAATAAACTAGATGGGCTGAAGATAGGTCCTGAAGTGGTGAACTGGATTAGGAACTGGTTGACGGACAGACGACAGAGGGTGGTGGTAAATGGAGTTCGCTCGGAGGAGGGAAAGGTGAGTAGCGGAGTGCCTCAGGGATCGGTGCTGGGGCCGATTCTGTTCAATATATTTGTGAGTGACATTGCCGAAGGGTTAGAAGGTAAAGTTTGCCTATTTGCGGATGATACTAAGATTTGCAACAGAGTGGACGCCCGGGAGGGAGTGGAAAGCATGAAAAGGGATCTGAGGAAGCTAGAAGAATGGTCTGAGGTTTGGCAATTAAAATTCAATGCGAAGAAATGCAAAGTGATGCATTTAGGGAGTAGAAACCCACGAGAGACGTATGTGTTAGGCGGGGAGAGTCTGATAGGTACTGAGGGGGAGAGGGATCTTGGGGTGATAGTATCCGAGGATCTGAAGGCGATGAAACAGTGTGACAAGGCGGTGGCCGTAGCGAGAAGGTTGCTAGGCTGTATAGAGAGAGGTGTGATCAGTAGAAGAAAGGAAGTGTTGATGCCCCTGTACAAGTCGTTGGTGAGGCCCCACCTGGAGTATTGTGTTCAGTTTTGGAGGCCGTACCTTGCGAAGGATGTTAAAAAAATGGAAGCGGTGCAAAGAAAAGCTATGAGAATGGTATGGGATTTGCGTTCCAAGACGTATGACCAAAGACTTGCTGACCTGAACATGTATACCCTGGAGGAAAGGAGGAACAGGGGTGATATGATACAGACGTTCAAATACTTGAAAGGTATTAATCCGCAAAAAAATCTTTTCCGGAGATGGGAAGGCGGTAGAACGAGAGGACATGAAATGAGATTGAAGGGGGGCAGACTCAAAAAAGATGTCAGGAAGTATTTTTTCACGGAGAGGGTGGTGGATGCTTGGAATGCCCTCCCGCGGGAGGTGGTGGAGATGAAAACGGTAACGGAATTCAAACATGCGTGGGATATGCATAAAGGAATCCTGTGCAGCAGGAATGGATCCTCAGAAGCTTAGCTGAAATTGGGTGGCGGAGCAGGTGGGGGGAAGAGGGGTTGGTGGTTGGGAGGCTAGGATAGGGGAGGGCAGACTTATACGGTCTGTACCAGAGCCGGTGATGGGAGACGGGACTGGTGGTTGGGAGGCGGGAAATACTGCTGGGCAGACTTATACGGTCTGTGCCCTGAAAAAGACAGGTACAAATTCAAGATATGAGTTTATCTTGGGCAGACTAGATGGACCATGCAGGTCTTTTTCTGCCGTCATCTACTATGTTACTATGTTATGAAAGGGAAAGATCACACCATGGATGTTCTACAATTAGGACTCACAGGTTTGCAAAACAATAAAATAAAGTAAAATAAATTAATAAAAGTATTTTATGCTAGGTGTCCATGAGATACCAGTGCCGCCTAGGGTAACAGAATTGGGAGGCAGTAGCACAGTGCTGGCATTTGTCAGCATATGGCCCTAAGGCCAGCTGTACCCTGCCCTCCCTACAGGAAGTTTGCATTGGAGGAGTAGGTTGTGACAAAACTAGAGCAGGTGCATGTGCTGAAAGCCCATTGCTATGCTGATAGTGACTTTGGAGCTGCAAGAGCCATACAGCCCAGGCAGATGTAGGGGGAAGGGGCCAGCAGCAGAAGAAGGGAGTAAAAAGGGCAGGAGATTATGGTCATGGCAGAAGGAGGTGATAGAGAGGAGGAAATGCTGGGCTATAAGGAAGGAAAGGGGGAGATGCTGTACTACAGGGGTAAGGCCTTGAGCTCAGATAGAGGAGATAGCTGAAGGTTTGCCCGGAGGAGCGCAGCGACGTGAGGAGCGGCTGCAGAGCCAATAGCCAATGCCTGATGGCTGCCTGCGGTGCCGTGCTTGCTTCGTAAAAACAGCTGTTTGTGTTTTTGTAGCGGCCGCTGCTGCTGAACAGGAGAAGCAGCAGTGGCCAGAAATCGGAGTTGGCGCTGCCTGTGTCGCTGGAGACTTGGCAGGTCTGTTGGTTGGGTGGGCAGGCCTGGAGGGAAAGTGGCTGGGTGGACGGAGAGGGGGGAGCGGCGGCGACATTGGGGGGGGGGGGGGGGGGGGGGGGGGGAGCATGGCGGACCCCGGGCCCGGCCCAGTCTGCTCCTGCAACGTTCCAATGTCTCTCACTGCGTTCGTGATGTCAGGAGATGGTTATGATCCCAGTGAGACACATTCAAACGCTGAAGGAGCAAATTATTATATTAGATATGAAGGCAGCATAGGAGGGGGGTGGATATAATGGCCAAAATTCTATACATGAGCTGAAAAATCAGCGCCAATTAAACTTTGTGCTAAGAGTAGGGCGTGAGGATTTACACCAAGTGAAACATGGTGCAAATTCTTGTGCCTAAATTACATGCAGATTGCCCTTATTCTATAAAACTGCATGTAAATTCCAGAAATACCCTGATCTGCCTATGCCCCTCCCACGGCCACGCTCCCTTTGTGGATCCACATGTAAAATTTATGCATGGATTCTGGCACCTAAAAATCTGCGTGTACGTATTAATTAATGGCTGGGTATGGATGGAGGGAGGGCATGGAACAGAAGGGAATTCAATTGCTGGATATGCATGGAGGGCAGGGGAGAGGAGGGTTGCTGGAATGGGTGGATAGAGGGGATGGCAGGGGAGAGAGGAGGGTTGCTGGAATGGGTGGATAGAGGGGATGGCAGGGGAGAGAGGAGGGTTGCTGGAATGGGTGGATAGAGGGGATGGCAGGGGAGAGAGGAGGGTTGCTGAAATGGGTGGATAGAGGGGATGGCAGGGGAGAGAGGAGGGTTGCTGGACATGGGTGGAGGGGAGGTCAGGGGAGAGGAGATTTACTGGACATGGGTGGGTGGCTAGAGGGGAGAGGAGGGTTGCTGGACATGGGTGGAGGGGAGGTCAGGGGAGAGGAGATTTACTGGACATGGGTGGGTGGCTAGAGGGGAGAGGAGGGTTGCTGGACATGGGTGGATGGAGGGGAGGGCAGGGAAGAGAAAGGAGGGTTGCTGGACATGGGTGGCTAGAGGGAGAAGAGGGTTGCTGGACATGGATGGCGAGATGGGAAGACAGGAAGGAGATGCACATGAATGAAGGGGAGAAATTCTGGACATGCATGGAGGGGAGGGAAGACAGAGGAAGGAGATGAGATGAGGGAAAAGGGAGAAAACCTGCACATCGATGGAGAAAATAGGCAGAAGCTGGATCCACTGGACAGTCAAGTCTGCAGAGGACCCAGCTTTTACTTACGGATGTAAGGCAAGAAATGAAGAAGAAAGGCAGAAAGTAAAGAAATAAATGGAAAGGAAGCCCTGGAACCGGAGTTAAGAGGACAGATAGCAGCAGAATTGGATACTTGGCCAGCATGATCAGAAAAACAAAGTCACCAGACAACAAAGGTAGAAAAGATTATTTTATCTTCATTATAGTGTTTGGAATATGTCCACTTTGAGAATCAGGTGCTCAACATTAAAAGTTTATATTTATTTACTTATTTATGGCATTTTATCCCACATTAAACATGAATTAGGATGTTTTGTGGCTCTACATGAGAATTGTGATGTTATGATCCCTTGTTTCATATTATTGATGGTCTGCATTTTCCGTATGGGTGGTATATTGGTGTATTAGGTTCTGCCCAGTGTAATATTTATAGTACAGTAAGGTTCTGAGTGTGTTTTTGCACAAAGTTGTGTATAGTGTTTTGCAGTTGAGCGATTGTGGTTAGTATATGCTTTGAGCAACCACTTTATTCTTTGACATATGATAGCTAATATCTAAATTTAATAAAAGGTATTAATTGTGACTTTTATTTATTTTTTCTGTGTGTTATCAGACAATTATGGATTTAAGCTCCACCCCTGGCCCCACCCCTAACCCCGCCCCCTTTAGCCTCCCCAAACAGTTGGGCCACCGACCGCCTATGAGGCTAAGGTGAGTTTGTGTTGTAGGAGGTGCAGTTAAACCACATGGTCTTCACTGGCTCCTGCCTGAAAGATACACACAGATAAGAATTGCTCTGCCTTAATTCTGCAAATAGATGGATCACTGTAGGCTCAGGCAGACTTCGTTATGTGACAAGAAAACATCCGACCTCACAAGTGTTACCCCTACAAAATTCTTTTACTCCATTACAGCACTGTGATGTTCTTGAAAACAGAACGGAAGCCAAAGAAAAAATAATAAAAGTGGAACAAAAAGATATGAAGGTACCCAAAGAGAAAAGAAACCCCCAAATCACTAATGTTGAAACGCTTACCAGGAAATGTAGATGGAAAGCGATGACCACAAATACTCGCAGTCTAAGCAATAAAGTTCATGACCTTCAGGCCCTGATGTTGGAGGCAGACTTGGATGTTGTTGCAATCACAGAGACGTGGCTAAATGGTTCCCATGAATGGGATGCAAACATACCAGGCTATAATCTATTTAGGAAGGATAGAGAGGGTCATAAAGGTGGCGTCCCCCACACCTCCCCATCACCCCCCTCCCCTTACTTACTACTGCCCTGGTGGTCTAGTGACCTCTTCTGCCTTTGGGGCAGGAAAGAGCCCCCTCTTTCCTGCCCAGAGCGCTGCCCTGCACGCATCCTTCCTTTTGCTGATCTCGGCGTCGATTCAAAATGGCCGCCAAGAGTTGAAATGATCTCGCGAGACTTCAGCTCTCGGTGGCCATTTTGAATCGGCGCTGAGATCAGCAACAAGAAGGATGCATGCAGGGCAGCGCTCCGGGCAGGAAAGAGGGGGCTCTTTCCTGCCCCAATGGCAGAAGAGGTCACTAGACCACCAGGGCAGTAGTAAGTAAGGGGAGGGGGGTGATCGGGAGGTGTGGGGATGGGGTGTGTGACGGGGAGGGGAAAATGTGACAGGGGGCGGAGCGAGGGCATGACAGGGGGCGGGGTGTGTGGTGGGGGTGGGTCATGTGCCCTCCTTTTGGTGGGACAAAATATGGTAACCTTAGTTACACCTCTCTAGATGCAGTCTAGCATCCTTCTTGCTTTGGAGGGTAGTGTGCGCCAAATCAACACAACCGCCAGAGTAGCACGGGCGCCCAGCGGTAATTCCAAAGTTGGTGTGCACTTCTTCCCGCTGTACAAAATATTTTTCTACTTTGCATAGTAGCAGTATTCCTAGTGGTAATTGGCAGCGTGGCCACATTGGCGAATGCTGCCTGATTACCACTTGATCAATGGGTGGCGGTAAGGGCTCAAGCAGAAAATAGCTATGCGCTACTTTTAATTTTAGCACACGGCCATTTACTGCCCCAATAAAAAAAGTCCTTTTTGTCTAGCTACAGTAAAAAAAAAAAAAAAAGGCCCAGCACATGCCAATTTCACACGTCCAAACCACCACAGGCTACTTTTTACCGTGTTTTAGTAAAAGGCCCCTAATATTCTAACACGGCTTAGGTGCATTATAAAATTGACACCAAAAGAAAGAAGAAAAACCAAAAAGTCCTTCAAATCACCAAAATAGCAAAGGCAAAACACAGTGGGATTGACCAAACAACATAGGAGATTGGCTGCAAATTAACCGCTCTAGGAAAATATACTGCTTTATAAAATTCCTAGACCCCTGACGCAGGCCGGTAGGGTTGAAACACAACTTGTGTCGGGTCGTTTTTTGCTTACTGTTTTGAATAAAGAATTTGCTGAGAGCACCATCTGAGAGAGGTTGTTTTTCTCCACTTTTCTTCGCTTGGCATCTTTCCAGCTGTCAACGGCTCTGCATTGCAATCAGCAATGATTAAGATAGAGAGAGAGCATGGGGTTGAGAGAGGGGTGAGAGACCATGGAGGTGAGTATTAGAGGGGGAAGAGTGAATTCAGAAGAAAGCATGAGGAGGAGTGTGTGGGAGCAAGTGGGGATGGGTTGCATGGAGGATGAGTGCAAAAGCATGAGGGGGAAGGGATGGAAAAAGGATGAGGGGGAGTGAGGGGAGGAAGAGCAAAAACAGATGTGAGGACAGAGGATGGGGTGCGTGAAATAGAGGCTAAGCAAATGAGAGTCTAGGAATGAGGAGGGAAAAGTGGTGGCTGAAAAGAGCAAGTGAGGAAGTGACAGGAGGACCTATGGATCTTTTAAGTATCTATCAATATCTCTACCTACATAATATATCACCTAAAACCAACTGTTTAGTTGGTTCTACAATTATTATCTGTTCATCTGTCTTTCTACCTTTTGATTCATTTTAGAGTTTATTTAAAAACAACAGCTTTCTTTATGTGCCTTCAGGTGCCAGCAATGCAACAATTGTGAATACGGCAGCAGTTATGAATACGGAACCTTTGAAGATTGTGTTTAATCGTCCATTTACAATCACTGTGTACGGGGAGAAACACCAGATGATACCGAAAGCCCAAGAGAGAGGTACGTCTGGCGAAGGCGCAAGCGGAAGAACAAATGGCTAGAAATGTAAGGAGGGGCGACAAAAATTTCTTCAGGTATATTAGTGAAAGAAGAAGGACTAAAGAGGGAATTGTGAGACTAAAAGATACAGCGAACCGCTATGTAGATAATGATGAAGAAAAAGCCAATTTACTAAATAGATACTTTTGTTCGGTTTTCACTGAAGAAAATCCTGGAGAAGGACCGCGCCAATGCGGTAAGCCAGGTAAGCAATGCAGGGGGGCGCCTGCCTTCGAGGGGCACTGCTGCCCTGCGGTCCCTTACTTCCACTCACTTGCAAAATCTTTTAGCTGAAGTTGCGATCGCCCCTGCTCTCCTTTTCATGGCAAACCGGAAGTGAAAGCAACAGCAGTATTCACTGAGGCAGGCAGGCTCTTCAAGTTATTTTAAAGAATGCAACCAAATTGCTATATATGCTGTGGTTTGGGGCTAATTCCTCACTCAGGGTGAGCTTTAGAGCTTGAACCGCATTCAAATTAAAGACAACCTGAAATTTTAAAAGTGCTAAAAATAAGTTTTTAAAGTATTTGTATTAAATCTAATTGCAGAATTCAGGTGCTGGGAGTCTGTACTTGGTTGTCATATGCTCAGATTTGTTTAAATCGTATGCAAATTAGTCCGTTTTTGGGAGGTTCTCATTTACATATTTATGAATAAAAAATGATGGAAGTGTTTGCAGCCTTAATGTTAGGGCGTGGCTCTGATCAAAAGTGTGAAGTTTGGTCCAAAAACGAAGGGTTTATCTAGTGTTTTTCACTAAAAATTCCCATTACAGTGTCTGTATGTTAATCTGCATTCAAATAGAGCTCTCTGATTGGATGATCAGCTTTTGTTAGAAATCTGCCCGGAAGGGAACAGAGTGAGACAGCAACTGACCATCGGTTTGGCCAAGAGAGACATGCAGCTGTGAGTTCCTGTGTGTGTTGACTGAAATTATAAAAGACTGCCAGATTATGTGGTAAATGAGAAAATATGAATGAAAAGAGGTTGGTGGAGATTGAAGTTTGAGATTTCTCTAGTGAAAAAGGATCTGAATATTTCAGGATTACTTGAAGTTTATGAAGAATAGAAAAGGGTGAATTTCAGTTTAAGAGTGTTTAAATCCTATAAGCTATATAAAGGCTAGGTAGATTTAAGTGACTGTAAGCAAGGAAACCTTAATATTTAATCTGAAATAAATATTTGATCTGAGATAGTTGATCAGAGACAAATGTTTGATCTGAATTATATCCTTTGGTGCAAAGGAGATTAGAAAAAGAATCTTTGGAAACTAAGAGGACTTTGCTCACATTTTGAATTAGCATTCCTATTTTGAGTTGGAAATCTTTGAAGTGTTATGAAAATACATTTTGCTTTAATGAAATTGCTAAACTTTAGAGTCAGAGACTTATCAATGAGGGATACATACAGTGCTATTTTTTTCCTGAGGTCCAGCTTACTTGCCTGCTCCCTTCTGTTCCTGCTCTGCTAGACTGAGGGGGTGGGGGCGCCAACTGATAGTCTGCAGGGGGGCACCAGAGACCCTAGGCACGGCCCTGACCGCGAGGGACTGGCAAAAGTACACCTGAGAATGGAATGGATATAGCACCGTTCACGGAACAGAGTGTGTATCAACAACTTGGAAAGCTAAAGGTGGACAAAGCCATGGGACCGGACGGGATCCACCCCAGAATATTGAGGGAGCTCAGAGAGGTCCTGGCGGGTCCTCTTAAAGATTTGTTTAATAAATGCTTGGAGACTGGAGAGGTTCCGAGGGACTGGAGAACGGCAGAGGTGGTACCTCTTCACAAAAGTGGTGATAGGGAAGAAGCTGGAAACTACAGGCCGGTAAGCCTCACTTCGGTTATTGGAAAAGTAATGGAAGCCATGCTGAAGGAAAGGATAGTGAATTTCCTAGAAGCCAACAAGCTGCAAGATCCGAGACAACATGGTTTTACCAGAGGGAAATCGTGCCAAACGAATCTCATTGAATTCTTTGATTGGGTAACTGGAGAATTGAATCATCGACGTGCTATAGATGTAATCTACTTAGATTTTAGCAAAGCTTTTGACACGGTTCCTCACAGGAGGCTCTTAAATAAACTAGATGGGCTGAAGATAGGTCCCGAAGTGGTGAACTGGATTAGGAACTGGTTGACGGACAGACGACAGAGGGTGGTGGTAAATGGAGTTCGCTCGGAGGAGGGAAAGGTGAGTAGCGGAGTGCCTCAGGGATCGGTGCTGGGGCCGATTCTGTTCAATATATTTGTGAGTGACATTGCCGAAGGGTTAGAAGGTAAAGTTTGCCTATTTGCGGATGATACTAAGATTTGCAACAGAGTGGACGCCCGGGAGGGAGTGGAAAGCATGAAAAGGGATCTGAGGAAGCTAGAAGAATGGTCTGAGGTTTGGCAATTAAAATTCAATGCGAAGAAATGCAAAGTGATGCATTTAGGGAGTAGAAACCCACGAGAGACGTATGTGTTAGGCGGGGAGAGTCTGATAGGTACTGAGGGGGAGAGGGATCTTGGGGTGATAGTATCCGAGGATCTGAAGGCGATGAAACAGTGTGACAAGGCGGTGGCCGTAGCGAGAAGGTTGCTAGGCTGTATAGAGAGAGGTGTGATCAGTAGAAGAAAGGAAGTGTTGATGCCCCTGTACAAGTCGTTGGTGAGGCCCCACCTGGAGTATTGTGTTCAGTTTTGGAGGCCGTACCTTGCGAAGGATGTTAAAAAAATGGAAGCGGTGCAAAGAAAAGCTATGAGAATGGTATGGGATTTGCGTTCCAAGACGTATGACCAAAGACTTGCTGACCTGAACATGTATACCCTGGAGGAAAGGAGGAACAGGGGTGATATGATACAGACGTTCAAATACTTGAAAGGTATTAATCCGCAAAAAAATCTTTTCCGGAGATGGGAAGGCGGTAGAACGAGAGGACATGAAATGAGATTGAAGGGGGGCAGACTCAAAAAAGATGTCAGGAAGTATTTTTTCACGGAGAGGGTGGTGGATGCTTGGAATGCCCTCCCGCGGGAGGTGGTGGAGATGAAAACGGTAACGGAATTCAAACATGCGTGGGATATGCATAAAGGAATCCTGTGCAGCAGGAATGGATCCTCAGAAGCTTAGCTGAAATTGGGTGGCGGAGCAGGTGGGGGGAAGAGGGGTTGGTGGTTGGGAGGCTAGGATAGGGGAGGGCAGACTTATACGGTCTGTACCAGAGCCGGTGATGGGAGACGGGACTGGTGGTTGGGAGGCGGGAAATACTGCTGGGCAGACTTATACGGTCTGTGCCCTGAAAAAGACAGGTACAAATTCAAGATATGAGTTTATCTTGGGCAGACTAGATGGACCATGCAGGTCTTTTTCTGCCGTCATCTACTATGTTACTATGTTATGAAAGGGAAAGATCACACCATGGATGTTCTACAATTAGGACTCACAGGTTTGCAAAACAATAAAATAAAGTAAAATAAATTAATAAAAGTATTTTATGCTAGGTGTCCATGAGATACCAGTGCCGCCTAGGGTAACAGAATTGGGAGGCAGTAGCACAGTGCTGGCATTTGTCAGCATATGGCCCTAAGGCCAGCTGTACCCTGCCCTCCCTACAGGAAGTTTGCATTGGAGGAGTAGGTTGTGACAAAACTAGAGCAGGTGCATGTGCTGAAAGCCCATTGCTATGCTGATAGTGACTTTTGGAGCTGCAAGAGCCATACAGCCCAGGCAGATGTAGGGGGAAGGGGCCAGCAGCAGAAGAAGGGAGTAAAAAGGGCAGGAGATTATGGTCATGGCAGAAGGAGGTGATAGAGAGGAGGAAATGCTGGGCTATAAGGAAGGAAAGGGGGAGATGCTGTACTACAGGGGTAAGGCCTTGAGCTCAGATAGAGGAGATAGCTGAAGGTTTGCCCGGAGGAGCGCAGCGACGTGAGGAGCGGCTGCAGAGCCAATAGCCAATGCCTGATGGCTGCCTGCGGTGCCGTGCTTGCTTCGTAAAAACAGCTGTTTGTGTTTTTGTAGCGGCCGCTGCTGCTGAACAGGAGAAGCAGCAGTGGCCAGAAATCGGAGTTGGCGCTGCCTGTGTCGCTGGAGACTTGGCAGGTCTGTTGGTTGGGTGGGCAGGCCTGGAGGGAAAGTGGCTGGGTGGACGGAGAGGGGGGAGCGGCGGCGACATTGGGGGGGGGGGGGGGGGGGGGGGGGGGAGCATGGCGGACCCCGGGCCCGGCCCAGTCTGCTCCTGCAACGTTCCAATGTCTCTCACTGCGTTCGTGATGTCAGGAGATGGTTATGATCCCAGTGAGACACATTCAAACGCTGAAGGAGCAAATTATTATATTAGATATGAAGGCAGCATAGGAGGGGGGTGGATATAATGGCCAAAATTCTATACATGAGCTGAAAAATCAGCGCCAATTAAACTTTGTGCTAAGAGTAGGGCGTGAGGATTTACACCAAGTGAAACATGGTGCAAATTCTTGTGCCTAAATTACATGCAGATTGCCCTTATTCTATAAACTGCATGTAAATTCCAGAAATACCCTGATCTGCCTATGCCCCTCCCACGGCCACGCTCCCTTTGTGGATCCACATGTAAAATTTATGCATGGATTCTGGCACCTAAAAATCTGCGTGTACGTATTAATTAATGGCAATTAATGCCAATAATTGATTATTATCATCCAATCAGTAGCGTAGCCAGTCAGCCGATTTAGGGTGGGCCCAAGATCAAAGTGGGTGGGCCAAACATTTCATGTCCACTGCCCCCCTCCTTAAGCAAAACCCAAATTTAAATTCTGCCTCCCCTCCCAGTGCTCTTCCCTCCTATCCAAAGTACCGTATTTTTGCGGACTATAAGACGCACCGGACCATAAGACGCACCTAGGTTTTAGAGGAGGAAAATAGGCAAAAGAATTTTGAAGCAAATAGTGTGGCGGAGATCTGCTGGAGGACCACAGGTTGTGCAACACTCTTGTATGGAGACAGCAGTTTTGCACAACCTGTGTGGCTCTGCAGTGGAATTTGTCCTCCCCTGCCATCCATGTCCAACTTTTCTCCTCTCTTCCCTGCCCTCCCCTCCCCTCCATGTCCAGCAATTCTCCTCCCCTCCCCAGCAATTCGTTCAAACCCCTGCCCGCCCGCCTGCCTGTCCGCCCTCAGCTCCCTGACTTTCCGTTCATGCAACCGTGCTCCCTGCCTTGAAATCGTTAATTTACATACCCGAAGTCGCGGTGAACCAGCAATAAGTAAAAGCAGCAGGCAGGCAGGCTCGCCTCCTCGTCGCTTCCCTTCCCTCTCAGCGCATTCCGCCCTTGCGGAAAGGAAGTTACATCAGAGGAAGGCGGGATGCGCTGAGAGGGAAGGGACGCGACGAGAAGGCGAGCCTGCCTGTTGCTTTTACTTCTGGTTCGCCGCGACTTCGTGTAAATTAAAGATTTCAAAACAGGGAGCACAGGTGCACGAATGGAAGGGAGCGGGCAGGTGAGCCGGACCTCACAAAAAAAGCACTGGGCGGAGTTGAGGTGCGCCGTGCGGGGCCCCTTGGAGTGCGAGGCCCTATGCGGTCGCAGCGGTCGCAACGCTCGCCTCAGCCTAAGACCGGCCCTGGCTGCACCCCCCACCTCACAGCGAGCAGGTACGCTACATTCGGACTATAACACGCACCCACATTTTCCTCCCAAATTTTTTGGGGAAAAAGTGCGTCTTATAGTCCGAAAAATACAGTAAATAAAATACCTGCACTAGCGGGGATCCCCAAGCCCCGCCAGCCAAAGACTTCCTTCCTGCCAAATTTTATTTATTTATTTTGACGTTTACACCCAACTCAAGTTCAATGTGGCTTAAAATAAATAAAACGACAGGCAAGGTTTACAATACCAAAACCAAAATATCAAGTAAGAGCAGAGCAGCACAAATAAGATACAAAATAAGAACTAAATAATATGATTAGTAGTATATTTTAAACTGAATCTCTACACTACTGTCAGTCAGTGTAATGAAATGAATACAGAAGTAATATGGTCATAACACCACACTGCAACAATGACCAACATACTTACTTCATGGGCAGGTGCCAACATGGTCCCCAAACTGCTGTTGCCAGATGCGGACCTCCGCCGCCGCTCAATTTCTTGCATGTGTGAAAACTGAGCATGCGCATGGTGGAGGTGCCTGTTGCTGGCAGCAGTGGCTTGGGGACAGTGCAACCCATGGTACTTTTCAATGTTTTTTCCTATATAATGGATGTTTATGCCACCTGCACTCGGCACATAAATATCAATTTCTCCTGTATTTTAGAACAGCCTGTGTCAGCTGATTCTGTTCTAAAATACTAATGAAGCTTGAGACATACTACTACTACTACTACTACTTATCACTTATATAGCGCTACAAGGCATACGCAGCGCTGTACACCATACACGAAAAGACAGTCCCTGCTCAACGAGCTTACAATCTAAATAAGACAGTTAAACAGACAAAACAATTAGGAGGTAAGGGAATTAAGGAGGTGGGGTACGGGGCAAGTGAGTAGTGGTTAGGAGTCAAAAACAGTGTCAAAGAGGTGGGCTTTTAGCCTGGACTTGAAGATGGCCAAAGATGGGGCTAGACGTACAGGCTGTGGAAGTCGATTCCAGGTGTGAGGTGCAGCGACATAAAAGGAACGGAGTCTGGAATTGGCAGTAGAGGAGAAGGGGACAGTCAAGAGAGATTTATCTACAGAGCGGAGTACCCAAGGGGGGGGCGTAGGGAGATAGAAGAGTGGAGAGGTACAGGGGAAGCAGCAGAATGAATGGACTTATAGGTCAGTAAGAGAAGTTTGAATTTAATGTGGCAACGGATAGTGAGCCAGTGAAGTGTCTTGAGGAGAGGGCTAATGTGAGCATTAGCATCCTGACCTGGACATTTCATTTCTGACTTCTTCGTCCTGTCTAAAATGGAGTTGCCCATCTTCAATTGCTATTTATAGTTGAAGACCTAATGCAGTGTGTACATCTGTTTTCTGAATCACTCTTTTTTTTCTTCTTCTAGTGCTTACTGAAATGTAGCTGATGACAAATCCTGGTAAACAGAACTGACGAGAACGAGTTATGGAATCGCTGTAATTACAGTAGATCAACTTACGGAAAGACATTCTTAACAGTATCATTTATTTTACAAAAAGTTTCTGTTTCAAAATTATTAATCATTAGAAGCGTATGCCTTGTAGCGCTATAGAAATGCTAAATAGTAGTAGTAGTAGTAATTTAGATCTAGAGCCCTAGTTCGCAAACCCGTTCTGGGAAACCCCCAGCCAGTCAGGTTTTCAGGATATCTGCAATGCATAGCCATGAGAAAGATTTGCATGCACTGCCTCCGCTGCATGCAGATTTCTCTTAAGCATATTCGTCACAGATATCCTGAAACCCCCAGGACAGGTTTAGGAGCCAATATGTCCTATAGAAATAATCCTAGAATAGTTGAAAATGAAGATCATAGAATCTGGAGCATAGGTCAAAAAAAAACAGGAAGCCAATGTTCAGCAGTGTGGCCATCATTTATCTTTAAAAGAGATAATTTTATAAAGGTTTTACCCACATTTAAAGCCGGTTTTAGAAAAAGCCTATTACAAAATTGTGAGACTTCTTATGTAGGTGTTCCTGGAGGCATAGTTTGGGCACAGCGGATATGGAGTTGCATTGCACACGTATTATATAAAATACAAGGATATACACTTATCGGTCAATATTCAGCCAGCAATAACCAGTGTGTTTTTTAAATGCTGACGATTGCCTGCTAAATTAGCCCCAGATTTCCAATGTCGGGCCGTATCCAGACATAGCATTGAATGTCTAGGTCTCACCGGACTTCTTGTTGCCAGAACTTATACAGTTCCTCCCTCCTACTCTCTCCCTAGACATAGTCCAATCTCCCCTTCCAGCCCTCCCCTAAGTTGCAGCAAGTCCTCCTGGGCCTTCTAGCAGTAGTACCATGAGACTACTGCTAGAGGTCATGGTGACCATTTTGGACAGGAACCTCGAAGGTTTGCTTCTGCCCTGACCACTACGCCTACTAAGGGAGGCCCAGGGGGCTTGCGATTTGAGGGGAAGGCTGGGAGTGGAAATCAGAATGTATTGGGGGGGGGGGGGCAGGAGTGAGGGTGGAGCAGTTTCATGCTCCACCCATTCCTTAGCGTCCCTCCGGACCGGCCCAGGGTTGGACTGATGGGTTGTGCACGCCTTCCAGCAGGTGGAGAGTTAGAAACTTCTGACTCTAGAGAGCCAATAAGAGCCCTGGCCATGTGACCCTAACCTCAGTATTTTCTCAGTCTCCAGCAGGCGGTAGAAGGTGAGCCCATTAGTCTCTCTTTCTCTACTTAACAACAAGAAAAAAAAAATTACCCTTCTGTGCCTGGGGAATCTAGTATAGAGGCTAGGACCAGTGCAATTTTTTCCTTTTCAGCCTCTGGGGTGCTAAACTCGGGGGTCCCGGGTCCCTCCCCCACTTCTTCTCCATCTCCTTTTGGTGCAGGGAAGGGCTAACCCTTTCGGAGGAATGGTGTTTAGCCTTTGGGAGAGGCAGCCACTTTCTTTTTTGTTACCTTTCCTCTCCCCCAGGCACAAATGAGAAGCGGTTAAAAATATAAAATATTAACATAAAATCAAAGAAAAAAAATGCCATTATCAATAGGAAAGAAGACAATCATCCACACTTAAATAAGATAAAGTAACTATATTTAAAAATTAAAGTTATAGTGTGTGCAATCCAAACAGGAACAGGCAAGGTGAAATTAACAGGAACTAGACTGCAAAGCTAAGTGAAAAAAAAAATGAGTTTTAATTTGTTTTTTTTAATTTTATCAAAGAAAATTCAGACCTAATATCTGAAGGTAAATTATTCCGTAGACAGGAGTTAAAAAAATAAAATGCATAATTCCAGGCTTGTTTAGGGGATGGTAATACAAGGACAAGGGGGCATGCGATGAAGCTGGAGTGCAGTAAGTTTAAAATAGATAAGAGAAAATGTTTCTTTACTCAGCGCGTAATTCGACTCTGGAATTTGTGCTGGAGAATGTGGTTAAGGCGGTTAGCTTAGCAGAGTTTAAGAAAGGTTTGGACGGCTTCCTGAAGGAAAAGGTCATAGAATGTTATTAAATGGACATAGGGAAAAATCCACTATTCCTGGGACAAGCAGTACAAAATGCTTTGCTCCGTGAATCGTCAGGTGATTGTGACCTGGATTGGCCGCTGTCGGAGACAGGGTGCTGGGCTAGATGGACCTTTGGTCTGTCCAGTGTGGTGATGCTTATGTCTTATGACGATTGGTATCAAGTGATCAAAGGGTATGAGATGGGGAGTAGGGAATAATTATATATGCAGGCCTGCCAGAATGTAATGCCTTAAAAGTAAGAAACAAAATTTTAAACCAAATACGATACAGAACAGGTAGCCAATGAAGTTCAAGAAATAATGGAGTTATAGGATCAAAACATTTTGCCCTAAGCAGCATGCAAATTGCAGAATTTTGAAGCGATTGAAGTCGGCGTAATTTAAATTGAGGAAGACCTGTATAGATTGTATTGCAGTAATCTAGATGGAAGATTATGTACATTGCTTCATGCTTTTGTTATGAAATAAAATCTAAATATCATCAAAGTGAATGCAAAGAAACTGGATTTTGCAACATTAGAAACTTGCTTGTCAAATGAAAGCTTAGAATCAATGTATACCCCTAAATAACGAAATGAGTTAGGACTGCTGTTTATGCGGTCCTACATGCCCATTAGCTATGCGGTTACCGGTATTGAATATTGCAAGCACCTGCATAGCTCCCAGCTTCTCCTCCCCTCTTGCAATATGGTTGGTTAGTGCCAAAATTAAGCAGCACTGCCTGGTTAAGTGCTGTTAATGTTAGTGATAACTAGGCGCAGGCAATTTAACCAGGCAGAAGATTCTCCTGCCTGGTCAAATAGCTTTTGAATATCGACCCCTTGGTGTATACCCAGCCATTTCAATTGACTTTGAGCAGGTATAAACATGTGCATTTCAATGTGTGTGCAACTGGAACTCATTTTCAGATCCTATTTTACAAAAGCACACGGACACTTATGTTGCCTTTATAAAATACTAAAGACGGTCAAAAAAAAAATCCCAAATGTATATGGCAGCAGCTTCCAGACTGTGTGCTGCGCCACACCTGGGCGCTGCAGGGAACTTGCAGGAGTGCCGTGGCATATTTTCCGTACCTCTCTCCCGCCACCTCCCAAGCTGCTGCTACTGCTTCTCTAGATAAACGCCAACAGTAGCAAAACAAGCTTGTCCATGGTGTTCCTCTTAAAAGTGTCCCCCCCCCCCCACACCACCGTAATAGGGAACTCAACCTTCATGCTCCGGGTTGCTGGTTGGTTTGGTATGCTGTGGCTCCACATCTCAGTAGCAGTCTAAACGCTGTGCACAGTTTGGGAATCGCTGAGTTAGGCTGTTTTGGCATTACCGCACTGCTAGCTGCTAACGTGGCTTAGTAACTAGGAGGGTAAAGGACAAAACTGTTTATTAGTGACTTGTCCAAGGTTACAAGGAGTGGCAGAGTGGGATGTGAATCCTGGTTTCCTTGATTCTTAGGCTGAGGCATTAACCACTAGGCTAATCCTCCACTCCAGTTGTTGTTTAAGAAAAGCAGAACTGCAAGTCCATGTATGTGATAGGATACCTCACGACTAGATTGTTCTGAAAAAAAAAAAAATCAAATCAATTCTTGTGTACCGCTAATATCCCCTTTCCAGGGTTCAGTGTGGTTTACATTCTAGGCGAGACAAAAGCTGATAATATAAGTGTGTGAAGTATGAGAACAATTAGGGACCATTGGTGTAATGCATGAGACCAAAAACATTATAGGAAAGGATAAAAACACAGTGCACAGCTATGGAATGCACTTCCTAGAGACACCACCAGTCTGTGGGACTACCTGACCTTTGGCAAGGCACTAAAAACACACCTGTTTACCAAAGCATTTTCTCCAGTAACGATGTAGGCCATTGCCTCTGCCAGCTGGCATACGTGGATCCTGTTTCGTCCTGTTCTTTTGTACTGTTATCTGTAACGTTTCCATTCTTTCTTGCCCTTCTACTCTACTATTCTCATTTGTATCTGTTATCCCCGGAGTTCTCTCTCCGGTTTATGTAAGCCACATTGAGCCTGCATGTCTGTGGGGATAATGTGGGGTATAAATACCTTAATAAATAAATAATGGATGATACTAGGAAGTAGAAGACAATGGATTGTTATGAAGCGACCTTTGGGAAGGGAAAGGTTTTTAGCCTCTCCCTGAAGCTAAGGTAGCTTAGACAGGACTTAAGTGCTTAGACTGGACTTAAAGATGCAAGAGATGGGTCATTGGTGTCTGCATGAAACTACATAACAATGGTTAATATCATCTAAGTGTAATCTTTGTCCCATCAGTTACTTTACCAAGATGTTGATTTTTGCTACTGCATTGCATTGTGTTTCTAAACTTTAATTTGTAATCATAAAAGTCAATGTGGGTTAAGATTGGGTGCTGAAAACCAATAAAGGCTTTTTAAACATATGCAGATCATGGCTCATGGAATTCTTTCCAACTCCTTTGTGTGTGTGTGTCCTGTTGAGGAGAAGGATGATTTGAATGGAACATTTCCCAAATATTCTGTTGGTTTAGAAAGAACAATAAAATGAAATCAAGTATGTTAAATATTGTATCGAACCATTAGATGCTACTGTCAACAGATTTCAAAGAATGGATTTTACAGTTTAACTGCAGGGTGTCCCAAGAGAACAGGTATTGTGGTACTTTTCTACTGCTAAGTGAATACAGTGAAACCTCGGGTTTTCGTTGATTTTTTTCAGTGAAAAAGTCGTCTCGGATTTCGTTGGTTGCCTCGGTTTTCGTTGCTAATTTTGCGAAAACAAAGGGCGACCCACACGTTCTCCTGCTCATTGGATTTACATTGATTCATATGGAAATAATTGCCTCGGTTTTCGTCTGTTTCGGTTTTCATTGATTGTTTTCGGACGGATTATCAACGAAAACCGAGGTATCGCTGTAGTACACATAGCAACCGGTAGCAAACTACATGGCTCAGTCAATAGATGTCACTGTATACAGCAACCATAAAGAAGACTCCACAGTTCATTCATTAGGTTTTATAGTAGAATTTACAATGAAGAAACTGAAATACACATCTGAATGACAAAAGGTTTACACAGCATGGATATTTATGTGGCAACAGGGGGATGCATGCCTCATGGAATTATTTATAAACCTGGTGTGCGTGTGTGCACACATCTGTACTATTTAATAGTATTTACCATTTTCAACTGTATTACTAGGTAGACACAGTGTTGTAATGCTGGTAAGTATTAGGTACTTCTACTACTATTTAGCATTTTTATAACGCTACAAAGCGTACGCAGCGCTGCACAAACATAGAAGAAAGACAGTCCCTGCTCAAAGAGCTTACAATCTAATAGACAAAAAATAAAGCAAGCAAATCAATTAATGTGTGGAGGCAAGTGGTTACAAGTCAAAAGCAATGTTAAAGAGGTGGGCTTTCAATCTAGATTTAAAGATGGTCAAGGATGGGGCAAGACGTAGGGGTTCAGGAAGTCTATTCCAGGCGTAGGGTGTAGCGAGACAAAAGGAGCGCAGTCTGCAGTTGGCAGTAGTGGAGAAGGGAACAGATAAGAAGGATTTATCCATGGAACGGAGTGCATGGGAAGGACGAGTGTGGAGAGATACTGGGGAGCAGCAGAGTGAGTACATTTATAGGTTAGTAGAAGAAGTTTGAACAGGATGCGAAAACGGATAGGGAGCCAGTGAAGCGACCTGAGGAGAGGGGTAGTATGAGTAAAGAGACCCTGGCGGAAGACGAAGACGGGCAGCAGGTACAATCTGTCTCTGTCTCAAACAGCTTACAAACTAAGAGGCCCTTTTACCAAACAGCAGTAAAAGGTGGCCCTTGGTGGCACTGGCGTGTGGGATTGCCACACGCCGAGGCCACCTTTTACCACCATGGGTTGATCCCAAGGCAGCAGGAGATGAAGTTTTATGAAGGTGTTTCCAGCTGCCATTGGACAGGGACTATGGGGCACGCAAGGAAGCTACTAAGTAGTAAATATAAAACAAACTGGAAAAATTATTTCTTCACTCGGTGTGTAATTAAACTCTGGAACTTGTTGCCAGAGAATGCGATAAAAAGTTAGTTTAGCTGGGTCTGGATAATTTCCTAAAAGAAAAGTCCATACGATATTATTAAGATGGACTTGGGAAAATCAATACATAATAATACATAACCACCTAAACTTCAGGAAATCATTGAAAACCCACCTCCTCAAAAAAGCTTATCCCACCGATCCAACATAAATCCCCACACCAGCGACACAAGATAATCTATGATTGTACTGGACAACTTACTATCCTCGACCCCATGACGCTTGAAACACTTCTACCTGTGACCATAACACAACCTTGTATTTGTTATCAACCGTAATGGCAATCGCCATTACGATACTTTGTAAGCCACTTTGAGGCTCATTTTCAAAGCACTTAGCATCCCAAAGTTCCATAGAAACCTATGGAACTTAGCCTCCCAAAGTGCTTTGAAAATATGCCTCATTGAGACTGCAAATAGGTGGGAAAATGTGGGGTACAAATGTAACAAATAAATAACTAAATAAAATCCACTACTTTCTTCGATGAAAAGCAACATAAAATCTGTTTTTCTGTTCTGGGATCTTACCAGTTACATGTGACCTGGATTGACCACTATTGGAAACAGGATATAGCAATGCTTTTTCCTCTAGAACAGTGGTTTTCAACCCAGTCCTTGGGATTTACCCACCAGTCAGGATTTCAACAACGAATAATCATGAGATAGATTTGCATAAGAAGGGGTTAGTATATGCACATCTTTCTCAAGTATATTCATTGTGGATATCCTGAAAACCTGATTGGCTGAGTGTATTCCATGGCCTGGATTGAGACCCACTGCTCTAGGAACATGTTGCAAATTGATCACCGAGTGGAAAAAAACCCCATCTTCACTAGTTTGCTTTACATCTTGTACTTGTTAGTTTTGTGGAGTGGCCCCTGATTCTAGAACTAATTGAAGGAATAAATTACTCCTTAACATTTGTTTATTACAGTGCTTAATACACCAGTATTCACAAAGCGTCAAAATGGTTCACAAAAAAATCAAGGCAATAAAAACATACAACAATAGTCTAAAAAAAAGTGAGAGAAAACAGACAAGAATTAAAGTATTCACAGAACATCATAAAAAGGAAGTAATAACAGTAGAATAGTTTCAAAGCTGCAGTAGCCACAGATACTCTCAGACCTCACTCTCCAAATGCAGATGAGACCTGTCTTAAAGTTCAGCACGCAGGTGTTGATGCAGAAAGCAACCGCGGTCTGAAAGCGGAATTGTGCATGGGTGTTAGCTTGTGCAAGAAGACACAGCAAACATTTTAATACAACCTGCACCAGGGGTGTAGCCAGACCTCGCAGTGTGGGGGCATAAATTGGTTTCCCGCCCTGCCACCACCCCCCTGCCTCCTCCTCGCTGCCCTGCTGCTCCCTACCCACTGACGCAGCAAATACTTTGGCTGGCGGGGGTCCCCAACCTCTGCCAGCCGAAGCCTTGTCCAACGCTGCCATGTTGCCTGCTCTGCTCTCTCTTCCCCTCATGTCCTGCATGCTCTTTTTAGTGAAATTGAACATGCTCAGTTTCACTAAAAGGAGGGTGCTGGACGTGAGGGGAAGACAGAGCAGGGCATGCGGCGGCGCCGGAGACTGGTGCTGGACAAGCCTTCAGCTTGCGGGGGTTAGGGACCCCCGCCAGCAAAACCAGGGGCCCAAAGGAAATTTAGGGGGGGGGCCCAGGTCCCCATGGCCTCACGTAGCTACGTCACTGAATCCTGCGCTAATGAGCTAATTAAAGTATTCTGTGCAATGCACAGAGCATGCAGCCCACTTTTGATGCATGCACAATGCTAGAATTTTTCTGCAAGGGGTTGGGGTAATGTAGAAGGTTTTAAGGAGAGGATTTCTTGTCAATCCTTCACAACTAAGTGTGGAAGAAAAGCTGTGCAAGATTTCGAGACAGTTGATAAGCAAAAACGTGTGCTCCTGTCCAAATAAAACTGAAAGTGAAAGTTGGTACCTGTTCTTCTGCACTTAAATATGAGCCTCTCAAAAATTTCAAGGTCAAATAATGTTTGTAAGGCTTGGAACAAGGTGCTGATGTGTACTGACACTTTGGGTTTGGACATGTGCATGAGAAGTCGTGCTTACTGCGAAACCTTGTGGGCATGAATACAGCATATCCCCCCTACATTTGCAGCAGGTTTGCCATGTATAAAATTTGATTGCAGCTTGCTTCTTGCATGCCACGTGTGCGACTCTACCCTGATCCTTTACCGCATCAGGACCTCGATATGCAGAAATGTAGGGAAAGAGTTCCAAAGTAGGAGAAGCCAAAATGTAAAATGCAGAATGATGAGCAACTTGTGCTTTAGAAGGAGGAGGCCTTACACAGTAACATGTTCTTCTGTGAGTGTAGAGGAACAAGGCAGTTGAACAGAGGGGACCAGTATGTGGTATACTAAAATACAAAATAAGAATCTTATATTTCACTCTGTAGGCTACAAGTAAGCAATGGCTCTCCTTCAATAACGTCTAGCTCCATCTCTACCTGCCAGGGGCGTAGCCAGACTTCCGTGGGAGGGGGGGTCCAGAGCTCGAGGGGAGGGGGCACATTTTAGCCCCTCCCGCCACCATTGTCGCCCCCCCCGTCTCTGCCGACCCCCCTCCCGCCGCGAACCCTCCCCCGCCGCCGCCTACCTTCTGTTTTGCTGGCGGGGGACCCCACTCCCCGCCAGCCGACGTCCTCTCCGACCGTTCTGCTGCAGAGAAAAGTCTTCTTCCTTGCATGCAAAATGGAAGGTAGGCGGCGGTGGGTTCGCCAGGAGGGGGGTCCTGACTGAAATCTACGGGGGCCCAGGCCCCCTCAGGCCCCACGTAGCTACGCCACTGCTACCTGCACGTGTAGCTCCATCTCTACCTGTTTTCAAATCTATGCTGAAAACCCACCTTTTCACTGCTGCTTTTGGCTCCTAGTCACTACTCATTTGCCCTCCCCCCTTGTTCCTTCTCACCCAGTACTTCCCTCGCCCTTAATTGTCTTGTCTGTCTGTATTATTTTAGATTGTAAGCTCTATTGAGCAGGGACTGTCTTCTGTGTGTCAGGTGTTCAGCCCTGCGTGTGTCTGGTAGCGCTATACAAATGCTAATAATAATAACAACAACAGTGAAACATGGTCAGTCTTACTAGCATGATAAAGACTCCCTTCTTAGTATGTTTTTTTTATTTTTGTACCCCATGCTTTCCCACTTATGGCAGACTCAATGTGGTACTTATTTGCACCTGGGGCAATGGAGGGTTAAGTGACTTGCCCAGAGTCACAAGGAGCTGCCTGTGCCTGAAGTGGGAATTGAACTCAGTTCCTCAGGACCAGAGTCCACCACCCTAACCACTAGGTCACTCCTCCACTACCTCCTTTTGCTATGAAGTGACCAAAATGACACACAAAGGCACTATTATATTCTCCATGTTATTCTCTTGTTCCTTTCCACATAATTCCTAATATTCCATTTTTATTTTGTCTAGTAGCACAGACTGTGCTAAGGATTTCAAAGTATCATCCGCAATGCCTCCAAGATCATCTCCTGGTTGGTGACTTCATATGAAATGGTACCCAACATTCTGTACCCCTAGTTAGGATTATTTTTCCCTTTGTACATTGCTTTGCACTGGCCCCACGTTAGATTTCATTTGCCATTTAGATGCCCATTTTTCCAGTCCGGCAAGGGCTTTCTTTTTATTTTGCATCCAGTTGTCAATCCATAGTATGATACTGCCTGCTCCACATATAGTGCAATTTTTAATAATAGTAAAACTTTATTTATAGCCCGCTATATCTATAAAAATCTAAGAGGGGAACAAACCACATACACAATATAATAAAATATAACAATAAAAATTATTGTAATTTTTGTAACTTAATTTTGATTAGCACCATAATCATAGTCTACATGAATTATGTGAAGAATACGTGTTAAAAAGAACGCCATCACGTGTAAACAAAGTCATAAATTAGGCGTGGTCTCTGAACCAAAAAGATGTTCCACTGTTCCTGTTCAGCTGTGTGCTAGGCTGTGCACAATTCTGTGCTCCTTATTATCTTGCTAACTAAAACTGCTAATATCGTTGGAATTTAAAGAATAAATACAATCACTTTGTCCATTTAAGAAGACCTCAACCATGCAACTCAATGGGTCAAACTCATACCATCAAGAATTAAGCACCATTCTCTTCACTGGTCTTTTTCAATGTCATTTTTTCATATCTATAGCTAGATAGACCGTCAATAATTGCTTATATGGTCTCTCAATTTATAAATATTTATGAATAATACACTTATCTTTGTCGGCTCAAGGATCAAATGCCCGACATGAGTCATGTTTCGCAATGTACGTTATCAAGCAAGAACTCTCTCCTATTTAACCAGACTCATTTTACCAATATATGTTACTCCATCAAGATCATATTGGTTGCATTAGCCTCATGCACAGGCATAGCTGCGCTAAGTATTCTGGGGTCAATTTGTTGCAGGAATTGAGATAGGAATTTGTGATACTTCAGGAGTCAGACAGCACACACCAGAATGAGGGAGAAATCTTCTTTATTTGCCAGCAAACAAAGCAGGACATCAGTTCTAGCTCTCTTCTCTCTCTCTCAGCTCTCTGGATGTTATGGCTTTTGTCTGTCCTCTTCAGCTCTCTTCTCTTCTGTCTGTTCCTTCTGCTCTCTTTCTCTCCTGTTGTCTTCCAGCTTTCTTTCAGCTCTCCTTCCTTTCTTCTGACGTAAACTGCTTCTGCTCCTACTTAAATACTGTTCTATCCCCCTCCTAGCCTTGCCCCCCCTTACTCTCCAATTGGTTAAGGAATAGATTGATTACCTTGCCTCAACCAATCAGCTCCATACAAATATCAGTTACATAGGTTCCAGACATCCTAAACTGACCTGTGACCTGGGGCCCCTTACACCAGACATTTGGGCTCCAGTCTCTTACATGTTATTATGATTGATTTCTCATATTCCTAGTACTAACTGCTAACTAAACTCTGGCATTCATTAAAGGGGTCAAGGGCCAATCTTACTTAATAGCATACATATCAGGTTATTACTTTCAAGACCATTTCTACATTTTACCTATAATTAATCAAGGAGAAGAGAGCTGACTAGTCCTGACCTCTTTCACCTATCAGCTTATACATTGAACCAGCCAGAACTGCAGATAACTTAAAACACATGTTGGCCTCTTCACTGCAGCCCTACTCAGAACGTCAGACAGAGAGTTGAACAAATATTCTACATAGAAATTACAGAGAATAAAACATATTCTAAAATAAGCATCCTTATAAGACATATTCTAGATATCAAGAACTTCTAAATTCTAATCTATTGCCTCTCTCTAAACAGTATTTCTATCTAATCTTAAACTACAATATATCTGGCTCATTCCTTTGTCCATTCATAATAATATCCCCTCAAGATTTAATAGTATACAGATGTGCCAGCTAGCATTGGCAATTCACAAAGGACAGAGTTTCATTTCTCACTGACCTTTCCTAACCTTTTGCTCAACAGAGTTCTAGTAATTAATTCCAGCCTGCATTCCTCCACTGTACTTGCAAAACTGAGAATTTGCAGAAATAGTATTTTGAGCACCTTTAAACAAAATTAACCCTTAATATAATTTCTTAGAATTATTCTTTGCCCACTGCCTCATTCCCCCCTTTGAGACTAAAATCAGCTTATGCAGAGATAAGTCTCACAACTCAAACTCTGGAGATTATAGTGGTCCTAACTAGGAATAGACTTATGAACCACCATTACTCTACTTGTTAAGGTTCGACGGCATACTGCCGAAGCACATGAGGCCAGGAAACAAAACAACAACCCTGCTAGAACTAAGACTATTAGGGAAATGAACAAGGGACGTATCCAGGAGGTCAATGACCACCACCAGGAGGTAAGGTCTAATCCTCCTCGGTAATCCTCCACATTAAGGCTAGCCAACTGTAGGACTTTATCCATGGCATGCCTAACTACATGCATCCTATTTATGACAATAGTACAGCACTCTGAAGAATTTAACACTGTGCAGAGACCACCCTGGGCTGCAAAGAGATAGTCAAGGCCCATACGATTATACCGAGAAACTATACTTAATTCATTAATTTGATCCTGCAATGCATTGACTACCACGTTCAGCTCATGAACTAAAACATGGAGTAGGGACTGAAGTCTCCGAGTAGCCATACCTAGTTCAGTAATACCCGCTACCGGGCCTCCAATTGGAATCCAGGCCGTGGCAGAAAGGGCTACAAGTCTCTTTTTAGTCAGAGGATAAGTAGAATTGATATACTGGAGGGCTAATTCAATCGCCTCATCCTCTGTGGCAACGGAGGAGGGTAAGGACAAAGCCTCTCGCTTAGAGCGGTGCGGGGATGGTGGCTTGAGAAGAGGAATAACTTTAGGAAAATAATTCAAGGTTACCAATACACAAAAATCATATGTGGAGGGAAGAATCATGTGGAGGACATTATCACAGAGCCAGTAATGACCAAGGAGAGGGTGAGGAAAGTTCCCAATAAATGTTGGCTCAGGCTGGACAAGGTACTTAGGGTGCCCATAATGCGAGCCCCTATCCCAGGGGGAACGAAGACGAAATGGAGACTTTGCACACCATAGGCGCCAATCCCCAATTGTGACAGGCTGCTCATTTGTTAGTAACTCTTCATACCCCGGGGACTTATGAAAGTAGAAAATAAGCTTGGACACTATAGTCTTCTCAGTGGTACGCTTAGGAGCCAGATAATCACCTGGGTCATAATCTGCAGGTACGGTAGTAGGGCACATAGGAGTACCTGGAGAAACTACCCACACAGATTCTCCTTTTTCTGGGAGAACATTAGTATAGTTACAGGGAATGGGAAGAACAGTTGAGATGTTTCTTGTTAAACAAAACACTCCAGAGGCTGGATAGGGAGACGTAAAAACTGGCCTTAGAGAAGATTCAGAGGGGGAGGTAGCATTATAAAAGGACCACCAAGTATAATCCTGGCTCCAAGGGCCTGAACTCGAAAAGTAGGGAGGTATAAGAGCTGGGAGCTGCACAGGGACAGGAACAGCTGGGACATCTGTAGTATAAGGAGAAAATCGGGAACACACAATACAAGGGGAAGTAATCTTTGCCTGACTAATTAGTTCCTGGACAGAGTGTAACCAAAGGTTGGAACGAGTTGGGGTTTTAGGAACAAGGAGGCAAGGAGTAGAAAACAACAAAAGCATCCAAACTACTAACATTTTCTTTCTTCCTAATCTAAAACAAATACAGCAAACTAATTAAGCAATAATATTTCAACAGTCTGTGCTAATCACAGATTACTCTCATATAGTGTTCTCAGTCTTTGAGTTCTTATACCAGTTGGGATAGACCCTCAACTGACAAGGATCAAGCTTTCAAATTCCAAGAAAGCCAGAATCTGGGCAAGAAAGAGTCTCAGTGTGAAGCCGAAGTTCAGCCGCTCCTGCAGTATACAGTTGACCCTTCTTTTCAGCTAGTAGATTCTTTGGTTCGGGTCAGGCGCAACTTCAATGGCTCCGCTGGATCTCTTTCTGCTCTCCACTGTCTAGGCTCCGTCTGATCCGTGCTGGGCTCAGTCTGGTCAGCAGACTTAATTCGAGACCAATGGACCCATGGAGTAATCCCTGCGACCTTCACAGCTGCAGGGGTAGAAAGCAAAACAGTAAAAGGTCCTTTCCATCGGGGCCCCAGAGGCTGAAGCCTCCAATCTTTCACCCAAACTCTATCCCCTGGCAGGAAGGAATGTACCTGAGCCTGGAAGGGGACAGGGTTTATTTCTCTCACATAAGACTGAAGCTCAGAAATTATCTTTCCCAAGAGGGCTACCTGCTCCTGCACCTGGGCAGACCCTAAAATCCCTATGTCTCCCTTAATTCCCTGTAAAATGGCTGGGGGCTTCCCATACACAATTTCAAAGGGAGAGAGGGCTGTTCCTTTAGTTGGGGTGCATCGGAGGCGGAAGAGGGCTAGTGGCAATGCCTGTGGCCATTTCAATTGGGTTTCCTGACAAATCTTTGCTAGGCTATTTTTCAAGGTTCTGTTTGCCCGCTCAACCTGCCCTGAACTCTGGGGACGATAGGCACAATGCAATTTCCAGGTAATGCGCAATGCGCGGGACAGGGCCTGAAGTGTAGCTTCAACAAAGGCGGGACCATTATCTGAACCTATGGCAAGGGGCAATCCATACCTGGGGATGACATCCCTAAGGAGAGCTCGAGCTACTTCTGTGGCTTTCTCAGTGACTGTAGGATATGCTTCCACCCACCCAGAAAAGGTACAGACCATGACCAAGAGGTATCGGAGCCTACCGCTCCTGGGCATTTCTGTGAAGTCTATAACTAGGGACTCAAAGGGTGTTAGTCCTCTAGACTGAACTCCTGGTGGAATACGGGGTCCCTGATGGGCATTATTCTGGGCACAGAGAGTACATCGGGCTGAGGCAGTGGCAACCAGACTATCCAATCCTTCCAGCACCACTACTCGATTGAGTAGGCGGGCTAGTGCTGTTTTCCCTAAGTGTGATAGGTCATGAGCTTGAGACACTACAGGCCAAGCTAGGTGGCGTGGCACCAGAACTCTGGTATCAGGGAGATGTAACCAGCCATCAGGTCTCCTTACTGCACCTTCCTCTTGAGCCCATTTCTCTTCCGTTTGGGTATACATAGGCGTCCATTCTTGCAATCGAATTTGGAACAGGGGAGTCACAGTACTTGCTGGGGGTCCTCGAGCAGCTTCCTTGGCCACCCGATCAGCATGGCGGTTCCCTCGGGCCACTGGAGTATCTATCCTTTGGTGTCCCCTACAGTGAATAACAGCTACCTTCTTAGGTGCCCACACAGCCTCTAGCAGCTGAAGTATTTCAGGTCCATACTTAACAGGTTGGCCTGCAGCATTTATGAGTCCCTTTTCCTTATACAAAGCTCCATGAGCATGTAGAGTTGTGAAGGCATACTTGGAATCAGTATAAATGTTGGTTACCAGTCCTGCTGCTAGCTCCAGAGCTCGTATGAGGGCCACAAGTTCTGCTTTCTGGGCTGAAGTTCCTTGGGGCAGGGCTCTTGCTTCTATCACCTTGTCCTCTGTCACCACAGCATAGCCTGCCAGTCGCTTAGAGTTCTCCACATAACTGCTTCCATCTGTGAAATAAATTACATCTGGGTCCCTCCACGGAACATCTTTAAGATCTGGTCGACTGGAGTACACTTCATCCATAGTTTGGATACAATCATGATCCGGTGGTCCCTCAGATGCTGGCAAAAGAGTAGCAGGATTGAATGTAGCCACTGTTTCCAGGTGTATCCGTGGATTCTCACACAAACTGGCTTGGTACTTAACCATGCGGTTATTTGTAAACCAGTGGTTGCCCTTATACTCCATGAGGGTGAGAACTGCATGGGGGACTTTAACAACCAGTTCTTGCCCCAAAGTCAACTTATCAGCTTCCTGGACCAGTAAGGCTGTTGCTGCAATGGCCCTCATGCAGGCTGGCCATCCTTTAGCCACTCCATCCAGCTGTTTAGACAGGTATGCAACAGGCCTCTGCCAGGATCCCATCATCTGGGTCAGCACACCCAGAGCAACCCCCTGTCGCTCGTGGACATACAATGAGAAAGGTTTCTCCACATCAGGAAGGCCTAACGCAGGGGCTTGGAGTAGGGCTTTCTTTATGGCAATGAAGGATTGTTGAGCTGTAGGTCCCCATTCAAATGGTTCCTTTTCACCCCCCTTTGTGGCTTGGTAAAGGGGTTTCGCCATCAATGCAAAATTTGGAATCCAAATTCTGCAGAATCCGGCTGCTCCCAGAAATTCCCTAACTTCTCTTCTGGACTTGGGTTGGGGAATTGCAGCAACTGCTTGCTTCCTACTGACATCCAGTCTCCGACTTCCCTGGGAAATACAAAAGCCCAGATACTTCACTTCTGACTGACAAAGTTGGGCCTTTGAGCGTGAGACCTTATAGCCTGCATCCAAGAGTAGCTCCAGCAATTCTCTGGTAGCCTCAAAACACTCTTCCTGAGTCACTGCTGCAATCAGGAGGTCATCTACATACTGGAGTAAAACTCGCCTGGAAGGCTCAGATTTAAAAGTCTTAAGGTCTTGCCCTAGGGCTGTCCCAAAAATAGTGGGGGAATTCTTGAACCCCTGTGGCAGGCGGGTCCATGTATACTGAAGCTTCCTTCCTGTTACTGGGTTTTCCCATTGAAAGGCAAAAAGCAATTGACTGGCGGGGGCCACCCGAATACAAAAGAAGGCATCTTTTAGGTCTAGTGTCGTGAAATGGGTAGCTCCAGAAGATATCAATCCTAGCAGGACATATGGATTAGGCACTACAGGGTGTAATGAGATAGTGGATTTGTTGACCACTCGTAAGTCTTGGACTGGCCGGTAGTCCTCAGTCCCTGGCTTCTGAACTGGCAATAGTGGCGTATTCCATGGAGACTGGCAAGGACGAATAATTCCATGGGATAACAAACGATTCAGGTGTGCTTGGATCCCTTCCAGAGCCTTTCTGGGAATTGGGTATTGGCGAAGATGGATTGGCCGGGCATTTGGAAGTAAGTCTACATGGACAGGAGGAATATTTCGGGCCAACCCTGGGGGATTATCTTCTGCCCATACCCCACTGACCTGAAAGCTATCTGCCAGGGGTAGGTCAACTTGGCCATGCGACTGATGCAGCCGCCATTCTTCTTCAAGAGGGCAGCAGAAACTCAATATACCCTTAGGGCTGGATATCGGGGGCCGAAAGGAGACTGAAGTCTGGCCATCAGAATCAAAGGAAATTTGGGCCCTAAGCTTGGACAGCAGGTCTCGGCCTAACAAAGGGATTGGACAGTCTGGCATATACAGGAATTCATGAGTGACTGTGTGTGAGCCTAATTGGCATCTACGGGTTGTCAGGAAGGGCCTCCGGTTCTGCACCCCCGTGGCTCCCACCACTCGGACAGTTTTTCCAGACACAGGCGCTAATCGCTCCGTTACAACAGAATGTTCAGCTCCTGTATCAATCATGAATGGAATTGAGCGGCTCCCTATAGTTAACTTGACCATAGGTTCCTGGGAGCCCAGTTTGTAGGAACCCGGTCTGTCCTATTCGTCCCATTCTGCCATCTCGGCTATCCCGATGATGTCAGATTCAGGAGGCTCATATCTTCCCTCTCGAACTCGGCCTCGGCTTCCTCGATCTCCTGGTCCCCTTCTCAGTCCCTGGCGCCTCTGGGGGCATTCATCTTTCCAGTGCCCTCTTTCCTTACAGTAGGCACACTGATCCCTCTCCAATCTTGGTCTGGGATTCTCCCCCCTTGGCCGGGATTGATTGAAGGAATCTCGGGGCCTGGCTGGCGGTCCGGGGTCCCACTTTGGCTTCCCATTAGCTAGAGGTCGACCTCGATTAAGGGTGGAATTAGTAATGGCTGCCGCTAAGAGGTCGGCCTTCTTCTGCATCTTCCGGTCAGCCTCTCGGCGCACCTCCTGATCTCTATTAATGAAAACCTTGGTTGCGATCTCAATTAGCTGGGTGGTATTCATCCCTGCGAATCCCTCCTGACGCTGCAACTTCTTCCGGATATCTGGCATACTCTGGGCCACCAATGCACTATTCACCATTCTCTGGTTTTCTAGGGCTTCAGGGTCAAAGGGGGTGTATGTTCTGTAGGCTTCAATTAGTCGCTCTAGAAAGGCCCCAGGGGATTCAGCTGCCCCTTGGAGAATTTCAGAGACCTTTGCCAGATTAATGGGCCTCTTTATGCCTTTCCTCATACCTTCCAGCAAGTCCCGGCAATAGCCAGACAACAGTTCATAGTGCTGCCCATTATTTGGATCCCAAACTGGAGCTGCGCGAGGAAACCGAGCTCTAACCCATTCCTCTAGGTTCTGTGTCCCCTCGGGGGCACGCGCTCGCGTGATGGCCTCAGCATTTTGCAAAATCTTCCGCCTCTCCTCAGTTGTGAAGAGGGTCAGGAGAAGTTGTTGACAATCAGTCCAGGTTGGGTTATGGGTGGCCATAATGCTAGCCACTAGGTCCACCACTGCCTGAGGCTTTTCAGTATAAGAGGGGGTAATGCGTCTTCCAATTCAGGAGATCGGTGGTTGTGAAGGGTACATACTGATAGGCCTGTGCCTGTATAACCTGACCCTCATTATTAGGATCCGGTCGAGTGATGGTTACCTGTCGGAGTGGCAGAACTCTCGAGGAGGTGGGAATGGAACCTGAGGTAGAGCTAGGAGCTACCCTCCTATCATGCTCAAAAGTAATTGCAGCGGGTCTAACCCATTCAGTGGAGGTAGGTTGAACCCCTGAGGGATGGGGAGGGGTTCTCATAGACTGAGAGGTGGTCACAGGTGATTCAGTCCATTGAAAGGGATGCCGGGCCCCTAATGAATGGGTAGGGGTATTAGAGGGAGAGGCTGGGCTGTCAGGAGTTGAGGAGTCAGGGAGTGGAACCCAAAGCGGGTCTCAGAGGTTAACAGGAGAGGATGTGGCAGAGAGGGTAGAGGCCAGGTGAAAAGTCCAACCTAGGGTGTGGCAGGTTTGCACAGGAGGGGAAGAACTATCCGGAGAAGCCTGTGCTGGAGAAGCTTGGGCTGGGCGGCGTGGATCTCTAGGGGCGGCACGGAACCCCAACAATGGGCCAATAGGTGGTGGCTCAAGATCTGAGTGGTCATCAGAGAGTATGGGTTTCTCGGACAGGGGTAGGGGCGGAAGCCACCGATTGGGTGGTAGGCTTCCTGGGGCTCTTTCCTCTTCTAGTTTAGATTTTCTAATCTTTCTTTGAACTGGCCTAACATGAATTTTACTGGGGATCCATATAAGTTTTCAACCACAAGGGAGGGTCAGTCACAAGGCTGTCCCAGGAATCTATATAAGGAGTTGTTCAGAATATTCTGGTTCTCCTACAATTATGCTGTAGACCTTCCGGATTACTTCAATATCTAAGCTGCCACTAGGGGGCCACCCCACTCCATAGATGGCCACTCAACTTCACACAAGTTCTTAGAGTACTTGAGCTTAAAGTCTGTCCATAATCATTAATTAAAAATCCTTTCTTGAAATTCTTAAGCATACAGTCTAGGGGAGTATCAATTTGTCTAGACGATTTCCCTCCCATAATGCTTACAGTTACAACACACAAAAGGGAGGGAGTTTTTGGATTTGCGGTAAGGGTGTCCGCAGATCCGGAAACAAAAGGGTAGAACAAAACAACAATCGCTTCCTTCCGTTGCTGGTCAATTGAACTCGCGTTAATTGAAAACGCAGCTATAAGAAGTCCGCACTCAGTTATCATTCACGCATCACACATTCCATACAGAAAATCCCACCCAACAATTTCAGATTTCTCAGATACAGATAAGCTCAAGCGTTTTCGCTTCTAGTCCCCGCGACTAGAAGGTACTAGGGCCTTCGCTGAGAGTTGATCAGGCTCTCCTTCCTCAATTTTTGAGGGGCTGATTTACAATTTTCTAGCTAGAATTACAATACAAAATACAGAATACATACCCGGCGAATGTTCTCCAGTCAGTTGGGTGCTGGGATTAATGCAGGATTCAGGATCCCACCGCTGCCACCAAGAATTGTTGCAGGAATTGAGATAGGAATTTGTGATACTTCAGGAGTCAGACAGCACACACCAGAATGAGGGAGAAATCTTCTTTATTTGCCAGCAAACAAAGCAGGACATCAGTTCTAGCTCTCTTCTCTCTCTCTCAGCTCTCTGGATGTTATGGCTTTTGTCTGTCCTCTTCAGCTCTCTTCTCTTCTGTCTGTTCCTTCTGCTCTCTTTCTCTCCTGTTGTCTTCCAGCTTTCTTTCAGCTCTCCTTCCTTTCTTCTGATGTAAACTGCTTCTGCTCCTACTTAAATACTGTTCTATCCCCCTCCTAGCCTTGCCCCCCCTTACTCTCCAATTGGTTAAGGAATAGATTGATTACCTTGCCTCAACCAATCAGCTCCATACAAATATCAGTTACATAGGTTCCAGACATCCTAAACTGACCTGTGACCTGGGGCCCCTTACACCAGACATTGGGCTCCAGTCTCTTACATGTTATTATGATTGATTTCTCATATTCCTAGTACTAACTGCTAACTAAACTCTGGCATTCATTAAAGGGGTCAAGGGCCAATCTTACTTAATAGCATACATATCAGGTTATTACTTTCAAGACCATTTCTACATTTTACCTATAATTAATCAAGGAGAAGAGAGCTGACTAGTCCTGACCTCTTTCACCTATCAGCTTATACATTGAACCAGCCAGAACTGCAGATAACTTAAACACATGTTGGCCTCTTCACTGCAGCCCTACTCAGAACGTCAGACAGAGAGTTGAACAAATATTCTACATAGAAATTACAGAGAATAAAACATATTCTAAAATAAGCATCCTTATAAGACATATTCTAGATATCAAGAACTTCTAAATTCTAATCTATTGCCTCTCTCTAAACAGTATTTCTATCTAATCTTAAACTACAATATATCTGGCTCATTCCTTTGTCCATTCATAATAATATCCCCTCAAGATTTAATAGTATACAGATGTGCCAGCTAGCATTGGCAATTCACAAAGGACAGAGTTTCATTTCTCACTGACCTTTCCTAACCTTTTGCTCAACAGAGTTCTAGTAATTAATTCCAGCCTGCATTCCTCCACTGTACTTGCAAAACTGAGAATTTGCAGAAATAGTATTTTGAGCACCTTTAAACAAAATTAACCCTTAATATGATTTCTTAGAATTATTCTTTGCCCACTGCCTCAAATTCAGTAAAGGGCGCTAAAGTGCAGCTAGTATCCTATTACAGCGTGTTTGCATGCTAAATCTGGGACAGAATATGCGTCCAACTTCTCCTACATAAGCACACGACTATGGAACGCACTGCCTCAAGCTGTCAAAACAATTCACGACCATCTAAACTTCCGGAAATCACTAAAGACCCACCTGTTCGGAAAGGCATACCCTACCGACCCAACAAAGACGCCTCGACTCTGCAACACAGCAAATCCAAAGATTGTATTGGACACTATTTTCCCCTCCCTATCTTTGACCCTTATGTGCCTAATCTACCTACCTTATTCGACCCCAACATCTAATTGTATTTGTTCCTCTACCGATCCTGGCGATTGCCTCTTGGTACTATGTAAGCCACATTGAGCCTGCAAATGGGTGGGAAAATGTAACACTTTGCACTTATGCATATGAACACTTAGGTGCCTAGTTATAGAATAGAGTGTATGTGCACTCTTGCCTAACTGCTGCTTCAATCCCATTTTAGTGCTTAACTACCATTATTGTGCCGATAGGAATCTAGTAGGCACTATGTAGAATCAGGGCTTTTTTTTTTTGAGGGGGTACTGAGTACCGGCACCTTTTCCATTGTTTGCTAAAATTGACCCATGGTTCCCAAGTTTTAATGAAAGAGCTCAGCCTGTACACAAAAATTCTGCCTTGTCATAGATTCTGTGATTGGTTGCAGGGGGCCTGGCTATTCTGGGGTGGGTCCTCAGTAATCACCCCACCCCTGAAGGGTGGCCTGGCATTTTTCGCTAGAAAAATGCACTCTGTAGAATTATCCCCCTTAACACCAAAAACAGGCAAGTGCATTTGCAACATCATCCCTTCCCTCTCTCCCTCCACCCACTCCACTCTGACACTAGTTCCTCTTTCCACTGCAGCCTGGATGGTAGAAGAAGGCTTTTTATCCACTGATTCCAATCCAGAAAAGGAGAGGCAATAGAGGTCTGTAGATCACAGCAATGAAAGAACGGATCTCAGTCAATGTTCAGAAACCACAAAACTTTATTAAAAATAACCCATGTAAGAAGGAGGAGAAGCTTTGTTTTTGAAACTCTGATTATCAAGAATTTGTGCAGCAGCTGAGAGCAATTCAGTGCTGCTAGGTGACTAACCATTGCAAGGTGTATGTGCCTATAGGACCCCAGTAGTGTAAAGTAAATTCCCTGACGTAGCCTCTTGGGAGGCGAAACGTGGCCATATTGGGTTATTTTTAATACAGTTTTGTGGTTTCTGAATGCTGACTGAGATCCATTCTGTTCTTTGATTTTTATTCATTGATGGCAGGTGCTTGCAGTTCAGTTGATTTTAAACATCCCCTAGGGGCTTTGCACTTTAGGCAACTTTGCCTCTTGCCTACCCTAGTAACATAACATAGTAACATAGTAGATGACGGCAGAAAAAGACCTGCACGGTCCATCCAGTCTGCCCAACAAGATAACTCATATGTGCTACTTTTTGTGTATACCCTACTTTGATTTGCACCTGTGCTCTTCAGGGCACAGACCGTATAAGTCTGCCCAGCACTAGCCCCGCCTCCCAACCACTGGCTCTGGCACAGACCGTACAAGTCTGCCCAGCACTATCCCCGCCTCCCAACCACCAATCCCACTTCCCACCACTGGCTCTGGCACAGACCGTATAAGTCTTCCCAGCACTATCCCCGCCTCCCTACCACCAGCCCCGCCTCCCGATCTTGACTAAGCTCCCGATCTTGACTAGTACATAGACAAAATGCTAAAGTATTGTAAGCAGTAGCTTACATTCGCTTTAAAAAAATCACTGACGGTTTATAGCCTATGGCACAACTCCACCAGATGGATTTTTGCTGAATTTCAGTTTGATTTCTCAAACTCGTTTTATGCTTTTTGCACACAGCACTTACACCCTATACCAGGGCTTCCCACACCTGTACAGTCAGTCGTAGGTACCAACTTTTCAAAACGATTGTGGATGCCAAACACAAATTGCCCCCTCCCTCAGAAACAACGAAAAACTTTGTTCAATATTGGGGTGCTCAGTACCCATTGGCACCCACAGAGTTGGCTTCTGTGGGTGCCAGCCAGGTTTTCAGGATATCCACAATGAGTATGCATGAGAAAAATATCTGTATACAACAGAAACAAGACACACATCTCTCTCTCATATATTTTCTCTGTGGCTATCCTGAAAACCGTGATAGGCTTGGGAAGCCTACCCTAGATAAAAAAAGATATTTTATGCAGTTTCTCAAAATAAAAACATTCCAAGTGTTATTTTTAAGCAACACATCAGCATTCTTTAATAAGTAAGTGTCCTGTTTGCTAAGATGCGCTAGCATTTTTAGCAAACGCTAACACTGGAGACACCCATACGGCTGTTTTAGTACGCACTAATTTTTAGCATGTGCTAAAAATGCTAGCACGCCTACTGGGTCTTAGTAAACAAGGCCCTCGGGGCTTCTTTTACAAAGCCGCGCTAGCGATTCCCACGCGGCAAATGAGAGAAAGCCCACAGGAATTGAATGGGCTTCCTCTTATTTACCGCACCGGGAATCAGTAGCGCAGCTTTGTAAAAGAGGTCCTCAGTTTGGTGTCACTGAGTTCATAGCACAAGCCAAACCTTGGAAGCAGAAAACAACGTGCAGTTTTGCTGTTTTTAAATCTAAACTTTTTAATGTAACTTTATTGAGACAGCAAATTAACAATTCTTGAAGAGATGAAAATCAACAGTAGAAGACAAAGAGCTCTTAAAGGTGTAGCCCTGAAGCTATGGAATAAACAACTAAGTAGGTATTCGTGTGTTTGACAATTATTCAGATTTCAGACACTGAAAAATAAAGTTTTCAATTAACATGGACTAAATTACTATGTTCTACTTAATTTTGAGTGGGATCATCAAGTGCAAGCATTATGTACAGTTGGTGTCATGCGTTGTCCCATGGTGCTTTTTCAGTTTAAATATATTTGCCTAGATTAGGAGCCATTTTACTAAGGCGCGTAGGCGCCTACACGCATGCACAACATGCATCACATTGGAACTACTGCCCGTGTGTTCCCTGGCGGTAATTCCAATTTTGAAGTGCGTCCAAAACACAGTAGGCATTTTCTAGCATGTGGCGCTTAGCTGGCGGTAACCGGCAGGGTACGCGCGCGCTGATTACTGCCCGGTTAACGTGTGAGACCTTACCGCTACGTCAATGGGAGGCGGTAACGTCTCATGCCGAAAAACGGACGCGCGCTGGTTTTAATTTTGCTGCACGTCCATTTTCAGCCACACACACAAAAAAAGGCCTTTTTTGCAGGCGCGCTGAAAAATGGACCTGCTCGTGTCCAAAAACACACCTACACCAGCGCAGGCCATTTTTCCGGTGCGCCTTAGTAAAAGGGCTCCTTAGTGACTAAGCTGGAATAAGGGTGCTGCTATGTATTTTATGTTTGTAGAGACATCTAGTGGATCTACCAGGAATAAGATGAGACAATGTCAAATTCAGACTTTCCAGATTTGGGAGGCTTCCCCATTAGCAAATTCTCTCCCCAAAAAGGGAGGGAATTATGAAGCTAAAAATGGTGCAGCCCAAGGGCTGATTTCTATCTTTGGCAAGTAATATCACCACTCTGCTTTTGTGCTGTGGATGGCTAAGCCAATACTCCACGACAAGGTAACTGAGGAGTCCTTTTACTAAGCTGCGGTAAAAGATGGCTTTATGTCACGTTTTCACAACAGGAAACTGGGTTGTGAGCCCTTTGGCCCCTGCCGAGGAGCGGCAGTGGCAGGCAAAACCACCCCACACTCGAGGCTAGGCAAACCTCAGGCACGCAGTTAGGCTTCACCTGTACCTGGCAACTTTCCACCAGGAGTTGAGCTCCCAGCTTCAGGTGGCCGACAGGACTTTGCAGGACCGGGCAGGACTGGATAACAGCAAGGCAGCACAGGGATTGAGTGTCAGAGGGGAAAGGAAGGAACATGGGCAGCAAGGCAGGAAACTGGGCTAGACAATACAACACAAGGCAGGGACAGGACAAGCTAGGGGACAGAAACTGGAAGCTGCAAACAGCCACTGAAACAGGGAACAAAACACTGACTAACAAGACACAGAACTAAAAGCTGCAAGCAGCCACAAAGCCAGCACACAAACATAAAATAAACACTGAGATACAAACAAGAAACAAGGCTAGGAAAACAAGTAAAACCTAAACTAAACCAAACACAGACTAACTAGAAACAGGCAAGAATCAAGGCAAGAATCTCAGACAAATCACTGGACTAGCAGAAGTGCAACAAGCACCAACATACCAGGGCCTTAGACACAATGCAAAGGCAGAGAGGTTCCAAATGGCTAATAAGCCCAGCAGGCAGCAGAGACTCAGGTGCAACAATCACCAAGCAACTAAGGGTCGGGCAGCCTGGAAGATCCGGACGGGACTCAGTTGAAATCTGGAATGGGTGACAGGAGACAGAGACAGAACTAACTCACAAAGAACAGAAAGAAGCCAGCTCAGAAGCTGACCACAGGAAATAAGGTGAGTCTGAGAGGGGTCATGGCCACAGACGTGACACTTTAGCACACCCTTACGTGGGGGTTTTCCCACACCCTAAGACCATTTTTACCACAGCCAGAAAATTAATGTCCACAAGCTAAGATTGCCTTTAGCTTGCAGCCATTAAAAATAATTACGGAGAGATTACTTACCGATACCCATTTTGTAAGTGGTACGGGCTAATGCGGTAATCCTGTGCAAGGTAACCAGTTAGCATGCAGTAATGCTTCTGCGCTAATCAGCACATCTGTGCCTACAATCTGCCCCCTCCCCAACACACTCCCTCCAACAAAAAATAAAAATCATTTTTTAGCAGATGGGTAGCACGTGCAGATTTGGAACTTACCACAGGACACCTGAGCGTGTCCTGTGGTAAGCACACACTATTGCTTTTTTTTTTTTTTTAATTTATAAGAATTTAAATTTACAAGCAATAAAATAACTTGCCAGAAATACAGAGAAAGTAATACACAAGATTTCAATCAGATAATTCTATACTGTTCCTTAGACCACAAAATAGGGAGAGTGAAAAAAGACGAGATCAATTAAACAACAGTAAACAGAAAAAAACGTGGCATTAACCTGATTATCCCCAGTTATTATTTATCTGAATCATTATTCCACATTGATCGTCTGGTTGGCTTCTTCAAACCCAAAACGGTGTATGTATTATCCAATATTAGTAGAAATAATACACTTAATTTCATTTAGGAGCTTAACCGAGATTGGGTGGCAGAGCCAGTGGTGGGAGGCGGGGCTGGTGGTTGGGAGGCGGGGATAGTGCTGGGCAGACTTATATGGTCTACTACTACTACTACTTAACATTTCTAAAGCGCTACTAGGGTTACGCAGCGCTGTACAGTTTCACAAAGAAGGACAGTCCCTGCTCGAAGGAGTTTACAATCTAAAGGACAAAATGTCAAGTTGGGGCAGTCAAGATTTCCTGAATAGCAGTGTAGTGGTTAGGTGCCGAAGGCGACATTGAAGAGGTGGGCTTTGAACAAGGATTTGAAGATGGGCAGGGAGGGGGCCTGGCGTATGGGCTCAGGGAGTTTATTCCAAGCATGGGGTGAGGCGAGGCAGAAAGGGCGGAGCCTGGAGTTGGCGGTGGTGGAGAAGGGTACTGAGAGGAGGGATGTTTTGAGAGCGGTTTATACGGTCTGTGCCAAGGCTGGTGGTTGGAAGGCGGGGAAAATGCTGGGCAGACTTATACGGTCTGTGCCAGAGCTGGTGGTGGGAGGCGGGGCTGGTGGTTGGGAGGCGGGGATAGTGCTGGGCAGACTTGTACGGTCTGTGCCCTGAAGAGGACAGGTATAAATCAAGGTAGGGTATACACAAAAAGTAGCACATATGAGTTTATCTTGTTGGGCAGACTGGATGGAGCGTGCAGGTCTTTTTCTGCCGTCATCTACTATGTTACTATGTTAATTATTTAACAATGCGAACACTTGAGTCTCTAATCCAATTCCCACTGATTAAGGTAAACCCAGTTTCACAGGCTTCACTCCTTTTGAATTAATATTACTAAGTAATAATTTATATTACTAAGAGGAATCATTACAAAGGAAAATAACAAAATTTTCAGAAATATTTCTGAGGAAATCTTTAGGAGTCATACCCGGAACTCTGGGAAAACAACAATCTCAATACTAATCATCTGTAATAATATTCATTTTGTTCAAATTTCTGGTCTATTATCATTTTCAAAATCTTAACCGTTTCCTACTCCTGTAGAACTTCATTTGCTGTATCAATTTTTCTTTCTCAAACGGTTCGATTAGGTTATCCATGTAGCTCACTAATAAGATTATATTTAAAGCAAAGTTATTTACTACCACCGTTAGGTCCTAGAGCGCCTTCCAGATAATATTCAATGTAACCTCCACGGGAGCAAAAAACTCCAAGCTGATAGCTCTTATGGGTTTAGGAGTGGCACCGCCAACTCGGGTTCAGATGTAAACGACTTCCGTTTCAGCATGGACTCCTAACTCACTCCTGCACTCCTTTGGACATGGTGGTTATATGATTCGGGAGCGATGAAGCTGATATGGGTAACCCTTCAGCATATGCCTCTGAGTCATTGAAACACAGAAGCCCCTCCACCACTGCAGGGTGGTGTCCCTTGGAGGGGCACACACTATTGCTTACCACAGCTTAGTAAAAGGACCCCTCAGTAGGCAGTAAGAGGCTAAAGACACTCAGGTGAAAATGGAAGAAACCAGAAGAAGGGCTGGGATTCTATTCCAGGTACTTCCTTGTGCAAAAGAAAATGGGGAATGCATCCCATCCAGTGGCGTAGCAAGGGGGGGGGGGGGGCGGTCCGCCCCGGGTGTCTGCTCAAGGGGGGTGCTCCCTGCCAGCTCCTCCCCGGGTGCAGCACGATGACACCCCCCCCTCGGCGCATCAACACCCCCAGACTCAGTGCCTACCCTCAGCTCCGTCCAACCAGCTCCCGCACCCTACCTTTAAAGAAATCTCGGAAGCCGTGGCGAGGTACAGTGCCTCGCGCTTGCATGTAAAAGTGTGGATCATCTCATCGGGCCTTCCCTCACTCTGTCTGTCCCGCCCTCCACTGATGCAAATTCCTATTTCCGCAAGGGCGGGACAGAGAATGAGGGAAGGCCCGATGAGTCGATGCACACTTCTTTTACATGCAGGCGTGAGGCGCTGCGCCTCGCCACGGCTTCTGAGATTTCTTTAAAGGTAGGGTGCGAGAGCTGGTTGGACGGAGTTGAGGAGGGTAGGCACTGGGTTGGGGGGGGTGTTGATGTGCCGGGGGGGGATGCCATCGTGCTACAGTGAACCGCCCCAGGTGGCAGCCCCCCTTGCTACGCCACTGATCCCATCCTAGACCTAAGGGCCCTGAACAAATGACTAGTCCGAGAAAAGTTCAGGATGGTTTCCCTGGGCACCCTTCTTCCCATGATTCAGGAAAACGATTCGCTATGCTCTCTGGACTTAAAGGCTGCACATCTCAACTTCCAGCTCACACTGGAAATACCTTCGATTTCGGCTAGGAACACAGCACTTTAAGTACCGTGTACTGCCTTTAAGCCTGGCGGCTGCGCACAGACTGCAGCAGTGCTCCACCTTATTCTACCCGAGCTTTATAGAACACAAACCAAATAAAACACACTCCTCTACTTTAGAACACAAACGCAATCTCCTAAAACGTCAAAACCACCCTGAACTATACAACCGACCTACGGGGGGACACGACGCACCACGTGGAGGCATCGCAGACATGGTACATCCTCCTGGACCGCCACACAACCGCAACCCTTCGCGGGGGTGGGGGAGACTGAGGATTGGATGTGCCCCTGTAGGCTGGAAATGGTACGGTCTCCAGCAGCGGCGGCGGCGGTTGCTGCGGTAACACTGGGAGGGAAGAGGTAGGGCCGTCGCCATGGCAACCAGGGCGCGCGGGCCTTGTTGTGTGAGGCAGCGCCGCCACCAGCTGAGAGACGCGCGAGGTCCCCGAGTAACGCTGGAAACAGGACCGCCAACGCGCGCGCGAGAGGGGGGGTAGATTGGGGGGAAAAAAACAAAAGGTGTCTTCTTTCGTTTCAAGTGGCGCTCGTCCGAGGGCGTGTGGTGGACTTCGACAGAGGCCGCTTGTCCGCTCGCTCCTCACCCCACCCCCTCTCCTCTCTCTACGGTCGGCAAGCGCTGGCGGTCTCCGAGTGGCTTGACACCTGCAGGCTCCGGAGGTGGACGGAGAATGGGCGCCTGCTGCTCGTGAAGGGCCGGCAGTGATGGAACGCTTGCAGGAGGTCTTTGGGTGCTCACTTTATCAATGAACGGAAGGTAAAAAAAAACCACACGCGAGTTTTTCCAAGTCTAAAGCTACTGCTGGTATAACTTGGCCGGGGGGGGGGGGGGGCGTAGATGACAGGTGAAACTCTCCACATATATCCAGAAATGTTTAGTAATGCTTTCTGTTATATTACTATCATGTATTCCATTACCATGCAACCCCAAATCATTCTGGAATACCAAATGTATATTCTCTTTTTATTTCCACTATCCATGATGTATTGTAAACCACATTGAGCCTGCAAAGAGGTGGGAAAATGTGGGATACAAATGCAATAAATAATAATAATAATGATGACAGAGATTTATGCATTACCTGAGAAGCCTCAAGCTCATATTGGGTCTGTGGCCTTAAAGTTAGGACAGGAGGAGGGCATCAGATTATGAAAAGCAAAACTATTTTTCAAACATCAGTGTTTTGCGAGTGCATTTTAACTTTCTCTTAGGATCCACGAGACCCCCAACACACCCAGTGGGGTATGTGGGCCCGTGGAACGATGGTGAATTTGCAAAAAAAAATGAGTGTTCAAATCTCAGAAAAGGAAGAGGCTTCAAAAATTAGGCAAAATAACAGCAAACTGATACTTTTAATTTACAGTGTTATTATTTATTGCATTTGTATCCCACCTCTTTGCAGGCTCAAAGTGGCTTACAATACCAACTATTTTCTAAGGTGGTAAACCTGGTACATAAGTACATAAGTAATGCCATACTGGGAAAAGACCAAGGGTCCATTGAGCCCAGCATCCTGTCCACGACAGCGGCCAATCCAGGCCAAGGGCACCTGGCAAGCTTCCCAAACATACAAACATTCTATACATGTTATTCCTGGAATTTTGGATTTTTCCAAGTCCGTTTAGTAGCGGTTTATGGACTTGTCCTTTAGGAAACCGTCCAACCCCTTTTTAAACTCTGCTAAGCTAACCGCCTTCACCACTTTCTCCGGCAACGAATTCCAGAGTTTAATTACACGTTGGGTGAAGAAAAGTTTTCTCCGATTTGTTTTAAATTTACTACACTGTAGTTTCATCGCATGCCCCCTAGTCCTAGTATTTTTGGAAAGCGTGAACAGACGCTTCACATCCACCTGTTCCACTCCACTCATTATTTTATATACCTCTATCATGTCTCCCCTTAGCCGTCTCTTCTCTAAGCTGTATAGCCCTAGCCTCCTTAGTCTTTCTTCATAGGGAAGTCGTCCCATCCCCATCCCCGCTTTATTCTTCTTACTCTAGTTCAATTGTTATGGATTTTTAATATGCTGTGCTCAGTAACTCTGTGGTGCCCATAAAACCAATTGAATCTGGATAAGGGTACACAGTCTCCAACCATCATCGCACACACCCTTCCTTCCTCTCTACCTGCTTTCACTCTTCAAGCTACTCGCCCGAAGGTCTGTGTAAATAATTGTCTTAAAAGCGGACTTATCTTTATTGGCGTTGTGCGTAGACTGTGATGCTTCCAGATCACCCATAAAACTAGTGCATCGCGATTAAAACCTCTAACTCCATCGTAATCCCCAACGTGGAGCTGCGTTTCACTCTTTTCAAGGGGATTTATCATCAGTCTGTCAAAAAAACTGTAAAGGCATGATGTTAAGCACTGTCAATACATCTAAGAAACATTTTTTTATGTAATTATAAACATACCATTATAAGTCTTTTAAATGGCTTACCAGGGGAGAGTTACTCCACAGAGTTACTGAGCACAGCATATTAAAAATCCATAAAAATTGAATTTGAGTAAGGAGAATAAAGCCTTCTGGTGTTATAGAGAATTGATTGATCACCTGCACCAGTCATATTATTGGTTCCCTCACTTGATTATTGATTTACAATGGTTTTTGCCATGCCTTAGAGTCGGTGTCTCTTTGCAAGGGATAGGCCCTTTGAAAAGTTGCCTGTCCCCTGCACGGAGAAGAGCCAGATCGCAGGGCAAGCTGGTTGAGAATGATAGATGTGAGGATAACATTTTGAAATATTTGAGTGTAGTTATATAACATACATTATTTGAACCTGTAGAATAAGTAGGGTAAAAGAAAATGTCAGTGGTGGTGGTGGAATTTTCAGAGGGTTGGATGTTATGTATTTAGTGGCAGGGCTGGCTCAACCTGTGGGCCTGATAAGACACTGGCTCAGGGTGCCAGTGTTGAACAGTACCAAAATCCTGGTCTGGCATATATTCCCCTCTCTTCCTCTCTCTGTTCCCCCACCCAAGTCTATCTTCAGATTCCTACAGGGCGATGGCAGCGGTTGACTCACGCTGCTGATGCCCAGTCTTCTTCTGGGAGGCGGCATATGGCAGCGGGAAGGCTCTTGGTTGGGCACAGAAAATGTATGTGAATCGCTGCTGTCGCTCTCGAGCAGTCTGAAGGTAGACAGGAGGGAGGGTGTGGGTTTGACAAAGAGGTATGCTGGATTGCATATGTGTGGAGGAAAGGAAGAAAAAGGGAGAGATTCTGGATTGAGATTTTTGTGCCCTTTTTCGTTGAGGGAGGAGAGAGGGACTTAGAGAGAGACAGAGGGGTATGCTGGACTGCATGGAGGGAGGGAGGGAAGAGAAAGGGAGAGATTCTGGTTTTATGGCTGAGGGAGGAGAGAGGGAAGATGTTGGATCACAGGCAGGGAGGGAGAGATACCGGACTGGGGAGAGAAGGGGCATCATCATTGGTAGAAAAGTTGGCTTAGGGTGCCACAGGCCCTTGAGCCAGTCCTGCTTAAAAGATATAAATTAATTGGTGTTCAGGTTGCCTATGTATGAAAGCCACGTAGATGTTTCTCATAGTAGCTGAGTCCCAGCCTCTTCTGTACTCTCCTCCCCCCCAGTTCTCTTGTCACTCATGTCCCCTTTCTGTCTTCTGTTCTGTCCCTTCTCTTTTCCTGGGCCCCAACCATCTTCCGCTCTTCTTTTCCAAGGCCTTGGTTTTTCCTTGTCCCATACATGTGGGCAGGGACTGTGGCTCTGGTTCGTCATGCACTAGTGCCTCTTACCTCCCTTCTTTCTTTGGAGTGGAGGAGTAGCCTAGTGGTTAGTGCAGTGGACTTTAATCCTGGGGAACTGAGTTCGATTCCCACTTCAGCTCCTTGTGTCTCTGGGCAAGTCACTTAACCCTCCATTGCCCCTGGTACAAAATAAGTACCTGAATATATGTAAACTGCTTTGAATGTAGTTGCAAAAACCTCAGAAAGGCGGTATATCAAGTCCCATTTCCCTTCCCTTCCCTTCCCCTTTGGTTGCTGGGCTGTGAGATTGAAACATGTTCTATTTGAACTACAGGGTTCTGTATCTACTGAGCATTTGCGGTTCAAACATGCAGGCCCCACATGCAGTTCTGGATGCTGGTCTTTCAGATTGTGTTTGATTAACTCAGAGGTCCAAAGCCCCATGATTCAAACATAATATGCTTCAATTGCATTTCCCAACAGCCTTAGAAGTAATCTGTGACTGGAACTAGAGCCGCAGTAACTTAAGGTGAGCCTTTTGATATTGTGTAGCAGGATTTTCAGAAAACATTTGGCAAAGTACCTCATGAACAACTCGTGAGGAGATTAAAAGTCATGGTATAGTAGGCAGTGTTCTATTGTGGATTAAGAACTGGTTACAAGATATAGAGTAGGTTTACAGCCAATATTCTCAATGGAGAAGGGTAAATAGTGGGGTTACCCAGAGATCTGTGCTGGGACTGCTGCTTTTTTTTAACATATTTATAAATGATCTGGAAATGAGAATAACAAATGAGGTGATCAGATTTGCAGATGACAAAACGTTAACTCGCAAGAGAATTGTGAAAATTTGCAAGAGGACATTACGAGACAGGGCATCGAAATGGCAGATGATATGTAATGCGTAGGGAAGAGGACCCAAACTATAACTACATGATGTAGTGTTAATTAGAAGTCCACCCCTATGAAAAGGATTTAGGTGTCATCATTGTTGATACGTTGAAACTGTCTGCTTAGTGTGCGGTGGCTAAGAAAGCAAAGAGAATGTTAGGAATGATTAGGAAAGGAATGGAGAACAAAACTGAGAATATTATAATGGCTTTGTATCAGTCCATAGTGCAACTGATCTTCACATATTGTGTGCAATTTTGGTCATTGCATCTCAATAAAAGATATAGCAGAATTAGAAAAGGTACAGAGAAGGGTGATGAAAATAATAAAAGGGATGGGACAACTGACCTATATTCCCTAAATGCAAGGCATAAAATACAAAGCACTGCATGATCAACCTTCGCTTACATGAGCACACAATTCTGGAATGCACTGCCACGCAACCTGAAAACGATCTACGAGCTGACCGACTTCCGCAAACTACTGAAGACTTATCTATTTGAGAAAATCTACTGCAAGGATCAAAACACATGAAGTCTATACACAATTACAGATACGCATCAATACAAAATCTTCTGAACTCTCTTCCCCCGCATCATCACTACTCTTAAAACTCTATCCACAGATAAAATTGTTAGACCTTTATATTCCCTTGATATTGTCTTTCCCCCTCTCAATTCCCCTACCGTTACTTTCCACTGTTCTATCCCCATATGACATCCTGAATTTACTCTGTCTTCCCATAACTCTTCACAATGTAACCCATAATCTTACTGCAACTAATTGTATTACCATCACTCATAATGTATTGTAAGCCACACTGAGCCCGCAAATAGGTGGGAAAATGTGGGATGCAAATAAATAAATAAATAAATAATGAAAGGCTAAGAAGCTAGGGCTTTTCAGCTTGGAGAAGAGGCAGTTTAGGGAAGATGTGATAGAGGCCTATAAAATACTGAGTGGAGTGGAATGGATAGAAATTATTTTTGGAAAGAGTAGACAATCAATTCAAGGACTAGAGGGCACGCAATGAAGTTACTGGGTAGTAAATTTAGAACAATCAGAGAAAATATTTTTTCACTCACATGTAAGTAAACTCATTGCCAGAGAATGTGGTAAAAGTCAGTTAGCAGAGTTTGAAAGTTTATTTTTACAATAAAATATAACTACGCTTCATTGAGGCATGCTTATATGATGTGAGTGACCACTCATAATGCTATTCCTGGTACTCCTCCCACTCCAAATGGATTGACTCATTTGAACAGATAAATGGTGCAGCTGATCCTTGAGCTAGGCTCAGCCCTGGTGGAGGCTACATCAGAAGTACTTCCCATTAACCATCACATACTCTTCAACATAAACACTGTACATTATTTTTTTTATTAGTAAACTCTAGTTTTGATTGTCTAGCAGTTGGGTTGCATTTGTTTGGTGACAAGTGCTAACATATGTGTTTGTAGATATTGGTGAAATGTGAGTGGATTTTATTCCTGTAAATGTTGAATCTGTTGTGCTGAATACCTTTAAGAAGTGAAGTGCTATTAAAAGTTTAACAGGCTCTCACTCGCTCTCTTTCTTTCTCAACCCCTTCTCCCCCAAAACCCACCCGTAGATATGTATGTTACTGTATTGTACATTCTATTGGTACAAATAATATTCTCAGGCAGCATCCAATTTACAAATAATATTAAAACATATGATATTCTTTACTGTAAATTCCAAATGGCCAGTTGATTTTCGCAGAATGCTTTGGTTGGTTTTTACCGCACTCTTGTTTCTGTAGTCAACCTTTGTTTGCTATTCATCCCAGTCTGCTAATTCTTTTCACGATACATTTATTGACATTAAATCTGACATATGATTTACTATCAGACTATTTCTCACCCTATATACCAATATATCCACTAATGGGAAATTGGAACAAGCTGGACTGTTACAGATTCTGACACAAGACACTACGTGCCAGCAGAATCTTTCACCTCAGTCGCAGAATCAGAACATGGACAGACCCTCAACTGAGCCATAAAACATGCAGACAAAAACTGGAGACCCCCCCAAGAATGCCAGATTCTATATGCAGTGAAAATACTGGTAAAAGTAACAGAATTGCATTTTCTTCCATAATCCGCTAAATACAAAATTAGAAAAGATACTTCCAGTAACTGTGATGTTTTTATAACTTTTCTTACATACCATGTAAAACGAGTTTATCTTGTTGGGCAGACTAGATGACTGTTCAGGTCTTTATCTCCCGTCATTTACTATGTTACTATCTGTTTACTGATGTTGGTTATAAGGTTTATGATCAACCAAGCAAGTTTCAGCTCTGGACAACTAATTTCCAAAGTCATATTTTCAATATACTCAATATCTTTTATACTCAAAATGCTAAAACTGCACCATTGTTGTTTTTCCCACTACATCAGCAAATTGTTAATGCACTCCTGGATTTCATTGGGGGAAAACCCCCCTAAAATAACAGAAGTTAATTCTTGCACAAGGTGCATAGTACAAAAACAAGAACAGCAGAGGCATGACAAACTTATTGATGCTGGAACTCTGCTTCTTAAAATTAGATTTCTACATAAAGAAAATAAATTCCAGTATTTTCAGGTAATCAACCTATACCTCTACTACAAGACATATCACAAAACAGAATGGCATTAGGCAGGTTTATAAAATAGCTTTTCTCAACTGGCTATAAAATATTAGCACATAACTTGAGCAATATTGTAAGCCTTTAGCCTATATCTAGGTTTGTTGGTATCAGCAAAATCTTATATTATGAAAAATGCATGAGAAACCTTGATATTTCATATAATTACAATCATTGCATAATCAAATTCATATCAGATTTAAAGTTACTAATGGAACATTACATTTATTTACAGTAACTTAAAAGCCAGGATTCCTCGAAGTATGAAACTACAGGTAAAATTAAGCTTTCAAGAGGAAAAACAAAACCCAAGTACATACGTTCCCTAATCTTACCATTTTTACGCTTTCTAAAGCAGAAAAAAACTGCCTATAGCCAATTAACATCTCCCATATAATCCAACACTTTCTACCCGCTCCCACTCTCAAAACGAAGAGCGAAAACACGAAAAACAAAACTGCGATGTTTATCACCCCATAAGCACCCTGGAGCTACTCACGAAACGATACAAAACCAACTAAGAACCAGGCGGCCTACCAGCTCAGAAAAAAATGGAAGTTCAAAGTAACCAAGTAAAGGAAGAAAACATGTGCCCGATCATATTCCCCCAATGAACTTCAAAGCTAACGATGTCCCACTGCTTCCAGGTACAGAAGCAACTCCTAGCTAAAACTGGCTTAAAACGGTCCCCGCCTAGCCAAAAACTCATCACTCTGCAAAATATGACTAAAGTTCTGCAAATTAAAGCAACAAGGTCACAGGCATGCTACAGCGGATCCTATCCTTTCGTCCACAGCCTCTCGCGCCAGGCTGTGCCTGCTCTTGGACCCACCAACCCATGCTCCTGTGTGAATGAGGAAAAATAAATCTCTTCCTTACCTTCATGGTGGTCCAGTGATCAGCTGGGTCAGGAGCGATCCTCCTGTGCTTCTGCCCATGTATTGAAAATAGCTGCTGTGAGTTCCTGTGGCTGCAGCAGTGGCAATCTCACGAGACTGCCACTGAAACTTATGGCAGTCATTTTTTCAGTATGGAGAGCGGAGACTGCAGATGTGTAGGAGGATCGCTCCCTAGCTGACCTGGCGCAACAGCCGGTTTGCAAAAAAAAAAAAAAAAAAAAAAAAAAAAGACTCTTGCAAGCCAGCTCCAGCACACCACTGCCTCTGTAAGAAGGTATCAGAAGGCTGCCCCAGACACTTTTTCCCGCACTCCACTAGATTGAACTCCTCTTCAGTCCTCATTCCTCTATCCTCATACCAACTAAACTTCCCAAGCCTTTTTCTGCTGATGTGGGCTCTATCCTACACTGCAAGGTTCATGCTGACATTTCTGCCACTGCCTTCTGATCAGTCTGGGCCAGTGCAGATACTGTTGCCTGAACTTGCCTCCCACTGGACAAGGGTGGGGGGCTGATGAAATGTAAGGATCCTGATCCTCTGTCACCTGCCAATCTGCAGTGAACAATTCTAGTCGGAATGACAGGAAGGAAATTGTATGGCAATTTTACATTGCATAATTGTGCTGAATTCCCTAGGAGTATCATTCTATGATATGAACAATAATACGAGAGAGAAATTATATGATACATTGTGGAGTGTGAAGTGGGTTTGAACACAAAACAGGAGTGTCAAAGAAGGAAGGGACAGTAACCAAGTACTATAAGGATAGGTAAAAGTGAAGCTGGGAGGGTGAGTACTAATGTTCAGTTATTTATGCTAGTAACATGTTAGGTTATGGCTAAGTTAGATATACACAAAATATACTTTACTAGTAAAAAAGGCCCATTACTTGAACGAATGAAACGGGCGCTAGCAAGGTTTTCCTGGGAGTGTGTAAGTTTGAGAGAGAGAGCCAGAGTGAATGTGTGGGTGTGTGACAGAGTGAGACTGTCTGTGTGACAGTGTGTTTGTGAGAATGAGTGTGTGTGACAGGGCCCCCTCCCCTGTTCCTAATGCCCCTCACCCCGTTCCCTCCCCTCCTTTTCCTCCTCCTTCCCACACTTTGGGTTCCTTAAGGCTTTCAAAAGTCTATGTACCCCCGTGGCCCTAACGCCCAGTATCCGGATACCCCACCGCTTTCCTCCTCACCCCTCCCCCAAGATGTAATACTTTCATGTCCTTCATTTTTTTTTTTTTAAAGTGTCCTATCTACTCTGTGTACAAATGCCCGGCATTCAGATTGTGTTCCTCTCGTAAATTTTCATTTCTTTCATTCATTCAGAACTTGCCCCCCCCCTGAACACTTTTGGTTCCTTCAGTCTTTTAAAACTCTCCTATCTACCTGTGTGCTAATGGCCAGCATTGAGATTGTTTTCCTGTCCCAAATTTGCTTGTCTTTCAGTCATTCACAACTCCCCCCCCCCCCCTTCTCCAGTTTAACACTTTCGTTTCCTTCAGTCTTTTAAAACTCTCCTATCTACCCTGTGTCCTAATGGCCAGCACTCTGATTGTTTTGCTTTGCCAAATTGTCTGTCACTGATATCACTGAGGTCAGTGCCTGCCTGCCTGGCAGACCACTTCCGGCAGGCACAGTCCCAAGCACATCCTGTTGGAGGTGAGAATTATTATATAGGATATGAAAGGCAGATAACCTTGATGCATTTTCACATTTTTACTATAATTTGTTTTGTATAAATGTTTGGTATTTCAAAGTCTAGTATAGATATGTTGGTTGAATTTTTCAAAAGATAAAATGAGCAATCAAAATTTAGATTCTGATACAAATTATGATTTTGTATTTCAAAGTCTTGTATAGATACGTTGGCTGAATTTTTCAGATGATAAAATAAGCAACCAAAATTTAGACTGTTGCAAATTATGATTTTTTTAACAACTTAGTTCAAATTGCAGGAGGCTGAATGACGACTGACAAAATTATGGTGTGATCTTGGCAAGCTGATTATGTTTGGCATTCATGCATCATATATTTTCACTTAGCTTGACATTCAGAAAAGAATATAATACAGCCATTACATACTGCATTATAGGTTAGTAGCTTATTTCATAAAGGCTAGTTTCTAGTCTTGTAATGTATGTGCATGACATTGAATAGTTTAGAAGAGCAAAGGTCAACCAACAAGTTGTAGGTAATGTTTATTGGACTAACTTATGTTTGTGATTTGTTTTGAAGAATTATGCATTATCAGGTCAGTACAAAATGAGCTCACGGAAGATATTGCTTGAATATACACTTACATTACTACAGCCTACAGTTTATTTGTATGTTCAGGCAGCATCACCCTTAGCTCAGTTTACACTGACTTGGTGAAAGGGGAATAGTTCAGTTAGTCAAAACTGTGTCATGCTAGTCTAGTTAAGATATCGCCTGTTGTCTTGTTGCTTCACCTAATAGAGATGTATAAATCACTAGATAGCCCTAAGTCATTCAGTAATTTAGGTAAAGCTATCCTATATATAAAAATGAGTGGTTGTTGCAATTGTGCAAGTGCATAGACTGTACAGAATGGTGTTGCCAAACATGAGGTGATGTTGGTTTGGGGCACATGCTAGAATTTACATCCTTAACATGAATTCCAAATTGACTTTTGGAACTGGATGTGAGGAGGTGAGATGGCTAATGTGGACTACAGGAGAACTGAGAATGGTGTGGGCTGCTGGTATAGATCAGAGAATCCAAGGAATTTCTGGCTATGGATAGATGGAACAGAGTACTGGCCATGGCGAGGCTCTCATAGCAGGTCTAGGAGGACATAAATCACAGTAAATACTGGACTGTGCTCTAAGAGGTAGGGCAGTATCCACTGCTGTGGCCTGCACAGGTGGGTAGAAATGTTGGGACCAAGCTGGAAAGGGGGCAGAGACAGCTGGAGTTGCAGAAGTAATCTGAACGATGGAAGGAAATAGTCTGGGGTTGGAGAGGTGACGTGAAAGAGCTCAGCTTTTGAAGGTGAGAGTAAAGAGGTCCAGGCATGAGAGGAGGCCTGAAGGGGGATGAGGGAGGATGCCACCTGCTGATCTCTTGGCAGATTCATTTGTCTGGAAGGTGATAGACTTGTGTATTGGTTTGAAATAGATGGCATCAGGGATGGGGCAGGAAATATTGGGGAGACGAGAGGAGGATCCATGGTTGATGGTTGGGGAAAGTTTAGGATGCCCACTTAAGATGAATTTATGTAGAGTTGGAAGGGACTACGGGTGGGAGTGGGTTTGGACCCAATTACCTCCTTATGGGTTAAGCAGCAGCGCCAGGAGTTATTACCACTGGTGTTTGGTCTAATATGTAGGTGTTTAGAAGAAGGAGTAGTTCCGGCTCCCTGGAAGAAAGCAGTGGTGCGTCCCTGTCCTGAATGGATCTTGGAAAGATGTGTTAGATGTAGCTATATCGAACCTGAGTTTAATGGCAAAGTTGGTGGAGAGGGTAGTATTCCAACAGTTGGTCGAGTATGTGGATAAGGTTGGGGTGTTAAAGCCCTTTCCAATTGGGTTTCTGAGCAGGTTATGGAACTGAGATGCTATTAGCTTTATTGCTAAGTGATGTTCGGGTACAGTTGGACAAAGGTAGAGTGGCTCTTGTGGTGTCATTAGATCTTACAGCTGTGTTTGATGTGCTTGATCATTGTTTGTTAGAGCAACAGTAAGCTAGGAATATGAGGTTAGGTATTACAGTGGTTTATGTGTTTTCTGCAGGATCATTCATTTGGATAAACAGCATAAAATCTATTGTACTCTTTTGGGACCTTGCTAGGGACTTGTGACCTGTATCGGCCAATGTTGGAAACAGGATACTGGGCTTGATTGTCCTTTAGGTCTGTTCCAGCATGGCAACACTTATGCTCTCATACCTACCTAACAAGGTAAGGGGCTGGTACTTGGTGTGGAGCTGCATGTCTGCTGATTAAAAGGTCACCAGGATTGTGAGACTGTGAGCAGCCGGGGCTGCTTGTCTGCCAAAGGAGAGGTGTGAGGTGAGCCACCTTTCTTCCTCTGGAGCTCCCTTCCTGGAAACTATACCTGAAAGAAATGTTGGTGGCCATCCTCCTCCTCTTCAGGTCTGCACAGTTAAAAATTTGGAAAGAAAATCCTGTTAGGAGATTCTCTCCCTGTTCCTGCTGCCCATAAAAGAACAGTGATGGCTGTCATACCCCAGACAACATTTGGCGCATGAGAGGCCATGGAGGGAACACATAGAGCAGCTTGCTGGCCAAGGCTGAACCAGGGTATCTATCCCCTGAGAAGCCAGGTTCCTGCATCAACTGAAGAAGCGATCCACCTTCGCATTGGCTTGTGAGGCCATCAAGTCGAACTGAAGAGGGCCCCCAGCAGTCCACTATGAGCTGAAAGACCTGCTGTCCAAGCTCCCACTCTCCCTAATTCAGAAGAGAGCAACCTGAGAAAGTCTGCTTGCACCTTGTCCTTGCCCGCAATATGGACCACTGAAAGAACATGCAGAGGCTTGCCACTTCCAGGGACACTTCCTGACTTTAGGTCTTGGCTCTGCCTGTTGATGTACGCCACTGCTATCATATTGTCTGTTGTCACTCTGACCACTTTCATTTCAAGGAGCGGCTGAAACTCCAGCAGAGCCAACCGGACCGTCCAGGTCTCTGGTCAGTTGCTGGACCTGGTGCCCTGTGCTACTTTCCCCAGAGAGTGAGCTCCCCAGTTGGGGAGACTTGCATCTGTGGTGACTAAGCACTCACTGAGGAGGATCCAGAAGGCCCCCCCCCCCCCACCAATAGATTCACTGAACTGCCCCACCAGGCCAGACTGAGCCTGGCCCTAGGCGTAAGCAGAAAAGTTCTGAGAGACCAGAGCCCACCGTGACAACAGGGCCTGCTGCAGAGGGTGCATATGAGCTCTCGCCCAGGGCACCACCTCCAGAGTTGTTGCTGTGGAGCCCAAGAACTTAAGTAGTCCGAGACCATGGTCCACGGAAACTTGCACAACTAGTGCTTCCTTGCCCGCTCCTCTAGGAGAAACACCATCCCCTGGATCATGTTAAAGCAAACTCCCAGGTACTCCAGAACCTGAGATGGTTATAGATGGCTCTTGAGATGATCTCACCCCAGGGACACCAGAAGGTAGATCTGATCGGTGGCTTGAAGGGTCTCGCTGCTGTGTCCACCTGAATCAGCCAGTCATCCAGGTATAGGTGAACCTGAACCCTCTGACGCCAAAGGTGCAGTGTCACCACCACCACAATGACCTTGGAAAACATTTGTGGTGCCATAGCCAGGCCAAAAAGCAAGGCCTGAAACTGAGAATGCTAGCCCAACACATAGAAGCGTAGACATCACCTGCGATGATCCACAATAGGGATATGGCGATAAGTCTCTGTGAGGTCCAGGGAAGTCAGAAACTCCCCCAGCCATACCGAGGCTATGAGTGTTGGACCCTGAGGCAAACATTGACCTGTTTGAGGTCCAAGATAGGACAGGGGGCGCCACCTTTCTTCAGGGCGACAAAATAAATGGAGTACCATTCCTGGCTGTGCTCTTCTGGAGGCATCAGCTCCATTGTCCTGAGGGTGCACGGTTGCTGCAGAGTGGGCACAGTAGCCTGTTTCTTCAAAGCTGAACTGCAGGGCAAAGCCATGAGGCATCAGACATTGGATGGGCTAACTGTGTCAGGCTCTGGACCCAAAAAGCTCCAAGGTCTCCCCTCCCAAAAAGGCCCCAGGGGGGGTAGGGGAGGTAGGTCCCCCCCACCTACTTGAGCCTCAATGTGGAAGGGACAGGTCATCAGCGGGAGATGAAATCCCCAAGGGAAACAAATGGCAGACGTTCCTGCTGAAATTGGGCCCATTGCAGTGTGTGTAGACTGAACTGGGAGCTGTGCTGAGCTGTCGGTTCCTGCACACAGAGCAGCACTTCCTGGAGGGTATCCCTGGCCACATGCCAGACATGCTTAGGCCTGACTTTCTGGCTGAACCTTGCCTTGACCTGGGGAACTGGGTGCTGTTCCCCTCCGGCTCTGACACTTTCTGGAAGTGCAAATAAAGGGAATTCCTTTAATTACAGCCACAAGTCAAGGGATTTCCCTGTTAAGGGTTGCTCGGCTTCTCTTTTTTTTAATGACAGGAACAGCAAAAAAGCCTTATTCCCTAAAACAGGGAGAAAGGCTTCCCAGGACAATTTGGAGGGGCTGCAGAGGGAGCTTCTGGGGAACACACCCAAATAGGGTGAACGGGCAAGAAGGGTGTGGGGATGAGGACCTGCTCTCCTCAAGTGAGATCTCTTGGTTCCAAGCCAAAGCCAAGAGGCACTAAGAAATACAACTGGGGGCTGCTTAACCAAGGAAGTCCTGAGACTTTGACTTGGGAGCGGCCATTAGGCTCGACCATGCTGTGTGGCTGCAGCCAGCAGAGTGGGAGAACTAGGCCAAGGACAGAACACCATCTGCTGGAAGGTAGAGCAAAATACTGGATTGTTCCAGAGAGCACTACAGATTATAACCGGTGATGTCACTGGTTAAATTCAGTTTTCTGTACCTCCATCTGCTGGTGGGAAGGGATAACATCTGCTAGTTCAGAACAGTGTACGCTGATACTAAGAAAGTTGTTGTCACATTAACCAGCCAAAGTGCCTGCATGCCTTCCCAAGAGAGAAGCAGTGGGAGTCTGACAAGGTTCTCCAGTCTGTGGACATTTGGAGGTTTCTGCTTGATATTTGAAGATCACAGATTCTTTTCGTACGATGGGCAGTCTCAGTTGTATTTAGTGGTCTGCATAGGGGTGAAGCAGCATAGAAGTTGTCTTTGGCCAGGTGAACCAAGGAGGTTGTTGGGTCAGCCTGCATTTTGATTTGCAAAGAAATCCTGCCTGGTCTCTAGGTTCACTTGACTGGGGTACAGGTGACTTGGGTAGGGGTTGGTGTGGTTACGCTAGAGGATGTTTGCAGGGCAATGATGTGGTTATCACTGCCCTCGTTTAAGCATTACAGACTAGATATCTGTGCTGGGAAGGTGATGCCTAAGGGGGCTTTGTCTTCTTCCTTTCTCATTCCTGGAAGCTTGGGTACATCTCATCAGTCTGGGCTGTTCTAGCTGGATGATAAGGAAGGCAAAATTTGTTCTCGTCTGCTAATTTTCTTTTCTTGATTCCTGCTAGACCAGCCCAGGACCTGCCCTGGAAGACTAATTTTCCCTTGGGGAGGATGACCCATCAGCAAGTTTAATCTTAAGAGTTGAAGCATGATCTCAGCTTTGAACTTAGAGGTATACAGGAATTTTTCTTTTCACTTTTTAGGGGGTTTGTTGTTAGGTGGTTTGTTATACAGCTTTGTCAATGATTTACTGCCAAATCCCAGAGCTGCAACACTCATATTTTATTTATTTTAAAAACTTATAGCCTGCCTAACACCTAGGTGGGTTCCGAAATATGCACACATTTAAAAACATAAAACACAAAAATTACACAAATAATGATTTTACCAATATGGTCAACAAAACAATCTACATATACTGCTGCATATCAAAACAGTCAATATGTACTACTGTATAATAAAAACTTCTCTGAATTCTATCTGCTTAACATACAAGCTTTCATAAATGTGTTTCTAAAAATGTAGTAGTAGTAGTAATGTCTTAAACCGTTGCAATCCATTGCTCATCTGCAAATGTCCAGGTAATTAGCTCCAAGGGACAGGACCTGCCACCGAGATAGCTGTGGCCCTTGTGTCCACATTCTGTGTCCTTTAACAACTGATTAATAGAAAGCCGCATGCCTGCCTTAGATCTTGGGGAATGGCGAGGATGGTATGAAACCGAGAATTTGGACAAATACCAAGGTGTTTCTAAATAAATGGCCAGATAAATGTCAAACCTTTAAACAAAATTTGCAATTGTACTGGTAGCCAATATATTTGCTTCAACAGTGGACCAGCACATTCAAATCTAGTTACTCCCCAAATCAATTGTTCGGTAGCATTCTGTATCACATGTAGTGCTTTGCAATGAAAAAAGGCCATCCCCAAGTACAGAGCATTACAATAATTTAGCTTTTGCATCACCAAACATTGCACTAAATTCTAAAATCATAACTTGACAACATTTGGTTTTAATGTACTCAGTAGGTGCATTTGAAAGAATGACTTGACCACAGACATAACTTGTTCTTGCATAGATAATATGGAGTCCAACAAACCTCCTAACACTCTCATCTGCCTGTGAACAGAAATTTTAACATCACCCACAACAATTAGGACTCCCTCCCCTCTCTGCAGGTAAGGCCAAGAAGAATCTACACACCTCCCCACAAGCATCAACTCAAGTTTTTTGCTAAAACTAAGGCTAACTTAAGATGACTCATCCAGTCTTCCACCTTACCTAATCAAAGTGATAACTTGTCTACAAGCACTGTTGTCCAGTTGGCCATATGAAAAAAAAGCTGAACATCGTCCACCTAAAAATGGTAACTGACATTCAAATCCTGAAACACCCTTCCTAGCGATGCTAAATAAAGATTAAAAAGCATCCCATGGCACCCCCTTATGTAGAGGAACAATTTTGGAAACAGAACACCCACTCTTCACCTGCATAAAACAATCATTAAAATATTAAAAAAACCCATCATAAACCGAACCACCAATCCCCATCGAGAACATTTTTTCTAATAAAATTTGAACATCCACAGTGCCAAATGAAGAGGACACATCCGGTGAAACCAAACAAACAAAATTGATTTGATTATTTATTCATTCATTCATTTGCACACTTGATATATTGTCAAAGGCCTACACATACCACACTTGAGTTCATAGAATGTAGAGACCAACAATGACTTAACACTGACCCAGTTGAAATTCATACTGGTAGGGGTCTAACATGTGCTCTCTCCACAAACTGCGTCAACTGTTTCAATACAACTTTTTCAATCACTTTGCCAAAAACGTCAATACTGAAATTGGTCTCTAATTTCTCATAATTGTCTGATCCAAACTATCCTTTTTCAAAAGATTTTTTATTGTTGTTATTTTTAATCATATCTGATATAATGCCTGCATAATGTCACTCAAATCAGTGTTCTCTGCTGCTATCTGTTGGTTGAGGTTCTTAGTCTATCTGTCTGGACCAGGGGGTTCTCAACCCAGTTCATGGGACACACTCTTAGCCAGTTAGACTTTCAGGATGTCTGCTGTGAATATGCATGAGATGGATTTGCATGTCCCTACCTCCATTGTATTCAAGTTTATTTCATGCCATATTCATTGTGGGTATCCTGAAAACCTGATTGGCTAGGTGAGACCCAAGGACTGAGTTGAGAACCCTTGGTCTAGACTACTCTAGCAGGATTCAAAGAAAGGAAATGATCAGGTAAGAACAAATTTCACTTCTTGGTCTCAATAAAGAAATGGGTCCAAAAATCTCCGTAGTTGGTAGAAGGATGAATGATAGGGAATGTGAAGATTTAAGCCCATGCATATTGGATTTTTACTTTCCTTATTGTCTCAGTGTTTTTGTAGTTCTAAGCCAGTTTACAAGTGAGTATAGGCATCTTTTCTAAGCTTTTAGAGCCTCTGTAACTGTCTTTGAGTTCTGTAATTCTTTTTGACACATGGGACGAAACTGAAGATGCTTTGTGAACAGAAACACATAATTGTCTATCCTGCTCATAATGGAGCTATTATAAACTAGAAATAATGTTTTATGCTTAAAATGGATTCCTGAATGCAGTGTACCACAAGGATCCCCCTTTCACCAACCCTCTTCAACCTAATGATGACACCCCAAGCCAAGCTATTAGGTAACCAACAGCTCAACCCATATATATTTGCAGACGATGTCACGATCTACATCCCATTTAAACAAGACCTAAAAGAAATTACTAACGAAATCAACCAAAGCTTCCAAATCATGCACTCCTGGGTGGATGCATTTCAACTGAAACTCAACGCAGAAAAAAACACAATGACTTATAATCACCTCACAATAGAATACACACAAATTCAACACCATAACCACCCCAAACGTTACCCTCCCTGTCTCAGACAACTTGAAAATTCTGGGAGTCACCATTGATTGAAATTTCACACTTGAAAACCATGTGAAGAATACAACTAAAAAAGTGTTCCATGCCATGTGGAAACTCAAAAGAGTAAAGCCCTACTTCCCAAGGGCCATTTTCATGAAACTGGTGCAGTCATTGGTGCTAAGTCATCTAGATTGTTGCAATGCACTCTTTGCTGGCTGCAAAGAACAGATCATCAAAAAAGTTCAAACAGCCCAAAACACAGCAGCCAGACTCATATTTGGGAAAACAAAATATGAAAGCGCTAAACCCCTAAGAAAGAAACTACACTGGCTACCATTGAAAGAACGAACCACATTCAAAATCTGCACAATTGTTCATAAAATCATTTATGGAGATGCCCCGACTTACATGCTAGGCCTCGTAGACCTGCCACCCAGAAATGCTAAGAGATCTACCCGCACCTTTCTTAACCTACACTTCCCCAACTGCAAAGGAATAAAATACAAACTAACACATGCATCTAGCGTCTCTTATATAAGCACGCAGATGTGGAACTCTCTCCCAATAAACCTAAGAACGATCAAAGAACTGACAGATTTCCGCAAATCCCTGAAGACATACCTCTTTAGCAAAGCCTACCACGAAAACCCTTAACTAATGACAACACAATACCTAACCAAAATAGCACAGAATGTATTTTCCAATAATGACTTGTTCAAACCTACCTCTATTCGTTTACCTCTATGTAATACCAATTGTTTTCTCTAACCTGGTATAGTTATGCTATAACAGGTCTCCTGTAAGCCACATTGAGCCTGCAAATAGGTGGGAAAATGTGGGATACAAGTGCAATAAATAAATAAATAAAATTGTACTACTTTTCAGTACTATGTTTCTTCTATCTTGTATTGTGCAAATGTTTTGTATTTACAAACAGGCAGTCATTTACTAAAGATTATTAAATAACCTTTGCACCTTAAATGGATATGCTACCAAAGATATTTACTAGCTGAAAGGGCCCATCATAAATGGGTAGACACTACTTCTCATATACCATACCCTGGCAACACTGTATTGTCTCTTGAGCAGTCCAGTGCTGTACTGTTCCTCCATTGACATGCTGCTGTTTACCAGAGCCTGCTATGCTATGCCACACCACATCTCTCCCAGGCATAAGAGGGTCTACTATGCTGTCTCCTTGCTGTGGCTCTCCTGGGCATTCTGCTGCCACAGGGACCACCTCTTGTGCCATACCATGCCCCACTATGCCACCACTGAATGTCCCTGCACTCTGGCCTCTCTCATTGGCAGCATGCATGCTAGTTGCACAAAGACTGGCTAGTGTACAACACAATATATGCAGGCTGCACATCCACAATGGCCAGCTCAAAGTTGACAAATATGATCGAAAATATATAATATATAGTATATTTGAATTCGATTTGAGATGTATTTTACTCTGAAGATGTTTCTCTTTAACTCCTTTACTTGAAGATATATATTCACTTGTACAGATCTGTCCTTTTCTTTTTCAGTTCAGCAGATGACCTATGCCAATACAGTTTGCCAGAATAAACTTTTCAAGTTTCTGAGGCATATACTTTAAAAACTATGAACACCAGTGACTTTGTAACATGCCCTGGTTCCAAAAGTGGATATGCAGCAAAAATAAAAGCAAAGTAAGTGCATTATCTTTAATTCTAAGTGATTTTGTTAAAAATATATAGAATAGAAAATGATTGTTTTCAATAATGCACTAAAATGAAATCTAAAAATTTACATAGTAACCTATGGAACTTTGTAAGTCTAAGTGCTTTGAAAATGAGCCCCATAGTTTCATAAAAAATAAATAACAAACCAAGCACATAGAAAGGGATCAACAGAGAAAAACTGCCAAGCGATATTTTGGTTATTGTTCCTAAATCTGAGCAAACTTCACCAAGCACTCATGCTCCCATCAGTTAGCCTGGGAAACCAACAGTCAAGTAATTAAAGATAAAGCAGATTCAAAGAATGTTCTGATTTGGAAAATCCACTGGAGAGGACAGGTGACCAGTGCTATCAACAGAATGAGCAGATAAGGGGAATTCAGTTTTCGAAAAAGGTATGTCAGATGGTTTAGCTCTCTTAAATGTAAGTTAGCCAGTAAGAAATAACTGAAAATGGTGGCCAGTTAGCATATATCATGGGGCATATTAACAGATTAAAATGGTCTTGTAATGAGCATACTAATCGTAAGGTCATCATTGGTGCAGTGATCTGACCCTGTAAAATGTTCCTTTACCGAGATGTTTCCTTGCTTTTGTATACATCAGAAAGAAGAGCAACGTAAAGGCCTGTTCAAAAATATTTTTTTTGGGGGGGGGGGGGGGGGGGGGGTGGCAGCAAAGGAATTCATCAGTGACTTTGTGATCAGGGTACGAAAATGAAACTCCAGAACTATTTAAGAATATCAGACATTTGAAATTTTAAAATGATCAAATGCTTCAGAAGGAACCTAAGACTTATGGGGCCGTATGTAATAGACTGTGCTGTCCTTTAGTACAGTGGTTTACTTTTGATTTTCCTGTGCTAGCCTTAATCCTGAGTCAACAAGGGGTTTGGCACAGAAAAATCTGCAGTAAAATCATTGCGCTAAAGACTAGCTCAGGCAGCCTGCATGGAGATACACTGAATTGGGAAAGGGCTTATTTTTGAGGGTGATGGGGGATGGGGATGAGTCCAGTTGTCCTGAATTTATTTTTCTTTAGCACAGAATTTTTGCTTCAGCGCAGGACTGATATAAGAATCGGTATGGGTGGATCAGGGTTATATAAGGTGGTACACCACTTCATCTCGGAGACCTCGTGGCATGTGGGCTAGGTAGCCACCCTTGCCTCAGGCCTACCAGGTCTGGGGCACCATGGGTCAGTGCATCCTGAGCTTGGGCTTCCAGCACAGGTAGGACCTCAGTTACAGAGCCTCCATCCTGCTTGGTCCTCTGTGCACCAAAAGTGCTTCCTTGGTGTGGTGAGGTATCCCGTGGCATCTGTCACCACTGTCATCTTGTAATGCCATTATTTTTTATGCCTTTCTGTCCCCTACCAGTGTGTCTAGATGCACTGCTAGATGTCGGGCATTTCCATTTTACAAGGTACTGGCAGTGCGAGGGATGCTTCTGAAGGCCTCCCCAGACCAGGTAAGTATTATTGGTCCTGGAGGGATCCAGCACCATGAAGGTACTCGTGAGGGTTTTCCTGTGCTGGGTGTCGTGCAAGGATCCTGGAATTTTTGTGATAGGGGTAGGGGGTTGTGAGTGCTTCCAAACTTTTTTTTATTTTCACTTTCTCTGTTCCTGTCAGTGTATGAGCCAGACTCTGCTCATACACTTGACAGGAAGGGAGACATTTTTACTATTTAAATTGAAGTGGCAGTATATACTGTTTGAGTACATGCTTTTTAATGCTGTGGTAAATTTTTATATAAACTAGCAACAAACTGCTACTTTGCCTTTAGGTCCACCGGGAAAAAGGTGTCACTTAATAAAATAGTTACTGTTAAATGAGCCTCAACTGCCCTGGGCTGGCACCAAGCCAAAGCTTGTACACAAACACATAGCTCAATTGTGGATTTCTCTCACAGGCTCTGACCAGTAGATTGCAAAAACATCAGTGGAAAACAACTCTCAGTAACAGAAAAAAAAAACACTAATGAAAAGAACTAATACTCTGGTCATCTTATCAAGAGTAATTTAAAAAAATGTGATGTTCTTTTAACCGTGTCACAAAAAAAATTATAACATTCAAAAATCTAACACTCAATGAATATTGTCCCCCCACAGTCTACCTCGGTATCATCTGATGGAAAACATGGCAGCCAGATATAATCAACTCTTTTTTTCTAATTAGCGTGAGATTGGTTCTTCGGTGTAAATTTTTTCTTTGATTGGGGAAAAACACGCTGGCTTTAATTATATCTGGCTGCTATGTTTTGCTCACCTATTATCAGACATAATTCTGTTGTGTGCATTTGTCAGTTTTATCTCCATTCATACACACCAACCCTTTTTCTCCCCTATCCCCATCTACCCAGGCTTATTTTACGTCACTATTTTAGTGCATCTTGTGATTTACTTCCATATTTAGGCAGTATCTTTTACAGTAGCCAGCTTCTTTTCCCTGAACTTGGTAAATGGAATCAGTCTTTTGAAACCTGGTCAGACATGCATTTAAATAGTCAAATTAAAAGGTATTGCCTACATTTTGTTTTTGTTAACTTTTATATCAATACAGCCAAGTGGACTAACGGAGCAACCACACCACGTTACTTTTAAACAGGTAACACTGAAGGCAACAAGTCCATGTCATTCTTACTGATTTGTCATACTATAGATAAAACTTTATTATTACTGATAGACTTTTAAATTCTGTAGGCACTTAAGAGAACTGCACTTGGAAACGGTACAACTAGAGCTAGAAAACCAGGAAATGGAGGAGAAACTGATACAACTACGTCGAAGTATGAGCAGAGAAAAAGAAGAGAGAGAGTAAGGCTAACTTAATATTTACATTTAAAAAATGATTTATTCTTTTTATAAACTGAAACAAGTAGATTAAGCTATTTATTATAAGTACCATAAAGCCCATTGATGGCTAATAAGTCAGTTTCTTTGGCCCCAATTTGCTGTAAAATTAAAGTAGAACCTACTAGTCCTGCTGTAATGTTACCTTATACTTGGGCAAATATATATGACTAGTAAAAAAGCCCCGTTTCTGATGCAAATGAAACGGGGGCTAGCAAGGTTTTCTTTGTGCATGTGGGAGTGTGTGTGTCCCTGCCCTCTGCCCTCTCTCTCCCTTCCCCTGTGCCGTCTGTCCCCTCCCCCCTCGGAGTCGAGTCCTTCAGTGTTAAGTTTCTTGCTGTGCTGTGTTTGTGTTACAGAGATAGTGAGGGCTTCTGCCCTCTCTCCCCTCCCCCCTCTGAGTCCTTCACTGTTACAGAGAGAGCGATTTGATTTCGTGCTTTGCTGTGTTTTCCTTCACTGTTTGTGTTACAGAGAGAGCAAGGGCGGGGCAGACACTCATGGGGAAACCGGATATCTCTCCCCCTTCACACTTCCAGCTGGAGGCTTCATTTAGAACGTTGGTGGTGCCTTTTATATATAGAGATAATGTACAGGCCTAAAATGCTATTCAAGGTTCTGTGTGTTTTGGATGAGCTAGGATGGGGCAGAGGAGACAGACTTGGGGGCAGAAGCTTTGCTGTTATCAACTCCAAAATGGATTAATGTGGTCTTCCTGATGTCTGTTGTGTGTTGTGCCTGCTTTCTTTGGCTGCTGATGTCAAGCACCCCCCCCCCCCCCATTGTTAGTGATGTTCTCATTAGGGGACACAGCCTAGTTTTTGTTTTGTTTTTATTTTGATTTATAAGAATTTTTAAATTACGTATTTCAAGAGTAACGCTTGACAGAAAACAAAGGTACTATAAAGCAAAACAGGAAAACATTCCCAAGAACAAAACCAAACCCATATTCAGTCCTCAAATCAGAGTGAGGGAGCGAAAGAAAATGGGGGTTCAAATATTGAGCTGGTTGCTGAGTGGTAATAGTAATGCTTATCAATGACAGTAACGCTATATCTGCAGTAAAACACATTTCAAAGAAAATGAACTTTTCTAAACATTCGGCAACGCTGGTAATTGGAGAGTAAAACCAGTACTAGGTGGACTTTTACGGTCTGCGCCCTGATCATGGCTGAATAGATATGGATAGGCTGGCGTGTAAATTTTTAGGGGCTTCGACGTTAGCTTCAGAACTTTTAGTACAAGAACAGTGCTGGGCAGACTTTTACAGTCTGTACCCTGAGAAAGGCAGGGACAAATCAAACTCGGGTATACATTTAAAGTAGCACATACCATGTAAAATGAGTTTATGTTGTTGGGCAGACTGGACGGACCCGTTCAGGTCTTTATCTGCCGTCATTTACTATATGTTATTCCTCTGCCAAACTGACAATATAGAAAAAACTTTGCAAAACAAAATATATTGTCTGGTTGGCAGAGGAATGTTTAGAAAAGTTCATTTTCTTTGAAATGTGGTTCACTGCAGATAGTTCTTGTTTTCTTGAAATGTGATGTCCTGTAGATAGTATTCATGCTTCGCAGGGCAGAGCACTGGTGATGACTGAGCAGGGTAAAGTTAGGGTTTATTGATCCTGGCAATGCAGGGATTCATTATGGACAATTAACAATATCCATTGTAGGTAGGAAGCAAAATTTCATAATTGTTGATGTAGGCCATTAGATGTGGTGGTTGATTGGAGAGGTGGCCCAGCTGATAAGACTCACTGCTCATAGGATTTACCTGCTACATGAGGGGGCTGATGCTGAGTCTATTCAAAAGTCAGCACGTACTATGCCTGATTGAAGTGCTTGATAGAGCTCATACCCAGTATTGGTGGTTGCTGAAGGGTGTGTCAAGGAGTGGCACTGCTATTTAGATGCACTGGGTGAAGACTTTTCTATCAACAGGCAGGGCTTTTTTTGAGGGGGAACTTGGGGGTACTGAGTACCGGCATCTTTTCCATTGTCTGCTAAAATTGACCCATGGTCCCCAAGTTTTAATGAAAGAGCTCAGGCTCTACATACCAATTCTGTCTTGCCATAGATTCTGTGACTGGTTGCAGGGGGCTATTGTGCGGTGGGTTCCTCAGTGATTACCCCACCTCTGAAGGGTGGCCTGACATTTGAGTACCGGCACCGTCAACAGGACAATACTATTGAGGGTACTGCTAGTTGTAAATCAGGTGAATCTTTGCAGGAGGAGACCAACTTCATGGCAATGTCTATTTTTTCAAGGAACTTATGTCAGAATACTGACTGGGTAGGGCCCTCTGTGACTCCTCCTTTTAAGTCTTCTTGGCTGAGCATCTACTTTATGGCCATCTTGGAAGAAGATCTTTGTCTTCTGTATTTGTGGGAATCACTAGGACCAGTGCTAGCTCTGCTGCATAATTCATTCCGACATTGGATCCAGGGTGCATGACTTGGGCATTCTTCCCACAGATGTGGAAGGTGTTCAATGGACAGTTCAGAGGCTCAGGGGCCACACGCGCCTGAAGGTTTGCTCTTCTGACTGCTCCATTAAAGAGCAGCGAGAGTTGGCCCACATGAAGTATAACATTGGCTCCCTTTGCCAGAAATAAGGGACACAAATCACACATTTTTTCGGCTTAGACTAGGGGTGAGCCTGGGGGCATTCTTTAAAATTATTGGTTGTTCTCCCAAGCTAGGTCTGCTAAGCAAGACGGCAATGATGACAATACACAATCCAGAGTGGGTTTTGATCTTCTTGAAAAGAAATCCAGAATACTATGCCTCTGTATGGACAAGAGACAGAGCTTGAATCTGTGGACTAAGGGGCTCATTACAGTCCCTTGTGGTCTTGTAAGGAAGTCTGCCATATGAGAGTCCTAACCGGGTTCCTTAGCCATGGCTGTGGGTTTGGTCAGGGCTTCCTTGGCCTTGCAGGTCAGGGCCTGGATGGCACCCTGTCTTTTGGCAGGGAGTTCCATAATGTGCAGCCCCTTTTGAGATACTCCTTTGCAGATGAAGGAAGATATGCATTGTAAAAGATGTGATTCTAAAAGTATTAAGGACCAGATAAACTATAAATTCTGGTATATCCTATTTTATGCTTATCAAAAAACAATTTCCATTACGTAGCTTGCCACTATTCCAGAACATATGGGATAGTTATGTAACAGCTCAGTTTTTGGTTCTTTATCTCCACCTGCTGGTTGATGGACGCATCTCTCTTGGCATTCAGTCTAGTTCCTGTGTGTGTGTGTGTGTCAGCCTCTGGTTCTGAATGATTTGCTCCTGGTCCCCAGTTGAGCTTTGTGGGTGGCTAGAGACGTGTCTAGAGGTCTTAAGATCCCTGTCTTTGGTGTCCCTCAAGTTTACTTCTCCCCTCCCTTCACCTCTCCCCTGTTTCCTATGGAACTGTCCTTTTCCAGCACAGCAACCTTAAATTAAAAAAAAAGAAAAGAGGTTTGTTGAAGAGCGTGGGACAGAGTATCAGTCCGATTCTTTCTCATGTGGGCTAAGACTTGTGGAGACTGTGAGCTTGGGGGGAGCAGCCAGCAGCAGTAAATCTGACTAAAGTTTGTCTCAAAACTGCTTGGAGGGCTGCAAGTTCTACTAGGTGCAGGGGAGGGATACTGACTTGCCATTTGGGACTACATTGTGTTGTGCATGTTCCAGTCGGGGTGAATGACGACTCCTGCGGAGGCAGTTAAGTGGTTTTCCCCACTGTGGTACTCAATGGCTGGCGGGGTATTGCAGTTCATGCAAACCAGGAATCCTGTGGGATGTGGGGGAAATGGTTGGTGGAGAGGACAGACGAGAAATGCTGGACATGGGTGGTGGGGAGGGGAAAATGCTGGACATGAATGCAAGGGATGTGAGAGAGGAGAAATGCTGGACATGGAGGGGAGGAAAAAGAAAAGAAGATGCACATGGATGGTGATGAGCAAAAGGGAAGAGAGGAGAAAAACTGCACATGGATGGAGAAAATAGGCAAAAGCTGGATCCACGTTATACCTCCTCCAGTCAATTCCACGGAGGAGGACCCAGCTTTTACTTATGGATGTAGGGCAAGAAATGAAGAAGAAAGGAGGAAAGTAAAGAAATAAATGGAGAGCCCTGGAAACGGAGTTAAGAGAACAGATAGAGAGCAGCAGAATCAGAGACTGGGACCAATATGGATAGAAAAACAAAGTCACCAGACAACAAAGGTAGAAAAGATCAACACGAACATACCTAAATCTCCACCACCCAAGCTGCAAAGGATTAAAATACAAATCAACCTATGCATCCAGCTTCTCCTACATAAGCACACAACTATGGAACGCACTACCATACGCCGTGAAAACAACATATGACCACCTAAACTTCAAAAAACTCCTAAAAACTGACCTGTTCAAAAAGGCATACCCCAACGATCCAACTTAAATGCCTTAACCCTGCAACACAGCAAAATAAAAGCTCGTACTGGACATAAAGTAACTCTTCCTTCTTATGATTCCCAATGTGTCTGTCACACATGAACTTTACCATAACCTCACTCTGTATTTGTTCATATCGGTACTGGCGATCGTCTCTACAGTACTATGTAAGCCACATTGAGCCTGCAAATAGGTGGGAAAATGTGGGATACAAATGCAACAAATAAATAAAATTTTATTTTCATTTTAGTGTTTGGAATATGTCCAATTTGAGAATTGACATCTGCTGTCTTATTTTGCACTGGGTATGCTGGAGCTGTAACAGCTTACAGAAATTATTTATGATGAAAATAAAGTACAAGTTATTTTTTTCTCCTATACTGGTATAATATTTTCAGTGATGCCTGTTTATATGCACCATGGCTGGTATAAGGGGTGTGGTTAATGTGGGTGTGGCTATCATGGGGTGGAGCCATAGGTGGTGACCCACTCATAATGAGTACTAGTACCTTTTTTTGTACAAAAAAAGCATTGCAACTATCCTACAGGTTCTGGAATAATGGGAATGGGTAATGGGTAGAAAATTAACAGGTAAGACCTAATTTCTTCTTAATGAACTCTCAGAATGACAAGTTGTTTCTCTAATTTGAAATACCCATTATGACAGTGCAGTTGTTAAGAAGATAAATTTAAAAGTTTTGCTTTGAAGGAAGTTTCTACTGACCATTAGAAGTATTTGAAAAAGTACTTCACAAGTAAGGTGGATTAAAAAGTACCTTGCTGTAGATTAAATAGCAGCAACTGACAAGCGTTCTTACAAAGAGAGCAGTGGTAGCAGTTGATGATTTAGAAAAGATTTTGCTCTGTTAGATTATGTGGGAACAACCTTTTCTAAATCAGATATGTGGATAACATTGATAGTCAAGGACACTAAAGCCCTTTGAAATTGACATAATCTTAGATTCATCTTATCAGTCATACAGTATTTGGAATATAATCTGGCAATGTTCTGTTAGGAGGTTTCCTCAAAAGGTACCTAGAAATAAGGGCCAGCAAGCAAGTTGTAGGTAGTATATTTTTTACTGGACTAGTATATAAGGCATGTGGCAAGATTTAAAGAGTTATTCTTCCTTCTCAAAGCTAATCACAAATGTGTTAAGTTTGGTTTCAACACCCGCCCCCGCCCCCCCCCCCCCCCCCCCCCCCAAACCCTAGCATTTAGTTTGTTGGTATTTTTTCCTCCGTGGCCAAGTAGATTTTAATCCATAGAAAATAAAGAACATTTTTGGAAACATATAGAGGGGCATAATCGAACGAAAACGTCTATCTCCATGGGCGTTTATCTCCGAGAACGGGTCCGTGAAGGGGCGGACCGAACCGTATTTTTGAAAAAAATAGACGTCCATGTTTTATTCGACAATTTGTGAGCTGGGCGTTTTTGTTTTTCAGTGATAATGGAAAATGAAAGCGCCCAGCTCAAAAACGAATAAATCCAAGGCATTTGTTCGTGGGAGGGGCCAGGAGTCGTAGTGCACTGGTCCCCCTCACATACCAGGACACCAACCGGGCACCCTAGGGGGCACTTTTACAAAAACAAAAAAAAAAGGTAAAAGAGCTCCCAGGTGCATAGCACCCTTCCCTTGTGTGTTGAGCCCCTCAAAACCCACTGCCCACAAGTCTACACCATTACTATAGCCCTAAGGGGTGAAGGGGGGCACCTACATGTGGGTACAGTGGGTTTGGGGGGGTTGGATGACTAAGCATTAAGCAGCACAATTGTAACAGGTAGGGGGGGATGGGCCTGGGTCCACCTGCATGAAGTCCACTGCACCCCCTAACAACTGCTCCAGGGACCTGCATACTGCTGCCAGGGAGGTGGGTATGACATTTGAGGGTGAAAATAAAAAGTTGTGAAACATCATTTTTTTGTGGTGGGAGGGGGTTAGTGACCACTGGGGGAGTCAGGGGAGGTCATCCCCGATTCCCTCTGGTGGTCATCTGGTCATTTAGGGCACTTTTTGGGGCCTTAGTCGTGAAAAAACAGGGTCCAGGAAAAGTGCCCTAAATTCTAGCTACAAACGCATACTTTTTTTCCATTATCGGCGAAAGGCGCCCATCTCTGTTCGGGTGATAACCATGCCCCAGTCCCGCCTTCACCACGCCTCTGACACGCCCCCGTCAACTTTGTACGCTTCCGCGATGGAGTGCAGTTGAAAACGTCCAAGTTCGGCTTTCGATTATACCGCGTTATTCGTTTTTGTGAGATAAACGCCTATCTCCCGATTTAGGTCGCAATATAGGCATTTTTGTCTTTCGATTATAAGCTGGACAGTATGTGATGGAAAAAGCTCCGGAGCATGTGTTTATAGCTTAATATTTGAGTTATGAGATCTTGTGTTTCAAGTTGAAAAAGAAAGCATCAATATGTTTTCATTGTCAGAAAACGATTTGAGATCTTGCTTACATTTATTATGCATTTTAGGCGATCAAATGGCTGTCACTGGAAATCTGGACAAGCAGCCAGTGTGAGTAATCAAACTCAAGCACGAATACAAAATAAGGAAAATTCTGGGAAGGTAAGGGAATATGCAGTGTGTTAGAAAGCGTGCTGATATTCAAGGTTTATGCATTAATCTAATCCTTTGAGATTTAAATTTATTTTTAAACTGCATGCATTGTTTTGGTAACAATGTTACAGTATTAAGTATTCTTGTTATTGCATATACATTTTCCTTTTTTGTTGGAATACGAACAGAATGAAATGCATAATGGCTAGACGCAGAATAGCATATATGAAAGTAATGCACACAGCCGCTCAGGTTTAAGAGTGTCAGAAATGTTTAAAATAAATAACAGTACAGTACTGTAAAAAAAGAAAAAATATAGATAATATTTGTTTCTGAATAAACAAAATGTTTGCCCTATTTTCTTAGAATTTTGCTGAGATTGGAATCTGCTATTCTGGTAAAATAAATGTAAATGCAGGTTCAAAATAAAAATGGTTAATTATAGAAATAGAAATAAAAATAAGAGGTAAGGTACAAATATGGTGTTGAGTTATATCATAGTAGTTACATTACATCTTAATTGTCCAAGTGAAATTTAACAAGAAACATTCAAGCGTCCTTAACATCCCAGCCACACCAGTCTGGAGAAGTAGGATATCCTATGAGCATATGCAGGTAGACAGCTGAAATTTTCATTGGTATCTTTGGGATATAGGCTGGTGCTGTTTGGGAATTTTCTAGCGTTTCTCTACTGGAGTAGATAAGGGTATTTTAGGCTGGTGCTAGTCCTAGGCTTAGCTGTCTGGTGCACAGGTCCTTTAGCCTGTGGAACCTTCTACCATGTATTTATAATTTGGGCAGTTCTTTCCAGTGTGCAGCACTTTGCAGTTTTGACATTAAATTATCATCTGCCATCTGGATGCCCAGTCCTCCAGCCTCCCAAGACAGTCCGCATGCAATTTAAAAACTTCTTCAACTTGTTTTGTGATGTGCAGATTTGATCATTTCACTTGCCATTCCCATTTCCACCATTCATACACCTCCCAATACAAATGCATATACAGTCTGTTTTTGCTATCCGCATGTTTGGTACTCACGGATGTGCTTATTCATGCAAAATAAAGAATAACCCATTTTAGCTATTCACGGGCATTTTCACTTATTCACGGCCGTGAACAGTGTAGTGGAAGTGAAAGTGTGTTCCCATGAGGATGAAGATATTCTTAGAGCTGTCTGTGAGTATTATTACACCAAGACTGTATATGCTTTACCTTTATTTATAAAAAGTGTATAAAATACATTTATAAAATGCACAATATAATAAGTAAGCTGTTCTTTGCAAGAAGTGTACAGAAAATGATGAGTTTATTCTGTAAAGTGTACAGTGAACAGGGTTGCACAAGATCAGTGGTACCATATTCGCGTTTTCTAGGAACCTAACCCCAGTGAATAGCAAGAACAGACTGTAGCATTCCACCGTTTACCTTCCTCCATTTAGAGACATGGCCATTAACTCTATTTTCTATCTTTTAACCTGTTCCCAGTCTGCCATAGAACATCGCCTCTTATCTCGTGACTTTTTAATTTTCTCAGGAGTCTCATGAGGGACTTTGTCAAAAGCTTTCTGAAAATCTTGATAACACTACATCAGTGAAAAGGAAATATTGTTACAAGGCAATTGCTGCCATAGATAATTAATAGTACAGTAGTAAATGAGGAACTATCCCCTTGAAAGATTTTATGTATTTTCAATGCAGGCTTCTTCAGGAAGGATCAGACTGAAGATATTCAGAGACCATGTGCAAGGTAAATTAGTGTTTTTTTTCACTCTATTTCCTTATAGTTTATAACTTAACATATTTTGTTTTGCTGAAGACATTTTTATTATATTGCTTTTGAGATGCACTTATTCTTGTGGTGAGTAGTTTCATAACAGTATACCTATGCCAAAATTCCAAAATAGTGTCTCTTTTGTAAAGGCAACTTAGGTGCCTTTGCACATTTTATAAACAAAAACAACTAAGGCACCTTGACTTTAAATGCTGGATATGTACAATGACAATGTAGGGTGTCTACTATACTTCACAGACCTCTTTATACTCCAGAGAAATAAAACACCGTTCAAGGGTTGGCCGATGAACCTCAGCTGTCTCCTTGTACACAGTGTATAGGTCTAGTCAGCATAGGGGTTCTCTTCCGACATGGCACATGTTTCACTGTATTGCTTTATCGAGGAAGCCCCCTAAATATCAGCCAACTAGACCTATACAATAACATTTCAAAGATGAGTATATTAAGAATATAGTAACATAGTGAGATGAAACATTGAAAACGTTTTTCATGATTATCAAGAGTGAGTAAAATTAAATTAACACGGGAAAGTGGTGGTGGCTAAAGAACCGGTGAGGATTGGAATATGTAAGTCACTGTGTATAAGGAGACTAAACACAGTGCGTTATCGCTGAGGTTCATCGGCCAACCCTTCAACGTTGTTTTATTTCTCTGGTGTATAAGGAGGTCTGTGAAGTATGGTAGACACCCTATATTGTTGTCCTGTTATAAAATATGCATGCCAGACTATCTGTAGTAATACACTATTTCTCACACACAGTTTACTTCCAACTCTCTTCCCTCTGCAGAACTTTAAGAACAAAAAAGGAAAAGGAGGGGTGTTTTGTTTTTGGCTGCCTTAACTTTATTCCCTTTCTGAGGAACTAAAGTAACTTAGTAAAAAAAAAAAAAAAAAAAGCAGACTAGAGCAGGGGATTAAATTTCAGTGTCAGCTTTCCCTACCTGGTCAGAACCTGAGGAAATCCAGGTTCTTTTTAATTTGGCTGTGGCGTGGATGGATGAGGGGGGGAGCCTCCTGGAACAGCAGCTGTATTTAGTCATGCTGAGTTTGGCATCCTACTGGCCAGCAGGCACTGTGGGGCTTATGGGAGTCAGTGTTTTAAGTATGGTCACTTGCTATTTCTCCACATGTGATGGCAGAGCTTCGGGGAGCTTTTGGGTGGATTAGGAAATCCCCTATAGCCACCTGCTTTAGAGTGGCAGTTTTCAGGAGATGCCTCTCTTCTGCCTTGGGTTTCTCAGTTTTTGGCAGGAATGGTGACTGTTTTGAAGTCAGACCACAGTTCCTTGATCAGGTGCTCCCTCGTTGCATCATGGGAGAGGTACCTGTAGGGGGGTGGGGTCCACTGGAGGGGGCCCATGTTAGTTTGGAGGCCATAGTTGTTTCAGTCACTCTTGAAGTGTCTTAGATAGGCTCTTATTGGTCAGCAGGCTCTTGCTTTGAATGGGTCCTATGTGTTTTATGGCCTTTTATTAGTGCCCAGGGTCCTATTTATGGACTTTATGCTCAGGGAAAGTGGCCTAGGTCATACAGATGTGGGTCTGGAGGCTGTTGTGCACTCTCTCTCCCTTTGTTGTGCCTGGATGTTAATGGGCTTTCCTTGGGAGATTCCTCACAGGAGTCGGTATAACTGTCACTAGTAGAAGGGGACAACTCCCCAGTAATCTGCTTGTTTCTTCAGGAGGAGTTGCCATCTTATTGATCAGGTTGTCTCCAACCTCATCTCTGTTTTCACAGCGACAGACCTCTGATTGGGATCCTATGTTGGAGGGTTGTGTTTGAGACTTGAGCAAGTCTGCTAAGGCTTTTCCTTTTCAGAGTCATGATGCAGATGGTCTTTGTGGAATGGGAAGTTCTAGATTTGGTCCTGAGGCCTCCAAGTTGTACCTTCTTCCCCAGGCACGCTTAGATTGTTGTTTTAGAGATCCTAAAGTGAATGACTTGACAGAGGTGGTGACCAAAAGAACCACTACTCCAGTAAGAGGGTCTGAGAACAGGAAGATGAACCTGCTCCTTAAATATGCCTTCAGTGCTGTGGCCCTTTGTGTCCAGATGGCTGGCTGTGGAGGCTCTGTAGTATGGGCCATGGTACACTGGGTTCAGCACTCCCAGTCTCACTGGAGGTAACTTCTGGAATCAGATGTGGCTTTTTTCCTGATGTATTTATGATTTGATTCACATTTGCTGTATGGGTTGATGCAAAGTTTGACTCTTAGTTTGCTTAAAGTACAAGTGGCAGTCTCTTGTTTGAGGGACAAGATTCTTAAATTCTCCATAGCATCCCAATCAGATGTATGCTATGTGTGTTTTTTTATTTTTAACAGGTAGTCAAATATTTGTCTTCCTATCAGAATGTCCTTACTACAGTATCTTAATTTGGCATTACCGGCCTTAGCGATACCTCTGTTTGAACCGCTCTGTTGGGCTTCCTTGAAGGATTTTTCTATCAAGATGGTAATACTGGTAGCAATCGGTTCATCTAGGAGGGTTTTGGAGTTGCAAGCCCTTTCATGTAGCTATGCTTAGCTGTCTTAATGTAAGAATAGCTATACTGGGTCAGATCAATGGCCATCTAGCCTAATATCCTGTTTCCAACAGTGGCCAATCCAAGTCACAAGTACCTGGCAGAAATCCAACTAGTAGCAACATTGTATACTATCAAACCCAGGGCGAGCAGTGGCTTTCCCATGTTGTCTCAATAGCAGACTATGGACACTTCCTCCAGGAAATTGCCCTAACCTTTTTAAAATCCAGATAAGCTAATTGCTGTTACCACATCCTCCGGCAATGAATTCCAAAGCTTAACTATTCTCTGAGTGAAGAAAATATTTTCTCCTATTTGTATTAAAAGTGTTTCCTTGTGACTTCATTGAGTGTCTCTTCGTCTTTATACTTTTTGAAAGAGTGAAAAACCGATTCACTTCTACTCTTTCTACACCGCTCAGGATTTTGTAGACCTCAGTCATATCTCCCTTCAGCCATCTCTTTTCCAAGCTGAAGAGCCCTAACCTCTTTAGCCTTTCCTCGTATGAGAGAAGTTCCATCCCCTTTATCATTTTGGTCGCTCTTCTTTGAACCATTTCTAACTGCACTGTATCTTTTTTGAGATAACGGTGACCAGAACTGAATGCAGTACTCAAGGTGAGTTCGCATCACGGAGTGATACAGAGGCATTTTTGGATGCTGCTGCCGCCACACACTAGACAGATTATTTCAGCATATTGTCTACAACGATACCTAGATCTTTTTCTTGGGTGCAGACCCCCAAGGGTGGACCCTTGCATCAGGTAACTATATGATTCGGATTATTCTTCCCAATTTGCATCACTTTGCATTTGTCCACATTAAATTTCATCTGCCATTTGGATTCTGAGCCTTCCAATTTCTTAAGGTTTTCCTGCAATTTTTCACAGTCCCACATATGTGTTAACCTTGAATAGTTTGTCATCTGCAAATTTAATCACCTCACTTGTTCCAATTTCTAGATCATTTATAAATAAGTTAAATAGTACCAAGCACAGTACAGATCTGTGCGGCACTCCACTATTCACCCATTGAGAGAAACGGCCATTTAACCCCTATCCTTTGTTTTCTGTCCAATAACTAAATCTTAATCCACAACAGAACATTGCCTCCTATCCCATGACTCTTTAATTGGCTCACCATTATGTACATGTTTATTCACACCTTCAAAGAAATGAAGCAAATTGGTGAGGCGAGACTTCCCTTGGCTGAATCCATGTTCCATTAAACCATGTTTATCTGTGTTCCATAATGTTATTCTTTATAATAGTTTCCACTATTTTACCTGGCAGTGACTTCCGACTTGCTGTTCTGTAATTTCCCGGATCACCTTTGGAACACTTTTTTAAAACTGGCGTTATATTGGCCACCCTTCAGTCTTCAGGTATTACTGAAGATTTTAATGGCAGGTTAAGGATTACTAACAGCAGAGCAGCAGTTTCATGTTTGAGTTCTGTCAGTACCCTTGGATATATGCCATCCAGTCCCGGTGATTTACTATTCTTACAATCAGATCTCTTACATATTCTTCCATAAAGACTGAAGCAAAGAATTCATTGTCTGTCCGCTATGGCGTTGTCCGCCCTGAGTGTCCCATTTGCTCCTTCATAATCTAACAGTACCATGGATTCTTTCACAGGCTTTCTGCTTTTGATGTACTTAAAAAAGTTATTACTGTGAGTTTTTGCCTTTGCGGCAAGTTTCTCTTCATATTCTCTTCTTTATCAGTGCTTTGCATCTAACTTGCTAGTGCTTATGTTGCTTCTTATTTTCTTCATTTGTGTCCTTTTTCCATTCTTTAAAGGATGTTCTTTCAGCTAAAATAGCCTCTTTCACTTCTCCTTTTAACCATGGGTGTTCTTCGTGGATTTGTATAGTTTGTACTTTGTACCAAAGGTAGTATATCTGTTTCTGTGAATCAAGTGGTTTCTCTTCTTTCCTTCCAGAAGATTTTGAAGCAAGGTCGGGTATGACTCTGCATAAGCCAGTCATTTGTGTGGCTCTCATGTATTATCTGGAGGTTACTAATTGCTTTTTGGAATACAGGAAGCCAATGCTAAACCAGTCAAGATTAGTGGGATATATCAAAGTCTTTTTCTCAGGGTGTGGGAAGACACAGCCCCCTCCAAATGGTCCACTATCACTTCTGGCCCAGATATCAACCATACATGAAAGAATGAAGAAAAGACCAAGTTGCTGCTCTACAAATATCCCCCAGAATCACTACTCAGGCTTCTGTCCAACAAGCTGCATGAGCTTTTGTTGAATGGAGACATTGTGGAAATACCTTCTGGTTAAGAAAATACGCTGCTTCAATTGCTGCCAGCAACACCTTAGAGGCTGCCTGCCCTTTTACATATGGACCATGTATCATGAATTTATGTAACCCACTAAATTGAAGTTGGGGATATAAATCCCTGGCGTATAGCATAGAAGGACAGATTTACTCTTATCTGACAATTTCCTTGAGCCCTGTTATAGCAGTCCAAGACCCACACTGGAAGAGTGAAGGATTCAAGATATCCTTTGGCCTCTGCCTATCACTAAATTATAGTTGAAACTATAGTTGTTCTGCAGAGGTTTCCTGGAAGGGGATGATTGTTTTGTTGTCAAATATTTTCAACTGTTTTGTTTCTACTGTTGATAGGTTTTGCATTACCATACTGACAGGTTCCTGACTGCACCACCACTTTTTACCAGTGATGTTACTAGAATCTTCAACTTCTGTGTCTCCCATCTTCTGGCAAAGGGACATAATCCACTAGTTGGGGCTGGTTGTAGGACACGAGGAAAGGAAATTATCATATAAGAATAAATTTCCCTGTAAAGTCAATCCCCTGGAGTCTAAATTACTGGTTTTTAATCCATTCCATTTTTAATCTAGTAACCTACTCCAGGATTCACTTATACAGTGGTCTACAAAGTCAAAAAAAAAAAAAATGAGGGGGGAAGGGACAAAGAACTCGGGAATACACAAAAGGTTAACTATATTACAATAGATTCCAATAAATACAAAAGTTTACAAATGAAAAATTAATGTATGTAAAACACATTAGAAGAGAAGGGAGTGAGAACACAACACTAGTGAAGCTGCTTCAACAAGGAAATAACTACAATCCAGCCAAAAAATTTAATCTGAACTATGGGGGAAAGCCTGGGAAAAATGAGTTTTGAGTATAGCCTTTAACTTCTTGAGTGAAGGCTCCAACCTAAGGGCGAGAGGAATGGAGTTTCACAGGGTAGAGGCAAGAACATTGAAAGTAGAAGATTTGGCAAAGTGAGACTGGATTTCAGGTTGATAGATTGAACGAACCCTGCACAGTGGAGTATAGGGAGTCAAATGACTCAGAAGAAAATATGGCGAACTAGTCTGCATAATGTGGTGGGCCAAAAATAGGGATTGGAAGGTTATATGAAAAGAATTAGGGAGCCAGTGTTCTACCACAAAAAGCAAGATAACTTGTAATTTTTTGCACCATATATTTCCGAAGTGTTTTGAACAATCTGTAATCTCTGTAGAAATTGGGATAGACCACTAAGAAGGGAATTACAATAATTGATTCTAGAAATCACTAAAGAGTGAACAAAGGGACGAAGTGTCAAACAGTGAGCTTGCTGAAGCATACGGAATGACTTCTGCACTAAAGTAGGAATATGAGTGTCCACGGAGGTGCATGCAAGCTCATACGTCCTTATCATGGTAGAATGGTACATACAAGTGGGTTATGCTCCTCGACCAGCAGATGGAGGCAGAGAACTTTAAATTTTAGTGATGTCATCAGTATGAGGAGTTTTCTGTTGTCAGTTTATCAGGGTCAAAGGGCAACACTGTTGTTCTTCAGAGGTTCGTCAGGTGGTTGTTTACTATCGGGAATGGGTGTTGCTGTGCCAGCAGTGCAGGGATAGCTGCCTTCTCTTCTCTGGTGCTGTTTCGGTGGGGCTTCCATTAGTTCTGTCCATTTTGGCAGGATTATTTTTTGCATCTGCAGCATATGGCCTGGGCATATTTCCTTTTGGTTCTAGAAACTGACTCGGATGAGGTGCATTTCAGGGTTTCAGATCCTTTGGGTCAGAGTCCTTATTGGTGGTACTGCAGATTCGAAGTCCCAGGATCCAGTCCCACATGATCCTGTTTTGGAAGCCTCTTACTATTCCATTAATTGTTTTGGTGAACAGAGTAGTCATGGTAAGTCCTTCTTGTTTTAATCACAGATAAGGGTTGGTTGTAGCCTGGTTCATTACTTTGGATGTGAGCACAGAGGATTTTCCTTAATCCATGTTTTCCCTTAGCATCCCTCTGGACCGTCCCAGAAAAATGCTGATGGGTTCTGCATTCCTTCCAGCAGGTGGAGACCGAGAATTCTGACTCTTGTGAGAACCAGTAAGAGCCCTAGCTAGCTATAGTAAGATCCAGTAGTCTCCAGCAGGTGGAAGGTGGTGAGCCCTTCAGTCTCTTAACTCTTACTTAATATTTCACTATTTTCTACCATATTGTTTCTGCTATGTGTTCTTCTGTGCAACGTTTACAAAAAAAAAGCAAGCTTTATAACAGAGGCTGAGGCCTGTGGGAGTTCTCTATAGCCTCGGGGTGCTACACTCAGGTGGCTGAGTCACTCCTCCCACAACTTCCTCTCAACTTATTGACTTGATGCTCTTTGTAAAAAAAAAAAAAAAACCAACAAAAAAACCCAACAACAACAAAAAAACACACTAACCCCCTTCGAGGGAAGGAGCAGGAGCTCAGTTTTCAGGTTTGCCATATCTTTTATTGCAGCAGTAATTAGTTCTTTTTTGGAGCCATTTTTTTCTTGTGTTTAAAAAAGGGCATGCTCTAAAATCATGGCGAAGTTGTGGCGATGTGTACTATGCCAGTGCAAGGGGCATCTGGCATTTCAGATTTGGTCTGCTAAGGAGGTTCTGCCTACCTTTTCAAAGTCGGGACTGGTATCGGGAGCCGTGTTTCCTCCTCCAGCACAAACAGCTGTTCAGTCTCTGGCTCCAATTTTGGTGGGAAGCGCCACCATTTTGCAGCCACAGTCCTCAACTTCAGACCTCTCATCTGTACTACTACTACTACTTAACATTTCTAGAGCGCTACTAGGGTTATGCAGCGCTGTACAAAATAAACAAAGAAGGACGGTCCCTGCTCAAAGGAGCTTACAATCTAAAGAACGAAATGTCAAGTCGGGCAGTCTAGATTTCCTGGGTAGAGGTGTAGAGGTTAGGTGCCGAAGGCGACGTTGAAGAGGTGGGCTTTAAGCAGAGATTTGAAGATGGGCAGGGAGGGGGCCTGGCGTATGGCCTCGGGGAGTTTGTTCCACGCGTTGGGTGAGGCGAGACAAAGGGCGGAGCCTGGAGTTGGCGGTGGTGGAGAAGGGTACTGAAAGGAGGGATTTGTCTTGAGAGTGGAGGTTACGGGTAGGAACGTAAGGGGAGATGAGGGTTGAGAGGTAAGGAGGGGCTGCAGATCGAGTACATTTGTAGGTTAGTAGCAGAAGCTTGAATTGAATGCGGTACCTGATCGGAAGCCAATGAAGTGACTTGAGGAGAGGGGTGATATGAGTGTATCGGTTCGGGCGGAAGATAAGACGTGCAGCAGAGTTCTGAACGGACTGAAGGGGGGATAGGTGGCTAAGTGGGAGACCAGTGAGGAGTAGGTTGCAGTAGTCAAGGCGAGAGGTAACGAGAGCGTGGATGAGAGTTCGGGTGGTGTGCTCAGAGAGGAAAGGGCGGATTTTGCTAATGTTATAGAGGAAGAAGCGACAGGTCTTGGCTATCTGTTGGATATGCGCAGAGAAGGAGAGGGAGGAGTCGAAGATGACACCGAGGTTGCGGGCAGATGAGACGGGGACGATGAGGGTGTTATCAACCGAAATAAAGAGTGGAGGTAGAGGGGAAGTGGGTTTGGGAGGGAAGACAAGAAGTTCGGTCTTGGCCATGTTCAGTTTCAGGTGGCGGTTGGACATCCATGCAGCAATGTCGGATAAGCAGGCCGATACTTTGGCCTGAGTTTCCGCACTGATGTCAGGTGTGGAGAGATAAAGCTGGGTGTCGTCAGCATAGAGATGATACTGGAAACCATGAGACGAGATCAGGGAGCCCAGGGAAGAAGTGTAGATAGAGAAAAGAAGGGGTCCAAGGACAGAACCCTGAGGGACTCCAACAGAGAGCGGGATAGGGGTGGAGGAAGAACCATGAGAGTGTACTCTGAAGGTACGATGGGAGAGATAAGAGGAGAACCAGGAGATGACAGAGCCCTGGAACCCAAAAGAGGACAGTGTGTCAAGAAGTAAGTTGTGTTTGACAGTGTCAAAAGCGGCAGATAGGTCGAGGAGAATGAGGATGGAGTAATGACCTTTGGATTTGGCGAGGAACAGGTCATTACAGACTTTGGATAATGCCGTTTCTGTCGAGTGAAGTGGGCGAAAGCCAGATTGAAGCGGATCGAGGATGGTATGAGAGGCGAGAAGATCAATGCAACTGCTGTGAACGGCGCGTTCAAGTATTTTGGAGAGGAAGGGTAGGAGGGAGATGGGGCGGTAGTTGGAGGGACAAGTAGGGTCAAGTGAAGGTTTTTTGAGGAGAGGTGCGACAACAGCATGCTTGAAGGTGTCAGGGACAGTTGCGGTGGAGAGAGAGAGGTTGAGGATATGACAGATGGGAAGGGTGATAGTTGGAGAGATGGTGGTAAGTAAGTTGGTGGGGATGGGGTCTGAGGAACAGGTGGTGCATTTCGAGGAGGAGAGAAGATGGGCGGTTTCCTCTTTGGTGATATCAGGAAAAGAGGAGAAGGAGGCCTGGGTTGATTGGTTGAGGGAGTGGGAGATAGGATGAAGGGGAGGAGAAGGTTTAGTGGTGAATTCGAGGTTGATCTTCTGGACCTTGTCGCGGAAGTAGTCAGCCAGTGATTGAGGAGAGAGTGAAGGGGGGGGGGGGGTGGGAGCGGAGGGCACTTTGAGGAGGGAGTTGAGGGTGGCGAAGAGACGACGAGGGTTAGAGCTGAGGGAATTAGTCAAGTGAGTGTAGTAGTCCTGTTTGGCGAGGAATAGGGAGGACTGGAAGGAGGATAGCATGAATTTGTAGTGAATGAAGTTAGTATGGGTGCGAGATTTCCCTCATAGGCGTTCAGCCGATCGGGAGCAGGAGCGAAGGTAACGGGTGCAAGGGTTAAGCCAGGGCTGGGGATTAGTGCGCCTAGTGGGACGGGAAACAGACGGTGCAAGGGTGTCAAGGGTGGAGGAGAGAGTGGCATTGTAGTTGGAGACAGCCTTGTCGACGGACTCGGAGGACGTGATGGACGGGAGGAGGCCAGAGATACTAGCGGATAAGGTGGGGGGGTCAACTGCCTGGAGATTCCTGGAGGTAGTAGTTAGGGTTGGGCGGGACTGAGAGGGAGGGTGATGAAGTGTGAATGTGATCAGGTGATGGTCAGAAATGGGAAGAGCGGAGACGCAGAGATTAGAGGGCGTGCAGGTAGAAGAGAGGACGAGATCAAGACAGTGACCAGACTTGTGAGTAGGGGTGGTGGAGCTCAGTTGGAGGTTGAAGGAGGAGGTTAGGGTGAGGAATTGAGAAGTGTATGAGTCAGATGGGTTATCAGTGTGTATGTTGAAGTCACCAAGAATGAGGGATGGGGATGAGGGCTCGAGGAAAACGGAGAGCTAGGCATCGAAGTCAGTAAGGAAGGAAGGAAGGAAGAGAGGGACTTATCAGGGGGACGGTAGATGACTGCAACACGGAGTGGCAGCGGGTAGAATAGACGAATGGAATGGACTTCAAAGGATGAGAAGCAGTGAGACTGTGGTAGGAGGAGGGGTTGAAAACTGCAGGAGGGCGAAAGTAGTATGCCAACGCCGCCGCCACGGCTAGCTGTGCGGGGCGAATGGGAGAAAAGGTAGCCTCCGTGGCAAAGGGCTGCGACTGAGGCAGAGTTGTCGGGGTTGAGCCAGGTTTTGGTTAGGGCGAGCAGATGGAGGGAATGGGAGATGAAGAGATCATGGGTGAAGATAAGTTTGTTGCAGATTGAGTGGGCATTCCACAGGGCACACGAGAAGGGGAGGGAGGAAGGGGGGAGGAGGGGAATGGAGATGAGATTGGAGATATCGCGGGAACGTTTGCATAGATGAGACGAGGACGAGGACATGTGTGGTGGGCCTGGGTTGGGATTGATGTCTCCCGCAGATAGCAGGAGAAGGAGCAAGAGAGAGCGGAGAAGGGTGGGGGAGGTAGGGCGCCGAAGGCGGGATGCGCTGAGGAGGAATGGGGAAGGGTTCTTGGCAGGAAGGAGGTGTTGGAGGTTGAGAGCTAGGAAGGAGGAGGAGGACAGTAGGGATGGTGAGGTGGTGGGGGTTAGGGGTAGGTAGGGTATAGCAGTAGTGGGCAGGACGGGGGGGATGGGTAGTGAGTTCGTGTGGTAGACAGCGGAGGGAGGGGGAAGAGATTGGGGAGGGATAGGGCGAGAAATAGAATGTGAAAGGGGGCCATAGTAGTGAGAGAGGTACGGAGTGGGTGAGGAGGCAAGTTGGACAAGCTGGTGGGGTGGAGCAAGCTGGTGCAGATGGACTGGAAGCTGGATCAGGCGGGCTGGAGCAAGCAGGTTTAGGCGGGCTGGAGCAGCAGGAGCAGATGGCTGGAGAGCTGGATCAGGCTGACTGGAGCAAGCTGGATTAGGCGGGCTGGGATGGCAGGAGCAGGTGGCTGGAACGGCAGGAGCGGGTGGCTGGAACAAGCAGGAAGAGCTTGATCAGGCTGACTGGAGCAAGCAGGTTTAGGCCGCCTGGAGCAGCAGGAGCAGATGGCTGGAGAGCTGGATCAGGCTGAATGGAGCAAGCTGGAATAGGCGGGCTGGGACGGCAGGAGCAGGTGGCTGGAACAAGCAGGAAGAGCTGGATCTGACGGAGGCTGGAGCAGATGGACTGTAGCTCCACAACAGCCATTAGATTTGTCTTTAGTTCAGGGGACATCTCAGGGGACAGATATTCAAGGAGGTTTTCCTCCAGAATTTGTATTGCAAATGTATAAAGCCTTTTTAATTCACAAATCTAATCCTTCTACAGCTCTCCCTCCTGAGGAGTCAGGGGGTCTCAGGTTTTCTCTCAAACATCCTAGGGTTTCCTGGGCTGTAGATGAGGAAGCTGATTTTGGAGTGTGATCCTGAGATGCCTTTCCTAGAGGGATTTTGCTGTAGATGAGACAGGTTTTCTGAGGAAGCTGTTCCTGCAGATCCAGTCACAGGTTCTCTCATGCCTGGTGAAGATCCTTTCGTTGTAAGGATTTTTCATAAGGAGGATTTACAAGAGCTTATAGATTTGGACACTTCTACATTACATTTTGATGAAGAAACAGGTAATTCAACAGCATAAGTTGGATTTTTACTCAAGGACATTAGGAAGGCTGGTAAGACTTTTCCAGTGCACCAAGATATCAGAGACATTATTCAAACACAGTGGGATGTGCCGGATGCTCCTTTTCATCTTTCCAGGTCCATGATTCACTTATACTCAGTACCGGATCCAATTAAGGCTCTTCTTAAGCCTCCTGTATTTGCCATGGTTTTTGCGGTTACTAAGCGCAATGCTGTCTCTGTTGATGGAGGCACATCTCTGAAATATGTACAAGATAGGCATATGGAGTCTCTTTTAAAATCTTCGTTTGATGTCTCTGCTTTGGTAGTACAAGCAGCTATCTGTGGTTCTTTAGTAGGTAGAGTTTTTTTTAGGTGGTCCGAGAGAGTTTTAGATAGGTCTTCGGATGATTTCTCCTTAGTAGACATGGAGATGGCTAAAATAGACATGGCCTTAGCTTTCTTAGTGGATACCTTGAATGATTTGTTGAGAGCCTTTTCCAAATCTATGGCTTTTGAGTGTTGCAGCCCATCATTCGCTTTGGCTTTGAGGATGTTCAGCTGATGCGACTTCTAAGTCTAAGCTTAGTAAATTTCCCTTTTTGAGGTTATTTTCTTTTTGGGGACAAGTTGGATAAGTTAAAAGTCTAGGGGGTGCTAAAGTTCCTTGGTTGCCTGAGGATCATCCTAGGTCTGCTGGTCGTGGCCTTCTTTCTGGTAGAGGACGTGGCAGAAAATTTCATCGATTTTGACCAGGACGTGTAGCTACTGCTCAAAAGTCTCGCTATTTTCAGAGGCACCAGTTCTTTCTAAGTGCCTGATTCTGAAGTAGAGATGCAGGCTCTTCCTTCCAGTCTCCTGTTCGTCCGTCCCAATGAAGGTTTTAGGGCAAATCTCTTTTCCCAGTGGGAGCTCGGCTAGCTCAGTTTTATGGAAGGTGGGCCCAAATTACCTCTGATCAATGGGTCCTCAAGGTTATTTGTGACGGGTATGCCTTAGAATTTGCGCGGCTGCTGTCGGATGCTTTCCTAGAGTCTCCTTGTCGTTCTCAACTTAAAGGCAGGAGCAGTCAGGGTCACTCTGGAAAGTCTTCTTGTTTTACAGGCAGTCTGTCCTGTTCCTCCTTGAGACATAAGGACAGGTCACTATTCCATTTACATTGTAGTTCCCAAAAAAATAGGGGCACTTTCAATCAATTTTTTGATCTTAAGGCGGTCAACTAGCCACTCAAGGTCCCTAGTTTTCATATGGAAACTCTGCATTTGGTCATTGTGGCTGTTAGATCAGGACAGTTTCTTATGGCTTTAGATTTGACAGAGGCTTATCTGCATATCCTGATTAGTTTGTGGAGGAGTAGCCTAGTGATTAGTGCAGTGGACTTTGTTCCTGGGGAACTGAGTTCGATTCCCACTGCAGCTCCTTGTGACTCTGGGCAAGTCACTTAACCCTCCATTGCCCCTGGTACAAAATAAGTAGCTGAATATATGTAAACCGCTTTGAATGTAGTTGCAAAAACCTCAGAAAGGTGGTATATCAAGTCCCATTTCCCTACCCTTCATTTTGCAGTTTGGGGTCAGCATTTTCAGTTTAGAGCTCTTCCTTTTGGTCTTGCTATGGCTCCTCGTACCTTTACAAAGGTCATGGTGGTGGTTTCAACGGCTCTCAGGAAGGAGGGCATTCTGCTCCACCCTTACCTGGATGATTGGTTGATCAGAGCAAAATTGTATCAAGAAAATGTGCTAGCCACAGAACGAGTAGTTGTTTCTTCAACGGCTTGGTTGGGTAGTAAACCCTCTCAAGAGTTGCCTTGTGCCGTCTCAGACTCTTACTTAGTTAGGAGTTTCCTTTGACACTCTGCAAGGCCGAGTATTTTTGCCTCAGAACAGAATTGTTAAACTTCAGGATCAGGTACAGTCTGTTCTTTGCAAGTTCATGTGCAAGAGATTATCTTCAAGTCTTAGGATCTATGGCGGCAACAATCGAGGTAGTTCCTTGAGCCAGAGCACATATGAGGCCTCTCCAAAAGTCCCTCTTGTCCCGTTGGTCTACACAGACAGAGTATTTGACGGTCAAACTGATTCTCAGGACTTGAGAGCGGGGAAGTCTCTGTTGGTGGCTTCAGACACAAAATCTTGCCAAGAGAGTTCCTTTAGACACTCCTCAGTGGGTTATAGTGACGACAGATGCCAGTCTCAGAGGCTGGGGAACTCACTGTCTGGGACGCGTTGCTCAAGGTTTTTGGTCCCAGGACGAGGCATCCTACTTGATCAATCTTTTGGAAATGAGAGCAGTTCGTCTGGCCCTAGAAGCGTTCTGTCATCTACTCATCCACAGACTCGTGCAAGTTCTTTCAGACAATGCGATGGCAGTGGCGTACATCAATCGTCAAGGAAGAACGAGAAGTCATCTTCTGGAGCAGGAGGCAGCTCTTCTCATGTCTTGGATGGAGCTCTATCTCTCAGATCTGTTGGCCTCTCATGTAGTGGGGACATTGAATGTCCAGGCAGTCTTCCTCAGTCAGCGCACTCTAGACCCGGGAGAATGGGAGCTCAGTGCAACAGTTTTTCAGACGATTCTCAGTTGTTGGGGATTGCCAATCATGGATCTGATGGCTACAGCATACAACTTCAAGATTCCTCAATTCTTCAGTCATCAGAAGGATCTCAGAGCACAAGGAATAGATGCTTTTCTTCAGAAGTGGCCATCAGGCCTTCTTTAGGTGTTTCCTCCGTGGCCCCTCTTAAGGGGCAGTTCATTCAAAGGATAGAGAGACATGAGGGTCTGGTAATTCTGGTAGCACTCAGTTGGCCTCGCAGACCTTGGTATGCCGATCTAGTACGCCTCACATTCTGCTGTCCTCTCAAGCTTCCAGACTCTGTGGACCTTCTAGTTCAAGGGCCAGTAGCTCATCCAGATCCAGCTCAATTTTGTCTTGCAGCTTGTCTCTTGAAAGGGCGCAGTTAATTAAGAGAGGTTATTCCTCTAGTGTCATAGTTACGATGCTTTGCTCATGATGTCTTTCAACTTCTCTGAATTACATTCGCACTTGACGTATTTTTGAGGCTTGGTGTGCCAATTAATCTTTTTCTTCATTTCGTGCGTCTGTGGTCCAGATCTTAGATTTTTTACAGGAAGGTTTTGATACGGGTTGGCAATCGCTTCTGATTGTGACATTGTCTTGTTTTCGAGGTAGAATCAAAGGCAACTCTTTGGCTAGTCCTCCAGATGATCTTCATTTCCTTTGAGGAGCACTTCGTCCTCCATCTAGAGCAATTTTTCCTACTAGGGACCTCAATATAGTTCTCTTAGCCCTTACTAGGGCACCTTTTGAACCTTGGGTGACCTGCTCGCTGAAAGATTTAAAGCTTAAAGTAGTGTTTTTAGTTGCCATTGCCTCAGCTAGGCGAGTGTCAAGTTACAGGCGTTTTCCTGTAGGTCTCCTTTTTTGGAGTTTTCTAAGGGACAAGTAGTTTTGCGTCCTGTTTCTTCCTTTCTTCCTAAAGTTTTATCCAGGTTTCATTTGAACCAGTCAATAGTTTTACGGGTCCTAGGTTCATCTTCAGGGTCTGAAGAACCACGGATTTTGCGGAAGCTTGATGTCAAGAGAGTCCTTAAGCATTATTTGCGAACTATTGAGGATTTCAGACAATTGTCTTTTTCTGCTCATTGCAGGCACCCGCAAAGGTTTAGCGACATCTAAGCCTACTTTTTCAGGATGGCTAAAAGAAACGATTGCTGCTGCTTACCTTCTATCAGGAAAACCTATTCCAAAAGGAGTAAAAGCTCACTGTACTAGAGGACAAGCAGCATTGTGGGCTGAGCGCTTTTTAGTGCTGTCTGTGGACATATGTAAGGCAGCAATGTGATCTTCCTTGCATTCTTTTTCTAAGCATTACAGATTAGATGTACAATGTCGTCAGAATGCAGTTTTTGGAGCAAGGGTCCTTACAGTGGTATTATTAGAGTCCCTCCCTTAGGTGTACTGCTTTGTTACTTCCCATTAATATGTTTCTGGGCCAGTTTAGAGGGACGGTAAGGAAGGAGAAATTAGATCTTAACTGCTAATTTGCTTTCCTTTAGTCCCTCCTGACCCTCCCTGTGATAGGACTTCTTGGCCATTAGTTTCTGTCGGATACCTTAACAAAGATGTAATTTAGTATTGTATATTAGTTTCTTGGGTATTGAGCTGCTTTGAGCATTTGTAGCCTTAAAAAAAAATACACCCACTTACTTGCCTTAACCTCGGTCTTTACGAGGGTCGCATATATATCTATTTTCAAAGCCTGTAAGGCTTCATCTGTTGCCTATTTGGCTTTGCCAGTTGCACAGAAGTTACTTCCTTTCTTTTCTGCTTTATGCTAATACTGGATCTTACTATAGCTAGCTAGGGCTCTTATTGGCTCTTACAAGAGTCATAATTTTCAGTCTCCACCTGCTGGAAGGAATGCACAACCCATCAGTATTTTTCTGGGCTGGTCCGGAGGGACTAAAGGAAAGCAAATTAGCAGGTAAGATCTAATTTCTCCATATTGTAGTAGTAGCTCTTAGCTTGCTTGTCTTATCAGGGGAAGGTCTGGATGGCATTTCAGCTCATATGTTGAGAGCCTTGGTTGCCTTTTGCTGGGAAGTCAGCTTGTTTTTTTTTAATTTTATTTTATTTAGGAGCTTGTTTCAGAATAGTATTATGATCAATGCTTCCTGGGGTTAAGTGCTATATTTTCAAAGATCAAGCTAGTAGAATAAGCCAAGGTGGGTCTCGGTTAAGCCTGGTCTTTTCCTGCCTGGGACCTCAAAACTTTGGTACATCCCACTTGTCTGGACTGGTCTAGCAGGATAAGTAAGGAAAAGTGTTTTTACCTGAAAGTCTTCATCTTTCAACAGGTCTTGGACTAGGTCTAGTAGGAATAAAGGAAAATGTTCAAATATGAACAAATTTTACAGTTAATACATTTTGAATTGTATTTTTTGGACAATGGAATTCACAAAGATGTGAAGGCTTTTACAAAGGCATTGTATTGTTTTACACATCAGGCCTTTGCTTTATGATACTTTTCAAGTAATATTGTTTGGGAATTACAATCAGTGGGCCATACAATCACATTGTAATATGGAATTTAAAACCCTAGAATACATTTTTTTCATTTAACTTTGTCATTTTCTTTTTGTTTCACAGAAACAGTAAAGCAGTCAGTTATATCTAAAACATCAAAACCTGCTATGGGTGAAAGACCTAAAGGGAAGGGAAAAGCATGTGGGCAGTGCGAGACAAAAAGTGCTCTGCTGGTGAGTTTTCTGTGGGATGATGTTTGGGTTTAAAAAGCAGTAGAAATATGCATTATCCATACACTATAACAGTAAGGTAGTAGTATTTTAAGACCCATGACTTGACTTCAAATATTTGAAAATACTTGCTACTTTATGAAAATGAACCATGGACAGGGCTCATTAAATAGCACTCAGTGCTTACCTGTTAAGATTAAAAATTACTCTGCCTCAATTGCTACCTGTTAATTTGCTGTAGCTACTCACCCCTTTCCTTCCCTACAGGCTTTCATTTACCCTCCTATTCTTCCTGCAGCTACTACTACTTCTGCTATACTGTCTCTCCCCCACACCACATCATCCTTCTAAGCTATCGCAGTAATAAAAGAAAAAACTTTATTTATAATGCCCGACACGGCACCGTGTTTTGGCCAAGTGCCTACTTCAGGATCCTTTGTTTAGAGACGGTACCTAATATGAATGAATGGACTTGGTTGTGTTGAACACTTGGTGTATTGAAAAAGGCAGTCAATGTTGTGCATGGGTGAAACGCTGACATTCTGTGATCGCTGCTGAACAGGATATAGTGTCTGCACGGTGGTCAGTAGGGAAGTGTACTTATTTTTCTTTACTGTTGCAACTCTGAGCATTGTGTAACCTCTGTTAACCTTCACTTCCTCTTAATTATGGATCAGCTGAGTTCATCCTGTATTTTCTTACTGTTATATTTATTCAGCAGTTCTTGGCAGGAATGTGTACAGTCAAAATTTGGCTTATTTTCCAAATTTTTCACAGTTTTATTTTTTTGGTTTTTTTTTTCACACATTTGGTTTCTTTTAAATGGACATATTGAATTCACTATAAAGCTTTAAGCATGTAAATCAATTTGTATGTATATTGATTCATAGGTATACATGCATACAGGTTATTTGTATGCACAGATATTTTTTTTGGCACACAAAGAAGCCAAGTACACACTGACGAATGAATACGCTTAGTTTTCTGTTCCATTTCTCAAGTATACCCAGTTAATCAGGCTTTTAGTATATTTGCAACAAATATTATTCAGATGTTTGTATGCAGTTAATTTTCAAATCTTCTTAATTTGGGTACATTGAAAATCGTGCTTGTGACTTACTCCAGGACTAGATTTGAAAATCGTTGGTGTATATGGAAGTGTTTATAGTATTCATTACTTATCTTGTACTAAAAAGCAATGTAACAAATTAATAATGTGCGGCATATTGGTCTCTTGCTATACTATATTAGTTTGAGCTAGATAAGCTCTCGTCTATTTCTATTAAGATAGTAACACTGAAAAAATGTTTTAACAGCCATACAGCCAAAAACTGAAGAAGATGTCTGTAAAATTCATATCCATTTAAAAAAGCACCAAAGATGACATTGTTTAATGAGTGGAGTTGAACGGGTAGATGTGAAGCGTCTGTTTACGCTTTCCAAAAACACTAGGACTAGGGGGCACGCGATGAAGCTACAATGTAATAAATTTAAAACGAATCGGAGAAAACTTTTCTTCACTCAACGTGTAATCAAACTCAAATTCATTGCCAGAGAATGCGGTAAAGACGGTTAGCTTAGCGGAGTTTAAAAAAGGTTTGGACTGCTTCCTAAAGGAAAAGTCCCTTGACCATTATGAAATGGTATAATGTTTTGTACTTTTGGGGATTTTGCCAGATATTTGTGACCTGGATTGGCCACTGTTGGAAACAGGATGCTGGGCTTGATGGACCTTTGTTCTTTCCCAGTATGGCAATACTTATGTACTTATGTAAAGTTGCATACTTGTAGTAGGGTTTTCAGGATAAATCAGCCACACAAAAGTGGATGATGTTATTCAGTGTAGATGATATGGGAAACTGAAGAGGATTTTTTGAGTGTGCACAGGTGTTTCAGCACTATCTGCATCACAAGCTGCCTCAGTCATTATATCTTGCTTGAGCTGTATGGGGAAGGTGGGTGGGTTTATGTAGCTATTGTGGGATGATATCAGCTACAAACTGGGTCTCCCAGGGTTGTGCCTCTGTGAAAGTGTTATATCCCACTCAAATTAGCAGTTTGGGAAAAGGAGCTAAGGGATAGCCAGTACAGTTGAGATTAAACTAGTTTTGGAGAACTACCTGATTTGAGGACACAATAATTTCTGGAATCTTGGTTGAGGTAATAATGCTTGGCGAAGGTATGAATGGAAGACAGTGTGGTTGTTTACATATTTTTGTAAGCGGATAGCATATTGAGGCTCTTAGCTGGTGAGGTTTTGCCCTCTTGTGCTGGCATATCTGTGTTGGTAATAAAAATCAGATGCAGTCTGAATTCTAATTGGATATCATCATCTTAGATACAGAGAGCCAAATATTTTGGACATTAATGAAAAGGAAGAATTGTAAAGCTTTCTGTTGCAGCTTTGATCTATCAATATAGAATAAGATAGTGCTTCTGCAGTTCAGATTATGCAGTTCACTTCTTTAAATATGCAGTCTTGGGGGAAAATGCAGGCAGTGTGGGAACACCCATACATGTTCTGGTAAAACCATGTTGATTTTTCTGAGCTTTTAAAGTGCTAATCTTTTTCGGCAATACCAGATGAGTCTAGGAGAGACAGTTCTTCTCCTTGTTGCTCGGATACAACTGTTGATATGACTGTTGCCTTCCTTCCAAGGGGGGTCCTCTGGCATGAGTATATTTTGCTGCTTCTTTTGCTACTCTCGGGACGGGGGTACATAATTTTTCTTTTGCTCAGGACGTTTGTTTTACGTCCTATGGCTTCAGTTCCTTTTCTAGTATCTAACTCTGTTCCATTTTGGTGGTTCAGATATTCAAATCCTTTTCTGCTGATCAGTTTTTTGCTCTGTGTATAGCTTTGCTGAGTTTTCAACCTTCTGCATTCTTCTTTTCTCCCCTCCTCCCCCTCCCCTTTGGAAAACTGCTTTGCTACATCCCATTAGTCTGGACTGGTCTGGTATAGATGATAAGGAAGGAAAATTATGTTCTTACCTGATAATTTTCTTTCCTTTAATCATACCAGACCAGTCCAGATGCCCTCCCTGGTAAAAGTCTGTCAGAGTGTTGTTTCTTTTAGATACTGGCTGTTCCACAACGCTTCAATACGGTGGGATGTCCTACAGCACTGCCTACTTCATCTTCTCTATTCAATCGCCTGCCACTTGTTGTTGTGCCAGCTCTGTATGATTCCTCTTACTTGGGATCACGGAGTTCTTTCCCCGGATTCAGGGATAGATCTCTGTGTACTTAGAGCTCAGTATGGACCATTCCCCCCCCCCCCCCCCCTGCTTACTTTACTGTGAGGGGAGGTTGCAGTCGCCTTTGGCCGAGCAGGAACAGTGAGGTTCTGCTTATTGGCTCCAAGAGTTTGCCTGTTTGGTATTAACTGTGTTTTCTTCTAGACTTCAGGGCACCCATTGCTTGGCTATTTGAAATACTGAACATTCCAGGCTGCACGATACCCTTAAGGGGCGGTTCACTTGGAACTATTTTCTCTGTTTCCTTCCGCTGGTAGATGGACACAACCCATTGGTCTGGACTGGTCTGGTATGATTAAAGGAAAGAAAATTATCGAATAAGAACATAATTTTTCCATACAATGAACACTGATGAATCTAAATTATTACTTGGTGGTTGATATAATAACAAATACCCCTAAGAACCCAGTGCTAATGCATCAATGGCATTAGGAGTGTGAATCTTTCTGGGATTAATATAGTAAATATAGCAAAACCACCATTTGGCTTACAGTTCCAACACATATTATAGAGAGTAAATGTGAGATGACGAAACTGAATCAGTTGGTAATAACCATAATGCTTTAACACACAGAATATCAGGATCATAGTCTTTGAGTAGATTGCATGGATTGAGTTTAAACCATTAAGAAACTAATTTAGATTATCTTTTTGCCAACATAATTACCATTGAAGTTTGTTTTCTGTATTGGGATTAAACCAGAAGTCCCAAAGATAGTATGACAACAAGCCAGAGGGCGAAAACACCAACTTTGTTTTCAGAAGTAGCCATAATTAGAACAGCTAAACAGAAAAAACATCAGTGCTGTGGTACCTGAGTCAATCATCTTCAACAATCATATGTAAATGATCCAGTAGAGCATAGAAAGTGTGCCCTTTTGAGAATACAATGCCAATTATAGCTCTTACCAAGCTCAGGTGTCCAGCACGTCTGGTGTTACTAAACAGGGCCAAGCAGAGCTCATCACCCTATTCCTCCTCCCCCCCAGTCATTATAGTGCATTAAGAAATAAAGGCATGTTTCAAAATACAGCATATCAAAGATCTAAGTCTGCCTATGTGACTCGTTTGTTTTTGGATCTGCACTGGCTGCCAATCAAAACACAGGTTAAATTCAAATTATATTGTTTAATATTTAAAACACTCTTTGGTGATAATCTGGATAATTTTCTTCTTCTGATTAGTTTGCTGGGTAGTCAGTCCAGAACCTGTAATCATGAGCATTTAATGTTGTCTTTTCCACCTGTTAAAGGTATTAGATAGAAGGAAGTTCATTTAGGATCTTATTATTCTGTGTTTGAGTCCTGGAATTTATTACCCCTGTACGTTTGCCAAAGTCTATCTTATAGTATATTTAGGAAGAGACTGAAAACATGTTTTTTGAACATATTTTTGATTAGGCTGTGTTATGTATTATGAATAATGTATGTTAATTTTGGATGTATTCTTTTGGGCTAATGTAACCCGCTTTGAACCTGCAGTTCTAGGGATTTTGCGGGATATTTTGCGGCATAGCATATTCTCTTCACAGTGCTTTGTTTCAGTAAACTGCTTGGTAATTATTAGTCCTCTGCTCTGCATCTGGTTAAAATTGTGTATTTTGTTGCTATTGTTTTAGATAAAGTAGTTTAGAGGGTCAGTGCTAATCTATACTGTTTGTAGTTCCTGAAAGAAAGTGTATTACAGAATGAATGCTTTTCCTTTTTATTTCTTTCCTATTTATCTAATCTTACAATCTCTTACTACAAGACAATTTCATTAGATTGATTTTCTTGAATATTTTGAAGACTTGCACAAAATAACAGTTGATTTTAGAAGTAGCAGCAATTGAATAATGCTCTCACTTTTTTTTTCTAAGTACACTTTTTGCTTCCTTTACCTGAAGGTATGCTTGGAATGTGGGGAAGATTATTGTACTTTCTGCTATGCCAGGTTTCACCAGAAGGGAGCGCTGAAGCTCCACAGAACCATTCCTTTCCAGGTACATTTTTTTGAAGTACTATATTTTCTTATAGGTGCTTGTTTGTAAAGATAAAATATTTACTTCAACTGGTTTTAGGAATTTTACCTCATTTTTGTGGTCATTTATTTGTCATAACTTCGTATTGGTAATATTTAAGATTGTGTGTGTTACTGGAAAAAAAACTATCGTTCTTTTTTTTTTTTTTTTTGTGGAGCAGTTGTTTATTAATTTTCTTTAACATACCTATGCAGTCATTTAAGATAATTGGTGATCTGAAGGAATACATTTTTCTGTTGAATGTTTATTTACTTAAGTTATTGCTAGTATATACTGCATAACCTGGGTTTTGCTGGCACTTTCTGTTGTGTTAAGAGAATATAATTAGGGAACTACCCATCAAAGGTAAGTGTGCACATTAAAGGATTTAGCATATACTAAAAGTCCTTAGCAGAAGTGATTAAGTAAAAGCGTCAACAGAGAAATTACAATATGAAAATCCAACACAGTAAAGCTAGCACTAGCCAAAAACATGACTATAAAGATAAATGAAGGATATGGGATATAAAGGAATGTTATAAATGTGAAACCGTGGGCATAAGGTTGTACCTTAGAATGTCTCTGTTGCAAACTTTTAGACTTCAAGGTTTAAGTCTCTGTCATTGGAAATAGAAAAACGATAACTAGTTGTATTTGGAGACCCAAATAAGGTGAACATCCATATAGTAAGTAATCCTTATTATATCTACAAGTATCTAACATCCCATTGCTAGGAAGATTTATAGAACAGTCTGTGTACAGCTGAACAAATGACTAGAAGAAAGAAACTGGCTGGATCCATGCCAGTCTGGATTCAGACGTGATGCAAAATGAAGCTAACCTGCTTATGTTACTGAAAATTGAGCTCGCATAGCTGTGCTGGGAATTAGATTTTTCAGAGACCTAGGAGGCTCCATGGATATTCAAGGCCTTCATCTGATCTTGCCTTTGGCCTCACAGGGTGGTCTGTTTTCTCTTATCTAAAACTATTCATTTGCCCATATTTAATATGCCTCGCTTTCTCTACCACAGAATATTTGTTTTTTTTTTATTTCTTCAAGGACTTCACTTATCAGGCCTAATAATAGATAACTTTTTCTTTTCTTTATACGTGCACCAATTCTGGTTGGTTACTCTAGCCAAAGCCCCTCTACACAAGCAAAAGGTATTTTTGAACTAGGTATGGGTACTTTTGTTAGAGAGACATCTCCATATAGAATATTTGTTTGTCCTTCCAGTGCCCACCTTGTCTTGAGTCTTGCTGCCTTAGTGCAGATTTGGCAAGAGTTCTATGTCAGTTGTAGTCCTATCATTGTACTGCTTCTAAGATTTGCAGAGTGCTTGCACCTGATGAATTCTGCACACCAATAAAGGTATATCACTTCTAATTTTGGTGGGTGTTCTGTGTATGTGCTTTGTGTGGTTTATTCATACATGCTGGATTTTTGAGCTGCCTTTAAAGCAATGGACCAAATATAGTAGCATGACTGACAGAAATGATATTGGTGGCACAGTACTTACCTGGTTCAGACCCTATCAGATAGGCAACAGTACTATCTGGCAGCATCACATGAGTGCTGATCTGTGGGGAGCCACGAGGATTGATACTGTCACTTGCTTTAATATCTACCTCAAGCCACCAGCTGAGCTGATTCAGTTGATGGATTTTTACTTCAAACTCTATGCAAATGACATGAAACTACTCGTACATTGAACCAGACTTATCTACAGCTCTAAGTAAAGTGACTGCTTGTTTAACAGAAATTCAAGAATGAGCTAAAACACTTCGCCTGAACCCAAGTAAAACTGAGCTACTGTGGACCCTAACGCAAGCAGTCACACATCTGACAGCTAGAGTCTGCACTCAAGTTGATCCCCCAAATTCAACCTTCAAAAGCTGCCTCTATCATTTGCACCAACTCTCAGATCTTGTCACAGTGGTTCGCGCCATGAGAACATCAAGTTTGGATTACTGAAATTTACTCTACGTTAGTGTGACTACAAAGAGTTTGCATCAACTCTAAATTGGTTCAGAATCCTGCAGCATGACTGATGTAAGTGATGTGATTGTATCACACCATTCCTACAAAAACTTCACTTACCACTGCAATATAGAGCTAAATTTAAAACTCTGATCTCCAAGACCCTTAAAAGAAATGGACCACAGTACTTTAAAGAACAGGATCTCCCTCTACACGTCAGCAAGGTTGCTGAGGTCTTCCCAAGGAATATCCCTAAGTACACACTCCACAGAAAATCACCTAATATGACACTCGTCAACGAGCCTTCTCTGGAGTAGCCCCACACTTCACTTTATGCAAGGCTATCTCTAATTCAGGAAGCAGGTGAAAGCATAGCTCTTTTCACAAGCCTTTAATAGAAGAAGCAATTAGCTAGCTAATCACACACATAAAGGCTGACACCAGCAGCTGCAGGTACTGTAGTAGGACTTAACTTATGCACTCCTATTGACAGCTGAAATCATTTTCTTGTACATTTTCTGACTTCCTATGCAATTTTTTGTTAAGCTAGTCACCTTTATATCTATAAAACTTCTGTTAACTTTTATCTTATACCCTGTTTATACCCTGTGCTGTCTATTTAGATGTTTTATGTTTATTGTGTTGACATTGTTACTAGCATACTTTGCCACAGTGTATTATTTGAATACGTTTACTGCTGTAATTGCCTGTTGCTTGTATTCGGCTTATACTTGCTGTATGCTGCCTTTAGTGAATTTATTCAAAATAGCATGGTCACAAATCGCCTAGCCACCCACCTGGGGTTACCCCACAGCCACTTAGAGGGTCTATCCCCATCACATCCCAGGTCCGCCTGCACCTGCCACTAGTGCTCTAAACTTGCACCCTCCTCCTGCCAACTGAGTCACAACTACCTCTGGGTGTGTCTCTTGCTCTCCAATTATCTATCCCCAGTGATTTCTAGTTACTGGAGCCACACTCCCAGTGGTCCCACAGTTCCCAGAAAGCACTCACAGACCAAACACACAAACCACCAGGATTCTTTATCAATCCAGACAGGCAGATTGAACAAACAATTATGTTTATTCTCAGAACTTGGAACAGTGGACAAAAATGTGCAATTGGCAAACAATAACAGGTACCTGAAATATGGATCAATTAGAAAACTAACTAAAACATTTGTATACTGTCCAAACAGTACCTGGGAAGATTAGGACATATAATTGTTCACAGAGCCTTAGCACAGAGATCTGTCTCCTTCTTCTTCCAGGCTAAGACCTTAAGCAAAATCAGTACACTCTAACGGAAATGAGCTCCTGGACCAATTAGAGCCCAGTCAACAAGATTTCATATATATACATTTTCTTGCTTCCTGTTTGTGTCAAACTAAAGAAAAAAACACTCAGTTCTCTGTAACAGCTTTACAGCAAAGAAACACCACCTCCTGGCCAAATAGGAGAAGTACACTTCAGAACATTATCAATGCAGGAAAATATCCAATACATTTTACAGGCTTAAAACACACTGTTTCTTCACAAGCGTTAAATATGTCCAAATAAATATACTTTCTATAGATTTTATTTTTCAAAATCTGCATATGTTTTTGTATTTTTACTTGAAGAAAGTGCTGTCATTTAAGAAAATGGTTGTGCTCTTGTGGTATAATAGGTTTAAAAAAAGTGCACATTTCATGCATAGAAACATTTGTCCAGTTGATTTGAGAAAAGATGAAGTACTTTGGAAATTGTAACATAGTAACGCAGATGTCGACAGATAAAGACCTGCATAGTCCATCCAGTCTGCCCAGCAAGGTGGCCAGATTTGAATCTGGCACTCTTCACAGGTTCTACTTCTTCATGATTAAACGCTGGCATACTTAATCTCTATCTCTCCTACCAATTCTGGAGCACAAGCCTTAGTAGTCTGCTTGGCATTGGTCCTACTTTCAACTGCTGGAGTTGCTGGTGATACTTTTGTTTATTTGGTCTTGATTTCTTTGTCTTTCAGCTTCATTTGATTCTTTTCTGTGTTTTTCTTGTGATTTGTATTTTGTGAATGCTACAAAAATAAAGGCAAAAAAGGCGAGAACAAGCAAAAGTATACCAGATAAAGCTGACATGGCTAAAGATGTAAAACGAGCAAATAAGACTCTTTTTTTTAGGTATATTGGAGAGAGGAGCAAATGCCAGAGGTGGAATTAGAAGACTCAGATGCTGAGGGGTCAAAGTGTGGAGAATGATGAGTAAAAAATGGAACTGATAAATTTGTTTATATTCACAGAAGAAAATTTTGGAGAAGGACCGCAGATAATGGGCAAAGTTACATATGGGAATGCCATAGATTCTACACCATTCACAAAAGAAAATGTATATGAACAACTTGCAAAACTAAAAATGGGCAAAGCCATGAGGCCAAATGTCATAAATCCTAGGATACTGAGAGAACTGCAAGAGGTTCTGTTGGGTCCTCTAAAGGATTTATTTAATATATCCTTGGAGATGGGAGGTTCCACGGGAATGGAGGAGGCTACTTTGTTTCTTCTTCAAAAAGTGGTACTATAAGAGGTGGGAAACCACAGACTGGTAAGCCTTACCTTGGTGGTGGGAAAGTAATGGAGACTTTACTCAAGGAAAGGGTATTAAACTTCCTAGAATCCATTGGATTACAAGCACTGAGGCAACATGGTTTTACTGAAGGAATATCTTGCCAAATCTAATTTTTTGACTTTGTGACCAGAGAAGTAGATCAAGGGCATGCACTGGATATGGTCTACTTAGATTTCAGCAAAGCCTTTGATACTGAGCTGCACAGGAGGCTTAGGAATAAACTGAGCGGCCTGGCAGTGGATCTGAAGTTGGTGAACTATATTAGAAATTGGTTGACTGACAGACAGAAGGTGGTGGTAAATGGAATTCATTCAGAAGAAAAGCAGGCGAGTAGTGTAGTGTATCGGGGACTGATTTGGTTCAGTGTCATTGTGAGTGATATTGCTGAAGGGTTATAAAGAAAAGTTTGTGTATTTTGCAAATTGCATAAAGATTTGCAACAGTGGACTCCCTGGAGGAAGAGGACAATATGAGAAGTGATCTACAATAATTAGAGGATGTGCTAATGCTTGGGAGTTAAGGTTTAATACGAAGAAATGCAGAGTGATGCATTTCGGGTGTAGAAATCTAAACAAACTATATCTGATTGGAGGAGATAGGCTTATGTGCAGAAACCAGGAGGGACCTTGGGACATAAGAGTCTGAGGATCTCATGATGATAAAACAGTTTTAAGGTAGTGGCTAAAGCCAGAAAGGCATTAAGCTTCATAGAGAGAATGGAGAAGGTTCTTGGACCAAATTTGACAAAATTTCAGTAGATGAACTCTCACAATGGCTTAAAAAATATGGCAAGTCTCAATGCAAACTAGACATTTGCCCTGTTAGCCTAATAAGAGCTGCCCCCAAACAATTCAAGAAAGACCTTACGGACCAAGTAAACCACAGACTCCAAAACGGTTTATTCCCCACGAATAAAGGACACATCCTACTCACTCCTCTGCCAAAAGATGCTAAGAAAAGCACAATGGACCTAACTAATTATCGACCAGTTGCATCTATTCCGCTCATAACCAAAATAATGGAGGGAATAGTTACGAAACAATTCACTGATTATCTAACCAAACACTCAATTCTACATGAGTCACAATCAGGATTTCGATCAAATCACAGCACCGAAACTTTACTAGTGGCGGCAATGAACTCATTCAAAAAAACAATTGCAACCGGGAAGAACCTACTCGTACTACAATTTGACATGTCAAGCGCCTTCGACATGGTTGATCATGGCATATTACTTCATATATTAGAATACTTCGGAGTCAGAGGCCCAGTCCTCAAGTAGTTCGAGGGATTCCTCACCACCAGATCCTACCAAGTAATAACAGACGCCGAAAGATCTCTTCCATGGACACCAGAATGCGGAGTCCCTCAAGGATCCCGCCTCTCACCAACCTAATGATGACACCTCTAGCTAAACTATTAGCCGATCAAAACTTCAATCCTTACATATACGCAGACGATGTCACGATATACATCCCGTTCAAACATAATCTAAACTAAATCACTAACGAGATCAATCAAAGCTTCAGAACCATGCATAGCTGGGCAGATTCATTCCAGCTAAAACTCAACGCAGAAAAAACCCAATGCCTAGTACTCACTTCTCAATACAACACTAACAATTACTCCGCTATAACCACACCATACTGCACCCTTCCTATATCAGAAAACTTGAAGATTCTTGGAGTTATCATCGACTGAAACCTCACACTCGATACCCACGTGAAGAACATGACAAAAAAGATGTTCTACTCGATGTGGAAACTCAAAAGAGTTAAGCCTTTCTTTCCGAGAAACATTTTCCGCACCTTGGTACAATCTATGATAATTAGTCACCTGGACTACTGTAACACTCTGTACGCTGGCTGCAAAGAACAGACTATTAAGAAACTCCAAACAGCCCAATATACCGCAGCTAGACTCATATTTGGAAAGACCAAATACGAAAGTGCAAAACCCTTAAGAGAGAAACTTCACTGGCTACCACTCAAGGAACGGATCGAATTCAAGATCTGCACGATCGTACACAAGATCATTCACGCAGATGCCCCGTTGTACATGCTTAACCTTGTGGACCTACCGCCCAAAAACGCCAAGAGATCAGCTCGCAAATTCCTCAATCTGAACTTCCCCAGTTGTAAAGGACTTAAATATAAGCAAGCATACGCCACTACCTTCTCCTACAGAAGTACACAGATATGGAATGGATTATCCCCAGCCCTAAAAACTATGGACAATCTAACCAACTTTCGCAAATCTTTAAAGACGCATCTCTTCAATAGAGCCTACAAAAAGAACCCTTAAAGTCACGTCACCACTCAACCCACCCTAAACAGCTAAATAAAATACATCTCCTAAACTATCCTATCTAACACCATCTTTTCTAATTCCTCATCCATCTTCTGCCTACTCTTGATTGTATACAAGATCGTGTTATGACCTTGTCATAACAACACTCTGTAAGCCACATTGAGCCTGCAAATAGGTGGGAAAATGTGGGGTACAAATGCAATAAATAAATAAAAATAATGTCGGACAGAGGAGATACTTGAAAAGTTATTAATGAACCAACAAATCTTTTTCAGGATCTCGAACTATAGGACAGGGAGATAAACTTGAGAGAAACATCAGGATATACTTTTTCACCAAAAAGGTGGTGGATGTGTGGAATTCCCTCCCAGTGGAGTTGGCGGAGAGAAAAACTGTGATAAAATTCAAAAAGGTGTTGGACATAGAGGATCTCTATACAGCAAATGGATGCAATCAAAGGAAGAATTATAGATACACCGTACTGTTCTTTATATGCTGCTATCTTAGTTACAATTCCTAGTTCAGTCCATCAAGACTGACCTGTTTCCCACATTAAAGAATTTTTAAGTCTAATTGGACAACTCAGCTTTATCTTAATATCTGAGTGAGGTTGTTGCCATGCCTCTCTCTCAAAGTAGAATGAGTTACTTACTGGGAGTCTGTTTCTTCAAGGACTTTTCTCATAGACAAATAAGGGGTAGTTTAATAATGATTTTTCCATGTATAAAGCTTGTTTGACATATGAAAAATATTTAAAAAATTGTGTGGTAGTACATGCAGTATAGTTACATGCCGTTACAAGATGCATGCTATAGGCAGGAGTAGAGTTGCGACATGTACGTATTTTATAAACTATACAAGTTCATGCATAGAAAACATGTACGTATTTTATAAACTATACAAGTTCATGCATAGAAAACATGTACGTATTTTATAAACTATACAAGTTCATGCATAGAAAACATGCACTCATTTAAACCAACTTTGGAGCGGGTATCAATGTGTGTGCTAGCATTTGCATGCTACAGGGGCTGGTTCTCACATAGGCATTCTGTTTGTAAAATCAGGTCTAGATGAGGCAGAGGAGGAATGGGACTTTATTGAATCAAGTTCTATATTGTTAAAAGTAAAGGAAATTGTAGCACTGGTCATTTGTAAATTACAGCAGAATGAAGATGTTTGCTAACCTTGCTTTTGGATTTTAATTCTGCTTTCAACTGCACAATTTATACTTTAAAAAAGGCATGCATTCTAAATAAATGGGAAGTAGGAATTTGTAGTAGTCTATAGTTTTGCAAGGTTTTAGGTTTTGTCATTATGCACATGTGGGAGTGGTTATTTAAAAACATTAATCTATGTTAGTAAGCATTGTTTCCTACTAAAACATTATGGAGCATATTTTCTGAGCTGCGTTGGATGTTCAACTTTGGAATGACTGCATGCCAACATGCCGTTCTGTGTTAAGTTACCACAGTACTTTAACATTTAGGGGGAAATTATTAAGATGAGCTCCTGTTAAAACAGGTTATTTTACCACAACTTGTGCTATTTTAGCACAGGTCCTATTTTATGCTATGAGACCTAGTTACTAAACAGGGTTAACAGTAAAATCTGTCTTATCGGTAGCCCACATTGATCACTCCCCCCCCCTTAATGTATGGTGATTCCTGCTTTAAATAGCTAATGGAAAAGAGCTTCAGTAGATGGATGTGAACTATTCCTTAGAGTTAATGTCGAAGTAGTTACTCTGCATTAATTGTTAATATAACATGCTCTAAGTTACCTGTTATCTCAAGAGGAGTAGCTACCTGCATTGAATTACCTGCTGTGCAGTTAATGCACGGTAACTACATTTTCTCAATGTTAACTGCATGGGAAGATTCCGGGTACTGACCTAACAGTTGCTTGTCCATTTTGACAGCTTCCACTCTTAACTGTAAACCTTAGCATTGCTTGGCTAATGAAACCCTAAGTATGGACTATAATTGTAAGTAATATAGATATTTGTATAACAGTTCATTGTGTAAAAATAGAATACTGTAACTTTTTTATGAGATAATGAACCAAAAGTTTGACTTTACTTTTGGCTCGGAGTTAAATGTTCCGAGGCATTTTTATATGTTTAAGGGAAGGTAAAAGAGTACGAGAGATTTTTTTTAATGCCTTTTGTCAATAGAGAAAACTATTAGGCATTCCTTTTTACACTGTTTATTTACTTTGAGGATAGGTTTAAAACTTGTCTTTCCTAGGCACTCTTACTCTGAGTCCAGCTAAATAAAATAATTGCTGTGCTCACACTCATCTATACTTATTGTAAGCATTATACTGTTCACAGATGAGACAAGGACATTTTATAAAATAGGCTATGATCCTAATAAATGGTAAAAAGAAAAGAAAAAGAAAACGAAACAAAAAAGGAGGTAAAAACCCTCACGGAACCGTGAGATATAAAAAAGTGAGGAGAGTGAATAAGGATACCAAAAAATTATTTATTCACATGAAAAATACAAAATAATGTAATCTGCATTAAAAATGACCCGACACGGTGTTTCGGCCCAAAGGCCTGCCTCAGGGGTCTTTGTAACCTGAATAGAACAATAAAACAAATGAAGGATATTGTTACAAATATATCGTAGTCATGAATGTGGTGAATGAAACAACAGACATTAGCTAAATGTATAGCATAACTGAACTAACAAACAAACGGAAAATTATCTGTGATTCAATCTAATAACATAACATTGGGTAATAAAAGTCGAATATATGTGTAAAGTTTAAGAAAGTCTCTTTTTTTATATAAAAAATTTTTTTTGAACAATTATGGATTGTTAGAGCACATGGATTATACTTTAAACAATACATCAATCTGTGAAAATGAACATTGTGTTTATATGCAGGCTGTAAGAGAATGAAAAAATGTGTGTTATTTATATAATTAAAATTGTAATTAAAAAATTGAAAAATGTGTGTTGTTTATATAATTAAAAAATAATTAAAAGTATATGGATAAATATATGAATATATGTATTTAAATAAATGAATATAAGAATATTTGTACATTTATAGTAAACATATATTAGTCTAGAATAATCATGACAATGAACCAAATCTTATGTATTTTTTGGTATCCTTATTCACTCTCCTCACTTTTTGATTTATATAAAAAGAAAAGAAATACATGTTGAGATTAAAAAAAAAAAAGACCTATAGGGGCTCATTGTCAAAGGCTACTATGGAACTTCGTAAGCCTAAGTGCTTTGAAAATAAGCCCCTTAGTAAGAATAACCAAAAGAAAAATTAGTATTCAATGAATGGGCAATTGTTTGCAATTTAAATGATATAGCTGCTTTAATATCAATTATTTTTTGACATTTATTGACAGACAAAATCCCAAATGTCTATTGGAAAGTTAGACGTTGCCCATCAGTTCAAAAAAGATGTCAATCCGTGTAAATCAGCAGTAAAGCCTGAGCCGAAGAAGGAAATTAATAAGCATCCATTTTCTAGGAATAGTTCTTCATCTGTATTAGATCAATCAGTTGGTACTGAGGTAAATACAACAATATTATCCATTTATATTTGCAGTTAGAACATGTAATTCACCACCTCATTACAGTCAACTGTTTTACATCTGTTTGGAAAGTATTTAAAAACTGTTTATTTTTAACATTCATACATAGTAGATGACGGCAGAGAAAGACCTGTACGACCCATCTAGTCTGCCCAACAAGATAAACTCATATGTGCTACTTTATGTGTACACCTGACTTTGATTTGTGTCTGCCATTTTCAGGGCACAGACCGTAGAAGTCTGCCCAGCACTAGCCCCAACCACTAGCCCCGCCTCCCCCACCAGCTCTGCCACCCAATCTCGGCTAAGCTTCTGAGGATCCATTCCTTCTGTACAAGGTTCCTTTATGTTTATCCCACACATTTTTGAATTCCGTTACCGTTTTCATCTCCACCACCTCCCGCGGAAGGGCATTCCAAGCATCCACCACTCTCTCCGTGAAAAAATACGTCCTGACATTTTTCTTGAGTCTGCTCCCTTCAATCTCATTTCATGTCCTCTAGTTCTACCGCCTTCCCATCTCCAGAAAAGGTTCGTTTGCAGATTAATACCTTTCAAATATTTGAACGTTTGTATCATATCACCCCTGTTTCTCCTTTCCTCCAGGGTATACATGTTCAGGTCAGCAAGTATCCCATACCTTTTTTGTAGCTTTTCTTTGCACCGCTTCAATTCTTTTTTTCTACTTGGAAATTCAGGTTGGTCATTTGAGTTCTGTGAGGACAAGCAGGACATCACTGTATGTCACATCTGGGTGATATCATCCGACGAAGCCCGAAGTGGAGACACTCTGAAGCAGATGCAGACTCAAGTTTCTCCACAGCAGTACTTCAAGTCTGATTGGGACCCTTCCTGGGAGTGTCTGATCAGGAGTCTGAGGTCCTCATGGAAGAGGGGGGTCCCTTGGCATCCCATAAGATTCCTCTCCCCATCATGAAATCCCATAAGATTCCTCTCCCCATCATGAAAGTAGAAGATCTTCCCTTGAGAAACTCCTATACCGATTTTATTAAGGAGATGTCTAAGCCCATCCTATTTCAGTTGGATGATGAGGATAAGCCCAGGGACAAGGTGTTGGACAACCTTGACTTTGCTGCTCAACCTAGGGAAGCTGTTTTGATGCTCATGCACAGCATCCTTAGGGTAGTACAGATGAAGCATTGGGAGACCTCCCTTCCCTCTGTAGAGCCCATTCACAAGAGAACTGACTATGTATAGAGTCCAGAATACTCCCAGATTTGAGAAACTACAGCTCGCACACAATTCCATGATCATAGAATCTGCTTTTGGAGCTGAGAGCTCCAAGACTCACTCCTTGTTGCCCCCATGGAGGGACGCTCAGACATTAGAGTCTTTTGGGAGGAAGATGTTTCATAATCCTATTCTATCCTCCCAAATACAGTCTTACTAGCTCTTCATGAGCATGCAGTTGTGGAACTTAGTGCTCAGAGTAGCGGAATTTGCAGACACAGCTTGCCAGCTAGTAGCCAAACAGCAGGAGTGTAGAAAGCACATGACCTGGGCAACCTATGATGCTTTTGATGTGGTGTCTAGGGTCTCTGTCATAGGTATCAGGATGTGCAGATTAACCTGGCTACTTGCCTGTTACCTAGAACCAACAGTTAAGGAAAAGCTGGCTGATGTCTCATGCTGCAGAGATGATCTTTGATGATAAAGTGGAGGAAATTGCTGACCATATCAAGAAACATACTGATACCATCAAGTCGCTATCTTGGCCCACTTTTAGCTCAACCTTCTCTTATAAGAGGTACTCATTCGGAGGTCTTCTCTCATAGGAGGGCTTACTACACCCATAGGCATGTTTATCCTCCCTCTTGTCCATCCCAGTCAGCCCAGAGCTCCCACCCCTGACAGTGGCAGCAGAGAGCTCAAATTGACTCCCCAGTCAAGGGTTGGGCTTTTGATTGGCTTCAGGCGAGCATTTCAATAGTAAAGTATCCATCCCGGATGGATGGAGAGAGGCTGTTTCCTCTTCCCAAAAGGTAGACACATATAATCTTAGACCAGTAGGTTCTCAAAATAGTCCATATTAGTAACACTTTTCATTGGTGGAAAATTCCTCCAAATTGCCCACCAAGAATATTGAGGTTAATCTCTCAGCACTGGGAATTGCTTATAAAGGAGTATTCTTCTCTTTTATAGGCCTTTGTGGTCAAATTCATGCCACCAGGGGATTAAGGGAAGGGAATTTTACTCCAAGAACTTCCTGGTCCCCATCAGGACAGGGGGGATTTCGTCTCATCCTATACCTAAGGGCCCTGAACAAATATCTATTAAAACAGAAGTTCAGGATTGTTTTCTGGGCACCTTACTTGCCATGATTCAGAAAAATGATTGGCTATGCTCTTTGAACTTAAAGAATGCCTATACCCACATACAGATAAACACTGCTACCAGCATCACAATTTGCCTTTTGGCCTCACATCTTCTCCCAGAGTGTTGCAGTAGTTGCAACATCGCTACACAGACTTGGAGTGTACATGTTTCTGTACCTGAACGATTGGCTGGTTGAGAGCACATCAAAGAAAGGAGCTGAAGAACTGGTGCAAAGAACAATTCGGTGTTAAATCTACTAGGGTTCGTCTTAACCTATCCCAAGTCCCATCGCCTTCCTACACAACAGTTGGGAGTTCATAGGAGCCTTACTAGACATGGTTCATGCCTGAGCTTTTACAGACGTTCAGTTTATCCAATATATACGTACCTTCTGACCCTCTGATTGTGAAAACGCTTCTGAAACTCATGCAGAACCAGGGAACCATCTTCCACATCGTGCCTTATTGACCGAGACAGATTTGGTTCCCTCTACTTCTGGAGTTAGCCTCCAGAGACCTGTGGAGACTGGAATGTTTTCTGACTGTCATCACTCAGAACGAGACAGATTTGGTTCCCTCTACTTCTGGAGTTAGCCTCCAGAGACCTGTGGAGACTGGAATGTTTTCTGACTGTCATCACTCAGAACGAGGGGTCTCTTCTGCATCTGAGCCTTCAATCCCTAGCCCTCACTGTCTGTATGTTGAGAGGTTAGAAGACTCTCTCCAACTGAATGAGGGTGTCTCCCGTGTCCTGCTCACTTCTAGGAAAGATTCTACTAAGAGATTATTTAATTCCAAGTGGAGGTTTGCCATCTGGTGTGAGAACAAGGCCATAGAGCCTTTCTCCCGTAACCACACAAACTGCTTCAACTTGGTAAGGGTTCTCCTTGGTGAAAATGGCACTTACGTCTGCATGTGGATGGTAAGCCCATAACTACTATACATTTCTGAGCATCCACAGCTCTTCCCATGACAGTGATTCCGCATTCCTTCAGTTATGTTTTTCTGCTATGCTGAGCAGATGTAAAATCAGAGCTTCCCATCCTGGTGGGATTGGGCTTGAGCAGTTATTCACTGTTCTTATTATGGTTTTTTTGTTTGTTTTTGTTTAAATTTTTTAAAAAGATGCCTTAGACAAAGTCAGGGTTCAAACCTCAGTGTGGTGTAAAGATTCAGAATTGAGGCATTAATTCCAGGTGCTTGATTTGTTTGGGCTGAGAGCATAACTATGCTGACTGCAAATAGAGTATCTGAAAGCAAAAAAAAAAAAAATGCAGGGAATATTCTTATGCCACTTGGGAAAGATACCAGACCCTTAGACCACTTAGCTTTTGCATCCTAGAATACTTTGCCTATCTGCCCAAATTGCTGCTCCTATATATACCATCTTCTGAAGGAAGCAGTGATTCTCATCCATCTTTTCAAAAGTGTATTCTATAATTGGAGCCTAAATCTAGGCACCGATTATAGAATATGCTTGGTAATGATTTCGGTGCCAATTTTTAAGGTGCCATATATAGAATCCTCTCCCTTAATGTGTAATGTTTGTGCAAAAGGTATATTTTTATAGTATTTTCAGATAGTAGCTATATATGCTACTTAATTGTATTTAATTGGCTTGCAGCTTTTAACAAACATATCATCAACATAAAACAATGTTCTTTATTTAAAATGCAAAATACCATTTAAATGAATAATTTGGTTTCGTTTTTATAAACTGGTGATTAGAACACTTTTTCATCTCCTCCAGTAATGGCCATTCTTACTTATTTTTAATTTGTTGTGTCTAGTTATTCTATTGCAAGATAACCGGATATAATGTTCCAAGTTGGTTCAAAAGCCAAAATCATGTAGCTTTTGCTAATCCTGAAAGAAAATTGAGATACTTTAATACTGATAATGGTATAAATTTGATAACTATCATTTTGTGACTTTTAATTAGACAGTTTCTTCTGTGTCACCAAGAACTGAATCTAGAAATGAATCAGGTGGATTGCTATTAAATGGTGTCTTTGATGAGACAGAATCTGCAGGGTCCTTTAAAGAAATCTTAATGGATTGGAGAAAAGAAAATGAAGGACACAAAGAGAGAGAAAATTCACAGGAATCTGAACCAGGTATGATTTTTTTTCCCTATATACATTTTTCTCATTTATTTGCCTTTCCTTTAGGACGCCAAGGAATAATACAGTAAATGCAGACATTTTTAAACCTGTTAAATAAAATATTTAAAATCATAAATAAGAATCCACAACCAGCACAAATGTTAGCATTTACCACCCTTCTATAAAACTGCTAGAACTTAGGAATCTGGGAATGCTAAAGTGAAAAGCCATGTTTTTTGTCAGCTCCCTAAATAAATCTTAATTTATTTATCTTGCAAGACATAATAGTGGTTGTTTTTAGAAGCATCTCAATATGTAAATAGCAGCATCTGCATTTGTAAATCATGGGTGTAGTTTGTTTCGTTTGGGGGGGGGGGGCAAAAGGGTAGTGTTTGCCGTGTTTTCATATTCATTTGCATACAAACATCTCATACATATTCATGATTATTCCAAAGGAAAAAACAAACAGGCTAAGACTGAATATGAAGCAGCATACCAAAATAGTGAAGATAAATTTTTTTTAAACTGAAATGAGACAGCATCATGGAACATTTCTCTTATAAAGCCCCCTCTTGCAGTCACATGAATTGGCACAGAAAGAGCACACTTTCTCTTTTCTCTAGGCCTGACACTCAACACCTTCCTCTTTTCTCCTTTTCCAAATTCCCAACTTTCTCCCTTCCTCTCCTATCTCTCTCTCTCTCCTTACCAGCACTTCCCCATTTTATTTGTTTACAAAACTTACATTCCACAATATCTACCATTCTATGTGGTGTACAAACTAACATACACATTTTTATAAAAAAGCATAACATAACAATGGTCATTAACAAAACATTGCTTCCTGTTTAGTTCTTCTAATTTTAAAACAGCCAGATTCTGTTACATGGATAGAAAAGAATAGCACCCCCCTCCAGTCACCCCATAAGGCAGCCCTTTTTTTCTGGGGCCATCCACAGGCAGCATTTTATCCTGTCCTCTATCCCTACAGGCAGTACTTGACAGCACTTACCCCCAGGGGCGGCTCAAGGCAGTCTGGTTCCTGATGTGAGAGATGAGGTGGAATCTCCCTCCCAAGGATCCCAAAAGAGAAGGCCCTCTGAAAACTCTGGTTAGGAAGGAGAGTGAGGAGGTCCCCTTACTAGTCAGGAAGTTGTCCCAAGGAAAAAAAAAATTAATGCAATTTTTTTCCTAAGCTTTACTTAAAAAAAAGTAAACTTTATTAGCAAAAATTGTTTGAGATAAATTATGTTGCCTGGAACTGTAATATAAAAAATACAGACCCAGTGTTAAAAGCAAACATACATTTTGCATCCACAGAAGTCTTTCTCACATGCAATGTGTGCAGAGCAGAACTAGGGTATGTTCTTATAGAATTCACCATACCCCCCCCCCCCCAAAAAAAAAAAAAAATAATAAATAAATAAATAAATAATAATCTGATTCTAGTTTCATCTCAGTAGCAGCAACATAACCCCACTCCAACAGCAGACCTATTATGAATGAATATAAAACCCTACAAAAGTCAAATCTGTTATTCCATATCAGCACCAACAAGGACCTTCTTAGGAAAAGGAAGCATCTTAAATATCACAGTGATTCCTATTGAGATAACTGAACAAGCTGGAATACTATATCAGAATAACTGTCCCCAGTCACATATGCAGAACACAAATAGACCTTCTATAAATACAGAATGTGACCACAAACTAAAAGTAAAAATATGTAGACAAAATTAGTATGTTGCACATTACAGGAGCAAATGTATCTCTTTCTATTTCTCTGGTGTTGTGCTGCATGCAGAATCTGCCTCTTTGACATTTCACATTTGCTCCTGTAATGTGCAAACATATAAAGATAGCAGATGCCAGTTACCAAAACTGATACATTCTAATCAATAAATGGAAAATAAAATTATTTTTCTATCTTTATTTGGTCTGGTGTTTTTTCTTCTAAGCATATTGGTCCTAGTTTCTGTTTCTTCTTTCTTCTATCCTCTTAGTGTGCTGTCCAGGGCCTCCTGACCATTTGCCATTTCTTTTCTGTATTCCTATCTTCTTCATTTCCTCATTGATTTTTTACACTCAGCTGTCTCCAATTTATTTTCTGCCTCTCAAATTTTATGTCTCCTCATCCTCCAATATTCATGCTCTCTCTTTTTACTGTTTCTGTCTAGCTCTCCATCTCTCCAACACCCTTGTCAAACATCTCTCCTCTCTTCCCTTCTCCAGCCATATCAGGCATCTCTCCTGTCTTTCCTTTCCTCATGTCCAGTTATCTCTCACTGATCTTCCCTTTCACCTACCTCTATGTTCAGTACGTCCTCCTATCTCCCTTTCCACTATGTCCAGCATGCCCCCATGATTTCCTATGTTCCTCCATTTCCAGGATCTCCCCCTAATCTTCCATTCTACCTTCCTCTATGTCCAGTACATCCTCCCATCTACTGTTTCACCATGTCCAGTGTCTCCCCCTGATCTCTCCTTCCACTTGGCCTCCTCTCCAGCATCTGATGTCTATTTTCACATGGCCTCCTCTCCAGCATCTTCCACCGATCGCTCCTTCCATCCACCTCTCTCTAGCGTCTTCCCAATCTCTCCTTCCACTCACCTCCTTTCCAGCGCCTCCCCTATTCTCTCCTTCCACCCGCTATTCTGTTTGAGTAGAGGGTGGGATGGGGGAAGGAAGGAGGTGTTAGCTGCTTGTGTCCCAGATACCGGGTTGAGGTGGAACATTGTGGCAGCTGTGACGGGCCATTCAAGTGCGGCAAGCTTTAGGTGCCCCTACACTTGAGCTCTCTGAACCCATGTCTTGCTGGCTCTGGTTTCCCCTATTTTTTTTCCCTCCAGTATCCAGCATATCCCCTTTCCTAACCGAAGAAAGACTGTCATTTTTCTTCTCCCCTCCCCTTTCCCATTTGTTCCTGCATTTCCCCCCATCTCTCTCTCTCTTGCTTCCCCATCCAGCATTGTCCCTTCTTGCCCCCCCCCCCCCACACCCGGTCCACCACCTCCCCTCAAAACTACCCTTTGTCTCCCAATACCCTTCTTCCTGGTGACCAGCATATCTCCTCTCCCAACCTAGAACTGTGTGCCATCTTACTTCTCCCTCCCTTGCCCCACATGTTCCAGCATCCCTCCCCTCTCTCCTTCCGTGTCCAGCTTTATCCATTTTTGTCTCCCCTCCCCCAATCCGATCCCATCCCTCAAGCCTGTTCTCATCCTGCGGCTGGAATGAGTGCCTTACTGTCCCTCCCCTGCTTGACGTATCCCTTGGGCAGCACAAAAATCTACACTTGTGTACCTCATTTTACAAAAGGAATAGATGTTTATGGGAAAGAAAGTTCCCTGTCAGGTTTTCCACCAGCTCCAGGTCATTCACAGATTTTAAAAAAGTGCTTGTTCGGCCAGGGCTTTCCATGGGGGATTAAGAGAGGCATTCTCCTTAGTTCCTCATTGTATCTCAAAAATGAAGGAAAATAAAAATTGCAGCCTTAGCACTTAAATTGATGGCAGTTATGGAATGGCAGCACTGACACAAGAACGTTGCTAGATTGCAGCTTTAAAGTGAAAGTACTGGGGGGCCCTTTTACAAAGGCGTAAAAGGTCCTATGCGTACTCAGCATGCGCCAAATCAGCATTACCGCCCAGCTACCATGTGCCCCTGGTGGTAATTCTGAAATTGGTGTGCGTAGAACCCACACAGTAGAAAATATTTTCTATTTTCCATATCATCAAGCTGATCAATCCATAGACTGGTGGGTTGTGTCCATCTACCAGCAGGTGGAGATAGAGAGCAAACTTTTGCCTCCCTATATGTGGTCATGTGCTGCCGGAAACTCCCCAGTATGTTCTCTATCTCAGCAGGTGGTGGTCACACACAGCAGCAGCTCTGGCTAGGCCTCCAAGCCTAATTTTTAGGTTTTGTTGAGTGCCTGGGGTTGAGGGCTCTTTTGAGCAAGTGCAAACCTGGTGGTGCCAGGTCCCTCCTTTTCTCCCCCCTCCCGCTGGCTCCGTTAAGAAAAAAAAAAAGAAAAAATTTTGAACGTCCTTAAAGGCGTTTATTTCGACGTTTATTTAAACGTTTATTGCAGCTACTCACTGGGACACCAGGTCGTTACAGCTCGGAGCGGACAGCAGGTAATTTTTACCTTTTTATAGCGGGCAGGGGGTTCCCCGATTTATCTCCACGTGGCATATGGCGTCGGAGGGCGAGGGCGTAAAGAGTCGCTCCCCGGATCGCTTGGGCGCTTCTAGAGGGGATGCGGGGGTCTTAAAGCCTGATTCGCCCTTGTTGGGTGACAGTTTCGTGGCCGATGAATGTCCCGGTCCTTCCTCCGGCGTGGCGTTTTTTCCTGCCATAAACGCCCATCCCCCGCTCCTCGCCTCCGCCATCTTGGCCAGCCACGCAGCTCGGATGGCTTCTTCTTGGGCCGCCCTTGAGGTTGGAGACATTAATGCCATGAACGCCCTTAATTTGGGCGACGGCACAAAAGCGGCTAAAGTTAAGCGCCGTTCTTCCCGCGCGGCTCCTTCGCGGAGTGTCGCGCCGGACGCCATTTTGGATGCGCAGCATGTCTCTCCCCCGCTCTTGCGAGCGCCGGTTGAGGATGCGTCTAGGGCTGTTGCCCAGGCTGCGGAAGTACACAGTCTGGGGGGTTTCTCCCCCGAGTTTGTTTTGCTGCTGCATCAGGCCTTCCTTATGCAATACGCTGCCCCGGCTCCCTCGTCTGGTAAAGAGGTTGAGGTTCCCAGAGGTAAACGCCCTCGGGTTGATTCCCAGGCCTTGGAGGACTTTGTCTCCTCCGATGTAGATGAGGGCAGCGTGTCTGAGGTCTCCCAACGGTCCTTTGCGGATTCCTTGGAGGAGACGGATCCCCGCTCGGATGGAGCGGATGACCCCTCTGCAGCGCGGCTTTTTAGCTCAGAGGATTTGTCCAACCTGTTGGTACAGGCCATGGACACTTTGAAGATTTCCTCTCCGGAGGACGTCTCTCCCTCAGCCCCTCTTGGCTCTGCCATTATGCTGGGGACGAAGCGCCCGCCTAGAACCTTCCACGTGCATGATGGGCTAGGGCTATGTCCCGCCTCTATCCTTTGACTGAAAGTGAACGTGAGGCCTATCTGTGGCCTACCGTGGATTCTTTAATCACTGCGGTGACTAAGAAAACGGCGTTGCCGGTGGAAGGTGGCACGGCCCTAAAGGACACCCAAGACAGGAGGCGGCCTTAAGGTCGTCCTTTGAGGCAGCTGCTTTAAGTTTGCAGGCCTCAATTTGCGGCTCCTATGGGGCCAGGGCGTGCCTGACTATGGTGCAGCGGGCTTTACCCTCGGATCTTTCCTTGAGGGCTGATTGGCCGGCCCTGGAATCGGGCTTAGCCTATTTGGCAGACTTGCTGTATGATGTCTTGAGGGCCTCAGCGAAAGGCATGGCTCAGACAATCTCTGCGCGGCGGTGGCTTTGGCTGAAACATTGGTCTGCTGACCACGCCTCTAAATCCCGCCTGGCTAGATTGCCTTTTAAAGGCAAGCTGCTCTTTGGGGTCGAGCTGGACAAAATCGTGACCGATCTCGGCACGTCTAAGGGCAAGAAGTTACCAGAGGTCAGGGCTCGGGCTAGTACTCGCCCTGGTACCTCCAGAGGACGGTTTCAGGAAGCCCGTCGGTACCGCCCGGGCAGGTCGGGCTCCTCTGCCCCCTCTTCCTTCAAGAGGAACTTCTCCCCCAAGCAGCATTCCTTTCGCAGAGACCGCCGTCCCGGAGGTGTCCCCTCCGGTCCTCCCCCAGGGTCTCGTACCCAATGACGGGGCCTTGGTCCACGCCCCAGGGCAGATTGGAGGACGGCTGTCCTCGTTTCTGGGCGAGTGGACCACAATAACTTCAGACGCTTGGGTGCTGGAAGTCATCAGAGACGGCTACAAGCTAGAGTTCTGCCGACCCTTAAAAGACGGGTTTGTACTCTCTCCCTGCAAGTCTCCGGTTAAGCTGTGGTAGTGCAGCAGACCTTGAACAATCTGATCTGCCTGGGGGCGGTCGTTCCGGTGCCAGAAAATCAGCTTGGCAAGGGATGTTACTCCTTTTTCTTTGTGATACCAAAGAAAGGAGGTTCTGTACGGCCTATCCTCGACCTCAAAGGTCAATTGGGCCTTGAAAGTTCGGTACTTTCGCATGGAGACCCTCCGCTCTGTTATAGCGGCAGTGAAGGCAGGAGAGTTCCTGGCATCCTCGGACATCAAGGAAGCGTACTTGCATATTCCCATCTGGCCTCCTCATCAACGCTTTCTGCGTTTTGCAGTACTGGGCCGACACTTCCAGTTCAGAGCCCTCCCGTTCGGGTTGGCTACTGCTCCGCGGACCTTCTCCAAAGTAATGGTGGTCATCGCGGCCTTCCTGAGGAAGGAAGGAGTTCAAGTCCATCCTTTTCTGGACGACTGGTTGATCCAAGCCCCCTCTTATGCAGAGTGCGGCAAAGCTGTGAACCGGGTGGTTGCTCTTTTGAGCTCCCTGGGGTGGATCATCAACTGGGAGTAAAGCCAGCTGCGCCCGACTCAGTCCCTGGAGTATCTGGGAGTTCGATTCGACACCCAAGTGGGCAGAATGTTCCTGCCAGACAATCGGATTGTCAAGCTTCAGGCTCAGGTGGACTAGTTCCTAGTAGCCTCTCCTATTCGGGCTTGGGACTACGTGCAGCTGTTGGGCTCTATGACGGCCACGATGGAAGTAGTGCCCTGGTCCAGGGCTCATATGAGACCACTACAACAATCTCTGCTGCTGCGCTGGACTCCGATGTCGGAGGATTATGCTGTGCGCCTTCCCTTGGACCCAGCAGTGCGCAAGGCGCTGAGCTGGTGGACGCAGACAGACAAGTTGTCTGCAGGAATGCCTCTGGTGACCCCGGAGTGGATTGTCGTCACGACAGACGCCTCTTTGATGGGCTGGGGAGCCCACTGCTTGGGAAGGACAGCGCAGGGGCTCTGGTCTCCTGCAGAGGCAAGTGGTCTATCAACCTCCTGGAACTCAGAGCCATTCGGTTGGTGTTGTTGGAGTTCATCCCGGTACTGGTGTTGAAGCCTGTACGGGTCCTGTCGGACAATGCCACGGCTGTGGCCTATGTCAACCGCCAGGGAGGTACCAAGAGCGCCCCTCTAGCCAAGGTGGCCATGAATCTATGCCAGTGGGCGGAAGCGAACCTGGAACAGCTGTCAGCGGCCCACATTGCCGGAGTCATGAATGTCAAGGCGGACTTTCTCAGTCGCCATACCTTGGAGCCCGGAGAGTGGCAGCTATCTGCTCAGGCGTTCTTGGGCATCACGAAGCGCTGGGGCCAGCCGAGCCTATATCTGATGGCGTCATCGGCCAATTGCCAAGTGCCGCGCTTTTTCAGCAGAGGACGGGACCCTCGATCCCTGGGAGTAGATGCTCTTCTCCAACAGTGGCCGACACAAGAGCTTCTCTATGTGTTCCCGCCCTGGCCCAGGTTGGGCAGGGTGCTAGACCGGGTGGCAAAGCATCCCGGCAGGGTAATCCTGGTGGGTCCGGATTGGCCCAGATGTCCCTGGTATGCGGACTTGATCAGGCTCTCAGTCGGCGATCCTCTGCGGCTGCCAGTGGAGCAGGGCCTGTTACATCAGGGTCCCGTGGTGATGAAGGATCCCTCCCCCTTTGGTCTTCCGGCCTGGCTATTGAGCGGCAGCGTCTGAGAAAGAAGGGCTTCTCAGACAAGGTCATCGCCACTATGCTGAGAGCGAGGAAGCGCTCTACTTCTACTACTTACGCCAGGGTTTGGCGTATCTTTGCAGCGTGGTGTGAAGCAGGCTCACTTTCTCCCTTCACTGCTCCAATTTCTTCAGTGTTGGCGTTCCTGCAAGAAGGTCTGGACAAAGGCCTGTCGCTCAGTTCCCTGAAAGTTCAGGTAGCGGCTCTGGCTTGCTTCAGGGGCCGCCTGAAGGGTGCTTCCCTGGCTTCGCAGCCAGATGTGGTGCGCTTTCTCAAGGGAGTTAATCACCTGCGCCCTCCTCTGCACTCAGTGGTGCCTGCGTGGAATCTCAACCTGGTGCTAAGAGCATTGCAGAAGCCGCTTTTTGAACCCTTGTCGAGGGCATCTCTGAAAGACCTGACGTTGAGAGCAGTCCTTTTGGTGGCTATCACTTCAGCCAGAAGAGTTTCCGAGCTCCAGGCACTCTCATGTCGAGAGCTTTTTCTGCAGTTCACTGAGGCAGGAGTGACTATTCGCACAGTGCCTTCCTTCCTGCCCAAGATTGTTTTTCGCTTCCATGTGATTCAGCAGCTCTGTCTCCCTTCCTTTCGTAGGGAGGTCTACCCAGAGGAATACTCTGCTCTCAATTTTCTGGATGTGAGACGAGTCATCATCAGATACTTGGAAGTGACCAATGATTTCCGGAAATCGGATCATCTGTTTGTCCTGTTTACAGGTCCTCGTAAGGGTCTGCAGGCTTCTAAGCCTACAGTGGCAAGATGGGCAAGGAAGCCATTGCAGCAGCTTAGGTGGCCGCGGGGAAGGCCCATACCTTTGCCAGGCATTACCGCTTGACTGTGGCTGCTCGGGCGGAGGCCCGGTTTGGAGCTTCAGTGTTGCGGTCAGGGATTTCTATGTCCCGCCCTGGGTGAGTACTGCTTCGGTACATCCCACCAGTCTATGGATTGATCAGCTTGATGATATGGAAGGTAAAATTATGTATCATACCTGATAATTTTCTTTCCATTAATCATAGCTGATCAATCCATAGCCCCTCCCAGATATCTGTACTGTTTATATTCTGGTTGAATTTTAGGTTCAAGTTTAGCCTTCAGTTACTTCAGGAGGACTTCGTGTTCAAGTTCTTCTTTCACTTGGATTCTTCAAGAGTTGAGACGAGTTTGTGTTACAGTGAGCTGCTGCATTCCTCTCCCCTCCGTTTTACGGGGCTGGATTGAGATTTAAATTCTGCCGGCACTCCCTCCCGCTTCGTGCGGCTGTAGGGCAGCTTTGTACCCCTCCCGCTTCGGCGGTGTTAGGGTCAGTCGGCTCCTCCCGCGGTTGCGGTTGCAGGATAAGCCAGATCCCCCCGCATCGGCGGGTGTGGTGTCCCTCCCCCGCTCCGCGGGGATGAGCTGGACGGATTCCCCTCCCCCACGTGTGGGGATGAGCTGGGTTAATTCCCCTCCCCCGTTTCGGCGGTGGTGAGCTGGGCAGAGTGTCCCTTCGTGGGTGTAATTCTCTAAGTGCTGAGTCCTGCGGATGGAGCTTTGATATCGACATACTGAGGAGTTTCCGGCAGCACATGACCACATATAGGGAGGCAAAAGTTTGCTCTCTATCTCCACCTGCTGGTAGATGGACACAACCCACCAGTCTATGGATTGATCAGCTATGATTAATGGAAAGAAAATTATCAGGTATGATACATAATTTTACCTTCTACCATGTGGCACCTGATGGTTAAACGGCAGTGTGTGCGCTGCATGCCTATCGCCCAGGTACCACATGAGACCTTACCATAAATCCTGGAGAAGGACCGCGATGGACTGGAAATAGTACAAATGAAAATGAAGTGGATAGAGCACCGTTCACGGAAGAAAGTGTATATCAACAACTTGAAAAGCTAAAGGTGGACAAAGCCATGGGACTGGACGGGATCCACCCCAGGATATTGAGAGAGCTCAGAGAGGTTTTGGCAGGTCCTCTTAAAGATTTGTTTAATATATCTTTGCAGACGGGAAAGGTTCCGAGGGATTGGAGAACGGCAGAGGTGGTCCCTCTTCACAAAAGTGGTGATAGGGAAGAAGCTGGAAACTACAGGCCGGTAAGCCTCACTTCGGTTATTGGAAAAGTAATGGAAGCGATGCTGAAGGAAAGGATAGTGAATTTCCTGGAAGCGAATAAGTTGCAAGATCCGAGACAACATGGTTTTACCAGAGGGAAATCGTGCCAAACGAATCTCATTGAGTTCTTTGATTGGGTGACAGGAGAATTGAATCAGGGACGAGCTATGGACATAATCTACTTAGATTTCAGCAAAGCTTTTGACACGGTTCCCCACAGGAGGCTCTTAAATAAACTGGATGGGCTGAAGATAGGACCTGAAGTGGTGAACTGGATTAGGAACTGGTTGACAGACAGACGCCAGAGGGTGGTGGTTAATGGAATTTGCTCGGAAGAGAGAAAGGTGAGTAGTGGAGTGCCTCAGGGATCGGTGCTGGGGCCGATTCTGTTCAATATATTTGTGAGTGACATTGCCGAAGGGTTAGAAGGTAAAGTTTGCCTATTTGCGGATGATACTAAGATCTGTAACAGAGTGGACACCCGGGAGGGAGTGGAAAACATGAAAAAGGATCTGAGGAAGCTAGAAGAATGGTCTAAGGTTTGGCAATTAAAATTCAATGCGAAGAAATGCAAAGTGATGCACTTAGGGAATAGAAATCCACGGGAGACGTATGTGTTAGGCGGGGAGAGTCTGATAGGTACGGGCGGAGAGAGGGATCTTGGGGTGATAGTATCTGAGGATTTGAAGGCGATGAAACAATGTGACAAGGCGGTGGCCGTAGCTAGAAGGTTGTTAGGCTGTATAGAGAGAGGTGTGACCATGAGAAGAAAGGGGGTGTTGATGCCCCTGTATAAGTCGTTGGTGAGGCCCCACCTGGAGTATTGTGTTCAGTTTTGGAGGCTGTATCTTGTTAAGGATGTAAAAAGAATTGAAGCGGTGCAAAGAAAAGCTACGAGAATGGTATGGGATTTGCGCTACAAGACGTATGAGGAGAGACTTGCTGAACTAAACATGTATACTCTGGAGGAAAGGAGAAACAGGGGTGATATGATACAGACGTTCAAATATTTGAAAGGTATTAATCCGCAAACGAACCTTTTCCGGAGACGGGAAGATGGTAGAACGAGAGGACATGAAATGAGATTGAAGGGGGGCAGACTCAAGAAAAATGTCAGGAAGTATTTTTTCACGGAGAGAGTAGTGGATGCTTGGAATGCCCTCCTGTGGGAAGTGGTGGAAATGAAAACGGTAACGGAATTCAAACATGCATGGGATAAGCATAAAGGAATCCTGTGCCGAAGGAATGGATCCTCAGGAGCTTAGTCGAGATCGAGAGGCGGGGCTGGTGGTTGGGAGGCGGGGATAGTGCTGGGTAGACTTATACGGTCTGTGCCAGAGTTGGTGGTGGGAAGCGGGACTAGTGGTTGGGAGGCGGGGATAGTGTTGGGCAGACTTATACAATCTGTGCCAGAGCCGGTGGTTGGGAGGCGGGGCTGGTGGTTGGGAGGCGGGGCTGGTGGTTGGGAGGCGGGGATAGTGCTGGGCAGACTTATACGGTCTGTGCCCTGAGAAGCACAGGTACAAATCAAAGTAGGGTATACACAGAAAGTAGCAAATATGAGTTATCTTGTTGGGCAGACTGGATGGACCGTGCAGGTCTTTTTCTGCCGTCATCTACTATGTTACTATGTACCACTAAATCAGTGGGTGGTGATAAGGTCTCAGACTGAAAATGGATGCGCACTGTTTATTTTGATGCACGTCCATTTTCCATCCCCTTAAAAAGAAGGAAAAAAAAGACCTTTTCCAGGACGCGGCAAAAAAATGGCTCAGTGCGTGCCCAAAAGATGCGATCACACTGCTGCATGACACTTTTTGCCATGGCTTAGTTAAAGGGCCCCTGAGTTTAGGTTTCATATTTTTTTAAATATATATATTTGTAAAATGGCAAATACACATTGACTCCTGCATGTTCTTATAGGTATGCTGTAAAAGGCTCTGTGTTTGACAGAGCCTTTTGTAAAGTACCACCAGAGTTGAGCACATCCTAACCTGGACATCTGATTTCAGTGTTCTATGTGAAATAGCCATTCACACATTAAAGCTAATCTTTGTATTTTGCTCTGTATTAGTTGTGAGCCTGGGCTGAGAATTTATACAGGATTTTCTATCCAGTCACTTGGGAAACATGCTAATATTCTGAAACTGCATAGTGATAATTTTAGAATAGTTTCTACTCTCACTTGCAGTTTGGGGGGAAAATGAAAGGTCTGAGAATGCCTTCCCCAAATTAATAGTTGTTGACATTGTACTTGTTTCATTGCACTCAGCAATTATATGCGGAATTCTAAAATGAATGTTTCAAAAATATATTGTACCCGAAGGACTAGTAAGTTAGCATGTTGAAATTTGTTGTATAGGTTTCTGAAAATATTTCTGAAACAAAACGTTCGCATTTATTAACAAACTAGTAAACAAAGGCCCGTTTCTGAGCGCAATGAAACGGGCGCTAGCAAGGGTTTCATGGCTGCATGGCTCGTCGCGGTTTTACCTGGTTCGTGGCATGCAGCCCTGCTGTTTCCGTTGTAGCTCTATGAGGATGGCGGTTTTCGTGCCCCGCCCTCAACGTCATCGCGTTTTGACGTGAGGGCGGAGCAGAGCTACAGTATGGAAATCCGGAGTTTGTGGCTTGAGTAGATCGTTGGAGGTGAGAATCTGCTCCGCCCTCAACGTCATAACGTTTGACGCGAGGGCGGGGCCCAAAGACTGTGATTTTCGTGGCTTCAGAGCTTTGAACATACGAACTGGCTTCAGTGACGTCAGCAGACAATAGAACATTGAGGGTGAGTTTTATATATATAGATGTGGCCTAAGTGTTTGCTGCTGTCTTTATCAGTTTTCTTTGAATGTAGTAGGACTTCATTGTTCCATCATGGACTCTTGAGTACAAGTCAGAGTGCTTTCAAAGAGATAACCAGTTTTCAGTGAAAAACAATTTGCAGTTTCTTCATGTATAATTTTGTAATGCCCTTAAAAACAAGCTTACCAAGACTGTGGATGTACTTTGAGTCTGAAATCCAGCTTGATATCCATTTCACTCTTGCTTCTCTCAGGGCCTGGCCCGTTCAATTACTTGGGCTTTCTTTCAGTCTAATGTTGAAGTAAATTTGTAGTGTGACAGTGTGCTAAAACCTCAAAGCTGTGAACATGATATATAATTCATTGTGTATGAAATGTAAATCATATTTTACTTTTGTAGGGCACTTAACAGTAGGAATTGTTAAAATGTGGGTAGTTTGGGAAAAGGAACACATACCTTCTGAGGAGGTGTAAATTGGGAACAGACTTCATGAGCCCCAACATAATGAGATGCTTTCTAGTTTCCTCAGCTAGCAGAGATACAAATCAGATACTGAGTGCGATCAGAGAAGAGTAAGGATTCTAGAGTTTATCATTTATTATTTTTACTATACCGTAACTTACTGCAAAGCAAATCAGAACAGTTTACAAAGTATTAAGAACTCTAAATTAAAAATAGGAAAGGAGACCGATATACTTTTCATACAAGAAAACCAAATTAAAAAAACATTGAAACAATCATGTTTACCAATCATGCCAAAGCATACAAATATTGAAATTTCAAATCTAGCTGCAATGATTCCGTGGAAAAAAATTTGAAGGGAGACTAAATAGTCAACAAAGATCAAATGCTAATTTAAAATAATACATCAGTACAGTGGCACGATAAAGGGGATAAGATTTTTTCAATCTGACTTGTTGTGACAATAAATTCCACAGCGCTGATGAATGGAAGTAAAAAGCTGAAGCGCGAGTACATTCACATTTTGCATTGGAGGGTGATGGAACAAATGACCTGGCCAGGGATATCATACTTTTAGCGTAGAGACCTTTCCCAGAAGGTGGGGGAGGGGTGATGTCCTTGGTAAACTGTAGCTTTTTCGGAAATACCACCTGGCTATGGAAAGGATCAGGAAAGACTATATAATGCAGAGAACTTCAATAGATGGCTTAAAACCTGGTACCAAAAAGAGGGTTTTAGACACATAGGAGGAGGGACAATATATATATATATTTAAAAAAGGCTATTCTGTAATGATGGACTACATCTTTCTGTGACAAGAAAAGGGATCATTAATGAAAAATGTAGACAATATATTTCGGGGCATGCTCATTTTTAGTGAAATTGAGCCATGTGCATGCTTTACTCATGCTCAGTTTCAGTAAAAACGAGCATGCACACCGGGGTGTGAAAGCAGGGCAGGCAGAGTGGCAGTGAATATCGCCGCAGCAAAGCTGCTGCTGGTGAGGCTTGGGGACCCTCACCAGCCCAGGTATGTGGGATTATAGCGGGGTGAATCAAAATGTGCCCCCCCCCCCCCCAACACACACTTTGGGCTCATGCCCTTTCCCAAATCGTGGTCTTGCCATGCCTTTGCTCTGCTTATACAAATGGTGTGGAACCCATAAGGGATGGGGGCAATGCTGGATATTGTGCTCACAATTGGACATGGTGTTTCTAATGTCTTGGTGGGTTCCTACCTGGGTAGTAGTGATCATCACACTTTATGGTTTGATATAGGATCTAAAGCAAAGTGCAGCCGCACAGAACTCAAAGTCCTGAATTTTAAACATGCTGTCTTTAGTAAGATGGGGGGAGTACCTGAAGAAAGAGCTGATGGAATGGGAGGACGTTAAGAAAAATGGACTATCAGTGGTCCAAACTGAAAGGAGCTATAAAAAACAACAAATCTTTATATAAAGAAAGTAAACAAAAGAAAAAGGAAACCAATAAGTTTCTCAAAACAAGTGGCTGGAAAAATACAGGCAAAAGAGGTGTTTTTTTTATGAAATAAAAAAATAATGCAAGAAGAACACATAAAAGAATACTGGATAAAACTGAAAGAAGTAACAAGAAAAATAGGGCTGGGGAAAGCTCATATTTTTTTGTTGTTGTTACATTTGTACCCTGCACTTTCCCACTCATGGCAGGCTCAATGCGGCTTACAGGTACTTATTTGTACCTGGGGCAGTGGAGGGTTAAGTGACTTGCCCAGAGTCACAAGGAGCTGCCTGTGCCTAAAGTGGGAATCAAACTCAGTTCCTCAGTTCCCCAGGACCAGAGTCCACCACCCTAACCACTAGGCCACTCCTCCACTCATATGGAAGAACAAATGGCTAGAGATGTAAAGAATGGTGACAAGACTTTTTTTCAGGTATATTAGTGAACAGAGAAAGGGTAGAAATAGAATTGTAAGGGTGAAAGATGCTATGAACTGTTAGGTAGTGTGATGAGGACACATGCTAAACAAACATTTTTGTCTTCACAGAAGAAAATCCTGGAAAAGGACCTCTATCAGCTGACAAAGGTGCATATGTGAATGGAGTAGATATTGCAGCATTCATGGAAGAAAGTGTTTATGAAATAATTGAAAAATTGAGCTTTGTTTAGGTTTAAGTTTATTCATACTTGATATATTGCCAATCACAAACAGGTCTTAGTGGATTAGAAGCAATAAAATTAAAAGAAAAGAACTCATCATTGAATAGGATAGGTTCTTGGTATGAGTGGACGGGTCTGTCACACCACATAACTGAAAGTGTACAAACCCATGGGGCTGGATGAGATCCATCCCAGAATTTAAGAAATGGGAAAGAAACTGGATTGGAGAAGAGTGGATGTGCTTCCTTTTCACAAACCTGAGGACAGAATAGAAGTAGGTAACTGTAGGCTGGTAAGCTTTAATTGATGGTTGGAAAGGTTAGAGAATTTTCTGGAAACCAACGGGTTATAAGATCCATGGCAATGTGGTAAAAAAAGAAAAATTGTGCCACGATTGATTTCTTCGACTAGGTGACTAGAGAATTGCATCATGGACATGAGCTAGATGGTAGTTTACTTGGATTTCAGCAAAGCCTTTGACACAGTTCCTCATAGGAGGCACATGGATAAATTGGATTGGAAACTAGTTGACTGACAGACAGTCGTGTGTGGTGGTAATTGGAATTTTCTCAGACAATAGAAAGGTAAGTAGTGGGGATCGGTACTGGGGCCAATTCTGTTAAATATATGTGTGAGCAATATTGCTGAAGGGTTAGAAGGAAAAGTTTGCTTTTTTACAGATGAAACCAAGATTTCCAACAGTGGATAGGGAGTGAAAAATATGAGACGGGATCTTCAAAATTAGAAGAATGCCAAGTCTAATATTTGGCAGTTAAAATTTAATGCAAAATGCAAAGTGATGCCACTTGAGGTGTGGAAATCCAAAAGAGAAGTAAGTATACACTAGGAGGCAAGAGACTGATGGGTACTGATCAGGAGAGAGACTTTGGGGAGAGAGTGTCTGAGGATCTTAAGCCGGTAAAACAATATGAAAAGTCAATGGCTTTAGCCAGAAGGATACTAGGCTGCATATAGAATTGTAACCAGTAGAAGAAAGGAGGTGTTGATGCTCATTGGTGAGGCCCCACATGGTGTATTGTATTCAGTTTTGGAGGGTGTATTTCTTCAAGGACATAAAGACTTAAATTGGTTCAGAGGAAGGTGATAAAAATGATACAGAATTTATGCCAAAAGACACTTGAGAAAAGACTGGAAGATCTGAATAAGTATACCCTAGAGGAAAGGAGAGATGGGGAGATATGATTCAGACATTTAAGCACTTGAAAGGTGATGTTTCTATACAAACACATTTCTTCCAGAGATGGGGAAACAGTAGAACTAGAGGACATGAATTGAGGTTGCAGGGTGGTGAACTTGAGTAATGTCAGGAAATGCTTTTTTACAGAGTGGGTGATGGATGCATGGAATGCCTTCCTGGTAGAAGTGGTGGAGACAAAAATGCTGATAAAATAAAAAAAATGCATGGGATAAATGCAGAGAATCTCTAAATAGAAAGAGGATGGAATCAAAACATGACTGTTGAGATGTTATGATAGGTAAAAGTGGTGCCTATTCAGCAACTCTATTAGTTGGGATCTAAGGCCAGTGCCGGACAGACATCTTTGGTTTGTGTCCCATAAATAGCAAAAGATAGATGACAGTGATGTGTGCGTATTTTATATCACAATAATATCTTATGCAATGAGTGAGTGTGTTGTGCATTTCAAAGGGGGGGAGGGGAAGACATCTTAATGTTGAAATTAGCAAGTTAAATGCTGTTAGCAATATTATTGGTATACACATATACTGCACCCAGACAACATCATATTTAACTGCCTATATGTGTTTGGCATGATGGAAAATTGCTAACTACTGTTTAATCATGAATGACTGTAACAAGCATGGAGTGGTAGATGTGGCTCTCGCCACCTTCTTGACAGACTGGATGGACCATGCAGTTCTTTTCTGTTGTAATATCCTATTGTGAAGAAACAGGGTGTTTTAAGCCTGTAAAATGTATTGGATATTTTCCTACGTTAATTGTCTTGAAGTGTATTTCTCCTGTTTGGCCAGCAGGAGGTGTTTCTTTGTTATAAGCTGTTACAGAGTTTTAAAAAAAAAATGGGGTTAATTGGGACTTGGCACCAATTTGGATTTGTGTATGCATCTGTCCCAGTCACTATTCATCTGCACCTACATTTCATAGCGCGCAACTCAAAAGGGCATAGCTGTAGGAGGAGTATGGGCGGATCAGTTGGTGTTGCCAGACGTTAGGCCTGATGTTGTAAAATAATGTCATATCCTCAACTAAGTTGGGTGTGCAGATGCAAATATAGTAACAGAAAATTACTCTGCGAGTAATACTCTGGACTCATTTCATATACACACACATACCATGCTCCTGAGAAGAGATTACAAGTTACCAGATATTAGGCTATAGATCATGTGTCTGAGTAATAACCAGTCCTTGGCAAGCAGAAGACAAGTAACTGGCTAATCTTGAACCATAGAAGAAATCCCTTTCTCTCAACCTTAGAGGTCCACATCTTCAGCATCAGATACCATAGAAGAATCCCTTTCTCTCACCCTTAGAAGTCTACAGGTTCAGCATCAGATGGGTAATGAATTGTTTCCTCTTGAGGGCTGTAGCTGTTCCTCAGTGATTCCCCACTGTGTAAGTATCGGGTATAGTCCGACGAGTCCTTGCCCTGCACAGGAAACTGGATTCTGAGTCTGGTAGAAGCCATAAATAATCAGCTCCTGAATCTTTACTTGTGCTGAACTCAGCACAGAAAGATACCGTTCATTGGTGATACTGACAGTTCAGTCACTCTCCTCAGAGAGATGCGTATGTCTTCTTCTCTCTCATTCCGATCCAAATCTCTTTCCCAAGCCCAGTGTTGGCTCTTCCCTGATGGTCCACAGGTGACAATCCAGGACCAATCTGGCACCGTATACATCAGTCCAGCAGTTGATATACAATCACAAAATGAGGGGCCCTTGGAATGCTACAGGATGTCTAGCTAACGAGGATGACTTCATTCCCAAGTTTCTGTGAAACTCTCTGCCACAGCTTCACACGAGACAGAGCTAGTGCAGGTGGACAGCATGTCCTTGGATGATGTCAGCTAGCACAGTGCTTCCAGGAAATTATGCAGAATCCATGACGGTATTGTTCACAAAAGATGGTTCATGGCCTGTCCAGGCCTCAGGCCTACAAAAGGTGAGATACAGGGTATTGGCATTAAACCAGATTTCAGCAGGTATAAATCTAGTTCTCGTGCTAGTTGTGAGATCTGCACTAAGCAAGTATTCTGCCATGGGTGCATGCCATTTGTAAAATACTGATTTAGAGCAGCTGTTTGCAGTGGCCTAACTTTGGGCACTGTTTACTGAATCCAGTGCTAAGCTTATAGAATAGTGCCTAAGTGAAATTACTTACATAACTACAAATTATAGTGGAGGGGTGGCCTAGTAGTTAGAGCACCAGGAGAGTGGAGGAGTGGCCTAGTGGTTAGAGCACCAGTCTTGATATCCAGAGGTGGCCAGTTCAAATCCCACTGCTGCTTCTTTTTATTTATTTTATTTAGTATTACATTTGTACCCCGCGCTTTCCCACTCAAAGCAGGTTCAATGCGGCTTACATAATAATATGGATTACAGAATATTGATAGAGAAAATATAAGTTAATTATAGCAGACTAATAAAAGAGATAGGTAGGTAGAGATGGGCAAGGGTGAAGGAAGTAGGAGAGGTATGAGCAAAGGGTAGGAGGTCATTGGAGGGGGGGTAGAGAGGCGGGAGGGGGGATGGGACACGGGATAAGCATAGGGAAATTTGGGTCATTGTTGTCGTCGTCTCCTGGATATGTGTTGGGTAGATGGGTTCATAGGATTAGTTTGGGTCTGCTTGAACAGATGGGGTTTTTAGTGATTTTCGGAAGGCTAGATTAGATAGTCGCTGATAGATCGGATGGGTCTGGGGAGGGCATTCCAGAGTTGGCTGCCTAAGAAGGAGAAGTTGGATCCATAGTAGGTTTTGTACTTGATTCCTTTGTAATTGGGGTAATGCAGGTTATGGTAAGTTCGCAAAGTTTCATGTTTCTGGTTTGAAGGTCAACCAGATTGAGCATATAGCCTGGAGATTCACTGTGGGTAATCCTGTGGATCAATGTGCAGACATTGATGTTGATTCGTTCTCCGATAGGGAGCCAGTGAAGTTTTTCACGAAGAGGTGTTGCGCATTCAAATAGTGATTTGCCAAAAATGAGTCTTGCTGCTTTGTTTTGGGCGGTCTGAAGTTTTTTCAGGATTTAGTTCTTACAGCCTAAGAAAATACTATTACAGTAGTTGGCATGGGTAAGTACCATGGATTGCACCAAGTTCCGGAATGTTTTCTGGGGGAGATATGGTTTTACGTGTTTCAGTATCCACATCATGTTGAACATTTTCTTTGTAATGAATTTTGCGTGATCTTCAAGCGAGAGATGATTGTCTAATGTCACTCCAAGGATTTTCAGGTTGTCAGATATGGGGATTGTGATGTCAGAAGTGTTAAGATTAGTTGGGAGGAGTGTGGAGGCATTGCGTTTTCTCTTTGTTCATTTTCATCATAAAGGCATTGGCCCAACAGGTTAAGATGTTCATGCCCAAGGATATTTTGTCAGAGATTTCTGTTAGATCTTGGGCAAGTCACTTAACCCTCCATTGCCTCAGTTACAAAATTAGATTATGAGCCCTCTAGGGACAGGGAAATACCCAGTGTAACTAAAAAGGTGTAAGCAAAACCCAAATAAATAAATAAAATAAACAATCACCAATTAACTCCAGTTAGTCTGTTATTGGTACTTAATTCCAATTGGCACCTAATTTAACAATTTAGATGTGCAACAGGCACCATTCTATAACTTGCATGCCCAAATTTGCACACTAGTTAGAAATTTGGGTTCCCAGCTTTATAGAATTCGGGGGGGGGGGGGGGGGGGGGGGGGTGTCAATGTGATGTGCATTTTCCCTTCCTCAGTTTGCAAACTCATGCATGTGTGGAAAGACATGGTAAAATGTGTCTTATTAGGGCAGTGCTTGTCTATCTTTCTGTGGCTGGAACCCATGATGATGGCCAAATAAAATTGTGTAATCCTCCCCCCCTCTCCAGAGATGCAGAATAATGATGCACTTAATGGAGAGCTCACCCAGGTCATTTATTTATTTATTATCTCATTTGTACCCCACATTTTCTCAACAGATCAGGCTCAATGTGGCTTACAGTGCACCGCAGATGCCGATGCAGTAATATTAAGCTAATATATCAGAAAACCTGCATAAGTAATAATGGGGGGAGGATGGGGAAGGGACAAAAAGGGAAACCAGGAAGGAGGAGGGAAGGGTGGATGTGTCCAAAATTGTCACTAGATTCATGTGTATCAAGCAGAGGAGACACATGCTGAGTCCTTGGGATAAGCTCAAATGTAGGTTTTGTGACCCTATTTGAGGTCCTGACCCACAAATTGGGAAGCTTTGCATTAGGGTGACGGAGGCTGTATGAAACATGTATTTGTGTATGTCTTTGTGCCTATGTGCATGTACGACAAACAGATGGAGTCTCCCCAATAGGTGCTATTGCTTGGGCAAAGCATGTCTTTAAAAAAAAAAAAAAAGCTATTCTCTGTTTCTGAGAAAAATTATGCCCAGCGTATTTGAGAAGAAAATGATAGATCCTTAGTAGAAAATACTGCAAATAATAGCTGAGGCATCTGTAGGCAAAGAAAAACTGTTTGGGTCTGTGTTAAGACTAGTACAGTTTGGGTACAAGCCTTGAAATGATCCACTTACTCCCAAATATGATCTAAATAAGATCATGTGTTGTGGTGATTTGAAATAGGGTCGCCATGATGTTCAAATCTGGAGAAAAAGGGGAAGCTAACAGTGAGAAGTCATTCCCAAGAAACAGGAAGTGTGAATTTTTTTTTTTTTTTTACTATGATATTGCTTTTTTGGGGACCACCTGCAAGTGGAATGATTTGAGAGGTAGGAATAGATGAACTATATGAAAGCCAGAACAACTTGGGTAAGTTAAGTCAAAAATTTGTGAATTAAAAACAAACCAAAATTACTTTGAGCTTCATATAAATCTTTCCTATGTAAATCATTTTGGGGTAGTGGAAACATTGTTCTTCATAACTGCTATTTTTGTAATTTTTTTTTTTCACTCAGCATTGTCTTCATCAGTCGACCAGAACGGAGGCCTAGATTCCAGTCGGGGGACCTTACAGTTTAGTCCTTTGGTAGGAGAGGAAAAGTTGCCTGAAGGGGGTGAGGCGGCCGAATTAAATGTGGACCCTGAATCAACCATCCAGACTCAGCCTAGTAGTCAGTCAAGTCAGAAAATTAAAGACCCAGAGAAAGAACTTCTTTTGGCCCAGCAGCAGCAGTGCAGTCTAGTGGCATCTGGAATAGCTTCTAGAAACAAACATTTGAAAAGGATTTACTATGCTGTTCTCAGAGCCAATTCTGGAGTGCTTTCTTTGACTCGTAATATTGACATTCTAGCTAATCGTACCCTGACTTTGCATGCTGAACAAGTAAATGCCAATCATACAATGGCCTTAAGTATGCAATATTTCACAGAGCTCATGAAGAGACTGGAGTTTGCAATTAATAAATTTGGATTCAGATTGTTACCCACTGATGGCACGCTGACTCATGATTTGTCACACAATACTGGATACCCCATGTCAAGAACAAAATCTGCACCTAGCCATGGGAAAGCCTGTACCAGAGAAGGATGTCTCAGATCATCAAGAGCAGCTGCAGCACTTTAAGATCTTGTATAACAAAAGCAGTAGACACAGATAGTAGCTACTACTCTGTGTTTCTGTGAAAAATTAAAATGTTGAGTTTAACTTACAGTTCTAGTGTTGCTTTATTTTTGTGCACCAAGAAGCATAAGCATAATGAATCCATGTTACTATTATGTGTGACTGAATGCAAAAGATTTGCCTAAATTTTATTTTCTCCCCCAAATCTCAGCATATCAGTCTATGAATTGGGATCTAGCTCAAGTGTTAGCTGAAATTTTTAAAGAGTCACTTCCTGTTGGATTGCATCTTTTGAAGATTGTGCCATATGTAGGAATTTTGTACTATATATATTTGGGGATACAATAACAGATCCTTGCTGAAGAGAGCAAGGGCTCTTTCCTGATGTGAAGTAGTATTCAAACCTAATTGTCAATGTTGAAATTCTCTGCCATGGGCATATGGTATTCTGATATGGTCCTGAGAGAAAATGAATTTTGTTTAAATTTGAAGTTATGTGCTTCATGATTATGAGGGTAATTTAAATGCCAGGGACTCTTTTTTCCTGTGTTGGTAAATAGCATTTGGAGCTCTTTTGGAACTGTGCATCATGAACATCTCTCTGCTAGAAGTCAGAATGGATTTTAAAACTTTTAGGTGTAGTACTTGGAGCCTCTTCCAAAAGTTAGGAATTTACTTGATAATGGAAAGTTAATATATCCTTGGAATGGTTCACAAAACTACTACAAACCTCAGGGCATTGGTCTAGGAGGGAAAAGGAAAGTATATTTTGTGTTTTGACATAAGTTACACCTAACATTTCTTCAGAAATGCATTTATTTTAGAAGTAAATTGAGCATTCAGAAGTTTCTAAGCAACTTCTACGATTTAGTTGAAAGATATATATATATATACACACTCTCTCTCTCTCTCTCTCTCTCTCTCACTCAATTATAGGGACTTTTATTTACATGATTGTCACTATGGCAGTTTATCACAACATACGCTGGATGTCCCGAATAGAGGCAAAGACATTTGGCAGCAGAGTCAGTTGCAAGTAGATAACCTCCTTCAGTGACCTTCCTCATAGGAAATATATGCTATCCATGGAATGTGATAGGATACATACACATCTCTCCGTTATTTTGGAGGCATATACTTGAAGCCTTCAGCCTATGCAAAGTGGATATAATTCTTTGTACAGCTTGGCATATGCTGTGGAGGAGTAGCCTAGTGGTTAGTGCAGTGGACTTTGATCCTGGGGCTGCAGCTCCTTGTGACTCTGGGCAGGTCACTTAACCCTCCATTGCCCCTGGTACAAAATAAGTACCTGAATATATGTAAACCACTTTGAATGTAGTTGCAAAAACCTCAGAAAAGAGGTATATCAAGTCCCATTTCCCTTTTCCCCCTTATCCAGTCAGTTAGTTACTAGTAAATAGTTTTCTAAAGCATGATACTACACATTTAGAAGGTAATTTTGTAACCATTTGGATGCATAAATGCTATATATAATTTTTCTAAGTTTAATTTACACACAACAGGTGCATATTTTATAAAGGTATGTATATATATATATATATATATATATATATAAATTGCTAACCCCATCCTCATCCTTGTCTGTGAGAACACCTTTGTTCAGATAACTTTGTGCATAAAGACTAGTTGCATTTATCTTTTCATGCATATCGTGAAGACAAATTTCTGTCCAGCATAAATACTTTTGAAAATTATTCTCTTGGGTTTGATTTTAAAAAAAATAGCAATTTGTGTTCTGCATTTTAGGAATTTCAGGAGGCACCACTCTGAAAAGAAGTGATGCCTTCTACTGACTACCTACACTTATTAGATAATTAAAAATTGTGAATAATTAAAAATTAAAACAAGTATATACTTTAAAAATGAATAAATACATTGACATAATGTAAACATTTTGACAGATTTTGCTTTACTCCTTTGATGTTTAAATCCAAACCATAGCTTTCTTTTGTTTTGCTCTTTTTAATGAAGGTGTCATTATTTATTTGGATTTATTAACTGCCTTTATGAAGAGATTTACGCAAGGCAGTGTACAGCAGGTACAGTTTAACATAAAACTTACAATTTTGTTAACAGCATAACAATAGAAAAAAATGACTAAATACAAACACAGATACAATAAATGAGGTAAACTTGAGAACAGCAAATTAAAACCTAATAATCGGACTACCATGAAACAGTATAAAAACTATACACATTTAACAGCACTGAAATTCAAATAAGAGATATATGATGTCAGCATAATACTAATTAAACATCTGATAAGCATGAATTAGAATATTCAAATAGATATGATGCTAATGCTTTTCTACAATACAGCTTACCATATAGCCGAGGGGCCAAGTTCAGATATGTAGATGGGGACAAGATGGATGGTACAGAGTCAGTTGAGATAAATAGATGGGTGACTAAACTCAAGGCAAGTTCTTTGTACAGTTAAACAACATATAAGGAACTTGTCTAAGTTATAGTATGTGTAGTAATCTAGACCAGGTGCAGAGTGGAGTATATATAGTCAGTCATCCTGGGCCAAATTCTATAAATGGCGCCTTAAAAATCGGTGTTGAAAAACCACGTGGTTAGCGTGATTCTATAAACTACGCCTAAAGTTTAGGTGTTGTTTATAAAATATGCTTAACAGCTGTCCTTTTGACTAAAATTTAGGTGCACCCACTTAGGCCACCTAAAACCAGGCCTAAATACCTGCACCTAATTTAGGTGCAGATTGGGTGTATTCTATAATAGTGCTCATAGTTTTTTTTTTTTTTTTTAATTGCCCATGACCCACCCATTCCATACCCATGCCCCCTTTTTGGCTTCGTGCTTTAGAATTTATGTGCACCACGTTATAGAATACACTTAGAAAGTTGTTCACCTAAATTCTAATTTAAAGCCAATTAGTGGCACTAATTGGTTGTTAGGTACCATTATTGGCGCTGATTGGCTTGGTAATTAAGTTTGCATAATTTGGCCATGCAGCCAATTAATGCGCATAACTTAAGGCGCCATTTATAGAATTTGGGGGCCTATGTATTATAGGCTTGGGAGAAGAGCCAGACTTTGACCTGCTTTCCGAAGTACACATAGCCCGTCTGGGAGTAAATGAAATGATACTGAAAAATGGAATAATAAAGTGTGAAAAATGGTGTGCGCAAAGGACTTAAAAATAATTTGTTTATAGTTTATTAAAAATTTGCTATACCACTTTACCTTAATAAGAACACAGTGGTTTACAATACTAAATTAAAAAGGAAAAGGAAAGGTGCTCCATTAGATTGATAGGACAGCAAATGCACATACTACTAAGTAAACATAAAATCTATATATATAAAAGGCACTTTGAAGCCTCAAGCCGGAAACTTGAGGCGCCCGAGATATCCGGTTTGGCCTGCAGGCTCCAGTCACTGTAGCTCCGCCCTCGCGTCAAAACGCGATGATGTTGAGGGCGGGGCGGCCCTCACGTCAAAACGCGATGACGTTGAGGGCGGGGCGGCCCTCGCAACCACGTCACTGAGGGACGAAGAGGAGAGGTGTGCAACTCGGAACGGAGGCGGTGTCTGCAACTCAGGAGGGAGGACGGGGGGGGGGGGGATTACCCTGCTAGCGCCCGTTTCATTTTTGCCAGAAACGGGCATTTCTTACTAGTATAAAAGGCCCGTTTCAGTAGGCGATGAAACGGGCGCTAGCAAGATAATCCCCCCCCCTCCCGAGTGCCAGATCCCCCCTCCCTCCGTTCCGAGTTCCAGACCCCCCTCCCCAGACCCCTCCCTCCCTTCTTTCCTTCCTTCCTTTCCTTCCTTCTGAGTTCCAGACCCCCCTGCCTCCCTCCCTTCTGAGTTCCACACCCTCCCTCCTAGTTCAAGGCCCCCTCACGCCCCTACCTCCCTCCCAGTTCAAGACCCCCTCACGCCTCTCCCACCGAGTTCCAGACTCCCCCTCCGATTTCAACATCCCCCCTCCGCGTTACTGACCCCTGGACCCCTGTGCCGCGACCCTCTCGACCCCCTCTTCCTGCAGAAAACCCTCCCCCGCTGCCGTCGCGAACCTGTGCTGAAGACAGCCAAAGTTCTCTTCTCGTCTGCGCCGGCGATGCTTGTTGAATGATCATCTGTTGAAGTTTCTGTGTGTGCGTCTGATGTCAGACGCATGCACAGAAACTTGAACAGATGATCATCAAGCAACGCCCTGGCGCAGCCGAGAAGAGAAGTTTGGTTGTCGTCAGCACAGGAACGCGACAACCAAACTGGGAATCAGCTGTCAGTGACGTTACTGATGTCATTGCGTTCTAAGCGGCTTAGCGCAGACCACATCCGAGGGGTCCACGGTCCCAGGCAGGTTAGAACGTTGGAGGTGAGTATTATTATATAGGAAAAGAAGGCATTAAATAAACATACCACTTGAAGTATAGCTGTGTCTGAACAGACAGTTTACATCACACATTTTTGAAGTTTTCACAATTTATAACAAGTGTTTTAAAGTATGAGCAGCAACTAGGGATGTGCATTTGTGAGTGTGCATTTAATTTGTATGGGTGCCTAAAAATTTAAAGTGCATTCAAATATCTGCCAGGTGCTGGTCTCTAAACTAGAGGGTGGGGATGACAAATGAAAGCAGGGGGATTCAGCAAGGCATCACCAGCAAAAGCAAAAAAACATGACAGCAGTGAGGAGAATAATAAAACTATCTTAGTTAACACATCAGCAACAAAGTAGAAGGGAAGATGAGGTGAAATGCTATACAGGAGATGAGTGTCAATAAAATATATCCAAGTACAAACACTTGTAGTCTAAACAAAAAAATTCAGGATCTGTAAGCCCCGGTATTAAGGGCAGACTTGGATATTGTTGCTGTCATAGAGACATGGTTCATTGACTCCTATCCATGGGATACATATTTTAGAATAATAGATGTGGCTAAAAAGGTGGAGTAACAACACTGTATGTGAAAAGCAATATTAGAGAGGCTTGGTGAGGCTCCACTTAGGATGTTGTGTTCACTTTTGCAGGCCGTATCTCACTAAGGACGTAAAAAGACTTGAGGCAGTTCAGAAAAAGACAGCACAAACAGTATGGGCTTTGTGCCAAAAGACATATGAGAAGAAGACCTGAATATGTATACGCTAGAGAATAGGAGGGACAGGGAAGATACTAAAGGTTTAAATACTCAAAAAGAGATTAATATACAACCAAATCTTTTTCAGAGGTAGGGAGGTGGAAGAACTAGAGGGCATGAATTGAGGTTGCAGGGTAGTAGACTTAGGAATAACATCAGCAAATACTTTTCACAGAGACTGTGTGGTGGATGCCTGAAATATCTTCCCTGTGGAGGTGGATGGGCATAGTGATAGAATTCAGAAAAGCTTGAGATAAACCCACAGAATCCCTATATGGAAAGAGGAGGAAATCAAAACAAAATGTAAATGTCCTTCATACTGTAAACATAGCATAGAGGGGGGTAACTTCCATAGTGTGACAGGTACAGCTCTGGCACCTTGTTGGGTAGACTGGATGGACAATACAAGTCTTTATCTCCTATCACTTTCTTACTTTGTAAATGTACATGTCATGACATGATGGTGTGTACTTTGCCAGTAGGCGTGTACAGGGATGGAGTTCACAAATATGTGCGTAGATTATAACATAGTTAATCCAGCCATGTACATTTATACCTGCACCAAGAACAATAATAAGTGTGTACTCTTGGTAAATAAGCACAACTTCTACTGCTTAGGCTAGTATTTTATAAAGACTATCACGTAACTTTGTAAGTCTGTGTGCTTTGAAAATGAGTTTCTTTGTGTCTTGATAAAAAAACACTTAAGTAGGTGCCTACTGTCCCTTTTAAACCAGGCGCCCTGTTATTGTTCTCAGTAAGCGTGATTATGCATGTACATTATTCCCTGTAAGCAGGAGCACATTCAAGGTTTCTTGCTTTACTCCATCATTGTTCACCACAATGTACCTGTTGCTTCAACTTGCGTAAACTTTGATGGAACCATAGGGCAGGCTGTTAAGTAATAATGGTCTGTTCTTACAAGTCTGCTATTCCATGTAATGGCCTGAGATTCCACTGTGCAGGTAGAAAACTCAGCCAGTACTAAATTACAGGCTGTAGCAAGGCCTTCTTTGTTCATGCTATGCACATTTCCGAATTGCTTAGTAAGCTTTGTACTATCTTGAATATATAGATAGCATGTTATAGAAAATTAACACCAGCATCTGATTAGACTGAGGTAATGGAAGATAGGAATTAAAAACCAGATAAACAATAAGCTGCACACGCTTTATGTCAGGGACACAAATCTAGAAGGGCCTACAGCTCACAGTTCTTTGCAAGATTCTTCTGCAAGGAGCAAACAAACCCACTCAAATATCCTAAAATAGGTATAATAATATACTAGCTCTCTATTTTCTGTAGGTGATAAATCTGGAATCATAGGGATCTGGCACAGCTGCTATTCAACAGATGGTAATCACAGAGCAATTAGAAGAGAAGCAATTAGATCTGGTAAAGCTAAAAGGTAGATGGTGCAGAAACAGCAGGGACATTCCTCAACCCGCAGATCATGAACACTAGCTCCGTTACAAGGCCCTGCACAAACTTTGGCAGCAGCGTCTGCACACAAGATGTTTCAGCAAATTGTCCCAAAACAGTGAAAATGTATTGTAAGCATTATACTTTCTGCATCCAAGTGGTGGGTAGTTTTTGTAGCTAATCAGGAAGCAAAATATATATATTTTTTAAATGGGCTTGAATCTTCAAAATAACTTAAATGGTCAGGAGAAGCTCCTGCCCGTTTAATCACCTGGTCAGGGCTAACCAGCAATATTCAGTGGTATGTTAAATGTCCAACTCCTAATTGGTGAGATTAGGAGTGGGCCAGGAGGGTGAAGAATGGGGAAACTTTGGCTCTAGCCAGTTAGCAGATATTCAGACCACTAACTGACTTATTAAGCATATTAAGGTAGGACAAAAAAAAAAACACTGCCCTAACTTTATGCACTAGTCATTTGAAAATCTTGCTGTGGTAAAAAAAAATTATATATATATATATAATTTTTTTGCTTTTTTGTACACATTTAGCTTCTCCAGAATATTTGCTAGAAATATTTCAAAAAGGTTCTTGCTCTTTCTGATACAGATGGTGTAGGACTCTTTAAGGGGAGAAATTAACACAAGCTATTGTTAAAAATGTTATTTTTACTGTTAACCCAGTTATTAGGTCTTATTATATAAACTAGGACCTTTGCAAAAATTCTTTCACCTGAAGAAAATTATTTAAATTCTGGGATTAAAGTTGCACCAGATCAATTTTCTGGTTTTGTCTTTAAAAAAGATACTCAGCCTACACAGCTTATCTGATTGTTCCTCACTATTTTGCTTCGCTGCCTCTTTTGGGTAACACTCAGAATAGTCAAGGGAATAGCTCTTTGATTCGTGTATGCTCCCATTTTACTCCATTATCTTTAATGTTGGGCAATTTGCTTTCATCAGTTAATTGTCATTCATCTTTGTCAGATATAATTCCCCAGAAATTGATCAAGGAATCCTGGTGTAGGTTTTCCCTCGTTTAATTGAGGGATTAGTCCCTGACCTTTTGGAAAAGGTAAGTGGCTAGACCACTGCTAAAAAAAAAGGTCAACTTTACTAAAATCTGTCCTAGCAAGTTTTCACCAAGTGTCAAACCTTCCTTTTCGTTCACAATTATTAGAAAAGGCAGTTGCAGAACAAGTTCTACACTTTTGAGACATGAGTAATGCTTTTTATCCTTTTCAGTCAGGATTTTGTAGTGGAAACAGTTCAGAAACTTTATTAGTAAGAATGTTGAGTGAGATTGTCATTCAAAGAAACAATCAAAAAGATGTCCTAATAATCCAACTAGACTTGACGGCTGCATTCGATGTTATTGATTATACACTGTTCCTAACAAGAAGAGACAGGGCTCTCAGGAACAGTACTAAATTGGTTCAGGTCTTATTTTTAAGGAAGGACTTTTCAGGTTTCAATTGATGAAAAAGTAGACTCTTTATTGGAATAGACTGACATGGCCATGTTTCATCAAATAGGCTGCATCAGGGGTTACCAAACCCTATGTAATATACATACAAAGATACAAAAAAAAATACAATCTAAATTGTTGCACATGAACATGCATAAATAATTAAAAATAAAAACATGTAAAAATAAAATACTCAAAAGATAAAAATTAGAAAAGTCAAAAAGTGACATACTTAAAAAAAAAAAAAAAAAAGAAAGAGGACTTTCCACCAACAGATGTCATACTTACAAATATGCAACCAAGAATTTTGGCTTCTTATTCTTGGTTACTTTTTTAGTAGATCTTCATACTCTCTCTCATAGCAAATTCAAATTAGCTCCATTTCCACAAATTGCCTTAATGAGGACCATGATAAGTAAAATGGGTCCAGATTTGTCCGATTATAGTAGTTTTGCTGATTTTGAAAATGCCTAAAAAATCAATCTGTTTTTATTCTGTGAATTGACTTTGAAGCAAAGGTCTAAACATGTTGAACACAGTGCTGCTGATGAGCTCCAGTATGAAGTAACCCAAAAGTATAGATTGAGAGTGAGTTTTAAGAAAATTATGATGTGTTTGAATACCCCTTCGTCGTCATAAATTGGAAACACTTTGTCATTACTTTTAACTGTTTAAAGAAACAACTGAAACAAGCTACTATGAGGATGGACTTTTACAAAGCTAGAGGAATGGTCTGGAATTTGGTAGCTTAGATTTACTGCTAAAAAACCCCAAAGTTATGCATTTGGTCTGCAAAAACACAAGGGAACGGTAGAGTTTAGAGGGTGAAGAATTTTTGTGCATGAAAGAGGAGCAGGACTTGGATGTGATTGTATGTGATGATTTTAAGGTGGTCAAACAGGTAGAAAAGGTGACAGCGAAAGCTAGAAGGAAGCTTGTTTGCATAAGGAGAGGAATAACCAATAGGAAAAAGGAGGTGATGATGCCCCTGTATAAGACTCTAGTAAGACCACATTTAATATATTATGCACAATTTTGGAGACTGCACCTTCAAAAAGATATAAACAGGATGGAGTTGGTCCAGAGGGCGGCTACGTATGAGGACAGACTTAAAGATCTCAATTTGTGCACTTTGGAAGAAAGATGGGAGAGGGAAGATATGTGGACCATATACGTATGCACAGGAGGCGAGTCTCTTTCAATTGAAAGGAAGCTCTGGAATGAGAGGGCAAAGGATGAAGGTGAAAGATTAGATTCAGAAGTGACCTGAGAAAATACTACTTCACGGAAAGTGTGGTGAATTCGTGGATCAGCCTCCCGGTAGAAATGGTGGAGATGAAAACAGTATCTGAATTCAAGAGAGCTTGGGACAAGTACATAGGATCTCTAAGGGAGTGATAGGGAGAGTTGATGGCATGGATGGGCAGACTGGATAGACCATATGGAGGCATATTTTCAAAGCACTTTGGGAGGCTAAATTCCATAGGTTTCTATGGAACTTTGGGAGGCTAAGTGCATTGAAAATGAGCTTGATGGTCTTTATCTGCTTACATTTTTCTCTGTTTCTATGTTTATTTCAAAAGCACTACAGATGAGTTTGGTCAAGACTAGGAAAAATATTGACTGTTCAGCAATTTAAGATTGCTTCATAAACATGACCTATATAGGAGGGTGGTAAGAAAGAATCTACTGTATGCATGAGGGAGAATGTTATGTGGTTTGATGAGGTAAAAGTGAAACTTGTTTTGGTCTCAATGCTGACGTGTGTTGCATAAAACAAACACTAAATCTCTTTAACACCAAACCTACAATAAAGGATGGTGGTGGCAGCATTCTGTTCTAGGGACAGGGAACTTGTGAAGGTAGAGTGAAAGACTGGATGATGCAAAGAGTAGTTGGCAAAACAAGAGAAGTTTGTTTGATCCACAAACAGTATGGATATGTAAAGAGAGCAGATCACAAGGTGGTGATTTATTATTCCTTTGATAAAATGTTAGAGAACATCACCTTGCAATCTGCTCTCTTTTTTATATAGATGCAAAGTGCAAGTCGGATCCTGATGGGAAAAATGTTCTGTAGTGGAATGTGCTTAGGAAAATACAGCTAATTGCAGAACTAGTAATATTCTGCCAGTCAGAAATTCAACCAGCCTAGCAATTCTCTGGACTCATGTGACTAGGGAATGGTACTACAGGATATCAAATAGGATTCATTTCCCACTGGTAGTACCCAATGAAGATATATGCCAAAGTGGAAATTAAAAAAAAATATATATATATATTCTTCATTATATAATAGTAATTAGCAAAATGGCAAACAAGCACACACAATAAATACTGCTAGGATACACAAAAATATCTAAGAATTTCACAGAAGTAAAAATCTGCATATATATTCTGTTAAGTACTATGAATTATTCCTGAGAAGAGAATACTAAAAGCCAAATATAGCCCTGAGCTAACACAGCCTTTGGCAAACTAGGAACATTAACTATCCCCAAACTATAGGAATGAACTCCGGATTCTCACCATCACAGACCATTTGCCTTGTAGCAGAATCTCTCTGGATGAAAGGCAGAATCTTTCCTTTTGGTTAGTGCAGAGGTACGTAACGTTACTGATCTTGCCAGCACCAATTGCTGGTCATTTGCACCAAGTTAGAAGCAGTAATTATCAGCTTACACTTTTTTGTAATGTTATACAGAGATGCTCAGTACATAGAAGGCACAGAGACAGTCTATCCAGAGCTATTAGCTGTGTGCTTGCTCTGGTGCCATGCCAAAAACTCTTCTCCCTTTGTTCTTCTTCAAGTCCGGTCCCAGACTTTGGTCCAATGTCCTCAGGTGACCATTTTGGCCATACATACAGTCCTCCTGTCCAGGAGATGAAATGCAGGCCTGGAGAACAATGATGTCCATAGTTGATTGAGACACATTCCCTGTTGGTGCTGACACTGACCAAGGGGCCCACAAGCCTTATCTGTAAATCTGTCTTATCAACTTCATCCCCAATGATGTAGTACAGATGTTCTCTGTAATGTTATTGTGTCCTCAGCTGGCAGGCAGTGTAGAAATGCAGGAAATGTTGCAGCCATGACAGTTTTGCTCTGAAAAGATAGTTCCAGGCCTGGTCAGAGTTTGGTTCATAGGCCTCAGTACACAAAAAGCGATACACTGGGAACACTCCTACAGGTCCAATCTGACATAGATCCTGCAGTGGGAGAAAGATTTGCCTTTCAGCAAGATAATGATCCTAAGCAAAAGCAACAATGGAGTGGCTTCGCAAGGAGAAAGTGAATGACCTTGAATGGCCCGATCAAAGTCTACGCCTGCATCCAATAGAAAATCTGTGTGAAGACATGAAGGCTTCATGCCACAGATGATTCCAAGCCAAGTTGAAAGAATTTGAGCCATGGGCAAAAACCTGGATCATCTTACTGTGCAAAGTTGATAGACATTTATCCTATAAGACTTAGGGTGACTGTTGCTGCAGAAATGGGCTTCCACCGAGCACTGAGCTTAGGGACATGTGCAATCAGGACTTCTTGATTTCCTGATGTTAATTGTTCATTCACATTGAATGTATAGTATATATGAACATAAGAATATCTATACTGGGTCAGACCAGTGGTCCCATCTAGTCCAGTATCCTGTTTCCAACAGTGGCCAATCCAGGTCACAAGTACTGGCAGAACCCAATTAGTAGCAGCATTCCATGCTACCAATCCTGGGTCAAACAGTGGCTTCCCCTATGTCCATCTCAATAACAGACTATGAACTTTTCCTCCAGGAACTTGTCCAAACCTTTTTAAAACCCAGATATACTAACCACTGTTACTACATCCTCTGGCAGTGAGTTTCAGAGCTTAACTATTCTTTGATGAAAAAAGTATTTCCATGCAATTTCATTGAATGGCCCATGATCTTTGTATTTAATGGAAGAGTGAGAAATTCACTTCTACCCGTTCTATACCACTCAGGATTTTATAGAGCTCAATCATATCCTCCTTCAGCCGTCTTTTTTCCAAGCTGAAGAGCCCTACCTCTTTAGCCTTTCCCTATATGGGAGGAGTTCATCCCCTTTATCATTTTGGTTGCTCTTCTTTGAACCTTTTCAAATTCCTCTATCTTTTTTGAGATACGATGACCAGAATTGAACACAATACTCAAGGCATTATAATATTCTTGTCTTATTTTGCATCCCTTTCCTAATTATTCCTTATATCCTTTTTGCTTTTTTGGCCACCACCGCACACTGGGCAGAAGATTTCAGCATATTGTCTACAAATTATTTATTTTGAATTTTGCTTACACCTTTTTCAGTAGTAGCTCAAGGTGAGTTACATTCAGATACACTGGGTATTTCTCTGTCCCTGGAGGGCTCACAATCTAATTTTGTACCTGAGGCAATGGAGGATTAAGTAACTTGACCAAGATCACAAAGAGCAACAGTGGGATTTGAACAGGGCACTTCTGGATGTTAAGGCTGATGCTCTAACCACTAGGCTACAGTGCTGACTCCTAAGATGCGCACCCTAGGATCAGGTAACTATGATTCTGGTAATTCTTCCCAATGTACATCACTTTGGCATTTGTCCACATTAAATTTCATCTGCCATTTGGATGCCCTGTCGTCCTGCAATTTTTCACAATCTGCATGTGTTGTGACAAATTTGAATAGTTTTATGTTATCTGCAAATTTAATCACCTTGTTCGTTGTGTTTCCAGACCATTTATAAATATGTTAAATAACACCGATCCCTGCGGCACTCCACAAACACCTGCTTTAATTCATTTTGAGTTTAGGATTCTGGGCAGCAGAATGCAAAAAAGCATGAGTTTATAAAACACTTTTATTCAATACTATGTAATTTCTGCAAAACATTAATAAATGTTACCAAAAAATGCTAGTAGTGTTTAATAGCTTCTGTTCAGAGTCTATTAAATGTATCATGCAGGTGAGGATAGCTAATAAGTTTTCTGTTTTCTTTTTTTTTTTTTACAGAAAATGTTGGAAATTCGGAGGTACAAACTATATTGACGCTTGTGAAAAAAACAGTTGACATCGATTTTAAAGAAAATGGCCTAACTTATTTGGAGAAACTATTGCTTAAGAAGCACAGAAGGTATTCAGTACATTATTATTGAAGGAAGTGAAACTAGGAAATCAAGTACGCTAGCGTTTAACTATAGAAAAGGTGATTACGACAAAATGAGAAAAATGGTGAAAAAAAGACTGAAAGGAGCAGCTCGCAGAGTAAAAAACTTGCATCAGGCGTGGATGCTGTTTAAAAACGCCATCCTGGAGGTTCAGGACAAATATATTCCACGTATTAGAAAAAAGGGAAAAAAGACTAAACGTCAGCCGGCGTGGCTAAACAGTAAGATAAAGGAAATCATTAGAGCCAAAAAACAATCCTTCAGAAAGTGGAGAAGAGAACCAACTGAAAGTAACAGGATAGATCATAAGGAATGCCAAGCCAAATGCAAAGCGGAGATAAGGAGGGCAAAAAAGGACTTTGAGAAGAAATTAGCGTTGGAAGCAAAAATACATAGTAAAAACTTTTTTAGATACATTAAAAGCAGGAAACCGGCCAAAGAGTCGGTTGGGCCGCTGGACGAAAATGGTGTTAAAGGGGCGATCAAGGAGGACAAAGCCGTAGCGGAGAAATTAAACGAATTCTTTGCTTCGGTCTTCACCGAGGAGGATTTGGGGGGGACACCGGTGCCGGAAAGAATATTTGAAGCGGGGGAATCGGAGAAACTAAACAAATTCTCTGTAACCTTGGAGGATGTAATGGGTCAGTTCAGCAAGCTGAAGAGTAGTAAATCACCGGGACCTGATGGTATTCATCCCAGAGTATTAATAGAACTAAAAAATGAACTTGCGGAGCTACTGTTAGAAATATGCAATCTGTCCCTAAAATCGAGTGTAATACCGGAAGACTGGAGGGTAGCCAATGTTACTCCGATTTTTAAGAAGGGTTCCAGAGGAGATCCGGGAAATTATAGACCGGTGAGTCTGACGTCGGTGCCGGGCAAGATGGTGGAGGCTATTATTAAGAATAAAATTGCAGAGCATATACAAAAACATGGACTGATGAGACAAAGTCAGCACGGATTTAGTGAAGGGAAGTCTTGCCTCACCAATCTAATGCATTTTTTTGAGGGGGTAAGCAAACATGTGGACAATGGGGAGCCGGTTGATATTGTATATCTGGATTTTCAGAAGGCGTTTGACAAAGTGCCGCACGAAAGACTCCTGAAGAAATTGCAGAGTCATGGAATCGGAGGTAGGGTATTATTATGGATTAAGAACTGGTTGAAAGATAGGAAGCAGAGAGTAGGATTGCGTGGCCAGTATTCTCAGTGGAGGAGGGTAGTTAGTGGGGTCCCGCAGGGGTCTGTGCTGGGTCCGTTGCTTTTTAATGTATTTATAAATGACCTAGAGATGGGAATAACTAGTGAGGTAATTAAATTCGCCGATGACACAAAATTATTCAGGGTCGTCAAGTCGCAGGAGGAATGTGAACGATTACAGGAGGACCTTGCGAGACTGGGAGAATGGGCGTGCAAGTGGCAGATGAAGTTCAATGTTGACAAGTGCAAAGTGATGCATGTGGGTAAGAGGAACCCGAATTATAGCTACGTCTTGCAAGGTTCCGCGTTAGGAGTTACGGATCAAGAAAGGGATCTGGGTGTCGTCGTCGATGATACGCTGAAACCTTCTGCTCAGTGTGCTGCTGCGGCTAGGAAAGCGAATAGAATGTTGGGTGTTATTAAGAAGGGTATGGAGTCCAGGTGTGCGGATGTTATAATGCCGTTGTATCGCTCCATGGTGCGACCGCACCTGGAGTATTGTGTTCAGTACTGGTCTCCGTATCTCAAAAAAGATATAGTAGAATTGGAAAAGGTACAGCGAAGGGCGACGAAAATGATAGTGGGGATGGGACGACTTTCCTATGAAGAGAGGCTGAGAAGGCTAGGGCTTTTCAGCTTGGAGAAGAGACGGCTGAGGGGAGATATGATAGAAGTGTATAAAATAATGAGTGGAATGGATCGGGTGGATGTGAAGCGACTGTTCACGCTATCCAAAAATACTAGGACTAGAGGGCATGAGTTGAAGCTACAGTGTGGTAAATTTAAAACGAATCGGAGAAAATTTTTCTTCACCCAACGTGTAATTAGACTCTGGAATTCATTGCCGGAGAACGTGGTACGGGCGGTTAGCTTGACGGAGTTTAAAAAGGGGTTAGATAGATTCCTAAAGGACAAGTCCATAGACCGCTATTAAATGGACTGGAAAAATTCCTCATTTTTAGGTACAACTTGTCTGGAATGTTTTTACGTTTGGGGAGCGTGCCAGGTGCCCTTGACCTGGATTGGCCACTGTCGGTGACAGGATGCTGGGCTAGATGGACCTTTGGTCTTTCCCAGTATGGCACTACTTATGTACTTATGTACTTATATTATTGCAGTTTTAGAACAGAAGGAACATTTACAATTTCTATAAGTGTGAACATCTGCCTGAAGTTATTTGATTTGTATCCTTCATACTCTTTAAAAAAGACTAGGTCAGTGTAAGGTCTTCCTTACCAATGAGAACTGTAGTAATTTCATCTCTCTCTTCTATTATTTAGTACTTCCTTTTTACAGGAGACTTTGATATACCATCAAAAATTAAAATAGACATCCTGTACAGTACATTATTTGAAGTTTTCAAAAGCTTGCTAAAAGAATGTTATAGAGTTGTGCAAACTCTATTGCTTCTCTCTTTTGTATAAAATAGTAGCACAAAGCCACATTTGTGCACTGAAAGTTAAGTGCACCTACTTAGGATAGATCAATGGTCAAAATTAGAAGAATGATCAAAGGTCTGGCAGTTCAAATTTAATGTGAAGAAGTTCAGAGTGCTGCAGTTGAGTCGTAGAAATCCAAAGGAGATGTACCAGATAGGAGGAGAGAGATTGACAGCTCAGGAGAAGGACTTTGGGGTGATGGTGTCTGAGGATGTCAAGGTGACGAAACAGTTTACAAGATGGTGACCATGGCCAGAAGGATGCTAGAGTGCATAGAGAGGGGTATAACCAGCAGAAGGAGGGGGGGGGGGGGGGATGCCCCTGTACAAGTCGTTGGTGAGGCCTGTAAAAAGACAAAGCAGTTCAGAGAAAAGTGATGAAAATTGCATGTTATGTGTCACAAACCCCATATGAGGAAAGACTTGAAGATGTATACCCTGGAGGAAAGGAAAGATGAGGGTGATGTGATACAGATGTTCAAATATTTGAAAGGTGTTAATCTACAAACAAACTTTTTCCAGAGATGGGAAGGTGATAGAACTAGAGGACATGAGTTTGCAGGGGAGACTTTCTCAGCAATAATGTCAGGAAGTATTTTTTCATGGAGAAGGGTGATAGATACCTGGAATGCTGTCTTGCGGGAGGTGATTCACGCAGACGCCCCAATCTACATGCTAAACCTCGTGGACCTACCTCCCAGAAACGCCTCAAGATCATCCTGCACATTTCTCAATCTGCACTTCCCCAGCTGTAAGGGACTAAAATACAAGCTGATGCATGCCACTACCTTCTCCTACATGAGCATGCAGCTATGGAATGCATTACCTACAGACCTGAAAACAATTGACAAAATAACAAACTTTCGCAAATCTCTGAAGACATATTTCTTCAACAAGGCCTACAAAGAGAACCTATAGCCTCACTAATCCACCTCACTAACCCATCCAGTTATGAAAGTCCACCTTCTATACTTACCCGCCTAATCACTTCCTTCTTCCTCCCCTTACTTATTCTCTGCACATTACTAATTGTATCAGATATCCTGGAATGACAATGTCATAACTAAACTATGTAAGCCACATTGAGCCTGCAAATAGGTGGGAAAATGTGGGATACAAATGCAATAAATAAATAAATAAAACAGTAACAGAATTCAAAAATGCATGGGATGAACACAAAAGAATCCTATATGGAAAGCATGGAACCAAAGAAGCTTAGTGGTGATTAGATGGTAACACCAGTAATTGAGAAGCAAAGCCAGTGCTGGGAAGACTTCTGTGGTCTGTGCCCTGATCATGGTTGGAAAGATTCAGCTTCAGTAATAGGAGAAAAAGGTCAGTGCCAGTCTGTAGACTCTATAGAGATTACACACTTTTGGGTGTTATTAGAGTACCTGACACTTAGCTTAGATCTCTAGCGATATCAGCCTTAGTGAGTGAAGTATCAGAAGCAAATGTAATCCTTCTTATGCTTAGATCCAAGCTCACTGTGCCCTAGACAATAAAAGAACTAATGACACACCAAGGGTATTATGAAAATAAGGCAATTATTTTATTTACAATAGCAGCAAAGATAATGTGCAAAGAAAGCAAAAATAAAGACATAGGAAGTCTGATTATAGAAACAGCTTGGAGTAAATGTACATAACTAGACTTCTAAGTAAAACAGTCACTATGAACCCATGGCACATGTACAAAGGTACATAGCAAACATACAACCTGATGCAGTTTAGGCTGCGTGCACCCAGCTGCAGAAGGTTTGGAACTCTTCACAGGCTGTGTTATCTTTGACCTGCGCCCTGATCGTGGCTGGACAGATTTGGATGGGCTGGAGTGGGCTTTGATAACAATTTAATTAGTTGGAGAATAAGGCCAGTTCCAGGCAGACTTCTGTGGTCTGTGCCCTGAAAACGGCAAGCACAAATCAAGATCGAGTATGCATATATAGCATCACATCATACTTTATGCTATGAATTTATCCTGTTGGGCTAACTGGATGGACTGTCTTTATCTGCCATCATCTACTGTGTAGGTGGTCGAGCCTAAGTGTGCTATAACATATTACACTCCCTGAGACAAGGCAAGAGAGGAGGCAGCCTTGCTCTCATTCATAAGTTTCCTTTGAATCTCACTTGTCACCTCACATCTTTCTCCTGCATTGGAATGCATGATGTGCACATTTGAAAATGACTCAAAAACAGTAGGTCAGATTGGACAACTTCTCATATATCAGCCCCCGGCTTCTGGACTAAGACAGTACACAAGGTAACTGAAATTATCTCGGCTAAACTATCACAATTTTTAAGAATAGTCATTTTAGGCAATCTCAATTTATACGTTGATGATGACGCTGATACCAATGTACATAACTTCATATCTTTTCTAGACATGAGTGGTCTCACCCTATTCAACAACAGTTCCACTCATGAGCAAGGACACTCCCTCGACTTTCTCACCTCCTACCCTTTTAATTTGATCAGATCGTTCAGATGGCAGGCAATTCCACTACCAGCGAGACCATCCATTGACAGTTGCCTATCATGACCATCCAGACACAAACCCTACAAGCTGGTACATAGAAGAGGAAGAATAAATGAAACTAGCTTCTGGTTCGAGTTAACAAAGGCTACCAATACCTGCTACCCAACTCAAGTCTCAAATGAAATCCTTCTGGGACACCGCCATAACCAAGGTCTTAGACAAGATTGCTCCACTCTCCATCAAAAAAGGTTTAGACAATCAAACACTCCCCATAGTTTTCAGACTACTTATCCAAACCCAAACTAAAATGCTGTGAACTAGAAAAACTGTGGAGAAAAAGCCATTTGTCCACGAACAAAGCAAACTGGAAAAGAGTTTCAGTACTATAAACAAAAGGTAACAGCAGCCAAACGCACCTAGTACACCTTACTAGTAGGCCAAGACCAATTAGACAACAAGACGTTATTCGCGTTATTAAGGAGTCTAACGACCACCATTACGCTAGACAGCACACAGTAAGTCTCCCGCTCAAGAATTAGCAGACTATTTTGCCAATAAGGTCATCCTGTGAGCTGATATCCTGAAGACTAACACTAAGATTAACAAAACCACTGACCAGAACAAGAGCATAACAGCAGCATCATACCTTATTCACACATTCTACTCTGACCAAAACTGGGCCACATTTCAACTACTGCCACAGGACAAAATAAAAACTCTAGTAATGAAATGCTCATGCTCTTACTACAGTCTTGACAGCTGTCCTACATCTCCCCTCTCATCGATCCCATCAGAGATAATTCAGTGTCTAACTGCGAGACTCGATGAGCTTCTTGAGACTGGTTTCCTCCCTTCAAACATGGGTAAACTTGTTCTCACGCCACTGCTGAAAGTCTCTGGCCTAGATACAACTCTAGCAGCAAACTATTGTCCTGTTGCCAACATACCCCTGTTCACAAAGATGCTGGAATCCTATGTCAGCAAACAACTGTCCTCTTACCTGGAACGATTTTCAATTCTACACCGCTCGCAGTTCAGTTTCAGATTGGCACACAATACGGAATCCCTACTGCTTATACTAACCACTTACCTAAAACAACACATCTGCAGGGATGCCCAGGTAATTCTCTTCCAGTTTGACATATCAGCAGTCTTTGACACAGTTGAACAGTTTACTATGGGAAAGACGGGACTAAACAGGCATCTCCGGACTGATTCTCAAATGATTCAATGAATTACTGGCTAGTAGAAGTTACTCAGCTAATGAAATCAACTCCTCTCCCGCTATTGGTACTCTGAATGGTGTTCCACAAGGATCGCTCCTCTCTTATTTTATTTAACTTCTTCATGTCCTCGCTCAGATCAATTAACCTAGGCCTAGGTGAATTATTACTGTCTTACGCCGATGATATCCTACTTCTACTACTGATACTCCAACCTGGACACAACCCTACCCAGACCATATCCATTGAGATGGACTCTGTCCAAAACTGGGAACAAAGAACAAATTAAAGCTGAATCCTCAAAAAACTAAAATCCTTTAGTTCCAGAATCCAGAGATCCAGATTCCATCCTCAATCATGATGCACAGTGGCGAGTCATTTACGGTCAAATCTGAAGCAAAAGTGCTCGGAGTACTCCTAGACTTCTCCCTAACATACTGCTGTCAGGAAGAAAACACTATTAAAATGAGACAGCTCTGACTTGGACGGCCATTCTTTGACCAAAAAGCTATTGGTACAAATGTTGATCCTACCACATCTGGACTATTGCAACCTCCTATTCCTGGGAATAAAAGCTAAATATATAAAGAAACTGCAATTAATCCAGAACACAGCAGCCAGACTAATCTTTAAACTGAACAGGTATGACAGTATCTCACCATACCTGGCCAAACTACATCAATGAAAGGATCAGGTTTAAAGCTGCCTGTACAGTCACCTCCTGCTTGCTGACTGATATCGCTACACCTACCCAATCTAAAAGACTGAAGGATTAACTGTTCCTATCCTCTATATCCTGCAAGGGGACTAGATTCCTGAATACATTCAACTCACTCTTCCCAGTGGTAGGCACCTCCCTATGGAACTCCCTTCTTATCGCAATCAGAACAGAGCAAAATTACACCAGCTTTAGAAAGACTAAAAACCTATTTCTTCCCCACATCTCACTCACCTCCCTCTCAGTCACAGTCATTCTTTCTAAGATCCGGATCACGTTCCTTCTTCCTCTCAAGCTATCAGCAATCCCTTCCTGAGGCATCTCATCATTCTGCCCTAATCGTTGTAAACCACACTGAACCCTGAAAAGGGGATTTTAGTGGTATAAAAGTTCCAAATTTGATTTGATATTCTAGATGTTGCACACATCGCTTGGTGACATGCCCATGCTCCACGCATATGTATGCCCCCCCCAACATTTGCGCTCTAAGGGGGTCTTTTACAAAGCTGCGCTAGAGCTTTTAGCTAGCTGAAAATGCTGGAATGCCCACTATATTCCTTTGGGCATTTCAGTTTATACCATGAGCTAAAAACGCTAGTGCGGCTTTACAAAAGGTCCACTAAGTGATCTAGGTGAATTGTTTATAGATTAGCACCCATCACGTATGGGCCTAGCTGCCTGTTATTGGCACCAATCATGTGCATAAGCACAACTATTCTATAAACTAGGTGCCAGTTTATAGAGCTGGCTTTTAAGAAAGTAGAGGGTAGAACTGCTACCTTTTGGTTTATAAGTTTCATGATGACTGTTATTTTTTTTTTCAAGATTATTTGCCCTAATACTTTTTGTTTTCTTTAAAGTATTTTGTTTATATTTTGTTATAAATGTATTCCCTTTTTGGTTTATCATATGTCCCTGCCTTTAAAATCAGCTTTTCACATTTCTTTTTCTTTTTTTTTTACTGTGCAATATGTGAAAAGCAAACATGTCCACTTTCTGAGCAGTCAATTACATAGGATTTTGTTTTGAAAGGAATGATAATATATCATTGGATCCATACCTTTCAGATTGCCTTGTAATCCTGGCATAGAAAAGAGATATGATCCAAACAAAACCAAAATTTTATATTGTAAGCCGTTATGTAATTTCCTGATGTTTTATATACAGTTTGCATATTTTCCCTTAGAAAGGCATATAATGAAACTAGCTATGTATATAAATTGTCACTAAATGAAGGCACATCTGGAATTAAAACAGAACCATAGGATGTTTCTGCAGACATTTTCTGCATAAATTTAATCTCTTCTTTTATCAAAGAGGTCATATCAAAAGTATTTGTCTTATTGATTTCACTTCCAATCCTAACAAAGCCTTTGTTCTGCTTATGACAATAGTGACGACTGTCTTTGTTCCACATGTTTGTGTTGCTAATGAACATCATAGGAGAAGAGTACTGCACAGATTCTACATTAGTACAGATGTAACAAGTTGTTGCAAAGATATTTCAGTTGAATATAGATGAAAAGGTGATGCTGCTTACAAGAGTAAAGGGTCAAAAGTTGTAGTGAGAGAGCTTCTATGCTTAAAATGGAGATTTCAGACCCTGGAGGAACAATAGCATACCTTCAATGACTGGGGTGGGTGTTAGGGGGAAAAGGAACAATAGTGTTAAAAGCTCATTCAGAGCTTGGGAATATGAGCAGAGAGATTCCAGTTGAACTAGAGCCAATAAGTCAAATATAGTATTTGGACCTGTGAGATTAAAGATTATCCCCCAGATTCTATATAGGTTTCTCAAAGTTGGGCATGCAAATTTAGGTGTGGATCCCAGATCAGCACATATACTAGTTAATGAGCTGTTAATAATTGCTGTTGATTGGCAGTCATTTGGTTTTACGCACCCAGTGCTCTATTCCATAAAATGCATGTCAAAAGTTTATAGCACAAAGCAGGGAGTAAGAAAGGTAGGCTCTTCCAAAACAACTGGAGACAGCGTACGTAGAAAATCAAATCTTTATTCAACTGAAAAAACTGTGACACACTTGACTCTGACTTGACACAGCTGTGTTTCGGCGCAAAAACGTGCCTTCATCAGGAGTCTATAAAATGAGATATATAATTATTTTTAAAAAATCATAATAATATAATAAAACATCTGTACAATAATATCACATATATAAAAAATGCATATTTATAAAAGAATGGTCACATTTATAAAGAATATTCAATTATTTAAAAAAAGTTATATGTAAAATACCGCATAATATCTATATCTATCTATCTACCTATCTATATATATATATACGTATATTTGAAACACAAGTATATTTAAAAATTGGTCTGTCTGTTTGCCTGTCCTATTTAGATTGTGAGCTCTTTGAGCAGGGACTGTCTTTTGTGTATGGTGTACAGCGCTGCGTATGCCTTGTAGCGCTATAGAAGTGATAAGTAGTAGTAGTAGTAAAAATATATATATACACACATACATATATATGCATACATATACATCAATTCACAAAACGGAGTTGTTTATAATTAAAAGCTATACAATCCCATATATAAACTCGTTTAGGTCTCTAGCAGAAACAAAAAACATAATTACTGAATAAGTATATATAGACATAAAGAGAACAAATTCAAATCAGATAGACAATAAAAACAAAAAAACAATAGTGTCTAAATGAAGTGCATATAGATGAGCCTACTGACCTTATAAGATGATAGTCGATGGTGTATATTCGATCATTAATTCTGTGATAATTGTTGTATCAGATATGGCTATCATCCTATAGATAATGGCAAATAAGCATTTAATCATATAACCATCTAGACAGACAGCGCTCTTAGGTATAAAGGTATGTAAGGATATGTATGGATAGAGTGATGCTGTGGATAGAAGGTATTTGTGTTCACATGCTTATGATAGAATAAAATCCTCAAAGGACATCCTCTCTGTGTATGTGTCATTATTTCTCAAAAATATATAGAGAATATAGAGCTGATCGAATATACACCATCGACTATATCTTATAAGGTCAGTAAGCTCGTCTATATTCACTTCATTTTCTACATACGCCGTCTCCGGTTGTTTTGGAAGAGCCTACCTTTCCTACTCCCTGCTTTGTGCATATGTTTGCGTAGGATTTTAGTGTACCTTCACCCTTGTGGTGGTTTTTTCCCCCTCTAAAAATTTATAGCGCACAACTCAAAAGGGGACATGGCCATGGGAGAGGCATGGGCGAATCAAGGGCATTTCCAGAAATTAAGCGTGATATTGTAGAATAGAGTCATTTACATGCCCAACTGCCATTAGTTGCATGCCAGCACTTACACCAGGATTTAGTAAGTTAGGTGTGAAATCCACGCTAAGCTGGTGTTCTGTAAAGGGTTCCCTACACAGAACGCCCTTTACAGAATACTAGTGTAATGTGGATCTTGGATCTTCTTGGCGGCTAACTTTGGGCGCCATTTATAGAATTCCCTCTATATGAAATTTATGGATGCCTGCGCTACACAGGTCATAGGGTGTCATCATAGCATAACATATGGAAACATAAGTTGTGTAAACAAAACAGTGGTGGTAGTTCCGCGATTGTTTTATCTATTTCTCCTTTATGTTTTAGAACTTCAGTGGGTCCTATGCCTACAATGCATCACCAGGTTGAATTCAAATGTTCTCATTCCCTAATGGATGAGTCACAGTATGAAATGAACGAAGAGGAAGATGGTTTAACAGGTTGGCTGGCTTTTTTTTAAAATGTGTTTATTTTTTTCTTAATTATTTTTTCCTACCAGAGTAGCTAGTTAATTGTATCATTGATTCCCTTAATGTCAGGTGAATTTTAACTGATATAGTTTGTTTACTTTCTGTCTAGCTGAGGAGATCGAAGCTCATGAACAGTATGCAGCTCTTTTTAAAACTGAAGAATCTGACAAAGATCCCGAGAGACAAGAATCATCTTTGAAAATTGTTATACTGGATGATGTACAGTATACATTTGCTAAGTCTAAAACAACTAACAAGTCAGATATTTCTTTTCCATAAGCAAGTGGTGTAGCTTAAAAGTCTTTGACAAATTAAAAATGAATATTTAGGGATCATTTTAAAAAGCAATGTTATGGCAATTAATGCATATTAAAGCATGGCCCAGTACACATTGAAACATAAAGAGGGGCATAATTGAACAAAAACGTCTATTTCCATGGGCGGTTATCTCCGAGTACGGGTCCGTGAAGGGGCGGACCGAACCGTATTTTCGAAAAAAAATAGACGTCCATGTTTTATTCGACAATTTGTGAGCTGGGCGTTTTTGTTTTTCAGTGATAATGGAAAATGAAAGCGCCCAGCTCAAAAACGAATAAATCCAAGGCATTTGTTCGTGGGAGGGGCCAGGAGTTGTAGTGCACTGGTCCCCCTCACATGCCAGGACACCAACCGGGCACCCTAGGGGGCACTTTTACAAAAACAAAAAAAAAAGGTAAAAGAGCTCCCAGGTGCATAGCACCCTTCCCTTGGGTGTTGAGCCCCCCCAAATCCCCCTCAAAACCCACCGCCCTCAAGTCTACACCATTACTATAGCCCTAAGGGGTGAAGGGGGGCACCTACATGTGGGTACAGTGGGTTTGGGGGGGGGCGGTTTGGAGGGCTCCCATTTACCACCACAAGTGTAACAGGTGGGGGGGGATGGGCCTGGGTCCACTTGCCTGAAGTCCACTGCACCCCCTAATAACTGCTCCAGTGACCTGCATACTGCTGCCAGGGAGGTGGGTATGACATTTGAGGGTGAACATAAAAAGTTGTGAAACGGCATATTTTTGTGGTGGGAGGGGGTTTGTGACCACTGGGGGAGTCAGGGGAGGTCATCCCCGACTCCCTCCAGTGGTCATCTGGTCATTTAGGGCACTTTTTGGGGCCCTATTCGTGGAAAAACAGGGTCCAGGAAAAGTGCCCTAAATTATCGCTAAAAACGCATATTTGTTTTCCATTATCGGCGAAAGGCGCCTATCTCTGATCGGCCGATAACCACACCCCAGTTCCGCCTTCACCACGCCTTCGACACACCCCCATCAACTTTGTCCGCATCCGCGACGGAGTGCAGTTGAAAACGTCCAAATTCGGCTTTCGATTATACCGCTTTATTCGTTTTTGTGAGATAAACGTCTATCTCCCGATTTGGGTCACAATATAGGCGTTTTACTATTTCGATTATAAGATGGAAAGTGTGTCACATACAAATGCTTGCAGAGAAGCTCATAATTATGTTAAATGGAGAGGTTAACACAAGCTTTATTATTCAAGTTGTACTATTTATGGAAAGTTACCACTGCCTAAAGAGGAGCATCTTTAAGGGACTCGCCTGTTGCTTTAAAAATATGCTCATCCCCTCTGGCCAGAATAGATATGAGCTAGTGGTGAGGACCATTGTATCCTGTTCATGCCCTTCCACCCCCCCCCCCCCCCCCCGATCTGCTAATTTTTAAAGTTAACTGTAGCCTTCAAGCCCCACCCCTATTTTTATATATTAAAATAAATCGTACCATAGTTGATTTAGCTATGAGAAGACTAAAAAGTGCATTCTGATATCCTACCTGGAAGAGATCCAAAACTCATAGACTATTTGGGGGGAAAAGATCTTTCATAGCTCTTTGCTCTCTACAAGAATTGCATTCCTGCAGCACTATATGGTAGAGATATCCATGCTGGAAATGGTATTCAACGGTGACAATTTGAAGGAATGGAATTAGATCTGTGAAACTGGAAGATATATTAGGGAAAATCAACAAACTAAGAAGTAGCAAATCATTTAGAGTGGCCCTCAGAGTACTGAAGAAATTCAAAAATGAAATTCCGGATCTGCTATTAATAATTTGTAACCTATCACTAAGTTTGTAAAATCCTGAGTTGATTGGAATGGGTAAACATAATTTGGTTGTTTACTCTTGCAAAAAGTAAAGTCTATGGAACATACTGTGACTTTACTAAATACCATATTTAGAAACAACTTGGAGAAAATATTTTTCACACAGTGCATGATTAAGCTTTGGAATTAATTGCCAGAGGTTGTGGTAAAGGGTTGGACAAGTTCCTGGAGGAAAAGTCCAAACTGTTATTAACAAGTTAAAACTGTGGAAAGATACTGTTTATCCCTGTGGGTAAGCAGCATGTAATCTGTCTACTGGGATTCTGCCCATACTTGTGACTGGGATTTGTTATTGTTGGAAATAGTATACTGAGCTTGATGGACCTTTGGTCTAATCTAGTATGGCAGTTCTTATGTTCGTATGTATGTGTGCACATTGATCCAAAATATACAGAAGGTATCTAAACACTGTTTGTTCCCAAGCTCAGGATGAGCTCAATACTGTAATATTAGAAGCTTATGAATGTGGTACTCATTCATATTCTGCATATGATGCATTCAAGACATTTTGCAAGTTTCTGTCTTGGGCATTCCTGCCCAAAGACTTGCCTGGTTAAGGACCTCAGGGCTTAGAGAAGATATCCGTATCAAAACTGACTTGACACTCCTTGCATATGTGATAATCATTTCAAAGAAATTGGTTCATAGTATCAAAAAAACATTGCACTACTATTTAGGATTTGTCTGCTCTGGTCTCAGAGCCTGCATCATCCTTTAGACATATAAGTACCACTCAATATAGAAGTTTGCTTTTGTACGAAAGAGCTTCACCCCCTTTGTACAAGTCCATCATCCCTAGTACCAGGCTTATTTTAGGCCTCATCAGAGAGTCAAGAGGCCACCAAACAGATGGCTCTCACTCAGTCTAGTTTTGACGGAAACATCTAAACACTGTCACCTCAGTACAATTCATTATTGAGGAATGGGAAAATATGACAGACACTCCTGGGTGCTCAGCATCAAGTCAAGATATCACTTATGGTTTCTCCATTCCTCTGAGAAGAATGCTCAGCTGGGCTCAACCATTGCAGTCTCTCATACCCAGCTTCAAGAGAAGGGCCATACACTTTTTCAAAACAATACAATAGCTCCTATTCCATCTCACAGTATGAATGAGGTTTTTCTTCTAGATATTTCCTCCTCCCAGAGTTCCTTATAAACTTCAAAAATTCCAATTTCTTACCAATACAGAGATGTCCTCATTGGGGTCCTTTGAACACAGATGAAGTGAAAGCTTTTCTTCAGTAAGACGGACCACAGTGATTTGCCCAACTGTTTAAATGGTGCAGTGCTCTCCCTGGTTTATATTCGGAACCTACTTTAAAATGCTGGGTCATATGGCTTCCATAATGCATATAGTCCTGCTGGCTCATCTCAAAATGTGAAGACCCCATGGGACCTAAAGTTTCAGTGGAATTAAACTCTCTAGCCCTCATCCTGTGAGGTCTTTCCTTTTGCTTGTCTATGAACTACACTCCAGTGGTAGATAGTTGAAACCAACCTCCTCAAGTTTCTTCCCTTTGTGCTTCAGTAGCAACATTGTATACTCACTATAGAGGTTTCAAACATTGGTTGGGGAGCCCACCTTACAGGTTATCTGTTCATGGGCCAAAATAACTAGAACTAAATGGAATATTTCACAATCTTTGACGCTGACACAAATGGACAAATACGTGACAGTATTCTGTGTCAGCAAATAAGGGATGAGGAGGTTGGATTCCTTCAATTACGTTGAGAGGCAGGATGAACATAGGATTGCGAGATTTTGCAATTCTCAATCACACATCTATTCAAGCCAAAACCTGCTAGCAGAGAGACTTATCAGTGTTCTTCAACCCCCACAAGTAGTCACATGATCCAGAAGTGATACAATTTCATTTTCCAGCAGTGGAGACCTTCTTAGACTGATTAAGGTGGACATCTCTAAGTTGTCCTATACAAGATGCACTCACCATAGACTGGGTTGATTCTTTCTCTGTGTATATTCTACCGTAGCCTTAATATCTAAAGCTTTACAGAAATTCTAAATAAGGCCAAGTGTGATTATTTTTAATGTGGCGCAAGCTTTGGCAAAATTGGTTTCTTTCTACCCCCCCACTCCACCAAGAGGCTATCAGTTCACCCTCTTCTCAGATTTCATGTTTCCAGCCCAAATAATGTCAGACTGAAGGTGTTCTTCTGCATCCCAACCTCAAGTTGCTGGCTTTGATGGCCTAAAAATCGTGCAGTGCCTAATTGCTTCTTTGGGACTACCACTTCCAATTCAAGAAATTCTAGTGACAGCAAGAAAACCTTCCATAAGAAAATCCTATGACTCTAGTGTTCTATCAAAGGCCAAGATCTCTTGTCCATTAAATAGAACACTCAAATACTTCCATTATTTCTTTATCAGTTTGGTGTTTAGGTGTTATTTTCTTTTTTGTATCCTCCACTGTATTATGCCTTTTCTGCACTGAAGATGGTGCTAAACAAATGTATGTTAATTGATCCCTCCAGGAGAGGTACCTAGCAAGAATATCTGTGGTGTGAAAATACCAAAGAACATTATTTTTTGCATCCTTAAAGAACTTTTGATTAGCTTGAAACTAACCACCTAAATTTACAATTTATAGACACCTAAAAATATGAGCCCTAAATATGTTTATATAACATAGTTTTGTTCTCTCAAAATGAAATAGTTAATCAGATGGGCACTTTAAGTGAACTGATTCATACATTGTTTAGCTCTGTTATGTGTTTGAGAGAAAAATGAATTATATTGAGCAATTTATATTTTAAGTGATGCAAATTCTACAGATCATATTACATAATGGCTAACTCGGCTATTTTCTTACAGAGAATTCTACTGAGCTTTGTCTTGATTTCACAATCTGTATTCCAATATGATACTAAGAATATTTTTCTGAATTAGGTTTGTGAGCATGATCTGGAAGAATCCAGGATCTTTACAGTAGATGAAACAGAGTGTAGTGATTCAGACATTGATCAAAGGTACTTGAAAAAATGGCTTATTTTTATGTTGGTAGAATAAGAAGCAATGAAATTGCTACTGATTTACTGTTGTGCAAATATTTAACAAAACCTTTATATCTTGTAAACATAATTAGTTTATGATACTTACATTCTGTTTGACTAAGTGTGCAAGTCTAATGTTCATCTAACGTCATATTTATTACAACTGAATAACTTCAAATAATATGTATAAATTAGCTATTATTTAAATTTTAATGAAAAATACCTGATTTACAAAACATTTAGTGGGTCTTTTACAAAGGCATGATGGCGTTTTTAGCACACGCTAAATGTTAGAGACGCTCATAAGAATATATGGGTGTCTCTAGTGTTTAGTGCACGCTTATTTTTAGTGTGTGCCAAAAACACCGGCATGCCTTTGTAAAAGGCCCACTTAGTCTTGCGGCGAGCAATTCTAAACAAATTGATCGGAAAAGAAAAGTTAGTGCTAGGTAGGGATCCAGTCTCCACATTTTCTGATTTAAGGGACTATTAAACTCAGTATCAATGTCATCCTTTCTCACACACGCCTCGCCAAAAACACCCCACTCACACTCACCCATTCTAATACAGCACTCAGCAAAACACCCCACTCGTACTCACCCGTTCTCACACACCCATCAGCAAAACAACCCCAGTCATATACCCCAGAATAGCACCCCCCTCCCACTCACTCCTCTACCACACCCCCACTGATACTCGCCCGTTCTCACGTACCCCAGAGTAGCACATCTCAACACACACTTACCGCTCAGCATACTTAGACAGTATTATTACATACAAATAAACCTTGTTTTTCTCAGTTACAAAGTACTAACCTATCGCTGAGCAGTGCCACCAGGGACAGCTTGTGAATTTACATTCCACTTAAATACTAAGTGGATCACAGTAAAACATCCATAAAAACTTTACATATACACAACACAAAATGTATTTATTTTTAAAAATTGTATTTTCATTTCACAGATCATGGCAGAACAATTAAAACATACATAATTGAAATTAAAATGACAAAACATGATTAAATGAACAGCATAACATAAAACAAAACAACATGAGAGCTTTGTCGATTTCACAATCTGAATCATATTAAGTTGTTCTGTGCTGAAATAAAAACCATCACAGGTATGTCTTGTGAAACAAACAGGTCTTGAGTTGTTTTCTAAAAAAACATGAGAGAGTCAATTTTATGTAAATTCAAAGGTAGTGAATTCCATAAATGTGGGTCAGGAAAGGAGCCTGAAATTATTTGTTTTTCCTGTGTCGAAAATATTGGGTACTGTTTGTGAAGAGGGTAGACTATACTTTCTGAAGAGTGCACATTGGGCCCCATTTACTAAACTGCGTAAGGCTCTATGCATGCCCAACGCATGCCAAAATGAACTTACTACCCAAGTACCGCGTGCCTCTTGCGGTAATTTCATTTTTGACGCGCGGCCGGAAAATATATTTTATTTTTGGATGCATGCAGGTTGTTACCATGCAAATTCCTTACCGCTAGGTCTATAGCTGGCGGTAAGGTCAGACACCTGCCCAGTGTAAGCTTAGGTTGAGGACTGTGGGTTCCCTAGTTGGGGTATTTGTGTTCAACGGCAGTGGTTATTTTTCTGGATGAGATGTCCCTGAAGAAAAACCCTAGCAGCTTAAAAACGTGCACCTGGTGCAACAGGACCATATCCATTACAGTTACCCATATCTGGTGCCAGCAGTGCCTGGAACCCAGTCATGATCTCTCTCGTTGTAAATTGTGGTCACAGATGGCAAGGAGAGAGGTCTTTGTGGTCAAGAAAAACAGCACAAATGGATTTTTGGTGCTGAGAAGTCTGACCCATCGATTTTGGCTTTGGAAACCTTGTTCTCCATGAGCCCCAGAGCTACATCAGATGCTGGGGAGATTTAAACATCAAGAGTGCACCTTTTATCCTCAACACTGAGCATTGATAAAGGCTGTTGGGACCAGTCATCATCCAAGTCATGGCCAGTGAAGAGGAATGATTCATCCTCAACTATGATACCTATTCTCCATTCTAACATTTAACTCTTAATACTCCCTTCTGTACCAGGAGGCACCATTCTTATAGATGTTCTCAGCATCATCATCCTCAGAGAAAATCCAGTTACCTGTAGCAGGTGTTATCCATGGACAGCAGGATATGAGTTCTCACATACACACCAATCTCCCCAAGGAGTTGTATTCAACTTAAGCTGAATAAATAAATAAATAACTCAAAACACAATCTAGAAAACTTGAATGAGTATGGAGAAAGACAAAAGATGAACACATACTCAACGCATGGAAACAAATACATAGAAAATACAAATACGCAATAAAACAAACCAAAAGGTCCTACTACAAAACCAAATTAGGACTGGGCTGCAAAGATATGAAGAAACTATTCCAACTCGTAAATAAGTTGCTAGACACCACCCCTATCACCACAACCAACACAGACATCCCACCCGCAGACAAACTTGCTAACTACTTTAACGAAAAAATAATAAAACTACGCAGCACACTTCCTTATCACAATACCGACATCGAAATCTTCAACGATCTGGACCCATCCTCTGAAGGATACCCAGCTGACCGCATTTGGATAACATTTAATCTCCTCAGCACCGAATCAGTTACACAAGCGACTCACAGGTTCGCCAAGACCCACTGCAAACTGGATACATGTCCCAGTCATCTACTCAAGTCTGCCCCAGACCGCTTCATAGCAGACTTTACATCCCATCTAATCTTACAACAAGGTCTCTTCCCTGAGGAACATGGCAACATCCTACTCACCCCAGTACCAAAAGATGCCAAGAAAAGCACAAACGATATCACCAATTATCGCCCAGTTGCGTCTATCCCATTAGTAGTAAAAATGATGGAGAGCTTCGTGACTAAACAGCTTACGGAATATCTGGACAAGTTCTCAATACTACATAATTCACAATCAGGATTCCAATCCCACCATAGCACCGAAACTGCCCTAGTCACCCTCCTGGTCAAATTCAAGCAGGAGATTGCCACAGGCAAAAGCATACGCCTCCTCCAGTTCGACATGTTGAGCGTATTCGACATGGTAAACCACAACGTACTACTAAGAATACTAGGCCACTTCGGGATTGAAGGAAACGTACTTAACTGCATCAAAGGCTTTCTAACCACCAGAACTTATCAAGTAAAATCAAAGTCAAACATATCACCACCGTGGAAAGCAGTCTGCAGAGTACCTCAAGGATCACCATTATCACCAATACTCTTCAACATGATGATAATTCCACTGGCACAATCCTTATCCAACCGAGGTCTTAACCCATTCATTTACGCAGATGATGTTACAATATACATCCCCTTCAGACAGGATCTGACAGAAATAACCAACAAAATCAACGATAGTCTGAACATCATGGGCTCCTGGGGAAACTCATTTCAACTGAAACTGAACACCGAAAAAACACATTGCCTCATCCTCTCCATATAACAAATACAAACCCTCAACCATAAATATTCCAGGGCATACCCTCCCTACCTCAGTCAGTTTGAAAATACTCGGTGTCACACTCGATCGCAACCTTACCCTCGAGAGCCAAGTAAACTCTGTAACAAAGAAAATGTTCTATTCAATGTGGAAGCTCAAACGATTAAAACCTTTCTTCCCAAGAGCAACTTTTAGATACCTAATACAATCAATGGTCCTAAGCCATGTAGATTATTGCAACAGAATCTACTCGGGCTGCAAAGAACAATTCATAAACTCCAGACCACCCAAAATACAGCAGCCAGGCTGATATTCAGCAAAACATGCTTTGAAAGTGCCAAACCCCTCCAAGAAAAGTTGCATTGGCTCCCAATCAAAGAACGGATCATCTTCAAAATCTGCACCTTAGTCCACAAAATCATATACGGCATAGTCCCAGAATACATGACAGACCTCATAGACTTACCAATAAGAAACAAAGTCAGATCATCAAGATCCTATCTAAACCTACAATACCCAAATTGCAAAGGACTGAAATACAAAACAACTTACGCAGCCGGCTTCTCCGACATAAGCACATAACTATGGAATGGGCTTCCAAAAGCTGTGAAAACAATCACAGGTTAATTTTTGCTTCTAACATGCAGAAAATGCAAAACTTTACCTCACTTAACTGAAAGGGCTTTTAATGTAATAAAGTATGCCCAGAAAACTATGAATTCTCTGAAATTGCATATTACACAAGAACGTTTGTGATTTTGAAGGGGTATGTGTGTATTCTTTTGTGTCTCTTTGTGAACGATTTTGCTTTTGTGCTGCCTTGTGTTTATGACTGTGTACTAATTAGATTGTAAGCTCTGTCGAGCAGGGACTGTTTTTCATGTTCCAAGTGTACAGCGCTGCGTAACATAGTAACATAGTAGATGACGGCAGAAAAAGACCTGCACGGTCCATCCAGTCTGCCCAACAAGATAACTCATATTTGCTGCTTTTTGTGTATACCCTACTTTGATTTGTACCTGTGCTCTTCAGGGCACAGACCGTATAAGTCTTCCCAGCACTATCCTCACCTCCCAACCACCAGCCCTGCCTCCCAACCACCGACTCTGGCACAGACCGTACAAGTCTGTCCAGCACTATCCCTGCCTCCCAACCACCAGTCCCGCTTCCCACCACCGGCTCTGGCACAGACCGTATAAGTCTGCCCAGCACTATCCCCGCCTCCCAACCACCAGCCCCGCCTCCCGATCTTGACTAAGCTCCTGAGGATCCATTCCTTCGGCACAGGATTCCTTTATGCTTATCCCACGCATGTTTGAATTCCGTTACCGTTTTCATTTCCACCACCTCCCGCGGGAGGGCATTCCAAGCATCCACTACTCTCTCCGCGTACATCTAGTAGCGCTTTAGAAATGATAAGTAGTAGTAGTAGTACGTCTCTGCATATATTATGTTCTTGTATATGCCTTTGTGTTTGTGTGCATATGTGTTTCTACTGAGAATTAGAAGGCAGAGGGAAGGGTTGGAGCATGTGTTGCTCCTGGTCCCATTAGTGTCTCACTGACTAATTAATATGAGGGCCCATCCAATGCTCACACTGATTGGTTGGTAAGACTTCATGATATCACAAACCTTCTAGTATGATGTCAGGCTGGAAAGCCAGCCATACCACCCGTCTTATTTGTTTTATATAGAGAGAAGCTCATGGACGAGGGGTTATCTGTCATGTGAAGCTGAAAGGAGAGAAACTCAGAAAAACCTGAAATGGACTTTCAGCAGAGGTGGTAGGAGCTAAAGTAGTGGCAAAATTCAGGCGTATATGGGACAAACAGAAGGGGACTTCAGTAGTGAGAGAGAAAGACGATGTTAACTTGAATAAAACATACAAAATTGTAGCAGACAGACACAGATGACTAAACCGGGTAGACCAAATAGCCTACCCAAAAAACTCAACACAAACTGTTCAGCCAGTTCTTCCCTTAGACACTTTGCAGAGACTCTTTCTCATTATTTTCCCATTAACTCCCAGCTCATGTAACAATATTTCTTTCTCCGTGGTTCGCCTTTATTCTAAGTTTTTATCACTCTCCAAATTAAATGCACAAGCAAACAGAGGCTAATCCCACTGAAGCCAGCAGAACAGAATAATACAAAAGTAAGGGGGACACAAGCCCATAAATAGAACAAACAAGCTAGGAAAAACTTTAATTGAAAACCATTATTAAAACCACAAATCAAACACTATATACAGCATTTAATTAAAGATATTCATTTATGAATCAACAAGCCTTCCTCATGGGAAGTGACTTTTGCACAGTTGATGCCCAACAGGGACAGGAAAATAGAGTAGAAATATAGTGGGTGGTGGAACCCTTTAAGGATTGCCCCTTTTTAGATATACTATGCCAATGACTTGGAGAGTATCAGGAGCTCATCACTTTTCAAAGACTTAATGTCTGGATGCATTTTCCAATGAATTTCAGTTATCAGTATGGCAATAACTTTTTTGTTTTGTTTTTATAACATCCATCAGTGAAAAATGAAATCATCAGTAAGATAGGAATTGGGATTAAGGTAGGAATATTTTTAATGTAAATGTATTCTATGATTTAAAGGGTAGTTGTACAAGACGGCATCTAGTGCAAGCCCATTTTCAGGCACCTCTTTTCAGTCAACTTTATAAAGGCAAATAGACACCTAATTTTTCTTTATTGAATACTAGCGGAAATGGCAGAAAATGTGCTTCAGAGCAGTCGTAAATGTCCACCCCTAGATTATTTAAGTACATGTGTAAATTAACTTAGTTTATAAGAACATAAGAAGTAGTCATACTGGGTCAGACCAATGGTCCATCTAGCCCAGTATCCTGTTTCCAGCAGTGGCCAATCCAGGTCACAAATAACTGGCAGAAACCCAAATAGTAGCAACATTCCATGCTATCAATCCCAGGGACACAGTGGCTTCCCCATATCTGTCTCAATAGCAGACTATTGACTTTCCTCCAGGAACGTGTCCAAACCTTTTTTAAACCCAGATCTACGCACACCACTGTTACTACATCCTCTGGCAAAGAGTTCCAGAGCTTCTAATATTCGTTGAGTGAACAAAAAATATTTCCTCCTATTTGCTTTAAAAGTGTTTCCATGTAACTAGTGTCCCCTAGTTTTTGTACTTTTTGAAAGAGTAAAAAATCGATTCCATCCTACTCGTTCTACACCACTCAGGATTTTGTAGACCTCAATCATATTTCCCCTCAGCCATCTATTTTCCATGGTCATTTTTCAGCAGGTGGCATTCAGCATTTCCTTAAACACTGACTACTGTGGACTGAATTAGTTCTGATATTTAGTTCCAGCATCCACCTGAGTACCAGCACAGACTATTGAGATATTTGGCACGGCACAAAAATTATGCGAGTGTGGCCGATGTTCATTACTAACTGGGCAATTAGGACCACACTATATGTGATCCATCATATACCAGGTTAGTTATCTGGGCACCGCTATTGAATATCTGCAGTGCGTGGATAATCTCTGAGTTTGCCCTTATTTCACCCCCGAACTGCCTTGGCACTAATCAAATAGTGCCACAATAAATAAATAAAATCATACATACAAAATATACTATAGATAAATATATTTAAAAAACTATGACTATAAATAAAAAAATTCAAACTCAATTAAAAAAATAATAAAACATAAAAAAACAAGATGGCAGCATGAGAGAATATCTGTAGCGGCTGCTCATGTAGTGTCCTCTTGACTTGGCATGCTATGGGAAAAAGGAAGGTGAAACCATGAACCTACCCCTCTGGTTCTGGTAAGCCCCCCCAGGATGGTCTAGTCGACATTGGATTTTGTGGCCGTCCGCTCCAATCCGGCGAATTAGGCGACTTTGGGCAGCCCCAGCATCTCTCCTGGGCATAGCTTGGAAGGGGCTTTCTTTAGCCCCATACAACGCACTGCACTGCTTCAACCCAGAAGTGTTTCCACGGAGAGATCGGAGGAACACTGGAGGAACCCTGTTGGCTGTGTCTTCCCTGAGAGATGATAATGCTTCAGGAGAGGTAGAACAGAGGGAAGGTTCCCTCACCAAAGTAAAGAATACTCAACCTTCCTGTGAGCTGGAGCTTTTGCCTAAGAAAACAGTGCAAGTGATATTGGATTCAGTCCGGGAAGCTCTTAAAATGCTGCACAACTAGGTACAGGTTTGTGCTTCACATTTTTCTGGTAAATTTGACTTAAGTTCTCAGTTGTCAGTCCAGTCTATAGCGCAGGTTGGAGAGTCAAATGCAAGAACTGAAAGTGGTAAATGTGCAACAGATTAAAGAGTGTGATTTGTTGCTAAGAAGGATGGAATATCTTGAAAATCAGGGAAGAAGAAACAATCTCCGTTTTTTTAACTTTCCCAGGTCTCCGCTGATATCATCAATTGACATGGTTAGGAGATATCTAAAGGAAGTATTAAAGTTTTCAGATGATAATTTACCACTCATTACAAGGGCTATATATTTATTATCACCTGGTAGAGAAGCATCTAGTAGTAAAGCATGTGAGCAACCACAAGAAGAAAATTTGAATTTAACTGACCACCTTGAGTCCATCTATGGAATTGGTAACTGGAAAATCAACTGTGTTAGTTAAACTTGTGCTAGAACCAGACCGTAATACTATATTTGAATGAGCAATTCTTAGGGTCTTATGTTCATTATATTTCCTGATTTGTCTAGGAGGAAGGAGTTCTTGTTTATGAAACCAAGAGTTATAGCTCTGGGGGAAACTTTATATTAAAATTTCCTTGTAGTTGTTTTTTTGAATATTGATGATGTTAGTTACTTATTCTCAGGCCCTAAGTTGCTCAGGGATTTTCTTATAATGACAGAGGCCAACATTAATTAAAGGACTTCTACAGACTTTTCCAAGTTCACTGGTAGACTTCCTGAAGATATTTTGACTATATTTTCCTTATTTATTATTCGTTGTTGGTTTCCCTGTTTGGTGGGCTAAAGTATTTAGTAGTAAATTGTTTGATATTATGTCAATGCCGTATTTCTAATTTGCATTCAGGTGTATGTAATAAGTGTAAATTCATAAATAAAATAATTAAAAAAAATGATAAAACATGCAATCGAAAACCTACTACTCATGAAACTGTAAACACCAGGCGAAATCAATACATACCAATAACGGCAATTACACAATGGTTATAGTCGTGTAATGAGAATAAAGAACTGCACTAAAAAGACTCTTTTTGCTCCAGTCTTGACTGGATGGAATAAGCTTCACCAGGCAGCTGGCGCTCTATTTGGAGTGGATGCATCCTTGAGACAGCTCTTGCAAAACATGAATCATGTCCGATTATTGGTCCCTGACCCAACATTGAAACAGAGATCTCTTTAAGATGAGCAATTTTAACAGCGCATTTTGAATAGTGTAAAACAGAGAGAATTTTGCATACAAGCTTTAAGAAGAGGGATATATATATGAGTATTTTTGAGCTAGAAAAATGTTAGGAGTCTATTGGTCAATGAGGAGGTGGGTGTTGTAGATCTTGCAGTGTAAAGTTGACACTCCAGCAAGTTACATCCCTGAGGCCACTAAACCAAGTTAGATACATCTGTGTAAAGAAATATACTGTAATGCGTTTGAGATAAATTTCTACAGTGACTAATTTGCCATTTTTAGTGTGGTAATACTGAAATATATACGTACCATGGGCAAACTTATGGCTATGCATTTGAAGGCTTTGATGAAACGGGAAAAGTCGTGGGGTCCCCTAGCTCAATTATGTTTGTAAGAGAACACTCTCACCTTATCTTGTTCTGGGGCGTGGAGGAAGAAGTTTGTACAACCCTGGTGGATTGGGGGGGGGGGGGAGAGTTGGGGGGAGAGGGCATTTAACATAAAACATATAAAGTGAGGTTAAACTGAGCTTTCTTTTTGTAATACTAAACTGTTTGCTATAAGTGCGCTGTATTTCTTGGATCTGTGTGGCCATAACAGATAGCACACATAGGAACACTTCCTCTGTAGCCTAGGTGCTCTAAAGCCTGAAGCACAAGCCTTCTAAGAATTCTGTTCCTGTGTTTAAAGATTGGATTGCTTTTATTTTGTTATGATGTTTATTTATTTATTTACTTCATTTGTACCCCGCGCTTTCCCACACACAGCAGGTTCAATGCGGCTTACATAGTAAAAAGAATTACAAGGTTCTTGTAAGGAGAAATATTAACAGACTATAGTAAACACAGTAAAGGCCTTAAGAATATATGAATTGATACGGAAAAGTGCAACAAAGAAAGTGTAAGTAGAAGAAAAGGGAATGGGGGGGGGGGGGGGTATGGTGCAGGGAAGATGGTGAAGGACTATGGGATAAGCATGAAGGAAAATTGGGAGATATGGTCTAAGATATCATCATGTTATGTTGTCAGTCTGGTTTGTTCTTATATTATAAATGTAACTGTGATCCGCTAAGAATTATGGATTAAGTGGAATAATAATTTTGTAGTAAATATGTTTATGATTGCTTGTTTGTTTACTGGTTCTTAGTATTGTAATTTTTTTTTTGTTTGTTTTGTTACATTTGTACCCCGCGCTTTCCCACTCATGGCAGGCTCAATGCGGCGGGCAATGGAGGGTTAAGTGACTTGCCCAGAGTCACAAGGAGCTGCCTGTGCCGGGAGTCAAACTCAGTTCCTCAGTTCCCCAGGACCAAAATCCACCACCCTAACCACTAGGCCACTCCTCCACAGGAAAAGCCATGCTGCCCTTATTTCAATAAAAGACCTTGATAAATTACAAAAAAACAATGTATTTCATAAAATACTATATACTGTTTAGTTAGTTTGCTAATTTTCAGTTAGGGGGTCTAATTTCTTTATGTGTTCTGCTTCTTCCCATCTTTTTTTTTTTTTTTTTTGCTTTTGAACACAGGAATGGTCCACTGACAGAAAATCAGACTTCAACATTATGGCTTGAAGAAAAGTCAGAATATACACCTATCCAGCCTAATGACAATGCGTACCAATTTCCTCCTCCCTCCACGTCCATATTTGAAATTGAAGATCTTTCACCTGGTTCTCTTGATAAAATTACCACATCTCTTGAAGTTATTGCTGATGGTAAGATAGCATAATGTTCAGCTGGCTGCGGTCAGTGTTTCTTTAAACCTTGACCATTGCTGGCTAATTAGGCCTGGGTATTCAGTGCCAGGTCATATTCAGTCACTGGAAGTGAATAACAACATATTATGAACAAAGTGTAATTTGTAGTTATATATAGCAGATCCCGTAGTCATTAATGTGGCATATGAGGGGAGGGGTTACTAAACCTCACTAAATAGCTAGGGTTTTAGCATGCGGTAGCCATTAGCACAGGTTCACATGAACATCTATCACATGTTAAAACTAGCCAGCGTGCAAAAGTTTTGTGATATTTAGTACGGGTAGGGGTGGAACTTGCTGAGTCTTCGACGAATGTGGGTGGTGCAAACTCTGACAGAATGCAAGATGTTACTGCACACTGGGGGGTCTTTTACAAAACGTCAGTAAGCCCAACACGGGCTTACCAAACACTAAATCGGAACAACCGCCTGCCCAACACGGCTGCCGGCGGTAGTTCCGGAAATGGCTTGCGTGGCGGTAGCCCAGCAGTATCGGGCAGGTTACCGTGGGAGCCCTTATCGCCACCTCAGTGGGTGGCGGTAAGGGCTCCCTGCAGCATGACCACGCGGTAAGAGTTCTCTTACCACATGGCCATGTTTGGAGGCTTTTTAACCACTGCAGTAAAAATTTTTACCGACTATGATGACGACTTCACCCAAAATTGCTTCCGACTCTGACTTCACAGTCCTGGTTCTGGCATATGCCAGTGTATTAACTAATTTGCTCTTTAGTGTTAAACTGCTAAAGAGCATCAGAAGTAGGTTGAATTCTTTGGCCCTCTTGCTGCTTTCTAGCCTAGGCAGAATGTGTGATGCAAAAAGATGTTTAAATGAAGATACAATGGGGCTCATTTTCAAAGCACTTAGCCTTACAAAGTAACCTATGGAACTTTGTAAGGCTAAGTGCTTTGAAAATATGCCTCAATGTGAATTAACTCTTCTGTGTTAATTTGGATAGCTGCTTGCAAAATGAACACCAATGTTTTTTTATCATTCATCAGAATGTACGGGGCATTCACTAGAAGAGAGATGGTCACGTGACATGTTATGTTTGGATAGAGCGGCAAGTGCAGATTCATTAACGGTAAAACATAGTTTTGTGCATATTCAGACTAAGTGGCCGTTTTGCTGCTGTTTTCCTATTTTAGGAGCGCTTTTACTAATGTTCGGTATTTATTGCAGTTACTGCATAGTTAACGCAAATTGTAATAAGCAGTAAGTAAATGCTTGGGGTGTGCCCTGGATCTGCCCTGCAGTTAGTGCAGGGCTACTACATTACAGGTATAACAGAGAAGAGACGCATGGCACCCCCTTCCGCATACTTCCTCCTAATTTCTTCTCCAACACCATCATACCCATGACCACATCCCCCATATCTAGTAACCCCTTCCCCCTGATCACCTCCCTGAAAACGAGTCATATCCCCCAACCTAAGGAAACCCCACCCCACAGTCTCGTTCCTTACCACAGGAATCTTCCCCTGGTCTCACTCCTACACCAAGACACTCCCTAATCCTACCCTGACTACAGGCTCTGCCCCTGACATCAAAAGGCCCCCTCCCCTCCAAGCCTCTACCAACCCTCTTCCCCCCACCCCAGAGCTTCAGGGGTGCCATGCAGCAGCAGTTATCCTCTGCTGCAACCTAGGTTAGTGTCATCATCTAAAATAGTGCCCATTGACCCCTAGCAATAGTTTTTTTTTGGGGGGGGCATCTACTGCTGGGGGTAATTGGGTGCCATTTTGGATGACACAACTGGCAGCAGAGTGTGACCACAGTTTCATGTGGTTGTGGGTGGGGCTTGTCGGGGATGATTGGGTAGTGGGGGAGAGTTACTTTGATAGAGTACCTAAGCACTGTCAGCCTTTTTGGACATGTCTCTTATGCTGAAACACAATTTGAATTAATCAACTAAAATTTTCTTGTTAAAGAACTTAGATAAAATACATTCATGAAGAACTATGTATGCGAGTGCTAAATAAATTCATAGTATTAAGTATTTACATGCTGTCATTTAAAAATGCTTACTGTACCTTTTAGACAGAAAACTGTTACACTATGTTAAGAATGAAATCAAATACTCATGAAATCCTGAAATCTTGGTTGTTTGCCAAAGAGGAAGATCTCCCTGACTTATCTGCTTGGAACTAGGTGTTATCTGATCTTCATAATAATGCATGTTCTATTATTGTAAACCACTTTGAGCTAATAGTCCAGGTAGTGTAAAAGCATTGATTATTATGTTAAATAATTTGCATCTATTGAGTTCAGCTTTCCTATAGTTGTCTATAGCAGTGGATCTCATTTAGTATTATATAATATCACATTTTGCAATGCTTCAGCTGCTTATGAAATTCAGTTAACTCTTAAAACTATCCAGTAATTTTTCACGCACAGCAGAAAATTCACCTAATTAGCATACTGATACTATGACTTATTTTTACATTGATCTTAGAATACATGCAGTGCTGTAGAAAATGGTGGATTGCATTTTTTACATGACCATATTACAAGTGGTATATTTCTCTCAATCCCCCTCATCATCCCCAACACTCTTTCCTCTCATCCTGTTCTGACCCCCACTATAAATCCCAGCAGTCTCTCTTTCTCAGTCCACCATCTCAACAGTCTCCCCTTCATCATCATGCAGTATTAATACAGAGAAAGAGGGCGTGAGGCATGGACATACAGTAAAAGATAGAAATACATTGACACAACTGAAAAACTGGAGAAAGAGTGAGAGAGAGAGAGTTATACAGGCACAGAGACACTATGCACATGTTATTTATTTTATTTTAAAACATTTATGTTCTGCTTATTCCACTGCTACTACTACTACTACTACTATTTAGCATTTCTATAGCGCTTCAAGGCATACGCAGCGCTGCACAAACATAGAAGAAAGACAGTCCCTGCTCAAAGAGCTTACAATCTAATAGACAAAAAATAAATGTCTATTTATAATAAATGTGTACAGGAAGGAGGAGAGGAGGATAGGTGGAGGCGAGTGGTTACAAGTGGTTACGAGTCAAAAGCAATGTTAAAGAGGTGGGCTTTCAGTCTAGATTTAAAGGTGGCCAAGGATGGGGCAAGACGTAGGAGCTCAAGAAGTTTATTACAGGCGTAGGGTGCAGTGAGACAGAAGGCGCGAAGTCTGGAGTTGGCAGTAGTGGAGAAGGGAACAGATAAGAAGGATTTATCCATGGAGCGGAGTGCACGGGAAGGACGAGTGTGGAGAGATACTGGGGAGCAGCAGAGTGAGTACATTTATAGGTTAGTAGAAGAAGTTTGAACAGGATGTGAAAACGGATAGGGAGCCAGTGAAGCGACTCGAGGAGAGGGGTGTTATGAGTAAAGCGACCCTGGCAGAAGACGACACGGGCAGCAGAGTTTTGAACCAATTGGAGAGGGGAGAGGTGACTAAGTGGGAGGCCAGCAAGAAGCAGATTGCAGTAGTCTAAACGAGAGGTGACAAGGGTGTGGATGAGGGTTTTGGTAGAGTGCTCGGAAAGAAAGGGGCGGATTTTACGGATGTTGTAAAGAAAGAAACGACAGGTCTTGGCGATCTGCTGGATATGAGCAGAGAAGGAGAGAGAAGAGTCAAAGATGACCCCAAGGTTTCGAGCTGAGGAGACAGGGAGAATGAGAGAGCCATCAACGGAAATAGAAAACGGGGGAAGTGGGGAGGTGGGTTTGTGGGGGAAAAAATGAGAAGCTCGGTTTTGGTCATGTTTAATTTCAGGTGGCGTTGAGACATCCAGACAGCAATTACAATAAAACATACTGAATTAAGAATAACAACAGGTTCAAAAAGTTTACAATGTTAAAATGTTTGTGCATTTAGTTTCTCCCCTCTCCTCACTCATGAGTGATATTGCGGAAGGACTGTCTGGTAAGGTTTGTCTCTTTGAGGATGATACCAAACTGTATAATAGGGTGGACACCCCTGAGGGTGTGATTGGTATGAGTAAGGATCTAGCGAAGCTTGAAGAATGGTCCAATAATTGGCAACTAAGATTTAATGCTAAGAAATGCAGGGTCATGCACTTGATGTACAAGAATCCAAAGAAATGGTACATTATAGGGGGTGAAGTGCTTCTGTGTACAAAAGAAGAGCGGGAATTGGGGGTGATTGTGTCTGATGACCTTAAGGTAGACAAACAGGTAGAAAAGGCAACGGCCAAAGCCAGAAAGATGTTTGGTTGCTTAAGGAGAGGAATGACTAGCAGGAAACAAGAGGTGATAATGCCCCATTTAGAGTACTGCGTGCAGTTCTGGAGACAGCACCTACGGAAAGATATAAACAGGATGGAGTCGGTCCAGAGGGCAGCTACCAAATTGGTAAACAGTCTCTGTTGTAAAACATATAGGGACAGACTTAGAAACCTCAACAAGTATACGCTGGAAGAGAGGCGAGAGAGAGGAGATATGATAGACGTTTAAATACCTCAGTGGCGTCAATATACAGGTGGCGAGCGTTTTTTCAAATGCAGGAAAACTCTGGAATGAGGGGCATACAATGAAGTTAAGAGGAACTGGACAGGAGGAATTTAAGAAAATACTCAATGGATGTGCCATTTGGCCCCCGTCATGCTTCTATGTTTCTGTCCTGCAATGTTCTTCTTGAAAGAGAGGAGGCTTTTTTTGTTTTGTTTTTAGCAGGACTACAGCTTTCTCCTGCTCTTTGTAGCAGCAGCTGAGGCTGCCCCTTTCTTATGTTCAGCACAACCATGCCTTATCATGCTCTGCACAGAGGGACAGCAGCTGCTTTCGCTTAGCGTATAAATGCAAAGGGTGTATGCGTAGATAGAGCATGGGCAGAGCTCCCACTTACAGAATACTGTAAATTACCTGCTAATGTGCCGCATGTAGGCACACATTTACATTTGCTATTAACATGGCATAAGCAGGCACACCTAATTGTAGCACTTATATTCTATAAACGTGTCTCGGCTCCTAGATGCTGTTATAGAGCACACTGCATTTGGCGCCCAGTTACAGAATTTCCCCCTAAGGGAGTAATTCTGAAAACATAGCTGAAATTTAGGCACTTGAGGATGCTGCAAGCTAAGTGCAAATTCTATATTGATGATTATGCATGTTAATTGCCATTGTAGAATAGTAGCATAAGTGGGCATTTACATGCCAACACTTAGGTGCAGCCATACCATGTCGATGGCTAGGGTAAATGACTAAATGTTGCAGTTCCGTGCGTAACTGACAGTACTCTAAAATCATAGCATGTAAGTGCTGGACGTGCCCCTCCCACATCCATACCTATCCTTGCATTTAATTGCTATAGTTTTTAGAATAGTGACTAAGTGTAGTTACGTGCATAACTGCACATTAGTGCTTATTAACACTAATTAACTCCAATTATCAGTTATTGTCAGTTTCAATTAGTGGTTAATTTGCCAATTAACTTATGCAGGTAACTAGCACTAATCTGTAACATGAATGGGACTGGGAGTCAAGGTTGGCTGCATCGATTTCCATTTTCAGTACATCAGGAAAGAAACTTCAGTGAGGCACCAGGAATCATTGGTGTCTCAGCCGGATGCACTAACTCCACGGAAAGAGCCCTTCCCTTACCGATCCCTTAGCGAATCGGTAAAAACCGGCATACATGAAGGAAATCTCATGCAAATGAGCTGCTCGCTGTTAGCTCATTTGCACGCGATTTCCTTCCTAAGCAGGGGAAGCCAGTCGGCCAGCTGAGCATGCGCAGAGCAGCCAGTCGTTAAGCTGGCTGCTGTGCGCATGCCAAAGACGACTTCATACAGGTCCTTCACTCAAAAAAGGATGTCCCTGACGAGCACTTGGACGTTTTTCCCATCAGATTTTGCGATGGGCGTCCTTCTCTTGGACGTGTTTTTCTTATGTTCCCGAAATGACCATGCCGGAGAGAATCGGAGATCGGGACGTGCGAGGACGTCCAAATCAAATCTATTTGGACGTCCCTTTCGATTATGCCCCTCCAGGTCTCTCTCAGCCAATCACAGCACGTTTAGCTGTCACTGGTGTCAGCTAAACGCGCTGTGATTGGCTGAGAGAGACCTGGAGGGGCATAATCGAAAGGGAGTCCAAATACTTTTGATTTGGGTGTCCTCGCACGTCCCGATCCCCGATTCTTCTCTCCGGTGGTTTTCGGGCACGTAAGAAAAACACGTCCAAGAGAAGGACGCCCATCATAAAATCTGAAGAAAAAAATGTCCAAAGTGTTCATCAGGGATGTCCTTTTTTTTTTTTTTTTTTTGAGTGAAGGACGTCCAAGTGTTAGGCCCTTGAAAGGACATCCCTGACGAGCACTTTTCTTCCGATTTTTGTGAAGGGCGTCCTCCTCTGCATGGGTCCGGCTCACAGCAGCCCCAACGAGAGGTGCAGACCTCCCGTTAGGTTTTCCACGGTGCATGGGGTCGGAAACATTAGTGCATCGCATTCACGTTATAATAGTAATTAGCTCATTTGCATTCCGTTTTTGTTAGCTGCTACCATGACAGGAAAATGGCTCGAAGAACCCTTTTGTGCATGTCCTGGTTTAGTACTTTGCGCGCTAAACTGGCTAGAACCAGTTTAAAAACCACGTTGCTGGCTCGTTAAGTTTAGTGCATCTGGCCCTCAATACCACAGAAAGGCTGACAATTCTGTGAGTAGTGCTAGACAGGCAGAAACAAACTTCACCAGCTGATGTTTTCTATGAGTCTCCTAGGAAGCTGACGAGCTTAGGGAACTTCTCAGAGGAGGTGAGAGATCCACTGGTCTCCTGTCAGATCCTTTCCCACCATATGAGAGACACACATTAGCTGTTTTTCATTAACATATGTGAGATGGCTCAGTCTGTCCCATTTCAGTTATAGATGGAGAAAGGAGCCCAGGGCAGAAGCATTGGTTCTCTGAGGACAAGCAGGCTTACAGTTCTTACAAGCGGGTGACTCTGATCTGCGTCACCTGGTCCGGCATTTACCATAGCTAAATGAGAGCTTTGTGGAGTGTGAGACATGCTCCATTGTTCAAGTGCGAGTGCCTTCCCGCCCACTGTGAGAACACGGTCTCCTCAAAAGGTATTAATCCGCAAACGAACCTTTTCCGGAGATGGGAAGGCGGTAAAACTAGAGGACATGAAATGAGATTGAAGGGGGGCAGACTCAAGAAAAATGTCAGGAAGTATTTTTTCACGGAGAGAGTGGTGGATGCTTGGAATGCCCTCCCGCGGGAGGTCGTGGAGATGAAAACAGTAACGGAATTCAAACATGCGTGGGATAAACATAAAGGAATCCTGTTCAGAAGGAATGGATCCTCAGGAGCTTAGCTGAGATTGGATGGCAGAGCCGGTGATGGGAGGCGGGGCTGGTGGTTAGGAGGCGGGGCAAGTGCAGGGCAGACTTCTACGGTCTGTGCCCTGAAAAAGACAGATACAAATCAAGGTAAGGTATACACAAAAAGTAGCACATATGAGTTATATTGTTGGGCAGACTGGATGCACTGTGCAGGTCTTTTTCTGCTGTCATCTACTATGTTACTAGTTCTTCTTTTTCCACTTGAGAAGGTGTTTTTATCATCTCCTCACGTTGCTGGGCCCTAGAGAGGTAGTTTTGTGCCTTTTCGGATATTTTTTCATTTATATTTCACCCTATTGTGTTCCTATTGTTGAAACCTCCATCTTTTTCTTTCCATTTCCACGAAGATCCTCAATGGCTTCAAACGCTGTACCCGGTGCAATCGGATAATCTCCGGGAAAGACACCCATTCTTGGTGTCTTGGGCCCGACCGTAGCCCTGCTAAGTATGTTCTCTGTCTTCACATGAAGAAGAGGACCCAGGTTTCCAGAGAGGCTTAATGAGAGAGGGTTTTTGGAGCCAAGTCCAGATCGTCGGCATCAAAGTCGGAGGTATCGACATAGACGTCGAGCATTGCATCGGTATTGGGAGTGTTGGTAAGCATGGCTGCTACTAGACCCTTAGACACTGGGAGCAGTGAAGCATTGAGTGGGTCTCCACTTGCCTTGAGCCCTCCTGCTGTGCAGGGCCCCCAGGACCGTCATCGTCGGACCCGACGCCGAGGCAACGTGTGGATTCAATGTTGTTCTAGTTGGCACCGAGGAGCCTCGGTGACATGCTTTGGGCAAAGGCCAAGAAGCATCCTCATCGATCACCCTCGACACATGGTGCCCGGAGCTCTGGGGCATCAAAGGATTCAGAACCCGAGAAGCGTCTGCACCAGGAGGACTTCTCCCCTCCATACAGGAGGGTACCGATGCACCTATCTCCTACGAGCCAAAATCCAGCTCGTGCATCGAACCCAGCGGTTCTGCTTACAGGACCAGCTCAATAGGTTATAGTGCAAAAAAAAAAAAAGGCATAGGTCACTATAACCTATTGAGCTGGTCCTGTAAGCACGGGTCCCAGTATAGATCCAAAGGGCACACCATACCATATGTGCAATTGGCCATATGCAGGACTGGTATATTTGATTGTTAGTGACCACTATTGCCATGCGGCTTCATTGCTGTTAACTCTTGCAGCAGATCTTGTGTTTAATTGAGAACTATATCTAAATTTGCGCCTCTCTCAATTCTAGGACCAACTGATCCATGAAACAGTCATTTATGGCATCTATAGGTTTAACTTGCTTGGTATGACCCAATAAAACATTAATATCGATTAGGTATATAATCAAAATCTTCTTTTATGACTGTGTTTCAACTTCTAGTAACTTGTCTATTCTCTGTTTCATTTCTATTTTAGCAAACACCCACAGAAGGTGAACTCTCCACAGGAAAACCAATGAAAGGCAAAACACACAGTGGATCCAAAAAAGTCCTCTCACAATGAGTGTCTTCCTGAACAAGGTCTTTATTGACAGTAGCAGAAATGACCCGACACGTGACGTGTTTCGGCCGTGAGGCCTGCGTCAGGGGTCTATAAAATAATATAATATACAAAGACATGCATAAAAATACAATTATAATTAAAAACATGAATAAAAACTTGAACATCCATATACAATTTCTTGTACAAATTTAGACAAATAAAACATCAGAATGAAAGATGCAAAGTATATATAATAAAAAATATATGATAAAAATATAAGAGTATATGACTTTAAAAGAATAAAGAATATTGAATTCTATTGAATTTCTATTTTACCATCTTGATCAGGTGGTCACTAGTAAACTGTTGTACTCCTTTTCCATCAACATGGAATTTCTGTTTATAGAGATTTCAGATTATACTTTGTTTCCTATAGAATTTCTCTCCTCCTTGACAATTTGACTGTTCAGTTTCCAGTACTATCTCACAATCTCTGGTGGCCACTCTGTCATTGTGATATATTTTGTTCTTTATCACTGAGTCCCACTGGTTTCCCTTTTTCTGCCAAGATGTCTTAGAATTCCTATTCTGTCTATATCTTCATTTAATGCTATTTTCTTTTACTTCCCAATATTATTTTTTAGGTTTCCTTGTTCCATTATACAATTTGCTTATTAGAAGTTGATTCAGATATCTCAGAACTGTTCATATTTGTTTATTTATTTAAATCTACCGTGAATTTTCTTACTCTTATTATCAGGATGCTCTAACTTCTCTATTTTAGCAATATCCTTTGCTACAACTTCAGTCTGAACCATGAATTCCGGAGCACCTGCCAGCTTCTCTTCCCTCCCCCTCCCTCCAGTTATCTAGTTCAAAAGCTGATCTGTAATTGTTAGCACTAGCAGCGTCTTTTCATTTTGGTTAAGGTGGAGCCCATCTAGTCAGAATAGGCTTCTTTCTTCCCAAAAGGTTTCCCAGTTCCTAATGAATTTAAAGCTTTTTTTTCCTTCACCATCATGTCAGACACACATTGAGTTGAAGAAGATCAGTCTTGGAATGTTTGGGAATGCTAATGGGGGAAAGGGAAGAAATAGATTCTTGGTGTTTAGTTTTCTACCTTAAGCTAGCCCTCAGAACCTTCTTCCTGCAACTTCCTCTGGTTGGTATCCACATAGACCACAACAGCCGACTCTTCCTCAGCATTCTTTAAAATTCTGTCCAGCTGATGTGTGGTCTGATACCTTCACACCAGGCCGTCTAGTAACCAGGTGATTTTCGTGGCCAACAGTTACATAGCGATCTGTTTTCCTAATGGTGGACTCACCAATAACAACTACAGTCCTACTCCTCCATATGGCCTTAGAGTGCCTCCTTAGTGCCAGAGGAGAGCATGACAGCTAGAAAGGATTTTCCAGCCACAGAATGAATTCTTGCCACTTCAGGAAGGAGAGCATCACCTTGTTGACCTTGCTCCTTCAAAGCAGCACAGAGTGCAGGTAGGCCTGCTCTGTGTCTTGAAGGTTTCCTCTTGGCTGCTGTTCTGTTTCAGCTCTTCTGACTCTGGAGATGTTTCGCTTGATGGAGTTCAACATTCTGTTTTGTAAGCCTCACCAAATTTCTTAGATCCATGTTCAGTATATTTTATAAAAGTAGGTTTACAGCCCAGATACTGGAGGTGAACATTTTAAACAGCTGAAGTGGATTTATTTGAACAGAGGTACTTCTGATCTGTTTTGAAGTTAGAGCTTTGAGTATGGCCACATTACCAGTGCTACTGTACATCATTTATGAAATTAGCCCCTGATGATATAACCTATTAAAATAATGCCTTGGTGTCTAAATCACTGGAATACAGTGAAAGAGCTCCATAGCATGTGAGTAGGGGTGACCAACCAAAGCAGAAGGACTATCAAGCAGGACCATCCAGCCACTCTATGAGAAGGCTCTAAGATCAAGTAAGGCAAGCGCCAAAGGATCCGTCCCTGGGCACTGGCGCTGATCTGGGTTCAGAGGCAGATGCGCTGTTAAGGATGTCTGACGCTGACATCAGCCAGCCACTCCCTGCACTTAAGGATGTCTGACGCTGACATCAGCCAGCCACTCCCTGCACCATACATATAAAAATGAAAGGTAATTTCCTTTAAATCCCTACACCTACCCCTTCCCAAAATCACAGGAATATTAGCACACACTTTGCAGAAACCTCACCCCAGTCCACCCTACATAAGCATCCAACCATCCACACATGCCTACACAACCCAAATTATATAACACAACCAAGCAGACTGTAATACAACAAATCACTCATAATGCCCCCAATGTAATCAACCTCACGAGCCGCCCACAAAGGTGTACACTAAGATGCGTGACATGCCCCTTAAGCATGCCCCTTCAGCAACATGCCTCAGACTGGGCTCGCTGTTAAAACCCCACCAACTGGAGGAGTTATGTTGATGATATCACTGGTGGGTATGGCTTTGTGCTGCTCTGCCAAAAGATGCAAGCTGCTGCAGTGATGATAGAAACAAATTCCTACTGCAGCCAGCAGATGCTCACTGTAGTTAAAGTAGAACAGACTCCGTCTATGTACAAGCTTCTTAATTTCTTCCTTTGTTGACATTAATGCTTAATCTATTTGTATTAAACCTTCTGCTCAGTGTGCTGCTGTGGCTAGGAAAGCTAATAATGTTGGGTATTATTAGGAAAGGTATGGAAAACAGGTGTGAGGATGTTATAATGCCGTAGTATCGCTCCATAGTGCGACCGCACCTTGAGTATTGTGTTCAATTCTGGTTGCCGCATCTCAAGAAAGATATAGTAGAATTGGAAAAGGTGCAGTGAAGGATGACTAAAATGATAGCGGGGATGGGACGACTTCCCTATGAAGAAAGACTAAGGAGGCTAGGGCTTTTCAGTTGGCTGAGGGGAGACATGATAGAGGCATATAAAATAATGAGTGGAGTGGAACAGGTGGATGTGAAGCGTCTGTTCACGCTTTCCAAAAATACTAGGACTAGGGGGCATGCGATGAAACTACAGTGTAGTAAATTTAAAACAAATCGGAGAAAATTTTTCTTCACCCAACACATAATTAAACCCTGGAATTCATTGCCGAAGAACGTGGTGAAGGCGGTTAGCTTGGCAGAGTTTAAAAAGGGGTTAGACAGTTTCCTAAAGGACAAGTCCATAAGCCACTACTAAATAGACTTGGGAAAAATCCACAGTTCCAGGAATAACATGTATAGAATGTTTGTACGTTTGGGAAGCTTGCCAGGTGCCCTTGGCCTGGATTGGCCGCTGTCATGGACAGGATGCTGGGCTCGATGGACCCTTGGTCTTTTCCCAGTGTGGCATTACTTATGTACTTATGTAATTTCAGTTTTTGTATGATAAACATTTATAGTTATTTGGGTATAATATTTAATGAGATGATCAGCAATGGTACATGTTTTTTTCTTTTCAATAAGGGATTACAAAGAATTGCCCTTCGAGATAAGAAAAGTTCTACCTCAAAGTATCTTGGACTTGAGAGATTCTTCATCATAGGACTGGATCCTGGACATGCAGTTCCCAGTTCAGTTCATTCACAAAACTCCACTCTTAGCCTTAAGAAAAATGAGATTTCATTAGCAGGTAAAATGTTAAAAGGACTACAAATTGTGAAAGGTGATGTCACTTGAAGACTGAATTTTAGAAAGCACAAATACATTAAAGTACATTAAATACTGCTAATAATTATCTGATTGCATTTTATCCAATGCTTCTTATTAATTAGCTGTATGAAATGAGTAGCATATTGTCCTTGAGAATAACCTGTTTCAAAGTGTTCAGAACAGGGGCGTAGTCAGACCTTGCCGGGAGGGGGGGCCAGAGCCCGAGGTGGGGGGGCACTGTTTAGCCGCCCCCCCCCCCGAGCCGCTGCCGCCAAATTGGACCCCCCTGCCGGCCTGCCAACGATCCCCTTGAACCCCCCTCCCGCCACAAACTCTCCCCCGCCGTCGCCGCCCGCCCCGCCGCTGCATCAGATACCTTTTTTTTCTGGCAGGGGTCCCCGAACCCCGCCAGCCGAAGAGAGTCTTCTTCAGCGCCGGAGTAGCGCCTTCGTTCAACGAAGTTCCTGGGCGATCAGCTGTTTCGACGCCTTACGTCCTGCACCGTGCATGTAGCCCCGTACAGGACGTAAGGTGTCGAAACAGCTGATCGCCCAGGAACTTCGTTGAACGAAGGCGCTACTCTGGCATTGAAGAAGACTCTCTTCGGCTGGCAGGGTTCGGGGACCCCCGCCAGCTAAAAAGGTATCTGATGCATCAGCGGGGCGAGCGGCGATGGCGGGGGAGAGTTGGTAGTGGGAGGGGGGTTCAAGGGGATCGTCGGCAGGGGGGGCCAGGGCCAAATCTACGGGGGCCAGGCCCCCCAGGCCCCACGTAGCTACGCCACTGGTTCAGAAAGACTAAATAATGTAACGTGCATGGATAGAAGGAAATCTTCACTTGGGCTCACATTGTTATAAACGCAATATCAATTCTTGAGGGAAAATGCACATAAGGGAAAACATAAGGGAAATTAAGTCTATGAAAGCTCAGATTTAGATATAGGATTTTAAAAACAAAATTGGTACTTTTGATGCTCATTTACATATAATTTCCATAATACTTTTAGACTCATGCACCTGCCTCAAAGTTGCATGTTCAAAGTAAACAATGTGTTTAGCAAACATGTTTTCATTTGTTATTTGTGTTTTGCAAACTTGATTATTTAGACAGTAAGACATAAACTTGTGTGACTCAAGCTAGTTTTTCCAGTAAGAAATCCAGTACGCCCATGCACTGCAAAATGCTTTGACTTTTCACATAACTGTGATATTTAATATTCAATACCCTTTATTATAATCTGTGCTGTCTGAATATTTTGTTTTCTTTTGTACTGTTGTGAATCTCATCTGGTAGAGGGTGATTTTCAAAGCCAATTTATATTGGTAAATAGTGGCTCAGCGAATTGGCTGTCTGAAAATTACTTTCACTCAGTCCATCTATAGTCTGCGTACTTTTAGGAGAAGGGTAGAAATAGTTTTTTTAAAAATGGACTAACAAGCCCTAGGTAGTTGTGATTGAGTGTTCTTTGTGCAGTAGACCCAACAGAATTTTATTCCCACTAAACACGTCTGAAGGAGCAGAATGGAACTGTTGTGCATTCTATCAAATACATACTGCGGCAAATAAGAATTATCCCTACAGTATTCAACTTACTGTATCTGTGCCAGAGCCAGTGGTGGGAGGTGGGACTGGAGGTTGGGAGGCAGGGATAGCGCTGGGCAGACTTATACGGTCTGTGCCAGAGCCGGTGGTGGGAGGTGGGGATAGTGCTGGGCAGACTTATACGGTCTGTGCCAGAGCCGGTGGTTGGGAGGCGGGGATAGTGCTGGGCAGACTTATACGGTCTGTGCCAGAGCCGGTGGTTGGGAGGCGGGGATAGTGCTGGGCAGACTTATACGGTCTGTGCCAGAGCCGGTGGTTGGGAGGCGGGGCTGGTGGTTGGGAGGCGGGGCTAGTACTGGGCAGACTTATACGGTCTGTGCCCTGAAGAGCACAGGTACAAATCAAAGTAGGGTATACACAAAAGTAGCACACATGAGTTGTCTTGTTGGGCAGACTGGATGGACCGTGCAGGTCTTTTTCTGCCGTCATCTACTATGTTACTATGCTAGATTATAAACCTATTTGAGTATAAACAGAGAAGTTTTCCCCCCCTTTTTTTTGGGGGGGGGGGAGCTGTAAACTCGAATAAACTGGGGGGAGGGTGTATAGTAACTTCTCCACACACCCACCCCTTATGATGTTCATTTCTTCCTCCTCAACCTCCTCCATTCAGTTTTACCAGCACTTTATTTCATTGGCTCTGAAAGGTCTCTTCTAAATGTCCATCTAGTGGCAGCGTGGTGGCTTTCATTTTTCACCAGGAGCCCTGATCCTTGATTATATGTTCTGCCAAATATCAGCATTTCTTTCTTCCCCTCCCCCTGCCTCACCTCAGGGTTGTCAGCATTTATTCCTCCACACCATCCGCCACCGATTCCTCACGATTGCCGATATTTATTCCTCCAGGTCCTGCCCCCCTCTCAGAGAGGACGGAAGCCAGCAGATCTTGGGCATGTGCAGATGATGAAGGCTCTGCACCAACCAACATACGACTTCCTTTGTCAGCGTTTGCCAGAGGTAGGAACCGTTGCAATGCCAGTAACTGGAGGGGGGGGTAGGGAGGGGGAGGGGGGACTTAGGGGGTGGAGGAAGAAATGAGGCAATTGCCGGGGGTGGGAGAATGAAAAGAGACTCGAATATAAACCGAGATCCCCATCTTTGGGCCATTTTATTTGCTCAAAAATGTCAGTTTATATTCGAATATATATGGTATTAATTTTAACAACTTGCTAGTTAACTATGATCAATAAGGCCTGCCCAACCTGTGGTTTTGTTTCAGCAGATGAAGAATGGAGACCAAACAGTAGTTTGAGTGAAAATGCAGATGATTTAATTGTACAGCATATATTGTTAGATTCAGTCAAGAGATCCTCAGAAAGTTTGGGACCTCAGAATTTAAATAAAAGAGTTGCTGTCTTGTCCTCAGTTCACAAAACATCAGTTGGTAAGAGCGTTTGTGCCATTGCTTTTATTTATTTTATCTTTGTGTTCATTGCATTCTGAATATTCCTTTTTACTAAAGTGCGCTGAAAAATGGGCTGCGCTAGTGTAGGCGCGTGTTTTGGGCGTGCGCAGATCTATTGTTCAGCACGCCTGTTAAAAAGGCCTTTTTTAAATTTTTGACGAATATGGACGTATGGCAAAATAAAAATTGGTGCGCATCCGTTTTGGGTCTGAGACCTTACCTCCAGCCATTGACTTAGTGGTAAGGTCTCTCACGTTAACCGTGGGTAATTCATGAGTACACCTTAGTAAAAGGACCCCTGTGTCTGTTAAGATTCAAACCATGCTGAAAACCTTAGGGGCCAATACAATAAAATTCACACTATATGATAAAGTAACATGATAATTCAAAAATCTTTAATCAGTGTGAAGAAATTCTACTTGTTATACAAATTATTTTTGTGTCAGCATATTACATTTGGCAGCTCTATGAAACTACAGTAATAGTATGCATGTTACCCCCCCCCCCCCCCCCAAAAAAAAAAAAACGAGTATCATTTCAAATCTCCCATGTTAACTGGCCCAGAATGGAAGGTCTGTTTAGGACTCTCCCTCCTATCTGCAGCAGAAATATTCTCTCCTTTCCCCTACACAGATAATTCTCCTTCATAGTAACATAGTAGATGACGGCAGAAAAAGACCTGCACGGTCCATCTAGTCTGCCCACGATAAACTCATATGTGTATACCTTACCTTGATTTGTACCTGTCTTTTTCAGGGCACAGACCGTATAAGTCTGTCCAGCAGTATTTCCCGCCTCCCAACCACCAGTCCCACCTCCCACCACCGGCTCCGGCACAGACCTCGTATAAGTCTGCCCTCCCCTATCCTAGCCTCTCAACCACCAACCCCTCTTCACCCCGCCACCCAATTTCAGCTAAGCTTCTGTGGATCCATTCCTTCTGCACAGGATTCCTTTATGCCTGTCCCACGCATGTTTGAATTACGTTACCGTTTTCATCTCCACCACCTCCCGCGGGAGGGCATTCCAAGCGTTCTCCTTCATCTGCCCCTTGGGAGGAGAATTTCACCATCATGGCACCCACAGAATAGGGACTTTCCTGATGAGGCAGATTAAGCAGCGTCTTCTCTCTGTAGGATAGGGAATACCACTTTAGCAAAAACAGCTTCTCTATATGCCACCAGAATCTGGATCCTTCACCTCCTATCTCCCCTCCCCCTCCAAGGTACTCATCTAATGCAAATAACCCCCTCTCTTTCACTTCTGGAACTATTTTGGAAGGTCTAAAGTTCTCACATGCAGAATGGATAACAAAACCTTCATGCTAGCCGCACCACTCTTGGCCAAGTGGCAATAATAGCTGGGTGAAGGTTAGGTCATTTCCAGTCAATTTACCTAGGTGAGTAGCTATTCGCCAGAGAAAATGCCCTTTAGAGGATGGTCTCAAGGCAACTCTGAGGCTGGGTAGTTGTGGTTATAGCAGTCACAGGGGTAGAGAGGCAGCAGTAGTGGCAGCAGCAAGCCCAAGCGGGGGTTGCTGGCCAATATATACACACACACACTGAAATATTAAAAACATTTTTAAAAAATTTAAATTGGACTACACTTATATGTTTTAAATATAAATAACAAAATTAATGAACATTATAAAATCCAGTAAAAACATTTAAAAATGAATGTGCACAAATGGCTAAATTTGGAATTAAGGTATTGCAATACATACAACATGTAATAAAGCAACATCTCTCTATATAAAAAAGGCAACACCAACGTTCTATGAAGCCTCCAGCCGGAAGTGTGAAGGGGGCGAGAGATCCGGTTTCCCTATGAGTGTCTGCCCCGCCCTCTCTATAACACAGTCAGTGAAGGAAAACAGCAGAGCACGAAATCAAATCGCTGGCTCTGTAACAGTGAAGGGCTCAGAGGGGGGAGGGGAGAGAGGCCAGAGGGCAGGGACACACACACTCCCACATGCACACAGAAGAAAACATTGCTAGCCCCCCGTTTCATTTGCATCAGAAACGGGGCTTTTTAGAGCACGAAATCAAATCGCTGGCTCTGTAACACTGAAGGACTCAGAGGGGGGAGGGGAGAGAGGCCAGAGGGCAGGGACACACACACTCCCACATGCACACAGAAGAAAACATTGCTAGCCCCCGTTTCATTTGCATCAGAAACGGGGCTTTTTTACTAGTTGCATATATTTAAAATGAGGTTCAAAGATAAAGGAATTGGTGTGCATGTATAATTTAAAAATGAATATATATATAAATATATAAAAACCTGACTGATTAGGTGTGCCCCCAGGAGAGAAGGCTGAGAAATACTGTTCTAGTAGATAAGATTCTTTATTTTTGTAATTGGTAAAAACACAGATCTAGGCAGCATTTTTAGCTTCAAGACATTTAAGTTATCTAAGTAAAAATGTGCCCCACTGGATGCCTAAATTTAATCATAGTGCTGCTGCTTCTTCAGTGGATAATTTTTTTTTTCTCTCTGAGTTTAGATTATCTCTCAGCACAACTCTGTTGTCTCTCTCCAGTCATACTTTCATTCCCATCCCATGCCCCTCTTTCACCTTAATAGACCTTATCAAAAAGTCTACATCCATGACTGTTCCCCCATGAGTCTCACAAAAGTTTAGAGAACAAGCAGGAACATGACTTTCTTTTTATTAAAAAGTATATTAAAGTTAATTTCTGATCTGAAGGGCATATAATATCGGAGGACCACAAGGAGGAGAACACAGAATTGCTTTTCTGTTGGTTAGGGATGAAATTGAGCTGTAAGCGATAGGACAGTTTCCATTCTTTATCTTGTTTTTTCTTTCTTATAACTTATTCCAGAATTTCCTAGGTGCACCTGCATTAAAGGCAGTTATATACTCTGATAATTAGACACTGAATCCTTTGCATAATGGCACAGACTATAGCATGCTTAAGCTGTACCTGTCACGCCTCGTTTGGTTAAATGTATATTTATTTCAAGGCTTTAAATTTAAAATATACCTTTCAATCTTTGTAAGAAAAATTTTGGTCTCCCTTATTAACTGGTGTAGATCAAACTTCCGATAGAGAATCTAATAGGATACTCTGATTTATAATGAATTAGAAGTTAATTTCAGGAAGCAGGTGAAAGCTTGGCTGTTCAACCAGGCCTTTAATGGAAGAAGTAGCTAAAGTGTTAGTCTCACTCACACACACAAGGAGTGACTCAGGCTGCACATACTGCAGCAGGACATGTTTATCCACTCTTACTCTAGCTGAGATAATATTTAACCATCTCTCTGATCTCATGTGCAGCTTTCTCTAGATCAGTCACTAGCTTTTTAACTCTTCTTATTCTCGTACCTATATATATGTTCCGTCTTTGCTTTACCCTTCACTATCATTTATAATGTTCTATTACATAATGTGTTGACGTAAGTAGTATACTATGCCATACTTTGTATTGTTATTTCAGTATTTTGACTGCTGTAATTGCCTATTGCTCATGCTTGATCTATTCTTACTGTACACCACCTTGAGTGAATTCCTTCAAAAAGGCATTAAATAAATCCAAATAAATAAATAAATAAATAATGCGGGTGCTTCATCTTAGCCAAGTTGTATTCCGAAAGTTTGGTATCTAAGCCTGAATCTCAGCATAATGCAGATCTGAGAACATTGATAGCAATTGGAAACTGCTTATTTGAAAGACTACTGTGGTCAGGGTTTTCTTCTGTGAACTCCGAAGAGAAGTAATTGTTCAGCACGTTTGCTTTATCTTCACCACTCTCCACATAGCCATTCTCATTATCTTTCAGTCTTGCAATTCCATTCCTATCTTTTCTCCTTTCTGCAATATATCTGAAAAAGGTCTTGTCACCTCTCTTTACATCTGTAGCCAATTTTTCTTCCGCTCGCACTTTCGCTAGCCGTATTTCCCTCTTCGCTTCTTTGAGTTTAATCCGATAATCTTTGCCGTGATCCTCTCGCGTTCTTTTGTATTTCTTGAACAAAGCCTCTTTTGCTGTTATTTTTTCAGCTACTTGTTTGGAGAACCATATAGGCTTCCTGCTTCTCTTGTTTTTGTTTACTTTCCTAGCATAAAGATCAGTTGCCATATTTATAGCAGCCTTTAGCTTTGACCACATCTCATACGCCTTCCCATGCTAACAGCTCCTTCTTCAGGTATTCCCCCATTTTATCAAAATCAGTACATCTGAAATCCAGTCCGCATTGTGCCTTTGCCCTTATATCAAACCATATGGTGTGATGATCACTATTGCATAGGTGTGCAGCCACCCGGGTACTGCAAATACTTCCTCCATTTGTGAGCACTAGATACAGCATCGACCCTTCCCTCGTGGGTTCCATCACCATTTGTCTGAGCAAGGCACTTTGACAGGTCTCCTCAATCTCCCTACTTCTTTCTGATTCTGCAGACGGGATGTTCCAATCCATGTCAGACAAATTGAAGTCTCCCAACAGTAGCACCTCCCCTTTCATACAAATCTTTTGAATATCTTCTATCAGATCCTCGTTTAACTTTGTCTGTGTCAGAGGTCTGTAGATAACCCCTGTGTTCCATCTTCTCTTTCCAGGACGATCCATAAAGCTTCTTCCTTTCCCCGGGTTCCCCGCATTTCAGCCGCTCTGATATTGTCTTTCACATACAGCGCCACTCCTCCACCTCTTCGGCTCTCTCTATCCTTCTTAAAAAGATTATAGCCTGGTATGGTCACATCCCATTCATGGGAATCATTGAACCATGTCTCTGTAATAGCAACAATATCCAAGTTTTCTTCAAACATCAGGGCTTGCAAATCTTGAACCTTTTTACTTAGACTACGAGCATTTGTGCTCATTGCTTTCTATGTGCTTAGTGAGTTTAGGTGGGTTTCTATATTTACATGACCTTTCCTTCTGCCATAATGTTTATTCGGGGGGGGGGGGGGTGACTTTCCGAATTCCCTTGTTTCCTTTTGTCACCCCCGCCCTCTAGTTTAATGTCTAGAAACATACTGTCTGAATTTCTCCTCAAGGATCCTTTTTCCCATCACAGAAAGATGTAGCCCATCATTACAGTACAACCTGTTATTTTTCCACATATTACCCCAATTCTCCTATGTATCTGAAACCTTCTTCTTTACACCAAGACTCAAGTCACTTATTGAATTCCACTGTCTTGCGTAGTCTTTCCTCTCCGTTCCCCCATGTAGGAATTACTTCAGAAAAAGCCACAGTCCGAACCAAAGATTTCAGTCCCTCCCCAAGCTTCTGGAATGCTCTCTGTGCTGTAAACTTGCTATTGTTGGCCAGGTCATTTGTCCCCAGGTGAATTACAACATCAATGTTTAAAGCTTTGCTCGCTTCTCGGATCACTTTCAGTATTTGGTCTGTATGTCTTGTAGCTGAAGATCCTGAAAGACATTTCACTAGATTGGAACCTTTGAACTTCGTTCCTAAGTTAATGCCTCTGATAATGGAGTCTCCGAGCAGTAAGATTTTTCTGCTTTTCACCAATCTGTCATTATTTGGGGGATGTTTCTTGGGTTGTGCTTCTTTCACTGCCTCTGGTTCCACCACAGCACATCTTTTTTTCAGCATCATAATGATGCAATGCAGCAAAAGAATTTTGACAGGGGCAAAGTTTGGGAGGGTGAGTGTTTCTGTGTCACAGATCTTAGTCTACCAGAGCCTACTGTGATCTGTATAGCAGGTGCCGTTATCCAGAAAGTGCTTTTGAATATTGACGCATTGATTGTTTCTACATTTTTGTGGGGATGAAGTGGCTATTTGATGTACACCACGTTGAATTAGGTTTGGTTACAGAAAGTGACGTACAAATGATGTCAATAAAATAAAACAAATTAACTGAAGTCTGCTTTTATAAAGTGAAAAGGTTTCTCGTAACTGTATTCTAATGGAAAAGTGGTGACCAGTACTTCTAGGTTGTGCATAACTAGTCTGTAGAAAGAGAAGTTTTTTCAAAGTATAGTTAAAAGCCTGTTTTTATAAGTTCAACAAAAACGCTTCTAGAGATCTAGTTGTGCGTTGGTGCTGTAGCATATATGAATTTCCAAAGGTGAAAAGCAGATGATGTATCTCTTGATGCTCCCTGCAGAGCTGTCAGAGGGGATAGGTGAGCTAGAAGACTGCATGTGGCATTCATTCCCTGCAGCTGCTTGGAGGTGTTCACTGAGAGGCCAATGCAGAAATTAAGAGTCGCTTACCGCCCACGGGGTTATCACAAAAAATTGCATCAGCGTGCAGTAATCAATGAGCAAGCATATGACTTTCCTTGTTAAAATTGTGCTAGTAATCTGCTGCTCATTGCCAAATGTCACCCTTCCTGTCAGTGCCAAGCCGCGACTGGCTTAGGGATTGACAGGGTGACATTAAAAAAAAAGTCATTTAAGTTGCTGAGACGCTCACAGAGGGTCCTGTGCTGGACTCATGATTCCTAAGGGAAATGTTCCTCCTGAAGAAGGAGTGTTCGAAATGCGGTCTCCCATGGAGGAACAAAAGAGAGAAGGTGTGAAGAGTTAGAAGGTGCTTAAAGTCTGGAAACAGTATGTAAATTCCAGGAAGCCCTTGACACACTGCACCGATTCACTCTGCTGAACTAACACTACTCCAAGAAGAGTGCTGGAGAGACTTTGTTGTGAACACTGTGCTCCTGCTTGATGTGATTTAGAAGATTTTTATGATTTATAAGGACTATAATTTGAACCTTTAAGGACAGTATCTAAGACACAAGTGGAAGATTTGAAATTGAGGAAACAACAATTGGGGAGCATGTACACAGATTGTGGATATATAGAAATGTGCCCACACAAGGTTTATGTGAATGGGTGGTGAAGTGAAGGGTGTGACTGGGCAAGTTCCAGAACTTACACAGCATAAGTGGTTTTATGTGATATATGTATTGTAATAAAAGAAATTAAATATTTTAAAGGAAGAACGTTTTTTGTGATATAGATATAAAAAAAAGGCCAGCGATCTGCACCTGCCCCTGACTGATCTCCCTTCCCCCTTTACTTAGCTTGTTTCCTTCCACCCTGCCAATATTTATTTAAAAAAAAAGCAAACCCCTGGTGATTAGTGGCCATGCCCCCCTACCCCTAAAGTGACCAGCAACAGTTGACCTCACTCCCCCTCCCATTAAAAACTGCCCTTATATATAGTGGCACCCCTCCCTTACAGACCTTATTTAAAAATTTATATCCCTGGTGCCTTGTGGCTCCTTCCCACCCCCCAATCCCTCCCAATATACCTAATCGGAGAGGCAGGAGTGATGCCCACTCTCTGCCTCCAGCGTTGCCATTTTTTCAAGATGGCGACGCCTTGTCTTGCGCAGTGCATCCTGCCATAAACAGGAAAATTCCCTTATATGACAGCAGGCCCCACCAGGTGCATCTCCAGGATGCACTAAACAGGGCAAGATAGAGCTAAAGGCAGGAGTGAGTGGCATTGCTCCAGCCTTTCCTATTAGGTACATCAGGAGGGTCGGGGTGGGAGGGTGTCACTAGACACCAAGGATTTAATTTTTTTACTTGAGGCAAGGGGTTTGGGTCCAGCGTAAGGAAGGGGTTTGGGGCAGGGGGGAAGGGGTGGGCCACTAGACCGCCAGGGAAATCTTTTAAACTGGGGAGGGGGGTTACTCGGGTCATATCAAGGTCATTGGGAGGGAGCCTGCTAGACCTCCAGGAGGGCTGATACAGGCATCTGGGGGCAAAATAGTTGGGTCAGGGGAATAGTGAGGGTGCCGGTAGAAATCCACTGCTCTCAACCAACCCTTCTACACTCCCCTGGACCCTGGCATAATTTTTTCTGGAGGAGTGGCCTAGTGGTTAGGGTGGTGGACTTTGGTCCTGGGGAACTGAGGAACGGAGTTAGATTCCCACTTCAGGCACAGGCAGCTCCTTGTGACTCTGGGCAAGTCACTTAACCCTCCATTGCCTCATGTAAGCCGCATTGAGCCTGCCATGAGTGGGAAAGCGCAGGGTACAAATGTAACAAAAATAAATTAGATACTATTGGAGATTCTACATGGAATGTTGCTACTATTGGAGATTCTACATGGAATGTTGCTATTCCACTAGCAACATTCCATGTAGAAGTCGGCCCTTGCAGACCACCAATGTGGCCGCGCAGGCTTCTGCTTCTGTGAGTCTGACAACGTCAGACTCACAGAAGCAGAAGCCTGCGCGGCCACATTGGTGGTCTGCAAGGGCCAGGCACAGGCAGCCCCTTGTGACTCTGGGCAAGTCACTTAACCCTCCATTGCCCCATGTAAGCCGCATTGAGCCTGCCATGAGTGGGAAAGCGCGGGGTACAAATGAAACAAAATAATAGTACTGCCAGAGCTTCTTTTTTTTTTTTTTTTTTTGCGTGCCTCGGGATAGCAAGTGCACCACGTTTGCATTAATTTCAGTGCAATTAGTGTTTCTGTGGGTTAACACCCACGCTGAAATCCTTTCTGCATTGCTATTCTGTTATAAAACTGTTAAATCTGCAGTAACCATGTAGGAAGCTTTCTGTATTGGCCTCTGAAATGCCTGTGCAGCTGCTAGGGGAGGGGGGCAGGACCTGGAGCACCCTGCTGGATCAACTGAGTGCTCATGGACTGCCTGTGGTATCCTGTTGACAGGTGATAGGCCTGGCTCCAAGGCATCTATATAAATAAAATCCCCCCTCAAACGTTCTGAAGCTCACTCCGTGGCAGTGAAGTACTGAACTCCTGTAGTCTGTGTAGGCTAGGCTATGTGGACCACTCACCCTCACTCATAGACCCGCCCTCAGCCACGCCCCATGTGCACATAAAAAGCAACCTCAACGTTCTAAACTTTGTGGCTTCAGGGTTCGTAAGTTCGAAGCTCTGTAACCACTTTTACAAACCATCTAACTCTGCCCCGCCCTCACATCAAAATGTTATGACGTTGGGGGCGGGTCATAATGAACACAACTACACTAAGCTAGGAAGCCCATTGCTTGATCTGTCTTTTCACTCCCCAACGCAGCCGTCATTTCCATACACTGTAAACGAAGCACGCGTCGCCCCCCCCCCAAAATCCAAACCCCCCTCTCTCACAGATGCCCGTGCACATCACCCCCCTCCAAAAACGCCAAACCACTCCCATGCCTCCACCTGCCCAACGCCCCTCCGCTCCCCGACATACACTCCGCCCATCCCCAGTATGTGCATGTCAGCCCCCCTCCAAAATCGGCAACCAACCTCTACTACCCTCCCCTCCTCTTACTGGAGTCCCAGCCGCAGAACTGAAGGGCAACGTACTTCGGAGATTCTGCTGCCTTCCGTTCTGTTTGCTATGAGCTCTGTGCCCTGATTGACTGGTCCCGCCCTCATTTCCTGTTTCTGCAAGGGCGGGACCAGCCAATCAGGGCACACAGCTCATAGCGAACAGAACGGATTAAGGCACCAGAATCTCCGAACTACCTTGCCCTTCACTTCTGCGGCTGGGACTCCGGTAAGAAGAGGGGAGGGTAGTAGAGGGGGGTTGCCGATTTTGGAGGGGGGGCCAATGTGCACGTACCGGGGATGGGCGGGGCGTATGTCGGGGGGCGGGGGGGGGATCGGAGGACTTTGCTAGCGCCCGTTTCATTTGTGCCAGAAACGGGCCTTCATTTCTAGTCTAAATATATTGTGTGATTGAACAAGCATAGGTATTTGCCATTAACTACTTGCTTCATTAATGGGTAGATAATACCTGTGGTAAATGCCCATATACATTAGATTATTTAACAAGCTTTAAGTCTAGCAATTAGATTGGATAAATCTTTCTTTCTTTTTTTTCAATACTAATATCAGGATACAGCCATCCACGATGTTTGTCAGCAAATCCTGGTAGGCGAAGTTCCATAAGTTTTCTAAGCCCTCGACCAAAGACAGCTGTTCCACGGCCATTATCTAGAGCTGCTTCTGAAATTTCAGAAATTGAATACATTGATGTAACACAACCTGATAATTCCTTATTTGATGAGGCTGATCAACAAACACTAACTGGGTTGGAAAAAGAATTAAATATATTAAACATTCATGCAGGTAAATATAATCAAAATGTCTTTCTTCTTTAAGGTTATAATATACTGAAATATAAATTTTATATTTTGCATGGATATTTGTCAGGTAAATGACTTCAAGAAATACTATATAAGTCTAATGTTCTTCTACAGTGCATTCAAACGAAGCTTGCTGTAAACAAGTGAAAGTATATATTAGTGTTTCAGGGTCTAAATTAGCACACGTGAAACAATAATATTGATGGATTACAGAAGCTACTATAATTTAATTGCAATGGCATCCAGAACAAATGTACCATAATATTAAAAGCTTACTATCAGGTCACACAATTTTTGAGCTGCCAGCTAAAACGTCAGAACTGACAATAAGTTTCACACAGGTACTCCATCTAATTACTGATATGTAGGAATGAAATGAGTTTCTTCACTGATTTTGCCTACCATTTACTCACAGAAAAGACTGTATTTTCATACAACGGAGACTTTAACTATTAAGAAATATTCTCAGAACAACCTGGATTTGCCAGCTTCTGCCAGTAGACACAGAAGAGATTAGCATAATTGCCCCCTGAATCACTGTCAGAAACCCCATAGCATAGCAGCTGCAATGTACTAGGTAGGTGTATATGACATGCTGGGCACTTTTCTATTGGTTATGAGCTGTCCAAAGGGTTTCCCCCTCCCCACTTCCTTTTCATGTCATCTAATAGGTTGGGGGTTGGCTGCAACACATTCTAGTAGATATGGGAGTTGTGGACACACTGTAATGAGGGTAGCTGCATACTCGGGCCTTGATCAGGGACAAAGCTTTTATAAGGATCCTGATGTAAGTACCCCAGACAGCACCCTTATAAAAACTCCCTTGTGCACCTAATTAGAGCAGAGGTATTCTTGTCAGACACACGTGTACCAGCGCTGGAGCAACTCAAGGTCCCGATGTATCCCAAAGTGTCTGCAAAACACAAGTTGGTAGAGACAGGGTTCAGGTGATGGGCTTCACTCACCTTTCCAAGCTGCTCCTTATTGATCTCCATGCCTTCATAGAGACATTGTGTGCAGGCAGGTAGTGGTAGTACTTCATGGTTTGTCAGGCACAAGAGGACCAGGAGCTCTGACAACTGCATGGAGAAATTGGACTCCCTTCCTTCTCAGAGACATAACTATGGTCACTGAGGAACGTGCCTCCACATGCAGAGGTATATATGCACGTTTTGCATGTGGAGGGAACGTCCTGCCGTTGGTGTGGACATTTTCTCGACACAGGGACCGGTACCGCCACTGGGACCACTATTGCATATTTTGCGTAGTGTATTTTCGAATGGCAGAAACGTTTATCTCTGAATGTCTATGACATTTTTGATAAGCCCTCTTTCAAAATAGTTTTTTTGTGTGTTTTCAAATATTGGAAAACCTTTAGGGCCCTGTTTACTAAGGCGCACTTTCGTTTTTAGCACAGTCTAATGCTAGAGACACCCATAGGAATATATGGTGTCTCTAGCATTAGCACGCACTAAAAACGATAGCACGCCTACACCGCAGCTTAATAAACATGGCCCTTAGTTTTTTTTTCTCTGTTATGGACTTCAGCTTTTAAACCTTTTCAAATAAACGTTTATTTCACCATTTGAATGCTGTATCAAAAATGCCCCTCTAAATCATACAGTTTTCCTATTTGTTACTATCAGGCTTATTTTCGAAAGAGAAGGTCGGCCATATGCCGACCCAAATCGGGAGATGGCCGCCCTTCTCCCGTGGGAGCCCAAATCAGTATAATCGAAAGCCCGATTTTGGGCACCCCCAACTGCAGTCCGTCGCGGAGACGAACAAAGTTCCCAGGGGCGTGTCAGAAGGGTATCAAAGGCGGGACAGGGACGTGCCGGGGCGTGCTTAAGAGATGGCCACCCTCGGCCGATAACCGAAAAAAGAAGGGCGGCCGTAGCGAAAATTTGGTCCACTTTTTTTGGACCCTTTTTTTTCACGACCAAGTCCCAAAAAAGTGCCCGAACTGCCCAGATGACCACCGGAGGGAATCAGGTATGACCTGCCCTGACTCCCCCAGTGGTCACCAACCCCCCTCCCACCAAAAAAAGAAAACAACTTTAAAAACATTTTTTGCCAGCCTGTATGCCAGCCTCAAATGTCATACCCAGCTCCATCACAGCAGTATGCAGGTCCCTGGAGCAGTTTTTAGTGAGTGCAGTGCACGTCAGGCAGGTGGACCCAGGCCCAACCCCCCCCCCCCCCCTACCTGTTACACTTGTGGTAGTAAATGGGAGCCCTCCAAACCCCCACCAAAACCCACTGTACCCACATCTAGGTGTCCCCCTTCACCCATAAGTGCTATGGTAATGGTGTAGAGTTGTGGGGAGTGGGTTATGGTGAGGATTTGGGGGGCTCAGCACCCAAGGTAAGGGAGCTATGCACCTGGGAGGTATTTTAATGTTTTGTTTTATTTTTAAAAGTGCCCCCTAGGGTGCATGGTTGGTGTCCTGGCATGTGAGAGGGACCAGTGCACTACGAATCCTGGCTCCTCCCACAACCAAATGCCTTGGATGTGTTCGTTTTTGAGATGGCCGCCTTCGGTTTCCATTATCACCGAAAACCGAGGCCAGCCATCTCAAATCCGCCCAAATCCTAGGCGTTTGGCCATGGCCACCCATCCTTTTCGATAATACGGTTGGGACTGCCTCTTCTCGTAGCTGTTCCCGGAGATGGGCACCCTTAGAGATGGGCGGCCCCTTTCGATTATGCCCCTCTATGTGGAAAGGGGGAGTAGGAGGAGTAGGCTCTTGAACAACACTAGTAGGCGACGTAGGTTAGGAACAATCTCTTTATTTAAATATACACTCGACTCAACACAGCTGTCTTTTGGCGCTACAGATGCCTTCTTCAGGAGTCTTGTGATATATAAATATATAAATATTAAGCTCAAAAAGAATGAAAGCCAGGCTTCTGCTACAATTGTAATCCACTGCCGATGCAGGAAAAACAGCTCCATTTCTGCTACAATTGTAATCCACTGCCGATGCAGGAAAAACAGCTCCTCTATGCAGAGCCTCTATGTGTACTGCCAACCAGTATGTGTTGCCATGAGCATGGTCAGAATAATACCTTTCTAAAATAGCCCCAGTAGCGTACAGATCCTCATGTACAAATTTACACCTGTTCTGAAAGTGTACATTTGTATGTTATGTCACATATTTTATGAAATAAATGCATACGTTGCATGTTCGCCCATACTCCCCCCCCCCCCCCCCCCCCCCCCCAAATTACAGCTATGGAAATGCCTATCTGCAGATCGTGTAAAAGTGGACTCACACTTTCTATTCACTTATTCATTGCTTGCTTATACTCCTGCAGGTTTTATATAATGAGTCCTTTTTTTGATATAAAACTTGATTTACATACAGAGCACTTTATAAAATTATTCCATAATATTAATGTAGATATGAAATTCCTGCAGTGCCATTGCTATAGTTTCATATACAGATCTACATTGACAGTGAAATGAGAAACTAGTCCCCACTAGTGCAATTAAACTTATTAGAAGATTAAAACATTTATTGTGTGATTCTAATTTTAGACTTGTTCAGAGTGTTATTTTCCCCTGCTTTGACTATTGTAACTCTTTGTTAATTGGACTACCTAAAAATTGTTTCAAAGTGTTTAAGTCGCACAGAATGCCACTGCAAGAGTGTTAACTAATACTCCTCGGTTTCTTTGTATTACTCCAGTCTTAAAGATGTTGCATTGGTTGCCAATTGAATTAAGAATTTCATTTAAGGTGCTTTGTTTAGTTTTTAAAACATTGAATAAATGCAATCTCTCCAAATGTTGCAGCTAATCTAAAAATATATCAACCAGTGAGGACTTTATGGCCCGCAGATAGAGTGGTGTTGGCGACTCCATCGTATCATATTGTTGGTTTGGAAGAATATCGAACCTAGGGCTCTGTTTACTAAGCCGCGCTGTAGGTGCACAAACATTTTAGCGCGCAATAAAATTTTGTGTGTATTAATGCTAGACACCCATAGGAATAGAATGGGTATCTCTATCGTTAGTGCATGTTAAAAAGTTAGCATGCCAGCGCAGCTTAGTAAACAGGGCCCTAAGTGTTAAAAATTAAAGGACCAAGGGCCCTGTTTACTAAAGTGCGCTAGTGTTTTTAGTGCATGTTAAAAATTAGCACGCACTAACGCTAGACACCCATAAGAATATATGGGTGTCTCTAGCATTAGCACGCCTACAGCGCAGCTTAGTAAACAGGCCCCCTAAACTTTGAAATGCTTTGCCCCTTGAGATGAGGAAACTGACGAATCTTGACTGATTTAAGAAAGAGCTAAAAACACGACTGTTTCAGCAATATTATGGAAATGACCAGGAGTAATGAGATCTGGTAAATGGAAGCAATTCCTAGATTTAATTGTTGGGAGATCACATGGAATGAAGTTAATTGAAGATGTTATGCAGCTCTTGACTTAAGTGTTGGAATGTCTTGTAATATATTGTTGTTACTTTTATATTATGTATATTTTTATTGTGAGCCACCTAGGATTGTTAGATTGGGCAGGATATAAATCTTGAAAAATAAATACTGAGGGCAACAATTTGAAGCGCCATATAAATACAAAAAAAAAAAAAAAGGACTGCCAGTTGAAATGCATGTTTCCAAAATCATACCTTTCTACACTGGCAAATAATCACTAGGATTGTTTTATAGCAACATTTTAACAAAATGCATGTAGTACCCCTTAAGCATATGGCCACGTTAGTTCTAAGTCACTGGATTTATTAATGCTGAACAGATTGGTTCAAATCTTAGCACATTTTAAGCTGCATTTCTACATGACAAATGTTTCTTGAGTATGCTTTTCTTGCCTTGTTCCCATATGTTACAGCTTCATTTTTCTTTATTATGTTTTACAAGCTGAGCACATGGTTGTTTGCAAACTGGGCTGGCTATGCACGATTTAAACTTGTGATTTAAACTTGCACGATTTAAACTGTGTGATACTTTGTGTGCCATTTGTAGGTGTTTCTACTAGTGTGTTTAGAACATTACTTCATTGTGCTGCAATACTCAAGAAACAAAAGCGTGTCATGATGTAGTAATATCAACCAGATTTAACTGGAAGCTGATGGTTTATAGGAGCTGAGTGGGCATCAGTTATCTGATGATTCCATTGATAGAAAAGATACATTTTATTGAGATGAGAGCTTTATTTTTCTCTCTGGCTGGTCCATTTATGGAACAAGTTACCAGCTGATTTAAGAACAATAGCCGATATGATGAATTTTAAGAAACTTTTAAAAATTCACCTATTTAAAACAAGATTTTGAATGCGGAAGGTTTCATACTTAAAAAATAAGAAAAACCCCACAGGGGATAAGGGAACCACCTGGCCCAACAATTTAGTAAGATAAATAGATATGTCATTCCAAAAACTCCTAATCTTCAGACAACCCCAAAATGTGTGAAAAAAGGAATTTTGACCTTGCCTGCACTTTTGACAAATCGGAGAATCTATTGCCCCCACCTTAGAGTTGTTCCTCCGTGAAATATGCTCTTTGTAGTGTACGAAATTGACATTCCCTCAGCTCCACACTCACCGACATCTCCGGGATACGCTTAATAAGCTTATACGGATCTACGGATGTGTCTGACAACCCCAGATCTCAACCCCATTTAGCACTCAGATCCACAAATTTCTGAGGTGGTAAGATAGATTGCAATTCTTCATATAAACCAGACACTGACAGCTCTCCATCCTGAAACTTATCAAAAAACGTCTGTAAACATGTGGCCAGAGAAAATGATAAAGCGGACATATCCAAGGAGCGTATATAATACCTCAACTGATTATATGCCATAAAATCATTAGTCTCTACTACCCCCCATTCACGCAATATATTCCAAGAGAGCATCCTGCCTTGCCCATCCAACACATGTTGTAACAGAAAATAACCCCTATCTGCCCATCATCTAAAACTCACATTATCAAGCCCTGGTGAGAACTGCAAATTACCCAAAATCGGTAACTGATCTGAGATCTCAGGCTGGCCCCCCAAAAGTGGAATCAAATAATACCACACCTGTCTCAATGACAGAAATATTACACTGAGGCGGACACTTGAGGGCAAACAGCCCGTTGGGGAATGCAAGAGAGAATGGACATGCCACGGAGAATAAAAGGCTGCCTCGTACCTACGCGGCATATAACTTTGCTCCTCCAATATCCAATCCCCCAGGTGTCGAAGAAGACAAGCGTAATTATATAAGCGTAATTTTAGAAGACCTAATCCTCTGTATCTCCAAGAACCAAGTAGATATTTAAAAGACAGTTTCGGTTTCCGCCCGACCCAGCAAAAACGAGACAGCAATTTCTGTAACGTGACCAAATCTCTTTTCAACAACTTGAGGGGCAATAATTGAAGAACATACAACCACTTAGGAAATAATACCATATTAAAAAGTTGGATTCTACCGTGGATCATCAGCGGAAGATGTATCCACTTAGCCAACTGGGCACCAGTGTGATCCAGTAATGCTGTAAAATTCACCTTATAAAGAGTGGTTGTATTTTTAGGGAGCTGAATACCCAAATAACGAAAGGAGTTAACCTCCCATTTATTTATTTATTTATTGTATTTGTACCCCACATTTTCCCACCTTTTTGCAGGTTCAATGTGGCTTACAGAGTATGGAAATGAGAACGTCATTACATGATTTAAGAAAACAGTCAATCATAAGCTGAGGTGAAAGAGGAATTTAGGTAGAAGGTGTTAGGTAAGGTCGTGTGAGAGGTGTTTTGGTGTACTTGGGTGGTTTAAGGAATGATTTGTTTCATTGAGGGTGACTTTTGTAGGCTCTGTTGAAGAGATGTGTTTTCAAAGCTTTGCGAAAGCTGGTTAGATTGGTCATGGTTTTTAGGGCCATGGGTAGTGTGTTCCAAAACTGTGTACTTTTGTACGCAAAGGTAGTAGCATAAGCCTGTTTGTATTTCATTCCTTTGCAGCTGGAAAAGTTCAGGTTGAGGAATTTGCGGGCCGATCTTTTGGCATTCCTGGGCGATAAGTCCACTAAGTTTAACATATAGAGTGGGCATCTGCGTGAATGATTTTGTGTACAGTCGTGCAGATCTTGAACTCAATTCGTTCCTTGAGCAGGAGCCAGTGGAGTTTCTCTCTGAGGGGTTTCGCACTTTCATATTTAGGTGTTCCAAAAATGAGTCTGGCTGCAGTGTTCTGGGCTGTTTGGAGTTTTTTGATGGTCTGTTCTTTGCAGCCTGCGTACAGAGCGTTACAGTAGTCCAAGTGGCTTAATACCAATGACTGTACTAGGGTGCGGAAGATGTTTCTTGGGAAAAAAGGTTTTATTCTTTTGAGTTTCCACATCGATTGGAACATTTTTTTTCATCGTGTTCTTTGTGTGGGTGTCGAGAGTGAGGTTTCGATCAATAGTGACTCCAAGGATTTTCAGATTTTCTGAGATAGGAAGTGTGCAGTAGGGTGTGGTTATTGTGGGGTATTTGTTTGTATTGTATTGGGGAGGTGAGAACTAGACACTGAGTTTTTTCTGCGTTGAATTTTAACTTGAATGAGTCCGCCCAAGAGTGCATTGTCTGGAAGCTCTGGTTGATCTCGTTGGTTATTTCGTTTAAGTCACTTTTGAACGGGATATGGATCGTAACGTCATCGGCATATATGTAAGGGTTAAGGTTTTGATTGGCTAGGAGTTTGGCTAATGGTATCAGCATTAGGTTGAAGATAGTTGGTGAGAGGGGGGATCCTTGAGGAACTCTGCATTCTGGTGGTGAGGAATCCTTCAAACCATTTGAGAACTTGGCCTCCGATTCCAAAGTACTCTAGTAGGTGTAATAGTATTTCATGATCCACCATGTCGAATTGTAGTTTGAATATGTTCTTGCCGGTTGCGATCGTTTTTTTGAATGTGTTCATTGTCGACACTAGTACAGTTTCAGTACTATGATTTGATCGAAATTCTGATTGAGACTCGTGTAAAATTGAGTGTTTGGTCAGGTATTCCGTGAGTTGTTTCGTCACTATGCCTTCCATCAATTTTGTTGTGAGTGGGATAGAAGCGACTGGTCGGTAGTTGGTTAAGTCCATTGTGCTTTTCTTGGCATCTTTAGGCAGTGGAGTGAGTAGGATATTTCCATTTTCCGTGGGGAAGAGTCCATTTATGAGTCTATAGTTTACTTGGTTCGTGAGGTCTTGTTTGAATTGTTTGGGTGCGGATCTTATTAGGCTGGTAGGGCAAATGTCAACTTTGCATTGAGATTTGGCATATTTACTGAGCCAGTGTGTGAGTTCATTTATTGAAATCAGGTCAAAATTGGTCCATGATCGATCGGCTGGGTATTCCCCAGGATTTGGGTCTAAGCATTCAAGGATGCTTGTATACTCAATGGTATTGCTTGGTATCATACGTCGGAGCTTTGTGATTTTTTCATTGAAATATTTCGCTAAGTTGGTGGCCGATGGGGTGTCTGTGCTATTCGAGGTGACCCGTGTGGTGTTTAGGAGGTTGTTTACAAGTGAAAAGTTTGTGCGTGTCCTTGTAGTTTGGTCCTATTATAGTTTTGTAGTGCATTCTTTTGGTATGTCTGATTTTGTATTTGTATTTTCTTTGTACCTGTTTCCACTCTGAGTGTGTGATCATCTTTTTTTTTGCTCCATGCCCTTTCTAGTCTTCTGACCTGTGTTTTTAGTTCTTGGCCCCTCCAGTTCTCCTTGACCGAAAGCCTGGTAGGCAACACCAGGGACTTATTCAAATTCAATTTAAAGCCTGAGAAATCCCCATATTCACCAAAACTCTCCATCAACGTTTCCAAAGGATCCATGGGGGTTGACAATGGGGCTGATTTTCAAAGCATTTAGACTTACAAAGTTCCATAGGTGACAATGTTCCATAGGTTACAATGGAACTTTGTAAGTCTATGTGCTTTGGAAATACCATATGTACCAATAAATCATCTGCAAATGCGGAATGTTTAAACTCTTGGGAACTTATACTGACCCCTTGTATATCTGGATTGCTAACAATTTCCCTAATCAACGGGTCTAAAGATAGGAGAAAGAGCGGGGGTGACGGGACAGGCTTGACGAGTACCCCGACGAATCTCAAATTCCGAGGAAAAGACATCGTTAATCTGTAATCTTGCTTTAGGAGCTTTATAGAGAGTTCACACAGCATCCAATAAAAAAACAGTTACCCCATATTGTGAAGAAGGGGATAAGGGAACAGAGAGGGGGGTACCGGCGGAGGGGAAGATAAGGCCCAGAGGGAGGGGACAACCCAGATTCTTAGCTCAGGGAGTTCCACATGTCAGGAGAAGGCATAGATCATTTTCCCCAGAGGGCTGGAGGCAGGGTAAAAACTATGATTCCCAGCAGCCCTTGAGGAGGTCTTACAACAGAATCAAAGACTTCCTATCCTAGCAGCCCCCAGTGGAGCCCAAGGGAAAGGCAGGTAAAGGTGAAACCCAAGACGCGGTCGGGAGGCCAGGAATGGAGGGGGAGCCTCTAAGCAGAACTGATCAGGGGGAGGAGGATCAGCTGGAGAAAGGGTGGGGCGAGGAGCCTATGGAATGGAAGGGGGAAGAAGTGAGGCAAGAGGAGCCGATGGATATTGCAGCTCTGGCAAGATCCAAAGGTGGAAAGTTCAAACAGCAGGTGACCGCTTGGTGTGGGGTCTGGGTAAAAAAAGGAAGACAGTGGCTATCGTGGAGGAGCCAGGAAGCGAAAGGGTCAAGTGGGAGGAAGCCAGGAGATAGAGCTGGCCAGAGAAGGGTGGGTCCCCTGGAGGCTCTCTCCCTCTGAACTGCTGGGGAGGGGATTTTTAAACTGCTTGTTTTTGAACTGCCTGTTTGGACGTGCTTGTTTTCTTTGAACTGCTTGTTTTTGGGGGACGGTTTTTGTTTTTGGAATCGCTTATTTTGAATTGCATCATTGTAACTGCTGAGATTCATGCGCTGTTTGTGTTGAACTGCGTTATTGAAACTGATGGGGGATTTCTGAGCTAGGTGTTTATGAACTGCATTTTTTGAAGCTGTTGAGATTCCTGAACTGTTTTGCTTTTGGAACTGCATTATTGAAACTACTGGGTTTTTTTTTTTTTGAACTGTTTGTTTTTGGAATTACATTCTTGAAACTGCTGGAGTTATTTTCCTGACTGTATATTTCGGGAGCTGTGCTGAAATAGTGCTGCTGACGTACCCCAGGTCGAAGGGCACATCTGGGGATTACAGGGTGTTGTATCTCAGTGGATTATCATATATAAAACTTGGGCCGGAGGCCAGAATTTTCCTTAAAGGAGCGGAGGGATTCTTCACAATATCTAGGAAGCACCGCAAAAAGAAATCCCCAAACCACTTGATAAAACACCTTCTCTGCGTCAAAACTGACAAAGAAGGCTGACCTACCCTCTCCTTATGTTCCATCGACAGTAAAAGCTTTCGCATATTATGAGTTATTGGCCTTCCACGGACAAATCCCACCTGTGGTTCTGCTATTAAGTCCGGAAGCACCCGCGCCAATCTATTCGCCAATATTTTTGCGTATAGTTTAGCCTCTATTCAAAAGAGAGATAGGCCTATAGGAAGAAGGCTGCGTAGGGTCCCTTCCGGTTTTCAACAGTAGTACAATGTGTGCCAATTGAAGAGATTGTGGGATGTCCCCCGAAGCTACAAATTGGGTAAAAAAAAAAAAAGATTGCAAAGTGGGAACAATCGATGGGGAAAGCAATTTATAAAATTCAGCTCTAAATCCATCCGGACCTGGCATCTTACCCAGGGTGCTTTGGATTACCAAAGCCATCTTCTGAAATGGGGGCATTGAGCTTAGCCAAATCTGCTGCATCACAGCAAGGCAAATCCAAACTACCCAAATATATGTCCCCCTCCAAAGTATTCTTTTCCGGGTATGCTTTCAGCAATCTCCCGATCCGTACGTACCTTCGTACCATCGCCCCTGTCAATCTGAGGTATAACCCAAGACCCCCTAGACTGCCTAATCAAATGAGACTTGAGCTTCCCAGCTTTATTCCTGTGAAGATACAACTGATATTTGTAGTACTTAAATAATTTCAGCGCCCTCTGATGAAGAAGTTCATTGAGGGAAGATTGAAACGCAATTAGGGAACTTCTCAATCCAGGGTCGTGGCTACCCCATATTGACGTCGGACCTGCACTAGTTGTTTTTCTAGTTTCAAAATTTCTGTATCTTGAGCCTTACGCATGAAGGAAGAATAAGCCATTATCTCCCCTCTCAACACAGCTTTAGCTGCCTCCCAATACAAGATTGGCTGATCCCTATGACCTGCATTATGAAGCTAATCCATCCATTTCTGCATCAAAAAAATCTTGAAATGCTGGGTCTCAATATAACTGTGGAGGGAAATGCCAAACAAACTGTGCACCATCAGGGCCTTTTAGATCAATGGAACACCAAACACATGCATAATCTGAAACACTATAGGCTCCAATCCCTGTCGAGACCACTGAGGAAAACAACCCCGTGGACAAAAGCCAGTAGTCAATCGGAGATTGTGAACTATGTGCCCTCGACAAGTGTGTATAATCTCTTTCCAGGGGGTGCAGCGTACTCCAAACATCCAATAAATCCAAATTTGAACACAATAAAGGAATACCTTTAGCTGGGGATCCCCCTCCCCCACAGCCACGAGATCTATCCAGAACAGGATCATGAACCATATTGAAGTCACCCCCCATAATGATGGGTATATCCACAACCCCGATCACCTTACGTATAATAGTTTTAACCTAGGTATGGTCATAGACATTCGGTCCATATACATTACACAGTAGTAGGGGGTTTTTGTTAACAGAAACCTTGACCAAAAGAAATCTACTTTGGGGATCTCTCCATGTCTGATGGATCACTTAACCATCCATTGTCCCAGGTACAAAATAAGTACCCGTATATAATATGTAGCTTTGATTGTAACCATAGAAAGGCGGTATATCAAAGACCATCCTCTTCCCCTTTCGAGAGTGTGCCCTATTGCATACTATTGATGGCACTGCCCCCAAAATGAAAAAAAATTAGGGAATGAAATGAAAAATAGAAAATAGAAGATTGTGGAATAATTTCTATCAAACTCTGCTAAACAAATTCCACTTAAATCAGTTCTACTGAAAATTAGAATGTGGATATTAGTGACTCAGATGGAAGGAAAAAGCCTCAGAACCCAAGTCAGGAATAAAACTGAAATACCTGACATTAAAGGGTGCTCACCTCATTGACTGAAAAAAGCTTTCACTTTATATTTAAGGGCCCTGTTTACTAAACTGCGTTAGAAGCACGCTAATGTTTTTAGCACTAAAAACGTTAACACATCTTGGTAAACAAGGCCCTAAATGATTACTTCACAGTCTGTGCAACCCTCAGTGCAATAACCTTTAAAGACATATCTGTATTTCAAAGAGAGCGACTGCAAATGGGAAAAAAAAAGACAGGGTCCCACAGACGTGGCCAATGTTTGCTAGTAAGCTGCATCAGAGTTTATAGGACCTTGCTTCCTAAAAATAGAACAAACGTGTAAGCAACATTAAAAACAAAATGTACTATTTCACCCACAACCTGCTCACTGACTCTCAAAGATGGCCATGAGTCACTCAACTTGCTCTTTATAAATGCGGGTGATTTCATAATTGTGTCACTTCCGCTAAAACGCTGAAATTTCTCAGTGACACCCATTAATTAAAGTAAAAAATAAAATGTATATATTAATAAAAATGTTGCCATTCATTTATGAATAATCAGTTGTGAAGATTTTTAAGCATATTCATATTTCATATCCATATGTAATTTTTCAAAATGTAAATTGTGATTAAAATGTGGTTTTTCGCTATAACATAGGAATTCATTCTTTTGATCTTCCTTAAGTCTACCCATTATTATTAAATAAAGCTATTTAATAATGTATATTTCAGATGAGTGGAAAGATAAACATTACAAATTAAAGCAAAGGTTCCTTTTTTCTAAGTGGACCTACAGATGCGTGACAGCTATTTTAATTACCTTGGAGCTGAAAGAACTCTTCATAGCCTCTCTCTCTCTTCCTCCTTCTGCTGCTGTAACACTCATGCATTCTGTACCAATTCAGATAGGCATGCACACACACTACATTCACGTTGAGAATCTCCTCTTTATTGCAGACCTCTCAGGTTCTATGAGCTTGATCAAATTCCAGGCTTCATAATTTTTGCTCTTCGTGCTCACTGTTAGGAGTTAATACCTCAGCACTATAAACTTGAGTTAAGAGCCAGTATGGTTCAGAAGTTTTACAGAAGTAGAAGTTCTAAGGAGCAATGAGGAGCACAATTAGCTACAGTTTTTGTTGCAGGTTGATATGTACAGTGCACTCCATTTAAGTTCATGTCGGATAAGCACATGCTCTGTTTAACTGCATGCTGTACTTCGGTCCTGTTTTTGGCACCATCAGTTTCTTTGGGGACAGACTTCGGTTTTGCACACCACTGATAAGTGCAAGATTCACTATGCATGGTTCAAGACCACTCCTCTGCAGGAAAGACTCCGCATAAGCATGTGCATGGAATATGGAAGCTGATTGGCGCGTGACAACCAACGAGATTTCAAATTTACTGCCTCTTTGCCACAGGCAGTATAAGCGTACACCGGGGTCGTTGTCGCGGCGGAACTGTAAGACTTTAACAATGGCTGAACGAACAGAAGTTCTTAAAATTAGAAAACAAAGTCAAGCATCTATTGCTAAAGAATATGGTGTCAATCCCAGTCAAATTTCACGTGTCTTGAAGCAGAAACACCAGCTTCTGGAAGACTGGCAAAACAATACAAATCCACAAAGGAAACGAAAATGGGCGGTAAAAGCTGAGGAGGTAGAAGATGCTCTTCTTCGGTGGTGTTCTCGAGTCAGGAGCAGACAGTTTCCTGTCAGTGGTCCACTGCTTATGGAGAAAGCTAACCAGCTAGCTGAAAGTCTTGGACTAACTGAATTCAAAACCACTGTTGGATGGTTGGAAAGATGGAAGGAGAGGAACAGCATAAAATTCAAGAAACAGCATGGTGAGAAACAAGACGCTGATGACTTTGGTGCTGAAAATTGGGTTGTTTCATTTCTTCCTACCATCTTGAACGAGTTTGCACCTCATGACATTTTCAATGCTGATGAAAACGGTCCCTACTGGCGAGCGATTCCTGATGGAACACTTACATTCAAACATGCCGAAACTACTGGAGGTAAAACGTCGAAGGACCGACTGACGATCCTCCTTTGCTGCAATATGGATAGGTGTGAGAAGTTGGAACCCTTCATCATTGGAAAGCGCAAACAGCCCCGTTGCTTCAAGAATGTTAAGCGACTTCCTGTGTCATATGAGGCTATCGCAAATTCATGGATGACTGGGGAAATTTGGAAGCAATGGCTAAAGAAGTTAGACACTAGAATTCGGACACAAAGCGTCTGATTTTGCTGCTTTGTGATAACTGTGCTGCACACAGGGATGATGTCAGGCTGTCTAATGTCAAGGTGGTGTTCCTGCCACCAAACACTACCTCTCTGATCCAACCTATGAGTCGGCATAATAGCCAATTTCAAACAACATTATCGGGCTCTTGTGCTACGTCATCTGATGAGCGTTATGGATGACCAGACTGGCAAGGATAAAGGTGCTGTTGAACTGACTCGTAATCTATCACTGTTGGATTCCCTACATATGCAGAAAGAAGCCTGGAATCATGTTACACAGGCAAACATTGTGAACTGCTACAAGCGGGCAAGCTTTTTTATGGATGTGGAGAGGGACAAAACAGATGTAGCTGTTTCAAAACGCGTCAGATGAACAGGTTATTGACATCCCAGCCGGTGTTACTGAAGACAGCACTGATGTCGAGATATGCACCTACACGCAGGCAACAACGGCTGATGATGGAACAGATGAAAAAATGAGCAGCGAGGCACATGCTGACAAAATTCAACAACCTCCTCCTGTCACTTTTGCAAGAGCGCTGGAGAGTCTCAACACCATGCGGGCCTATCTGGAGGCCACTGGATGCAAGTGCTATGACAGTTTTTACCGTCTGGCAGACGTAGTGTATGGAACTCACAGACCCAAGATTGTACAGAGGACTGTGATTACTTCAAGTAAGCCTAATGTCAGTTAACGGAGACTGTCTACTGTATGTATAATAAACAGTACTGTCCATGTTTATCAGATGTCAAGCTTATTTGGGTCACAACAGTTAAGTGCACGCTCTGGTTAACTGCATGCATTTCTTTGGTCCTAGACCCTTGCACTTAAGCGTATTGCACTGTATTTGCTCACACCTTTTTTCAGTAGTAGCTCAAGGTGAGTTACATTCAGGTACACTGGATATTTCTCTTTCCCAGGAGGGTTTATAAATCTAAGTTTGTACCTGAGGCAATGGAGGGTTAAGTGACTTGCCCAAGATCACAAGGAGCAGCAGCGGGATTTGAATTGGCCACCTCTGGATTGCAAGACCGGTGCTCTAACCACTAGACCACTCCTCCAACCAATGCTTTGTAACAATAGATGAGCCATTTTGAAATTGCTTCAAATTCTTTCTGAGTTAAGGAAAGGGGAAGGGGTCAACTTAACTTAGTTTGTGACCTGGTTTGGCTGACTTGTAGAAGAAATGTTATTCGCAGATCTAATTTTGATCTTTACATGGTATTAATATTTCTACTTGGTGAGCTGGGCAATACAATAGTTTGCATTGAAGTTTAAGCATAGCTGCTTAACAAATTCTAAGTTGAATATAAGAATTTGAGGGGGGGGGGGGCAAAATTCAGAGCCACATCTGCTACATGAAGATAAGCAAATGTTGACTCTGCTTATCTTTATGCCCAGTATTCAGTGTCCTTAAACTGATCACTTAACTATTCAGGTTATGACTACTCTTTGCACAGTACCCTTAAGCCTTTGGCTTTTCTTAAAGCAAAAGATCTATTGTGGCCAGACACTGAGTTGTCTAGCCGAAAGTGGTCTGTTAGCTGGCACAGATTTTTTTTTCTGAAAGCACTTATGTGATTAGCATCAGGTTCTGAATACATAAGTGTTTTCAAATATCAACCTGTTAGTTTTTAGTTCAAATGAGGTTACATTTGGTTTGGAAATCTAGAAGAGATTTCTACTGGACTGAGTACATACTACTACTACTACTACTAACTAGCGTTTCCATATCATCATGCTGATCAATCCATAGACTGGTGGGTTGTGTCCATCTACCAGCAGGTGGAGATAGAGAGCAATCCTTTTGCCTCCCTATATGTGGTCATGTGCTGTCGGAAACTCCCCAGTATGTTCTCTATCTCAGCAGGTGGTGGTCACACACAGCAGCAGCTCTGGCTAGGTCTCCAAGCCTAATTTTTAGGTTTTGTTGAGTACCTGGGGTTGAGGGCTCTTCTTGAGCAAGTGCAAACCTGGTGGCGCCAGGTCCCTCCTTTTCTCCCCCCTCCCGCTGGCTCCGTTAAAAAAAAAAAAATTTTGGACGTCCTTAAGGGCGTTTATTTCGACGTTTATTTAAACGTTTATTGCAGCTACTCACTGGGACACCAGGTCGTTACAGCTCGGAGCGAGAAGCAGGTAATTTTTACCTTTTTATAGCGGGCAGGGGGTTCCCCGATCGATCTCCACGTGGCCTATGGCGTCGGAGGGCGAGGGCGCGAAGGATCGCTCCCCGGACCGCGTGTGCGCTTCTAGCGGGGATGCGGGGGTCTTAAAGTCTGATTCGCCCTTGTTGGTTGTCAGTTCGGAGGCCGGTCAGTGTCCCGGGTCTTCCTCCGGTGCGGCGGTTTTTCCCGCCATAAGCGCCCATCCCCTGCTGCTCGCCTCCGCCATCCTGGCCGGCCACTCTGCTCGGACGGCTTCTTCTTGGGCCGCCCTTGAGCTGGGAGACGTTAATGCCATGGCCGCCCTTGATTTGGGCGACGGCAAAAAAGCGGCTAAAGTTAAGCGCCGTTCTTCCCGCGCGGCTCCTTCGCGGAGTGTTGCGCCGGACGCCATCTTGGATGCGCAGCATGCTTCTCCCCCGCTCTTGCGAGCGCCGGTTGAGGGTGCATCTAGGGCTGTGGCCCAGGCTGCTGAAGTGCACAGTCTGGGTGGTTTCTCCCCCGAGTTTATTTTGCTGCTGCATCAGGCCTTCCTTATGCAAAACGCTGCCCCTTCTCCCTTGTCCGATAAAGGGGTTGAGGCCCCCAGAAGTAAACGCCCTCGGGTGGATTCCCAGGCCTTAGAGGACTCTGTTTCCTCTGATGTAGATGAGGGCAGCGTATCTGAGTTCTCCCAACGGTCCTTTGGGGATTCCTTGGAGGAGACGGATTCCCGCTCGGATGGAGCGGATGACCCCTCTGCAGCGCGGATCTTTCGCTCTGAGGATTTGCCCAACCTGTTAGTGCAGGCCATGAGCATTTTGAAGATTTCCTCTCCAGAGGACGTCTCTCCCTGAGCCCCTGTTGGCTCCGCCATTATGCTGGGGACGAAGCGCCCGCCTAGAACCTTCCACGTGCATGATGCCATGCACACCTTAATTTCAGCTCAATGGGATGTCCCGGAAGCGAGCCTCAAAGTGGCTAGGGCTATGTCCCGCCTCTATCCTTTGCCTGAAAGTGAACGGGAGGCCTTTCTTTGGCCTACCGTGGATTCTTTAATCACTGCGGTGACTAAGAAAACGGCGTTGCCGGTGGAAGGTGGCACGGCCCTAAAGGACGCCCAAGACAGAAGATTGGAGGCGGCCTTAAGGTCGTCCTTCGAGTCGGCTGCCTTAAGTTTGCAGGCCTCAGTTTGCGGCTCCTACGTGGCCAGGGCGTGCCTGACGATTGTGCAGCGGGCTTCCCCCTCGGATCCTTCCTTGAGGGCTGATTGGCCGGCCCTGGAATCGGGCTTGGCTTATTTGGCAGACTTGCTGTATGATGTCTTGAGAGCCTCGGCTAAAGGTATGGCTCAGACAGTCTCTGCGCGGCGCTGGCTTTGGCTGAAACATTGGTCTGCGGACCACGCCTCTAAGTCCCGCCTGGCTAAGTTGCCTTTTAAAGGCAAGCTGCTCTTTGGGATCGAGCTGGACAAAATTGTGACCGATCTTGGCACGTCTAAGGGCAAGAGGTTACCAGAGGTCAGGGCTCGGGCCAGTGCTCGCCCTGGTATCTCCAGAGGACGTTTTCAGGAAGCCCGTCGGTACCGCCCGGGCAAGTCGAGCTCCTCTGCCCCCTCTTCCTTCAAGAGGAACTTCTCCCCCAAGCAGCATTCCTTTCGCAGAGACCGCCATCCCGGAGGTGCGCCCTCCGGTCCTCCCCCAGGGTCTCGTACCCAATGACGGGGTCCTGGTCCATGGCCCAGTGCAGATTGGAGGACGCCTGTCCTCGTTTCTGGGCGAGTGGACCAGGGTAACTTCAGACGCTTGGGTGCTGGAAGTCATCAGAGACGGCTACAAGCTAGAGTTCTGCCGACCCTTAAGAGATGGGTTTGTACTCTCTCCCTGCAAGTCTCCGGTCAAAGCTGTGGCAGTGCAGCAGACCTTGGACAATCTGATCCGCCTGGGTACGGTCGTTCCGGTGCCAGAAAATCAGCTTGGCAAGGGACGTTACTCCATTTACTTTGTGGTACCAAAGAAAGGAGGTTCTGTACGGCCTATCCTCGACCTCAAAGGGGTCAATCGGGCCTTGAAAGTTCGGCACTTTCGCATGGAGACTCTCCGCTCTGTTATAGCGGCAGTGAAGGCAGGGGAGTTCCTGGCATCCTTGGACATCAAGGAAGCGTACTTGCATATTCCCATCTGGCCTCCTCATCAACGCTTTCTGCGTTTTGCAGTACTGGGCCGACACTTCCAGTTCAGAGCCCTCCCGTTCGGGTTGGCTACTGCTCTGCGGACCTTCTCCAAAGTAATGGTGGTCATCGCGGCCTTCCTGCGAAAGGAAGGAGTACAAGTCCATCCTTATCTGGACGACTGGTTGATCCGAGCCCCCTCTTATGCAGAGTGCAGCAAAGCTGTGGACCGGGTGATTGCTCTTTTGAGCTCCCTGGGGTGGATCATCAACTGGGAGAAAAGCCAGCTGCGCCCGACTCAGTCCCTGGAGTATCTGGGAGTTCGATTCGACACCCAAGTAGGCAGAGTGTTCCTGCCGGACAATCGGATTGTCAAACTTCAGGCTCAGGTGGACCAGTTCCTAGTAGCCTCTCCGCTTCGGGCTTGGGACTATGTGCAGCTGTTGGGCTCTATGAAGGCCACGATGGAAGTAGTGCCCTGGGCCAGGGCTCATATGAGACCACTACAACACTCTCTGCTGCAGCGCTGGACTCCTGTGTCGGAGGATTATGCTGTGCGCCTTCCCTTGGACCCAGCAGTGCGCAAGGCGCTGAGCTGGTGGCTGAAGACAGACAAGTTGTCTGCAGGGATGCCTCTTGTGACCCCGGAGTGGATTGTCGTCACGACGGACGCCTCTTTGACGGGCTGGGGAGCCCACTGCTTGGGAAGGACAGTGCAGGGGCTCTGGTCTTCTGCAGAGGCAAAGTGGTCTATCAACCTCCTGGAACTCAGAGCCATTCGGTTGGCGCTTTTGGAGTTCCTCCCGGTACTGGCGTTGAAGCCAGTACGGGTCCTGTCGGACAATGCCACGGCTGTGGCCTATGTCAACCGCCAGGGAGGTACCAAGAGCGCCCCTCTAGCCAAGGAAGCCATGAATCTATGCCAGTGGGCGGAAGCGAACCTGGAACAGCTGTCAGCGGCCCACATTGCCGGAGTCATGAATGTCAAGGCGGACTTTCTCAGTCGCCATACCTTGGATCCCGGAGAGTGGCAGTTATCGGCTCAGGCGTTCTTGGACATCACGAAGCGCTGGGGCCAGCCGAGCCTAGATCTGATGGCGTCATCGGCCAATTGCCAAGTGCCGCGCTTTTTCAGCAGAGGACGGGACCCTCGATCTCTGGGAGTAGATGCTCTTCTCCAACAGTGGCCGACACAGGAGCTTCTCTATGTGTTCCCGCCCTGCCCCATGTTGGGCAGGGTACTAGATCGGGTGGCAAAGCATCCGGGCCGAATAATCCTGGTGGGTCCGGACTGGCCCAGACGTCCCTGGTATGCGGACTTGATCAGGCTCTCAGTGGACGACCCTCTGCGGCTGCCAGTGGAGCAGGGCCTGTTGCATCAGGGTCCCGTGGTGATGGAGGATCCCTCCCCCTTTGGTCTTACGGCCTGGCTATTGAGCGGCAGCGTCTGAGGAAGAAGGGCTTCTCAGACAAGGTCATCGCCACTATGCTGAGAGCGAGGAAGCGCTCTACTTCTACTGCTTACGCCAGGGTTTGGCGTACCTTTGCAGCGTGGTGTGAAGCAGGCTCACTTTCTCCCTTCACTGCTCCAATTTCTTCAGTGCTGGCGTTCCTGCAAGAAGGTCTGGAGAAAGGCCTGTCGCTCAGTTCCCTTAAAGTCCAGGTAGCGGCTCTGGCTTGCTTCAGGGGCCGCCTGAAGGGTGCTTCCCTGGCTTCGCAGCCAGATGTGGTACGTTTCCTCAAGGGAGTTAATCACCTGCGCCCTCCTCTGCACTCAGTGGTGCCTGCGTGGAATCTCAACCTGGAGCTAAGAGCCTTGCAGAAGCCGCCTTTTGAACCCTTGTCGAGGGCATCTCTGAAAGACCTGACGTTGAAAGCAGTCTTTTTGGTGGCTATCACTTCAGCCAGAAGAGTTTCCGAGCTCCAGGCGCTCTCATGTTGAGAGCCTTTTCTGCAGTTCACTGAGGCAGGAGTGACTATTCGCACAGTGCCTTCCTTCCTGCCCAAGATTGTTTCTCGCTTCCATGTGAATCAGCAGCTCTGTCTCCCTTCCTTTCGTAGGGAGGACTACCCAGAGGAATACTCTGCTCTCAAATTTCTGGATGTGAGATGAGTCATCATCAGATACTTGGAAGTGACCAATGATTTCCGGAAATCGGATCATCTGTTTGTCCTGTTTGCAGGTCCTCGTAAGGGTCTGCAGGCTGCTAAGCCTACAGTGGCAAGATGGGTCAAGGAAGCCATTGCAGCGGCTTATGTGGCCGCGGGGAAGGTGCCGCCTATTCAGCTGAAGGCTCACTCCACTAGAGCTCAGGCGGCCTCGATGGCAGAGGCCGGGTCCGTCTCCTTGGAAGAGATATGCAAGGCGGCAACTTGGGCATCGGCCCATACCTTCTCCAGGCATTACCGCTTGACTGTGGCTGCTCGGGCGGAGGCCCGGTTTGGAGCTTCAGTGTTGCGGTCAGGGATTTCTATGTCCCGCCCTGGGTGAGTACTGCTTCGGTACATCCCACCAGTCTATGGATTGATCAGCATGATGATATGGAAGGTAAAATTATGTATCATACCTGATAATTTTCTTTCCATTAATCATAGCTGATCAATCCATAGCCCCTCCCAGATATCTGTACTGTTTATATTCTGGTTGCATTTCAGGTTCAAGTTTAGTCTTCAGTTCCTTCAGGAGGATTTTTTTGTTCAAGTTTTTCAATTGGATTCTTCAAGAGTTGAGACAAGTTTGTGTTACAGTGAGCTGCTGCATTCCTCTCCCCTCCGTTTTACGGGGCTGGATTGAGACATAAATTCTGCCGGCGCTCCCTCCCGCTTCGTGCGGCTGTAGGGCAGCTTTGTACCCTTCCCGCTTCGGCAGTGTTAGGGTCAGTCAGCTCCTCCCGCGGTTGCGGTTGCAGGATAAGCCAGATCCCCCCGCATCGGCGGGGTGGTGTCCCTCCCCCGCTCCGCGGGGATGAGCTGGACGGATTCCCCTCCCCCACTTGTGTGGGGCTGAGCTGGGTTAATTCCCCTCCCCCGTTTCGGCGGTGGTGAGCTGGGCAGAGTGTCCCTTTGTGGGTGTAATTCTCTAAGTGCTGAGTCCTGCGGATGGAGCTTGGATATCGACATACTGAGGAGTTTCCGGCAGCACATGACCACATATAGGGAGGCAAAAGGATTGCTCTCTATCTCCACCTGCTGGTAGATGGACACAACCCACCAGTCTATGGATTGATCAGCTATGATTAATGGAAAGAAAATTTATCAGGTATGATACATAATTTTACCTTCTAAAGCGCTACTAGGGTTACGCAGCGCTGTACAATTTAAACATAGAAGGACAGTCCCTGCTCTAAGAGCTTACAATCTAAAGACAAGTGAACAATCTAGAGGACGAGTGAACAGTTAATCATTCAATTCAGAATTTGAACTGGGACAAACTCTGTCTTTAAAACTTGAGATCAGTGTCCAGCTGAAATTCAAAAAGATATCTTATTGAGTCTGGCTGTTTCAAAATACTCAAAAGTTAACCAGATATTTAGGGATAGATTTAACAGGCTAAACTTAAACGAATAGTATTGAACATCAGCACTACCGCGTTAATTTTTAGTTATACCCTCAGTGGCGTGAAGTGACATTTATAGCAGGGGATTCATGAGGTGTGCATGTACTCACTGTTTGTGCTGAACAAGGTCTCATCTTCGTCTCTTTCTGAGAGTCATAACATTCGCCACTTCTCATTTTGACTTCTGTGTTGATCTGAAGAAACTTAAATTCTGTATCACCATCACCTTTCCGAAATCTGTCCTTCATAGTTATACACAGATTGCCGTTTCTCACAAAAATTAAAAATATTATCCCATTATATCTCAGGATGTAGAAATGGTGAGGGTACTGGGCTATATGAGCCTAAAGAAGTAGCACAGTAGGAGCAGGAAGAGGTGGCAGGAGACCATTGATAAACTTGGAGGGAGGGGAGAAGGGACATATAGAGGGGCATAATCGAAGGGGACGCCCAAGTTTTGCTGAGGACGTCCTCAGCAAAATGTCCCGATGTAGGGGCTGGGAAACCCGTATTTTCGAAACAAGAGGAACGCCCATCTTTCGTTTTGATAATACGGTCGGGGACGCCCAAATCTTGAAATTTAGGTCGTCCTTAGAGATGGTTGTCCCTAGACTTGGTCGTTTCTGATTTTTGGCGATAATGGAAACTAAGGACACCCATCTCAGAAACGACCAAATGTAAGCCCTTTGGTCGTGGGAGGAGCTAGCATTCGTAGTGCACTGGTCCCCCTGACATGTCAGGACACCAACCACTACCATAGCCCTTACGGGTGAAGGGGGGCACCTTGATGTGGGTACAGGGGGTTTGTGGTGGGTTTTGGAGGGCTCACATTTACCACCACAAGTGTAACAGGTAGGGGGGGATGAGCCTGGGTCCGCCTGCCTGAAGTGCACTGTACCCACTAACACTGTTCCAGGGACCTGCATAAAGCTGTGATGGACCTAAGTATGACATTTGAGGATGGCACAAAAGATTTTTAAAGATTTGTTTTGAGGGTGGGAGGAGGTTAATGACCACTGGGGGAGTAAGAGGAAGTGATCCCCGATTCTCTCCGATGGTCATCTGGTCAGTGTGGGCACCTTTTTGTGCCTTGGTCGTAAGAAAAACAGGACCAGGTAAAGGCGTCCAAGTGCTCGTCAGGGACGCCCTTTTTTTTTTCCATTTTATGGATCGAGGACACCCATGTGTTAGGCACACCCAAGTCCCGCCTTTGCTACGCCACCGACACACCCTCGTAAACTTTGGTCGTCCCCCGATGGAAAGCAGTTGGGGACGCCCAAAGTCGACTTTCGATTACGCCGATTTGGGCAACACTGTGAGAAGGACGTCCATCTTCCGATTTGTGTCGAAAGATGGGCGTCCTCTTTTGAAAATAAGCTTGATAGTCTCACAAACTGTGTGTTTCTTGGTTTGGCTCCTTAGGTGAACATATTTGTGGGCTTCCCCCCATCTCCAGAGATCCCTACCCCCCACCATCATGTCACCTCTCCAGAAGTAGCCTTGCCCAGCTTCCCTGGTTGGGGATGGGGCCCCATCAAATTGGTCTGCACAGGGCCCAATACTTGCTAAGACCGGCCCTGCATGTACCTACAACAGCGCAGGCCATTTTTCAGCGCACTTTAGTAAAAGGACCCCAATATGTGTTATGAGATCCATATGTGCTTTTTAGCATCTCTGAGGAAGGCAGTTCAGAGACAGGAAAATTACTTGGGTAACTTATTTATTAGGCATGTGCACAGGGAACTTTTAGTCCATTTTTGAAGTTGTGATCCTTTGTTCATGATTCATACCTTTTTATTCTTCATTTCATTTAATGTGTATAAGAATATTTCAGTACGTACAAATTGATTTTATGTGTGTCAGTTTGTAAGTTACCATGTTAAATTGATTTTTTATGCATTACATTTTTAAGGTGCACTAATGAACCAAATACATGCTAATAAATGCATATCCCTACTGTATACCTTAAGAATTGTCCTTGCCATGACAGAAAAGTGTCTACAATACAAAAAATGACATATACTAAATTGTTTCAGATTCCCAGAAAAATCTTTACAGTTTAACAGCTGGAGATTTATCAGGCCACAACAGATGTTTAAAGAATAAAAGTGAGACTACTGAAGTTAATGAGAGGCCAGGAGATAAAGATCACATCATTGCAATTGCGGCAAGGTAAGTTGAACTTCCTGATTAAATTGAGGGCATGGAGCAGTGAAACATATGATGTAGAAAAGTTTGAAGGTGGGATACTACAGTACTGATCTTCTATAAATGTATATACATTTTACTTGCCAGACTATACATTATTGAATTCCCATAATGTCATTCTGTTATATCAATTAATAATTTTGTCTGAAAGTAAACTAGTCATTGAAATGTTGGCTTAGTTTATTCAGGTGTATAGGATAGTCTGTTGATAGAGTGGACAGAATCAGGGACTGAAGGATTTCCAAATTCAATTCAGTCTTATTCTGTTAAAATCACTTCAAGAGCTTGGTTCAGTTCTTGATACTGGTGGAACCGTAACAGATAAAATCAACATGCATGCAGTCATGATCTGTATGGTAGCCATATCGCTAAGGTTCTTTTTGACCCTTTTGCGTATAAATGGATCCTCTATTGTGATCCACCAGGTATATAAAATGGGGACATAAACAAGAGTCACTGTATCTCAACTGTAGTATATTTATTTATCCCTATTGTCATGGTTAGCCCTTGTGGTCTCCTTATCCAAGTTCACTGCACAGGTGGGGACCTTCCACCCTGGCTTACTGATTCACAATTCCCCATGGCTCAAATCTTTCCTTTGGGCAGCTTAAACATCACTCCCACGAGATAGCCATGTATGCTTCCCTGTAGAAAGTTCTAGAAATGCTTGTTAGTGGTTTCAGCTCAGAAAGGCCATTATAGAAGAGTATTATTAATTAATAGCAGACTCAAATTAAAAAGCAAAGTTCAAAAGTATATTGCTTTTGCTAGCCACTCTTGAGTAGCACAACTGAAACAACTCCATTGGCAAACTCAAGTTATTCCACGCTCAAATTTATAATAGTTCTATCTTGCTTTAGCATTTTCACTCTTCTCTTCAGGGGTTCTTGGCCCATGCATCAACGTCCAGATTCACTGGGTATGAATCAAACTTACTTAGTTTGCGGCCTTTCCTCTCAACCACTGTATGTGTGTATATCCCATATTAGCACAATCTGCCATCAGTTCCTCCATTTCAGGGTAACTACAGTTCCAGGTTCCAACTGATCCTTAGCGGCTTGAGACACTCCTTTATAGCAGCTGACAGTTGCAGGGCTCCACTCGCCCCTCAGAGCCCAGTTGTCTTCTCCAGTTGTCACTCAGTCATCATTAGTTATCCTGCTCTGTGTTTCTCTTGTGTTTCCTCCTTATAGCCCACATACTTTGTGCTCTCAACTTCAACTCTATCATATATAATGGCATCTTAAAATGAGTGGAAGTATATATTTACTTCACCATTTGCAAATGATATGACCAGTGCGTTTTTTTCGAGTGAAAAAAGTGCCGGTACTCAAATGCCAGGCCACCCTTCAGGGGTGGGGTGATCATTGAGGGACCACCCCAAAATAACCAGACCCCCTGCAACCAGTCTCAGAATCTATGACAAGGCAGAATTGGTGTGTAGGAGGTCTTTCATTAAAACTTGGGTACTGTGGATCAATTTTAGCAGATAATGGAAAAGTACTACTACTACTTATCATTTCTACAGCGCTACTAGATGTGCGCAGCGCTGGGTTCTGGTACTCAGTACCCCCAAGTACCCCCTCAAAAAAAGCCCTGGATATGACAAAAAAAGCAGTGGATTATTTCTTAGAGCAAATTATGCTACTTATATTATTATTTTTATTAGTGATTCATTATAATCTAGCTGAATTCTAGTCTGTGTATTGTTTGTTCATGTTGTCTATGACCCAGCCAAGCTATTGAATATCATGCTGTCTTGTCTTGCAGAAGCTCAGATGAAGAATGTGAGAGAGAGAAATATGAGATTCTTTGGGACAAAGAAAGTGTTAAATCACTACAGTAACACTCGGGGAAGTGGATCAATAAGCAAATCATCAATTAGCTTACCTGTTATGTAGCAAGTCAAAATATTTGCACACACTGGTGGGGAATTCAACAATCGTTCTACATTAAATTTAATTTTGCATAGCCTTTTTCTTTGAATTACTGTATGTATTGTAAACTTGGGTTATGAGTAGTTTAATCAGATTGATGGCCATTACCAAAGATATGTGGTATGTTTATTAAATGTCTGTTTTCTTATGAATTGTGTCGTAAGTAGTTTTTGTGTTTCAAATAGAGGAAGGCATATTTTATTAATAATGTACAATAAATATATGTTCCCATTTAATTATTCTTATAGAAACATAGACAAAATGTAGGCAGATAAAGACCATATGGCCTAGCCAGTCTGCCCATCCATGCCATCTACTCTCCCTATCACTCCCTTAGAGATCTTATGTACGTGTCCGAAGTTCTCTTGAATTCAGATACCATTTTTGCCTCCACCACTTCTACTGGGAGACCATTCCATGAATTCACCACCTTTTCCGTGAAGAAGTACCGTATTTTTCGGACTATAAAGACGCACTTTTCTCCCCCCAAATTTGGGAGGAAAATGGGGGGTGCGTCTTATAGTCTGAAGGTAGAGATTTAGCAGGCCGCCAGTCCTCCGAGTTCGGGATCGCCCTCCCTAGGGTTACCTCCCCTCCCCCCGGCCCTGTCACCACCTCTCCCCTTACTCACGTGATCTTCCCTGGTGGTCTAGTGACGTCAGGGCAGGAAAGAGCCCCCTCTTTCCTGCCCAGCGCGCTGCTCTGCATCCTCCTGTATGCTGCCTGTGATGGTCTCGGCGAGATTCAAAATGGCCGCCAAAAATTGAAGTGGCCTTGCGAGACTTCAATTCTCGGCGGCCATTTTGAATCTCGCCGAGACCGTCACAGGCAGCATACAGGAGGATGCAGAGCAGCGCGCTGGGCAGGAAAGAGGGGGCTCTTTCCTTCCCCCGACGTCACTAGACCACCAGGGAAGATCGCGTGAGTAAGGGGAGAGGTGGTGACAGAGCCGGGGGGGAGGGGAGGTAACCCTAGGGAGGGCGATCCCGAACTTGGAGGGAGGGATTCGGACAAGACGCACTGGAGCACCTAGGTTTTAGAGGAGGGAAAAAGTGCGTCTTGTAGTCCGAATTTTTTTTTCCTATTTCCCTCCTCTAAAACCTAGGTGCGTCTTATGGTCCGGTGCGTCTTATAGTCCGAAAAATATGGTATTTCCTTAGGTTACTTCTGAATCTATTCCCTTTCACCTTTATCCTATGTCCCCTCGTTCTACAGCTTCCTTTTATTGAAAGAGACTCTCCTCCTGTGCATTTATGCCGCGTAGGTATTGAAACATCTCTATTATATTTCCCCTTTCCCGCCTTTCTTCCAAAGTGTACATATTGAGATCTTTAAGTCTTTCCCCATATGCTTTATACCGAAGACCAATGACCATTTTAGTAGCCACCCTATGAACCCACTCCATCCTTTTTGAAGGTGGTGTCTCCAGAATTGTACGCAATATTCTAAATGAGGTCTCACCAGTGTCCCCAACAGGGGCATCATCACCTTTTTCCTACTGACCATTTTTCTCCCTTTGCGCTCCAGCATCCTTCTAGCTTTCGCCGTTGCTTTGTCACACACGATCATACCCAAGTCCTGCTGCTCTTTTGTGCACAAAAGTTCTTCACCCCCTAAACTGTACCATTTCCTTGATTTTTAGCAGCCCAAATGCATGACCTAGCATTCTTTAGTATTAAATCTAAGCTGCCAAATTCCAGACTATTCCTCTAGCTTGTGACTTGGCATTGAGGGAAAGTTTATATTTTCAAAAAATATTGAGAATATTGATCATTGATATAGTTCAGGCAGTGAAATGTTAGACACTATTATGTTACATTGGTGTACCTGAGCAAAGGGGGTAGATAATGGAGCTCAATTTACCCTACAAGACACTAGCCTGTGGGACTCTAATACCGCAGGTTAATAACTTGCACATTCTGGCTGCAGTAATGCAAAAATGGCAGCACCTAAGGTGAACCTGATTTCTTTTAAATGGGCCAATGTGAAGTAACCCCCCAGGTGCCCACAATTTACTTTCTACCATCCCATGATATGTCCCCACCTCCAACATCCCATAGAGGCCAAGCCATCCACCTCCCTGACATCCCATAGATGGCAATTCCCAACCCCTTTCCTCCAGTCTCGCCTTTAGCGATAGTACTGCAAGAATACTGCAGTGGTAGATCAATGTCATTTTGAAACCAGCAGGTAATGGGGCAGGAGTGACTTGGAATTGCTCCTGCTCACCCACTAGATGAGGGAAATTCCGAGTAAATATCAAGGGTCGCAAGCAAATCCTGTATGGGATGTCGGGAGTATGGAATGGGATTTATTTATTTTTATGATAGTAGAATATTTAAGATGCTCCTCAGCGACAGGGAAGAAAGATGAACCCAGTTGAAAGTTGATATTATTTTTCCACAAATAATGTAGCTTGCAAGGTTAAACACAAAACTACATGATTCAATATTTATAATAATGAGGTACATTGCATGCATTTGCATACTTTGTATCTCATTATTATTTAGCTTGCATCACACTAGCAAAACATGCATTAAGGGCAAATAATGCTTGCTTGTGTTAAGGGAATAACGCATATTAGTAACTTATCCGCTTGGTTAGACAAAGTCCACCTGGCTCGGCATCTCATCTTTCACAGTGGCAAGCAGCAGCTGCCAACAGGAAGGTATATAAGGAACAAAATATGTAACGTGGAACTGCATAAACTGCAGGATCAAGAATTTAAAATAAATGGTGTAAAAAAATTGTAATCAACTGTGCAGGATTTTGTGTTGTAATGTTCTTTGCCATGAATTTAAGTCTATGGTGCACTTCAAAATTCCTTGCAGTCGACTTGTAAAATTGTTTTCTAAATTCTTTGTCTTCTGATTATTTCTAGATGTATTTCATAAATTGCTCTGTGCCTCCGGGTTAATAAAAACCTATTTTTCCATATCCAAAGAGCATGCTTTTCTTAAACACTTTGTGAGAGGTGTAATACTGATTCATAATATATGGATGGGTAGGAACTGACAAGTCTTTATCAACCAGATATTACAGGAATAGCGTATGTTATTTAAAAAAAAAAAAACCCAACCCTAAAGAAAATTAGTTAATGGGATCTGGCTTGTTTTGCAAAGAATACGTTACCCATTACAACCCAGTAATGCCATAGGCCTTATCCATGAAAAACTAGTGCCATACGATATTCTTTGCAACTTTAATAGAAACTGTAACATAACGTTTCTCATTGAAATTCAAAACAGGTCGATCTATCTATCTATCTATCTATCTATCTATCTATCTATCTATAGTGTGTGTGTGCAAGGGGAAAAAATCAACCTGTTTTGAATTTAGGATGCATCCTAGTGGAAGTAGAGAAAGACTGCAGTCATCAGTGCCATTTATGTTCCTGGTACCAACCCAGGCAGCAGTGGAGGGGAATTCCTACCGCTGGGGACCACCGAATCACCAATGCTGACCCTTGAGTAGGCCCAGAAGGGTGAGGGTTTTGAGGTGTGGGGGTTACATGTCTTATCAGTGGGACATCTGATCTTAGGTGGAGATTAGGAACAAGATCCAGTCTTATGGGGGAGTTTTAGGAGGGTGATCTGACCTCTGGAAGGTGGGGATCGGGAACGAGTGGGGACAACCCCAGGGAGTTGCCATTTTCACTGCACTGGGGCTGCACAGGCTTTGCACATATGCACACTAATCTTTGCTGTTAATATGCAGTAAGTACTAAATCTACCACACTTCAGTAAACGGGCCTCTATCATGCTAGAAGAAATTTGTGTACTGTTAGTGAAGCATCTCATGCAGTTTCCTGGTGGGCCTTATATGCAAAGATATGCATATGATTTTTCTACCAGGCTTTTTTTGTTGTTGTTGTTAAGGAAATGTATCGGGTGTGGTTATTTATTTCTTTGTTTTACAAAGTTGGCTTCGTAAAACAAATTTCATGCTTAGAACTACTACTATGCCTTCCTAGCTAATGAGCTACTTTGTGTAAGTTTTCATTGCATTAACTCAACCATTAAATAATATTTTGCAAGTGTAAGCTATATTGGAAATTATACCATTTGTAAAGTTTGCTTCACACACTTTAAAAGCAAGTAGTGCACAGTATCACTAATAACAAGCACTATTTGCCATTTTTGTTCCTGAAACAGACTTTCCAACATTTTTCTAACAATTTATTGTCCTCTGTCTCTCTAATGAAAGTTCATTGAAACGAGCAGCACGTTACATTGTTACCCTAACTAGCGCTGATTCCTTTAAATTGTAAATGTAAGTTAAAAAATAGCAAAAATAAAAGTGAACTGTACTCTTCATTGGTTTATACTAAAATAAGATATAATGTACACGGGACATTTTCAATATGGCATGTAAGTCAGACTTTGGACGTTTTGCGCTAAATGTCCAAAATCTGAATAGGAAATATGGCCATTTTTGAAACCACAAAACGTCTATTTTTAAAAAAATACCATTTGTAACAAGGTTTTGTGCTCTGTGTTTTTATTTTCAGGCCATTACAAAAAAAAAACAGACAAGTGAAAAATGTAGAAAATCAAGCTTTTGGGATGTAGGAAGGACCAGCATTTTTAGCAGACTGGTCCCCCAGACATTCCAGGAGTGCAATGGGGTGCCCTAGGGGGGCACTGCTGTGAACCTGATGTAAATGCTCCCAGGTATACTTCTCACTGTTGCTCCCTTATCTTGTCCGCTAAGCCCTCCAAAACTCACTATCCCCCAACTGTACACCACTACAATAGCCCTTATAGGTGAAGGGAGCACCTGTATATGGGTACAGTGGGTTTCTGGTGAGTTTTGGAGGGCTCACAGTTTCCACCACAAGTGTATCAGGTGTGTGTGTGGGGGGGGGGGGGGGTCCTCCTGTCTATAGTGCACTACACTACTCCAGGGATCTGCATTCTGCTCTTATGGACCTGGCTATAACATCCGAGGCTGTCATAGAGGCTGGTGAGAACTATTTTTATTCACATTTTATGGGGTGTGTGGAGGGAGTAAGGGGAGGGGTCATCTTTAATTTCCTCCACTGGTCACCTGGTCAAGTAGGGCACCCTTTTATGCCTTATCTCTCTATATAAAAGGCAAAACCAACGTTCTATGAAGCCTCCAGCCGGAAGTGTGAAGGGGGCGAGATATCCGGTTTCCCTATGAGTGTCTGCCCCGCCCCCTCTGTAACACAGTCAGTGAAGGAAAACAGCAGAGCACAAAATCAAATCGCTGGCTCTGTAACAGTGAAGGACTCAGAGGGGAGAGAGGCCAGAGGGCAGGGACACACACACTCCCACATGCACACAGAAGAAAACATTGCTAGCCCCCGTTTCATTTGCATCAGAAACGGGGCTTTTTAGAGCACGAAATCAAATCGCTGGCTCTGTAACACTGAAGGACTCAGAGAGGGGAGGGGAGAGAGGCCAGAGGGCAGGGACACACACACTCCCACATGCACACAGAAGAAAACATTGCTAGCCCCCGTTTCATTTGCATCAGAAACGGGGCTTTTTTACTAGTTCTTTATAAAAACAGGTCTAGCCCAAAAGACGTTTTCATCCTAGAAGTTTTGTTCCATTATGGCTATAAAATGTCCAAGTGTTAAGAACACCCTAATCCCACTTCCACAACGCCCCAGCAATACCCCCTTTTGATTTGGATGCACTGCAGAAGAAATACATAGATAAACGTCTGCAAAACAGGTTTCGAAAATACCAATTTGGATGTTTTGAGAAAAAAATCTGGCCAAATGGTTCTTTATGACACTTTCTGGGCGTTTTTCTCTTTCAAAAATTAGCCCCATTGTCCCTGAGATTTCTGATAAACTTTCTTTCTCCACATAAACCAGAAAGTACTACATACCGTGTTTCCCCGAAAATAAGACAGTGTCTTATATTAATTTTTGCTCTCAAAGATGCGCTAGGTCTTATTTTCAGGGGATGTCTTATTCGGGAGTAGTAGGGGGACAGTGGCGGTCGGGAACAGCATTGAAGTGGGGGGCGGTATCCTGCAGGAGTAGGCCGTGGCTCGCCTATCTGCCCACAGTGACCGCAGGACTCGAGCGGAGCAGAGCCGCCCTGGCCGGGCTGGGAATGGAGGAGGGGAACTAGGGAAGGTAATGGAATGTGGGGCCGGGCTGCTCTGGCTGGGGTTCTCGGGAGGTTGTGAGAGGGCTTAGGGCACAGGATCATCCCTAACATATTACAAATGTTAAAAAAAAAATTCTACGGTAGCTCCGTTCCCCGTTGGTGGTGATTTATGCACTCCTCCTGTACATTTGCAACACTTTCCATCCTTCTAGTCTGACTTAGCCCTTGGGCGATGGAGCAGCGCCGAAAGGGCTCAGTTACTCATTTTCTTTTCTTTTATTATTTCTGCAAGGGGGATGTTTCTTTTCTTTCCGGGCTCACTTACCGGTAGTTGATCTTCACAAAAACGTGAAGGAGGATGGTAGGAGTCCGCTGGATGATAGATTTTCCAACTCAGTCTTGTTTCTTGCATTTCTTTTATGTTATTTCGTCTTTGGGTTGCAGCAAAAAAAATTAAGGTTTCTGTGTCCATGTCCCATCGGTGCCAAACAAAAACTTTGCTAGGTCTTTCTTTCGGGGGAGGCCTTATATTTAGCAATTCAGCAAAACCTCTACTAGGTCTTATTTTCAGGGGATCTCTTATTTTCGGGGAAACAGGGTAATAATCTTCAAAATAGAAAATGTGTTTAATTCTATTGCACTTTTATGTTCATATTGCTTTCTACTATGTATGTTTTATAGCATGGCTAGATGGCAGTTATTTAAAATTCTGCTTAGCCATTTTATTCATGTTTGATTTAAAAAGCTCGGATGCTCATGCTGTCACAGCCAGCATATTTAAGACTAAATGAGGTTTTCAGCTTTTGAAAGGTAAGCATTCATCTTTAATACATTCTATAATGATTCTGTTTAGGTTGTTTTAAAACCTCTGCGTACAGTTTTTGGGGTTTAATTGAAGAGTGGCAAATGCTACTGTAGAAATAAGCAATTTGATGAAATATTGCAAATTTCTGTTAACTCTTTGATTGCAATCTCTTGATGTTTGATTTATAGCAGCCCATTCTTGATTTCTAACATAACATTTTAAACTTGTTTACCATAATTATATATTTTTAAAAGCGGTCTTCTCTCTTCTACAGACTGTCAGGAATACAGTAGATCAGCATCTCTGTGGTTTCTTAAAACCCTGAAATTTGAATATATTAACTTGTCATAAAAGTTAGGTTGTTGCTTAGGTGAGAACTGCTAACCTAAATCTCAGAAGAGGGCGGTGTTTACTGGGTCACCCCTGACCTTTGTCTTAACAAAGGCAACTAGACAACAAATAAAAGAAAATTAAAGTAGTACTTTTCAACCTTCTCCTAGGGCACATCTGGGTAATCAGGTTTTCAGGATCACTGCAATAAATATGCATGAGGTAAATGTGCATATAGCAGAGACCCATTGTGGCTCATTTTCAAAAGAGAAAAGCATCCAAAAAGTGTCATAAAGCATCGTTTGGGCTTTTTTCTTCTCAAAAAAAATCCAAATCAGTATTTTTGAAACCTATTTTGCAGATGTTTATCTATAACTTTATACCTGGTACTTGTCAGCTATCGTTGTCTAGGGTGGTCCCGGAGTCCACTTCACAGAGGCAGTGGGTTCCCAAAGAATACGCAATCCACACAGATTTGGATATATAAAGTATATTATATTTGCATATATGTATTGGCTCACAGCACTTAGTACAGGAAAAAAGGGTACAAGCTGTCTTGGGGTGTGTATTTAGAGGGAGGGAGAAAGAAAGGATAGGGTGTTTGTTCATAGGGAGAAAGAAACCTTGGACTAGAGTTGTCTGAGAAGGGGGGGAGCAGAGCCAGGTGCTCTGGTGGCTAAAGATGGAGGTGTGCAGAGAAAGAAGAAGAAACAAAGACAGCCCAGCAGAGTCCCATGCCCTCTGCTGCAGGGAGAAAGAAAGAGGGGAGAGCTAGTGCCCTGGACACAGAGAAGTGCCCGGGGACAGAGAAAGGGGGGGCAGTAGACCCCAAGCTGAGCTCTGTGCTCTGCTGCACAGAGAAAGACAGAGAGAGCAGGAGAGCCCTAGTGAGCTCTGCTTTATACCTAATAAGAACTGAGAGGGAACAGGAGCAGGGTTGCCAGGTAGAAATTTTTTTTCCAGCCCAATCCAGGCCAGAAACCAGCCCAAAACCCGCCCAAACACAAACCCCGCCCCTGACACCCCCACCCCCGCGTCACCGGCCCCGCCCCCGCCATCACCGGCCCCGCCCCCGCCGTCACCGGCCCGCCTCCCCGTCATCAGCCCCGCCTCCCCATCATCGGCCCCGCCTCCCCATCATCGGCCCCGCCTCCCACGTCATCGGCCCCACCCAAAACGTCACTAACCCCGCCCAAAAACGTCACTAACCCCGCCCCCCGCGGCCGAAAAAAATCAAAAAGCCGCCCAAAAAGCCGCCCGGAAGTCCAAAAAACCGCCCAAAAAACCGCAACCCGCCGCGGCCACATTGGTGATCCGCAAGGGCCGACTTCTACATGGAATGTTGCTAGTGGAATAGCAACATTCCATGTAGAATCTCCAATAGTAGCAACATTCCATGTAGAATCTCCAATGGTATCTATTTTACTGTCATAGTAATGCTTGAATGTTTTCACTTATATACACTGTCAGCTAGCACATTTGCTTATTTCCGATCTGACGAAGAAGGGCAACCTTCGAAAGCTAATCAAGAAATGTATTAAGTTATGTCCAATAAAAAAGGTATCATCTTATTTTCTTTTCCATGTTTTATTTTGTTTGATTTATATTAATATAAGTATGTCCAGCAATAATTTTGACCTCCTGCAATCCTGACAGTACTTGCTTGAAACAAGATAATGTTAAGTCCACTGCTAGCAAGTGAATCTCTCTGCTTGATATTTTATATGCTTCGAGGAAAAGACTTCAGATACTCCACTGTTGCTGATATAACTAGCTCAGTGGATCACTTCTTCGCTCAGCGTATACCAGTGGCGTAGCTATCTGGGGCCTGAGTAGATTTGGTCCTGGCCCCCCTGCCGATGATCCCCTTGAACCCCCCTCCCGCCACCAACTCTTCCCCCGCCGTTGCCACCCGCCCCGCTGCCGCATCAGATACCTTTTTTTGCTGGCAGGAGTCCCCGAACCCCACCAGCCGAAGAGAGTCTTCTTCAGCGCCGGAGTAGCGCCTTAGTTCAACGAAGTTCCTGGTGCGATCAGCTGTTTCGACGCCTTACGTCCTGCACCGTGCATGTAGCTCCGTCCAGGACGTAAGGCGTTGAAACAGCTGATCGCACCAGGAACTTCGTTGAACGAAGGCGCTACTCCGACGCTGAAGAAGACTCTCTTTGGCTGGTGGGGTTCGGGGACCCCGCCAGCAAACAAGGTATCCGATGCAGCAGCGGGGTGGGCGGCGACGGTGGGGGAGGGATGATGGCGGGAGGGGGGGTTCAAGGGGGTCGTCGGCAGGGGGTCCAATGTGGCGGTGGCGGCTCTGGGGGGGGCAGCTAAACAGTGCCCCCCCCCCCACCTTGGGCTCTGACCCCCCCTCCCGGCGAGGTCTGGCTATGCCCCTGGCGTATACTTTGAAATATTTCTTTTCATGAGGTAAGTCCACTGGCGAGTATCGTCATGAGTCAAAAAACCTCTTTATTCAAACCATTAATTCAAACTTTATTAAACTTTTTTTTAGTTGTATTTAATAATGTAAATAAACTAATACTTAGCTGCTGCACGCTCTGAAACTTATGGGTACGCCTGACAGCGAGCTCCTGTTTCGCAGCATGCAGGTCCCTGGGGGGGGGGGAGGTATGTGTGTGTCGGCGAAGGCATAACGAGGGCGTGGAAATTTTGGATGTCCTCAACTGCCCCTCCCCACAGGGATGGCCAAATTTCAAGGGAGTGAAGTGGAGGAGTGGCCTAATGGTTAGAGCACTGGTCTTGCCATCCAGACGTGGCTGGTTCAAATCCCACTGTTGCTACTTCTGATCCAAAATACAAATAAATAAAGGGGGTGTCAGAGGCATAGCAGGCATGGACATCCTTCTCAGAGAAACATCCAGGCATGGACATCCTTCTCACAAACATCCACATTTTGGACATCTTCAACTGCCGTCGCAGGGACAGAGGCATCAAAGGACATCCTCAACTGCCGTTGCAGGGACGGAGGCATAGAAATATCCAGTGTACCTGAATGTAACTCACTTTGAGCTACTACTGAAAAAGGTATGAGCAAAATCTAAATAAATAAATAGCGAAGGACATCCTTCACCCATACTCTAAAAAAAAAAAAAAAAAAAGACAAAGGTTTTTAAAGATGTTTTTTTCGGGGTGGGAGTTGGTTAGTGACCACTGCATGCCTTTTTCCATTCAGTTAGTGCATCAGTTAGTCCACTACAGTGACCCCTAGGGTGCCCGGTTGGTGTCCTGGCATGTCAGGAGGACCAGTGCACTACAAATGCTGGCTCCTCCCACGACCAAATGACTTGGATTTGGTCGTTTTTGAGATGGGCGTCCTCGGTTTCTATTATCGCCAAAAACCGGGGATGACCATCTCTAAGGTCAACCTAAATGTTGAGATTTGGGCATCTCCGACTGTATTATCGAAACAAAAGATGGATGCCCATCTTGTTTCAATAATACGGGTTTCCCCGCCCCTTCACCGGGATGTCCTTAGAGATGGGCACCCTTAGAGATGGTTGTCCCCGTTCAATTATGCCCCTCCATGCCAGCCATCAGGGAAGTAGCTCTTCTTTGCTGTTTCTGAGGCCCACTAGGCTCCAGCGGCCCTTCTGCCACTCCTCTAAAATGCACAATACCACTCAAAACCACTTCCTGCAGCCTGGTTATGCAGGGCATTTTATAGTTCCTTCCAAGCTACAGGAAGAGACACCCCTTGGCCAATGATGGTCCAAGCTCTATTACCTCACTGTACATAGGGTCATATAATAACTGCTAATTGGAGTTAACAAATTATTGCCTATAATTGGTGTTAATTGGCACTAATTAGCAGTTACATATGAAACTGCCCTTAGTATTCTGGAAATTGAGAGTGCAAAATCCATAGCATGCAGTTAACTGAAAGCAGTTAGGCGTGGGCATCTACACCAGTCATTGAGCTAGTGTAAGTACTCGTGCTTAAAGTTAGGTGCATAACGGCAGACTTAAGCTAGCATTCTTTACGCACACAGTTGGCAATATGGAATTCATGCTTGTGGGGAATGTCTATAAATGGTGCTAAAGTTAGGCACTAAGGGCTAGAGTCTATATATGGTGCCTGAAAATTACGCATTGGAAAAATACGCCTAGGTGTATTCTTTAAAGCATGCCTATATTTTAAAGAATAGGCTTAAATTTCTACATGGTATATAGAATATGCCGCGCGCTGGTCCATGCCACTAAATTTTAGTCACTGTCGGTTACGCCAACAAAAACCTGGTGTAATTCCCAAAAGCTACATTATGCGTAGAGCGGGTGTATTTTATAACAACACATACAGATTTTAGACATGCCCATGACCTGCCCACTTTTCAACTATGTGACTTAGAATTTACACACTATGTTAACAGAATATATTGACAGTAGTGCACCTAAATTCTAAGTAATGCCAATTAGTGCTGATAATTGCTTGTTAACATCCAATTATCAGTGCTAATAGGCATCTTAACTAATTAAGTTATGTGCATTGTTATGGAATATGCTCTGATTTCCATGCAGAAATCTGGGTGCGATATATAGAATCCGGGGCTAATTTTGTGTCCAAATTTCAGAACGAAAATGCATTCCAACGGATACAAGGTACAAAAGCAGGGCTCAAATGGCAGACTGGCAAAGAAATATCCTTATGCACCCAGTTATAGGTTAGCGCCTAAGTGTATCTGGTGTAAATGCAAAGGGGGCATTCCCATGAGAGGGGAATGGGCAGGTTAGGGGCATTCCAGAAAATTGTGCACAGTATTATAGAATACCATGGCTGTGCGCTCAATGTGTGCACCAGGATTTATACCTGGTTTCAGTTGGTGTAACTCCTCACGTCCAATGTTCGGCGTAGAATTCAGCGCCCAGTACTATTCTATAAAGAGCGCTCATCCCAGAGCACCCTTTATAGAATAGTGGTGGGTGCCAACTGTTTTGGCATCCATATTTGGGTGGCATTTACTGAAGCTATCCCTTAGGGTTCCTTTTACGAAGGTGCGCTAACTGATTTAGCGCACACTAAATGATGATACCCATGGAATAAAAGGACCCCTTAGTGCGCATCATCCCAGTGTCGAACTTTAAGTGACCTCTTGATAATTACTCCCTTATTGAAAATAGTCCCTGAGCTGTTTCACTCCATACTGAAATGCATATACCAGTCTAATCCCTCCTCACTCAACTAGAACAACAATTAGAATCACCCTGATTTTAATTACAATTTGTTCTTTTCAGTTTCAGTAATAACTTGTATAATATCAGACTAATTAGTATGAGCTAATTCAGCCCCTATAGGCACATGGAAAGATGAATTTCTGTTTTTGTTTTGTAATGAACATTGCCAATTAGAGGCCATCAAGAAAAGGGCATTTGTAAATTACTTTGGTCACAGTAGAAGTTTTTTTCCTAACTTTCCTTTTAAGTACATTTGCTTTTTAATTAGGCTGCTGAAATTCTTTGCTTATAGGATTGCTGAGCTTGGAAGTGTGGAGGAGCATTTTCGATAAGCCATCTAAATCCGATTTTGGACGTTTTGTGAAAACGTCCAAAAATCCAATAGCGAACATAGACATTAAAAGGCATTTTCGAAAGAAATGTCCAAGTTGCGATTTGGCTGTCTTTGAAAAACGTCAAAATTCAGGGGCGGGGAAACCCGTATTTTAGATAAAAGATGGACGTCCATCTTTCAGTTTGAAAATACCGTCGGAGATGTCCAAATCCTGAAATTTGGATGTCCTTGGATCAGGACATTTCTGACTTTCGGCGATTTTCGAAAACAAAGACATCCATGTCAAAAACATCCAAATGCAAGCCATTTGGATGTGGGAGGAGCCAGCATTTGTAGTGCACTGGTCCCCATGACATGCCAGGACATCAACCGGGCACCCTAGGGGGCACTGCAGTGGACTTCATAAATTGGTCCCAGGAACATAGCTCTCTTACCTTGTGTGCTGAGCCCCCAAAACCCACTATCCACAACTGTACACCACTACCAAAGCCCTTACGGGTGAAGGGGGGCACGTATATATGGGTACAGTGGGTTTGTGGTGGGTTTTGGAGAGCTCACTGTTTCCTCCACAAATGTAACAGGTAGGGGGGGTATGGGTCTGGGTCCGCCTGTCTGAAGTGCACTGCAGTACCCACTGAAACTGCTCCGGGGACCTGCATGCGCTGTCATGGACCTGAGTATGACATCTGAGTATGACATCTGAGGCTGGCAGGAGATATTTTTAAAGATGTTTTTTGATGGTGGGAGGGGGGTTAATGTCCACTGGGAGAGTAACGGGAGGTTGTCCCCGATTCCCTCCAGTGGTCATCTGTTCATTTCGGGCACCTTTTTGTGCCTTATTCAAAAAAAGAAAACATCCAAGTGTTCGTCATGGACGTCCTTGCTTTTTTCGTTTATGGATCAAAGACATCCAAGTGTTAGGGATGCCCGAATCCCGCCTCCCGCCTCCGACACGCCCCCTTGAAATTTGGACGTCCTTGCGATGGACTGCAGTTGGAGACGTCCAAAATCGGGTTTCGATTATACCAATTTGGACGTCTCTGTGAAAAGGACGTCCATCTTCTGTTTTATGTCGAAAGATGGACGTCCTTCTCTTTCGAAAATGAGCCTGATTATCAAAACAGAAAAACATCCAACTTTTTTTTTTTACAAACATGGCCATTTGCTAGATGTTTTTGTGCTCAGTCTTTCTATCTTTTATGACCATTAAAAAAAAAGGCCAAGGGAAAAACGCACAAAAGCAAGTCATTAAGGCATATGTGGGGCCAACATTCTTAGTAGACTGGCCACACAAACCTTCCAGCAGAGCAGTGGGGCACCCTAGGGGGGCGCTGCAGTGGACTTCACATAAAAGGTCTCGGGTACACATCTCACTGTTACTGCCTTATATTGTATGGTGGGCCCTCGAAAAACCTACTGTACTCAACTGTACACTATTACAATAGTCCTTATGTCTCTAGATGTCATATATGGGTACAGTAGGACTCTAATAGGACTGGTCATAACATCTGAAGCTGTTATAGAGGCTGGTATGTACTATTATTTTCACATCTATGGAGGGGAGGGGTGGAGGGTCAGTCACCACTGGGGGAGTAAGGAGGTGGGGGTCGTGCTTTAATCCCTCCAGTGTTCATCTTGTCATTTAGGGCATCTTTTTGTGAGGGGCATGATTGAAACAGGTCTAGACCAAAATGTTTTTGCTGGCAGAAAAATGTCCAAGTTTTGGGTACGCCTGAATCCCACCCCAACACGCCCCCTCATGATTTGGACGCACCAGAGAGAATAATGACAAATCTGAGTTTTGAAAATCGCAATTTGGACGTTTTTCTCTGAAAATCATCCAAATGCCACTTTATGCTATTGTTCAGATGTTTCCTCTTTCGAAAATGAGCCCCATCGTTATTGTAAAGGAATTGATTTTGAACAAGTGAGAAACGAATCTTAAAAGCACACGTTGAATATGTTTTCACAGTGAATTTTATGTTTTATTTTTACTTATTAGCTGCTTTATGAAAGGTGTAGACTCTTTATAGAACAGTGCTTAAGCCCGGATCTTGGGCCTAACTTCGGGTGCCAGACATACGATTGCTAAAACCTGATGTAAATGCTGGTGCTCAAGTTAGGTGCACCGACCTAGTATTCTATAACTATACATGCAAATTTTCAGAATGCCCTGGCATGCCCATTCTACTCCTGTGGCCATGCCCCCTTTCAAGACACATGTGATGGGAGTTAAGGCCCTGATGCTCAAAACTCTGGCACTGTTCTGAGTAGCACCGTAAAAATACCGCTGGAACAGCGCAGAAGAACACCCTAATGCTCAACATTAATGAGATGTAAATATAGGCAAGCTTATAGCATTCAGCATTAGGGAATTTGGCAGGAGAATTGTACTTTGCACATGCGCAAAAGAGTTCCATGATAAGCTCGGCTCTTGTGCGCATGCGCCTGGTAAAACCTAAGCATGAAACACATGTTGGCATCTGTTTTCTGCACTGCATTATAGAATAGCGCACAGCCCTCACATGGACCAAGGGCAGGGCGGTGGGGGTGGTCCATTCCAGGTGCAAGTATCAAGGGGGTGCGTGGAGCAAGCGAGCGGCTGTCAGCTCAGCCAGTCCACTGCCCCCTCTGACATCAATTTCCTGTTCTGGGGCAGGAGACTGGTAGAACCAACAGCCGCACACCTGCTCCATGCTCCCCCTTGCTCGGAGGAGGGGGTGCCCTACCCAGGGGGGTAGTCTGCCCCGAGTGGCATCTGAGGTAGGTATGCTACTGGCACAGTCAGCTGTGCTTGCAAATATTGAGTGCCAATCAACAGCAATAATTGTTAGGACTCAATTATTGATACCATTGAGCTCATTAAGCAATTAATTGATGTGTGCACGCTAACAAATTTGGGTTTGCACATCTGGTTGCTATATATACAATCTGAGGGCTTATCTCCACTAATCCAGGTCACAAATACCTGGCAAGATCCTGAAAAAGTTCAATACATTTTATGTGGCTTATCCCAGAAATAGCAGTGGATTTTTCCCAAGTCAATTTAATAATGGTCTATGGACTTTTCCTTTAGGAAGCCGTCCAGACCTTTTTTAAACCCAGCTAAGATAACTGCCTTTACCACATTCTATGGCAACGAATTCCAGAGTTTAATTCCAAGTTGAGTGAAGAAATATTTTCTACAATTCGTATGAAATGTACTACTTTGTAGTTTCATCGCATGCCCCTAGTCCTAGTCACTACCAGTTCTCTCCCAGCCAATCCCTAATTTTCCCCAGCCAGTTCCCTCTCTGATTTCCCCAGCCTCATCGATCCCCTCTCTTACCACATCAAATGCCATCTCCTCTTGCTTGTACACCTCTCAGAGCCCTTGACACCACTCCATGGCACACTAACCAAGAGATCAGACTGTTCCTCAAGTAAAATGTGGCTAATGTCCTGGTTTTCATTGCTTCACCTCAGCTCCTACCAGGACACTAAGCCCTTCTACTATCACTGCCCCCCTACAGGTACACTTGAGGTAACATATGCCTCTGTTAATACTTAAAGTTGCTGCCACCAGTGCAGCCTACATGGGCATCACTGGCTTTTACTATCCCACAATGATCCTCCCTCTGAAAGTCTTCTCCAGTGCCATGATCCTACAATCCTACAATGTAGCTAGACCTCTCATCCCTACTCATGTGTTTGCAGCCCAAACTGGCTATTTCAATAATAACAAATAGTGACACTTTGTGGCCACTGCTGGTACTGCAGCCTCTCAAATTCCCCAGACAGACAAAACCAAAGGTTAATAAGCGATGACAAAAATATAAAGCAAAAAGTGAGTGATATTTGCTAGTAGTTGTTTGTAAAAGTTTTAGTTCAGTTAAGTAAACTAATTTTGCTTTATTTTTATTATACCACATACCACTCATGTACTTCGCATCTTACTCTCCAGTTATCACTTATTGTGTCCCATGTTCCACTTTGTCCTGAACAATGTCTCCTATGGTGATAGGATTGTCTTTCTCTGATGGTTCTGCAGTATTTTAAGCAGGCGCTTAAGTTCCAATTGTTTTTCCTACAGAAGCCTGACATCGTTGCCAAATTCAGCCCCTTGTCTATTATAATCCCTGGGTTCTTTTGTTCCTAGTAATTAGTGATTTCACGCTCACGAAGGCATAATGCTTAAATGCATCATAATCTACATTACTCTTATTTAGTTAATGTGCATTTAACTGTTCAACAACTTTAATTTATGAGTGCTAATCTACTTTGTACTTTTATATTATTTATTACTCCAGTGATCTTAAAATTTAACTACTTTGTTTTCATAATACCTTGATAACGTTTCTCCTATCGACTGTACCTGCCTCACCACCGATTACATCAACCTTGTCATGCTCCCTTATTTATTTATTTTTGTTACATTTGTACCTCATGCTTTCCCACTCGTGACAGGCTCAATGCAGCAGGCAATGGAGGGTTAAGTGACTTGCCCAGAGTCACAAGGAGCTGCCTGTGCCAGGAATCGAACTCAGTTCCTCAGTTCCTCAGGACCAAAGTCCACCACCCTAACCACTAGGCCAATCCTCCACTCCTTGTCTTATCCTCATGATCTTGTCCCTCCCTGAACTGTACCCTTTTGTAACATTGTAAGCCACATTGAGCCCGCTGTTGTGGGATAATGCGGGGTATAAATGTACCTAAATAAATAAATAAATACATAACATTGAAATTATTAATTGTATTTAACACGTTAAGGGCTAGATTCTATATAAGGCATTGTATGTAGCACATGTCAAATTGTGTGTGTGGCCAATTTACATGCACTAGTCAATTGAGTAACAAGACAATCGGTGATTGATAATTGGCCGATAATCAATTATCATTTGCGTGCGCTTCTTTTTAGTTGTACTCTAAAAAGAGGCGCGCACAAATTCCAATGCGTCTAGCTATAAAGGGGGTATGGCCGTGCGAGGAGTGGGGGCGTGTTGGGGCGTTATTAGAATTTATATGCATTGTTATAAAATGTGTTTTCCATATGCCAGATGGGGAAATACACACATATGGGTCAATATTCAGCCTAGGGCGGTGAGCAGCTGATAAGCCACTTCCAGCAGTGGACTAACCTAACTCTGGATATTCAATGCTGGGGCTTGTGTGGATCCTGGCATTGAACATTTGAGCATGTCCGCTGACCTGGAAGTTAACTGGGCATTGACAGAAATTCAGGCTAGTGCCCGGTTAACTGGCCACATAAAATTAAGACTGCTGTTTTTCTGTCCTATCTTTATGCAGTTACTTAGGGGTCCTTTTTCTAAGGTGCTCTGAAAAGTGTCCTGTGCTGGCATAGACATGTTTATTGGATACACGCAGGGCCATTTTTCAGCGCACCTGCAAAAAATGCCTTTTTGGGGTGGCCGATAATGGACAAGCAGTGAAATGAATATTGGCGCGCGTTCATTTTGAGCCTGAGACCTACTGCCATCCATTCACTTAGCAGTAAGGTCTTAACCGGGCGGTAAGCATCAGCAGCTTAGTAAAAGGGTCCCTTAGCCAGTTAGCAGACTGAAAATTGCTGTATAATTTTCCTCTCCACCCTACGTCTGCCCCTGGACCGCCCACAACCTAGCTGGTTTTGGCATAGCACCACTGAATATCCCTGGATAGCCCTATACAAATGATTTAAACATCCGAGCCTCTCCAGGCTGTTTTAATTGCTTTGAATATTGACCCCGACGATTTTAAGCCCACCCAAGCCGTGCCCACACTATACCTCTTTAAAATCTATGCATTGTGTTGCTATATAGTGGTTTTTGAGAACTGCCATTTACATGTATGTAATCTACATGTGTAAATGCTGCTATGTACATGAGGAGGTGCTTCTGAAATAATCTCCAAAATCTTCAGGTGCTTATTTTAGTGATGATACTGAATCGTATGACTCTGGATGAATTTCTTCTCTATCTGTTTTGGATGTCTCCACTGTAGTCAGATTCACTCCCTCTTCAAAAACTTTATTTCTCCAACTTCTTGATACATAAATATTAATGGAATTGCCAACACAGAGAAGATCAATAGAATATAGATCTCTGTTAGAACCTTCATGGCTATCTTACCTGCTTTATTGCCCATTGGATATGATTTGGGTAATTAAACTCTTGCTGTTCGATAGTTTTCAGTAACCTAGTCAGAAGCTTTCCGGCTTTATTTCCCTATTGATATAGTCTGAACTGAAACTACTGTATGTTTTGCATAGCTCTATATTCCAGTAAAGCATTCAAAAAATGTAATGCTTATTGTCCTTATCTTTCATTATCTGTCTCACATTTTAAGATTTTTAAATTTGCCATTTTTATAGAAGATATTTATTTCTGGAAGCATGGCCCCCTTTTGGTAGTACTGTAAGAATTCTGCTAGGAGGCTTTGGTGGCCATTTTAAATGTGGGAGCTGTCAAGGCAAGGGCACTCAAGCCACTAGCTGAGCTGATTCGGTTGATGGACACTCAGTTCTTCATTTACGAGGATGATGTGCAGCTACTCATACCCATTGAACCTGACTTACCCACAGCCCTAAATAAACTGACTACCTGTTTAACATCAGTTTAAGAATGGGCTAAAAACAGCAAACATTACTTGAACCCAAGTAAAACCAAGCTTCTCCGGGTCCTTGATACAGGTGCGCATATACAGTGATACTTCGGTTTTCGTTGATAATCCGTCTGAAAACAATCAATGAAAATCGAAACAGACGAAAACCGAGGCAATTATTTCCATATGAATCAATGTAAATCCAATTAATTCGTTCTAGACACTCCAAAATACATACCAAAACCACATTTTATAGAGAATAAATATAGTCCCGTGATGGAGCTAAAGGGAAAGGGTTAACTTATTAGCAAGGGAAACACTTAACAGGGAAAATCAGATTTGAGCACATGTGATTTTATCTTGCGTGCGTTCCGTTAGACGCAGCGGGGTGATGCTCATACAATGAGAAACAATGCCACAATGAGCAGGAGAAAGCGTGGGTTGCCCTTTGTTTTTGCAAAATTAGCAGCGAGGTCACGTGGGCACATCAACGAAATCAACTAAATCCAAGGCAACCAAAGAAATCCGAGACAAACTTTTCACTGAAAAAAATCAACAAAAACCGAAACCGACGATAACCGATGTCAACGAAAACCGAGGTTTCACTGTACCTGACATCAAAATCCCCCTCAACACTTACTCTGATCCCCCAAATCCAAGCAACCTTCAAGAGCTGTTTCTACCATTACGCTGACTCTCCCCTTACATTGAGAAGGCAAATCTTGTCTCAGTTGTGCATGCCATGATAACATCAAGGCTGGATTAGTGTAAAGCACTCTACACTGCTATGATTACAAAAGGTCTGCACCAGCTCCAGTTGATTCAGAATGCTGCAACAAGACTAATAGGTTGTAAGCAGTGTGACCACATCACACCATTTTTGCAAGAACTTCACTGGCTACTAGTACAACGCAGAGCTAAGTTTAAACCACTCTGCTTGACCTTCAAAGCTCTTAAAGGAAATGGCCTGGAGTGCTTGAAGAACAGGATCTCCCTCTACACACCTGCAAGATACTAAGGTCTTCCCAAGGAGTTTCCCTAACCACACATCTCCAAAGAACATTACACGATGTGATATCTGCAACTGAGCTTTCTCCAGAGTAGCCCCCACACTCTGGAATGCACTCCCTAAAAGGCTTTGCTTAACACAAGACTTTCTCCACTTGAGGAAGCAGGTGAAAGCTTGGCTCTTCAACCAGGTCTTTAGTTGTAAATATTTCTATTGAGCAAATAAAAGACAGTCAAAATACAATACAAGGCTAAGAAACAATTGAACATAGGTAACCCTCATGAAACCCCCACCCATCCTCCCCAACCGAATTCCATAACAAAGAATGATAGAGCTGCAACAATGCAGAGTATCAACCAAATGTGGGGAGCCTGGAGTCTAGTGACTCTCCACCAGGTGATAGTAACACGAGAACAACTATATGTGGTAATGGGATAATATCTAACTTCTCTTACTCTCTTACACATCTATATGTTCCATCTTCGCTTATTCCCCACGCTGTCTAATGTTTTATTACATATTGTGTTGACATTGTAAGTAGTAAACTATGCCATACTTTGTATTTTAATTCAATATTTTTACTGCTGTAATTGTCTGTTGCTTATGTTTTACTAGTAAAAAAGGCCCGTTTCTGTTTGAAAGGAAACGGGCGCTAGCAATGGTTTATTTTTGTTTGTTTGTTTTTGGTAACTACAGAGTTGTTAGAAAAGTATTATAATGTCTCCATATTCTTCTCCTTCCAGCAAGCCCTTGCAGGAGTACGGGGGTGGGCAGTGAATCAAAGTGTATATGTGTGTGAGAGTGTGGGTGTGACAAAGAGACTAATTGTGTGTGTGTGTTTGAGTGTGTGTCACAGTGACACACAGCGAGTGGAAAAGTGTGAGTTTGTGTGTGAGAGAGAGTCTGTGTGTGACACTGAGGTACAGTGTGCCATAGTATGTGTGTATGTGTGTGCATGACCCCCTAATACTGTCAGAAGTGCAGGTACCCCCACCCTTTGTGTTTTAAGTTCTGGGACCATAGCAGCGAGCAGTGAGTCTGAGTGTATGTGTGAGTGTGTGTGAGAGAGTGTGTGTGACAGTGAGACACAGAGAGTGAAAGACTGGTTGCAAGTGAGAGAGAGCGGTTATGTGTGTGTGTATGTGTGTGTGTGTGTGTGTGTGTGTGCGTGACCCCTTTCTTCTGTCCGAGGTGCAGGGTCGTTCCCCCCCCCCCCCCCCCCCGTGTTTGGTTTTTCAGTTCCTTTTCCTTTTTTTAATCCAGCAATTGTGTGTGTGTTTGAAAGAGTGTGTGTCACAGTCAGACACAGAGAGTGAAAGACTGTATGTGAGACAGAGATTGTGTCTGTGTATGACACTGTGCTACAGTGTGCCAGAGTATGTGTCTGTGTGTGTTCATGACTCCCTCATTCCTTCGAAAGTGCAGGTACCCGCACCCTTTGTGTCTGAAGTTCTGTCACCAGAAGGGCGGGACTGAGACAGAGTGTATGTGTATGTGTGAGACATAGTGTGTGTGACAGTGAGAAACAGAGATTTGTAGAGTGGTTGTGTGTGAGAGAGAGCGTGAGTGTGTGTCTCCATATCCTTCCTTTAAGCTGTTGCAGGACCACAGGGGTGGGCATTGAAACAGTGTATGCCTGTGTGAGAATGTGGGTGTGACAGTGAGACTGTGTGTGTGTGTGTTCGAGAGAGTGTGTGTCACAGTGACACAGAGAGTGAAAGACTGTGTGTATGTGTGCATGGCCCCCTCCTTCTGTGTGAAGTGCAGTCCCCCCCTTTCTGTTAGTTTTCCCCCCTTCCCTCCTGTGAGTGGCAATGTAAGGGTGCCCCCCCCCCCCATGTTTCTGTTTTGAATTCTTTCTTTTATCCAGGGATTGTGCTCTCTTTACCATGCCCTCCATCTGCATAATTTTTCCTCTCCCCTTCCCTCCCATTCTGTTCTCTCACCCCCTCTCCATGTGTTTGTCTGTCTCCCCTTCAAGTTCCATGCCCCCTCCCTTAAAGTTTCTGCCCCCTTAATTGTACCTATTGGTTTACACGTTGCACTGCTGTCTGCAGGATCGGTGTCTGTGAACCTCATCCAGCTTGCCCTGTTAGTGCTGCAGCATCAGGGCGGTTCAGGGCGGCTGTGAACCTCGTCCAGAGAAGACTGCAGTTGGTTTTATCTTCTTGCTTTGCTTTTTGTGAAGTCCCCTGTTGAGGCGGCTGGAGGCTGTTTCTTCACCTTTTTTTTTTTTGTTTTGTTAGTGTGGGTCCCGAAGGCTGCTGGAGGCTGTTTCTTCACGGGGTTTTTTTTGTTTGGGTTAGTGTGGGTCCCGAAGGCTGCTGGAGGCTGTTTCTTCACGGGGTTTTTTTTTTTGGGTTAGTGTGGGTCCCGAAGGCTGCTGGAGGCTGTTTCTTCACGGGGTTTTTTTTGTTTGGGTTAGTGTGGGTCCCGAAGGCTGCTGGAGGCTGTTTCTTCACGGGGTTTTTTTTGTTTGGGTTAGTGTGGGTCCCGAAGGCTGCTGGAGGCTGTTTCTTCACGGGGTTTTTTTTTGTTTGGGTTAGTGTGGGTCCCGAAGGCTGCTGGAGGCTGTTTCTTCACGGGGTTTTTTTTTTGTTTGGGTTAGTGTGGGTCCCGAAGGCTGCTGGAGGCTGTTTCTTCACGGGGTTTTTTTTTTGGGGTTAGTGTGGGTCCCGAAGGCTGCTGGAGGCTGTTTCTTCACGGGGTTTTTTTTTTTTGGGGTTAGTGTGGGTCCCGAAGGCTGCTGGAGGCTGTTTCTTCACGGGGTTTTTTTTTTTTTTGGGTTAGTGTGGGTCCCGAAGGCTGCTGGAGGCTGTTTCTTCACGGGGTTTTTTTTGTTTGGGGTTAGTGTGGGTCCCGAAGGCTGCTGGAGGCTGTTTCTTCACGGGGTTTTTTTTGTTTGGGTTAGTGTGGGTCCCGAAGGCTGCTGGAGGCTGTTTCTTCACGGGGTTTTTTTTGTTTGGGTTAGTGTGGGTCCCGAAGGCTGCTGGAGGCTGTTTCTTCACGGGGTTTTTTTTGTTTGGGTTAGTGTGGGTCCCGAAGGCTGCTGGAGGCTGTTTCTTCACGGGGTTTTTTTTGTTTGGGTTAGTGTGGGTCCCGAAGGCTGCTGGAGGCTGTTTCTTCACGGGGGTTTTTTTTTTGTTTGGGTTAGTGTGGGTCCCGAAGGCTGCTGGAGGCTGTTTCTTCACGGGGTTTTTTTTGTTTGGGTTAGTGTGGGTCCCGAAGGCTGCTGGAGGCTGTTTCTTCACGGGGTTTTTTTTGTTTGGGTTAGTGTGGGTCCCGAAGGCTGCTGGAGGCTGTTTCTTCACGGGGTTTTTTTTGTTTGGGTTAGTGTGGGTCCCGAAGGCTGCTGGAGGCTGTTTCTTCACGGGGTTTTTTTTGTTTGGGTTAGTGTGGGTCCCGAAGGCTGCTGGAGGCTGTTTCTTCATGGGGTTTTTTTTGTTTGGGTTAGTGTGGGTCCCGAAGGCTGCTGGAGGCTGTTTCTTCACGGGGTTTTTTTTGTTTGGGTTAGTGTGGGTCCCGAAGGCTGCTGGAGGCTGTTTCTTCACGGGGGTTTTTTTGTTTGGGTTAGTGTGGGTCCCGAAGGCTGCTGGAGGCTGTTTCTTCACGGGGTTTTTTTTGTTTGGGTTAGTGTGGGTCCCGAAGGCTGCTGGAGGCTGTTTCTTCACGGGGTTTTTTTTGTTTGGGTTAGTGTGGGTCCCGAAGGCTGCTGGAGGCTGTTTCTTCACGGGGTTTTTTTTGTTTGGGTTAGTGTGGGTCCCGAAGGCTGCTGGAGGCTGTTTCTTCACGGGGTTTTTTTTGTTTGGGTTAGTGTGGGTCCCGAAGGCTGCTGGAGGCTGTTTCTTCACGGGGTTTTTTTTGTTTGGGTTAGTGTGGGTCCCGAAGGCTGCTGGAGGCTGTTTCTTCACGGGGTTTTTTTTGTTTGGGTTAGTGTGGGTCCCGAAGGCTGCTGGAGGCTGTTTCTTCACGGGGTTTTTTTTGTTTGGGTTAGTGTGGGTCCCGAAGGCTGCTGGAGGCTGTTTCTTCACGGGGTTTTTTTTGTTTGGGTTAGTGTGGGTCCCGAAGGCTGCTGGAGGCTGTTTCTTCACGGGGTTTTTTTTGTTTGGGTTAGTGTGGGTCCCGAAGGCTGCTGGAGGCTGTTTCTTCACGGGGTTTTTTTTGTTTGGGTTAGTGTGGGTCCCGAAGGCTGCTGGAGGCTGTTTCTTCACGGGGTTTTTTTTGTTTGGGTTAGTGTGGGTCCCGAAGGCTGCTGGAGGCTGTTTCTTCACGGGGTTTTTTTTGTTTGGGTTAGTGTGGGTCCCGAAGGCTGCTGGAGGCTGTTTCTTCACGGGGTTTTTTTTGTTTGGGTTAGTGTGGGTCCCGAAGGCTGCTGGAGGCTGTTTCTTCACGGGGTTTTTTTTGTTTGGGTTAGTGTGGGTCCCGAAGGCTGCTGGAGGCTGTTTCTTCACGGGGTTTTTTTTGTTTGGGTTAGTGTGGGTCCCGAAGGCTGCTGGAGGCTGTTTCTTCACGGGGTTTTTTTTTTTTTTGGGTTAGTGTGGGTCCCGAAGGCTGCTGGAGGCTGTTTCTTCACGGGGGGTTTTTTTTTTTTGGGTTAGTGTGGGTCCCGAAGGCTGCTGGAGGCTGTTTCTTCACGGGTTTTTTTTTTTTTGGGTTAGTGTGGGTCCCGAAGGCTGCTGGAGGCTGTTTCTTCATGGGGGTTTTTTTTTTTGGGTTAGTGTGGGTCCCGAAGGCTGCTGGAGGCTGTTTCTTCACGGGGTTTTTTTTGTTTGGGTTAGTGTGGGTCCCGAAGGCTGCTGGAGGCTGTTTCTTCACGGGGTTTTTTTTTTGTTTGGGTTAGTGTGGGTCCCGAAGGCTGCTGGAGGCTGTTTCTTCACGGGGTTTTTTTTGTTTGGGTTAGTGTGGGTCCCGAAGGCTGCTGGAGGCTGTTTCTTCACGGGGGTTTTTTTTTTTTGGGTTAGTGTGGGTCCCGAAGGCTGCTGGAGGCTGTCTGTTCACTTTTTTTGTTTGTTGGTGCGGGTTCGGATGGCAGTTCGGAGCGGCAGGTTCTGCAGGATAGCACTGTCACAGTCTGTCAGGGCAGTGGTATTCTCCTCAGCTGGCCGGCAGTCTCGTGCTGTGCGAGCCGTAGGTCCGCCCCTTCTTTTGTTTGAGTTGTTTGATAGGTGCATGGCGCGTGATTGCATTCCGTTGCATGGCAACGGCGACTGACGCCTTCGCCTCAGACGCTCCTCCCTTGTTGTATTCCTATTGGTGTGACGCTCATCCGTGTGTGTTAAAGCTGTGACGCTCGTTCAGATCATGGCGGCGCACAGATGTAGTGTGCTTAAAAGTGGTTACAGAGCTTCGAACATACGAACTTTTGAAGCCTCAGAGTGTGGTTCAGAATGTTCATGGTGCTTTTTATGTCCAGTTGGGGCGTGGCGTAGGTCGCAGATGGGGCGTGGCTGAGGGCGGTGGTGAGTAGTCCGAATAGCCAGGAGGACTACAGCAGTTCAGGACTTCACTGCCACAGTTGGAGGGAGTTTCAGAACGTTCAAGGTGGGATTTATTTATATAGATTTATTCTTGTTGTACTCTGCCTTGAGTAAATTCCTTCATAAAGGTGGTAAATAAATCCTAACAAACAAATGTGTGTATATATATATATATATATGAGGTTTGCTGTTGTCTTCCCTGCTAGACACAGTTTTACAACTGTAGCCTTCTTTGTATTAGTTGATTCGATATATTTTTGCCTGTATTTATTTGTCCTTTTATAGACACTAGTCCACAAAGACTAGCCCTAGCAAGTAACAAGATAAGGCACTGATACAATAATACACAGAACAGCAACAGACAAACAAATAACGAACCATAAAATAAAATCAGGGTCAAAACCATAAATTTGCATCGCTAGGCAAAAGAATTCCAAATTTGAAAGTTTGCATGTTTTTAGGCATTCAGATTACTGTGGTTTTTGCCAACTGTTAAGAGTGAGGGAATGAATGAAGAGGAAACCAAAGCTAATCCAGATAACCAGGTCTTTATTGCTTCTAAAATGATGTAAGCCAATTATCGAAAGGCTCGACATGGCCATGTTTTAGCAGACATGCCTTTGTCAGAAGCCTTATCCTATTAACCATAGAAACAAATGATTAACAGTGAAGACTGGTACAAATAATAGTACACATTAGACTAAGATATGACGAGCAGTAACACCCAGCATCAGTCTCGCAGTGTTTCACATCCTGAAACCCTATGTCCAAAGGATTGTATTGTGAAATTACTGGCGTAGCCCATTTTTTGAATTTGTCTCCGTCTTACCAATATCTTTTGCAGATGCAGTCTCCCAAAATGCACACAGTACTCAAGATGTTGACAGGTCAGACCTTGCATACATAAAATTCTGTCTTTTTATGCACTTAGTTATACTCAGGGCTTAAGTGAGACAAAAAGGAAATGGAACTATGGAGCCAGGTGAAAGGTAGGCAGGCCAAGTGCAGGAATGACAGAAGAGGAGCTATATTAGGCAGTAGACGGATCCTTTTACAAAGGCGTGCAAGTGTTTTTAGCATGCGCTAAACATTAGAGTCGCAAGAAAGAGCACCAAGGGCCTCCAGGAATGAGATAGCAAGAAGATCTTTATTATGAGACCTGACATGGGCTGTATTTTGGCATCTGTTAAAATAAAAGCTATGTGAACATACAGAAACAAATCACCAAAAACCATTACATATATAGAGATTGAATGCGGAAACATGCATTTTTTGCTAAATTTTAACATTTTTATTAAGTTGAGGTTAGCGTGCGCTTACCACAGCTTAAAAAAGCAGGACATGCTGAGGTGTTCTGCAGTAAAATCCCAATGTGCATGCGCAAACCACACGCAGAAAAATTTCTGAATTTTTCTCAATGGTGGCATGTCTGAGAACGAAGAATGGATGTGACAATATGAATCAGTTAGCTCAGCCACATCACTACACGCTGATTAGTGTGGGATTACAGCCTACAAAATGGGTAACGATACGGGCTCATGCACTAATTTTTATCAATAGCCACATACTAACACGACATTAGGCTTCCTGACTGAAAGATCCTATCAAGTGAAGACAATTTCCTCTCTCTCTCTTCCTTGGAAAGCAGAAAGTGGGACTCGTCGCTCTCACCACTGTTATTCAATCTGATGATGCCCCCCCCTTACCCAAACACTATCCAATCAAGGCTTCAACCCCTCGTATATGCTGATGATGTGTCAGTTTACATCCCCTTCAAAAAGAATTTGAATGAAATCACAATCAGGATCATGGACGGGGTAAACATAATGGAATCTTGGGCATCATTGCTCAAGCTTAAGCTGAACAAGGAAAAAACACACTGCCTGATACTGACATCATTACGCAACACCAAACACTTCCCAAACATCAACGCTATGGGCATATCACTCTCAATATCTGACAACTTAAAAATCCTAGGAGTCACTATTGACCACTATCTATCCTTCAATATACAAATCTCAAACACTACGAAGAAAATGTTCCAAACCATGTGGAATTTATTTCCCACATTAGTCCAATCCTTGGCCCTCGTTCATGCAGACTACTGCAACGGAATTTATGCCGGCACAAAATACAGCTGCTAGACTAATATTCGGAACAAATCGATTTGAAAACACAAGACCACTGCTCCAAAAACTACACTGGCTACCCATCAAAGCACGTATATCATTCAAGATCTGCTCCATCGCCTATAAAAAAATTTTCGGCCTTGTACCAGAATACATGACAAACCTAATCAAACTACCTATATGCAACGCAATAGTAGGTACAAGAACCTACCTCACCCTACATTTCCCAAGATGTCAAGGCCTAAAATACAAATCTTCATACTCAACCAGCTTCATATACATTTGTCCCCAAGATATGGAACACAATACCAAAAGTCCTAACATGCACGACCGACTACCTAACTTTTCCGAAAACATTGAAAGCTCACTTCTGCTCTATTAGATGATCCCGCACAGCAAAACTGAGCATGAAACTTGAATCACGAACAGAAACTGAACAAAACACACGTTGACTTTTAATGACAATGTAAAATGCTTTCATTATTGTAAACTGTACATTGAACCAACACTTAGACTGGAAAATGTGGGGTACAAATGCAGTAAATAAATATATTGGGAAAATGGAAAATTGGCCATTTTCCGGCTGCAGTAAAAATGGCCTTAGCACATGGGAAAGACCCACGTAAGGGCCACGTAAGGACACTTTTTACCATAGCCTAGTAAAAGGAACCCTTAAGCCTGCAGATCCTTTTCTAAAATACTATCAGAACTGACCCGAACGTCTCAATTCCAATATCTACATACATTCTATGCAAAATTTGGTTCCACGTTAAATGCTTCCACTGTCTGAGCGGTTTGCAAAGCATGCTTCTCATGCATTTCCAATTCTAGTTATTTTATTAGCATGTTGTAAGACATTTTTCTGATAAACTAATTTTCTGTCTAGACTTTATTGTGCTCCTTTTCTGGAGATTTGGAGGTTTTATCTACCTGCTCTATTTCACACGGTTTAAACAAAACTAGAACACCACAAGATGCTTTAGAGCAAATAGAAAAAGCACATAGCCAACAGTGAACCACCATAAAAAGCACTCATTAAAATCATCAATTTCCACCTGGCACTCAGTAGCTACTCTCAGTACTGCTGGTTTGCAGTTAACGTTTCTGTTAAACTTGTGCTTGTACAGAATGACATTTTAAACACATATTAGTGTGAATAAAATGCTGCCCTATATTCCCGCCAATAAGTATTCTTTTCAAAACATTTCTGTAGCATTTCTGCTTTCACTCAGGTCTAGCTTATAGGTTGGTACTATGATAACATTGGTATGGGTCATAGTCTGCCATTTTTAACCCTGTCCTTAATCTCTAGATTGCTTCAGGTAGGCTTTGAGTGGGGGGAGGGTCTATGGGATCTTGAGGTGGGTCTAGGGGAAACCAACAGGTAGTAGGATGGAGTCAGGGCTTGAACCCTTTGCGTCTGATGTGTTTTTGGTGGGGTGGGAGTCCTGGAAGGCTGAGGGTATGTTTGGGGGTTTGTTGCTGGCGGAAGGGGGGGGACCACTGGAATATACATCTTTTTGTTCCATGCTGACCCTTTTACAAAGGTGCCTGGGAGCGTTGAGCTGTTTGTTAATAGCCTGATGATCTCAGGCAAGAAAAATAATACCAGCTGTGAGCAAAATGTAGACACTGAGGAGAAGATTCTATATATGGGGGTAATGAGAAGTTCATAATCCTGCTTAGAAGGTGATGATCTTCTTTTTACATAGGTACAGTAATCAGATGATATCACATAAAGGGGCCCTTTAACTAAGATGCATAGGCACCTACATGAACCCAATGTGCGTCAATTATGAGCTACCGCCCAACTACCGTGTGGCCCGTGCAGTAAGGTCTCAGACCCAAAATGGACGCGCAGCAATTTTCATTTTGCCGCACGTCCATTTTTGGCAAAAATTTTAAAAAGTCATTTTTTTTACAGGTGCGTTAAAAAATGATTCTGCGCGCGCCCAAAGCACATGTCTACACTACTGCAGGCCATTTTTCAGCGAGCCTTTGTAAAAGGGCGCCAAATAGCCTTAAAGAACAAATATAAAACTTTAAATACAATTCTACAAGCTTCCATTGGTAACCACTGTAGGACAAGAAGCAATGACATGATTCTATCCCATTTTTTCTTACATGTTACTATTTGGTTGCAATATTTTGAATTGATTGCAATTTTATTTCTCACTTTTTTGAGGAGGCAATCCTATGGATGCAAGCATGGCCTCAGTTGTAATGGTAAATTTAATTTGATGATTTCTAGATCATTTTATCAATTTGAGATTCCCATGTAAGTTGAGAGGAGGCTCGTTTTCGAAAGAAAAGGGCGTCCAAAAAGCGACACAAAAGGTACATGGGCGTCCCCGTGAAAGAAGGTCGCCCAAATCCAATAATCGAAACACGGCCGTAAGGGCGTCCTCAGCACAAGGACACCCATCTATGGTCGTCCCCACAGGGGGCGTGTTAGGGGCGTGTTATGGGCGGCGTTACGAGATGGGCACCCCCAGCGTATAACGGCTAGCAAAATGGTTTCGCATGGGTCGGAACATGGGCGACCAGGGTAAGGGGGAAGAATTCTTTTGACTCATTAGCGATTTTGTGCAGTTGGAGAGTGGCGACAGCGTTGTTGGGAGAGAAAGCTGAGAGTTTGTTGAGTACCTGTTACCCTTTGTCTGTGTGTCGTAGTCGGAACGTTTTCACCCTCACCTGCCTCATTTTTGTTTTACCTTTTCAGCTTTCCCTACCCCTTCTAGCCCCCAAACACAGACACCACTACTCCTTCCTCTATCTCCATCCCCTCTCCCTATCCCTCTCCATCCACTGTCCCCAAGTTCATAATTCATTCCCTTACCTGTTTGTAGTCTCTGTTTGTCTCTTTGTCCTGTGTACTGCTGCAGCCTGTTTGTGAAGACTGTTGTTTGCTGCTTGGAGAGTGAATGGCTAGAGGGTATGGCAGGAGAGTTTGTAGTGGGTCAGAGAGTGCTTGCAGTGTGGCTCTGCTGTGTGTGACCGCATTGTTTGTCGGTGGTGGGAGAGTGAGTGTCAGCTTCTGTTTGTTGCTGCTGTGTTTCACCAAGTTGGTAGGGAGAGGTGAGCACTGGTGTCACTGCATTGCACCTGTAGTGTGGGGAAACGGAGGCACTAAATGCACAGGTGGCTTACATGTTGGAGGAAGAGAGGAGGCACCGCAGGAGGTACTCACGCCCCAGAGTTTTCGGGCCCCATAGCAGTTTCCTAGACTTCACTGACCTGCAGTATCTCACTAGGTACTGCTTTGATAGGGCTGCCATTCAGCACCTTTGTGGCCAGCTCAAACTCATCCTGCAGCCTAGGACCCATAGGAACAACCCCTTCTCTGTGCACCTAAAGATCACTGCTTCTCTATCTTTTCTGGCCACTTGGAGTTTCCCTCATGGGAGAGTAGCTGCAACCTCAGGCCTTGATCTTGGACAGAGGTGTTATGACTTACTATTTGCCTATTAGCCACATGGAAACTGAACATGAAATTTGCAGGTGCCCTGTTTATAATACTTATGTTGAGCCCTGAGGTGCCATCACACGCTCCTGATGAGCCAAGGGTTCTCCCTCCGTATCTGACGGTACCTCCTTCGCAGGGACTCAAGGTCCCTGTGTATGCCAAAACGTCTGCAAGATACAATTTTTCCCCTTTCTTCCCTTTCTTAATTTTCCCCTTTATCCCTAGTCTTTCCTTTTAAGTTATCATTTCTTTTTATACAACTTCCATTTTTGTATACCTGTTGTATACTTCGAATTTTTGAACTATCTTTCGAAAATTGCTGAAAACATTCCTCTTCAACTAGGCCTACAATGAGCACCCACAACCTCATTAACTCACCTCACCAACCCTCTCAACTATGAAAGCTTACCTTATACAGCTATCCAATTCACTCCCTCCTTTCTTCCCTCTTCCCTTCTTGATCGCTACACACTACTAACTGTATCTGATATCCTGATATGACAATGTCAACAAATCTATGTAAGCCACATTGAGCCTGCAAATAGGTGGGGGAATGTGGGATACAAATGCGATAAATAATAATAATAACTTTGACAGTAATCTAGTTATATGTTTGTTATCATATGGTTCTTCTCACGGAATGGAAGTTTACTATATTCTGTACTGTATTTGGATGGATGTTATATTTAAAATTAATAAAAAATAATGAAACTGAAAAAAAGGGGTTAGATGGTTTCCTAAAGGACAAATCCATAGACCGCTACTAAATGGACTTAGGAAAAATCCACAATTTTCGGGAATAACTTGTATAAAATGTTTGTACGTTTGGGTAGCTTGCCAGGTGCCCTTGGCCTGGATTGGCCGCTGTCAGGGACAGGATGCTGGGCTCGATGGACATTTGATATTTTCCCAATATGGCATTACTTATGTACTTATCTATTTTTGTTTACACTTTTCTCAAACCTTCATTTAGTTTTCATCAGATTTAGTGCAAGCTGTTTACTACACCAGTCTGAGTACGTAATATTCCATCTGGGTGTCCTTGTGTGAATTGTTTTGCTTCTAATATTGCAGCCAAATGGTAATATGTAAGAAAAAATGGGATACAATCATGTCATTGCTTCTTGTCCTACAGTGGTTACCTATGAGGAAAGGCTAAAGCGGCTAAGGCTCTTCAGCTTGGAGAAAAGACGGCTGAGGGGAGATAAGATAGAGGTCTATAAAATAATGAGTGGAGTGGATCAGGTAGACGTGAAGCGTCTGTTTACTCTTTCCAAAAATACTAGGACTAGGGAGCAATGAAGCTACAAAGTAGTAAATTTAAAATGAATCAGAGAAAATGTTTCTTCACTCAACGTGCAATTAAACTCTGGAATTCGTTGCCAGAGAATGTAGTAAAGGCGGTTAGCTTAGCGGAGTTTAAGAAAGGTTTGGATGGCTTCCTAAAGGAAAAGTCCCTAGACCATTATTAAAATGGACTTGGGGGAAAATCCACTGCTTATTTCTGGGATAAGCAGCATAAAATGTTTTGTACTTTTTTGGGATCTTGACAGGTATTTGTGACCTGGATTGTCCACTGTTGGAAACAGGATGCTGGGCTTGATGGGCCTTTGATCTATCCCAGTATGGCCAGGGCTTTTTTTGAGGGGGTACTGAGTACCGGCACCTTTTCCACTGTCTGCTAAAATTGACCCATGGATCCCATGTTTTAATGAAAGAGCTCAGGCTCTACACTACACACCAATTCTGCCTTGCCATCGATTCTGTGACTGATTGCAGGAGGCCTGGCTATTGTGGGGTGGGTCCCTCAGTAAGTACCCCATCCCTGAAGGGTGGCCTGGCATTTGAGTATGGCAATACTTATGTACTAAAGAATTCATGTTCAAAGTAAACATACTTTTAGCTGCACTGATAAGGAATCTTCCTTTGAGTGTTTTTAGGTCAGGGGAGTAAAATATCATATGTACTTCACATTTTGAAAAGTATACTGCTAATGTCTACATCTTACACCAGAATAAACAACGCGGGCAGTCGGCACATACTCATATATACTTCTTGTTAACTAATCATATATACTGGAGTCCATTTCAGATATCATTTGGAGTTTATTTGGCCGCAGCCAGGTGCATTAACATTTACCATCTTAATCCAACACATAACACATATCATTTCTAATACTTCACATTATAACTAGTAACATATGGGTACACAGCTTCCTTTGTCCGACAGGTCGTGCCGTTAGTGCAGCCTGTTCTCCCGCTGTAGTGCCTCTTGCGGCACCAATTGTCTCTCAGGTGTATCCCGTTAGAGGACACACCCACAATCCTTTTCTTCGGCGCATCCCGTTGAAGGAAGCACCCCGGCCTCTCTCTCTTGATCTGATGATGTGGGCCTCCTGGCCGTCCGAGCCAGAAGACAAGCTGTGACTCAGCTACCATGCGGCATATGCCTCTTGTTTACATTTCAACTTTACACTCAGCTGTTTCACTTAACAGTATCACATTTTTTATCGTTTTGTCTGTCCGTCGGCTGTGTACCCGTCGCTGTGCCCGTATCACTGCTGTAACTTTACGCTTGCCTAGCTGCGACAGCGCCCCCCCCCCCCCCCATGCTGGGTGGGTGGGTTGGGTCAGCGTTGCTTCCTGCACTGGCTGGATGAAAGGGGGCTGCCTGTTCCCTCCCCGTGCCTTTTATATCCTTCACGCCCTTCCTCTTCATCCCTGTCCCTCTCCTTTTTAACCCTTTCCTTCCTTTTACCTGCCCTCTTCCCTAACTCTATCTCTGTCTATCCCTTCCTTCTTCTGCCCCTCCCTCCCTTCCCTCCTCTGCTCCCCTGGCCTTCCGCCCGTTTGTGTACGGCATTCCCTTAAAGGGGTCTGCCTTCTTCTCAACAGGTGCAAGGTGGTTTGTGGCTGCTAATTCTTAAAGTTCTACAATGTACGTACGTTGTTTCTTTTTAGAAACTGACGGTGATGTACATGGGATCAACTTGCCTGTGTAGACGGCAAGTAATACAGGCAATCCTTCAAAATTGCCTCTTCAAGTGTGCAGTAAAACAAGTTATTTATTTATTGCATTTGTATCCCACATTTCCCCACCTATTTGCGGGCTCAGTGTGGCTTACAATACATTAAGGGGCATAATCGAACGGAAACGTCTATCTCCATGGGCGTTTATCTCCGAGAACGGGTCCGTGAAGGGGCGGACCGAAGCGTATTTTCGAAAAACATGGATGTTTATCTTTTTTTGAGCTGGGCGTTTTTGTTTTTCAGTGATAATGGAAACCAAAAGCGCCCAGCTCAAAAACGAATAACTCCAAGTCATTTATTCGTGGAAGGGGCCAGGATTCGTAGTGCACTGGTCCCCCTCACATGCCAGGACACCTAGGGGGCACTTTTACAAAAAAAAAAACAAGGTAAAACAGCTCCCAGGTGCATAGCACCCTTCCCTTGGGTGTTGAGCCAGCCAAATCCCCCTCAAAACCCACTGCCCACAAGTCTACACCATTACTATAGCCCTAAGGGGTGAAGGGGGGCACCTACATGTGGGTACAGTGGGTTTGGGGGGCGGTTTGGAGGGCTCCCATTTACCAGCACAAGTGTAACAGGTGGGGGGGGGATGGGCCTGGGTCCACCTGCCTGAAGTCCACTGCACCCCCTAATAACTGCTCCAGTGACCTGCATACTGCTGCCAGGGAGGTGGGTATGACATTTGAGGGTGAAAATAAAAAGTTGTGAAACGGCACATTTTGTGGTGGGAGGGGGTTTGTGACCACTGGGGGAGCCAGGGGAGGTCATCCCCGATTCCCTCCAGTGGTCATCTGGTCATTTAGGGCACTTTTTGGGGCCTTATTCGTGGAAAAACAGGGTCCAGGAAAAGTGCCCTAAATTCTAGCTAAAAACGCATATTTTTTTCCATTATCAGCGAAAGGCGCCCATCTCTGATCGCCCGATAACCACGCCCCAGTTCCGCCTTCACCACGCCTTCGACACGCCCCCATCAACTTTGTCCGCATCCGCGATGGAGTGCAGTTGAAAACGTCCAAATTCGGCTTTCAATTATACCGCTTTATTCGTTTTTGTGAGATAAATGTCTATCTCCCGATTTGGGTCACAATATAGGCGTTTTTCTATTTCGATTATAAGCAGGATTGTGAGTTATCCAGACTGATCTTAAGAAGTCTGTAATTTCTGTCTTTTCTTTTCTGCAGGTGTCACTGCAGTACAGCAGATACAAAAATCATCTACTTTGCAGTGTGAAGATCAAGATCACTGCGTGAGAAAAATACAGGAAAGCTAGAGTGACTCAATTTTGTTGGCATATCAACCGTGAGGTTTTCCAGCAGTAAGTACCCCCTATTTATTTTATATATTATCTGTCCTTTGCAAAAAATGCAAGATGTATATTTTTCATCGTGGCTATAAATAGCATGTCTAAAGATGCCTACATTACAAGGGCATCAGTTTTGAGAATTCATTATAAGTAATGTTCATGTAATTAACAACAAAGGAATTAATAATAAGTTTTTACTTATAATGTGTTAGGGATCAGCGTTTTACTAACCTTCTGATAATTGATTTCTGAGATGCAGGCATAATATAGGCTAGTCTTGTCTTGAAAAAACCTGCTGATTAAGTTATTCTAGGTTATGAACTGTAAAAAAAAAAAAAAAAGAGAGAGAGATAGATATTCAGATTTGGAAATTAACCACAAAAATTTTGATCTAAAAACTACTCTGTTGCTGACCAGATACAACATTTAACCAGATGTTTCAGTTTAGGCATTCTGAGGCCTAAAATTTTACTTTAGGTGGATAACACAGACTAACAGCCCTATCTAGCTATATAGTAACATAGTAGATGACTGCAGAAAAAGACCTGCACGGTCCATCCAGTCTGCCCAACAAAATAACTCATATGTGCTAATTTTGTGTATACCCTACTTTGATTTGTACCTGTGTTCTTCAGGGCACAGACCGTATAAGTCTGCCCAGCACTATCCCCGCCTCCCAACCACCAGCCCCGCCTCCCAACCACCTGCTCTGGCACAGACCGTATAAGTCTGCCCAGCACTATCCCTGCCTCCCACCACTGGATCCCTGCCTCCCACCACTGGTATGTTACCTTATAACTAGTCACACCTGAGGGATGCCTTATTTTAATTAAATACTAGCCGTTAAGCCCGTAACAATGGGCTAGTGTTTTGTTTTCCTATGGCTTCCCCCGTCCACCAACCCTGCTGTCTCCCCTGCCCTCCCCCATATCCAGCAACCCTCCTCTCCCCCCTCCCATCTGCTCCATCCACCTGTGACCATCGTCTGTATCCCTCAGTTCCGCCCCCTCCTTCCCTCCCTGCTCCCTCCTCCTCCGATTTCCACGCCCATGTCCAAGCCCTCCTCCCTATTGGGCTGTACTGCTGGTGGAGGCGGGGCTTGGACTTCTACACGCTCAGCGTTCCGACTCTACTGGGCATTTGCAGGTGAATCGGTCACTTGCCGTTTATATGTTTGATTGCTTCTCCAAAAAAAAAAAAAGCTACCTGCCCCATGCCCCATTTTGCCCTTTCTCCCAATATGCTTTAAAAAGAAAAAGAACCCCACTGCCCCATCCCCCTTAGGTCTCAGGGTCTGGATTATGGATTTGATATACCACCTTCCTGTGGTTCAACTAATGTGAATTGCATTTATTATATGTAGATACTTTCTCTGTCCCTAGTGGACTCACAATCTTAAGTTTTGTACTTGAGGCAATGGAGGGTTAAGTGATTTGGCCAGAGTCACAAAAAAGTGTACAATGCGTAGAAGTGAATTGATTTTTGACTCTTTCAAAAAGTACAAAGACTAGGGGACACTCAATAAAGATATATGAAAATATATTTAAAGCACATAGGGGAAAATATTTTTTTCTCTCAATGAATAATTAAGCTCTGGAACTTGTTGCTGGAGGATGTGGTAACAGTGGTTAGTGTATCTTGGTTCAAAAAAGGTTTGGACAAGTTCCTGGAGGAAAGGTCCATAGTCTGCTATTGAGATAGACATGGGGAAGTCACTGCTTGCCCTGGGATTGGTAACATGGAATGTTGCTACTATTTGTGATTTTGCCAGGTACTTGTGACCTGGAATGGCCACTGTTGGAAGCAGGATACTGGGCTAGATGGACCATTGGTCTGACCCAGTATGCCTATTCATATGTTCCAGAAAGATTTGGACAAGTTCTTGGAGGAAAAGTCCATAGTCTGCTATTGAGACTGACATAGGGGAAGCCACTGTTGTTCCTAGGTTTGGCAGCATGGAATGTTGCTACTATTTGGGATTCTGCTAGGCACTTGTGACCTGGATTGGCCACTGGTCCAAGTCCAAATGTCACTAGAAGTGTAGACTGCACACTTTCCTCTTCTAATGATGGCTCCAACAATTTAAACTGTCTTCTGATAGGTCTTCCCGTTTGATATCCGACATCTCTTATCTGGTAAGAAGTATACTCGTAATGTTGGTGGTAGTGCTTCTTTTGCAACCTCCATATAAATTTTTTTTGAACATCTCTATTGGCACAATATTTTGTGATTTCGGAAAGTTGACAAATCACAAGTTTAATCTTCTAGATAGGTTTTCAAACTTTTCCATTTTATTGGCCTGCCTAACAATCTTTACTTGCATATCCACTAAATTATGTTGAAAGCTGTCCAGTACTACTACTACTACTTATCACTTCTATAGCGCTACAAGGCATGCGCAGCGCTGTACACCATACATGAAAAGACAGTCCCTGCTCAAAGAGCTCACAATCTAAAAAGACAGGTAAACAGAACAACTAAGAATTAAACAGAATTAAAGGGAGGCCCTTGACCAGAAAGCCCCTATGATGTGGCATCCCCAGATCAATAACACTTACCTGGTCTAAGGAGGTGTCCAGTGGTATCTTGCTTCTCCCACCATCTTGAAAAATGTTGCCACCAAAACTCCAATGGTGCATCAGGATGTACCACTAGGGGTCAGTAAGAGGTACATTCTGACCTTCACTCCAGATATCATGCACTGAGATACATTCTCAAAGATGAGGATTTGCCCACCAAGAAAAAAAAGCAGACCTATGGATATTTCTAATTCTTCACCTCTTCAATGCTAGAAAAACCCAGTTAAGCAGATGGATTTTGAATGTCCGGGTTTATCAGAGTTAAAAATCAGTGAAGCTTCTAAGAGCAGTTAGTAGCTTCTCTGATTTTCCATACTCATGATTTTCTAGTGATGCTGGGATCCAGCAGCGAAACCAATAGCTTCCTCAACAAAATTTTTAGTGACTCAGTAGCTATGAAGAAATGTGCTGGAGTTTGGTGCTAGCAAACTTGCAGCATGCACACATATTTGTAAGTATCCTTATTTCAGATTTAATTATGACTGCCCTGGTAGTGTGTCGCCAGTATAATCTTAATTTATAATCTTATAAACTTTTTTTTTTTACATAGGGACAGAATGGGAAGATGTCCTTATTGAATATGGCCCCATGCTGCTTGTTGTTTCTATTCCTTAATTGTCCTCGCTATTTTGTTTATTTTCTCTAGCACATTTTACTGATGACTCAGTTTCTATAAAACATAGAAACACTGCCTAACGTTTTGAGGGGCCATTTTACTAAGCCACTATGGGCTTACCATGTGGCAATCCGGAACTACTGTCGGCCCAAGGCGGGCACCAGTGGTAGTTTCACCCCCAGCGTACGCCATTTCTAGTGCTAGGGAAAATAGCTCCCTATTTTGTACTGCAGTAGTTACTTGGTGGTAATTGGGCAGCGCTGCAAGCTGCCTGGTTACCGCTGGGTTAGCACCAGGGGCGTAGCTAGACTTTGGCGGGAGGGGGGTCCAGAGCCCGAGATGAGGGGGCACATTTTAGCCCCCCCCCCCGGTGCCGCCGACCCCCCCCCCCCCCCCCCGCCAATGCCGACCGCCACCACCACCAACAACTTTGACCCCCCCGCCACCAACCCTCCCCCGCTGCCGCCATTGCCTACCTTTGCTGGTGGGGGACCCCAACCCCCGCCTGCCAAGGTCCTCTTCTTTTTTTGTTCTGTTTCTGAGTCTGACGAAGGAAAAAGAGGACCTTGGCTGGCAGGGGTTGGGGTTCCCCGCCAGCAAAGGTAGGCGATGGGGGCTTGGCGGCAGGAGGGGGGGGTTGAGAGGGTCATCGGAAGGGGGTCCAGGGCCAAATCTATGGGGGCTCAGGCCCCCGTTGCCCCACGTAGCTACGCCACTGGTTAGCACAGGAGTCCTTACCGCCACCTCAGTGGGTGGCGGTAAGTTCTCCCCGCCGCATGGAAAATTTTCCAATGCACACTCTTATTGAATAACAGACTCTGGAACAGAAGTTCTATGCATATGGTCCCCCCCCCCCCCCCCCCCCATATTCAGCCGGCATCAGGCTGCATAGTGATTGCCCAATGTCGGCGCTCAGACCAGATATTCAATGCCGGTCCATATCTGGCAACCAGCGTTGAATATCCTGTTTCAGTTTTGACCGCGGCAGCTTAACCAGTTAAGATGATATTCAGTGCTAACCGGTTAAGTCCTTAGTGGTTAAAGATAGGCCTGCTATTATACGGCATATTTTAACCACTAAACATAGCTGGTTTGGTGCTGAATATCTGTGCCTAACTGGCTAACCGTGAATATTTAGCAGAGATACCCAGTTATCTCCTACTGAATATCCATGGTTAGGTGCTAAAATACTATTTAACCAGCATTCCTGGCCGGTTAAATAGTTTTGAATATTGGCCAGGGTATGGTCACAATAAAAGATATACAAATGAAACATAGGGTATCTAATGGAGGGAGAGAGAGAGAGAGAGATTCCAGTTTGACATCAAACATTGGTTTAAATTTTCATTGATGAAGTTAAATCTTTCGTACCAAAAAAGTAAAGATACACTGGAATAAGTGTGATGGAAAATATCTTAAGAAGTTAATATTTATAGCAATATAGATAGTACTTCTTCTACTTTTGTATTTGTCCTCGGACAAAAAAAAAATGATAGAAAAAATTTTCTCAGTTCCCTTTGTGTGGTATGCACTTTGTATTATATTGATTGAATGAAAGAATTCCAGCTACTTTTTTTTTTGAACTATGACAAAATTATCAAAGAGTTGCTTTTTATTCTTTTTTTTCTATTAACAAGACTTCATCCTTTATTGACTCACTTTTCAGAGTTTTAGAAAGCCAACAATGCCCCCAACCTTGTGATTCATTAGATGTATCCACATAGCATGATTTACTACACATGCAGCTTGACCTGAGTTGAATTGATCAAAGATTGTTGAATAGACTCCAAAAAATAGTCTGAGTCGGTTTCTAGATATTCAATATAGTAGAAAGGGAAGAGCCTATTCTTCTGCTATAAAATTGAAATGTTAGTTACTTTTTTCTATCCATTGGATTTCCCATGTTCTAAAGTTGTTTAAAAATATATCTTGTGATCAAACAAGAATATCTGTTGTCTGTGAATGATAAATTCAAGACTGTGTTGTTTCTACCTCTTCCCTGACTTTGAAACTTTGGGATATGTGGAAGGGTATTTTAGAAAGGATGTCCAACTCAGAATATCGATGTACCAGAAATAGTTTTCAAGAGTGATGATACGGAGGAACTGAAAGAAATCTTGGTGAACCTGGAAGTCATACTGAGTCAAATTGACAAATTAAAGAGAAGTAAATCACCTGGACTGGATGGCATGCATCCAAGGGTACTGAAAGAACTCAAACATGAAATTGCTGATCTGTTAGTAATCTGTAACCTGTTATTAAAATCATCCATAGAACCTGAAAATTGGAGAGTGGCCAGTGTAACAACGATTTTTCCAGAGTGATCCAGAAAATTACAGACCTGTAAGCCTGACGTCAGTGTCGGGTAAATAGGTGGAATCTATTATAAAGAATAAAAATGTTTTCATTATTTTTTTCATTGTTTTTCAGATCCAGAAGCAGGTTCTGTGGAACTGAAATGCCATGCCTTTTTTGTAATGGGCGTCAGGAGCTTTGCTTACCTTCAGCGCTGTGCCAGCTTTGTGTCAGTTAAGTACTGGGTTTGCTGATGTTGACTTTTAAAATTGCGTTAAAGACTGTTAATAATTAAAAAAAATGTAAAAGACATTATACCATTGGAGGCAGATGATTAGTACGTATGAAGTGCTGTAGATCTGGAATAGCTTTGGGTATAGGAGATTTTATAGCTGATATAGGGGTCCTTTCACAAAGGTGTGCTGAGAAATGGATTGCGGTAGTGTAGGCGCGGGTTTTAGGTGCATGCCGATCCATTTTTTAGCACGCCTGTAAAAAGGGCCTCTTTTTTTTTTTGCTGAAAATGAATGTGCGACAAAATTAAAATTGCCATGCGTCCATTTTGGGTCTGAGGCCTTAGTGCCAGCCATAGACCTAGCAGTAAAGAATCTGGGTGGTAATGATTTACGTGCATCAAATGCCACTTGGCTCGCATCCGTTACGCACGGCCGAAAATAAAACAATATTTTTCAGATGCGCGTAGTGGACGTGCGCCAAAATTGAAATTACCGCAAGGGCCACGCGGTAACCGGGCGGAAACTCCAATTTGGCGCACATTTGGCATTCGTAGGCGCTTATGCGGCTTAGTAAAAGGGGGCCCTCAATTGCTATGTGATGCCTCCAAGCTAGATTTACTTCAGCAAGTTTTCCCTGTTGATATTTAGGATTTTTGAGTAGTCTTATTGTTACGTCTGTGCTTTCCTCACCCTCTGGTGGCCAGAACAGGTGGCTGCTATGGACCATCACCCATTCCAGATTTTAGCTGAGTCCGGTCCGGATCTTCCAGGCTGCCAGGTTTGCTTGCTTGGATTGAGCGTGCACAGCTACCATAGCTTCCTGGTGATTGCTGCAGCTGAGTCTTACCTGTCTGGGCTTATTAGCCATTTTGAAACTTTCTGGCTTTGCCTTTGCATTGCGTCTAAGGCCCTGGTATGTTGGTGCTTGTTGCACTTCTGCTAGTCCAGTGATTTGTCTGAGATTCTTGCCTTGATTCTTGCCTGTTTCTAGTTAGTCTGTGTTTGGTTTAGTTTAGGTTTTACTTGTTTTCCTAGCCTTGTTTCTTGTTTGTATCTCAGTGTTTAGTTTCTGTTTGTGTGCTGGCTTTGTGGCTGCTTGCAGCTTTTAGTTCTGTGTCTTGTTAGTCAGTGTTTTGTTCCCTGTTTCAGTGGCTGTTTGCAGCTTCCAGTTTCTGTCCCCTAGCTTGTCCTGTCCCTGCCTTGTGTTGTATTGTCTAGCCCAGTTTCCTGCCTTGCTGCCCATGTTCCTTCCTTTCCCCTCTGATACTCAGTCCCTGTGCTGCCTTGCTGTTATCCAGCTCCTGCCCTGTCCTGCAAAGTCCTGTCGGCCACCTGAAGCTGGGAGCTCAACTCCTGGTGGAAAGTGGCCAGGTACAGGTGAAGCCTGTTGTCAGAGTTCTGCCTTGCCCCTGGTGTGGGGTGGTTTTGCCTGCCACTGCCGCTCCTCGGCAGTGGCCCAAGGGCTCACAACCCAGTTCCAGCTTTGAAAGCGTGACACTTATATGGTTTCCACTACTTTTGCTCGATTAGAACACTCTTTTTCATTGTTTCAATTTCACTATTTTGGTTTCTGCCAGGTACTTGTGACCTGGATTGACCACTGTTGGAAGCAGGATACTGTGCTAGATGGAATATTGGAGTGACCCAGTATGGCTATTCTTTTCCGGAGATGGGAAGGAGGTAGAACGAGAGGACATGAAAGGAGATTGAAGGGGGCCAGACTCAGGAAAAATGTCAGGAAGTATTTTTCCACGGAGAGAGTGGTGGATACTTGGAATGCCCTCCCGCGGGAGGTGGTGGAGATGAAAACGGTAAAGGAATTCAAACATGTGTGGGATAAACATAAAGGAATCCTGTTCAGCAGGAAGGGATCCTCAGAAGCTTAGCCGAGATTGGGTGGCAGTATAGCGCTGCGTGAGTCTGGTAGCGCCTTGGAAATGTTGAGTAGTAGTAGTAGTAGAGCCGGTGGGGGGAGGCGGGGCTAGTGCTGGGCAGACTTATACGGTCTGTGCCCTGACAATGGCAGATATAAATCAAGGTAAGGTATACACAAAACGTAAGCACATATGAGTTTATCTTGTTGGGCAGACTGGATGGACCGTGCAGGTCTTTTTCTGCCGTCATCTAATATGTTACTATGTTATGTTCTTAAGTTCTGCATGCCACATACGGACATCCATTTCTCATGTATTATAGAATAGGATATTCCCAGTTACAATCTGTTCTGGCTCTTTCTGCTGCTTGCTTTCTTAACATGCATTAGTCTAGAGCTCTTCATTGTCCCCTTAATATCTCCAGCAGTTACATTCTCCCTATTTCTAGAATATTCCTAAAGTGATCAACATTCACCCTTAATGCATGTTAATTAGCATACATTAACTCATTTAAATTATTTTGAAATGAGTTTTGCATTAATGTAGTAGCTTTAAAGTCAGTGCCTTAACTACAGATACTCAGGGAGTGGTTAGTTATTCACATCAAACAGCTCTATATCTGTTTTGGAAGTTTTTTTTAATGCAAGTCATTCTTTTGTGTGCTATTAGGTCATGAATGCATTTGTAAAGTTTTGGATCTGATTAGCTCAGCAGAGGTTTTGCATTAAAAAAAAATCGCATGAGTTAAATCATACGCATTGAAAGTGCCGTTAATGTTTATAAACTAGATTGTCAGGCCCATTTTAGATAGAACGTAGAAATCAGAATTGATAAATTCAGGCTTTATTTTAGAAAAGGATCTGATGACGTACAGCCTTTTGTGTAATACCGGCAGGAGCGCATGAATATCTGCCTGCCAGTGGCGTAGCCACAGGTGGGCCTGGGTAGACCGGGGCCCACCCATTTAATGCTCATGCCCACCCAACAGTAGCACACATTTAGCGGTAGCTGATGGGGATCTCAAGCTCGGCCAGCTGAAGACTTGCCCCCTGTTGGTGACAAAAACACTACTCTCCACGATACTGGCACCTGCACACGCTCAGTTTTCAGCGCATGCCTGCTGCATACTGCCAAGGTGGAAAGAAGCATTTTCCCGCCAGTTGAAATATATTTTTTTGGTGGTGGTTGGAAGGGGGAGAACACTTGGTGCCCACCCACTTCTTGCCTAGGCCCACCCAAAATTTGTTGTCCGGCTATGCCCCTGCTGCCTGCACATGCAAGGGGAATAGCAGCCATTTTACAAAGATACACTTGAAAAACTGAATGGAGGAACTCACACAGGCAAGCTGGTGTATATAACTTACATTTAAGGGGAAAGGGAGTGGGATTTGATATACTGCCTATACTGAATTTTGAAAAATGTTGAAGACTCAATTGATTATATAAGCATACATGTGACATAATGTTGAGGAAACGACATCACAGGAGGATATTAATTTGCGCTATGTATGTCTAATTTACTTTAAGGTATGCTTACTTGTACAGTTGTACCCCCCACCTAAGTGATAGGCAGGCTATAAATATAGCAAATAAATAAATAAAATGGCTTACATATTATGTATAGGTATTTATTTTGTACCTGGGGCAATGGAAGGTTAAGTGACTTATCCAGAGTCACAAGGAGCTGCTGGGGGAATCAAACCTGATTATGCTGATTCTTAGGCGACTCCTCCACTTCTGTATAATTTATTGGTGCAATTCTATAACTTGGCTCCAAGATGTATGCATCCAAGTGGGGCATGTTTAGCGCCAATTCCTTAACAGCTTCTGAATGTGGTTAAACCATTATAGAATACTAGCACAATGTCGCTGTGGTATGCCGAAAGTTTGCCAAGCCAGCATGTCATGTCAATGGCTTGTGTAACTTGGCATGCCTGTATGCATCATAGACCATTATTAAATGGACTTGGGAAAAATCCACTAGAATGTTTTGTACTTTTTTGGGATCTTGCCAGGTATTTGTGACCTGGATTGGCCACTGTTGGAAACAGGATGCTGGGCTTGATGGACCTTTGGTCTTTCCCAGTATGGCAATACTTATGTACTTATGCTGCTTTTTGAGATTCTGAATGGAATGTTGCTACTCTTTGGGGTTCTACATGGAATGTTGCTATTGTTTAGGTTTCTGCCAGGTACTTGTGACCTGGATTGGCCACTGTTGGAAACAGGATGCTGGGCTCAATGGACCTTTGGTCTTTCCCAGTTTGGCAATACTTATGTACTTATGTTATGTACTTATGAATGCAACTGATATGCCCATTCTCCATGACACACCCATTCTCCACCCACAGTGGCACACGTTGAGCACCCAAATTAGGGCGTGGAGGGCAGATGCACGTGCAAATTAATTAGTTAAGGAGTTGCTGACAATCAAATGGGGAATATGCATGTAGATCTTATTTCTGCCCAAGCCCCCTCCCACTGTAATTTACACATTTAGAAGGACATTTTCAAAAGGACATCCAAGTTAGAATGGTGACAACCAAGAACGTCTCAAATGGATGTCCATCTCGCATGCATTTTTGAACAGAAAATATGTCAAGATTTCCTGTTTGAAAATATGTGAGACAGACATCCATACACTGGAAACATCCAGCATGAACATCCAAACAAGGGACATTGACATCTGTCTGGCAGCATTCTTTGAAAATGGTCACACAGTCATCCACGCAGTGCAAAGGGGCAGACTTGCGATTACTGCAGTGGACTGTAAACCAATGGACCCAGATTCAAATCCCACTATAACTCTCTGTTTTTTTTTTTTTTGAGGGGGTCTTTTACAAAGCGGTGGTAAACCCAACACAGGCTCAATGTGGCCACCAGTGGTAGTTCTGGCTGGAGCCCCTGCCATTTCCAGTGCTCCGGAAAATTTTTTTTCTGGCGGTAATTGGGCATTGCTACGTGCTGCCCGGTTACCGCCAAGTTACCATGGGAGTTCTTACCGCCACTTCAATGGGTTGGCGGTAAGTGATCTCCACCGCATGGCCATGTGGTAACGGCTGTGTGGCCATTTTTTGGGGTATTGTACCTGCTGCGGTAAAAAGGGCTCTAGTGTGCTGGAAAAACAGCCCCCGCCACTACCGCAGGGCCCCTTTTCCCACAGCTTAGTAAATTGTGAACCCTGCAGGACGAGAAAAAATTCTTACTGTACCTGAATGTACACCACCTCAGCAGTCTTTGGGCTTGCAGGTGTCCCTCAGGGCTCTCCACTATCACCCGTACTGTTTAAAGTAATGATGTCACTACTCGGTAACAGACTAGTAATCGCAGGATTCAAAGCATTCATATATGCTGAGGATGTTACCATATACATAACTTCAAAAAGAACATTAAAAACATCTTACAAAGCTTGGCTTAAATTAAACCTGGGCCTCACAATCCAAACTAAAGCTAAATAAAGAAAAAAAATAAATTCATGGTCATTACCAGCCTACGGGGTCTGTTTACTAAGCCGCTAATGCCGGCAGAGCCCATTCGCTTTGAATGGGCTCTGTCGGCATTAGCGCCGGGACAGCCGCTAGCGCAGCTTAGTAAACAGGAGCGTATTTGACCAAAATGACTTCAACAGTTTCACAACTGATAACCCTTCATTCCCCATTGACAATAATCTGAAAATTCTAGGTATAATTATAGACAAGCATTTAACGTTTGATACTCAAGTTTCCTCAGTGATCACAAAAGCTTTCAGTTTGTTGGGCATGACTTATTGACCTTTATATGATGGTCCCACCATACTAAAAAAAAAATGAAAAATATTCATATGAATTATCATCATTAAGAGTCTATTTTTTTGAATAGTTCAAGTTTTTTTTTTTAATTTAAAGGCAACATAAATGCCTACATGTCTCTATTTTTCTAAAATAGGCAGTGGCGATCCTAGGTCGGCTGCCACCCGGGGCGGATCGCCGCTGCGCACCCCCCCGCCCGGGTGGAGGACGACACCCCCCTCCCCGGCACATCAAGCCCCCCTCCACGGCGCATCAAGCCCCCCCAGATGCATTCTTGGGTGCTGGAGGGTGCAGAGAGCAGCCGCGTGCCTGTCGGCTCCACTGACTCCCTGCTCCCTCTGCCCCGGTACAGGAAGTAACCTGTTCCGGGGCAGAGGGAGCAGGGAACCAGCGGAGCTGACAGGCACACGGCTGCTCTCTGCACCCTCCAGCCGTGCACCCGGGGTGGACCACCCCCACCACCCCGCCCTTGCTACGTCGCTGAAAATAGGCACTCAGAACCAACTCAAATAACATGTAAGTGCTCACCTACAAATTTACACCTCCTCTTTTCTCTGTTTATACTGGTTCTCTGTTCAGTTTAGAGTGTAGTTTAAAATTTTTACTTTAACCTTTAAGTCTCTCCATGATATTATCTAGCTAATCTCACCAAACTTTGGGCCCTGTTTACTAAGCTGCACTAAAGGTATGCTAGCATTTTTAGTGCATGCTAATGATTAGTGCATGCTAAATGCTAGAGACACTCATAGGAATACATTTGTGTCTCCAGCGTTTAGTGTGTGCTAATGTTTATCACGCACTAAAAATGCTAGCACACTTTAGTAAACAGGGCCATTTATGTTCCTTCTCGAATTGTTCGATCTTTAAACGATTATCAATTAGTTCTTCTGTCTCCATCGTTAGCTCACTGGGAAAATCTCTCTTATCTGCACCCTTCTCCTCCACCGCTAACTCTAGACTCCGTTCCTTTTATCTTGCTGCGCCATATGCCTGCAATAGACTTCCTGAGCTGGTACGTCAAGCTCCATCTCTGGCCGTCTTCAAATCTAAGCTAAAAGCCCACCTTTTTGATGCTGCTTTTAACTCCTAACCCTTATTCACTTGTTCAGAACCCTTATTTCATCATCCTCACTTTAATATTCCCTTATCTCTTATTTGTCCTGTTTATCTGTCCTAATTAGATTGTAAGCTCTGTCGAGCAGGGACTGTCTCTTCATGTTCAAGTGTACAGCGCTGCGTATGTCTAGTAGCGCTTTAGAAATGATAAGTAGTAGTCTTTGGGATTCCGGAATCTTGCTGCTCTTTGGGATTCCGCACAGAATGTTGCTACAGTGGGATTCCAGAATCTTGCTACTCTTTGGGTTTCTGCACGGAATCTTGCTACTCTTTGTCCTTATCCCTTATTTGTCCTGTTTGTCTGTCCTAATTAGATTGTAAGCTCTGTCGAGCAGGGATTGTCTCTTCATGTTCAAGTGTACAGCGCTGCGTACATCTAGTAGCGCTTTAGAAATGATTAGTAGTAGTCTTTGGGATTCCGGAATCTTGCTGCTCTTTGGGTTTCTGCACGGAATCTTGCTACTCTTTGTCCTTATCCCTTATTTGTCCTGTTTATCTGTCCTAATTAGATTGTAAGCTCTGTCGAGCAGGGACTGTCTCTTCATGTTCAAGTGTACAGCACTGCGTACGTCTAGTAGCGCTTTAGAAATGATAAGTAGTAGTAGTAGTAGCTCATTGGGAACCCACAAGAATGGGTGCTTTTTACTTTTTAGCGCCTTTTCTTTGGAACAATTTGCCTCTGAGACTTTGTGTTGAAACCTCTTATAAGAATTTAAAAACTGGTTTAAAAATACACGTACTTTCTGTAGCTTTTAACCTTCCTTAATGCTGGTGGATCTAGAACAAGAGCAAACATGATGATGTTTTTATCTATTGGTAGATTGTATACATTTTTTTTAATGTAAGATTGGATGCTTCTTTGTGTGCAGGGGAGTACTTTCCTATCATCAGTTGGAGTTGCTCTCTCTCTTTTTCTGTAGATTGTATATCGCTTAGGCTTAACTTGTCCAAAATTTGGCAATTCATCAAAATCATAAATAAACATAAACAAAAACATACCGGCACTGAAAAGGCACAAACGTGTGCATAAACCTGCACATTTTATAGAATACCCATAATCAGTGGCTAAGTTTCATTCAATGAAATTCGATACAAATCCCAAAGGTACATAAACTAAAATATTATTCTTATGGGATCCAGTAGATATTCAGTAAAGTAACTTTTTATTCAAAACCACAGATTCTTCAGCAGAATATTCTCACTTTCACTTTTACCCAATTTTGGTGACCTCAGCGGTGCTCATTGCTCAAGATGTACATATAGCAATGTCATTAGCACCAACGTCTTCATCGTCACACCCGATTATTCAATTTTTATACGATTTTTATATATTTTCACTACTTATTTGTACTTATCTTTTTATATCAGACCCAGGGGCTCTGTTGCCCGACATGCATGTTTCGCTCAAGTGTGAGCTGTATCAAGGACATTCCCCTATAACAAAGAGAAAATAACATGAGGATTTTATCTCCCATTGCTAGACAAACCAACATTAACGGCTTCTCAAGCAGGGGTAGCTTTGAGCTTAATCTATTAAAGTTCTTACCTCAAGTCTACCTTAGTGCCAGCTCTGCTATTATTTTTCGGGACCAAACCCTTTTCAAAGATGGTGCCGGCGTTCCTTATACCCCATTTAAATGTACTAACTGTCAATGACATAATGGAACCTCCCCTTGACTCCTATTGGACCTAAGAGCTGAATTTGCTCAAATCAATGATACCCATTCTAACTCTGCATTTAAGCCGGCCGGCACCACTGTTCCCTGTAATTTAGTAACTTTTTAACCGATCCCCCATCCTCCCCTGGGCCCACATGTTCTATTATTCTCCATCTTATATCCTCAACAGTATGGTGGTACTGTAACCAGTAGTCCACTAATGGTGCTTGAGCAGTCTGAGTGGTAATTCTAGATTTGTTCCCAGTTAGACGCACCTTAATAGGTCGGGCGCTCCTCCCTACGTAAATCAACCCACATGGGCATATTATACAATAGACTAAATCACTCGTATCACAAGTGACTATATCACTAATTTTCACAATCCTATACTCTGCCTGGAACATGCCAGGCATAACCTGTAATCCCTGTTTTGCACCATTGACAGTGGCCACATATGCACATACACTGCAATTATACCTCCATTCTATCCAGACTGTGCTTCTGTGAACTCCTAGGGGCCAATTGAGTAAAAGCAGGCACACTGTAGGGAATTCTATAATTGGGGCTCCAAAATGGGCACTGAAAAAAATAGGTTCTAAGCACTATTCTATAAAGGGCACACGCTTAGCGCCAATCCCCACTTAAACCTGGTATAAATGATGTTGCCCAAGTTAGGTGCACTGAGGGGTCCTTTTACTAAGCTGACACACCCATGGCCACCCCTCCCTTTTGAATTACACACTGGTACCATGCCTTATAGAATAGCGGGCAGTCAGATGCATGCACAAATCCTAATTGGTGCCAATTAACTTCAATAATTGGTTGTTAGCATCCATTTTTGGTAGTTAAGGGTCATTGCTGAATTAGGAGCCCTTTTACCAAGACTCATAGGTGCCTACGTGTGTACAACATGCGTCAAATTAGAATTACCATCCAGCTACTGCATGCTCCGAGTGGTAATTCTAATTTTCAAAGTACCACTTTATTCAATGACTCGACACAGAAACTGTGTTTCGGCCACAGGCCTGCCTCAGGAGTCTTGGATGATCTTTATAGTTCGAAAAGAAAATCTTGAAATTGAGTGGTCTTAGCTGATCTTTATGGTTCCAAAAAATGGATCTTGAGGTCAACTGGTCTTAATAAAGACCTTTGTGATTCTCTGCTGGCGTAGCGTCTCAATATGCCTGTATACTCAGTTTTGTCCTATACTGAGTATACAGGCATATTGAGACGCTACGCCAGCAGAGAATCACAAAGGTCTTTATTAAGACCACTTGACCTCAATATCAATTTTTTTGGAACCATAAAGATCAGCTAAGACCACTCAATTTCAAGATTTTCTTTTCGAACTATAAAGATCAACCAAGACTCTTATATCCCATTTCCCTGGAGTCATTGGTCCACTTCCCACTCCTTTTACGCTGTTACATTTACGTGGGAGTTAGCGTTCATCCACTTAGGTGGATTATCTTCTCTCTGTAATTCTAATTTTGCCATGTGTCCAAAACATGTGGCAGAAAATAATTTCTATTTTCTACCGCATGACGCTAACTGGGTGGTAATTGCCAGTGTACACACGCTGATGATTACTGCCCAATTAATGCATGAGACCTTACCACTTAGTCAGTGGGTGGGGGTAAGGTCTCAGGCCCCAAATGGACATGTGCTGATTTTTATTTTGCCGCATGTTCATTTTTGGGGAAAAAAAGGCCTTTTTTGTAGGCTCGTTGAAAAATGGATCTACGCACGTCCAATACATGCGCTTACACCAGCGCAGACCATTTTTCGGCGCGCCTTAGTAAAAGGGCCCCTTAATTTGCATGCACATCTTGGGCACGTGCCCACATTTGGGTGTGGAAATCTGGGCATTTAGGGGACTCTGTGTGCACCTACTTTTTACATGTGTATGCAGTCACACAATTTTATAAAACACTTTCACATGTAAAACAGGCTCTACACATATAAAAAAAACTTTATAAAATTACCCCTTATAAGTGAACTTTTAAGACTTACATAATGCACTGAGCAGTAGACCATTGTGACTCACTTTTGCTTTTCTATATATGCAGTTTTAATTAAAATGATTTTATACATCAATTTTCATGATTTTCAAGCCAAAATAGTTAACTAATATTATTTCTGAGATTAAATTTATGGATTTTTCTCCAGTTCCTTTATTACATATTCCTTCCGTTATGCCTTATAAACAAAAGAGTGAGGTGACTCTGCAAAAGTACACTTTGTAGAAAAAAAATAGCACAACATGCTAGAAAACACAAAAATGTCAAATTTCAGGAACAGTCAGAAACATACTTCAAGGGGGTCAGTAATTTGACAAGATGGCCGCCATGGAATCACTCCTTCCCCCTTCCACCCAGACACTTCTAGGGAGAGTCATGGTTGTCAGGGGGCTGAGGAGTTTCCAGAGGGAGCGAAGCTTAGGAAGGTAAGAGGGGTTTGAATATTTTAGCCCCATACTGGGGATGGTGGGGAGTTAGGGGTTCTACCAGGCTATTAAAGAACTTGAAGGGGTTCGGGGAATTCTTTTTAACATTTATGCCTTGAGTCAGGGTTGACAAGTGGGTTGGGGGAACTGTTCACCAAGCATCTTAGACACTCCCCCCCCCCCCCTCCCCAGGTAGCTGGGGGCAATTAAGAGCCTCTGATTCAAGCCATATGGGCTCTTTAAATCCTGATGCTGCCATATCAAGGGTGAAACATTTTTAAAAACATGTTTTGCATGTTGCCACAGCCGGGAATGTGTGGAGGTCCAGCCATTGTAATATGAGAGCATTTTTTTGTGTGAAATGTAGCTGCGGATGTGGAGGACTCATAAGCTAATTTCCATCCTTTAGCTAAATTTCTCTAAAATGGGCACTGACCCACAAAAATATTCATAGCTTAGTACGCGAGGCCCTTTGTCCTTGCTATTTTTTTATGCATTAATCATGGTTCTTTTTCTGTTCAATAAGCTTAATGTGTGTAGTTCTAATAGTCTATTGATCCTGAAGGAAATTAGACTCTGCAGGTTGTGATAACTTGGCTTTGACCAGCATAAGAGTTATGCAAAAATGATGTTATTCATGAGTTAAAGACTACATAGGTCCGCTCTTTAGATTTGACTGCGTTTACAGATTAAAAGTAATGTTCAGTTTGTATTCCTGTCTAATTATTGTTTTTGTTTTGCTTGTTGAGTGTTTACGTTTGCAGATAATTCTATGCTGGCGTAATAAAAAGTTTCATAACCTGCAAGCATCCAACAGTATGTGTCATCTAAGATAGCGCACATTGCAAATAATAGCTCATGCCAAAAAACTAAGGGGTCCTTTCAGTAAGCTGCAGTAAGCGCTAGCATGCTCAGACATCCTTGGGTACGTTCTCAATCTGCGCATTAAAAATGTTTTAATTTCTCCATGGAGGGGGTGTGTCATGGGATAGAGAGTAGGCTCACATGTAAAGTTTTGTTAATGGCCACATGCTAATGGCCCAAAAAGAACCACAAAGGGCCCTCAAGAATGGATCAAGCACTGTGTATTAATGACCCGACACGGGCCGTGTGTACTAACACCTGCCTCAGGGGTCAGTTCTTCAATCAAGCACCACTAAAAGTGTTTGAGTGGTTACTCGCATTTCAGTGATACGTAACCATGAAAATCCACTCGAAAGACAGGGGTCAATTCTTCAATCAAGCGCATTTTTTTGGCGTCTTGAATCGTTACAGGAACTTTTTTTCCTGTCCTGCGAATGGATTTTCAATGTGATGTATCATTGAAACGCGAGTAACCACTCACTTAGTGGTGCTTGATTGAAGCATTGACCCCTAAGGCAGGCGTTAGTACACACGGACCGTGTTGGGTCATTACTACTACCACTACTTATCATTTCTAAAGCGCTGCTAGACGTACGCAGCGCTGTACACTTGAACATGAAGAGACAGTCCCTGCTTGACAGAGCTTACAATCTAATAAAGAGTGTTTATTCCATTCTTGAGGTCCCTTTGTGCTTCTTTTTGGACTATTGTGTTGTGTACTTTTGACCCTCTCCATGCTAACATTTTTTTTTTTTGGGGGGGGGGGGGGTAAATATTCTATTGCAGACTGTGTGCTAATGTTGTCATTAACACATGGTACCTGTCTAGAACAGGGGCGTAGCCAGACACCCAATTTTGGGTTGGCCTGGGCCCAAGATGGGTGGGCAGAAGAATCCCGCCCCATTCTACAGGTGATATGGTCTCTCCTTCTCTCACCTGCATGCCATATGGTCTCTCAAACATCCCCCCTCTCCCGCATATCTTTTAAATAACAGATTTTCACTGGTAGCGAGCAGCAACTAATACACACTGCTCATGTTGGCCCCACAGCCTTCCCAATGATGCAAGTTCCTATTTCCACATAGGCAGGAATATGTCAGAGGGAAGGCTGTGGGGCCGGTGCAAGCGCTATGTATCAGTCGTTGCTTGCTGCAGGCGAAGATCTGCTATTTACAAGGTATACAGGAGGGACAGTCGTTGGGAGTTTTCAGCTGGTGGGGCGTGGGAATCCCTGCCAGCCACACAGTGTGCTGCTACTGGATGGGCCTGAGCCCAAAGTGGGTGGGTCTGGGCCCACCTGGGCCCACCCTTGGCTACACCACTGGTCTAGAATCAACATGAGAGCCTCCTACTAGGCCAACTTTCTTTCCCTTATCCCTAACTGACTGCCTGGGGATGTGGGGGGGGGGGGGAGTGTTTATTGTTCTACAAACTATTCTATATTGTTTGAATGCTTTTTATGAGTCATTTAGATTTATTTTGCCATCTTTTCTTTATTCTGTTCTGATTTGAGGAAGGGGATGTTACCTTCCTAAATAATGACTTTCAGCTTTCTTTTCATGTTTGGCTGTCTATTAAACACATGTGTTTATGCCTGGGTATATTTTATTACATTTGTCAACCAGATGCTATATACCATTAGAGTTTCATAAGTAAATTCCCACTGTATAATAATCCTGCTAATTATATTTACAATTTAGATGAATAGATGTACATTATTATGAGCAATAATCATTTTACTCATTGCATGATGTATCTTTGTTCATGTCTAGAGGTACATCAATTAATTTAATTTTACTATGGAAACAGTAGGATATATCCTTTAAGGAATTGCAGGACATCTGCTATTCATTATATGATACTAAAGAAGGTTAACAAGAGTAAAATCGCAGCTCACCATGAGAGAACTAGAACAAAGTAATCAGCATTACTGTGTAAGCAAGCTACTGTGCACACAAGGTAGAAACTCGTTGCCAGAGGATATGGTAACAGCACATAATGTATGTGGGTTTAAAAAAGGTATGGATAAGTTCCCGGAGGAAAAGTCCATAGTCTGCTATTGAGACAGACATGGGGAAGACACTGCTTGCCCTGGGATTGGTGGAATGGAATGTTGCTACTATTTGAGATTCTGATTGGAATGTTGATACTATCTGGGGTTCTGCCAGGTACTTATGACCTGGATTGGCCACTGTTGGAAAGTAGGATATTGGGCTAGATGGACCATTGGTCTGACCCAGTATGTCTGCTTTTATGCTCTTATGTAAACATTTTGCTTTTTGGCAGGGAGTTCCTAAATTGCCATGGAATGTTTACGATTAGACAAGCCCTCTAATTTTAGCCAGGATGTTGAACTGATTGACAAACCAATTTTGTATTTCATGTTTATTACATAAGGGCCCGTTTTACCGAGCTGCGACAAAAGGGGGCTTGTGTTGGCGTCAAGGCCCCCTTTTACCACAGTGGGTAAAAAGGAAGTGTTTCCTTCTTGCAGGAAATGGCCATGCGGCAATTAAAGCACTTGCCGAGTGGCCATTTGAGGGTGGCGCCCTTACTTGTCACCTATTGAGGTAGCAGTAAGGGCTCCTGTGCTAACCTTGACATTTCGTCCTTTAGATTGTAAGCTCCTTTGAGCAGGGACTGTCCTTCTTTGTTAAACTGTACAGCGCTGCGTAACCCTAGTAGCGCTCTAGAAATGTTCAGTAGTAGCAGTAACTAGGCAGCTTGCGGCACTGCCCGATTACTGCTGGGTACACCAGGGGCGTAGTCAGACTTCGGCAGGGGGGGGGTGTTCCAGAGGTGAGGGGGCACATTTTAGCCCCCCTGGCGCTGCAGGACGTCAGACTCAGAAACTGAATGAAGCCTTGCGCCGGAATAACAGGACCGGCTGGCGGGAGTTGGGGTCCCCCGCCAGCAAAGGTAGGCGACGGTGGGTTGGCAGCGGGGGGGGGGGGGGGGGGGTCGAGAGGGTCGTTGGAGGGGGGTCCAGGCCCCTGTGGCCCCACGTAGCTATGCCACTGGGGTACACTCTGGCACTACAAAAATAAATATATTTTTGTAGATATGACAGAGCGCTAGGGATGAGCAGTACCACCTGGAAGCTGCGGTAGCCCGGTGATACTTCCTGTTTAGCGAGCGGTAAGTCCTTAGTAAGTTACCTTAGGTAGATGGCTTCATCACATTTTGGGGTCCGTTCAATTCCTATGGGCTTCCTCTCATTTGCTGCACAGGAATCGCTTCCACAGCTTTGTAAAAGAAACTTTAAGGTTTGTTTGTTTTTTTTTTCAGATTATCTCTACTGCAGTTTAAATCTCAGTTGTTCTATTGGTTAATGAGTTTTTCCTAAATCTCACCTGCCAACTGACATCTGAAACTCAGAAGAATATTAGGCAAATGAGAGAGGATAATATTCAAAACCAGGTTATTTATTTATGTATACCTAGTTGTTCGGAAACCTACAGGAAAGTTATAGAATTGAAACAGTGCATTCCAAGAACACAAGAACAAGTCTAATATATGAAGTGAGATAACAAGAAAATATATTCAGTCAGTGCTCATAATGGTGTGTCAGGATAATACGAAATGGATAATCTTGAGACAGGCATGTTCTAAGTACAAATGACAAACTGGTTGATATATTTTTTTATTGCTGTCACTGCTCTCTTGCAAAAGAGGAAATAATTTCAAAGATGTACACATGAATGTAGAGTGCAGAATAAGCCAACGTTGGTGCTCCCTGTTAAAGAGAAAATCTGTGATATTTCTCCATATGGTAGAATAAAGTATTATAAGGACAGATTGGATTATAGTAGAATTTATTTAATTGTCATTGACTATCAAAGCAGTCTTATGCATATGTGTCAAGCTGACTGCATTGTAAGCGTGATGAAATGATAGCGTAGTGTATTTTTCTTCATCCAGAGCTGGACAAATGGTAATCGGATGCTGCAACTATTGCGCTGGTAAGGCCACTTTATAAATAGGGTGTCAGGCAACCAGTGCTGCTGAGTCAAGATACTTTATTTTAATGGCATCCTAAATTTGTATGGGTTATCAAGATTGAAAAACAAGACATTTAGGTCCATACATGTAAAACTGCAATAGTATTTTATGATAAGAATAGTTTAATAGTTTAAAACACTCGATATATCACTTTTCTAATACAAGCCAGAGTGGTTTACCATCCTAGTATACAAGGCAGAAAGGAATGCTAATATAGTACCCATTCATTAAATCATTGATCCAAGAATTAACAAATTTCAACCATCCTCAACAATCCTGCAGGCCTCTAAGCAGCGGTAGGGCTAACGCACCGGTAGAGTGTGCCAAATCGACCCTACCGCTGGGGTAGTGCAGGCGCCCTGTGGTAGATTTGTAGCTGGTATGCACTGTTTCCCACGGTAAGAAATATTTTTCTATTTTCCACCACAGGGGGGGGGGCAGGGGCATAGCTACAGGCGGGCCTGGGTGGGCCCAGGCCCACCCAAACTTAGCTGAGGCCTGCTCAGTTTGTCCTGCAGCCCAGCCACTTTCCCTCCAGGCCCGCCCATCCATGATCCAACATCCTTCGTTCCGGAGCGAAGCTGCCTGAATGGCAGCGCTCGCCTCGTCGTAGCTGCGGAGTCCTCAGCTGATCTACGCGGTGGCGCTCTCAGCAGCCTCGTTATCACTCCGCCAGATCATCAGGCTAAAAAAATAGTTGCACGCACGCAGTGCACGTTACAGGGAGGAGGGTTGAGGAGGTGAGGAGCATTGAGTTTGCTAGTGCGAGGAGGCGAGCCTGGAAGGTTCCTCGTTTGAGCCCAGGAGCTCAGACAACCCTTCAGGTAATAAAAGTTTAAGTACTTTTTTTTTTTACACTACTCATGCCTCTCTATCTATCTATCTATCTATCTATCTATCTATCTATCTATCTATCTATCTATCTATCTATCTATCTATCTATCTATCTATGTATAGTGCCCACCAATATTAGCTCTGGGCCCAGCCAAAATGTCAGGTCTGGCTACGCCACTGGGGTGGGGCGTTCCCAGTGGAAGCGCAGGCCACATTGGCGCGCACTGCCTGATTCCGCACAAGTTGCGAATGAGCCCTTACCGCTAGGTCAATGGGTGGCGGTAAGTGCTCAGGCAGTAAATAGCTGTGCACTACTTTTAATTTTAGCACATGGTCATTTGCTGCCCCCATTTAAAAAAAGCTCTTGTCCCCGGCTGCGGTAGAAAATGGTCCAGTGCGTGACAATTTCACGCATCCAAACTACTGTAGGCCACTATTTAGTAAAAGGACCCCTGAGTGATCTATTCCCAAGTCAACTGACTGATCCAAATGTTGGCTGGACCAGTTTTTAACGTCTTTTAAATTATTTAAAGGAAACTTCCCCCGTAGCTCTACTGGGAGTTGATTCCCTAAAAAAGGGGCACACCAAAAAATGCACCCTCTCGTGTTACCGTGAGGCGAGCCTGTGATACCTTAAGAAGAGCCAGCAACAGAGAAGTGGCAGACCTCAAAACCCTAGATGGAACATAAGACTCTTGTGTAAAGAACCAAATAAGAAAGGAATCCCCCCATGCAACTTTCGTAGCGGTTACTGCCATGGTATTAAGCCCAACCAAAAACAAATGTAACCATATGTTGAATTTAAAACCCAATTGTTAAAATGACTGGTTGAATGAGCAATTAGCATATGTAAGAATGAAGTGCTGAATAATAAATCAAGCTATATGCCCAAATCTACTATAATAAAACGCACCCTCACGTCACTGCAGGCACTCACACACCGGTTCGTAAGTTCATGGTGGTGAAGCCACAACACTCACCATGTCTGCATGCCCCGCCCCGCGTCACACGTGATGACGTCGAGGGCGGAACACGAAAACAAGACAAATCAACGCATGAGGAGCAGTAGGGAAACACGCTGCTCCTCCCCTTCCAACAAATCCCAGCCGCAAACGACGACGTGCCCATCGCCCCGCCCCTTTCAAGGTACCGGCCTGCCCCCGGTACCACACTCTTCCCCTCATCACCTTCCCTCCCCCCTGTCACCTCCCCTCCCCTTACGGCACTATCCCTGGTGGTCTAGCGGTACCTGTTCGCTCGGGCAGGAACGAAGGAACCCCCGCTTTCCTGCCCGCAGCGCTGCTGCTAGCTGCCCGGCTGCATCGTGTCTGAGTCCGGCTCTTGGCGAATCAAAATGGCTGCCGAGAGTTGAAGCTGCCTCGCGAGACTTCAACTCTCGGCGGCCATTTTGAAACGCCGAGAGCCGGACTCCCACACGATGCAGCAAGGAAGCTAGCAGCACCGCTACGGGCAGGAAAGAGGGGGCTCTTTCTTTCCTGCCCCGACCGAACAGGAATCTCTACACCACCAGGGAGACAAGCGTAAGGGGAGGGGAAGGGAGACCGGTGCCGGATAGGGCCCGCTTCATCAGCGGCAGATACGGGCCTTTTTTACTAGTATTAAATAACTTTAAAATTGATGATTCAACTGACAACCCCTTTCGCCAGTGTTTACAAAGTAGAATCCTGATGAAGACCTCCTGAATACCGAACATGCATGCAAGATGCAAAAGATTTAATGTCCTTTTTTTTTTTTATTGTAGGCTGTTTTATCATTATCTTTTTGTTGCTCAAGTACTTTGCACGAAGCTCCTTTTCAAAAGCCTGCATACCTTACATTTATGTAGGAACTGCTTACCACTTCAAAAATGTTGCGACGTACAATGATACTTTGAACTTAGCTGCAAAGACAGTAAAACTAACAGAGCGTAATGCCATGAACCATCAATACCAGCAAACTAAATGAAACAGGTCATACTCCCACCAAATATGCTGTTTGCCTTTCTGAGGCAGTTCACAAGCCCAAGCTGCTTCCTAGCCTGGGCTGTAATTGCTACTGCAGTTTCTGTATCATATTTTGCAAATTCTACCGCCTCTTTGCAAGTTCTTGTATTAACTTTTCCATATTTCTTTTTCTCTTAGAGTGGAGTGGAGTGGCCTAGTGGTTAGGGTGGTGGACTTTGGTCCTGGGGAACTGAGGAACTGAGTTCGATTCCTGGCACAGGCAGCTCCTTGTGACTCTGGGCAAGTCACTTAACCCTCCATTGCCCCATGTAAGCCGCATTGAGCCTGCCATGAGTGGGAAAGCGCGGGGTACAAATGTAACAAAAAAAAAAAAAAATCAGCTCCCACTGTTGTCACTGTTTTCAACAAGATGGGTTTTTCCAATCGAGATCTTAGCTCTGCTCTTGCTCAGGGAAAGAAAACCCATAAGCATTTCCTTGTTAGCAAAGGTTGGTTCGCAATGCCTCCATGCAACAAGGAGGGTTAAAGGTTACAACAACAACAAAAAAAAAATCAGGTAAGAAGGTAAACTATTAACACTTACCCCGGGATTCTATATATGGCACCTTAATTTTAGCGTGGAAATCGAAGCGTATTCTATAACAATGTGCATAACTTAATTGGTTAACTGCCTTATCAACGCTGTTAATTGGATGTTAAGAAATAATTATCAGCACTAACATAGTGTGCCTAACTTCTAAGTCACATAGACCCCCTTTTACTAAGGCACGCTTACGTTTTTAGCGCACGCTAAACGTTAGAGAAGCCAATGCATTCCTATGGGCGTCTCTAACATTTAGCGCGTGCCCAATTTGCTCCTGTGCGCCTAATTTAGGTGTTGGGATTTACGCCAAGTAAAATATGGCATAAATGGACGTGACTACATTTGGTCTATATTTGGTCGCATGGAGAGGTGCTCGGTGTTGTTCTATATACCACTTACAGTGAGGGAAATAAGTATTTGATCCCTTGCTGATTTTGTAAGTTTGCCCACTGACAAAGACATGAGCAGCCCATAATTGAAGGGTAGGTTATTGGTAACAGTGAGAGATAGCACATCACAAATTAAATCCGGAAAATCACATTGTGGAAAGTATATGAATTTATTTGCATTCTGCAGAGGGAAATAAGTATTTAATCCCTCTGGCAAACAAGACCTAATACTTGGTGGCAAAACCCTTGTTGGCAAGCACAGCGGTCAGACGTCTTCTGTAGTTGATGATGAGGTTTGCACACATGTCAGGAGGAATTTTGGTCCACTCCTCTTTGCAGATCATCTCTAAATCATTAAGAGTTCTGGGCTGTCGCTTGGCAACTCGCAGCTTCAGCTCCCTCCATAAGTTTTCAATGGGATTAAGGTCTGGTGACTGGCTAGGCCACTCCATGACCCTAATGTGCTTCTTCCTGAGCCACTCCTTTGTTGCCTTGGCTGTATGTTTTGGGTCATTGTCGTGCTGGAAGACCCAGCCACGACCCATTTTTAAGGCCCTGGCGGAGGGAAGGAGGTTGTCACTCAGAATTGTACGGTACATGGCCCCATCCATTCTCCCATTGATGCGGTGAAGTAGTCCTGTGCCCTTAGCAGAGAAACACCCCCAAAACATAACATTTCCACCTCCATGCTTGACAGTGGGGACGGTGTTCTTTGGGTCATAGGCAGCATTTCTCTTCCTCCAAACACGGCGAGTTGAGTTCATGCCAAAGAGCTCAATTTTTGTCTCATCTGACCACAGCACCTTCTCCCAATCACTCTCGGCATCATCCAGGTGTTCACTGGCAAACTTCAGACGGGCCGTCACATGTGCCTTCCGGAGCAGGGGGACCTTGCGGGCACTGCAGGATTGCAATCCGTTATGTCGTAATGTGTTACCAATGGTTTTCGTGGTGACAGTGGTCCCAGCTGCCTTGAGATCATTGACAAGTTCCCCCCTTGTAGTTGTAGGCTGATTTCTAACCTTCCTCATGATCAAGGATACCCCACGAGGTGAGATTTTGCGTGGAGCCCCAGATCTTTGTCGATTGACAGTCATTTTGTACTTCTTCCATTTTCTTACTATGGCACCAACAGTTGTCTCCTTCTCGCCCAGCGTCTTACTGATGGTTTTGTAGCCCATTCCAGCCTTGTGCAGGTGTATGATCTTGTCCCTGACATCCTTAGACAGCTCCTTGCTCTTGGCCATTTTGTAGAGGTTAGAGTCTGACTGATTCACTGAGTCTGTGGACAGGTGTCTTTCATACAGGTGACCATTGCCGACAGCTGTCTGTCATGCAGGTAACGAGTTGATTTGGAGCATCTACCTGGTCTGTAGGGGCCAGATCTCTTACTGGTTGGTGGGGGATCAAATACTTATTTCCCTCTGCAAAATGCAAATAAATTCATATACTTTCCACAATGTGATTTTCCGGATTTAATTTGTGATGTGCTATCTCTCACTGTTACCAATAACCTACCCTTCAATTATGGGCTGCTCATGTCTTTGTCAGTGGGCAAACTTACAAAATCAGCAAGGGATCAAATACTTATTTCCCCCACTGTATATAGAGGGTCTAAAATCTCAGGGGTTAATGCAGTAAAGTACACTCAGGTTTTGAACTGGTTTAACATGATTTTAGCACCCACGTTTGTGAGCTATGATGGAGAAAAGAGTTTTGTAAATTCAAACTCCTCTTATTGACTTACAAGTGCATTCACTGTGCAGCTCCTCAGTACCTCTCCACTCTTATCTCTCCCTACACTCCTCCCCGGGAACTCCGTTCACTGGGTAAATCTCTCTTATCTGCACCCTTCTCCTCCACCGCTAACTCCAGATTCTGTTCCTTTTATCTTGCTGCACCATATGCCTGGAATAGACTTCCTGAGCCGGTACGTCAAGCTCCATCTCTGGCTGTCTTCAAATCTAGGCCAAAAGCCCACCTTTTTGATGCTGCTTTTAACTCCTAATCCTTACTCACTTGTTCAGTAACAATGTTTTATCATTCCCACCTTAGTAATTCCCTTATCCCTTATTTGTCCTGTTTGTCTGTCTTAATTAGATTGTAAACTCTGTCGAGCAGGGACTGTCTCTTCATGTCCAGTATACAGCGCTGCTTATGTCTAGTAGCGCTATAGAAATGATAAGTAGTAGTAATAGTAGTAATTGTGCATAAGCTGTGCAGACTTTACTGCGCTGAGCATAGATATTCCTGGCGTTAGGGAAGGATTTGTATTTACACAAATGCTTTTGATAATTTGACGATATGCAACTAAATTAACCCTGGAAATCTGCGCATACTAAAGAGCAGGTGTAAATGAAGTGCATAAATACCCTGAGATAATTTTCAAAATGGAAATATGCACATACGTTTGTTCTACATAAGTACATAAGTATTGCCACACTGGGAAAGACCAAAGGTCCATCAAGCCGAGCATCCTGTTTCCAACAGTGGCCAATCCAGATCACAAATACATGGCAAGATCCCAAAAAGTACAAAACATTTTATACTGCTTATCCCAGAAATAGTGGATTTTCCCCAAGTCCATTTAATAATGGTCTATGGACTTTTCCTTTAGGAAGCTGTCCAAACCTTTTTAAAACTCCGCTAAGCTAACCGCCTTTACCACATTCTCTGGCAACGAATTCCAGAGTTTAATTACACATTGAGTGATGAAAACCTTTCTCCGATTCGTTTTAAATTTACTACAGTGTAGCTTCATCGCATACCCCCTAGTCCTAGTATTTTTGGAAAGCGTGAACAGACGCTTCACATCTACTCGTTCAACTCCACTCATTATTTTATAGACCTCTATCATATCTCTCCTCAGCTGCCTTTTCTCCAAGCTGAAGAGCCCTAGCCGCTTTAGCCTTTCTTCATAGGGAAGTCGTCCCATCCCCTTTATCATTTTCGTCGCCCATCTCTGCACCTTTTCTAATTACACTATATCTTTTTTGAAAATCCAATGAAGCCTGCACAGGGAAAAGAGTGTGCATGGTGCTTAAATGTATGTGCATTTATAACATTTCCCCTTTTGTGGCCCGGACACGTGCAGACAATGCAACTGAAGCAAGTCTCCGTGTATGATTGTGTTCAGTTTTGGAGGCTGTTTCTTGCTAAAGACGTAAAAAGACAGGAAGCGGTGCAGAGAAAAGCTACAAAAATGGTATGGTATTTCCGTTGCAAACCCTACGAGGAGAGACTTGCTGACCTGAACATGTATACCTTGGAGGAAAGGAGAAATAAGGGCGACGTGATACAGACATTCAAATCCACAAACAAACATTTTCCGGAGACAGGAAGGCGGTAGAACTAGAGGATATGAATTGAGGTTGAAGGGGGGCCGACTCAGGAGTAATGTCAGGAAGCATTTTTTCACGGAAAGGGTGGTGGATACATGGAATGCCCTCCCACGGGAGACGGTGGAGATGAAAACGGTAATGGAATTCAAACACGCATGGGATAAACACAAACGAATCCTGTTTAGAAGGAATGGATCCATGGAATCTTAGCAGAGATTGGGTGACAACACCGGTAATTGGGAAGCAAAACCAGTGCTGAGCAGACTTCTACGGTCTACGCCCTGATCATGACTGAATAGATAAGTTTGGGCTGGAGTGTAAATTTTAAGGGGCTTCGACATTAGCTTCAGAACGTTTAGTCCAAGAAAACTGCTGGGCAGACTTCTACGGTGTGTGCCCTGAAAATAGCAAGGACAAATCAAACTCGGGTATTCATATAAAGTGAGTTTATCTTGTTGGGCAGACTGGATAGACCGCACAGGTCTTTATCTGCAGTCATTTACTATGTTACTATGTTGTGTGTGAATCTCCTATTGTGGTGTTTAAGTAAAGCAAATGTCATGCATCTTTTAAGAATTTGATTGCATGATTGTTTGGTTTGAGAGTTGAGACTTTACTTGTATCGGGGTATGTTTATTTATTTTTTTTTCTGTTTGATTTGTACATGCGTTACTTGTGGGTTTTGTATATTTTAACACATGGCTGCTGAAATGTTAGCATTTTTGAGGAGGGTCTGCATGGGAAGGTTATACGCAAGAACTGTTTTCTTGAATTCTAATTATGCTAGGAACTCAGAGGTAAATGAACCATCCTAAACTTGATTAGATCAGCATGAAAACGTTCAGCACCTGCTAATTAGAAGTGTTAAACAGCGTATGAAAGTGTAACTTACTACAGGGGACTAGTATGTACCTAATTCTTCTTTAATTAGGCCTTAGGAAGGAACAGCTACGCCTGATGGAAACTGCAGGAAATAATGTCCTAATGTCAGCTAAATACTAGGATTCATTTTATGGCACTTCAATCAATAAATACTAATTACTTGGGCTGTCTAGCACTTAACAGTAAAATACATATTGTCTCTGCAACTTTATTCACCAAAGAATAATTTTTCATATTAGGAGAGGTAAAAGCCTTTGTAAAATCGCCTTTGTCCAGTGTGAAGAAAACAATATATCAAGCAAGACATTTTGTATTACTTTACCATGATATTATTTTACTAGTTTTTTTTTTGTTACATTTGTACTCCGCGCTTTCCCCACTCATGGTGGGCTCAATGCGGCTTACATGGGGCAATGGAGGGTTAAGTGACTTGCCCAGAGTCACAAGGAGCTGCCTGTGCCTGAAGTGGGAATTAAACTCAGTTCCTCAGTTCCCCAGGACCAAAGTCCACCACCCTAACCACTAGGACTCCTACTACTACTACTTATCATTTCTAAAGCGCTACTATACGTACGCAGCGCTGTATACTTGAACATGAAGAGACAGTCCCTGCTCGACAGAGCTTACAATCTAATTAGGACAGACAAACAGGACAAACAAGAGATAAGGGAATATTAAAGTGAGGATGATAAAATGAGGGTTCTGAACAAGTGAATAAGGGTTAAGAGTTAAAAGCAGCATCAAAAAGGTGGGCTTTTAGCTTAGAATTGAAGACGGCTAGAGATGGAGCTTGACGTACCGGCTCAGGAAGTCTATTCCAGGCATATGGTGCAGCAAGATAAAAGGAATGGAGTCCGGAGTTAGCAGTGGAGGAGAAGGGTGCAGATAAGAGAGATTTACCCAGTGAACGGAGTTCCCGCGGAGGAATGTAGGGAGAGTGGAGAGGTACTGAAGAGCTGCAGAGTGAATGCACTTATAAGTCAATAAGAAAAGTTTGAACTGTATGCGGAAATGGATAGGAAGCCAGTGAAGTGACTTGAGAAGAGGGCTAATATGAGCATAACGACAATGGTAGAATATTAGTCGTGCAGCAGAATTTTGAACAGATTGAAGAGGAGAGAGATGGCTAAGTGGGAGACCTGTGAGAAGCAAGTTGCAATAGTCTAAGCGAGAGGTGATAATATTGTGGATGAGGGTCCTGGTAGTGTGCTCAGAAATGAAAGGGCGAATTGTGTTGATATTATAGAGAAAGAAACAACAGGTTTTAGCAGTCTGCTGAATATGTGCCGAGAAGGCGAGGGAGGAGTCGAAGATGACCCCAAGGTTACGATCTGATGAGACAGGAAGGATGAGAGTGTTATCCACAGAAATAGAGAATGGGGGAGGAGGAGAGGTTGGTTTAGGGGGAAAGATGAGAAGCTCAGTCTTGGTCATGTTTAGTTTCAGATTGCGCTGAGACATCCAGGCAGCAATGTTAGACAGGCAGGCAGGCTGATACTTTGGCCTGGATTTCGGCTGAGATTTCTGGTGTGGAGAGGTAGATCTGGGAGTCATCAGCATAAAGGTGATACTGAAAACCATGGGATGAGATCAGAGTACCAAGGGAAGAAGTATAGATGGAAAAAAGAAGAGGTCCCAGGACAGATCCCTGAGGTGCACCAACTGACAGTGGGATAGAAGTAGAGGAGGGTCCACTAAAGGTACGCTGGGAGAGATAAGAAGAAAACCAGGAAAGAACAGAGCCCTGAAATCCAAGTGAGGACAGCGTATCAAGGAGTAGGCTGTGATCAACAGTGTCAAAAGCAGCAGATAGATCGAGAAGGATGAGGATAAAATAGAGAGCTTTGGATCTGGCCAGGAACAGATCATTGGAGACTTTAGCAAGCGCTGTTTCAGTTGAATGAAGGGAGCGAAAGCCAGATTGAAGTGGATCAAGAGTAGCTTGAGATGAAAGAAAGTCAAGGCAACGGCGGTGAACAGCACATTCAAGTATCTTGGATAGGAAAGGGAGGAGGGAGATGGGGCGATAGTTGGAAGGACAGGTAGAGTCCAATGAAGGTTTTTTAAGGAGTGATGTGACTACGGCATGTTTGAAGGCATCAGGAACGGTCACAGTGGACAGTGAAAGATTGAGGATATGACAAATAAAAGGGATAACAGTAGGAGAGATAGTGTTAAGTAGATGGGAGGGAATAGTCCTCCACTGTTGCTACTATTTGAGATTCTACATGGAATGTTGCTATTCCACTAGCAACACGTAGGCCCTTGCAGATCACCAATGTGGCCGCGCAGGCTTCTGCTTCTGTGAGTCTGACGTCCTGCACGTACGTGCAGGACGTCAGACTCACAGAAACAGAAGCCTGCGCAGCCTTCTACATGGAATGTTGCTAGTGGAATAGCAACATTCCATGTAGAATCTCCAATAGTAGCAACATTCCATGTAGAATCTCCAATAGTATCTATTTTAATTTTGTTACATTTGTACCCTGTGCTTTCCCACTCATGGCAGGCTCAATGCGGCTTACATGGGGCAATGGAGGGTTAAGTGACTTCCCAGAGTCACAAGGAGCTGCCTGTGCCTGAAGTGGGGATCAAACTCAGTTCCTCAGTTCCCCAGGACCAAAGTCCACCACCCTAACCACTAGGCAACTCCTCCACTCCCTCTTTTGGGGCCCTTTTAATAAACCACAGTAAAATTTATAGTTTCTGTGGCATAATGCAGGTATATACCTGAACGGATAGATGTGAAGCGTCTGTTTACGCTTTCCAAAAATACTAGGACTAGGGGGCATGCGATGAAGCTACAATATAGTAAATTTAAAACGAATCGGAGAATATTTTTCTTCACGCAACGTGTAATTAAACTCTGGAATTCGTTGCCAGAGAATGTGGTAAAGGTTAGGTTAGCGGAGTTTAAAAAAGGTTTGGACAGCTTCCTAAAGGAAAAGTCCATACCACCATTATTAAATGGACTTGGGGAAAATCCACTGTTTCTGGGATAAGCAGTATAAAATGTTTTGTACTTTTTTGGGATCTTGCCAGGTATTTGTGACCTGGATTGGCCACTGTTGGAAACAGAATGCTGGGTTCGATGGGCCTTTGGTCTTTCCCAGTATGGCAATACTTATGTACTTATGTACCGAGTGCTTGCTACAAATACTGGGGCCTTTTACTAAGCCGCGTAAGTGTCTATGCGCACCCAATGCACGCCAAAATAGAGTTACCACCCGGCTACTGCATGGCTCTTCTGGTAATTTCATTTTTGGCACAAGTCCGATACGTGTGTCCGAAAAATAATGTTTATTTTCAGATGCGCGTATTGGCCGTGCACCAAGTGGCATTTGATGCGCATAGGTCATTACCGCCCGGTTACCGTGTGAGACTTTACTGCTAGGTCAATGGCTGGGGGTAAGGTCTCAGACCCAAAGTGGATGTGCAGCAATTTTCATTTTGCCGCACGTCCGTTTTCGGCAAAAATTTAACAAAGGCATTTTTTGCAGGTGCGCTGAAAAATGATTCTGTACGCGCCCAAAACACGTGCCTACACTACCGCAGGCCATTTTTCAGCGCACCTTAGTAAAAGGACCCCACTATATGGCAACAAGTGGGGTGGAACCAGCATTTTCTTTTGGTGGTACCGTGTTAAAGTGGCAATTAGGGTGCGGTAACTGACCACCGTTAATACAGGAGCATTCACTGCCTCCTATTTAGGAGGTGGTAACAGGTCCCATGTTAACTGTGTATTAACAAGTTAGTGAGCATTAACCCCTGGATTCTAAACAATGCACTTAGGTTTAGGCACCAAAATCAGTGTGGCTTCTATAACACCATGCATAACTTAATTGACTTAAGATGCTAATTGGCATTCATAACAGCATTTAACAAGTAATAATGAGCACTAATTGGCAATTATTTATTTATTTATTACATTTGTATCCCACATTTTCCCGCATAGCAGTAGGCTCAATGTGGACGTTTAGGAAGGCCGGCGAGCAGCATGCCGAGCAGCCGCACATAACATGGCGGCTGCCGCACGGCAGCCTCCCGGCCGGAGCGCCCCTTCCCTTCCGGCTTCCCCACTGCCGGTCTGGATGACGCGGCAGGAGGCCCTGCCTGCATTTGGTTGGGAGGCCGGAAGGGGGCGGGGCTCCAGCGGGAGTCCCAGGCACCGCATAAGAGATGCCGATGAGGCGGGGAGGGCCTCTTTGTCGGCAGCGAGCGGTGCAGGTGTTTTCCCACCCTCCCTACCCTTTTGCACGCTGCCACAGTGGTGGTGGGTTCACCTGTTACGCTGAAGGGGGCCAGGGTTCAAGAGCATGCAGGGTGCCTGTACGGATGTGTCCCCTACCAGCAGGTAATGCTACTGTTACTTTGTGATAGTTCCTGTTATGTTGACTGATAATTTATCCATGACACTGCCTTGCCATAGAAATTTGTTAACGATGCCTTGTTAAGTTATGTTCGATTGCTTTTCTCCATTTCGCTGCACTGTTCTGCTATTTGCTACAGATTGTGTCATGCGTTTTCTTTCATTGGCCATCTACGTCCTGTGGACTAACGTCATGTATACTGCCACAGCTGGCAGAGGCTCCCGAGCCTGGGAAATCTGGGATGTGTTGGAGCAACAGCCGAAAGGAAGATCGCCCACTTCAGGCAAAGGACAGGAGCACTCATTGCTGGCAGACCAATCACCTCGCTGGTTAGGCATGGCAGGCAGATGGAGGCTTGGCCACGCTGGGGGCGGAGAAAGGCTGGCCGCAGCATGTGCTGGGATGCTTGCTCTCTAGCTGGATAAGCTATGGCGGAGGGCGTAAGCATCTGCAACGTCAAACCCAAGGCTCGGGTGCTTCCTAGGGATGTTTAATGTGTTTTGAATAAAAGCTGTGGCCATTTATTCCCAAAACCTGTCTCATGTTTGGTCTGTAAGCACGCCAGGGGCAAAGCGAGGGCCGGAGCGAGAGGGAGTGCAGCCTGCCTATGTTATTACAGTGTTCCATTATTGCAGAAAAACATCCAAATCATAAGCCTGCCCTAGTCCCATTCAAAACATACCTCCAACACCCGCCCCCTTAAGATTTAGATGAACTGCATAGAAAACATCTTAAAAATAAGTTTCAAAAATATCGATTTGGACATTTTTAGTAAAAAAAAAACATCCATCTAAGAAAACAGAGAGGTAGATAGTAGGAGGAAGATAGCCCTTCCAGCTTATTTTTGAAAGAGAAAAACGCCTATAGTGCGACCTAAATCGGGAGATAGACGTTTGTCTCGCAAAAGCGCCCAAATCGGTATAATCGAAAGCCAATTTTGGGCGTTTCCAACTGCACTCCGTCGCGGAAATGAATAAAGTTGACGGGGGCGTGTCGGAGGCGTGGTGGAGGCGGAACTGAGGCGTGGTTATCAGCCGATCAGAGATGGGCGCCTTTCGCCGATAATGGAAAAAAAATATGTGTTTTAGCGAGAATTTAGGGCACTTTTCCTGGACCCTGTTTTTCCATGAATAAGGACCCAAAAAGTGCCCTAAATGGCCAGATGACCACTGGAGGGAATCGGGGATGACCTCCCCTGACTCCCCCAGTGGTCACAAACCCCCTCCCACCACAAACTGTGCCGTTTCACAACTTTTTATTTTCACCCTCAAATGTTATACCCACCTCCCTGGCAGCAGTATGCAGGTCACTGGAGCAGTTATTAGGGGGTGCAGTGGACTTCAGGCAGGTGGACCCAGGCCCATCCCCCCCCCCCACCTGTTACACTTGTGCTGGTAAATGGGAGCCCTCCAAACCGCCCCCCAAACCCACTGTACCCACATGTAGGTGCCCCCTTCACCCCTTAGGGCTATAGTAATGGTGTAGACTTGTGGGCAGTGGGTTTTGAGGGGGATTTGGGGGGCTCAACACCCAAGGGAAGGGTGCTTTGCACCTGGGAGCTGTTTTACCTTTTTTTTTTCTTTTTTTGTAAACGTGTCCCCTAGGGTGCCTGGTTGGTGTCCTGGCATGTCAGGAGGACCAGTGCACTACGAATCCTGGCCCCTCCCACGAATAAATGTCTTGGAGTTATTCGTTTTTGAGCTGGGCGCTTTCAGTTTCCATTATCGCTGAAAAACAAAAACGCCCAGCTCAAAAAAAGATAAACGTCCATGTTTTTCGAAAATTCGGTTCAGCCCGCCCCTTCACGGACCCGTTCTCGGAGATAAACGCCCATGGAGATAGGCGTTTCCATTCGATTATGCCCCTCCTTGTAAACTAATACCTGGCTGCCAGGATAGGAATGGACAGGAGTATTTGTTTATATGTAAATAGCCCAATTTGAGAGATTCCCTGTTTATATACCCTAAAGAGGAAAAGGACCCAAATAGGGGTCCCTGGAAATATTAATAATTTTGACACTGAAAACTGTAGGAGAGTTGAAACATTTGGATTGTATTAAAGGAAAGTTTAAGTCGTAAACTGCCTATTGCAGCCAAGTTAATAAAAGTTAAGTTGTTTATAAAACTTACTGGAGTGCAACGTGGTTCCTGGACTGACGAGCGGAGCGGAACCCTGTCTGGTTAAGCGTCTTCCAACCTCCCGGCTCGCTATTCCGGACCATTGACTGAAGGCTCAAGTGGGGTAAGCATGGCCTGCATGTTTTATGGACCCGGAACCACAGCTAGATCCGGGTGAGACCTGGGCCACAGGTCCATGGTGAGTTAAAAATTATTGAGCATGTCTAAGATGTAGAATTTAGAGATGCTTGTTCCATTAAAAGCCCCTTAAACTTTTAAGATTCTGTGAGGGGATTTGAGAGGGCATAGGGTTTAGAGAATAGGGATCAGTTGGAATGGGAAGAGAGAGGCCCACTGCTCTGAAAATGTCTTGATAATGAGATTTTGTTATTTGTAACATGAAATAAAAATTAAGTCAATTTAAAGACAAAAATAATGCAGAATTTATTTTTTTTCTTTCCTTGTTGGAAGATAAAGAAACTACAGCATAGAATGCTGCTTCACTATTTCAATTTACTTATCAGAACAAATCTGAGTAAGAACAGAAAATCAATCTGAGGCTTTATACGTTGAAGTAATTTAAGTCTGGGATTAGTATTTTAAAACAGATTATTGCATGCCTTCCCAGCAGCAGTGCTTACCTCTGTGTTCTGCTTCTACAGCTATAGATTTAATGAAAAGGTTGAAATGAACTCTCAAGGGAGCTCCCTGCAGCTGAAACAGGGCACTGCCTTTTTGCTAGGCTGTTTGCCAGACAGGTTGGGGCCAAGAAACTAATAACTTCTAATGCTGAATTGCAGTGTTCTAGAATCAGAATACTCATCTTTACCTAGCATTATGGGAACCAGAGGTGTAGCTAGGTGGGGTGCCACAGGAGCAACGGCTCTCCCCCAAACAGACTTCCGGCACCTGCAGTGTGGATTAGTAAACAGGGCCCTGAATATCTAGGTAGGTGAAGAACCAGTTTGGGATAGTAGTAGAGGGAAAGAAGAGACCAGTAATGGAAGTATAGAATTTCTATTTTCAGTATCTTTCTTTGAGCTTTTATGCACAGTTTTTGGAGTATTTCAAACACTAAGGGACCTGTTTACTAAGGTGCGTTAGCGTTTTTAGCATGCACTAAGGCTAGAAACACCCATGGGAATATATGGGTGTCTCTAGCGGTTAGTGCATGCTAATTTTTAGAATGTGCTAAAACTGCTAGCACGCCTACAGTGCGGCTTAGTAAAGAGGGTCCTAAGTTGTCACAATATGTCCATTTTTACACAAGAGTAAAAATTTAGAAAAACATACTGGTCAATATTCAGGCATCAACAAATATAAACCCTCAAACCCTAACTTAAGCACACCAAACCAACGCAATAAACACACCAACCCACCTCCACAACTTTCACATACCACACCAGAATCCACACCCTACCCTCCTTCAAAAAATGTTCAACCACCCCAAGCAAAACCAACAAAAAAGTTGTAAATCAAGTTTCAGGTTTAATGGTGTCTGACATACCGCCCTTAGATTGCTCTTCAGAGTGGTTTACACAATATAGATAATATAGAGGGGCATAATCGAACGCCTCCGTATTATCGAAAAAGATGGCCGGCTATCTTTTGTTTCGATAATACTGTTGGGGCTGGCCAAATGTCAAAGATGGCTGGGTTTGAGATGGCTGGCATTGGTTTTCGCCCATAATGGAAACTAATGCTGGCGATCTGAAACCTGGCCAAATCCAAGGCATTTGGTCATGGGAGGAGCCAGCATTTGTAGTGCACTAGTCCCCCTGACATGCCAGGACACCAACCGTGCACCCTAGGGGGCACTTCTAAAAATTAAAAAAAAAAAAAATTAAAATAGCTCCCAGGTGCATAGCTCCCTTACCTTGGGTGCTGAGCCCCCCAAATCCCCCCCCAAAACCCACTTTTCACAGCTCTACACTATTTACCATAGCCCTTATGGGTGAAGGGGGGCACCTAGATGTGGGTACAGTGGGTTTGTGGGGGGGGGGGGTCGGAGGGCTCCCATTTACCACCACAAGTGTAACAGGTAGGGGGGGGGATGGGCCTGGGTCCACCTGCCTGAAGTGCACTGCACCCACAAAAAACTGCTCCAGGGACTTGCTTACTGCTGTCAGGTAGCTGGGTATGACATTTCAGGCTGGCATAGAGGCTGGCAAAAAAGGTTTTTTTTTTGGGTGGGAGGGGTTGGTGACCACTGGGGGGGGGGAGTAAGGAGAGGTGATCCCCGATTCCCTCCAGTGGTCATCTGGTCAATTGGGGCATTTTTTTGAGACTTGGTCCTGAAAATAAATGGACCAAGTGAAGCCGGCGAAATGCTCGTCAGAGCCAGCCATCTTTCTTCCATTATCAGGCAAAGTCAGCCATCTCAAAACCACGCCCCGTCCCACCTTCGCTACCCTGCCGAAATGCCCCCTTGAAGTTTGGCCGGCTCTGCGACAGAACGCAGTTGAAGCCGGCCAAAATCGGCTTTTGATTATACCGATTTGGCCGTGCTCAGGAGATGGCTGGTCATTTCCCGATTTGTGTTGGAAGATGGCCGGCGATCTCTTTCAAAAATAAGCTGGATAGTGTGGCAGGAAATACAACACAGCATGGAGAAAGAGAGACAAAGAAGTAAGTCCAGAGTAGCATTGCCTGGAGCTGACCATTCAATAGATGCAAAGATGGTAAGACCAGGGGCTATAGGTGTCAGTAAGTAAAAAGGTTTTAAAACCAGGTTTAAACTGGACAGAGGATTCTTCTAAGTGTAGCATGGCAGGAAGAGCATTCCAGAGGGTGGGGCTGGACACCCTAAAGATTCTGGTACAAATAAAGTCATAGCAAATGGTGCAGAATGACAGGATCACTAAGTAGTTGCTCTGGGATGAATGAAGAATTCTAGCTAGGGAGTAGGAAATAAGGAGGCAAGAAAAATAGAGTGGGGTACCCAAGTGGTATATTTTGTATATTATTGACAGTAATTTAAAGGACAGCCAATTCTCTTCTCGAAGGGGGGGGGGGGGGGGAGGTTGACATGATTAGATTTTTTTAACATCCTGTGATTACTTTGACTGCTGAATTTTGCACAAGTTGGAGATGTCGGATATCATTGATGCAAACACCATAAGTACATAAGTACATAAGTAGTGCCATACTGGGAAAGACCAAAGGTCCATCTAGCCCAGCATCCTGTCACCGACAGTGGCCAATCCAGGTCAAGGGCACCTGGCACGCTCCCCAAACGTAAAAACATTCCAGACAAGTTATACCATGAAGCAGAGAGTTACAGTAGTCTAGCTGGGTTATAATTAAGGGATGAGTGAGTATGCATAAAGTAGATTTATCAAAAAGGTGTCAAACGAAAAAAAGTGACTACCACAAATCAGTGTATCCCAGTTAATACCAGTCCTCACCAGGTCTACACTAAGGAGCATAGCAAAAGCCCCTTAGATATGGCCATTTGGTGGAAGCCTACCAGGTAGTAGCTCACCTATATGTCTTCCCCTTCGTACAGAGGTATTGTCATAGTGTAATATGAAGTTAAGCTACCAAATAAAGAATATAGTCTGCAGAAATACTTTTGGTTCTGGTGACACAAGTTCAGTAGACATGAGTGCATTAGTCTCCTATCAAGCTGAGGCTGATACATTTGCCTTTTATCTGAGCTTCTGAAATATTTTACTTACAATGCTTGTACTTACTGGACAAATACACGGTCGTCCCATAATTCATGTCATCATGTACCTGCTGTTAATTGTATAAAAAAATACTAGAATTTGGCTGTGTTACAGAACATGCTGGTCTGCACAGTGGATGGCTTCCATTTGTGGATGTTTAGAGAAAAATGATCAGTTACAGATTTCAAGGTGGAAATGTCAATATGGGGGGGGGGGGGGAGGAAGGGAGGGGGTTTTAGAAAATGTAAAAATGATAAAGTCTAAACTGTGTAAAATGTAAATGTAAAAATAAAAAAAATAGCACAGTTGTATAAAAGGAGTTTCTTATCTACCACTTTCCAGATGCTATAGCTATTATCAAGGCCATGCCAATGGCTGGTACCATGCCAACTCAATATGACTTGGTTCCACTTTTTACCTTTTCAATTTCCATCCTGGCATCAATTTTAAAGGGCATAATAATATTATCATAGAAATCTTTAAGATGTACCTTTGCTAGCCATTAAGCCAGCTTTGATATTTTAGGATGCAAAAATGATGAAATGTCCTTGAAATGAAGAGCTTTGTTTTTATATGACATCAGCTCTTATACAATGTCCTCCAAGCAAACTGTATACAATAAACAGGGTATGATTAACATTTAAATCTGTCTTCAGGACACAGATCTCTTGATGTAGCACTGTCACATATGGAAGGGGTAGGTCTTTTACCAAAGTGCATTAAATTCAGGGGCAAGGGCGTTCCAAGATGGCGACCTGAACGCTGCTGTTGAGAGCGGTTCGAGAAGCGCTGGAAGAAAAAAAAAATTTCCTACAATGCCACATATTAAACGTAAAGGAGCGGTGAGGACCCAGCTGCCGAGGGCACTTACTTCCACTCCAGACCAGCAGACTCTCGACCGTTTTATACAGCGAACCATGCAGGAGTCCGGTTTGGCGAGTCCGCTGTTGAGCCGAGACGAGGGAGCGTCAGAGCTTCTAGGACGAGAGGTTTCCCTCACGCCGCCGGAGTTGGTACCGCCTCCCTGCCCAGCGAAGGTCAGAGGTGAGGAAACCCTGCTTGATGCGGAAGGCACTGCTAGTGGCGTTTCGATCGGCGGATCACCTCAAGACCTTAGTGGGGAAGATTTGATATCGAGGGAAGATCCAGGAGAGGTGACTCTTACGGAGGTTTGGAAAGCGGTTCAAGGTTTGACCGTAGCAGTGACTAAGTCAATTAATGAGATTACAATGGTTGTAAGTAAGTTAGAAAAAATTGATGCCTCACTTGAAAAAGTTAAAAAAGATGCGTCTGAACAGGCTCAGCAAAACCAAATTGTGGCTAATGAATTAAAATCTTCAGTGGATGCTTTGATAAAAGATAAACAAATAACTCAGCGAAAAATTGAACATCGTCGTTTAAACTTGAGGCTCCTGAATTTTCCTATTTCATCATTATTAAAATCAAGTGATTTATTTAGAATGTATCTTCAGGAAATTTTACAGATAGATTCTTCTAATATGCCCCCATGTAATAAGATGTATTATTTACCTTTAAAAGATTCTGTAAAGAAGGTACTAGGAGAAAAGCAGGAGCCTCAGAATTTAACTGCATTCTTAGAAGAATAGGATGTTGAAATAACTAATCGTGGTACTTTAATTGTTCAATTTGTTTTTGAACAAGATTTAAATCAGGTTTTGAAGCTTTATTTTAAAAATTCATCAAAATTGTTTCATGGACAAAAAGTTTGGGTTTATCCTGACGTTGCGAAAGCAACACAAGAGAGGAGGAAACAATTTTTGGACTTAAGAAATGAGACTAGAGCCTTAGGGGCGACATATATGTTAGCATATCCATGTAAGTGTAGGATCAATTTTCAAGGAACTAAATATGTGTTTTATGACCCATCACAGCTACGGACATTCTTGGACTTGAAGAACCTAAGTAAACGCAATATAGAAACAACTTTACCAACTAAAGAATAATAGTTATGGTTCCAGGTTAAGCAGATTTATTTTAAATATTGAGGTTAATTTCGCCACTTAAATACCAGTCGCCCCCCTCTAACCACATAATTGAGGTCTAAGGAAGATATAAAGTGTTTCTTCGAATGGATAGTGATGTATATTACTGCTATGCAATTTTACCATGGTTGGATCTGTTTTTCCTTTGCAAGTGGATGTTAACTTGTAAAATAAATTTAATAAACAAATTTAAAATAAATTCAGGGGCAAACTGACCATACAGGCAACCGGGCAATGCCCAAGGTCTCAGAAGCCCCCTGGTACATTAAAGGGCCCTGGTGGTGTAGTGGCCTCTTCGCTATTCTGCCCGGTGCCACTACATTTTCAAAATGGCTGCTGAGACTGCCGAGATCCGCAAGACTCCCACAGGAAGTCTTATCAGCCATTTTGAAAACACAGTGGCATCAGACAGAGCAGCGGCTGGTGGGAAAATGCTTCTATTCTCCTTGGCAGTCTGCAGCAGGCATGCTCTGAAAACTGAACATAAGCAGCTGCCGGTATCATGGAAAGAAGCATTTTCATTACCATCAGGAGGAGGTCTTCAGCTGGCCGAGCTTGGGATTCCACCAGCTACCACTAAACGTGTGCTACTGTTGGGTGGGCCTGAGCCCTAAGTAGGTGGGCCCCGGCCCACCCAGGCCCACCTGTGGCTACGCCACTGGTACACACGAACATGAAGAGACAGTCCCTGCTCGACAGAGCTTACAATCTAATTAGGACAGACAAACAAGACAAATAAGAGATAAGGGAATTCCACTAGGGTCCTTCAAGGTAGGACTGGGGAGGACTCACTAGTGTGCAGGGGGGGGGGGGTGGCAGTGCCCAAGGGGGACCTAATGACCCTTACTACCTGGGGGCCCAGAGCACTGTCAGTCTGCCCCTGATTAAGTTTTGCACTTACCATAACAATAAAATAATGCATAGTAAATCAGTGCCAGGCAGACTTCTACAGTCTGTGCACTGATCGTGGCTGGACAGATTTGGATGGGCTGGAGAAGAGCTTCAATAGCAATTTGAGAGATTGGAGAACAAGGCCAATGCCGGGCAGACTTCTATGGTCTATGCCCTGAAAATGGCAAGGACAGATCAAGGCCAACACCAACAGAAGGTAACCTCTCCACTGAAGATCAATTGCCAAGCGAAGAAAAGTGGAGCAAAAAAAAAAACCTCTCTCAGATGGTCATTTTTGTTTATCGATTTGAATAAAGACTTCGTTGAGAACACCATCCTAGAGAGGTTTTTTTTGCTTCACTTTTCTTCGCTTGGCAAAGAGATCAAGATCAGGTATACGTATGAAGTATCACATCATATCTTATGTAACGAGTTTATCTTGTTGGGCAGACTGGATAGACCGTACAAGTCTGCATTTGCCATCATCTATTGTCTGAGGTCAGTAATGTATTTTTCTTAGTAAATAAACAGAAAGCTTATCTTTTGTCTTATGTACTTTCAGCCTTTTAACTCTTTACCTGAAACTGTGTCTAGTTGAGGCAGCTGCTTAATTGGGACGAAGTATTCTAGTCCTGATGAGTCCCAATTAATCGGAATCTACTGTGGTGGATGTATGGAATAGTCTCCAGCGGAAATGTACTCTGTATTTAAGAAAGCACAAGGCAAGCACAGAAGATTGCTGAGGGACAGAAAGGATTAGAGAGTTGCACGGGGACAGAAATCTTACCCATCCCCGCAAAAATTTAATCCATCCCAACCCATCCCTGCAAGAATTTAATGGTACATAAAAGAAAATTCTGGTCAGCTCCCTCAGTCTGTTTCTGGATTTGAGCCACATCACTGTAGGCAAGGAAGGAATGGAAGCTGAAACTTAGAACACTCTGGTGTGCACATGTAAGATTTGTCTCTGATTTCTGGCACTGTGTGCTGAGAGGTCACCACATGCAGATGCCAGTAGGTCAGGTGATATCCGATGCTCTTGCCTGTGTCAGAGCTGAGGTCTGCGCATCAGCCCGGGAGCAAAGAGGATTAATTGTAACATAGTAAGTGACAGCAAATAAAGACCTGAATGGTCCATCCAGTCTGCCCAATAGTCACACTCATTATCAATTCATGATTAAATCAACGAGTGTGATATTATATACTTTCTTTCGTGTTTCTGGAACACAGACCATATAAGTCTATCTGGCCCTATACTTATGTTCCAGCTGCTGGAGTTCTCGTTGAAGCCCACTCCAGTCTATTCATCTTCTCATTTGTGGGATACAGACCATAAAAATCTGTCCAGCACTGTCCTTATGTTCCAGCCACTGAAGTTGCTGTCTAAGCCCTTTCCAGCCCATCCTAAACCAGACTGCCAAATATTAGACACAGACCATACAAGTCTGCCCGGTATCGGCCCTAGTTAATCACAGCCAGAGTCGCCATCTAAGCGTCACTTGACACATCCACACACATGCAGCCATTTAAGGTTAGGATTTTTATAACTTCCATTTTCTAATTAGAGATACTCTGTGTTCATCCCAAGCCTTTTTGAATTCCATCATCATTTGTGTCTCTACCACCTCCTTAACGGAAGACTTTCCACATTTGTGCTGTTAAAGCAAGGAGGAAGAGGAGGAGGAGGAGACAGCACTCAAGGTACTCAGTAGATGAGAGGCTCATGCAGTGCAGCTTACACTACCACGGGAACCCCGCAGAAATGCTTCCATCCCCGCGGGAACCCCGCAGAACTGCTTCCGTCCCCACGGAAACCCCGCAGGACCTGCTTCCGTCCCCGCGGGAACCCTGCAGAACTGCTTCCGTCCCCACGGAAACCCCGCAGCACCTGCTTCCATCCCCGCGAGAACCCTGCAGAACTGCTTCCGTCCCCACGGAAACCCCGCAGCACCTGCTTCCATCCCCGCGGGAACCCTGCAGAACTGCTTCCGTCCCCACGGAAACCCCGCAGCACCTGCTTCCATCCCCGCGGGAACCCTGCAGAACTGCTTCCGTCCCCACGGAAACCCCGCAGGACCTGCTTCCGTCCCCGCGGGAATCCCCTCGAACCCCGTTCCTATGCAGCTCTCTAGTATGGATGGACTGACTGGATGACTATATGGACATCATCTGCTGTTGTTTTCTATTTTTAAATATTTAAAAGGATAGATAGATTCAAGAATTTCATACCTATAGAACATTTAATTCAAAGTAATATTTATTTGTTGTTTGTTCTTTTTCCAAATAGAAAGAAGTCTACCTTTTTAAGAGGGACCTAAAATTTGCATTACAATTGAGGACTCAGCAATATTTAATGTTTTCTTTTGTATCATTGTTTGTTTTATGTACTGTGACCCATATGGTCTATTGATTAATGGATTTTCTATTTTTGGTGTGCGTGGGAATTGAGAGAACAGCTGAAACAGCTTTAGCAGGTTGCATTTCCATTGGAGAGTGCTATGTTAATCTGCAAGGAAATATTTGAGAAGATGTTATCTTTAAATACACGTCATAGGAATTATATTACCTTTTATATGTTTCTTATTTATGTAGTTAAGCTATTCTAACTAAAAGGAGGTTTAATTGACTTCTGGAGCCAGAGTTTAGTTCATTCTGCTAAGATTAATAGGCACATGTCTTTACTGATAAGGCAGTGACCTACAATTATTCATTATTTAATCTGAGCAATTTTCAGTCCCATAAAAAATGTTTCAGCTTAATTAGCTTTGATTTATGAACTTGCCAGGCAGCAATTATATGAGTGGGCAGGTTATTGCAGAAAAGTCTGTCAGCATTTCAAAACTGTACATTTTCTTCCAACCCAAGAAAGTAAAATTAGGAAAACAAGAAAGCGTTACTATAATTTAAGCATAAAAGACACTAATTGGTCCTTTAGTATACCAGTTCTGCATCTGGTTAATGATTATTATTTTTTTTTAATGAGGAAATGCTCACAATTAGTGAGAAGTAGAGTTAAATGGTATTTTGTACTTAGAAAGAACTTTAGGGGCCTTATTTAGTAAAGTGTGGTAAGGTTTTCCAGTTGTTGCCTATTAATTGCAAAGCCTCCATCTTGGAGGCTAATCTACAAAGGGATGTCTATATTTAAGCATCAAGAAAGTGTCTAATTGGAGCCTATTCTATAAAGAAAAGTAAGTGCCTACTTTTCTTTAGAGGTTACTAGTGTAACAAGTAAAATAGATACCTATATTTTTGGCAAATAGATGTCAGTCATTTCAGTTCAAACAGGTACCACCAATCACCCCAGGACCTCATCAGCAACTATATTGCACATAGAGACCTCACTCTATGATTGGGGGTTCTTAAAGCCCTGCTCAAAACCCACCTCTTCAATGTCGCCTTCGGCACCTAACCACTACACCTCTATTCAGGAAACCTGTACTGCCCCTACTTGACATTTTGCCCTTTAGATTGTAAGCTCCTTGGAGCAGGGACTGTCCTTTATGTCAATTTATGTTAATCTGTACAGCGCTGCGTAACCCTAGTAGCGCTCTAGAAATGTTAAGTAGTACCCTGTTTCCCCGAAAGTAAGACATCCCCCGAAAGTAAGACCTAGTAGAGGTTTTCCTGAATTGGTAGATATAAGGCCTCCCCCGAAAGTAAGACCTAGCAAATTTTTGTTTGAAAGCAGGGCCGCCGAGAGCCGGACAAGGCCACCCCCGGGCCGCCCCCCCCCACCCGAGGTCGCCGGGCCCCCCCTAAACCCACCCTCCGTCGCTCCCGGAACTAACCTTAAACGCCTTCTTTCACCTTCGCAGCAAGCAGCAGCAGGGCAGACCTCTCCTTCCTTCCGTGCCCCGCCCTTGCGGACGTTACGTCAGGCGAGGGCAGGACATGGAAGGAAGGAGTGGCCTGCCCTGCTGCTGCTTGCTGCGAAGGTGAAAGGAGGCATTTAAGGTTAGTTCCGGGAGCGATGGAGGGCGGGCGGGCCAACCCCAATGTTTCCCCGAAAAATAAGACAGCCCCTGAAAATAAGACCTAGCGCATTTTGGGGGGCAAAAATTAATATAAGACAGTGTCTTATTTTCGGGGAAACACGGTAGTAATAGTAGTAGTGTACATATGAGATTTCCTGGTGGACTTTTCCATCTTTTTTTTTGTATATATGAAAAAGCAAGACAACGTTTCTCATTCTCTGTTACCTTTTTTTTTGTCTATCCTGCAGTTCATAAGGATATTTTGCCTAGTTTAAAGCACATTTTCCCACAGCAAAATGCATTTATGTGCTGTGGTTATCTTGTTCAGGCAAACATTTGTGTGGAGCTTGCAAAGCTTATAAATCCATTTTTTAATTTGATTTTCTCATCTGTTGCAAAATATCATAGTACATAGAAATGTGTGTGACCTGCAGTCAACTGTGCACTCAAGAATATAAAGAGATTTTCTGCTAACTTTTAACAGTCTTTGAGGGAATACACTGTGTTGTGAATGGTCTAATGAGCTTCATCAGCCATCTGTGAATTGTCCTCTGTGGAAATTTACATTAATGGAACCTAGCTGAATGTTACCAGCCAAGTCGAGAGAGCTCACTTCTTAAGAGTTGTTTTTGCCCATGTGCCTCACTTGATTAAAAGGTATCTTGATTTTGGGGGTATTGCTAGGTACTTACTTAAGAAATTCAAGGACCAGGATGGCAGGGACCTTTTCTGCCCTCACCTGCTCTTGCATTCTCTCATCAAGGTGATTTCTCTCCCTCCTCCCTTCCTTGTTCAGGTATTCTTTTTCACTTACCCATCTTTCTCCTGCGGATGCTTGCTGTAGTCTCCTCCGTACACCAATCCATCTTGATCTTTTCCACGTTTATGCCATCTATCTTCCAACTTAATCCTCTCTCACACACTAGATTAATTTCTTGCAGACCAATGCTCAAATGTCCCGTGGTAAGCCAACAGCGCAGAAAAAAATACTGCTGCAACAGGGTAGAAACCTAGCTTGCTAACGCCCAAGGGAAATGGTATACAAAATATACGTGTGCTGTTAAAGCGAAAGCAAAGAGGGGGGGGGGGGCGTGTGTGGCACATGCGCAGTAGAGTTTCGTGGTAAGCTCAGCTGCTGTGTGCATGCACTTGGTGACCCGAACATGAAGCACACATTGACGTCTGTTTTCTGTGCCTTTAAACAGTGGCATTCCTAGGGTCGCTGACACCCGGGGCAGATTGCCGATGCACCCCCCCCCCCCGGCGAAATGACGGACACCCCCCCGGGTGCATCTTTACCAGCTGGAGGGGTGCCGCGCGTCTGTCGGCAACACTCGTTCCCTGCTCCCTCTGCCACGGAACGGGTTACTTCCTGTTCCGGGACAGAGGGCGCAGGGAACGAGGGTTGCCGACAGATGCACGGCACCCCCCCCCCCCAGCGGCGAAACAATGGAACCTTTTTCTGGCGAAACGACACCCCCCGGATGCATCTTTACCTGCTGGGGGGGGGGGGTGCTGCGCGCCTGTCGACTTCACTCATTCCCTACTCCCTCTGCCCCGGAACAGGAAGTAACCTGTTCCGGGGCAGAGGGAGCAGGGAACGAGTGAAGTCGACAGGCGCGCAGCACCCCCCCAGCGGCGTGCACCCGGGGCGGACTGCCCCCACCGCTCCCCCTTGGTACGCCACTGCCTTTAAATATAAGCAGTTCAATATTTTTTAAACTTGGAAAGCTTTCACTTTCGGGTTTGCTCTGATTCGCATACATTTGTTTCTCACTACCAGTGCTTAGGGGCTTGCATAGGTTTTCTCCTACTTCCAAATTATATAAAACTGGCAGATTTTATTGAAAGAATCATGAGAAATCTTCTCTTCAAACTTCCTAATGCCTGCTCCGAGTTGGTGTTATTTTTTTGCAGTGGTAAGGTGGATTTGTTTTGTGCGCTGTTTTCTGAGCATTGGGAGGGAATATGTAATGACCTCATTAACATCTGTTTGACTATATTAGCATGCTGTTTGTACTAATCTTTGTTGTGTTTTTGTTGTCTCTGGTGCTACAGCCGCTGAGCATTCTAAGTTTACTAATACGGTTGCTAGTTCGGCGCTAATGGCCTCTAGTGCCGTGTTTGCTTCCGAGCATTGGCCTGTTGGTGCTTTCTATTCTTCTCTTCATTTGAATCCTTGTGTTGCTGTGCAGTAGGGTTACCATATGTCCGGATTTCCCTAGTTTCAAGTACGGAGTGTAAGAATAGTTTCAGTTGCTGGAAATTATTGTCAAAGCAGCATAGAATCCATTCAGGAATGAAACTGTTTACATGCACTGAATGTAGGAAAAGCTGTATTCATAAGTCACAGCTAACAAAGCACCAGAGAATCCACACAGGAGTAAAACCATTGATGTGCTGAATGTGGTAAACGCTTCTGTCAGAAGATACTCCTCACTACTCACAAAATGAAGCATTCAGGATTAAAAATGTTAGCATGTACTGAGTGTGGTAAAAGCTTCTGTTATAAGCACTGGAAAGGCAGTGAACATGCTAGAGCTGAAGGATTCTCCAGAAAGGTGAGCCTGACACTGGACTATCGAGACCCAATCAGCAGTCTGTGAAGGCCGTAGTCTGGGGTCTTTCTCTTGAGGAGGGAGGTGTGACAGAACAGTGTTTTTTTTAAGCCTGTAAAACTGCCTTAATTATTTCTTGAAGTGTATTGCTTCTAGTGGCCAGCAGATGGTGCATGTTTTATGTTAAAGCTGTTATAGAAAAGTGAATGCTCCCTCTTTAGTTTCACTCATTGAGGAAGTGGTCTACAGTACTGTGAGCAATATACTTTTAAAACTTGTTCTGAGCTCTGATTGGCCCAGGAACTCAATTTCATTTGGATTTTACTGGATTTTCCCCCAGTTTCAGCCCAGGAGAAAGACAGAGAGATCTCTTTGCTGAAGCCCTGTGATCAGTTATATTTGATAATCTGTAGGCAGCATATTTCCTGATCTCCCTAGGTACTTTTTAGAAAGTAAACAAATGTTTAGTTAGTGCTATAATTGATCCATATTTCAGTTGCCTGTTATTGTTCTGCTGATTTCACTTTTTCTGTTTCACTGTTCAATATTTTTATGACAATAAACACTATTAGTTTTGTTGCCTCTGTTTGTATGGACTGATAAAGAATCCTGGAGGTTTGTGTGTTGGTCTGTGAGTGTTTTTTGGGAACTATGGGACCACTGGAAGTGTGGCCCCAGTAACGTAGAAATGACTGGGGAGACTCACCCAGAGGCAGTTGTGACCTAGTCAGTGGAAGGAGGGTGCTGGTGTAGAGCACAAGTGGCAGTGTTGCAGGAATTGAGATAGGAATTTGTGATGCTTCAGGAGTCAGACAGCACACACCAGAATGAGAGAGTAATCTTCTTTATTTGCCAGCAAACAAAGCAGGACATCAGTTCTAGCTCTCTTCTCTTTCTCTCAGCTCTTTGTGTCTTTCTCTCAGCTCTCTGGGTCTTTCTCTCAGCTCTCTGTGTCTTTCTCTCAGCTCTCTGTGTCTTTCTCTCAGCTCTCTGTGTCTTTCTCTCAGCTCTCTGTGTCTTTGTCTCAGCTCTCTGTGTCTTTCTCTCAGCTCTCTGTGTCTTTCTCTTTCTTCTGAGCTCCTTCTGACGTAAACTGCTTCTGCTCCCACTTAAATAGGGTCCTAAGCCCTCCTCCTAGCCTAGCCCCCTTTACTCCCAATTGGTTAAGAAACTGATTGGCTACTTTGCCTCAACCAATCATTACTTTTGAAATATCAGTTACATAGGTTCCAGACATCCTAAACTGACCTCTGACCTGGGGCCCCTTAAGCCAGACATTTGGTCTCCAGTCTCTTACATGTTATTATGATTGATTTCTCATATTCCTAGTACTAACTGCTAACTAAACTCTGGCATTCATTAAAGAGGTCAAAAGCCAATCTTAATTAATAGCATACATATCAGGTTATTACTTCCAAGACCATTTCTGCATTTTACCTATAATTAATCAAGGAGAAGAGAGCTGACTAGTTCTGACCTTTTTCACCTCTCAGCTCCATACACAGAACTAGCTAAGACCACAGAAAACTCAAAACACATGTTGATCTCCTCACTGCAGCCTTAAACAGCAGACAAAGGATCATTTTAAAAGTAACACAGAGTTGAACAAACATCCTACATAGAAATTACAGAGAATAAAACATATTCTAAAATAAGCATTCTTATAAGACATATCCTAAATATAAACAGAACTTCTAAATACTAATCTATTGCCTCTCTCTAAATAGTATTTTCTATCTTGTAAACTACAATATATCTAGCTCATTCCTTTGTTCAGTCATAATAGTTTACAGCTGTGCCAGCTAGCATTGGCAATTCACAAGGGACAGAGTTGCATTTCTCACTGACCTTTCCTAACCTTAGCTCGGCAGCTAGACATTGAAATAATATGAAACATCTGGCATACCTTCACTTCAGTTGCAAAGTAAAAAGCTGATTTTGAAATAGGAATTCAAACACCACTTTTAAACCCCAGATTTTAACAGTTAATATCACTTCTTATATATATAATTTCTTTGTCCACTGCCTCATTCCCCCCTTTGAGACTAAAATCAGCTTATGCAGAGATAAGTCTCACATCTCAAACTCTGGAGACTATAGTGATCCTAACTAGGAATAGACTTGTGAATTACCATTACCCTACTTGTTAAGGTCCGACGGCATACTGCCGAAGCACATGAGGCCAGGAAACAAAACAAAAACCCTGCTAAAACTAAGACTATTAGGGAAATGAACAAGGGACGTATCCAGGAGGTCAATGACCACCACCAGGAGGTAAGGTCTAATCCTCCTCGGTAATCCTCCACATTAAGGCTGGCCAACTGTAGGACTTTATCCATGGCATGCCTAACTACATGCGTCCTATTTATGACAATAGTACAGCACTCTGAAGAATTTAACACTGTGCAGAGACCACCCTGGGCTGCAAAGAGATAATCAAGACCCATACGGTTATACCGAGAAACTATACTTAATTCATTAATTTGATCCTGCAATGCATTGACTACCACGTTCAGCTCATGAACTAAAACATGGAGTAGGGATTGAAGTCTCCGGGTAGCCATACCTAGTTCAGTAATACCCGCTACCGGGCCTCCAATTGGAATCCAGGCCGTGGCAGAAAGGGCTACAAGTCTCTTTTTAGTCAGAGGATAAGTAGAATTAATATACTGGAGGGCTAATTCAATCGCCTCATCCTCTGTGGCAACGGAGGAGGGTAAGGACAAAGCCTCTCGCTTAGAGCGGTGCGGGGATAGTGGCTTAAGAGGAATAACTTTAGGAAAATAATTTAAGGTTACCAATACACAAAAATCATATGTGGAGGGAAGAATCATGTGGAGGACATTATCACAGAGCCAGTAATGACCAAGGAGAGGGCGACGAAAGTTCCCAATAAATGTAGGCACAGGATGGAGATTAGGATGCCCATAATGCGAGCCCCTATCCCAGGGGGAACGAAGAAGAAATGGAGACTTTGCACACCATAGGTGCCAATCCCCAATTGTAACAGACCGCTCATATGATGCAACCCCTTCATCCCCCGGGGACTTATGAAAGTAGAAAATAGGATGGGACACTATAGTCTTCTCAGTAGTATAGTTAGGAGCCAGATAATCACCTTGGTCATAATCTACAGGTATGGTAGTAGGGCACATAGGAGTACCTGGAGAAACTACCCACACAGGTTCCTCCTTCTCTAGGAGAACATTAGTATAGTTACAGGGAATGGGAAGAACAGTTGAGATGCTTCTTGTTAAACAAAACACTCCAGAAGCTGGATAGGGAGACGTAAAAACTGGCCTTAGAGAAGAGTCAGAGGGGGAAGTAGCATTATAAAAGGACCACCAAGTATAATCCTGGCTCCAAGGGCCTGAACTCGAAAAGTAGGGAGGTATAAGAGCTGGGAGTTGCACAGGGACAGGAACAGCTGGGACATCTGTAGTATAAGGAGAAAATCGGGAACACACAATACAAGGGGAAGTAATCTTTGCCTGGCTAATTAGTTCCTGGACTGAGTGTAACCAAAGGTTGGAGCGAGTTGGGGTATTAGGAACAAGGAGGCAAGGAGTAGAAAACAACAAAAGCATCCAAACTACTAACATTTTCTTTCTTCCTAATCTAAAACAAATACAGCAAACTAATTAAGCAATAATATTTCAACAGTCTGTGCTAATCACAGATTACTCTAATATAGTGTTCTCAGTCTTTGAGTTCTTATACCAGTTGGGATAGACCCTCAACTGACAAGGATCAAGCTTTCAAATTCCAAGAAAGCCAGAATCAGGCAAGAAAGAGTCTCAGTGTGAAGCCGAAGTTCAGCCGCTCCTGCAGTATGCAGTTGACCCTTCTTTTCAGCTAGTAGATTCTTTGGTTCGGGTCAGGCGCAACTTCAATGGCTCCGCTGGATCTCTTTCTGCTCTCCACTGTCTAGGCTCCGTCTGATCCGTGCTGGGCTCAGTCTGGTCAGCAGACTTAATTCGAGACCAATGGACCCATGGAGTTATCCCTGCGACCTTCACAGCTGCAGGGGTAGAAAGCAAAACAGTAAAAGGTCCTTTCCATCGGGGCCCCAAAGGCTGGAGCTTCCAGTCTTTCACCCAAACTCTATCCCCTGGCAGGAAGGAATGTACCTGAGCCTGGAAGGGGACAGGGTTTATTTCTCTCACATAAGACTGAAGCTCAGAAATTATCTTCCCCAAGAGGGCTACCTGCTCCTGCACCTGGGCAGACCCTAAAATCCCTATGTCTCCCTTAATTCCCTGTAAAATGGCTGGGGGCTTCCCATACACAATTTCAAAGGGAGAGAGGGCTGTTCCTTTAGTTGGGGTGCATCGGAGGCGGAAGAGGGCTAGTGGCAGTGCCTGTGGCCATTTCAGTTGGGTTTCCTGACAAATCTTTGCTAGGCTATTTTTCAAGGTTCTGTTTGCTCGCTCAACCTGCCCTGAACTCTGGGGACGATAGGCACAATGCAATTTCCAGGTAATGCGCAATGCGCGGGACAGGGCCTGAAGTGTAGCTTCAACAAAGGCGGGACCATTATCTGAACCTATGGCAAGGGGCAGTCCATACCTGGGGATGACATCCCTAAGGAGAGCTCGAGCTACTTCTGTGGCTTTCTCAGTGACTGTAGGATATGCTTCCACCCACCCAGAAAAGGTACAGACCATGACTAAGAGGTATCGGAACCTACCACTCCTGGGCATTTCTGTGAAGTCTATAACTAGGGACTCAAAGGGTGTTAGACCTCTAGACTGAACTCCTGGTGGAATACGGGGTCCCTGACGAGCATTATTCTGGGCACAGAGAGTACATCGGGCAGAGGCAGTGGCAACCAGACTATCCAATCCTTCCAGCACCACTACTCGACTGAGTAGACGGGCTAGTGCTGTTTTCCCTAAGTGTGATAGGTCATGAGCTTGAGACACTACAGGCCAAGCTAGGTGGCGTGGCACCAGAACTCTGGTATCAGGGAGATGTAACCAGCCATCAGGTCTCCTTACTGCACCTTCTTCTTGAGCCCATTTCTCTTCCATTTGGGTATACATAGGTGTCCATTCTTGCAGTCGAATTTGGAACAGGGGGGTCACAGTACTTGCTGGGGGTCCTCGAGCAGCTTCCTTGGCCACCCGATCAGCATGGCGGTTCCCTCGGGCCACTGGAGTATCTATTCTTTGGTGTCCCCTGCAATGAATAACAGCTACCTTCTTAGGGGCCCACACAGCCTCTAGCAGCTGAAGTATTTCGGGTCCATACTTAACAGGTTGGCCTGCAGCATTTATGAGTCCCTTTTCCTTATACAAAGCTCCATGAGCATGTAGAGTTGTGAAGGCATACTTAGAATCAGTATAAATGTTGGTCACCAGTCCTGCTGCTAGCTCCAGAGCTCGTATGAGGGCCACAAGTTCTGCTTTCTGGGCTGAAGTTCCTTGGGGCAGGGCTCTTGCTTCTATCACCTTGTCCTCTGTCACCACAGCATAGCCTGCCAGTCGCTTGGAGTTCTCCACATAACTGCTTCCATCTGTGAAATAAATTACATCTGGGTCCCTCCACGGAACATCTTTAAGATCTGGTCGACTGGAGTACACTTCATCCATAGTTTGGATACAGTCATGATCCGGTGGTCCCTCAGATGCTGGCAAAAGAGTGGCGGGATTGAATGTAGCCACTGTTTCCAGGTGTATCCGTGGATTCTCACACAAGCTAGCTTGGTACTTAACCATGCGGTTATTTGTAAACCAGTGGTTGCCCTTATACTCCATGAGGGTAAGAACTGCGTGGGGGACTTTAACAACCAGTTCTTGCCCCAAGGTCAACTTATCAGCTTCCTGGACCAGTAAGGCTGTTGCTGCAATGGCCCTCATGCAGGCTGGCCATCCTTTAGCCACTCCATCCAGCTGTTTAGACAGGTATGCAACAGGCCTCTGCCAGGATCCCATCATCTGGGTCAGCACACCCAGAGCAACCCCCTGTCGCTCGTGGACATACAATGAGAAAGGTTTCTCCACATCAGGAAGGCCTAACGCAGGGGCTTGGAGTAGGGCTTTCTTTATGGCAATGAAGGATTGTTGAGCAGTAGGTCCCCATTCAAATGGTTCCTTTTCACCCCCCTTTGTGGCTTGGTAAAGGGGTTTCGCCATCAATGCAAAATTTGGAATCCAAATTCTGCAGAATCCAGCTGCTCCCAGAAATTCCCTAACTTCTCTTCTGGACTTGGGTTGGGGAATTGCAGCTACCGCTTGCTTCCTACTAGCATCCAGTCTCCGACTTCCCTGGGAAATGCAAAAACCCAGATACTTCACTTCTGACTGACAGAGTTGGGCCTTTGAGCGTGAGACCTTATAGCCTGCATCCAAGAGTAGCTCCAGCAATTCTCTAGTAGCCTCAAAACACTCTTCCTGGGTCACTGCTGCAATCAGGAGGTCATCTACATACTGGAGTAAAACTCGCCTGGAAGGCTCAGATTTAAAAGTCTTAAGGTCTTGCCCTAGGGCTGTCCCAAAAATAGTGGGGGAGTTCTTGAACCCCTGTGGCAGGCGGGTCCATGTATACTGAAGCTTCCTTCCTGTTACTGGGTTTTCCCATTGAAAGGCAAAAAGCAATTGACTGGCGGGGGCCACCCGAATACAAAAGAAGGCATCTTTTAGGTCTAGTGTCGTGAAATGGGTAGCTCCAGAAGGTATCAATCCTAACAGGACATATGGATTAGGCACTACAGGATGTAATGAGATAGTGGATTTGTTGACCACTCGTAAGTCTTGGACTGGCCGGTAGTCCTCAGTCCCTGGCTTTTGAACTGGCAATAGTGGCGTATTCCATGGAGACTGGCAAGGTCGAATAATTCCATGGGATAACAGACGATTCAAATGTGCTTGAATCCCTTCCAGAGCCTTTCTGGGAATTGGGTATTGGCGAAGATGGATTGGCCGGGCACTTGGAAGTAAATCTACATGTACAGGAGGAATATTTCGGGCCAACCCTGGGGGATTATCTTCTGCCCATACCCCACTGACCTGAAAGCTGTCTGCCAGGGGTAGGTCAACTTGGCCATGCGACTGATGCAGCCGCCATTCTTCTTCAAGAGGGCAGCAGAAACTCAATATACCCTTAGGGCTGGATGTTGGGGGCCGAAAGGAGACTGAAGTCTGGCCATCAGAGTCAAAGGAAATTTGGGCCCTAAGCTTGGACAGCAGGTCTCGACCTAACAAAGGGATTGGACAGTCTGGCATATACAGGAATTCATGAGTGACTATGTGTGAGCCTAATTGGCATCTACGGGTTGTCAGAAAGGGCCTCCGGTTCTGCACCCCCGTGGCTCCCACCACTCGGACAGTTTTTCCAGACACAGGCGCTAATCGCTCCGTCACAACAGAATGTTCAGCTCCTGTATCAATCATGAATGGAATTGAGCGGCTCCCTATAGTTAGCTTGACCATAGGTTCCTGGGAGCCCAGTTTATAGGAACCCGGTCTGTCCTATTCGTCCCATTCTGCCATCTCGGCTATCCCGATGATGTCAGATTCAGGAGGCTCATATCTTCCCTCTCGAACTCGGCCTCGGCTTCCTCGATCTCCTGGTCCCCTTCTCAGTCCCTGGCGCCTCTGGGGGCATTCATCTTTCCAGTGCCCTCTTTCCTTACAATAGGCACACTGATCCCTCTCCAATCTTGGTCTGGGATTCTCCCCCCTTGGCCGGGATTGATTGAAGGAATCTCGGGCCCTGGCTGGTGGTCCGGGGTCCCACTTTGGCTTCCCATTAGCTAGAAGTCGACCTCGGTTAAGGGTGGAATTAGTAATGGCTGCCGCTAAAAGGTCGGCCTTCTTCTGCATCTTCCGGTCAGCCTCTCGGCGCACCTCCTGATCTCTATTAATGAAAACCTTGGTTGCGATCTCAATTAGCTGGGTGGTATTCATCCCTGCGAATCCCTCCTGACGCTGCAACTTCTTCCGGATATCTGGCATACTCTGGGCCACCAATGCGCTATTCACCATTCTCTGGTTTTCTTGGGCTTCAGGGTCAAATGGGGTGTATGTTCTGTAGGCTTCAATTAGTCGCTCTAGAAAGGCCCCAGGGGATTCAGTTGCCCCTTGGAGAATTTCAGAGACCTTTGCCAGATTAATGGGCCTCTTTATGCCTTTCCTCATACCTTCCAGTAAGTCCCGGCAATAGCCAGACAACAGTTCATAGTGCTGCCCATCATTTGGATCCCAAGCTGGAGCTGCGCGAGGAAACCGAGCTCTAACCCACCCCTCTAGGTCCGGTGTCCTCTCGGGAGCACGCTCTCGCGTGATGGCCTCAGCATTTTGCAAAATCTTCCGCCTCTCCTCAGTTGTGAAGAGGGTCAGGAGAAGTTGTTGACAATCAGTCCAGGTTGGGTTATGGGTGGCCATAATGCTAGTCACTAGGTCCACCACTGCCTGAGGCTTTTCAGTATAAGAGGGGTAATGCGTCTTCCAATTCAGGAGATCAGTGGTTGTGAAGGGTACATACTGATAGGCCTGTGCCTGTATAACCTGACCCTGATTATTAGGATCCGGTCGAGTGGTAGTTACCTGTCGGAGTGGCAGAACCCTCGAGGAGGTGGGAATGGAACCTGAGGTAGAGCTAGGAGCTACCCTCCTATCATGCTCAAAGGTAATTGCAGCGGGTCTAACCCATTCAGTGGAGGTGTGTTGAACCCCTGAGGGATGGGGAGGGGTACTCATAGACTGAGAGGTGGTCACAGGTGAGTCAGTCCATTGAAAGGGATGCCGGGCCCCTAATGAGTGGGTAGGGGTACTAGAGGGAGAGGCTGGGCTGTCAGGAGTTGAGGAGTCAGGGAGTGGAGCCCAAAGTGGGTCTACAGAGGTTAACAGGGGAGGATGTGGCACAGAAGGGTAGAGGCCAGGTGAAAAGTCCAACCTAGGGTGTGGCAGGTTTGGCACAGGAGGGGAAGAACTATCCGGAGAAGCCTGTGCTGGAGAGGCTTGGGCTGGGCGGCGTGGATCTCTAGGGGTGGCACGGAACCCCAACAATGGGCCATAAGGTGGTGGCTCAAGGTCTGAGGGGTCATCAGAGAGTATGGGTTTCTCGGACAGGGTAGGGGCGGAAGCCACCGATTGGGTGGTAAGCTTCCTGGGGCTCTTTCCCTCTTCTAGTTTAGATTTTCTAATCTTTCTTTGAACACGGCCTAACATGAATTTTACTGGGGATCCCATATAAGTTTTCAACCAGGAGGGAGGGTCAGTCACAAGGCTGTCCCAGGAATCTATATAAGGGAGTTGTTCAGAATATTCTGATTCTCCTACTACTATGCTATAGACCTTCCGGATTACTTCAATATCTAAGCTGCCACTAGGGGGCCACCCCACTCCCATAGATGGCCACTCAACTTCACACAAGGTTCTTAAAGTACCTGAGCTTAAAGTCTGTCCATAGTCATTAATTAAAAAGCCTTTCTTGAAATTTCTAAGCATACAATCTAGGGGGGTAACAATTTGTCTAGATGATGTCCCACCCATAATGCTTACAGTTACAACACACAAAAAGGGAGGGAATTTTTGAGAGTGCAGTAAGGGGTCCGCACTCTCGAGACACTAGGTAGACAGACAACAATCGCTTCCTTCCGTTGCTGACCAATTGAACTCGCGTTAATTGGAAATACAGCTATAAGAAGTCCGCACTCAGTTAATCATTCACGCATCACACATTCCATACAGAAAATCCCACCCAACAATTTCAGATTTCTCAAATACAGATAAGCTCAAGCGTTTTCGCTTCTAGTCCCCGCGACTAGAAGGTACTAGGGCCTTTGCTGAGAATTGATCAGATTCTCCTTCCTCAATTTTCTTGAGGGGCTGGTTTACAATTTCCTAGCTAGGATTACAATACAAAATACAGAATACAAAATACATACCCGGCGAATGTTCTCCAGTCAGTTGGGTGCTGGGATTAATGCAGGATTCAGGATCCCACCGCTGCCACCAAGAATTGTTGCAGGAATTGAGATAGGAATTTGTGATGCTTCAGGAGTCAGACAGCACACACCAGAATGAGAGAGTAATCTTCTTTATTTGCCAGCAAACAAAGCAGGACATCAGTTCTAGCTCTCTTCTCTTTCTCTCAGCTCTTTGTGTCTTTCTCTCAGCTCTCTGGGTCTTTCTCTCAGCTCTCTGTGTCTTTCTCTCAGCTCTCTGTGTCTTTCTCTCAGCTCTCTGTGTCTTTCTCTCAGCTCTCTGTGTCTTTGTCTCAGCTCTCTGTGTCTTTCTCTCAGCTCTCTGTGTCTTTCTCTTTCTTCTGAGCTCCTTCTGACGTAAACTGCTTCTGCTCCCACTTAAATAGGGTCCTAAGCCCTCCTCCTAGCCTAGCCCCCTTTACTCCCAATTGGTTAAGAAACTGATTGGCTACCTTGCCTCAACCAATCATTACTTTTGAAATATCAGTTACATAGGTTCCAGACATCCTAAACTGACCTCTGACCTGGGGCCCCTTAAGCCAGACATTTGGTCTCCAGTCTCTTACATGTTATTATGATTGATTTCTCATATTCCTAGTACTAACTGCTAACTAAACTCTGGCATTCATTAAAGAGGTCAAAAGCCAATCTTAATTAATAGCATACATATCAGGTTATTACTTCCAAGACCATTTCTGCATTTTACCTATAATTAATCAAGGAGAAGAGAGCTGACTAGTTCTGACCTTTTTCACCTCTCAGCTCCATACACAGAACTAGCTAAGACCACAGAAAACTCAAAACACATGTTGATCTCCTCACTGCAGCCTTAAACAGCAGACAAAGGATCATTTTAAAAGTAACACAGAGTTGAACAAACATCCTACATAGAAATTACAGAGAATAAAACATATTCTAAAATAAGCATTCTTATAAGACATATCCTAAATATAAACAGAACTTCTAAATACTAATCTATTGCCTCTCTCTAAATAGTATTTTCTATCTTGTAAACTACAATATATCTAGCTCATTCCTTTGTTCAGTCATAATAGTTTACAGCTGTGCCAGCTAGCATTGGCAATTCACAAGGGACAGAGTTGCATTTCTCACTGACCTTTCCTAACCTTAGCTCGGCAGCTAGACATTGAAATAATATGAAACATCTGGCATACCTTCACTTCAGTTGCAAAGTAAAAAGCTGATTTTGAAATAGGAATTCAAACACCACTTTTAAACCCCAGATTTTAACAGTTAATATCACTTCTTATATATATAATTTCTTTGTCCACTGCCTCAGCAGCTGCAGGCAGACATGAGCTGTGCTAGGGATAGACCCTCCAAGTGGCTCCAGGGTAGCTCCAGGCAGGTGGCTAGGTGTTTTCTTAGAACCACCATTTCTGGGTATAGGTCACAGTGGTTTACAATAAAAAAAAAATAACAAAAAAGAAATCCAATTAAAATATGAAAGAATACAATCATATACTCAAATTGAAGAAACGTTAAACCACCAGCCACAACTCAAAGTGGCCTATGGTAGTCTGGATGTCCGAATTTGGTGCATGCTATGCCATTTTTTTACCGCGCCTGGCAAAAAGAACCTTTTTTTAGTGGGGCGGTAAATGGCTGTGCAGTAAAATTAAAAATAGCATGTAGCTATTTATTGCTTGAACACTTACCACCACCCATTAATCTAATGATAAGGGCTCACATACTACTTGTGTGGTAATCAGGTAGCTCACACTGATGTGGCCGTGCGGCCGATTACTGCTGGGAACGCTTCCCCCACCATGGTACAAAATTGAAAAATATTTTCTACCATGGGAAACAGCGTATGCCAACTTTGAAATTACCACCAGATGCCCGGCGGTAGTCTTGATTTGGCGCACACTACCCATGCGTTAGCTGTACCGCAGCTTATTAAAAGGGACACTGGGGGACTTATACAGAATTCCTCAGTTTGGGGAATAAGATAGATCAGATGGCCTACTCGTACTAAACATTAGTAGGGCTAAATTCTATAAAGGTACTCAAATTTAGGGTCCATGAAAAGTCAGTGCTAAGCACTATTCAACAAAGGGCAGTCCAGGCTCAGCTCCCTTTATAGAACTTTGGGTGCTAGGACTAATGCCTGCTGAAACCTGGTGTAAACCCTGGTGCATAAATTGGGCACATAACCCCGGTATCCTGTAACACAGCATCTAAATATCTGAAAAGCCCCTGACCCGCCTTGCTCTCCCATGGCCTTGCTGCTTCCTTTTTCGCAGAGACATCTGGTTGTTATGTTCTTCAGTGCATTTTGTTCGCGCACTTTTAGGTTTTTCCCTATGTAAAGACTCTGCGAAGCTTACCTTATTTGCACTGCCATGACCCCTGAGGAAGGCTTTGTGCCAAAACATGGCCTGTGTAGGGTCTTTGTTTCAGTACATTTTTGGCAAATAAACTCTTGGACGCTCTTACTCCTTGTTCGCCTTGGTCATTTGGAACTTTCCTCACTTTCACCCTCATTGTTGCTACTTCCTATTGCTAACAATAGTTCCACAAGTTCATTTTTCAGTTCTATCAGTACTCTGGGATGAATACCATCCGGTCCAGGAGATTTGCTACTCTTTAATTTGTCAAATTGCCCCATTACATCCTCTAGGTCTATAGAGATTTCATTCAGTTTCTCTGACTCGTCAGCTTTGAATACCATTTCTGGCACCAGTATCTCTCTCAAATCTTCCTCAGTGGAGATCGAAGCAAAGAATTCATTTAATTTCTCCACTATGGCTTTGTCTTCCCTGATCGCCCCTTTTACCCCTTGGTCTTCTAGTGGTCCAACCGATTCTTTTGCTAGCTTCCTGCTTTTAATATACCTAAAACAATTTTTACTATGTGTTATTGCGTCCAACGCAATCTTTTTTTCAAAGTCCCTCTTTGCCTTCCTTATGAGCGCTTTGCATTTGACTTGACATTCCTTATGCCGTTTCTTATTATTTTCAGTTGGTTCCTTCTTCCATTTTCTGATGTAAGAGTGAATCTGATCACTCTGACCTACAATGGTACCTGAATCATCTAACAATTCCCCCTTCTACAGCTAACCCATAGCATAAGTCTAGCAACGGTTACACCACGAAGTTTGCTGGCCTTTAAAAGCTCAGGCCATAAACGTTGGACTGAAGCAAATGGCACTGTTTAGTAACAGAATATTCCTGCCATTAAGTCCAGCAATAAGACACTGAACAGGTGTTATTTTTAATACCATCGGTAGCATTTGGCTTCCAAATAGTAATTACATCTTCTATGTTTGTAATGGCTAGAAAAATTTCATATTCTTAAAAGAGGAAAATTGATTGCTTCCTATTTGAATGTACCGGAGAAATTAGGACTGAAATGAATGATATGCTAACATAAAATGACCACAACTGTTGTTATTTCATCTACCTAGATGTACTTTGCATCCAGAACAGTCTCCATGTTTGCATTCATCTGTAAAAGGGAAATATAAAAGGCTGATTTTTAATTTATATTTTCCTTTGAATATGCATTGATAAATCTGTTTAAACTAGTCATAGACCTAGTCCAGAGAAATGTTCATTCGACTTTTCAGTTGATAAATTGCAAGATTATCCAAAATGGTGGCAGCATCATGCTACTGGAATTCTACTGGAAAGGAGCCTGCAATTCCTTTCTGCCATTGTTTCCTATTCTAGTTTAACTCATCATTCCAAGAATGGGGAAAATAAAAACTCCAGTGAATAATCAGTTCTACTTCCTGGTCTGATGGTTACCTTTGTCCAGTGAGTGCAATTACATGATTCATTGACTGCATCTGTGGAAGAACCAGTGGGGCTGAGGATAGAATTATTCTCCATAATTGTCAAATTCTAGCTTAGTTTGGAGACTGCTGGCATGGGAGAGCTGTCAGCATGGAATGAGGTCACCAATGGCATTATAATAGAATGGAAGAAAGATCTTATAGTTATAGCTTCCAATGAATAGAAATAAAACAGAACCAAAAAGAAACAAACAGTACATTTTTATTTTTGCTTTAAATGGCAGTTCCTTCTTCAGATCAGAAATGATGACACATCAGAATATATAAGCATATATCAGGAACACAGAATGGTGAGCCCTTGGACCGCAGCCGAGGCTGCGGCAGACAAGTCCCCTGGGTTGACAAAAGACAGGAGTCTGGGCAAAATAAACCAAGGCAAGGCTGGAACAATTCAGACAGGATCATGCAAAACAAGGAAAAAAACAAAACAAGGGAAGAACTGGACAAGGCAAGACTAGACAAGGCAGGACTAGATAAGGCTGAGCAAGGCAAGGCTAGACTAGGCAAGATAAGACAGAAGAAACAAGGACCAGATCTGCATGAAGCAAGGAAAAGCAAGGGAGTGGGCTAGAACTGGAACCCAGACAGGACATGGCAAGACAAGGAACTAGGCTAAAACTGGATCTAGACAGGCAAGACAAGAGAAAGGCAAGAGCTGGATCTGGATGAGACTGGGAAAGACAACGAGCAAGACAAACAAGACTAGGGCCAGATACTAAAGGCAAAGCAAGGCATGAAGAAAGGCAAAGTCTAGGCAAGACCGGACTAGTCAGGGGAAGGACAAGAGTCCTATGTAAGGCAAGATTGCCTGGGTCCAGGGCAGGGCAGGAGCTTGGTAGGAACTTGGAGACAAGGCAGGGCTGGAGCTTGGCAGTAACTTGGAGACAAAGCAGGGCTGGAACTTAGCAGGAACTCAGAGACAAGGCAGGGCTGGAGCTTGGCAGGAACTCAGTGACAAAGCAGGGCTGGAGCTTGGCAAGATCTTGGAGACAAGGTGGGGCTGGAGCGTGGCAGGAACTCAGAGAAAAGGCAGGGCTAGAATGTGGCAGGAACTTGAAGACAAGGCAGGGCTGGAGCTTGACAGGAACTCAGTGACAAAGCAAGGCTGGAGCTTGGCAGGAATTTGGAGACAAGGCAGGGCTAGAGCTTAGCAGGAACTTGGGGACTAGGTGGGGCTGGAGCTTGGCAGGAACTCAGGGAAAAGGCAGGGATAGAACTTGGCAGGAACTTGAAGACAAAGAAACAAAGAAAATAAGATGATACCTTTGTATAGAACTAACAGTACTAACATGGCCGCATTGAGCCTGCCATGAGTGGGAAAGCGCGGGGTACAAATGTAACAACAACAACAACTTGAAGACAAGGCAGGGCTGGAGCTTGGTAGGAATTCAGAGACAAGGCATGGCTGGAGCTTGGCAGGAATTCGGAGACAAGGCATGACTGAAGCTTGGCAGGAATTCAGAGACAAGGGAGGGCAAGGCTGGGTCCGAAGCAAGGCTGGATCTGAGGCAAGGCTGGGCAAGGCTTGGTCTGAGGTAGGGCTAGGCAAGGTTCAAGGGAAGGTTGGAACAGGCACAAGGCAGGAACTGGAACATGACAGGAATACAAGGCCCAAGCAGATCCATTGTAAAGGTATCACAGCAGAATTCAAGACAAACCCTATCAATGGTGTGGAGTAAAGTAACATGCGTAACTTATAGGATACTATTAGTTATACATGTCACTTGGCACAGTTAGGCGTGCCAAAGAGGGGAATGGACAGATCAGGGAGAGAAATTGTTCGAAATTTGTGTTTTCATAACTTATTCTTACTTTCCATGGATGTATTTGGACCTGATTCGAAGATGTTCAGGCCTAATTTTCATCATAAGAATGATTTTCAAGCAGATAATCTGCATAGGGTTTCCCTTTGAAAATGGCCTTGTAGGCCTACTAGGACAATGGTAATTTCAGAAGGGCTGTTCGCAGTTGCGATACGGACAAACCAGCACATAAACATCTTAGATTCCTGTGTTACAAAACTGGGATATGCAAGTCAAAAATACAAGCTTATGCAAATATAAGAGGAAGTTGTCTGAGCATGTTTTGGGCAGGTCTAGGGCATGCATAGAAGATACATGTTTATTTCCCATTTCAGAAGGGGATTATATGTTGATGTCTTAACACAGTGGTTCCCAAGCCTGATCCTGGTTGTGGTGCCTCCAGGACCAGGTTTGGGGACACTGTCCTAACAGATTGATATCAGAAATTACACCTGCAACCATGCACATTTAGGTTTTGGTAAACTACTCTGATTGAGTAGCACTCCACTGGAGGGATAAGTGGAGATTCTTCAAATAACCTCCCTATAGTTTTTGTCCTCCCAAAAGTCAAACTAGCATAAGTATATATAAGTACATAAGTATTGCCATACTGGGAAAGACCAAAGGTCCATCGAGCCCAGCATCCTGTTTCCAACAGTGGCCAATCCAGGTCACAAATACCCGGCAAGATCCCAAAAATGTACAAAACATTTTATACTGCTTATCCCAGAAATAGTGGATTTTCCCCAAGTCCATTTAATAACGGTCTATGGACTTTTCCTTTAGGAAGCTGTCCAAACCTTTTTAAAACTCCGCTAAGCTAACCGCCTTTACCACATTCTCTGGCAACGAATTCCAGAGTTTAATTACATGTTGAGTGAAGAAAACCTTTCTCCAGTTCGTTTTAAATTTACTACATTGTAGCTTCATTGCATGCCCCCTAGTCCTAGTATTTTTGGAAAGCATGAACAGACGCATCACATCTACCCGTTCAACTCCACTCATTATTTTATAGACCTCTATCGTATCTCCCCTCAGCCGCCTTTTCTCCAAGCTGAAGAGCCCTAGCCGCTTTATCCTTTCCTCATTGGGAAGTCGTCCCATCCCCTTTATCATTTTCGTGATCTTTTCTAATTCTACTATATCTTTTTTGAGATGAAGAGACCAGAAATGAACACAATATTTGAGGTGCGGTCGCACCAAAGGACTCTGTGACAACATCAGGAACCTACATGCATATTTCTAAAATGAAAAAGATAAACTTGTATGTGCTGGTTTTCAATTTATTGACGTTTCCCCTGCATTTCAGAACACACTCTACATTGGCAGATTCTGTTCTGACACACGAGTGAAACATGAAATGTCCTGACTTGAACATCTCAATTCCGACTTCTATATCCTTTCTGAAATGGGGGCAGTATGTGAAAACTTCTCCAACAAAGCAAAGGTATACAGTAAAACACCCTGTTTGGTGTCAGATAGTAGCTAGGAATCTCGATAATGTCGATAAAGAAAACCGATTCCAGATTTACTTAGAATTTATGCTCATTTAACGGCTCTCTAATTTTAAGGTTGTACTAAGAGAAACTCCCCATAGTTTTGTGGTGCCTTTATAGATTTCCATCACCACAAATCTTGCCAAATTGTTTTATGTACAATCACACAATGTCACAGAGCTTGACTGCACAGCTTGCAGTCTCTGATAACCAGCTGATTAAGGCCATTAGTAATGCACCCTTGCTCAATCAGCATAATGATGTGTACTGGCCTCACATTAGTAAGCAATTGTAAAAACAATTAAGTAAAATGATTCCCTAAGTGACAATGGTTGCCTTCAGTGAAAAATGATAAAAAAAAAAGAAAAGAAAAAAAATGCATAAGCTAAAAACCACAGGCCCTGGGAAAAACTAGCTTTCAATGCTGTCTCTAAAGTGATGTGATTGCTTTGATGGTACGTTTGGATCTGTAGAATAATAGTTAAATTAATGATACCTTTTTCTGGATTAACATTTCTGGTTTATTCTCATGTGCTCCGCATCCTTCATCAGGTTAGGGCCCTGAAGTTTTAACTAATGAGTGGAGTTCTTGGGGAAGAGTGTAGATTTTGCTCACACCTTTTTCAGTAGTAGCTCAAGGTGAGTTACATTCAGGTACTCTGGATATTTCTCTGTCCCAGGAGGGCTCACAATCTAAGTTTGCAATGGAGGGTTAAGTGACTTGCCCAACATTACAAGGAGCAGCAGTGGGATTTGAACCAGCCACCTCTGGAGTGCAAGACCAGTGGTCTAACCACTAGGCCACTCCTCCACTATAGCAACATTCTATGTAGAATCTCAAATAGTAGCAGCAGAATTTCAAATAGTAGCAACATTCCATGTAGAATCTCAGATAATATCAACATTCCATGTAGAATCTCAGATAGTAGCAACAGAATCTCAAATGATTTATTTGAATTTTGCTCACACCTTTTTCAGTAGTAACTCAATGTGAGTTACATCCAGGTACTCTGGATATTTCTCTGTCCCAGGAGGGCTCACAATCTAGTTTGTACCTGAGGCAATGGAAGGTTAAGTGACTTGCCCAAGATCACAAGGAGCAGCAGTGGGGTTTGAACTGGCCACCTCTGGATTGCAAGACCAGTGCTCTAACCACTAGGCCACTCCTCCACATTAAAATTTGAGCATTAAATAAACCTTCTTTGCTACAGGAATACTCAGTTCATAAGACTGTAATGATTTCTGCATCATCCAGATTTTTCTCAGTTGGATTTTTCCAACATGATCTCTCTGCATAGCATGGTTGCCTATTCAAGAGAAGCAGCCCTGAATGAAATCATGATTAATTATGTTTAGAAACCACATCAATCTTTTTCAAAGGAGCTACCTTCTCCAAAGTGGCTCCTTAAAGTAGGCTCTTCATCCAAAGAAAGAGGTTCAAAATTTGAGGGAAAATCTTCACACAAGTTTGCTAAATGATCCATATCAATGTTTTTTTTAAAGATTTTGTATTTAGAATTTGAATACAAAAAAACTTCCGTTGTAGGATGTGATAACTCAAGACCAAATTTGACTAGTGATTAGACCAAGAGACAGGAATTATTCCAGCCTGTGTAAGCTGGACCTTTGCATGTTTAGGTAAGAATACTAATTCCAAAGTGTGTCCTTCTACAAGACTAAGATCATTGTGGGGGGTGGGGGGTGCGTGGTATAGTTGCAAGTGTCCCTAAGAACACACCCTCACTGAGATTGCAATTTAGTCACCTTAAAGCAGGTGGCACTAACCTGCCATGTCAGAGATGGAGTCAGATGGGTGGGGCTCAGGCCGGTTGGTAGTTAAATGCCCTGGAGCAGAGTGGATCAGGGAGGCCTCGAGGCAAGAGGTCTCCAGAACTCGAGTATAGAGATCTCCCGGAGGGACGCTCCAAGTGAAGGAATCCTCCCAGTTTTAGCTGGGCTGCAGGACCTGTGGGGGAGTCTCAGGGAAGCCAGGAGTGGCTCCAGCTCAGAGGTTTGCACTCTGTGTTAAGAAGTAGATGTCTAGGAAATAAGGAGATATCAATTATCAAGCATCGAAAAATCTGACTTGAATCGCTCAAATAGAGTACTTTTCAGAGGAAAGGCCTCGAGAAGCCCCCAGCATACAACAAAGCATCGGGGGCTGGGCTTACTCATCATCGGCCAGAAAACCTCTGTATGATCGTTTATTCTTGGTAAATGCTTTTAATTCATATAAATTCACACCAGATATTACTTAGCTTTATCAGGTGTTTGAACGTGCGGGTCCTTCTTACACCTCGACCACGACCAACGATGGCCGCCGTTTTCAAAAACCATTAGTGCCCTGAGTCACAAGGAGCTGCCTGTGCCTGAAGTGGGAATCGAACTCAGTTCCTCATTTCCCCTTGTGCACCAATAAACCTTTTCATTTGACTTTACACTACGTTCTGTCTGTGTCTGTGAAGGCTCCCAGCCTGTCTGCTAGCCACGCTATCACAATTATATTAAAAAAACAAAACAGAAACCTCTTTATCCTGAAGCCTGGATACACAGTCAGTGTCCAGGTTAAAATCTCCCAAGATTAAAATGTTATGGGGCTCTTTTACTAAAGTGTGCAAAGCCCTAACACAGGCTAGCACACAAGAAAAGGCTTACCGCAAAATACTTGTGCAAGTTTTAATGTGTCAATTGGCATCAGTGATTGATGGTTCAGAGCTCATTATCCAATGTATTTGCAAGTGCAACTCGCAAGCACGCCATGTTTAGAATCCAAGGATGGGTGTCTGGAAATAGGAAGCGATAAGTGCTCCCGTATTAACTCTCATCAATTATTTATTTATTTGCACATTTATATCCCACTTTTTTCCACAGGTACGCGGACTCAAAGTGGCTTACAATGTACTGAAAAGGCTATAGCCAGACCAGTTATTAAACAATTACAATTTCATGAAATAGGATAGAAGGAACAGAGGAAGAAGATACAGGAAAAGAGTAAGAGAGCGTAAAAAAAAAAGGGCGATGGACATATCATTAGGAAGGACTGTAGGGAATATGAGGAAAGTCTGAAGATGGCATTCAGAGATAGGCCGGGCTTAGTAGATTCCAGAAGCGGAGATGGTTCAGCTGTCTGCAAGGCAAACCATGATAGGGAGCAGGTGTGAATCCCATCCAGACGAGGAGAAATAATGCCACGATGAGAACCGTTGAAGGCATTGTCTTCAGCGCCACTCAGCCCCCAACTTTAATGCTTGACCTGCAATAAAAAATAGATGGCATACCCCCAAAAGGTGCCATGCTAATTCAGGTAAAATCCTGCGTTAAAATGCATTAAGCCCAGATTCTAGTGTACTTTAGTAAAATATAGTAGATGACGGCAGAAAAAGACCTGCATGGTCCATCCAGTCTGCCCAAGACAAACTCATATGTGTATACCTTACCTTGAATTTGTACCTGTCCTTTTCAGGGCACAGACCGTATAAGTCTGCCCAGCAGTATTTCCCGCCTCCCAACCACCAGTCCCGCCTCCCATCATCGGCTCTGGTACAGACCGTATAAGTCTGCCCTCCCCTATCCTCGCCTCCCAACCACCACCCCCTCTTCCCCCCACCTGCTCTGCCACCCAATTTCAGCTAAGCTTCTGAGGATCCATTCCTTCTGCACAGGATTCCTCTATGCATATCCCACGCATGTTTGAACTCCGTTACCGTTTTCATCTCCACCACCTCCCGCGGGAGGGCATTCCAAGCGTCTACCACCCTCTCCGTGAAAAAATACTTCCTGACATCTTTCCTGAGTCTGCCCCCCTTCAATAAAATAAATTAGCACCATAAATAATAAATCTATGGAACGTCTTTGAATTTCATAGGGATTTTGGAGCTTTCTTAGGATCATAACGAGCAAAAATAAATTACTAAAATAAGGATATTTTCACAAAAGCAGACCTCAGTGGACTAGTGATACCTGTAAATGGAAAATAACTGTAAACCAAATTGTAAACGTTGAAATTCTGCAGGCATTTAACAGCCCTTTAAGCCTTTATAACTGCTAAAAAGCAATAATTATGGACACTTGAAAAGTGTTTATTTCAAAACCATCAATTCAATAAATCAATTCTGTCACAGAAGAGGATTTATCTATTTCTGTAGTAGACTAGGTTTATTTTTGTTGTTGTTTTAATTTAATAGACAACTTACCTTGAACATAACAATCAATCTTTATCTTGTCACATCAACTTATTTCTTACAAGATGACATGTCATCTAGTTTATATTCCACATGATGCCTTTAGTACATTTCAAAAGGTAAAATTTTATTTAGAGTTATTGGTTAGATTAGAAATCTTGCTGTAATTCCATTTGAAGCAGCATTCGGTAGAATTCCAAGGCCACATAAAGACCTGAATGTCTTGTGATATTAGACCATCAATGTTGTTTCTCATGTTTGGGCTAGCTCAGTAAATATTTGTCAAAGAAACATAAAGCCAACAGTCAGGAGTGAGGAAGCAAAAAAAAAAAAAAAAAGAGAGTTACTCTTTTTTGTTGAGTGTAACCCCTCGAATCAATCTAATGTGTACTATATTGGTATCAGTCTACATTTTTACACTTTTGTTTTTGTGGTCAATAACATAAGGCTCCTGACGAAGGCACGTCTGTTGAAACACGGTCGTGTTGAGCCTGTTGACATTTGGCGTACATCAGTTTTGAAGCAATAAAGATCTGATTCATTGGATTAGCTTTGGTTTCCTCTTTTTTCACTTCCTCACTCCTGACTGTTGGCTTTACACGCATCCATGAGGTTTGGAGTTTCTCCTTTGTCTGTTCCTCATAGAAACATAACATATGACAGCAGGTAAGAACCATAAGGTACATCCAGTCAGACCCGTTTATTTGCTTGTATAATTTCAAAGTCCAAGGTGATCTCTGGTTTTCATGACTTCTTCTACAACTAGCCATCCTCTAGGCTTATCTGGCGAAATCTGAATGTTTTTTTCAGACACTTTGTGAATTGGATTGTTTTTTTTCAGACCTAGAGTTACACAGTTTTGCTTTCATCCATTATACATCTACTTTCAAAACTCCTGAGGTAGGTACTCCAGCACCAAAACACAGTGCCATGTTGAGTCTTTTAGATGTATCTGAATACATACTGTGTACAAGGACTTTCTCTAGTCTTCTCACGTTTTTGAAAGGATTATCCACTTCTTACCCTACTGCTTTGTTCTTGACCTTCTTCATCCATAGGGATTGGTGTTGCTCCATTTTACTTGGTTGTTTTTCATCACTTTTTTTTATCTTCACCATCTTCTCCTGGAAGAGTGCTGGATGCATCTACTACTTGTTCTTTGATATAATTATTGTCTAATGTTACTCCTATATTTAGTCATGTTGTGGATTTGGCTCAAGCCTTTCTCACTAGTTCAAGGTGAGTTATATTCAGGAACAGGAGGTATTTTCCTGTCCACAGAGAGCTTACAATCTAAGAGGCAATATTCAGCCCATGGCAGGACGTCATACTCGGAAACGTAACGAAGGAAGAAGAGGACCTCGGCTGGTGGGGGTTGGGGTCCCCCGCCAGTAAAGGTAGGCGACAGCGACGGCGGGGGAGGGTTCGCGGCGGGAGGGGGTTCGAGATGGTCATCGGCAGGAGGGGGTCAAAGTTGTTGTTGGTGGTGGTGGCGGCGGCGGGGGGTCAGCAATGGCGGGGGGTCGGCGGTGCTGGGGGGGGAGGTAAAATGTGCCCCCTCACTTCAGGCTCTGGACCCCCCTCCTGCTGAAGTCTGGCTACGCTCCTGGTGTGGCCATTAAAAATAATTAGTATATGCGCACTCACTGCCAACATTTTGAAGTCAGTAAGGTTCATGTGCTATTCCTGCGCTAACGTAATGTAGCTGCACTAAATGATTAGTACAGGAATGCCTACTCTCTGCCCCCCAGACATAAAACATTTTTCAAATTTTGTAGCACGCTGTTAGCACACGCACATTTCGAACTTATCACAGGGCACTTGAATGCATCCTGCAGTACGCCATTTTAAGCTGCATTAGGCACACATAGAGCCCGTAAGTCTTAACTCCAGTACTATGGCTGTTTTCTTCATATTTTTTTCTTTCTTTCTTTTTTTTAATAGTTTGTTGTAACTACTTTTTTGTTTTCTTGGATCCCATATCTCTTACAATTGACTGTGCTGACACTCTTTGTATGTTTGTTAAAGTCTTACGATTATGGTGATAGGGAATTTTAATTGGGATTTCCTAAATAGGTAAACATACCCTTGTATTTTCTTAAAACCTTTTTTTTTGTATATTACTTGCATATCTCTCTCTGCAGGATCACAAATTATAAAGACATTTCCAAAATTTTTGATGAATGGCTTTGAGAAGATGTTTGTGCCTTGGGGTAAGAGCATTAGTGTAATCAAAACATCTGCCAAGCAACTGCCTGGTTTGTCCACAGCTGTTTCCAGCTGAACAACAGTCACATGTCTGCCATCAGTTTATGCTTTAGTCTGCTGTTTTGTGATTACTGTTTTTTTTGTCCCCAGTGCAAAATAAAGACCTGTTCAGCAAGCGGTACTTCCTGCATGTCAGTCAGTTATTGCCTGTCCAGAAAATGCCTCATTCCTCTGTGGATCTCATAAACGAAAGAATCTACTTTGTAATCATCTCTTGTCCTCCATAAGTTACTAGACAACAACCTCCAGCTTGGAAAATATCAATTTTCAGTCTGTGCCTTCATAAATAACATTTACACGGCATAATTGCCGGTTTTCTTCATGCTTTAATATAAGGGAAATTTATCCCAGACCATCCTCCGGATTCACTATACAGTACATTATCGTAGACAAGTTGGTGGCTTGACATTCACAGCCACTCTGTGCGTGCCATCATCAGTGATTAATGAGTATGATGCCCTTGTTGTTGTTAGAATATTAAAACTGGAGGAAAGCATTGCCAGGAATTGCTGGTCAAGAGTGGAGATTTTATACGATGTACAATATTGTGATGACAGTCACATATTTGATCAACAAATATTATTCTTTCGATAAGAGTATAAAACTACACATTGCCCCCTTAATTCTATAAAGGTGCGCACCCAAATTTGTGAGTAGCCTGCAAAATTGTGTGCGCAATTTATAGAATAAGGTCAGTTGCGTTCATAACTTAATAGATTAATTAGATGCAAATTGGTCTTAACAACCAATTATTGGCTATAATTGATGTTCGTTGGCACTAATTAGCAGTTATGGGGGAGAGTCTATATATGGTGTCTAAAAAATTAGTACTGAAATCAGCACCGACTAAGTGTATGCTATTATCGGTGCCTAGATTTAGGAGCCAATTATACAATACCATTAGTTGATATTTTCCGCCAAAATCGTTATACCCACACTAGCCCACTCCTCAAGTCACTTCACTGGCTCCCTGTCCACTTCCGCATACAGTTTAAACTTCTCTTACTGACCTTTAAGTGCATCCAGTCTGCAGCCCCCCATTACCTCTCCGCTCTCATCTCTCCCTACATTCCTCCCCGTGAACTCCGCTCACTGGACAACTCTCTCTTGTTGTCCCCCTTCTCCTCTACTGCTAACTCCAGGCTTCGTTCCTTTTCTCTCGCAGCACCTTATGCCTGGAATTGACTTCCTGGACCTATACGTCTAGCTCCATCTCTACCTGTTTTCAAATCTATGCTGAAAACCCACCTTTTCACTGCTGCTTTTGGCTCCTAGCCTCTACTCATTTGCCCTCCCTTGTTCCTTCCTTCCTTCTCACCCAGTACTTCCCTCATCCGTAACTGTCTTGTCTGTGTGTATTATTTAGATTGTAAGCTCTTTTGAGCAGGGACTGTCTCTTTGTGTCAGGTGTTCAGCGCTGCGTGCGTCTGGTAGCGCTATACAAATACTACTACTAATAATAATATTTCAGTATGTAAATCTATGTGCATCGATTTACACCAACAAAAACATGGTGTAAATCCTAGCACATAGATTTAAGTGCACTGGGCCACATTCTATAAGTGTGTAAATTTCAGAATGCCCACGAAACGCCCATTTCCCCATCCATAACAACACCTCTTGATGCCTGTGTGCGTTAGAAGTTTGACACACATCATTACAGAATAGGCTTAGTGAATTGTGCACCTAAATTCTAATCAGTGCCGATTAGTGCTCATTATTGCTTATTAAGTGCTGTTATCAGTGCTCATTAGCTTGCTAAGTTTAAGTTACATGCATTACTAAAGAATCTACACCAATTTCAGCACAGATCTCTAGGCGCGCTATATAGGGCATGTGCATAACTGTCCTTAGTCGTATTCTCTAAGTTCCATGCTCAAATTCCATATCACACAACTTCAAGGAGTGTCTTGACATGGAAGGGACATGGGTGGGTCAGGCAGTTACACACACAGATTATATAATACTATAATTTACATGCCTAACTGGCAGATTTATTTTTATTTATTTATTTGTTACATTTGTATCCCACATTTTCCCACCTAATTGCAGGCTCAATGTGGCTTTCATAGTACCGTAAAGGTGATCACCAATTCCGGTATGAACAAATACAAAGTGATGTAGTTGTAGAATAAAGTTCATGTGTAACAGACACATTAGGGAATCGTAGATGGGAAGAGTTAATTTATGTCCGGTATGAGCTTTGGTTTCGTTGTGTTGCAGTGATTCAGGCATTTAAGTTGGATCGGTAGGGTATGCCTTTTTGAACAGATTAGATTTTAGTGTTTTCCGGAAGTTTAGGATAGTACATCCCCTGGTGGGCAAGTACTTGCTACAGGAGTACTTCCTACTTCACCAGGGTGATGCTCTCCTTCTAGGAGACCTCCCTCCTCCAAGGTAGCACAGGGGCTACCAGACTGGAGGTGGGACTTCTCTACAACATCCCTGTAGGTTGTACCTCTCTGTCTCCCTCAGCTCCACCAAGTCTGCTACTCTAGCCTCAAGAGAGCGGACACATTCTCTGAGAACTAGGAGCTCTTTGCATCGGGCACACACATATAACCGCTCACCAACTGGGAGATAATCATACATGTGACACTCAATGCAAAAGACTGGATAGCACCCCTCTCGCTGCTGGACTGCTGCCTCCATGTTAGTATTTTGGTGTTTTTCAATCATTTAAAACTTGGTAAAGTATTAAGGATATTATTTTAATATACAAATGTCTTTTAGTTTATATGGTATATTGTGTGATTTATTTAGTGTGTCCTTCTTAGGTGGTAATGAAATGTATTTAAAACTCTGTAAGAGCACTCCTTGCTTGTTATCCTAATTACAATAACTGACTATAAATGAAGAGTTGTCCTAGGGGTGGGTGGGAAGGCTAAACTAGATCCTGGGTTGCCTGCTAGAGTCTATCTGTTAATGCTGTGGTACAAAGTTCAAGTTTTAAAACTAAGGTGAAAACACTATGGAGATTAGTTGATAAAATTTGCTTTTTTATATTTTTATTCTGCTTATCACTAACCTGCAATTCCTCCTTTAAACCCCAATCTTTAAGTTCCCAAAGCACAATGCAAAATAGTGCTCACTTACCAGAGAAATGTCCTCTTCTCTCAGAACTTCTCAGAAAGAAAGTTCAGTGGGACCTTTCCTCTTTATATAGTTTTGAATCTAAGGGGCCTTTTTTAAACAGGCTCTTTCAAGCTAACTCAATTAGCTCAATTAACTAAATTAGGTCACTTGGAGAGGTGCTCTGCGTATTCTATATACCGTTTGGAAATTTAAGCTTATTCTATAAAGTGTAGCTGTACTTTAGAGAATGCATCTAGGCAATTTTTCTTTTCAGCACAAACTTTTCAGGAGTCATATATAGAATCTAGCTCAGAATGAACAAATTATACAAATGTTTATAAACTGCACACACACCCTTCATGCTATCCCCAAAATTCTATAAATGGTACTTAAAATAGCATGCATAAATCTGGGCATGATCCTCATTTGTGCGTGTAATTTAACTGAATAACAAGCCAATTAGTGCCAATAATTAGGTGGTAATAATCAATTATTGACAGTAATTGGCATTAATTGAAATGTACGTGCATTTTTAGTCACAGGGATCCATTCGTACATTTTTACACATGGCTCCAAAAAGGGGGTGTGGCAATGGGAGGGCCATGGGCAGATCAGGGGTGTTCCTACAATTTATGCTATAGAATAAGGGGAATCCACACCTAATTTAGATATGAGGATTTACACCAGGGTTACTTGGTATAAATCCTCACACCTAAAGTTAGGAGCTGATCCCAGCACTAAGAAGATTCTATAAACGACGCCTAACTTTGAGTCTCATTTATAGACTACCTTTTAGCTCTTTTTTTTCAGAACCAATTTTTTGGCGCAATTTATAGGATTTGGTACTATCTGCCGGATTATATGTATTGCGCCTAGCATTCCGTGCCTAAATCTAAGAATATTCCATAACAATGTGTGTAACTTAATTTGCTTAACAAGTCAGTGTTGTTAACAGCAGTTAACAAGCAATAATGAGCACTAATTGGCAATAATTAGAATTTACGCGCATAACTTGCTGAGTGTATGCTGTAATGAAGTACACCTAAATTCTAAAGTGCACAGTTCAAAAGGAGTGTCACTGTAGGTGGGGAAATGGGCATTTCATGGGTGTTCTCAAATTTACGTGCATTGTTATAGAGTGGAGTGGAGGAGTGGCCTAGTGGTTAGGGTGGAACTGAGGAACTGAGTTCGATTCCCACTTCAGGCACAGGCAGCTCCTTGTGACTCTGGGCAAGTCACTCAACCCTCCATTGCCCCATGTAAGCCGCATTGAGCCTGCCATGAGTGGGAAAGCGCAGGGTACAAATGTAACAAAAATAAAATAGATACTATTGGAGATTCTACATGGAATGTTGCTACTATTGGAGATTCTACATGGAATGTTACTATTCCACTAGCAACATTCCATGTAGAAGGCTGCGCAGGCTTCTGTTGATCTGCAAGGGCCGACTTCTACAAGGATCTGCAAGGGCAGACTTCTACATGGAATGTTGCTAGTGGAATAGCAACATTCCATGTAGAATCTCAAATAGTAGCAACAGTGGAGGAGTGGCCTAGTGGTTAGGGTGGTGGACTTTGGTCCTGGGGAACTGAGTTCAATTCCCACTTCAGGCACAGGCAGCTCCTTGTGACTCTGGGCAAGTCACTTAACCCTCCATTGCCCCATGTAAGCCGCATTGAGCCTGCCATGAGTGGGAAAGCACGGGGTACAAATGTAACAAAAAAAAATATATGGCCCTTTCCACATAAATCTACATGTAGGGATTCATGCCATGGTTTTTTTGTTGTAAATGGATGCGTGTAGTTTTAGATGTTGGGATATCAACTAAGCGTATTCCATATACTGTGCCCAAATCTTATAGAATATACATAGGCGAAAATGCTTTCCACACGGATTTGTCAAGCGCCATACTGCACTAATTGTAAAATTAGAGAATATGTTTTTAAGGCTTTTTCTTTTTAGGCTTTGTTTTTTGCGGGTTTTTGTGCAGTAATAATGCCTGCAAGAACCTAAAAAGAAAAGGCCTTAAAAACAAATGCATTAGTTTGGCAATTAGCGCATGTTAGAAAATTAAACTGGTATAGCGTGCAACATATGCATGGGAGTGTTATATCAGTTAATTTTTATAGACTCACAATTTATGTGCATTACATACATTTGTGCTTTATACATGTGGGTGTGTTACATGCTTAAAAATATGGTAGTTGTCCCATTTTACAAACCTAGACAGATAAATGCCTGCCAATTAAATAGTGAGGCCACAATTTTTTAATTTTTTTTCGTTTTGAAGGCAGAAATAAACAATGGCTTGGAAAGGAGATTATAGAGAGTGACTCTCCTGGGGATCCTTTTACTAAGCTGTGGGAAAAAGTAGCGGCGGGGCCATTTTTCCCGCATGCCAGGGCCCTATTTTCCACAGCTGGTAAAATGCCTCCCCCCCCCCCCCCCAAAGATAACTTATTGCATGGCCATGTGCAGGGGCGTAGCCAGACACCCCATTTTGGGTGGGCCTGGGCCCAGGATGGGTGGGCAGAATAACTTTGCCCTGTCCCACAAGTGATTTGGTCTCTCCCTCTCTCGCCTGCATGCCATTTGGTCTCTCAAACATCCTCCCTCCCTCGCATGCAGCAACTAATACACACTGCTCATGTTGACCCCACAGCCTTCCCTCTGATGCAACTTCCTGTTTCCGCATAGGTGGGAATACATCAGAGGGAAGGCTGTGGGGCTGGGGCGAATAGTATGTATCAGTCGCTGCTCGCTGCAGGCGAAGATCTGCTATTTACAAGTTATGCAGGAGGGACAGCTGTTGGGAGTTTTGGCTGGTGAGGCTTAGGGATCCCTGCCCCTGCCAGCCACATCATAGGTGTGCTGCTACTGGGTGGGCCTGAGCCCAAGGTGGGTGGGCCTGGGCCCATCCAGGCCCACCCTTGGCTACGCCACTGCCATGTTGCGGGAAGCACTTACTGCTACACATTGAGGTGGCGGTAAGGGCTCCCGCAGTAACCCAGCAGTAACTGGAGAGCACACGGCGATGCCTGATTACCACCAGGTTAGCGCTATGCTAGGGAAAACAAATTCCCAGAGCACTGGAAATGGCACACGCTCCAGGCAGAACTACTGTTGGCAGCTGCATTAGGCCGGTGATAGTTCCATTTTAACTTGCATTAAGCCCACGCTGGGCTTACTGCTGCTTTGTAAAAGACCCCCTTTGTTCCTTGGGTAAAGAACTAACTGAAATGAGCACTTTTGTAGAATCTATGCATGGCTCTGAGCTGGTGGAAAACCTGACAGGGAGTTTTTTTTTTTCCAGAAACATGTTTTCCCCTTGGATTATGGGGAATGATTGTGGTAGCTTTTTGTCCCGTCCAAGGCATGTCCCACCATGCTTTCTTGAAATTTCTATTTGGTGTGGATCTCCACATGTAAATAGTAGCTTTCTGTAAAGATTCTAGGTGTCATCTTCGATGGTAAACTTACATTCAAACCCCAAATCGACTCTATGGTTTGCTCATCTTTTTCCGCTCTACATCGTATCCGTGCAGTTTGCTCTTTCCTTTCCTCGTCTCGAATCCAGTGGCGTAGCAAGGGCAGGGCGGTGGGGGGGGGGGGGCGATCCGTCCAGGATGCACGCTGCTGGAGGGTGCAGAGAGCAGCCGCGCGCCTGTCGGCTCCACTGGCTCCCTGCTCCCTCTGCCCCGGAACAGTCAGCAGCTAAGAATGCACTCGGGGGGGGGGGAGGGGGCTTGATGCGCCGGGGGAGGCTTGATGCCCCGGGGAGGGGGGTGTCATGCTGCACCCTGGGGAGGCGGACGCCGCTGCACCCGGGGGGGGGGGGGGGGTGTGCGCAGTGGCGATCCGCCCCAGGTGACAGCCGACCTAGGATCGCCACTGCTCTAATCTGTTCTCTATTGTTAGCTTTAGGTATTTCCCTTCTTGATTATTGTAATTCACTTCTTCAAGCGTCTTCAATTAGTCCAATCCACTGCTGTTAAACGTTTATACTGTGCTAGTCACTTCGATCATGTCACCCCCTGAGCTCCCAGTGCTTTTCCGAATTAAGTTTAAATTTCTCATTTTAGTTTCCCCATATTCTTGTTTGTTCTGTCCGCTCCACCAACAATAACCTACTGCTTCTGCCACCTCTCTCAGCTTTCCACCTCATAATTTCCTGAGAAACAGCTTTCAGTTATTTAGGTCCGGAACTCTGGAATACTCTTCCTTCTCATCTTAGGACTAAGCCTTCTCTTCGTAAGTTTAAACTACTCCTTAAAACAGATCTTTATCGTGAAGCCTTCAGCCTTCTCCCTTCCTCCTGATGCACTTTTCCTCTCCCCAAACGTTTTTAGTTGACATCTGTCACTTCCTACCTCTTTTCTTGTTCTCTTCCCTTTTACTCTAATTTTTGTTTTAAAGTTGAAAACCGCGTAGACGCCATTGATGGATTGTTAGCAACTGCTCCCTTTGTCTATCCTTTGTCACCTTTAACTGTATTTTCTCAATTTGTAATTTTTCCTAATTTATCTGTAAGCCACATTGTGCCAGCATGTGTGGGAAAATGTGGGATACAAATGAACCATAAATAAATAAACATCAATAAATAAATAAATAAATCAATACAACCACCATTTACCTGTGTATTCAATCTACCCATGCAAATACCCCTAATTCAACATAATGCTTCTAGAATGATTCTCAATCCCTCTTTATATTGTACTTTTTAAGAACAGCTGCAAACGTTTCATAACAGAGGTCCAGTACCTTACAGTATCTTTAAAATACATATGAACAATTGATTGCCCTTTGTTCATTAATCTCAGTTATGTATATACACTGTTGCTAAGTGGTGTTTTTCACATTTTGTTGATAATTGAATGTTAATTATAAACATGTTTGTATTGTAATTTCCATGTTAATGATTTAATTGTTTTGTTTCTAATTATTTGTAAACTGCTCTGATACACATGGAGAAAGACAGTATATCAAAGAAATGGAAATTAAATTATTGTATAGTTGTGCAGGCATCTATTAGTGCTCTAAAAATGATAGGTATTATCATTACTTCCTGAAAACAAAAGCAGTCAGTAGTTACAAGTTGACACCTTCATAGTAACATCACATTAGTAACATAGTAAATGATGGCAGATAAAGACCTGCACGGTCCATCCAGTCTACCCAACAAGATAAAGTCACAGCATAAGGTATGATGCGATACTACACATGCTTACTTGATCTTGATTTCTCCTTGCCATTTTCAGGGCACAGACTGACCTTAACAAGATATAGCCTCCTGAATTGAACAGAATATTCCAAGTGGGGCCTCACCAACAACTTGTACAGGGGCATCAGCACCTCCTTTCTTCTGCAGGTTATACCCCTTTCTATGCAGCCTAGCATCCTTCTGGCCATGGCTACTGCCTTGTCATACTATTTCGTCACCTTGATATCCTCAGACATCATCACCCCAAGGTCCCTCTCCTGAGCTGTGCTCATCAATCTCTTGCCTCCTATCTCATGTGTCTCCTTTCCATTTCTGCACCTTAAGTGCATCACTCTGCACTTTGCAGTAAATTTTAACTGCCAGACCTTTGACCGTTGTTCTCATTTTGGAGATCTTTTCTCATGGTTTCCACTTCTTCAGAGGTATCCACTCCATTGCAAAAAGGCAAACGTTTCCTTCTAATCCTTCAGCAATGGCTGTCACATATATATTAAACAGAATTGGCACCATAGTTTTATAGGAAGGGATATTTGATCTCTGTGTTGTCTTTGTTCTGTCCTATTGAAAGATGGCATTCTTTTCCTATTTGTATTTAGCCTGTTCATCTCTCTGGCCTTGATGGAAGTGTAGTATAATTAGTAGCTACACATGTGTAATCCCTGGTTAGGTTGGGATTACAGAAAGGAGTGAGCCCTGGTAGAGAGTCACTTGGGTGAGGGGAGGGGGTGACTGGGAGATCCCTAGGTGGGAGGAGGCTTAGCCCATGGGAGGGTTTGCGGAATAAAATGCAAAAAGATAGTGCCCCTGTTGGGGTGAGTGACAGATTTGGGAGGAGTTAAGAAGAAATAAAAGAGGAGGATCAGAGTGGGAAAATGTCCTTGGGTTTGCCTCAATGTAGTCTTGTAAATCTGAATTAAAAAATATCTAGGCCTACATCTGATAAATAGACCCCGTCTGCCCTATACATGCCCTCGCAACATTTAGTTTAAAGCAAGATGACAGGTAATAACATTGTAGGAACTATACATATTAATGAATTGATTGCGGATCAAAAACATTTTCAATACAGTGAATCTAAAAACTTGTCAAACAGGAAGGCCTTTAAATATTTGCGAAAAATTAAGTAGTTAGCAATACTTTTTATCTCATTTGGAATGGAATGCCACCATTTTGAGAACAGATTTAAATCTGATATTTTTTATAGCTAGGAAAATGTAGCATTAGAAATTCTCTGGATCTTGTAGACGCATTACGGGCTGGGAGATCAATCAGGTTCAACAATGTAGTCTGAGGCCAAACCATAAATAATTTTATGTATGAGTGTACATGTTTTAAAAACAATTCCAGCTTTGATCGGGAGCCAGTGAAGTTTGGAGAGCAATGGCAAATTGGCATTAAAATAGAGACCAGCCAGTAGATCGAAAGAAGGGGAAGACCGAAATTGACCTGAAGAAGGATCTATGCAGTGGAGGCACTAACTTGGAGGACAAGGAAACTATGGCGGCCGATCGAGACAGATGGAGAAAGCTTGTTCCCAATGTGCAGAGATGCATGAAAGGGACTAAGAGAAAGGGATCAGCTTGATGCCACTGAAAATCAGTGATTAACCCTGGACACTGGCTTTTGTCCGGGTAGCAGATGCTGCTACCTGGATAAGTGGTTGTAGATGTCAGACTAAATACTTGCTAAAGCTGAAGTTCAAATTGTTCACTGTTCTCTTGTGGACATAGCCTATGAGCAGGAAACAGCTCTGGGGATGAAGTCCAGCATGAATCATGTTTTACTGAAAGCCTGCACCAGGGGATCTTCAAATAAATTCTTCAGCTGCAATTCTTACTGTGACACGCCAGAGTTTTTCAACTGGTAAACTTTGTGCAATCAACCGTTCACTGCAATACAGAAATAGGCCAGATGTCTAGATAAAAATAGGTTAATTTTTATTAAAGAACATCAATAGAAATCAAACAAAATAAAACATGGAAAAGAAAATAAGATGATACCTTTTTTATTGGACATAACTTAATACATTTCTTGATTAGCTTTCGAAGGTTGCCCTTCTTCCTCAGATCGGAAATAAGCAAATGTTGGTAGATGACAGTGTATATAAGTGAAAACATTCAAGCATTACTATGACAGTAAAATAGATACCATTGGAGATTCTACATGGAATGTTGCTACTATTGGAGATTCTACATAGAATGTTGCTATTCCACTAGCAACATTCCATGTAGAAGGCTGCGCAGGCTTCTGTTTCTGCGAGTCTGACGTCCTGCACGTACGTGCAGGACGTCAGACTCACAGAAGCAGAAGCCTGCGCGGCCACATTGGTGATCTACAAGGGCCGACTTCTACATGGAATGTTGCTAGTGGAATAGCAACATTCCATGTAGAATCTATAGAAATCAAACAAAATAAAACCTGGAAAAGAAAATAAGATGATACCTTTTTTATTGGACATAACTTAATACATTTCTTGATTAGTTTTCGAAGGTTGCCCTTCTTCGTCAGATCGGAAATAAGCAAATGTGCTAGCTGACAGTGTATATAAGTGAAAACATTCAAGCATTACTATGACAGTAAATAGATACCATTGGAGATTCTACATGGAATGTTGCTACTATTGGAGATTCTACATGGAATGTTGCTATTCCACTAGCAACATTCCATGTAGAAGGCTGCGCAGGCTTCTGTTTCTGTGAGTCTGACGTCCTGCACGTACGTGCAGGACGTCAGACTCACAGAAGCAGAAGCCTGCGCGGCCACATTGGTGATCCGCAAGGGCCGACTTCTACATGGAATGTTGCTAGTGGAATAGCAACATTCCATGTAGAATCTATAGAAATCAAACAAAATAAAACATGGAAAAGAAAATAAGATGATACCTTTTTTATTGGACATAACTTAATACATTTCTTGATTAGCTTTCGAAGGTTGCCCTTCTTCCTCAGATCGGAAATAAGCAAATGTGCTAGCTGACAGTGTATATAAGTGAAAACATTCAAGCATTACTATGACAGTAAAATAGATACCATTGGAGATTCTACATGGAATGTTGCTACTATTGGAGATTCTACATGGAATGTTGCTATTCCACTAGCAACATTCCATGTAGAAGGCTGCGCAGGCTTCTGTTTCTGTGAGTCTGACGTCCTGCACGTACGTGCAGGACGTCAGACTCACAGAAGCAGAAGCCTGCGCGGCCACATTGGTGATCCGCAAGAGCCGACTTCTACATGGAATGTTGCTAGTGGAATAGCAACATTCCATGTAGAATCTATAGAAATCAAACAAAATAAAACATGGAAAAGAAAATGAGATGATACCTTTTTTATTGGACATAACTTAATACATTTCTTGATTAGCTTTCGAAGGTTGCCCTTCTTCCTCAGATCGGAAATAAGCAAATGTGCTAGCTGACAGTGTATATAAGTGAAAACATTCAAGCATTACTATGACAGTAAAATAGATACCATTGGAGATTCTACATGGAATGTTGCTACTATTGGAGATTCTACATGGAATGTTGCTATTCCACTAGCAACATTCCATGTAGAAGGCTGCGCAGGCTTCTGTTTCTGTGAGTCTGACGTCCTGCACGTACGTGCAGGACGTCAGACTCACAGAAGCAGAAGCCTGCGCGGCCACATTGGTGATCCGCAAGAGCCGACTTCTACATGGAATGTTGCTAGTGGAATAGCAACATTCCATGTAGAATCTATAGAAATCAAACAAAATAAAACATGGAAAAGAAAATGAGATGATACCTTTTTTATTGGACATAACTTAATACATTTCTTGATTAGCTTTCGAAGGTTGCCCTTCTTCGTCAGATCGGAAATAAGCAAATGTGCTAGCTGACAGTGTATATAAGTGAAAACATTCAAGCATTACTATGACAGTAAAATAGATACCATTGGAGATTCTACATGGAATGTTGCTACTATTGGAGATTCTACATGGAATGTTGCTATTCCACTAGCAACATTCCATGTAGAAGGCTGCGCAGGCTTCTGTTTCTGTGAGTCTGACGTCCTGCACGTACGTGCAGGACGTCAGACTCACAGAAGCAGAAGCCTGCGCGGCCACATTGGTGATCCGCAAGGGCCGACTTCTACATGGAATGTTGCTAGTGGAATAGCAACATTCCATGTAGAATCTATAGAAATCAAACAAAATAAAACATGGAAAAGAAAATAAGATGATACCTTTTTTATTGGACATAACTTAATACATTTCTTGATTAGCTTTCGAAGGTTGCCCTTCTTCCTCAGATCGGAAATAAGCAAATGTGCTAGCTGACAGTGTATATAAGTGAAAACATTCAAGCATTACTATGACAGTAAAATAGATACCATTGGAGATTCTACATGGAATGTTGCTACTATTGGAGATTCTACATGGAATGTTGCTATTCCACTAGCAACATTCCATGTAGAAGGCTGCGCAGGCTTCTGTTTCTGTGAGTCTGACGTCCTGCACGTACGTGCAGGACGTCAGACTCACAGAAGCAGAAGCCTGCGCGGCCACATTGGTGATCCGCAAGGGCCGACTTCTACATGGAATGTTGCTAGTGGAATAGCAACATTCCATGTAGAATCTATAGAAATCAAACAAAATAAAACATGGAAAAGAAAATAAGATGATACCTTTTTTATTGGACATAACTTAATACATTTCTTGATTAGCTTTCGAAGGTTGCCCTTCTTCCTCAGATCGGAAATAAGCAAATGTGCTAGCTGACAGTGTATATAAGTGAAAACATTCAAGCATTACTATGACAGTAAAATAGATACCATTGGAGATTCTACATGGAATGTTGCTACTATTGGAGATTCTACATGGAATGTTGCTATTCCACTAGCAACATTCCATGTAGAAGGCTGCGCAGGCTTCTGTTTCTGTGAGTCTGACGTCCTGCACGTACGTGCAGGACGTCAGACTCACAGAAGCAGAAGCCTGCGCGGCCACATTGGTGATCCGCAAGGGCCGACTTCTACATGGAATGTTGCTAGTGGAATAGCAACATTCCATGTAGAATCTATAGAAATCAAACAAAATAAAACATGGAAAAGAAAATAAGATGATACCTTTTTTATTGGACATAACTTAATACATTTCTTGATTAGCTTTCGAAGGTTGCCCTTCTTCCTCAGATCGGAAATAAGCAAATGTGCTAGCTGACAGTGTATATAAGTGAAAACATTCAAGCATTACTATGACAGTAAAATAGATACCATTGGAGATTCTACATGGAATGTTGCTACTATTGGAGATTCTACATGGAATGTTGCTATTCCACTAGCAACATTCCATGTAGAAGGCTGCGCAGGCTTCTGTTTCTGTGAGTCTGACGTCCTGCACGTACGTGCAGGACGTCAGACTCACAGAAGCAGAAGCCTGCGCGGCCACATTGGTGATCCGCAAGGGCCGACTTCTACATGGAATGTTGCTAGTGGAATAGCAACATTCCATGTAGAATCTATAGAAATCAAACAAAATAAAACATGGAAAAGAAAATGAGATGATACCTTTTTTATTGGACATAACTTAATACATTTCTTGATTAGCTTTCGAAGGTTGCCCTTCTTCATCAGATCGGAAATAAGCAAATGTGCTAGCTGACAGTGTATATAAGTGAAAACATTCAAGCATTACTATGACAGTCTGACAGGGTGGGAGGATGGGGGTGGGTAGGAGGTATGCATGGGGACATCAAAGCATATCATTGATATTCTAACAGGATGGGTGTGGATAGGTGAGGAGTGGAGAGAAATACAGCTTTATGGTTTATAATGGGCTAGGAACCCCAGATCCTTGTTAAGTCCTTTCTGTTGGGTGTTAAAGTATTCAATAATTCTGACTTCAAAGGTCTTACGTTCTTGTATGGTTTTAAAGTTACCTTTCAAGATTCTCACTGTGAAGTCACTGGTACAGTGTCCTGGTCCTGTAAAATGCTGACCAACAGGGGTGGGAACCCTACTCCACCCTCACCTATCCACACCCATCCTGTTAGAATATCAATGATATGCTTTGATGTCCCCATGCATACCTCCGACCCACCCCTATCCTCCCACCCTGTCAGACTGTCATAGTAATGCTTGAATGTTTTCACTTATATACACTGTCAGCTAGCACATTTGCTTATTTCCGATCTGACGAAGAAGGGCAACCTTCGAAAGCTAATCAAGAAATGTATTAAGTTATGTCCAATAAAAAGGTATCATCTTATTTTCTTTTCCATGTTTTATTTTGTTTGATTTCTATTGATAACCTTAAGAGTGGACTAACACGGCTACCACACTCCTCTATTAAAGAACAAAATTCTAGACCACAGTAAATGTAATAGAAATCAGGTACATATTTCACTGCTTGGTTATCTCTCTGTTGGACTATCAGCCGAGTACAACCTATAAGAACCTATCGGTCTTTGATCTTATTCAATCTCTTTTTAAACATTCCATTCACTTTGTTTCTCCTTTCTTCCAAACTTCTTTTTCCACACTGGATCAGATGACAGCCCTCTAGACAAGGGTTGAGAGGAAAGCTTCTTCAGTGGCTGAACCCATTAATTTGTTCTGCTGATTAAAAAAAATGATTTTCTGTGCCAAAACTAGAATATACTGCCTGCAAACTCCAATAAAAAGAGCACTCAAAACCAGGTCTCTAATATAGCATTAGGCAGTCTGTCGTCAAATCATATATCTAGTCCTATTCAGTTTAATTTCATCCAGATGTCTTTATTGACTTTGCAAACTTCGAGTTAAGAGATATTATAAAACCCTAATTCTGTTGCCACTATATTTAGAGACATCCAAATGATTGACATTTGATTACTATTAAGCACATTTGAATTACCATAAATCATTTTTATGCTATGATTATATACTGATGGAAGAACACATTATTAAAATGAGAGGAAATATATGCTAATCTTGCAATTTTTTTTTCAGCCTTAGACAACCAGTATTATTCAAATGAAAACTGAGACATAATCTTTGAAGACTGATATCTAGATGGCCAGGTATGACTTTCCTTAAACATATACAAGGCAACCCTATAACTGGTGCCTCCATTTAGATGCCCCTGAGGCCATGCTGTAGGTGCCTACTCTATAATGGAACCTTGGCGCCCAGGTTCCATCCTATATAATAATTTGCACCTCCAACGTTCCATGTCTGGCTGCCTGGGTTTGTAACATCTCTTGGCTGCCTGGGTTCGTAACATCTCCTGACGTCAGCCAGCCTCCAGGGTTCCATTCCCCCCTCACTGTCCCGCCCTCGCATCAAGACGTAATGATGTCAGAGGGCGGCACAGTGAGAGGGAAGGGAATGCTGGAGGCGAGCTGATGTCAGGAGGGATGTTACGACCAGAACGGAAGCCAGCGCAAGCCAGCCAGAGAATGTTCAGGTACAAATCGAGAGGCGGAGAGAATCGCGGGACATCGAGGGGAGGGAGGAAGGGAAGGGGAGGAGAGGGCAGGGCAGAGGAGAATTGATGGACATGGATGGGATGGGAGGACAGTAGAGGAGAGAATCATGGGACATGGATGGGAGGACAGGGAAGAGGAGAATCGTTGGACATGGAGGGCAGGGGAGAGAGAAAATAAAAAGCTTAAATGACAGCCTTCCTAGGGCCTGTTTCATTGTTGAGGAAACGGGCATGGTTCCACTAGTTATAGAATACAAATGTAACCCAGTGTCGACATGGCTAACATTTAGGCACCCACAGTTATATCATAGCAGGATCACCAAGAGACAGAGCTGGGCCCAGGGCAGAGCCACCGCTGCCGCTCCCCCTTACCTTCCTGTATCTGCTTCTCCCTCGGTCTGTCACTCTCCTGCCCCTGTGTGCCGGTACCCGTGTTATCATGTTAATGCAATCACCCGGCACCTGACACACAGGAGCAGGAGGGAGCAGAACCTTCTGTCTGCCTCTGGAAGCCTTACCGGTGCTGGGCCCCCATTGGACGCCAGGCTAAGGGAATCTTGCCCCCCTGCCCCCTCTCTGCGGCCCTGTACCATAGAGCTGGCATAAGTTGGGGTGCGTAAATGCAGCTGGGACAAGAATAACTTTCAAATATTCTGTAAATTATGCATGCAATTGGGAGCCCCCACCCAGATTACACCCCTATGTGTGCCTCCCTTGCAAATACATTCAAGGCAAGTGGATATTAGCAGAACTGTTAGCATATACTTGGGTATGTGTACACACTTACACATAGGTGCTAGTATTCTAGACATTTACAAGCATAATGCGAACATTGATATGGGTAGCTAGATTATAAAATTGCCCTGATATTGTAATAAAATGTAGGTCTAGTGGGAAATAAGTCTAAAATACATTTTGGATGACTTTTTAGAAGGCTTGCGTGGCTTTTGCATGTGTCAATGAACAACACATTTAAAGAGCTATTTTAGACAACTATTTACTTGTGTAGATCCATGGCATTCACAGCTCAGTAAGGCTAGGTAATGGGAGTGGTTACTCTCTGAAAGAAGGCATCTAGGAAGATATGGTTTTGAAGTGTAAATCTTCTGATCTGCCATTTTCCCATATACTGTTTGAAGCTATTTATTATTCATTGATATCCTTTCAGCCTATTTTACAATAATGCATGGACTGGAATGACATTCTTAACTTAAACTATATTTGTAGGACAAATTGCTGATTTTACAATTTAATGGAGCAAAATTGATTCTAACATTTATGTAATTCAGCTCATGGCTTTTCATTAGTAGATCAAGGCATAATATATTTAGGTATAATAAGCTTTTTCATCTTCCCTGAGGGCTTACAATCTAAGACCTCTGTTTACTAAGCTCCCTAATTTTGGCAATTAAAGTCCATTAGTTGCAAATAATATGCATTATTGCCATTAATATGTTTAATGCCAGTAATTTTAGCACAAGAAAGGGCCCAGGCATGGTTGTAAAAGTGTGGTCTCTATCCTCTGATCTCATTTTAAAAAATATGATCCATTTGTCAAAGCTGAAGATTCCCCCCGATCTGTGAAAGCTGAAGATCTGTCCTCATTGGCCCTTCAACTCATTCCCCATCTTATTATCTACTTGTCAAAGCTAAGTTGGCCTCTATTTCTCCCTTTCCTTATCCAGTTCTCAAAACTGTGCTGTCCCCAGAAAGCCTCATCCTCCATCACATGTCTATAGATCTTCAGTAGGGAGGCAATCTAACCATTCAGATTTGCTCCTGCCCTAGTCAGCTGCCATTTCTAAAATGTTGCCCTTCTGATCCCAAGCAGTAGAATCCCCTTATTTGGCAGCCTGACCATTACCATATGAATTGCAATCTGTCCTAGAATTCAAGTGAAATAACTTAGATGAATGAGGAATCTGCACTGTGTTAGTTTCAGTAGTTTAATGACAATATGTGCAAGCACCACATTTAACATGTCCCATCACACCAGACTTCAAAGACCTGGGATTAGATTAAAGTTCACCGAAAAGTTTCCCCCTATGGGACTCCTTCAAAGACTGATGAACTCCAAGTATATGCCAATATGTTTTAATGGCCAATCGAATCTTAAGGGTTGCCGGAGAAAAAGGCACCACACACACCATCCCATCAGAATTTTCAGACGAAGTAGATTGTAACAGCCACTGTCTATCAGTATATAATTCTCGTTTATATGCTTTCTTAAGAATAGATTTAGGATATCCACATTGATAAAATCTGTGAAACATATTAGCCTGCAATTTAAATTGATCTATAGTGGAGTACAAACGCTTCAACCGGAGGAATTGACCAATAGGAGCATTATCCCGCAAATGCTAGCGATGATAACTAGAATAATGTAACAACATATTTCTGTCCATTGTTTTATGAAATACGGAGGTGTTGAACAAACCCTGATCAGTCAATGAAATTGTAATATCTAAAACATTTGTCTGTCTCCTGTCCCACTGGATAGTAAAGTGAATGTTATAGTCCACATTATTAATATAGGTCACAAATTCCCTGAGTTCCTCCTCCAAGCCTCTACAAATCATAGTGACATCGTCTATAAATCTCTTCCAAGAAATTATCTGAGAATCAAACCATCCAAGTACAAATAATTCTTCAAATCTTGTCATATATAGGCAAGAGACAGAAGGGCCACCGTGGCCCCCAACACTATGCTTTTGGTTTGAAAAAACAAAACTTTCCTTCAAATTCAAATTAATTATGTTTTACCACTAAACTGACCATATTTCTGAGTAAAGTCAATTTGTCCCCCGAAATATGGACGAGAAAGATATTGATCTGTTGTTTGTAAAGCCACATCTTGAGGGATGTTAGTATAAAGCACTAACATCCATCGTGACTAATAGCACCGATTCACCAATGTTTCCAAATGTTGTAGATAATGAGCAGAATCACGTACATAAGAGCGGGCTTGATACACAAATGATTTCAAATGAAAATCAATATATTCAGAAAGGGGCTCTAAAACCAAGCCCTATCCCAAAACTATGGGTCACCCAGGGGGGCACTCAAGGGATTTGTGCACCTTAGGTACAAAATAAATATAAGGTGTTTGTGGATTCATCCTACACAGATATTTATATTCTTTATATGAAACTGTACCTGCTTGATTTGCCTGAGTTATCAATTCCAACACCTGGGATTGAATATTCACAGTAGGATCTCCTTCCAATTGCACATAAAAATCTATGAGAGATAATTGTGAAAAAGCCTCTCCCTTGTCGGCTCGTTTAATAACAAGGGATGGGTCTGATCTAAAATCCTCCAAGGTCTTCCCTTGACAAGTTGGGATGAGACTGTTTTAAATGATTTTCAATATCCTGAACTTCTCGAAGGACTAACCTTTCAAAAGCTGCAATCGATGAATCAGTGGCACCTGGAGGAATCAAAGTAGATGGCAACTTGCCTTTTACAGAGAACTCAGTCCTCTCCTCTATCACTGGTTGGTCCTGAAAGAATACTCTCAATTTAATCAATCTAAAAAATAAATTGGAAGATTATGTCATATATTGTAACCATCATAACCCATAGAGGGAACATAGGAAAGCCTATATGCTAACCAGGACAATTGTTCAGCAGTAAACATTTTAGAGGACAAATTAAAGACCCCTAATGACGGGTCTTGCCCTGTCTCTTGGGTTTGACTGACTGGCACTGACTGTAGTTGTACCTCTTGTGGAGTAATCACATTCATTTGAGGTAGGCGTAAAAAAGAATCTGATATCCCCAGAATATTATCCTGTTTATCAATCCCCTTTACCTGCACTCTAACTGTTGTCTTTTTGTCTCCAGATGACTCACTGGAAGACGATAATTTGAATACTACTATTATTTACAGTGCCTCAAATTTTGCATACTCTTTTGGATTTGTCCATCCACGGATAGACATATCCCTTCGTGTAATCAATGTTCATCTCATTTAAACTTACTAATCTTCACTAATTGCTGTTCTTTCTTATATTGCTCCATCACTCTAATATGTCCAGTCAAACTTGAGAAATGAGTTTGCTGATCCTCAATCTGCTTTAAAGAGTCTAATTTCTGATCAAGTTCTGTTTTTTCTTCTACAATAATTCCTTGTAACAAATCCATAGTAAGCAGCATCAAATCTAATGAACATTGGGTAATTACCCTGTTCCACTTATCAACATATTCACTATTGCCTAAAACTCATGGTTCTTTGTACAATTACATATTTATATAAATATATCATTTTTATTGTTTATCTTTATCATGAATGTAGGTTATTAAGTTTATAGGTTATGATTTGGAGTTTTGATGTTTATTGAAGATATTTTGTCTGTGATATTTTGGGGCATTATATTTGAGCACAGGTAGTACATAATTTTTACTTTCCCTGTTCTATAGTATTTGGAGTTAAAATTTATATGTCTGTATTTATTTATTTGATTTGTCAATCTGGTCTATGCTTATTACAGTTGTTTATCTTTTTAACTTTTTTTAAATTATTTTTTTATATGCCTTTACCAATAATATCAAGTATACCTACATCATAAACTTGAAACTTTTATATATATATATATATATATATATATAAAGAGAGAGAGAGGGGGCTAATAGTTACTACATGATTTTACATCAATAAATAATAAATCTTTAAAACTGATGACAACACAGGTTAAAAATGTCTATAAACACTTGTATAACATGCTTACTCTATAAGACAACCAATGATAAACGAAGGCTGAGTGATTACATAAAATGAGACCCTTATTAAAAAATTGCAGCCATAAACGTATGCGTTTAAAAATATTCTGCTTCACATGAGACTGAAGGTTCCAAATAAGAAATATATTAATAGGTTTTTTTGGTACTAGTTTTGAAGTCAGCTCATAGGAAGTAGCTTTTGGTTTGGTATATTCCAAGAGATCAAACTTCCTTTACCATATATATTTTATTTTCACAGAAGCCATTAACCTTTGAATAATAGAATACGGATTGCTGAAATAACTTGGCTGAGCAAAGCTGTCTTTGTGATGAGTTATCTTAGGTTGCTCAAATTGTGACTTATCTACACATGCCTTCAAAACGTCCTGTTCTATAAAAGCAAAGATTATCACTATCATACTCCAAAACTGTGGAATAAAGATCAGATTTCTGACGCAATAGATTTTCTAGTAAGCAAAATTGCAATGTAACATGGAATAGCAGAATTATGAATCAAGCAGGCAGTATAATAGAACGTTGTACTTATTTCTCGTTATCCAATGACACCTTCACAAATATTCATTGGCTTTAACTGTGAATGAGCACTAATATGAGCATTAACCTCTCACATATTCTACTGAGGCTAATGGGAGCTATTCTGTTTTCAAAGGATTTCTGTCTCATCACTCAGTGTAATATTTGCACTCCAAGATCAGGGCACACATCACAAAGAGGAAACCATCCAAGGAGAGAAGAGCATAAAAAATGCAAAATTATATTGCCCCGAGCACCGATTCTAAATGATGGTGGCTTGCTTGCTTGCTCATTAAATCTAGAATACTTGAGAACACTATGGTTTCTAGCAGCAGAAACCATAAAAGCTAGAATATTAAAAAATAAAATCCATAAAATTAAAAAAAACATCTATCCTGGTCTATTGTTACTCATCATTCAGGGATAACTCTCAGGGCAGAATGAGAAGCAGAAAAAAACAATAAAACAAAAGGATTCAACTTAAAAAAAACTTCAAGGGCGGAATGTAGAATAGTATAAAGTTTTCTGAGAAGAGGTTAATCGGCAGATAAGGATTTTTCAGTAGTAGCTCAAGGTGAGTTACTTTCAGATACACTTTGTATTTCCCTATCCCTGGAGGGCTCAAAATCTACGGGCCCTGTTTACTAAGTCGCATGCACTAAAAATTAGCGCGTGCTAACACTAGAGACACCCGTAGGAATATATGGGTGTCTCTAGCATTAGCGTGCACTAAAAACGCTAGCTCGTCTTAGTAAACACGCCCTAAGAGGGTCTTTTACTGAGACGCGCTAGCATTTTTAGCGCACTCTAACAATAGTCGCAACCTAAATGCTAGAGATGCCAATGTATTCCTATGTCAACCACAATGATGCTCTGCTTCTCAAATAATTCTCAACCTTATATCACAACGGTCAGTAGAATAAGGGAGTCATAATAGGATCTATCAGATAAGCGTACCCGCCTCCTCTTTGGCTAAACAATTCAATGAGCCAGGCATACAAATAGGGGCGGTACCACAATCCTCATCAATCCAATTTTAAACTATTTAATGTTAGTCTTTGTTTTATTCTCAAGAAATTCTTTAGTAATATTTTTTTATTTTTTCAAAAACATCCTTGTCTTTCTTTGTACTTTGCATTTATAAAGAAATGACATAATATCTCTTTAATTCAAATGAGTACTTAGCTTTTAGCTACGATCAACAATACATGGTGGAGACCAGTCATCACCGACATAGATCCATGTTTCGCTTGTGAGCTATCTCAAGGTAGTCTCCATAGATTACTATGGGCATCTCTAGCGTTTAGTGCGTGCCTATTTTTAGCGTGTGCTAAAAACACTAGCGCACCTTAGTAAAAGGCCCCCTCAGTTTGTACCTGGAGGCAATAGAGGGTTAAGGGGTCCTTTTACTAAAGTGCGCTGAAAAATGGCCTGCGCTGTTGTAGGCACGTGTATTGGACGCGCGCAGGTCCATTTTTCATCATGTCTGCAAAATATTCCTCTTTATTTGGCCGAAAATGAACGTACTGCAAAATAAAAATTGTTGTATGTCCATTTTGGGCCTAAGACCTTACTGCCACCCATTGACTTAGCGCATCAAATTCATGTGCGTTGGACGTGTGTAGGCGTCTATGCGCCTTAGTAAAAGGGCCCCTAAGTGACTTGATCAAGATCACAAGGAGCAGCAGTGGGATTTGTACCCAACACCTTTGCATATCTTATGTTAAGACCAGTGCTCTAATCAGTAGGCCACTCCTCTACTCCAATTTAAGTTCTTGTGTCCCTATGTACTTTGATGTTGATCCACTAAGCAGTTAAATAGGTAGAATTCTGGTGCTAAAATTGCCCTTTTCTCTGCACCTCAAAATTTTGCAGCCCACATATCTTCAACTATGGGGAAAAGGGGCAAGGGATTTAATTTTGGCTATGAAGCAACTGCAGAGTTTAAAGGTACTCCTCACTTTGATTTTTGAAAAGTAATTCTTACTGGGAGTTCAAACTTTGTTACCATAATGAACTAGAGTCTGTGGAATTACAATCTGGATTAACATTTAGCACAGTTTGTTCAACTGGAAGTAATTTTCTATATACAATCATTTTCATGGATTTCTATACTCATTGCACTAAACAGCCAAGAGAATTACCTCCTAGTTACACTTATTTTAAGGGCATCTGGATATGCAAATAGAATCATTTACATCTCTAGATTTGAATACACATGCAAATAGCGATTTTGGAAAATCACTACAACACTGCAAAACCTCCAAGATTGCAAAATGTCTTGGTAGGGAACGATATGAGTGTGCCTACCAAATAGATGTCCCTTTTGCAATGGGAAACCACGTCTATAGAAAAGAAAAATCCCCATCAGCATTTCCACCTGCTCTGAGGCAGGAATACATGCCATCTTGAAGTGGCAGAGAGAGAAAATCTGATGGACCTCCTTATCCTATTACCCCTATGGCTGGACATCCCCAGATAACCCCCCCATCCTCTCCTACCTGGACCCCTTGACATCATGAATAACCTCCAACATTTTTTTCTCCAGATATCCTGACTCGTACCAGGGAGCTCTGTCAAGTGGTCTAGTAAGAGAGTAGAAGTTATTCCCAGTAGTTCCTGTTCCATTGAGCAACTGGGTTCAAAGTAGCATCTCTGACCCAAGCAGAAGACTCACAGTATTGCTGCTAGGGTTCAAGCTGCCAAATAAGAAGAAAACCTGGGGATTACTCATGCCCTGCCATTAACCTACCAGGAATATCCCCAGGAGAATCAGAGGAAGGAGGTTATTCTGATGCTTATCAGAGGACTAGTGTGTTGAAGGGTTATTATGATGATCATTAGGTGGGGTGGGGGGGGAATAAGGGGAGTGGGCGGGTTGTCTGAAGCTCAATGTCTGATTCTAGTGGTCACAACAGCCATTATAAAGAGCCAGGAGCCAATGGCCAGGAGTAAGTGGACACCACTCCAGCCTCTCGGACCCTTCTGGACTACCAGGACATATCTAGATAGGCCCGAAGGGGCCTATGGGGTGGAATGGGTGGGGATGAGCCCAATCAACCCTTCTATCCCTTGGGTGGGGATCATGAGGGAGAGAGGGGGATCGGAAGGAGGGGGCGGGAGGGAGGGGTGATTGGAAAGGGAGTGATTCTCTGCTTCGGGGGTGGGGGGGTGGAGGAAGATGGAGAACAACAACACATTGGTCAGGATGTGGAAGTTAACCAGGCACCAGCCAGTATTCAGACTATTGCTTGGTTGACTTTTTTCTGTCCTAACTTTATGCAGTTGCTCAGCTGTAGCAGACTAGAAATCTATGCAAGCCGGTTAGGTTTTCAGACTACTCTAATTGCCCCCAGACTGCCCACAAACTAGTTGGATTCAGCATGGGCAGTTAGAGGGGATATTCAGCAACACAATTCGGTTAAGTGTTGCTGAATAGCCCTGGATAGCCCCTCCCCCCCCCCCCCCCCCCCCCCCCCCCCCCCGCACAAGCGATTTAAATGTCCCTTGAGCCTCTTCAGGCTGTTTATATCACTTTCAATACCAATCCCATAATTTTTTTCATCTGCTTATGTGTGCAAAAGTGAATTTTATAAACTCTGTTCACATTTCTACTCCACTATGTGGTCCTTTTACAAAGACGCGCTGACAAATGACTTGTGGTAGTGTAGGCGAAGGGTTTCGGGCACTTGCCGATCCATTTTTTAGCGAGCCTGTAACAAATGTCTTTTAAAAGTTTTGCCAAAATGGACGTGCGGCAAAATGAAAATTGCTGCACGTCCATTTTGGGTCTGGGACCTTACCGCCAACCATTGACCTAGCGATAAAGACTCACGTGATAACCGGGCGGTAATGACCTACGCACGCCAAATGCCACTTGGTGCGCATAACGGACATGCGCCAAAAATGAAATTACCGCAGGAGCCACGCGGTAGTCGGGCGGTAACTCCTTTTTGGCGCACGATGGGCGCGCGTAGACGCTTATGCCCCCCTGTTCCTGGCAATCCCTACACACAATAGGCACACTCTTTCCATGCCTCTCCTTTTCTGCATGTGTCTATAAGAACCCTTTTCTACAAAAGAAAAAAAACAAACAAACAAAAAAATATGATTTACATGCAGGCAACGTTTGTGAAATTACTACTTAAAAGAGATGTTAGTTTGATCAGTGCATCTCACAAATGTTAGCTACCAGCAGAAAGCAGTCGTAATTTTAGAAAGTTGAGTTCTTAGATTATTTTTCTAATTTAAATGCATGGTATTGAGGGTGCTAGTTTTCCAATTAAAAATGATACACATTATAACAAGAATAATGTTCACAATGCCTAGCCACTAAGGATGTTATTTAATTAGGATATGATATTTTTGGAAGCAATTAGTTAAGGTTGGTACATTGTATTCCGAGGATTTAGCAGAGTATGACTCTGCAGTATTTCACAGCAAACTATGAAGTTTGTGATATCTTCAAGTTTTTACAGAACATTAATATTGTCTCTTAGAACTAAGTTAACTACTGTTCAACACCTATTTTCCCTCAAATGCTCAAAATATTCACACATTCTTTGAACAAAGATTGAAAATTAAAATAAACATCTGATAAATTTTCAGAATTACCCAGTGCATTTTGTCTAGCGAAAAAGGTGCTGGTACTCAAATGCCACTGATCACTGAGGGACCCACCCCACAATAGCCAGGCCCCCTGTAACCAATCACAGAACCTATGACAAGGCAGAATTGGTGTGTAGAGCCTGGGCTCTTTCATTAAAATGTGGGGATCATGGGTCAATTTTAGCAGACAATGGAAAAGGTGCCGGTATTCAGTACCCCCAAGTACCCCCTCAAAAAAACCCCCTGGAATTACCAAACATACACATTTATAAAACTTTCTAATAGGATATGATAAAAGGTATATAAATAATGAGTGGAGTGGACGTGAATCGCTTGTTTACTCTTTCCAAAAATGCTAGGCCTAGGGGCATGAAATGGACTTGGGAAAATCCACTACTTATTTCTAAGATAAGCAGCATAAAATCTGTTTCACTGTTCTGGGATCTTGCCAGGTACTTGTGACCTGGATTGGCCACTGTTGGAAACAGGATACGGGCTTGATGGATCTTCATTCCGTCCCAGTATGTTTGAGCACCAAAATTAGGCACCTGACTTTGGTACACTTAATTGGATAACAAGTGTGCAACTGAAAGGGGATGTGGGAGTTTCAAAAAGTTGGGCGCAGTGCTATAAAATATGGGGGGATCTGCGCCCAACTTAGGCACCAGGATTTACAGCAGGTTTCAGTTGGCATAAGTCCTGTGCCCAGAGTTGGGTGCAGGAACTCTCTCTAAGAACTATTCTGTAAAGTGTGCACAGCCTTTATTGAATGACGCTTAGTGCTGATTTTATAGAATGCGTTTAGTGCCGATTTTATAGATTTACACTTAGTGGTGATTTTATAGAATGCCGCTTACTGACAATTTTTATAGAATGATGCTTAGTGCTAATTTTATAGAATGATGCCTAGTGCTGATTTTATAATGCAGTGTTGATTTTTATAGAATGTGCTTAGCGCCAAGTTTTATAGAATGACGCTTAGTGTTGATTTTTATAGAATGACGCTTAGTGTCGATTTATAGAATGATGCTTAGTGATGATTTTATGATGCTTAGTGATGATTTTATAGAAATATGCTTAGTACTGATTTTTTTCCGTCGCCGCATTTTGAGTGCCATTTATAGAATTCCTCCCTATTTGCACAATTTAGCTTTTATGTAATATTAGCTTAGCAGGTAAATTTTAATTGCCCCCCATAAGGGGTGAATTCTACATATGGCACTGAGAAATGTGCTAAGTTAGGTAAAGTTTATAGAATAGCTCTTATGCCTGAGAATCACATCTAACTTTAGGCATGTCCATTTGCACCAACTGAAACATTATATAACAACGTGTGTAAATGCTAGGAACACTCCCATTCCATCCATGACTCTCCAATTTCCACGCCCCTTTTTTTTTACTCACATGTAAAATTTAGGAACAGATTCTGTACCTAAATTTATGATGGTAAATTCTAATTAGTGCCAATCATTGCTTGATAAAGCAAATTATTGGTGCTAATGAGCTCATTATTCAATTAAATTGCAGGTGAAAATTGGGCACATGCCCATACTTGCACACACGATTGGCAACTTTTATAGAAGTAGGGGGTAAGTGCTTAATACACTTCAGTAAAAGGACCTCTTAAATGAGTAACCAAGGAGCTGATCCAGAAAAGTGCGCTAAGCTTTGCACACTGGTTAGATCACACAGTTTTGTGGGCACCCAGGGGTTGCGAAAACGGAAGCACCACTGGGCTACTGCAGCAGCCCGGTGGTAGTTCCCATCCCCAGCACATGCCATTTCTGGCACTAGAAAAATATTTCTATGTACCCGACAGTAACTGAGCCGTGCCGCTTGCTGCCCAGTTACCACAGGGTTAGTGTGGGAGCCCTTATCACCACTTCAATGTGGTGGTGGTAAATGCTCCCCCCGAAATGGGCGCGCGGCAAGTGCTTCACTTGCTGCAGGACCATTTATTTTAAAAATGAAAGACCTGCCTTTTACCTGCTGCGGTAAAAACACGTGCCAATGCCAGCGTAGGCCCCCTTTTGCCACAGATTTGTAAAACGACCCCCCCCAATGCACAAACCAGGTTTTGCACATAAGCTAACAGTACACAAGGCCTAGTGCTCACACCAGTGTACAGCACACTGAAATCCATGGTAATAAGGTTATTGAGTATTCAGCGCAAATACAGAGAGGTGCACAGATAACCAAAAGACCGAGCACAATGTTAAGGCCTTTAACATCAAGTCTAAGGAGGCATAAAAGGTTAGCTCAGAATTTCTGCAGTCCCTTTAGTGACAATTTCATGTCTATTTCATCCCTTTACTGTAAGCATAATTATCCACAACTTTTTTTAGAGCACGTGGAAAGTGTTCTTGTACAAAATGCAGACGAGCTGGACTGCGGGGAGATACGGGTCTGTGCACAGGTCTGTGTACAAGAAAATTGTATTGGAAATCAAGTTGCATGACCATACATCTAATAAGAAGTGGGAAATGGGCCAATGACTCCAGGGAAACGGGACTATGATGATAAAAGAAACAGCTTTATTCACAGACTCGACACAGTACTGTGTTTCGGCCACAGGCCTGCCTCAGAACGTATCAATTTCAAAGCCCAGACTTTAATCCACAAGATAATAATACACGGAGAATCTCCAAACTATATGATAAATCTGGTCGACCTTCCAGCAAGAAACATGTCTGTATCCTCACGAAAGTACCTCAACCTGCACTACCCCAGCTGTAAAGGTCTCAAGTACAAAACTTATTATGGATCCAATTTCTCCTTCCCGGGCAGCCGTCTATGGAACGCTCTACCTAGACCTATCCGAGCAATCTATGACCACCTACCATTCAGAAAAGCACTAAAAACCCATCTATTCAACAAGCCTACCCAAAGACCCAGATTAATCTCATGAACCCATCTACCTTACATATACTGAAGAGAAAACGACATTGACCCAGAATCTATCTCCCACCTCTCTCTATCACCTGTCTCTACCTACCTACCCATCCATCCTTCTATTATGTTATACTTAATTTCCTACTTTACATAACAAAATTCTGTGTTACCTATTACTATGTAAGCCGCTTTTAGTGGGAACGTGCAGGATACAAATATAATACATAAATAATAAATAAATAAATTGTTGACAAAAAACATAAAAATTAATATAAACACAATAATTTTTAAAGAAAAAAAACATAAAAATGTGATACTGACACGATATGTTTGAAACCTATGTCAATACAATATTTTAAAAAACATATGTCATCATATATGAAAAATATTTACAAATAAATGAATAGATAAAAACATCATAACTTATGTTATGTATAAGCAAGGGAACAACATATGATTAAACTGAAAAATGAAAACCATAGATTCTTTATGCAACTTATGATGTAGAAAATGAATAAATATCCAAAGTACAAATAAAGACCAAATCAAATACTAACAATTTAGACTCCTGAGGCAGGCCTGTGGCCGAAACACAGTACTGTGTCGAGTCTGTGAATAAAGCTGTTTCTTTTATCATCATAGTCCCGTTTCCCTGGAGTCACTGGTCCCATTTCCCCCTTCTTATTAGATAAGATAAGGATTGCCTTTCGCATGACCATACATCTGCACATGTGCTGGAATGGTATTCTGTGCGTAAATACAGAAATTTATTTGCACAGGAAAGCATCCCAGCACATGCACAGATGTGTTCGCAGGTAGCTCCAGAAGCTAATTTGTGTGCAGGATATAGCTGCTGCTAGCATAGACCTCTGTGTGCATACATCCAGTGTGCTCTTCCACTTTAATGCATATTTTTGCACAGGATAATCTGCATATTTATTTGGTTACTGCACTGAGGAGCAAAACTTTGGCTTTGCTCTTTTCTTTTTAGGAAACTGTGCACTCAGCCTAAGTGCACGCTTCCAATGCAAGGTTTCTGCATCGGCTCCCAGGTTAGCAGAATGAACATAAAAACATACAAAAGGACTCCTGAATATTGGATAGATGACAAGCATACTTAAAGCAGATGTGCTAGCACATATATTAGATAATTAATCTGGCAGGCAAACAAAACATTTGACAGCTGCTTTAGTTGTTTTAATTTGCCTGTCATTCTTGAGAACATGGGCTTACAGTATTCAAAGACTCTCCTGTTTTTCCAAGCACAAGGAATCCACCACAAGGGTCAATTTTAGAAAGCATTTTCCCCTGGATTCTGGAAATGGTGCCCAAATTTGGGTGGCCAAATTTGCGCACGATCCTGAGGTCCGTGCAAATAAATTAATTAATGAGCCATTATCTATAATTGGCCTCTAACAATCAATTATTGACGTTAATTAGCACCAACTTGGATCTGGCTGCTCATTATTCTATGACGATCCACACCCAAATCCTCTTGCACATAATCCAAAAGGGGGTGTGGCTATGGGAGGGACATGATCGAGTCAGGGGTGCTCCAATGAATTATGCACACTACTATAGAATCTGGGGGATGCGCAGGTGGTGTGCTAGAATTTATACCAGGTTGCAGCTGGTGTAAACCCTTGTGCCCAGAGTTAGGTGTGAGCAGGGCTGCCGAGAGGGGGGGCAGGGGGGACAAACTTTCCCAGGCCTGGGCCTCCAAGGGGGGCCCAGCGCCTCAGTCCCCTCCACCCGCCCCCCTCCATCCACCACCGGGCCGGGCCCCCCTGAATTCAAATCATAGTGCCTCACCTCGACCTCGCTCCGTGCGAAAGAAGCGCAGCAGTGGTAGTCTGCAGATCGCCTCCCTTCGGGCCTTCCCTCCCTGTGTCCTGCCCTCATCTGACGTAACTTGCGTGAGCTATATACACCAGCTATATACAACTAAAGGAAGGACCTCAAATGAGAGAATTAGGATAGATGAGATTAAGGAAGTAAGACTCAGGGGAAAGGGTCAAGGGAAATTTAAGATTGGGCTCAGGCTACACCACCACAGTTCCAAGGCAAGGCAGTTTGAATTGTGTTTATCAGTTATGAGTTATGGCTATGAGTGACATACATTCTGCTGGCTGAATATTCCCCCATAGCTTTTATTGTAAAAGTTATGCAAACATATGTGAAAATTTGTTAGTATGAAAAAAAAAAGTAACATAGGAAAAGCACCAAGGAAGAAACAGCAGACTTTTCAGAAACCTCTAAGTTGCTTGCTTCAGAAATCTAGATAGCATCAGTCAAATTCTGATATGGAGGTGGTGGGATTAAACAAAAATGGCCTGATTATATGGAGCAATTTGTGGAATTGTTTTGAAATGTTTCACATTGGTCAGGCAATATAGATGTGCAAGCAGCGGAATTGCTAGTCATTAACCAAACTTGGCAAATAAGTGGATTTAAGAAGATAGGTTATGTCCACTACAGTGGTTACAAAATACCTTTCGCATAAGTAGCTGTGCCAGCCAGCTCTGCATTTAGTTGTTCCTCTCTGTTGAGTTCCAGGCAGATGTAATTGGCAGAGAATAAGCAGAAAGAGTAAGAGTGCGCTGAGATCTGCAAAAGGTAGGAAGTACAAAAATAAAGTAATGAGCACAATTACCAAAACACAAACCCCTCACTGTTTAAACATAAAAAAGCTATGTGGTCACTGGAATGGAAAACATCTAAGTCCTGTGTTCTGCCATCCATCACGTCAGTCACTCATTTTATGGTCACAAGGAGCAGTTTGAAAATGGAATGCAATAAAAAGGGGATTAACTTGGCGTGCTGAAAATTCAGCTCGGGGTCCGCACTGGGCTTCAACATAAGATCTGTTAATATCCAAAATCTGATTAGCTGGATTTGGGAAGGGCTTACCAGGAACTATGTGGGTCTTAAACGGCAATCTGTGGAAACCGGCATATTGGTTCCACTTTGCTTCCCTTTGCAAATTGGAATTCACTGAACACTTATGCCAAGTTTGTAAGTTTACCAAGGTATATTCATATTACCTTTGAAACTGTATTTTTTAATAGAACCAGCTCTACGCCCTGATCTCACAGCTCATAAAAGTGGTGTTTATAATAGCATTATAAAAGAAGAATAATTTCTCCCAGTAATCATGGAATCTCCTTGGCTTTTTTGAGTGTGCGTTAACCAGGGGAGATAGTGCAGGGCCTTTGTACGTTCAGAAATGGACTGAGAACGAGAATCCAGTGGGCAAATCACCTTGCCTTCCATTGCCTCTGGTAGAACTTGGATCCTCTTGGACAGGTAGGTGCCTACATTAGAACATAAGAACAGCAAAACCGGGTCAGACCAATGGTCCATTTAGCCCACCATCCTGTTTCCAAGTCACAAGTAGCTGGCAGAAACCCAAATTAGTATCATATACCAAAAGGGAACAAAAGAAACTGTGATGTGGGAATAGAAAGGAGGAAAAAAAAGGGAGCCTGTCTTCTTGGCAGCGTTTTTTGCCGTGTACACTATAGTGAATGCGACGTCCCACTAACCCCGGAAGCAGGTCGTGTGACCGAAACACATGTTTTTTTACACATGTTTCAGCGTCGGGCAGTGGAATTGTTTGATCAACGCTGAATCTGCAAAGGCAGGAAAAGCAGTCACCCTTCATATTATTTTTGATGTGTTCAGAGGTGGTTTTGAGTATTTTGATTTTCAAGATATTAAGGTGTGAGCAATACATGTTTATAATTAATATAATGTTTCAGTTTTTCAAATAAAGTGTGAATATTAGTTTTTGTGTAGGTTTTGGTCCCGGTAATTGATGTTATGCAGTAGGGGTTTGGAATTGCTGAGCGGTATAGGAGACCTACCAGCTTATAATTGAAAAAGAAAAACGCCTATATTGTGACCCAAATCGGGAGATAGACGTTTATCTCACAAAAACGAATAAAGCGGTATAATCGAAAGCCGAATTTGGACGTTTTCAACTGCACTCCGTCGCGGATGCGGACAAAGTTGATGGGGCGTGTCGAAGGTGTGGTGAAGGCGGAACTGGGGCGTGGTTATCGGCCGATCAGAGATAGGCGCCTTTCGCAGATAATGGAAAAAAAATATGCGTTTTTAGCGAGAATTTAGGGCACTTTTCCTGGACCCTGTTTTTCCACGAACAGGGCCCCAAAAAGTGCCCTAAATGACCAGATGACCACTGTAGGGAGTCGGGGATGACCTCCCCTGACTCCCCCAGTGGTCACAAACCCCTCCCACCACAAAATTATGCCGTTTCACAACTTTTTATGTTCACCCTCAAATGTCATACCCACCTACCTGGCAGCAGTATGCAGGTCACTGGAGCAGTTATTAGGGGGTGCAGTGGACGTCAGGCAGGTAGACCCAGGCCCATTCCCCCCCAGCTGTTACACTTGTGCTGGTAAATGGGAGCCCTCCACACCGCCCCCCAAACCCACTGTACCCACATGTAGGTGCCCCCCTTCACCCCTTAGGGCTATAGTAATGGTGTAGACTTGTGGGTGGTAGGTTTTGAGGGGGATTTTGGGGGCTCAACACACAAGGGAAGGGTGCTATGCACCTGGGAGCTCTTTTACCTGTTTTTTTTTGTTTTTGTAAAAGTGCCCCCTAGGGTGCCCGGTTGGTGTCCTGGCATGTGAGGGGTACCAGTGCACTACGACTCCTGGCCCCTCCCACGAACAAATGCCTTGGATTTATTCGTTTTTGAGCTGGGCGCTTTCATTTTCCATTATCGCTGAAACACAAAAATGCCCAGCTCACAAATTGTCGAATAAAACATGGACGTCTATTTTTTCCCAAAATACGGTTCGGTCCGCCCCTTCACGGACCCGTTCTTGGAGATAAAGGCCCATGGAGATAGACGTTTTCGTTCGATTATGCCCCTCCTAATAGCCTGGCCACTAATGTAAGTCTGATGCTTCCGGTTCCTTGTTTCCTTCTTTCTTTTCCCACGTCACAGTTTCTTTTGTTCCCCTTTGGTATATGATTGTTTTTTTAGGAGATTCCATGCTACCGATCCCTCCAGCAACGAGTTCCAGAGCGTAACTATTCTTTGAGTGAAAAAATATTTCCTCCTATTTGTTTTAAAAGTAATTCCATGTAATTTCATTGAGTGTCCCCGGCCTTTGAACTTTTTTGGCAAGGCCACTGCTAAATGTGGAGTAAAATATTACACAAAAATCTCCCTAATATAATGGCAAATTAGTACTTTACACAGACACAAAAGAGAGGGTAAAACAGCATACAAAACAATACAGAAACGAAAATGCAACACTGGGCCTTCAGGATTGAGATGATCAAAGTTTCTTGTTTATTAATTGACGGCTAGACCTGACACGGGCCGTGTTTCGGTGCACTGGCGCCTGCCTCAGGGGTCAGCTAGTCCACTATTTGGCGGGTTTTTTAGACTGACAGTGTTGTCCATGCTGATTACGCTCTCGGAGCAATTGAGACTCTATTCCATATCAAAGGTGCTACACTGTGACAGTACCACCTACAATTTTTGATCAGGATTAGCTGACCCCTGAGGCAGGCGCCAGTGCGCCGAAACACGACCCGTGTCGGGTCTATCCGTCAATTAATAAACAAGAGACTTTGATCATCTCAAATTAGTACTTTAAGAAGACTACAGTTCTGTGAAGTGCATCGAGCTTTAAAACTAGAAAAGGGGGAAAAAGCCTCTGAAATCTACCCAACCTCCAACCCAGATGATTGGGTAATATTATATGTAATACTCTCTTTTCCTTGTTGGGATATATTACTGTTGTATTTTGTAAAATATGCATAAGGACACACAGGAGTCCATGTATATTGGCTTGCTATGTTCAGTGGAAGTAGCTATTTGACAAATATGCACGTTGGAAAAATGAGCAGCATGAACACAGTAGCTTCCATGGGGTTGTGAGATTACGACTTGCACATGAAAGTTTTGCCACTTCTATGTGTAGGCTGCCCTGACTGTTTAAGAAACTGTTAAAACAGCATTTTTTTTTATGCAGGCTAGGATTTGACTTCAGTATTGTTAAGGACACAGCGTAGTGATGAGTTTGATTGTATTTGTTGTTCATGGTATTTGTTTGTGATTTCTGTGGTTTTTTTTTAATCATGTGTGTTTATTTGTGCTCCTCTCTGGTTAAGCACTCCTTTTCCTAAGCTGCAGTAAGGCCAAAGCGGGCTTACCACTTGCTAAACAGGAAATACCGCTGGGCTACCGCAGCAGCCTGGCAGCACTTCCCACCCCTAGCGCGCTGTCATATCTGGCGCTAGAAAAATATATTTATTTTTATAGCACCGGAGTGTACTTGGCAGTGCCGCTGGGTTAGCGCAAGAGCCCTTAATGCCACCTCAATGGGTAACGGTAAGGGCTCCCCCGCCCCCAAAATGGCTGTGCGGCAAGTGCTTTACTTGTTGCACAGCCACTTCCTGCAGGAAAGAGAGACTTCTCTTTTATCCGCTGTGGTAAAAGGGGGCCTCAGCGCACATAAAAAAACACGCGCTGATGCCAATGCATGTCCCCTTTTGCCACAGCTTGGTAAAAGAGGCCCTACGAGCGGTATATAAATGGTAATAAATGAAATGAAATTGAGTACCGAAGCCACAATTTTTATTGGTTTTGATTGTAGAGACGGACATAAACAATGGCACCCCGGCCGGTTAGCTTTTCAGAAAATGCACAATGATAGTGTGTGCAAATCTGTCTCATGAATATTCATTGTGGATATCCTGAAAACCTGACTGGCTGGGGTGTCTCCAGGACCAGGTATGGGAACCACTGCCATGGGGGATTAATCAGATTTATAGTAAAATAATAAAACTAAAAATTGAAAAAAAGGGGAGTTTTTAAAGCCAGTGATTGAATTGCAGGCAGCCTTATGGCTCTCCAGATTCTGAAGCCTTTTCCTACCCCATTTCTTTAGAACATTGAATTATGGACATGAGTCTTGTCATGTAGGTTTAGAATTAGAAATTGTATAGGATTTTTGCTTTTTTTTTCAGTAGATATTTTTTTGTTGGGTGGAGTATTCTATAATTTACATATATACATTTGTGCCCTGTGCCGTCCACACGAACTGTATCCATGTGAATGCCCACCTGCAAACTTTGCACTATTGCATTGAGGCACCATTATACAGAATAGTGCATAACCAGAATATTGGTATTCACGTGTGCATGTCTCTACATATTTGTCAATACCAGTTTTCTGGTTAAGTGTGTTCGCCTAAATCTCAGCACCCTCCTTACAGAATTAACCTCTAACTGATTAATGCACTTTTGTCCCCAACTAAGCAATATGTATTGTAATATCCTATATAATAAAATTCACCCTCAACGTTCTGAGGACACTGACGTCACTGTCAGGTCCTACGGGCACTTCCTTCCAGTTCGAAGCCTTCGTGGTGGTGAAGCCACCGAAAACACTGTGTTGGGGCCCCGCCCTCGCGTCAAACGTGATGACGTCGAGGGCGGAGCAATGGCGTCACTGGCAACACAACAAACGACGCAGCTGATTGAAGGTGGCGTGCCGAGGTCCGCAACAATGGCGGTCAGTGCCTGCAGAACGCCGACGGGGTGAGTAGGGAGGGGGGAGGTTCGGAAGGAAAACCGTGCTAGCGCCCGTTTCATTTCCGCAAGAAACGGGCATGTTTTACTAGTCATTTAATAAAGAGCAAAAACTGAACCCCGTGCCTTTTAAACTCTTAAGAATTCCCACCAGCTTTCCAGAAGAGATTAGTTTTCTTTGGAATTATGGATATTGCTGCTTTCCCTTTACTTAACAGTTGGTTGTGATTGCCAGTTTTCATTCTTCTCACTGACAATGGCTAGCTGTCTGCCATTCAAGGCTTCAAAACTCATGGTGGCAGCATTATCAAAGCTATCAGAGTGGCAACTGACCCGGGGAAAGATGTCTGAGGGTGTTTCTCACTCACCACCCGGCTTCTCACTTGGCAACAGCAATCGCAAGTCAAAATACCTTAATTACTCTGGAGATGAAGAACACAGCAGGCAGAAGCTGACTGGTCAACAAGACCAAAAAAGTCATTGTCACCTACCGACTTCTGTGAAGAGCTCGCAGCTGTGATGGCAAAATTATAAACTGAAATACACACCAAGGCAGCACACATAGCTAACAAACTGTGAAACGCAGCGTTGTCCTGCTCTATGGCTGAGCAGGCTCCAACTGTATTGTTCTAAGTTAAAAGATATCTTTCTTGGTACAGTGGCACACATCTGGAATCTTTTCATTATATAATGCATTTAAATTAAGTGAAACCTCATTTGCAGGAATTGCTATGTTGGCAAATATGATAACAGATCTTTTTTTATGATTCAGCAGTTTATTCAAGCACCTTTTTGGGGCTTCCAGGTCACTGGAATGAGCATCTATTGAACTGCGATGCCGCAAGCCTTTGGTTACTTCTAATTTATCAAAAGGCCCGAGACAATTCATAAGGTAGCTATCAGAAATATATACAAACATCATATGTTTCCCATCAACCTCCCACCCAACTCAAAATCCTTCCTCAATAAATGTACAGTAGCATATCAAACTACATACATTACTTCATAGCCATCCCCTTCTGTGCCATAATCCTTCATTTACATGGAGAAGAGACGGCTGAGGGGAGACATGATAGAGGTATATAAAATAATGAGTGGAGTGGAACAGGTGGATGTGAAGCGTCTGTTCACGCTTTCCAAAAATACTAGGACTAGGGGGCATGCGATGAAACTACAGTGTAGTAAATTTAAAACAAATCGGAGAAAATCTTTCTTCACTCAACGTATAATTAAACTCTGGAATTCGTTGCCGGAGAAAGTGGTGAAGGCGGTTAGCTTGGCAGAGTTTAAAAAGGGGTTGGACGGTTTCCTAAAGGACAAGTCCATAAACCGCTACTAAATGGACTTGGGAAACATCCACAATTCCAGGAATAACATGTGTAGAATGTTTGTACGTTTGGGAAGCTCGCCAGGTGCCCTTGGCCTGGATTGGCCGCTGTCATGGACAGGATGCTGGGCTCGATGGACCCTTGGTCTTTTCCCAGTATGGCATTACTTATGTACTTATGTAAGCACTTGTAAGTTTAAGTATTCTTGTTGATAACGGGATTGACTGACAGGCATGGAAACCTCACAGGCAGAGCTCAGTATAAAGTCAAAAGAAAACTTTATTGGTGGAAAATACTTAAAGAACGACAGACAGTCTGTTCTTCTCACAGGCTCACTTTCACCTTGGCAACAATCACCCTTACTCTCTTCTCTCAACACTTGTAGCTTCTTCAATACAGTTCCAGTCACTCATAAATCCAGGCCTGGTTCCAACTAGGACACTCAGGACCTGGGTATTCACAGATAAATAAGGTACTCTTTTACCTTTACAGTCATCCATTCCTTCTCTACATCTACAGGGTGCAAACCTATGAGCTAAGGCCACTCCTTACTCCCCTGGGACTCAACCAGCAGTCAACACTTTAGGGAGGATTCTTTCATTTGGAGCCTCTCTCCAGGAGGTCTCTGCACTCAGCAGTGGTGTAGCTATGGGCGGGCCTGGGTGGGCACAGGCCCACCCATTCTTGCCTCAGGCCCACCCAGTCCTGTGGCCCCCAAAACACCTTTTTGGCAGTGCCTCACTCCTCTCTCTCTCTCTCTCTCTCTCTCACAGCAACTGTCAGACTCTGCCTCCCCCATCTACCTTTGAGCCATCATCTGCAGCAATTCCTGTAGGTGACTTGCACCAACCCTGCAGGCTTTCCTCTACTGTGTCATGCCCTCAGTGGTGTCACTTCCTGTTTAGTGGCATGGACACAATAGAGGGAAGCCTGTAGGTTGCTTACAGGAATCACTACCGGCAATAACTTGGAGGTAGACCAGGGAGGGCGGAGTTTCAGAGACAGGCAGATGTCGGGGGAGGGGGGAGAGGAGCAGATGTTGGGCGGAGGGGGAGAAAGTTGACAATAGCAGGGGCAGAGAGAAAGGTTTTAAAAAAAAAACTGTATGCATTTATGGGGATGGGGGTGGGAAGGGCAGGTCTGGCTACTTTCCTGGCACTTAGGATCTCTCTCCTGGAGATCTCTGTATTGAGGCTTCTCTGATCCACTCTGTTCCAGGGCATTTATTTATTTATTTATTTATTTATTATATTTGTATCCCGCACTTTCCCACTAAAAGCAGGCTCAATGCGGCTTACATAGTAATAGGTAGCACAGAATTTTGTTATGTAAAGTAGGAAATTAAGTATAACATAATAGAAGGATGGATGGGAGTAAATGGATGGGTAGGTAGGTAGAGACAGGTGATAAAGAGAGGAGGGTAAGGTGGGAGATAGATTGTGGGTCAATGTCGTTTTCTCTTCAGTATATGTAAGGTAGATGGGTTCATGAGATTAATATGGGTCTTAACCTCCTTCTGGTCTAAGCCCCACCCTTCTGACTCAGTCTCTGACATGGCAGGTTTAGCGCTACCTGCCATAAGGTAGTTAACCCGTAATCTCAGTGACGGAGTGTTCTTAGCGACACCTACTGCTAACAAACCACTCACTGCCTCACAATCCTCCATCTAGCCCTTGACCACATCTCCTTCCAGGACCAGGCTGTTGACCGTGAGTCTGGCTACTGGGTGTCACCATTGAGCTATGGTTGAAATTGCCTTCCAACCAGGAGCATCTCCAGCTTGTCCAGCTTCACCTAGCCCAGGTAGATGAAACCAGGCACAGGACTTGAACCCAGGTTCTCTGCATGACAGTGCATTGCACTAGCTACTGAGCCAGTTCTCTTGTTTATTACCTAATGCAGTTCAGGTGCTCATTGCTTCAGTACAGTAGGAGTTGACTTTCAGAATACTATGTAAAGACTATTAATAATGTACAAGCAATGCACTGCCTACATTTAGCATGAATCCTCTAGTTGAATTGTCATAACTACAAAGTATGCAGCGAAAACGGAAAACAAATTGTCTGCTTGAGAGCTATGGAACTGTTAGATACAAAACATTCACCTTGAAGGTAGTACGTGCAAAGCAGGGGGGAATATTTTCACTGCTTGCAATATTTAGAATAAAATACATGTTTTCACTTCACATTCCTCGATGTCTATAATGGAAAACACATTGCAGTTCAAATCAAAATGTAATCCAGAAAAGTACGAGCAGCACGAAACGAACGAGGCCAGCATACTGTAGATAAATATACATTTTCACTGGAAAGAAAAGCTCATTTGCAAGAGTGGTCCCAAAGAATTCAAAACCCAAGCACCACAATCAGATAGGTTCTGTTATTAAAGTGAAAAAAATCCTACGTACTTTGAAAGGCCTGTGTAATAAAGTTTAACATTCATATTAAAGTCCTATCACATGTACTAACAGTAGCATGTTATTTGACATGCACATGGTAAAATGTTTTGCATACCATTTATTTAATTATTTATTTAACATTTTTACTTGCAGTCTTGTTTAGAAAGAAATTAAGGGAGTAGCCTAGTGGTTAGTGTGGTGGACTTTGGTCCTGAGGAACTGAGTTCAATTCCCGCTTCAGGCACAGGCAGCTCCTTGTGACTCTGGGCAAAGCCACTTAATCCTCCATTGTCCCCATGTAAGACGCATTGAGCCTGCCATGAGTAGGAAAGCGTGGGATACAAATGTAACAAAAATAAAATAGATACTATTGGAGATTCTATATGGAATGTTGCTATTCCACTAGCAACATTCATTGTGGAAGGCTGCGCAGGCTTCTGTTTCTGTGAGTCTGACGTCCTGCACGTATGTGCAGGACGTCAGACTCACAGAAGCAGAAGCCTGCGCGGCCACATTGGTGATCTGCAAGGGCCGACTTCTACATGGAATGTTGCTAGTGGAATAGCAAAATTCCATGTAGAATCTCAAATAGTAGCAACAGTGGAGGAGTGGCCTAGTGGTTAGGGTGGTGAACTTTGGTCCTGAGGAACTGAGTTCAATTCCCGCTTCAGGCACAGGCAGCTCCTTGTGACTCTGGGCAAGTCACTTAACCCTCCATTGCCCCATGTAAGCCGCATTGAGCCTGCCATGAGTGGGAAAGCGCGGGGTACAAATGTAACAAAAATAAAATAGATACTATTGGAGATTCTACATGGAATGTTGCTATTCCACTAGCAACATTCATTGTGGAAGGCTGCGCAGGCTTCTGTTTCTGTGAGTCTGACGTCCTGCACGTATGTGCAGGACGTCAGACTCACAGAAGCAGAAGCCTGCGCGGCCACATTGGTGATCTGCAAGGGCCAGGCACAGGCAGCTCCTTGTGACTCTGGGCAAGTCACTTAACCCTCCATTGCCCCATGTAAGCCGCATTGAGCCTGCCATGAGTGGGAAAGCGCGGGGTACAAATGTAACAAAAAAAAAAAAAAAAAAAGGTGTGCTAGTGTTTTTAGCTAATCATTAGTGCATACTAACCGTGTAGATGCCCATAAGAATATTATGGGCATCTACACGGTTAGCGCGTGCTAAAAACGCTAACGTGCCTGCAGTGCAAGTTTTAGTACCCAGGGCCCTAAAATGGCTAACAAATCTATAATATACGATATCAGGGGGTAGACTACACTTTTTTCTTATTTAAAGTGGCGAAAACAACCTCAGTAGTCAAGGCTTGGCAGCAGTGTAATACTTGCACTCAATGCCAGCGTCAAATTGACTCCGTTCTTATCGCCGGTCTGAAAACTCCACTTGCGTGTAAGTAAGAGCTCTAAATGGGGGTTATATTTATCCCATTAGAGAATGATATGCTCAACACGTGATGTTAGGCAATAGCTTGAATAATAGTGTTACTTAGCTTTAACAATTTCGCCCAACGGGGCTCACCGTTTCACTATTTCGATTAGCTTCCTCAGGGAGCCAAGTAACTGTCGGCAAGTCACACTGCCTGGAAATCTATCCCCTGATATCGTATATTTTGAATAAGACTGCGATAGTTAAGTACTTTTCAGCTCATTATTAGCATTTCACCCTTAGATTTGCTGAAAATTGGGTCTAGCATTATCTGTATTAACAAATCTATAAAACAGTAAAACCATATAAATAAAACTAAACCAAACAAATCCCTCTTATACTGCTTGAAAAAACCCCCTTCCCTCAACTAGTTAATTTTCCCACGGGATCATGATTATTCATACAGACTTAGTTATTAATATATTATCCTATCAAATTCAGCCACTTACCAACAATATTATCCTTCTCTTCTTCTTCTTAAGCTCTTCCCTAGGGATCCTGAATTCCCATGCAGGAAAAAAGAAACAGTTAGTGTTATCTTCTAATTTTTATTTAATTAGGATTCGGCTCTTGCATTTTTCAGTTGTAGCTCAAGGCAAGTTCCATTCAAGTACAGTAGATATTTTCCTGTCCCCAGAGGGCTTACAATCTAAATGGCCCTTTTATTAAAGGGGATTAAGCTCCAAAGCACACTTAGCTCAGAAAAACAGGCCATCACAAAATGCTTTAAAGCGTTTAGAAGTATTTTGCCTGTTTGTGTACATTAGGTATTTCGAAAATATTTTTTGAGGGGGCGTGCCATGGGAGGAGAATGGACATGGAAGCCTTAACCAGCTAGCGCTTTTGCATTACTGTGCGCTTAGGGGACAATTCTAGAAATGAAACTAAAATTCCGATAGAATTTGACACTCTACATCCTATATAATAAAACGCACCTCCAACGTTCTGAAGCTGACTCCGTGGCTGAAGCATTCCTGTGCTCTGAAAGGATGCATCCATCTGAAGTGACGTACCGTACTTCTGGGTACATCACACTCAAAAGCTGACCAATCAGAGGTGGGAGAGCGGACGCACAGTGGTGAATCGATCTACCTATCGTTCACTGGACCTGCACGCTGAGCTGTGCACGGCAGCGGAGAGATTTGGCTGGTATCGTTAGGGGCAGGGGAGACAGAAGATTCGCTGAGTGGCTGGAAGGTGGGCAGGGGAGAAAAGAGCATCGGTGGGTGGCTGGAAGGGGGGGAAGGGAAAATGGAGAATCGCTGGGTGGCTGGAGGGGGGCCAGAGGAACAAGGAAAATCACTGGGTGGCTGAAGGGGGGCAGGGGAGAGAGGACAATTGCTGGCTGGCCAGAGGGGGGCAGGGGACAGAGGACAATCGCTGGGTGGCTGGAGGGGGGACAGGGGAGAGATGAGAATCGCTGGGTGGCTGGAGGGGGAGCAGGGGACAGAGGAGACTCGTTGGGTGGCGGGAGGGGGGAGGGGAAAGAAGAGCATCCCTGGGTGGATACGGGGGGGCAAGGAAAAATGATAATCGCTGGGTGGCTGCAGGGGGAGCAGGGGAGAGAGGAGAATCGCAGTGTGGCTAGAGGGGGGGCAGGGGAGAGAGGACAATCACTGGGTGGCGAGGGGGCAGGGGACAGAGGGGAATTGCTGGGTGGCTGGAGGGGGAGCAGGGAACAGGAGAGTCGCTGGGTGGCGGGAGGTGGGGCAGGGGACAGAGCAGACACACTCGCACACAGCAGTCTCACTCTCTCTCTGTCACAAACACACACTGGCACATTCACTCTCTCTTACACACACACAGTCACTCTCACACACACTCTCTCAAACATACACACTCCGACAAAAACCTTGCTTAGCGCCCGTTTCATTTGTGTCAGAAACGGGCCTCATTTACTCGTTATTCTATAAAGTTCACTCTAGGATGAGTGCTCTTTATAGAATAGCGTTGAGTGCTGACTTCCATGCTCAACTTTGGGAGCGAGGACTTATGCCAGCTGAAATTTAGTGCAAATCCTGGCATGCAAGTTGGGCGTGGATCCCCGCTATTGTACAACACTATGCACATCGTTTGAGAACACCCCTGACCCGCCCATGCTCCTCCCATGGCCAAGCCCCATTTTGAATTGTAGCCAATCCAATTTAGGTGCCCATTGTTACAGAATAAGGTCTAGCCAGATTAGCGCCCAAATTATAATTTGTGCCAATTAACTGCTTGTTAACGCCAATAATTAAAGCATTGGAGCCCATTAATTATTTTGGGCACCAATCTGGAATCCGCACCAAAATTTGGACAACCTTTGTAGAATCTTGGGGTTGCTGCCTAATTTGGGCTTAACAGAAGAGCATTTACTGCGTTCTAAGTACGGGGTGGTAGGGGCTCCCATGTTAATCTTTTACAGGCACTGCATTCTAATGCGAACATTAAGCTAATTCTCACCAGTACTGTTATTCAAAAAATGCATAACGGTACTGGTGAGAATTAGCTTGAATCCTTAGCAGAGGGTCCTTGGAGTTGTATCAATTTATCCTGAAGAAAAGTAGCATATGATGTAGAAAAAAACATAAACAAAGGAGAGACTAGTAAGAAATGTTCCCCTGTGCACAAATGATCAACAGTACTGGATAATTGCTAAGAGTAATTTCTAGAGGAATGAATAATTTTATTAATATAGCGCATCTTTACCTGCCTGACTGAGGTTTTATATTTGATCTGCAAGGATATACAGTATTGGGTATTTGATGAAAATCTATCTTTCCTCCAGATGTGTTCTGCTACTACTACTACCATTTTACATTTCTAAAGCGCTACCAGGGTTACGCAGCGCTGTACAATTTAACAAAGAAGGACAGGACCTGCTCAAAGGAGCTTACAATCTAAAGGACAAAAAGTGCAGTCAATCAAATTGGGGGCAGTCTAGATTTCCTGGATAGAGGTACAATGGTTAGGTGCCGAAAGCGGCATTGAAGAGGTGGGCTTTGAGCAAGGATTTGAAGATGGGCAGGGAGGGGGCTTGGCGTATGGGCTCAGGGAGTTTATTCCAAGCATAGGGTGAAGCGAGGCAGAAAGGGTGGAGCCTGAAGTTGGCGGAGGTGGAGAAGGGAACTGAGAGGAGGGATTTGTCCTGTGAGCGGAGGTTACGGGTAGGAGCGTAAGGGGAGATGAGGGTAGAGAGGTAATGAGGGGCTGCAGATTGAGTGCTTGTGTAGGTTAGTAGGAGAAGCTTGAACTGTATGCGGTACCTGATCGGAAGCCAGTGAAGTGACTTAAGGAGAGGGGTGATATGAGCATATCGGTCTAGGCGGAAGATAAGATGGGCAGCAGAGTTCTGAACGGATTGAAGGGGGGATAGATGGTTAAGTGGGAGGCCAGTGAGGAGTAGGTTGCAGTAGTCAAGGCGGGAGGTGACGAGAGAGTGGATGAGAGTTCGGGTGGTGTGCTCGGAGAGGAAGGGGCAAATTTTGCTGATGTTATAGAGAAAGAAGCGACAGGTCTTGGCTGTCTGCTGGATATGGATATGGATTCTGCTCTCTGAAGGACTATTCTGAGGGCCTTTAATTCACAATTATAGCAAGCGGATGCATTTATTCTACTTGTTCTACTGGTCTAAAGAGGGGCTAAGATATCTGTAGCAATAGTGAGTGAGGAAGAAAAAACATTAACTCTGTCTTCTAGAGGTCTAGCAGCCTGTTCAAAATATGCTGGAAGACACTGTGAATGGAGATTGCGAAAGTACCAAGTAGAATAGGAAGATGAAGAACAAATTTAGAGAATAAGACAGGTAAGTGAGACTAAGTGATGATCTGTCTAGGGCAGTGACAAGGCCCAGAAAGAACCTGAGAGAAGGTTAAAATCCCTAGCAGCAACCAGGTCAAGACAGCATCCTACTTGGTGTATAGGGGTCAAAAAAGAGAGAAGTGCGAGGCCCAAGTCCTGAAGATGTAACAAAAAATCAGCTTCCAGATGAGAAGGGAACTTTCCCAACAGAACGAGAAGGAGAAGTCCCACGTGAAGAAAAAATTCTGATATTAAAGATGCAAGATCATTAACAGATGAAGTAGTGGAGGGTAGGGGGAGCATGTGAGGCCAGAAGACAATGAAGAGTGGGGTGTACCGTTTAACTGAGCCACTAAAGAATCCACATATGAAGAAGAGCACAAAAAATGTTCCTTGGGTTACAAGGAACTAGAAGTGAGTAGTGCTACTTCATCTCCATATTTGTTTGTACAGGTACAGGGAAAAGAAACAATTATTAGGGCATGCTTGTGTCAATTAAAAAGGGTCTCCTACCTTGAGCCAAGTTTCTATAACAGCTATTAACAAAGGGCAGTGATCCTCAAATATATTATAGAGTAAGCGATACTTATTCTTAAGCGAGTGCACAATTAAGTGAGTCACAGTAAACAAGTCCGATGGGTGTAATGGAAAGACTTTAAAGATTACATTTCAACTCTGCTTTGGCCAACAGTACACTCTGAAATTTCTGTTTTTGACCGAAAGTAACTTTTTCTTCTTTTTCCCTGTTCATGCAAAAAACAAGTTGGAATGTGGAATATAAGGCACGGCTCTAATTAATTTGGTATGTGCAGGGGGAGGCGGAGCATATTTTGAGTTCAGGCTGGCCACCTGGACAGAGAAACATGTGACCACAATTCTCATGCACAGTTTGTAATTTTCCTTAGCTCTGAAAATGACTTCTAAACCTAATAAAAAGGGGGGCCTCTTATAACAAAATCAGAAGCTCATTTGTGAGTAGACGTATCGCACATAAAGACTGTTCCTGGTCAAGAGACTCCTGGCTATTGCTGTAAACGGGGCTTCTCCAGCTGATGACAAGAGCTTGGATGTAGTGATACATGACCAGTGATGTATTTATATTATGATGTATGTATTTTATGAATGTTTATTATTGCTTCTTGCCTGGTCAAGAGACTGCTGGCTTCGCTGACAACAAAGCCTGGATGTAGTGGTGTATGACCAGTGATGTGATGATTGTTTCTTTTCAACTATAGATAGGTATTATTGGTTCTCTTCAACTATATAGCTTAATCATTGTGTATCATAGACAATAATGATTTATACACTTAGGGTTACCATATGTTCTCTTCCAAAAAGAGGACACATGCCCTGCCCCACCCCCACCTGCCCCCTTTCACATACTCCACCCTGCCCCCTGTCATATACCACCCCACCCCTTTCACACACACACCCCTGTCATACACCCCCCAAGGGTGTCCTATCCTCCCCTCCCCTTACTAGACTGCCCTAGTTGTCTAGTGACCACTTCGGGGCAGGAAAAGCCCCCTCTTTCCTGCCCGGAGCGCCTGCATACTGTTCCTTGCTGACTCTGGTCCCGGCGCTGATTCAAAATGGCTGCCGAGAGTTGAAACAGCCTCGCGAGACATCAACTCTCGGTGGCCATTTTGAATCAGCGCCAGGACCAGATTCAGCAAGGAACAGTATGCAGGTGCTCCGGGCAGGAAAAAGGGAGCTCTTTCCTGCCCCGAAGAGGTCACTAGACCACCAGGGCAGTCTAGTAAGGTAAGGGGAGGGGAGGATAGGACACCACTAGGCCCGCCTGCCCGCCTGCACGTTTGTCCGTAAATCTGGACAAACGAGCAGTCTGGCAAAACCTGGCCTGTTACCCAGCCATGTCCTCAAAAAGAGGACATGTCTGGGTAAAACCCGGGCATACGGTAACCATATATACAGTCTCCGTTTGAAGTGAACCTCTAATAAAAGTCTCATTTATCTAATACGAATCCAAAAGAATCCACAGTAATTGTTGAGTAGTCTGTTTTAGTGAGGAAGGCTGTAAAACCAGAGCAAAACATTGGGTTAAGCCTAGACTTGCCGGAAAGGAGGAGTGACATCTAATGCTCAGCAAATGTAGCATGGCCAGATGTCATGTGGAAGAACAGGGGACACAGTGTCCAATTTGTACTGGATAGCTTCTAGCAGCAAACAAGATCATCTACTATAATAAAACTCACCCTCAACATTCTGAAGACAACATTCTGAAGTCACTCAGTCACTCCCTGAAGGGTTCATCAGTTCATGGTGGTGAAGCCACAACACTGACCATGTCTCTCTGCCCCGCCCTCGCATGAAGGACCAATCAGAAAAAACACCCTCAACGTTCTGAAACACAAAGGACCATCACAAAACCATTCCCTGGCAATGCTAGGTGACGTAAGACAGACCTATTAGAGGAAACTACGTGGCAATAAGGAAGGAGCATTCACCAGCAGAACGGCTCATTATCTGTGCAGCACGGAGAGCACAGAATCACCGCTGGAATGAGAGAAGAATATTCCTGTTGTGGGTATGTGCAAAAATAGACTGGGGGGGGGGGGGGGGGGAGAAAATTTTAAATGCCTAATGCCGGTATTGAAGAGTGCCGGAGGGCCTATAACACAGACTATATTTGGGTTCGCTTGACGTGGAGCCGGAGGAGCCGGAGAACAGCATGCCCCTCACCATCAGGGACGTGGGCGAACAGGACAAGCTGAGCCACAGCTTGTCCTGTTCGCCCACGTCCCTGATGGTGAGGGGCATGCTGTTCTCCGGCTCCTCTGGCTCCACGTCAAGCGAACCCAAATATAGTCTGTGCTATAGGCCCTCCGGCACTCTTCAGTACCGGCATTAGGCATTTAATACTCTATACTGAAAAGCAAAAAGTGTGATGTCAAGAAACTGCATTCATTCTAACAATATATAATAATATAGAAAAATATTACTATCTACTATAATAAAACTCACCCTCAACATTCTGAAGACAACATTCTGAAGTCACTCAGTCACTCCCTGAAGGGTTCATCAGTTCATGGTGGTGAAGCCACAACACTGATCATGTCTCTCTGCAGGTAAATGTGGGTGCTAGTATGACATTTGCTTTTTAGCTTCAGGGCACTAGAGTGTTAGAGGTATGCAGTGGGAGGGGTGTTAATTAAGCATCTATGTTGGTACCTCCAACAGAATGATGTTTGGTTCGGAAGTGACAAATACGTTTCTTTTATTTTTTTCAAAATATATCCTGGGTATCAGACTCTGCTACAGTTGGTATGCAATGAACTTCCCCAGTGTTTGCTTTCTAGAAGCCAAAATGTCTATGGGTGAATTGCGTTGGATATGTTCATCGCATTCTACTCGTTAAGCCATTTCTATTATTAGCAGATTTTAATGAGTACACACATTGAATGATGTTGCTTATTCATCCATATGTAATATTAATTATATTACTAGTGATTTCCATGTATATGCCTTAAAGCCTATTTGCATAACTAGAAAATCCTTTTCTAGTCTCTAGATCATATGGTAGAAGGTGTTAAACAAGCCTTATGATTGATTTGAGCCTCCCCAGGGAAGTAACCTAATTTTGGAAGAAAAGAAACATACTTTATTATGAGGAAGGCAGTGAAAAAAAAATCAACAGTTATTATTTAAGCTATAACAGAACTATGGTGTTCTCCATGAGACAATAATCAAGTTCCCAAGTGGATAAACTTTAAGGCCTAAGGCCAAGTAGTTTATCCAGAAGAGAGAACTGGAATATTGCCTAGAAACAGCAAGATGTTATTATTATTGTTATTCTGTTTTGATTGCTTAAATAGGTTTTATAGATTTTTCCAGTCTGTTAGGGGACATAAAAGAAGTTTTTACGTTTAGAAGTTTGTGAGGGAGGGGGGTTATAAAGCACTGCAATAACAGTACTGAATAAAGTAGTGTAATTACAATGTGAATGTTCAATTCAACTCAACAAAAGAGGTCCCACTTAAACATTCCTCCTGGCTGCATATTGATTGCATAAAATGCTTCAGAAGCAGGAAGGTTTGAATCTAGCACTTTGGAAATTGTTTACAGATCAGCAAATATAGCTTTTTGCATTTCCATCTGTTTGTGAATATTCTCCAATTTGGGATGAATTTACCTGACACGATTGCTTTTGTATTTTGACCTGAGTATTGCTCAACTCTAATGAATTGCACCTCCGAGTCTATGAATTGTCAGAAGACAGATCTTAAAAAACAAAACAAAACAGAAAACCTCTAATTAAAGGTATTTCAAGAAATTCTTAAATTTCCAGATTATTTACCACTGTCTGTACAGATGTATGCTAGTTATTGCCACAAAACTATTTACAGAAAAAGATCACAGGTTTATCGTATGTTTGCAAAATAAATGAAAACTGTGAGGTGATAGTGAGAGCCTTCTAATACAATAGGGGAATATAAGTGTAAATTAGTTCTAATTGCATTTTCTTACACCATAAGATCCAGATGATGTTAGATGATGTTCAGATGTTTAAGTCCTCAGGGCGCGTAAAAAGCGAATAGACAGAAATGATTGTGAAGTTCCTGTTACGATGACTGAATGAATACTTTTCTTATTATGAAAATAAAAATTCTACATGGGAATTACTTTACTTAAAATAGCATAAAGAACTGTAGAATAAGCGTATAGGACTAGATTCTATAAATGGCGCCTAAAAAAAATCATCGCCGAAAAAAATATCACTTAGCGCTATTCTATAAACCACGCTTAAAGTTAAGCGTGGTTTATAGAATAGCATCTAGCTCTGGGAACTGTGACTGCATTTAGGTGTGACCATTTACACTAGTGAAAACCTGGTGAAAATCCCCATACATATATTAGGCGCAGATCCTGCTAATTCTATAACTACACTCATAAAGTTTAGGAATGTCCCCGACCTGCCCATTAAGAACATAAGAATACCATACTGGGTCCGACCAATGGTCCATCTAGCCAGTATCCTGCTTCCAACAATGGCCAATACAGGTCACAAGTAACTTGTAGATACCCAGCTAGTAGCAACATTCCATGTAGAACCCCAAGTATTAGCAACATTCAATTCAGAATCTCAAATAGTAGCAACATTCCATGCTACCAATCCCAGGGCAAGCAATAGCTTCCCCCATGTCCATCTCAATAACAGACTATTTTATTTTTGTTACATTTGTACCCTGTGCTTTCCCACTCATGGCAGGCTCAATGTGGCTTACATGGGGCAATGGAGGATTAACTGACTTGCCCAGAGTCACAAGGAGCTACCTGTGCCTGAAGTGGGAATCGAACTCAGTTCCCCAGGACTAAAATCCACCACCCTAACCACTAGGCCACTCCTCCACTGTGGATTTTTCCTTCAGGAACTTATCCAAACCTTTTTTAAACCAAGATATACTAACCACTGTTACTAGTGTTCCAGAGATTAACTATTTCCTCCTATTTGTTTTAAAAGTATTTCCATGTAATTTCATTGAGTGTCCCCGGTTTTAGACTTTTTGAAAGAGTGAAAAATTGATTCACTTTTACCCATTCTACTCCACTCAGGATTTTGTAAACCTCAGTCATATCCCTCATCATCCATCTCTTTTCCAAGCTGAACAGCCCTAACCTCTTTAGCCTTTCCTCATATGAGAGGAGTTCCATTCCCTTTATCATTTTGGTTGCTCTTCTTTGAACCATTTTTAATTCCGCTATATCTTTTTTGAGATATTAGCGAACAGAATTGAAAGCAATACTCAAGGTGAGGTCACACCATGGAGCAATACAGAGGCAATATAATATTCCTGGTCTTATTTTGTATCTGTTTTCTAATAATTCCTAGCATCCTGTTTGCTTTTTTTGGCCGCTGTCGCACACTGGGCAGAAGATTTCAGCATATAGTCTAAAATGACACCTACATTTTTTTCTTGAGTGCTGACTCCTAAGGTGGACCCCAGCATCAGGTAACTATGATTTGGATTATTCTTCCCAATGTGCATCACTTTGCATTAATCCATATTAAATTTCATCTGAAATTTGGATGTCCAGTCTTCCAGTTTTTTAAGGTCTTCCTGCAATATTTCACAATCCACATGTGTTTTGACAACTTTGAATAATTTTGTGTCATCTGCAAATTTAATCACCTCACTCATCAGATTTCCAGATCATTTATAAATATGTCAAATAGCACCGGTCCCATTACAGATCCCTGCGGCATTCTACTATTCACCCTCCTCCATTGAGAAAAATGGCCATTTAACCCTACCCTCTGTTTTCTGTCCAATAACCTGTTTATAATCCACAACAGAACATTGCCTCCTATCCCATGACTCTGTTTTGGATGTCTTGCATTTGGACGTCTTTTGCTTGAAAATGGACGAAAAAAAGGCACTTCCAAATCACAAGACATCCAAAGCATTTTCGAACACAAAAGATAGACATCTATCTTTTTCGAAAATGACCTTCTTTCCTCTTCAGAATTTGGACGTTTTTGTAAAACGTCCAAATTCTGATTTAGACGTTCTATTGAAAATGCCCCTCCCTGTCTATTTTAAGGGAATGCCCATGACGTGACTATGTTCTCCGTCTATGGCCATGCCCTCTTTGCAGATCTGCATGGAAACACTTAGGCACTATTGTATAAATGAGCATGTAAGTGTGTTTTCATGTGACTCTGCCATTTCTGCCCCGTTTCGGTGCCTTGCATCCGTTGAACACTTTCCTGTGCTGAAAATTCAGTGCAGAAGTGGCACCTAACTTCAATGCCGTGCATAGAATTTCCACCAATACACACTAATGAATGCACAACCCTATTTATCAGCATAAATCAAAATGCAGAAGCCCCAATTATAAGGGGATAAAGTACATATTAGCACACAAATATATTCTGTCTGCTTCCAGAAGTAATAATTATGTTTCACTGGACTAGAATAAAACATATTATTTAAATAAAGCCTTTGACAGGAATTCTTCAGAAGAAATAGAAAATAATTACACTACACTGTAGTGCTTAAAATCAAGTGGAAAATGAAATTATTGAGCACAGGGTTTCTACATTATTGTATTGGAATTCTTTGCATTTCAAACCTCACAAAGAAATTAAGATAAACTAGAGAGTTAGGGACAGCAGAGAACGATAATAGCACTGTTTAATGAAATATGATGCTAACGGCTTAGAAAAACATAACATTCAGATGAATCATTTGCATTGTTTTTTGCATTCAAGTCCAAGCTATCAGAGATGTCTTATAACAATAGTCCACAGTTTTAGATCTAAAATGGGCTAACTCAGGGGGCCGACTGACCATTCGGGCAACTGGGCAGTGCCCAAGATCCCAGAGGCTCTAGGGGGGCCCAGAGACCCTGCCTGGTTGCCTGCCACCACCACTGCACTTTGCAGCACTCCCTGTACCTATCTTGAAAGGCCTGGTGGTCTAGCGGCCTCTGCGGGGCAGGAAAGAATCCCACTCTTTCCTGCCCACTGTCCCTACTCTGCATGGTGGCACTGGCACCACCATCACCATATTTTAAAAATGGCTCCCAATACTTCCAAGACCTGCAAAACTACCGCGTTAAGTCTTGGCAGCCATTTTGAAAAACACGGTGGTGGTGCTGCTGCCACTGGGCACAGTAGGAATAGCGGTAGGAAGGAGTGGGGTTCTTTCCTGTCCCTGAAGAAGCCACTGGATCACTAGGCCCTTTAAGATAGGACAAGGGAGGGGGCGGTGGTGCAGGAGGGGTGGCGGCACAGCAGTGGCAGGAACTTGCTGGGGGGCCCTAATGACTTGTACTGCCCAGGGGCCCCGACCACTGTCAGTCCACCCCTGGGCTTACTTCATCACCTTTTTCTGGTTTCAAACACTATTCAAAAATCCTAATATTAACTAGAGCTATCTTACATAATTCCCTTAGCCCTTAAGTTTAATTTGACAATTTAAGACAGAAGCACAACCAGCTTCCAACATATCTGAAGAACTATGCAACATAAGAAAGCCTCTTTTTCGGAGCACAAACCGGCCAGGCAACACCTTGGCACTCTCCATTCATCCCACACGCCACACTCCAAAATATCAGCACATAACAAATCATCTAAGAAGAAGAGTAGATCTATTATAGCTGCAGCATTGTACTACTTACATATGTTAAATGCAGTTTACAGTATTGTGCAATTGTGTGCATGAATACAACTTACAGTATAATACAATTACATACATGAACCCTTGTCAATATTCTATCTAGATCATTTCAGGACAGGGGGGGGGTCTAGCATTTTCAGTTACATAGCTCCAACTATTTAGTAACATAGTAGATGACGGCAGAAAAAGACCTGCACGGTCCATCCAGTCTGCCCAAGATAAACTCATGTGTATACCTTACCTTGATTTGTACCTGTCTTTCTCAGGGCACAGACCGTATAAGTCTGCCCAGCAGTTTTTCCTGCCTCCCAGCCACCTGTCCCGCCTTCCATCACCGGCTGTGGCACAGACCGTATAAAAGTCTGTCCTCCCCTATCCTCGCCTCCCAACCACCAACCCCTCTTCCCCCACCTGCTCTGCACCTTACCAGTCGAAGCACATTTCTGCCCTGTCTGGGCATAGACTGTAGAGGTTCCGATGCACTACAATCACTTCCCTTATCAGGGGTTGTTGTAAAAGCACATTCCCCTCCTTAACCGTTGACTTTTCTTCTTGATGTCTTCAGCCTTCCATTCCGTCAAAGTCTGGCGTAAGTACCGCCATCCTTCTGTTTCTCTGGCACTGGCCTCCCTCTGTAGAAAAGGGAGATTTCCCTGGGTCTTTCACGTCATCCGTGTCACTGCTAGCATGTGACAAAACAACTTCACATTTAACCACTGTTAAAGCTTGATTTGATCAGCTAGGGCCTGCTGTCACAGACCAAAACTGCAACATGTCACGGTCTCACTACCTCCCCTATTCATAGTTGTAGCCATTCCTCAACTCAGGAGCTCGTAAAGTCCAGAGACAGACAGCTGTAGCCTACATATAGGTCAGCTTCGTAATACTATTGATTTCCAAGATAATAAAAATTGACTCCCTCATGCAGCAGCAAGAAGCCATCCTTAGAAATGACTTGAACACTTTTCCCTATGGCAGCAACCTTGGATATACATCCCACCCTAAATATAAAACCTTTCCTAGGTGGCGAACAACCAGATGGAGTCAAATGGCAATATATTGAAGAATATATTTGTATGTATTTATACTTTACACCACCCAGAAAGTCTACTCATTATGTGGATGATCAAAATTTAATAAACTTAGGAGCAAAAATCTAGAGCAGAGAAAAATAACACCCTGGAGAATGTGAACAGTTGAAGTGCCAGGCAAAATGGTGACAGCACCCTTGCAGACGTCCCTCTTCATGCCCCTAGTCTCCACCCACTTTAACACCACCTCTTAGACTTCCCCTCATTCCTAACTGTAGCTACCCCTCCTCCTCTCTATCTTCGACTCCCTCCCATTTTCATATCCCTGTTCTAACCTGCCTAGACCTACCTATGACCCCTCCAAGTCCCCAGTTCCGTCTTTCCTACCTGCTTCCCTTCCCCCTCCCCATTGCCCCCAAACTCCTTCCCCAGCCAAGTGCCAGGCCACTACCCGTTTGTGTATCTGAACTCCCTATGCAGCAAGGTCAGTTTCTTATTCTTGGTATTTATTTTCACTGGATGTTGAACAAATTCTTTTGGAAACTGGAAAGAAGGTAATGTTCAGATGAAATCATGATCTTTGTTTCCTGAATAGGCCATAGCAATCCATCCCATGTGCTGAAGAAGATCAGATGGCAAGGATCAGGTCAGGGATGCTGCATTACCATTAATTTGTTTTTCTGTAACTGAACGAGTATGCAGAAAAAAAATTGCTACGCTTCAAACCAAAGGATATTGCTTTTCTTGCGTGAATTTGTTTGTAATGCGCCTCGAGACAGGGATACAACAACTTTCAGAAAGTCTTTGCCTAAGACAGGTACAACTTCCCTGGAGAGAGAGAGTGACTAAGGTGTGTGAATGTTTGATATCTGTTTTGCTATAAAAACAAATCATTTGGAGAACGTAGGTTTTATTGTATACCATTACAAAAGAATGACTGTGACATCAAGCTGCTGCTTGCAAGGTTCAGGCATGTGCATGCATCTATTATCCAATGAATTACCTGCAGAAACAAAGAAGTGTTTTTATCACTTTCCAAGGCCTCAGCGAGATCATATTTAAAGTACGGTGTATAGTTTTTGGGTCACATACTTCAGTATTAAAAAGCATCAAGAGGTGACAAGATTAACAATCAAGCTGCTTGTCTTTAACCTATCAAGAGACTCTGTCTCAGCTGGAATTGTTCACCTCCGAAGAAGAGAAATTTGATCAATGACCTGTTCGCTTTGTACAAGTGTATGAAAGGGTCTTATTAAGGACTGGCAGAGAGAAACTTATCATCTCTAGAATTATGGCTGGAACATAATGCCACCTTTTAAAATAAAAAAGAAGGAAAAAAGCTTTAAGTTCACTCAAATGAAAGTGCTATTTATGCTGAGAAGTAACTCATCGAATATGCTGCCCAATGAAATGATTCTAGTTAATTTAAAAGCATGTTCACTGAGTTAAGTGGAAAAAGTTCTTAAAGACTAATGATACCAACTAGATAAGTCTACTTTCTTGTGATGCCTGCCGATAATTTGCCTTTTTTTGGTTCAGTACTTAAAAATCATTGCTTAAACATGGATATCTAAAAGCTTAGAAGAAAGCAGAACTCAATGGGTTAATATTTTCTTTCAAGCCAAACTAATGGGCTGATTTCCTGTACTGCTGTTAAGTTTTGGGCTTAAAACGTGCTGCAAAGCAGGATTTTAACTTGCAGCAATCCCAAAATTAATGCAGCAGCAAGAAGGGGCATCCCCGGCATTTTCAGATTCTAGCCACGCATTACAGTTACTGGTAACACGCAGGACCAGCACATTGTTACTGCAGACATTTAGGGGTGAATTCTATATATGGTGCCAAAATAAGCGCTACTCTATAAGCCACGCTTAAAGTTAGGCATGGTTTACATAATAGTGCTTACGCCTAGGAATCACGCCTGAAACATGGTGCAAATGTATGCACCTAAATTGCGCACGTATTCCCCTTTATTCTATAAAAACGCACGTAAATGCTAGGAACGCCCTTGTTCCGTCCATGACCCTCCCATTTTCAGGCCCCCTTTCTTTTTATTCACACGTAAAATTTAGGCATGTAAAGTCCAATTAAATCTAATTAGTGTCATTAATTGCTTGTCAAAAAGCCAATTATAGGTGCTAATTAGCTCATTCAATTAAATTATGCACACAGCTTTTGGTGACGTCTATAGAATTAGCGCCTTCTATTTAGGAGGGGGGAGAGTGCCTCAGCATTTACAGCATATTAGTCGGTTAGTACATGGTAACTCCAGTGTGTTAATTGGAGGGAGAACTCCACATCCTTTCTCCACCCATGCTTGAACAGTAACCCTCCTAAACGAAAACTGTTAACCACAACTTACCTGAATATTGTTATCATAACTGAGAGCCTTGGTTCAAGGCCTGAGACTTTGGGTCAGGATCTAAAAGTGACAGAAAAGCTTACAGGCCTTTAACTGTAATCTGAACTTTGAAGTTCCAGTAAGACTCCTGAGCTGTTGGGACATACCATGCAGCAAAATAAGGAAAGCCTAGGGTGCAAAAACCTCATAAACAGGATGGTGCGGTTTATCAACCGGGCAAAATCCGTTACACCCAGGAAGATATGGTCAGCTGAGTGGTCTCGCAAGAAGATGACCGAGCTTTCCGATAAATGCTGGAAAAAGCAAGCACGTACGGTAAATGGTACCATATATGGTCACTAAGGTGGTGACTACAATATATTATATCCAATAAGGTGTGAATATGTCAGATTACTTGTATCCTAAATGGACATATAAAAGTGATTGTACTTCCTGCTTTAAGGGTGAGAGACAGTCTCAGGCCAGCACCTTTGTGCAAGCAGTGCTGCTCTCTCACATGAGAAACCAATCAATTGTATCTGCACTGGCAAGTAATCCAATTACTTTATCATAATTAGTCTTGAATCTCTTATACATATATTTGGAGAATCTAATATAATAATTCACACCTCCAACATTCTGAAGCTGACTCCATGCTGGATTTATAGAATTAGAAGAAAAAAAGCAGCCAAGAAGAACCAAGCAGTGGTCAACAAGCCAAATGAAGTTTATTAAACACAACCTTTAATTTAAAAAAGTGCTTGTGTAGTCCTGTCATATGTTAATAAAAGCCGAACGTGTTTCGGCAAGGAATTGCCTACATCAGGGGTGCATTAGGTCTTACCCAAGGGACATATGAAACGTGTTGAAACAAGGCATTTGGAGGGCCTTTTACTAAGCGGCAGTAAGCTCAATGCGTCTGCGCGTGCCCAACATGTGCCAAAATGGAGTTACCGCCCGATTACCACGTAGATCTTGCGGTAATTTCATTTTTGGCGTGTGTCCGATACGCGCATCTGAAAAATATTTTTCATTTTCGGGCGCACGTAATGGACCCGTGCCAAGTGGCATTTGGCATGCGTAGGTCATTACCGCCCGGTTACCACGTGAGTCTTTACTGCTAGGTCAATGGCTGGTGGTAAGGTCTCAGACCCAAAATGGATGCGCGGCAATTTTGATTTTGCCGCACATCCATTTTCGGCAAAAAAAAAAAAGTCCTTTTTTATAGATACGCTAAAAATGGATCGGTGCTTGCCCAGTACCCGCGCCTACACTACTGCAAGCCATTTTTCAACGGACCTTAGTAAAAGGACTCCTTAATTCCTTAATCATAGAGGATGCATCCATAGTGGTCTTGCATCTTATAGTGAAAAAAAATGAGTGGAAATTTTGTTACATTGGAAATAATTGGATTCTTTAACAGTGCTCTTTGGGAAAATATTACACAGCAGTGAATTAACGGGAGAAGTCTGTAAATAAAAGCCTGTATGCTTTCTATGAGAAAAATAGTTTTACTTTTACCTAGGTAAAATATGGCTTATATATGTTTTACTTATGTAATAAAGTCTCTGAGAATGAGCATGAACAAATTCGCTGCCAGCTGTCCTCCCTTGCAAATAAAATTGTTAATGTTGTGGAGACAGAACTTTCTTTAGAAACAAATATGGTTTAAGTAATCTGGAAGAACCATGCAAAGATTGTTTGAGGTTGTACTTGAAGAGAAAAAGGAGGCTTCTTACTTTATGGTCCCAGCTGGGATAATAAACCGACCAAAGGTCCCAGTACAGAAGCGAGAAACACAAGCCTTATGGACATTTGCAACATGCATGCCAGAAGAGAAGATCTGTTTTAGATGCATTACTGAACAGATTTTAAAGCTTTCTTAGTGGCCCTTTTACAAAGGTGTGGGAGAGCTAACGCGCAGGTAGCACACGCCCAATCGACACTACTGCAGGGGTAGCATGTGCACCCAGCGGTAATTCCAAGTTTTGCGTGCACCGAATCCAGTAGTAGAAAATTATTATCTACTAGTTAAAAAGGCCCGTTTCTGACACAAATGAAACGGGCACTAGCAAGGTTTTCTTCGGAGTGTATACGTTTGAGAGAGTGAGAGATGGAGTGTGTGTGTCATAGAGAGAATGAGAGAGACACAGAGACAGCGTGTGTGTATGTTTGTGTGAGAAAGAGTGAGTGAGAGATAGAGTGTCTGTGTGTGTGTGACAGAGAGATAGAGTGTGATAGACAGGGAGTATGTCAGAGAGAGTGTATGTGAGAGACAGTGAGTGAGTGAGTGTGAGCCTCTACCCCCCCCCCTCTTGCAGGGCCCCCCTCCCCACCCCACCTCTCTGGACTCAGGACCCCCTCCCCACCTCTTTCTCCCCTGCCCCGCCTCCAGCCATCCATGTCCAGTGACCCTCCTCTCCCCCTGCCCCCTGCAGCTACCCATGTCCAGCGACCCTTCCCTTCCCCCCTCCAGCTACCCATGTCCAGCGACCCTCCCCTCCCCCCGGCACATCAAACCCCATTGCCACCCGCAGATGCCAGTAGAAACGCTGTCTAGCCGCTGCTGCTTCTCTGTTGAGCAGCAGCGGCCGCTACAAAAAGAGAAGTGATAAATGTTTTTAAACCCAGCCCAAATCATTCGCAAATGCCCAAGTCTTACAACGCAGTCTCTGCAGCCTCTTGCCTGTCATGTCACTGCGCTCCTCCGGGGTCTTACTCCAGGGGCAGTGACCTGGAGGTGAGAGTAGGAGTGGCTGCAGAGACTGCGTTGTAAGACTCGGGCATTTGCGAATGATTTGGGCTGGGTTTAAAAACATTTATCGCTTCTTTTCTTTTTGTAGCGGCCGCTGCTGCTCAACAGGAGAAGCAGCAGCGGCTAGTCAGCGTTTCTACTGGCATCTGCGGGTGGCGATGGGGTGTTGATGTGCTTCGGGTGGAGGAGGGGGGTGTTTGATGTGCTTGGGGGGGTGTTTGATGTGCCTGGGGGGGATTGGGTGATGCGCCGAGGGGGGGGGGGGGTTCTGTGGTGCTGCGCTTGTAGTTTTTTGATGCGCCGCTCCCTGCCAGTTGCTCCAAAGTGGCAGGGAGCAGCGCACTGACAGCTGATTCCTAGGCAGGGGGAGGAGTAGGCTCCTCCCCCTGCCTGGGATTCAGCTGTTAGTGACGTCATCCTGGCTACGGAGCCTAGCTCAGCAACTCCAGGAGCCACGGACACAGGCAGTCCCACATTAGAACGTTGGTGGTGAGAATTATTATATAGGATTTTCTACCGCGAGGGCATTCTCAGCGATATCTGGCAGCGAGCCCACATTGGCGCACGCTGTCCGGTTACTGTGTGGGTAGCACGTGATCCCTTACCGTTAGGTCAATGGGTGGCGGTAAGGGCTCAGGCCGTAAATAGGTACGCGCTAGTTTTAATATTAGCGCAGGCCCATTTCCCAGCCCGTTAAAAAATAGTCTTTTTTTTTACAACTGTGGTATAAAACCACACTACCGCAGGCCACTTTTTACCACGGCTTTGTAAAAGGACCCCTTAGTGCGCCATAGAAGTGAATGCTCGGGTTTCTAAATGTGTTACATCCGTTGTGCTAAAGTTTTACCACATATGATATTCTGTGCTCCTAATACATTATTATTATTCGACTAACAGCAACTTCGTGTCTTTCCACAGTTGTGTCAGAATATGTGGAACAGAACCATTACAGTGTTGTGAAGGGGTTACCAAGAGTAAGCACAGAAAAAAAAATATGCATCAATATTCAGATCCGCTGATGAGTGACTTTTTTTTAATTTTTTTTAAACCTCTGCTCTAGGAAGTTAAAAATATGTGATAAAATTGAATAAAATTGAATCCTGGGAAATGTTACTATCAAGTGACCATGGCAAAGATGAAGAGTTTCCTAAAATTATATGCCGGATCCTATTTTGAAGGAAGGATTAAAATCAGGGAAGGTACTGTTCCCCCCCACCCCCCATATCGATGGAACTGACCTGGTCGAATAAAATGTGGCAGTCTATTACAACAAATATAAAGGACAAATTTAGCACAATTTGAATAGCATGAGTTGCCTTCTCCAAATGCTTAAGGAACTTATCAAGCAAGGCTATTAAGGTGCTCATTTTTAAAGCGCACAGACTTACAAAGTTCCTTAGTAGCATGTAACTTTGTTAGTCTATGTGCTTTGAAAATGAGCCTCTAACCCCCCCCCTCCCCCCAATATTCAGTGCTATTTAACCGGTGAGGAACAGATCCTGGCTGGTCAAATAGCGCTTAACCGACTATCTGTGAATATTCAGCGGGAGATAAAAACATAGTAACATAGTAGATGACGGCAGAAAAAGACCTGCACGGTCCATCCAGTCTGCCCAACAAGATAACTCATATGTGCTACTTTTTGTGTATACCTTACCTTGATTTGTATCTGTCTTTTTCAGGGCACAGACTGTATAAGTCTGCCCAGCACTAGCTGCGCCTCCCAACCACCAGCCCCGCCTCCCAACCACCAGCCCCTTGATTTGTATCTGTCTTTTTCAGGGCACAGACCGTACAAGTCTGCCCAGCACTAGCCCCGCCTCCCAACCACCAGCCCCTTGATTTGTATCTGTGTTTTTAAGGGCACAGACCGTATAAGTCTGCCCAGCATTAGCCCCGCCTCCCAACCACCAGCCCCTTGATTTGTATCTGTGTTTTTCAGGGCACAGACCGTACAAGTCTGCCCAGCACTAGCCACGCCTCCCAACCACCAGCCCCTTGATTTGTATCTGTCTTTTTCAGGGCACAGAACGTATAAGTCTGCCCAGCATTAGCCCCGCCTCCCAACCACCAGCCCCTTGATTTGTATCTGTGTTTTTCAGGGCACAGACCGTACAAGTCTGCCCAGCACTAGCCCCGCCTCCCAACCACCAGCCCCTTGATTTGTATCTGTCTTTTTCAGGGCACAGACCGTACAAGTCTGCCCAGCACTAGACCCGCCTCCCAACCACCAGCCCCTTGATTTGTATCTGTCTTTTTTAGGGCACAGACCGTATAAGTCTGCCCAGCACTAACCCCGCCTCCCAACCACCAGCCCCGCCTGGCTATCGCTCCACTGAATATTCCCGGTTAGCGCTTAGGACTAGATTCTATATGTGATGCCTGAAAAATCGGCGCCAAAAATATTTCTGCCTAGGATCAATTTGCCACCTCCAAGTTTACCTAATTCTATCTGGTAATTTTACTACCGTTATGCTGTTAACATTATAGATCAAGCTGAATCTGCTGTACACCACCTTCCTAGAATCTCTTTATAAAAGTGCTTAATAAATCCCAATGCATTACATTAAGGGCCTTGTTTATAAGCCGTGCTATAGTCGCATTAGTGTTTTTTAGCACGTGCTAACGCTAGAGACATCCACATATTCCCATGGGTGTCTCTAGCATGTGCTAAAAACAACAGCTCACCTTAGTAAACTTGGCCCTAAGCTCATATATAATGAATTTCAAAACTATGAATCTTTAAACCTTTTATAAAAGAGACAAATCCTTATACGGTCTGTGCCCTGAGAATGGCAAGGACAAATCAAACTCGGGTATATATATAAAGTATTGCATATCAAGTAAAATGAGTTTATCTTGCTAGGTAGATTGGATGGACTGTACAGGTCTTTATCTGCCGTCACTTACAATGTTATTGTTTATTTATTTATTATACTGTTACTTCTTACATAGCAAATCAGAACAGTTTACAGCTTTAAAATATAAGTGACATATAATAATATCTTTAAAATACAAATAAAAATACAACAATGTTTTAACATAAAAGAAATCCATTTATGATAGGACAGCTCTAACAAAACTTCCATACCAGAGAAAGCAAACCAAGTACATACATCACTCATACATATCAGATTCAAAGGATGCTGCTACCTTAACATAATATATTCCCTGGTCCATAAAATCGTTCACGGTGAAGCCCCGATCTATATGTCAGACCTCATAGACCTGCCAACTTGAAACACAAAAAGGTCAGCACGCACATTCTTGAATCTACACTACCCCAGTTGCAAAGGACTTAAATACAAATCAACATATGCATCCAGCTTCTCCTACATAAGCATGCAACTATGGAACGCACTACCAAATGTTATAAAAACAATGCATGACCTAACAATCTTCCGAAAACTACTGAAAACCAACCTGTTCAAAAAAGCTACCACAATGATCCATCCTAAATACTAGAAACGTAACTTCACCAAAACTAGACAAAACGGAACTCTCTACACTTGACTGCTTCATTTACGCAGCCACTAATGAACGTTACGCACTACTCATTACCACTCTACTTCTTATGCGGTATATGAGCTTCTGTATTTGATTGTCTAACTTTAATCTATAACCTACGCTATCATTTATGAACTCTAATGCAATATCACTTTGTATTTCTCAACCCGGAAACGGCGATCGCCACTCCGGCACAAAGTAAGCCACATTGAGCCTGCAAATAGGTGGAAAAATGTGGGATACAAATTCAACAAATAAATAAATGGGCCATATTTCATTTCCTGAATGGTTCTCCCCAAATAAATGACACTGAATTTCCCCTTATAGACAGTACTAGATATCAAAAGCTATTTGAAAGAAATAAGTTTTAAAAGCTTTACGAAAGAGCATAGATGATTCTTCTACCCTAATATATTTTGTGAGAGAATTCCACAATGATGGCGATAAGAAAAAGAAAGCTGAAGCTCACATTGATTCCCACCTCACTCTTGAAGGCAGTGGGATTACCAACCTATTATCAGTAAGTGAACGTAAAGTTCATGACGGTGTGTATGGAATAGTTAGATCTGCAAGGTATGATGGTGTAGATAAATATAACGCTTTGTATGTAAGAATGAGAACCATAAAAGAAATTCTCAAATGGATCAGAGACCAATGTAGTTGACATAATAAAGGCATAGCCTTATCATATCTTGAAGCTCTACAAATTATATCTGTTTTGAATAGTTTGTAAGCATTTCAAGTTAAATTACTAAGTTATTATAGTCGTGAAGGTCATAGTAGCTGATTTCAGAGCCATGGTCTACTGATAAGGCATTCTGCCGCTCTGAGTTCTAGAACAACTCAGTGGAAGAATACAGAAATGACTTATTACTTGTATGCAAGCTGTATGAAAGCCAAGTCAACTGAGCTTTCACTAACTGGTCTGGACTGTAGATTAAAAGCAATTTTAAATATATCTTTAGGTGTATTCTTTGGTATGGGACGAATGAGTAATGATTTCTTTTGGTGGCTAGAAGTACACAGGACATGGAAAATATTTTCTGCTCTTTTTTTGGATTTTTTTGGTAGGCGTTCAGAAGTGCATAAATCAACTTTTGTACTTTAATTTGGCAGCTTGATACACATAAAGTTGATTTAGTGCATGCTATTTGCATACAGTTTTCTGAGCCTGTCACAACTGTGCCCATGTTTCATGCTCTCATGCATCTCGCCACCTGGTATGCTTGCTGTTTCCCATGTTCCAGAAGTCATGCCGGTCCTGTCCGGATTTTCCAGCCTTCCAGATTGTCTTGGGATTTTTGGAAATAAGCAGCACCCTTACCTGGTGACCTCCCTTGTATGTTGCCTTTATTAACCACCTGGAAACTTTCTACTTTGCCTTGGCAACAGAGGTCTTGAGTTGTGTTCCAGGCCCTGTTGGTCTGTTGCGGTTCCTGCCCTGAAAGCTTTCTTTGTCAGCTTGACCCTGCTTGTTTTCCTGGATTATACTACTGATTGCTTCCTACCTTTGACCCTGCTGGTTTCCTGTTTTTTTCTACTGTCTGCTGCCGGCCCAAGACCCTGCTTGATTCCTGGCTTATTCTCCTGTTTGCTGCCTGCCCAAGTCCCTGCTTGATTCCTGGTTTACTACTGATTGCCGCCAGCCTATAGACTCTGTTTGGTTCCTGGTTTCCCTTCTGCTTTGCTGCCTGCCAATAAGACTCTGCTTGGCTCGTGGACTATTCTCCTGCTTACTGCTTATTGCTTCTGTTCCAGTCCAGCAGCTTCAGTCCAGCTGTTCCAGTTCTGGTGGTACCAGTCTGTTCTGCCTTGCCTCCTGTTTGTATGATTCGCCTGCCGCTCCTCGGCAGTGGCCCAAGGGCTCACTATTCCTGACCAGCGTGACAGAGCCAAAATAAGACTCCAAATACACATCTCTATTGGTGGCTGTAATATCAGAGATATGACCTCTTCTTATCATTTGGTAAGATACGTTTCTGCCATTTCCGTTCAGCTCCCCTTACCAGAGTCTTTCTTTTTCTCAACTTACATGTGAACCATGGAACATTTTTCCTTATTCTTACTAGATTAGTTTTAAGATGAGGAGTAACACTGACGTTTCTCAGGCTCCAAGATTCATTGATCAACCACTACAGTTGTTGTAAGACCAGATACGTTATCAAGAAGATCTGTCAATTCCATATCTACATTCTTTAGTGTCAGCTTAGTTTTTCTTAATCTAAACTTTCTTTCAGCCTTCTGAGTATAATAGGAAAAAATAAGTCAATCAACTGCAAAAAAAAATTATAAAATGATTAGACCAAGGGATTTGGGAAAATGTAATGCCCATTTATGCATAAGAAACCATTAAGTATATAACAAATAAAGTATGACCTATGGTAAGAGACCCTTGATGATTTGAGAAAAACAAATTTTTCATTAGTGTTAGAAAATCAGAAACTGATGCCCTAGGAACATCTTCAGCAAGCATATTTAAGTCTCGTAAAACCGCAAGTTTCTCTAGTGAGACCAAAAGATTGATTCCCTGATCACTCAAAGCTTGCAGATATTGAGTGGTCTCTTTTGGGCTCAAGTAATCAATAATAATCTGATCTTATCAGGATGACCAAGATTAATTAGCAAACATTCACAGGCTGAGTTATCTGGACTTGATTGATTAAAACTGATGAACAAAAATGTAATAACAATTCCCCTTCCAAAAACTTCTCCTTGCAATTGTAAGAGAAAGGAATAGCATGGAGAGCAGGTCTAGGGATTCTGATTCTACGTTTCAGTTGATAAACACCAACAAACCACCTCTGATTCAAATTAAAAAAAAAAATAAAAACATGTTCATTGGACCAAACAGCAGAAAACCTCTACGTCCCCTGGTACTCTCTTACCCATCCCCTCGTTCGCATTGAATCTTTCACTTTGTTTTTGCACTTTTTCTGCACTAATGACATCCCAACGGCACAAATGAACATAAGCACCGCCATACTGGGAAAAGACCAATGGTCCATCAAGCCCAGCATCCTGTCTCCGACAGCGGCCAATCCAGGCTTCAAGAACTCGGCAAACCCCCCCCCCCCCCAAAAAAAAAAAATGTATGTGATTCAACTGGAAAAGGTAGCCAGCAACAGTGTTTGTGCTGCAAAAACACCAACTAACCTTAATTTTTCATACCTTAGTTCTACCACATGGCTAGATTTAACTGGTCAAAAAGCAGACAGCCTCAAAAGTGCTCTTGCTGTTACGAGAAGACTTAACTGCCTGACCCCAAACGGAGAAGTAGGAAGTTTAGGTCTAAGGGGCCCTTTTACTAAGCCGTACTGGCCCCTATGCACACACAACATGAGTCAATTTGGAACTACCTTCCAGCTACCGTGTTTCCTGGGCGGTAATTTCATTTTTACACGTGCCAGAAAATACATTTTATTTTCTGGCGCGTAGCGTTAACCGGGTGGTAATTGGCATTGTACACGTGTAGATGATTACCGCATGGTTAACACGTGTAGACCTTACCGCTAAGTGAGTGGGTGGCGGTAAGGTCTCAGACCCAAAATTGACATGCGCCAATTTTTATTTTGCCGCACGTCCATTTTCGGCCCAAAAAAGGCATTTTTTACAGGCACGCTGAAAAATGGATCTGTACGTGTACAAAACATGCGCCTACATTAGCGCAGGCCATTTTTCAGCAATGGACCCCTAAGTTTCTAAGTTTTAAGTGGATAAATTTATGCGGTTTTTGGCTGCAGTCTAACTGATTGGGTACTGGCTGAAGATAACACCAAAAATCCAGGATCTAGTTCACTTCCAAAAAAACTAGGCAAACAATCCTAAATAACACAGGGGCCCGTTTACTAGGCCGCGTAAGCATCTACGCGTGCCCAATGTGCGCAAAAATGGATTTACCACCTGACTACCGCGTGGATCTTGCGGTAATTTCATTTTTGGTGCACATCCGATACACGCGTCTGAAAATTTTGTTTTTTCTTTTTGGTCATGTGTAATGGATGCATGCCAAGTGGCATTTGACACGCATAGGTCATTACCGTCCGGGTTCTATACCGCTAGGTCAATGGCTGGCGGTAAGGTCTCAGACCCAAAATGGACATGTGGCAATTTTGATTTTGTTGCACATCCATTTTTGACCCCCCCCAAAAGGCCTTTTTTACAGGCAGCTAAAAAATGGATCGGTGCGCGCCCAAAACCTGCGCCTACACTACCACAAGCCATTTTTCAGCGCGCCTTTGTAAAAGGACCCCACAGTGAATCAATAACCATCTGAAACTCTCAAACTCTTGTTTTTTTCAAAGGAGGAAAAAGACCTCATAAAACTGTGGCAAACATCTTGGTAGATGTGATCAATCACTACATTAGTGAATAATCATGCTCACAGTTAAAGCAGTAATCATAGGTCAAAAAAACCTCCATAGCATGCAAAGTATCCATAACTCAAAAGTAATCAAACAAAACAGTCATAGTAATTTTCAATGCTGTATAGATAAACAATAAATGATGGCACTTATCTTTTTAGCACCACAATAATATAACATCGCAATTCACAGTCATACAGTCTTGAGCAAAAAGGGTTAAACAGTGCGTTCCGCACACTATGGAGGTTTTTTTTGACCTACGATTACCGCTTTAACTGTGAGCTTGATTTTTCACTAATGCAGTGATTGATCATATCTGCCAAGATGTTTGCCACAGTTTTATAAGGTCTTTTTCCTCTTTTTTTCTTACTTGTTGAAAGTTTCAGAAGGTTATCGATTCAGGGGCGTATCTGGACTCCGGCGGTAGGGGGGGGCAGAGGGAGGGGGCACATTTTAGCCCCCCCCCGCCGCCACCAACCCCCCCCCCCCGCCATTGTCAGAGCCCCCACCGCCACCAATGACTCTCTCCACCCCCTCCCGCCGCCAACCCTCCCCCGCTGCTGTTGCTTACCTTTGCTGGCGGGGGGCCCCAACCCCCGCCAGCCGAGGTCCGCTTCCACCTGCCGCTGCCTTAAAAACTACTTCTTCAGCCGGCGGGGGACCCCAAACCCCCGCCAGCCGCCCCGAGGTGTTTAAAGTTCATCTTCGGCCTCCGTGGCCGTGCTGCTGTTGATAGGAGCTGTTGAATCCACTTCGGAGTCTGACGTCGTTGTACGTTGTACGTGCTGCGACGTCAGACTCCGAAGTGGATTCAAGAGCTCCTATCAACAGCAGCACGGCCACGGAGGCCGAAGATGAACTTTAAACACCTCGGGGCGGCTGGCGGGGGTTTGGGGTCCCCCGCCGGCTGAAGAAGTAGTTTTTAAGGCAGCGGCAGGTGGAAGCGGACCTCGGCTGGCGGGGGTTGGGGTCCCCCGCCAGCAAAAGTAAGCAACGGCAGCGGTGGAGGGTTGATTGCGGTAGGGGGGTCCAGGGCAAAATCTGCGGGGGCCCAGGCCCCTGAGGCCCCACGCAGATACGCCCCTGCGATTCACTATGGGATTTTCTGGCTGAAGATAAGCCATTGATTAGCCAAAGTAGAGTATCTAAAATGCAGTCGGTTATCTCAGACATTCTAGACCTAAGTGAAAATGTACTCATAAAAGAGGAAAAGATGGAGATATATGGGAAAGAAGTCAAGGTGGGAGCAGATCAGAAAGAATCTTCTAGAACACAAGTAGAAAAACATGAAGGGAAAATGAAAAATGGGCAAATGACAAAGGAAATAGAAGGGAAGAGCCTCTGGCATATTAGGAGAGAGGGGACATATGATTGAGACATAAATGAACAGGAGGAAGGCCTCTTTCAATTGAAAGGAAGCTCAAATGAGGGGCATAGGATGAAGGTGAAAAGAGATAGATACAGGAGTAATCTAAGGGGCCCATTTACTAACCCGCTTAAATGTCTACGCATGCCCAACACACGCCAAAATGGAGTTACCACACAGCAATCATTTGGCTCTTGCGGTAATTTCATTTTTGGCATTCATCTGATACGTGCGTCCGAAAAAATAATTTTTCTTTTCAGACACGCGTATCAGACGCTTACCAAGTGGCATTTGATGCGCATAGGTCATTACCACCTGGTTACAGTTTTCATTTTCCCGCACGTCCATTTTTGGCCAAAAAAAGGAATTTTTTACAGGTGCGCTGGAAAATGATTCTGTGCGTGTCCAAAACACGAGTCTACACTACCGCAGGCCATTTTTCAGTGCGCTTTTGTAAAAGGGCCCCATAGTGAATACTCCTTTTATGGACAGGGTGGTGGATGCTTGAAATGGGCTCCCAGTGGCGGTATGGAAATGCAGTGGAGGAGTGGCCTAGTGGTTAGGGTGGTGGACTTTGGTCCTGAGGAACTGAGTTCGATTCCCACTTCAGGCACAGGCAGCTCCTTGTGACTCTGGGCAAGTCACTTAACCCTCCATTGCCCCATGTAAGCCGCATTGAGCCTGCCATGAGTGGGAAAGTGCGGGGTATAAATGTAACAAAAATAAAATAGATACTATTGGAGATTCTACATGGAATGTTGCTACTATTGGAGATTCTACATGGAATGTTGCTATTCCACTAGCAACATTCCATGTAGAAGGCTGCGCAGGCTTCTGTTTCTGTGAGTCTGACGTCCTGCAGGACGTCAGACTCACAGAAGCAGAAGCCTGCGCGGCCACATTGGTGATCTGCAAGGGCTGACTTCTACATGGAATGTTGCTAGTGGAATAGCAACAGTGGAGGAGTGGCCTAGTGGTTAGGGTGGTGGACTTTGGTCCTGGGGAACTGAGTTCGATTCCTGCTTCAGGCACAGGCAGCTCCTTGTGACTCTGGGCAAGTCACTTAACCCTCCATTGCCCCATGTAAGCCGCATTGAGCCTGCCATGAGTGGGAAAGCGCGGGGTACAAATGTAACAAAAATAAATAAAATAAGACTGTATCTGAATTCAAGAAAGCATGAGACAAGCCTGTAGGAAGAGAGAGAAAGGGATAGTGGAAGATATGGATGGGTAGATTGGGTTTATCTGATATTTCCTGTATATCTATGTTTCTGTGACTGGGAATTCTGACTGGGACTTCCAGTGATCCCTATCTTCACAGCTTCCTATGCCAGCTAAGAGGAATTATTTTCTGACTGGAGGCACTTGCACAGTGTAAGAGAATATATATTGATTTCTGAAAAAAAAATAGCTTTGTGACAGTCCAAATAAAGTTTGGTATTAAAGAGTGTAAATAAATTCCCTGTTAGAGTTTCATATACAAATAATTGGACCAATATCAGTCAGTGATTTCTTAAACTAAAACATGGATATTCAATTTTACTATCTGGATAGCAAGTAAAGCTGAATATATGTGTTGCAGGCTGCACTATCATTATCTGAATTGTGGTGACATTCAGTCCACTACCTCGATAAACCCAGGACAGGCATTTTGCTGTCCTAAATTTATTTGGGTAATTATCTGGATAGCAGACAAGGGCCCTTTCACTAAGGTGTAGTAAGCTACGTCGTGCAAGGTTCCACGTTAGGAGTCACGGGCCAAGAAAAGGATCTAGGTGTCGTCGTTGATGATACGTTGAAACCTTCTGCTCAGTGTGCTGCTGCGGCTAACAAAGCAAATAGAATGTTAGGTATTATTAGGAAAGGAATGAAAAGCAAAAACGAGGAAGTTATAACGCCCTTGTATTGCACCATGGTGCGACCGCACCTCAAATATTGTGTTCAATTCTGGTCACTGCATCTCAAAAAAAGATATAGTGGAATTAGAAAAGGTGCAGAGAAGGGCGACGAAAATGATAAAGGGGATGGGACGACTTCCCTATGAGGAAAGGCTAAACTGACTAGGGCTTTTCAGCTTGGAGAAAAGGCGGCTGAGGGGAGATATGATAGAGGTCTATAAAATAATGAGTGGAGTGGAACAGGTAGATGTGAAGCGTCTGTTTACGCTTTCCAAAAATACTAGGACTAGGGGGCATGCGATAAAGCTACAATGTAGTAAATTTAAAACGAATTGGAGAAAATATTTCTTTACTCAACATGTAATTAAACTCTGGAATTCGTTGCCAGAGAATGTGGTAAATGCGGTTAGCTTAGCGGAGTTTTAAAAAGGGTTGGACGGCTTCCTAAAAAAAAAGTCCATAGACCATTATTAAATGGGCGAGGAGAATCCACTATTTCTGGGATTGGCAGTATAAAATGTTTTGTACTTTTTTAGGATCTTGCCAGTTATTTGTGACCTGGATTGGCCACTGTTGGAAACAGGATGCTGGGCTTGATGGACCTTTGGTCTTTCCCAGTATGGCAATACTTATGTACTTATATACTATCTAGCTAATTTTCGAAAGGGAAGGACACCCATCTTCTGACAAAAATCGGGAGATGGGCGTCCTCCCGAGGTTGCCCAAATCGGCATAATCGAAAGCTGATTTTTTTGCATCCTCAACTGCTTTCAATCGCAGGGATGACCAAAGTTCACAGGGGGGGGGGGGGGGGTGCCGGCAGTGTACCAAAGGCGGGACGGGGGCGTGGTTGAGTTGGGTGTCCTCAGCTGATAATGGAAAAAAGAAGGGCGTCCCTCACGAGCATTTGGTCAACTTTACTTGGTCCCTTTTTTTCATGACCAAGCCTCAAAAAGGTGCCCAAACTGACCGGATGACCCCCCTTACACCCCCAGTGGTCACCAACCCCCTCCCACCCTAAAAAAACAAAACAAAACATTTTTTTCCAGCCTCTATGCCAGCCTCAAATGTCATACCCAGCTCCATCACAGTAGTATGCAGGTCCCTGGAGTAGTTTTTAGTGGGTGCAGTGCACTTCAGGCAGGCGGACCCAGGCCCATCCCCCCACCTGTTACACTTGTGATGGCAAATGGGAGCCCTCCAAAACCCACCTTAAACCCACTGTACCCACATCTAGGTGTCCCCCTTCATCCCTAAGGGCTATGGTAGTGGTGTACAGTTGTGGGGAGTGGGTTTTGGGGGCTCAGCACCAAAGGTAAGGGAGCTATGCACCTGGGAGCAATTTGTGAAGTCCACTGCAGTGCCCCCTAGGGTGCCTGGTTGGTGTCCTGGCATGTGAGGAGGACCAGTGCACTATGAATGCTGGCTCCTCCCATGACCAAATGGCTTGGATTTGGTCATTTCTCAGATGGGCATCCTCGGTTTCCATTATGGCTGAAAACAGGGGACGACCATCTCTAAGGTCGACCCAAATGTTGAGATTTGCGCGTCCCTGACCGTATTATCGAAACGAAAGATGGACATCCATCTTGTTTCAATAATACGGGTTTCCCCGCCCCTTCGCCGGAATGTCCATAGAGATGGATGCCCCCGTCCGATTATGCCCCTCCACGTAAACTACTACTACTACTTATTTCTTTAGTGCTACAAGGCATATGCAGCACTGTACACCATACACAAAAGACAGTCCCTGCTCAAAGAGCTTACAATCTAGATAAGACAGGTAAACAGACAGAACAATTAAGGGTAGGGAATAAAGATGTGAAGATAAAGGACAGGGCAAGTGAGTTAGGAGTCAAATGCAGTGGTAAAGAGGTGGGTTTTGAGTTTGGACTTGAAAACGGCCAAAGACGGAGCTAGAAGTACAGACTCGGGAAGTCTATTCCAGGCGTGAGGTGCAGCAAGATAAAAGGAACGGAGTCTTGAAGTAGCAGTACAGGAGAAAGGGACAGATAAGAGAGATTTATCTACAGAACGGAGTACTGGAGGGGTGACGTAGGGGGAGACAAGAATGGAGAGGTACTGGGGAGCGGCAGAGTGAATGCTCTTATAGGTCAATAGGAGAAGTTTGAATTGAATACGGAAACGGATAGGGAGCCAGTGTAGTGACTTAAGGAGAGGGCTAATGTGGGCATAACGACTTTGGCGGAAAATGAATCGCGCAGCAGAGTTTTGGATTGATTGAAGAGGAGAGAGATGGCTAACAGGGAGGCCGGTGAGAAGCAGGTTACAATAATCAAGACGAGAGGTGATAAGAGTGTGGATAAGGGTTCTGGTAGAGTGCTCAGAGATGAAGGGACGGATTTTGTGAATGTTATAGAGAAAAAAACCGCAGGCTTTGGCAATCTGCTGAATGTAAGCAGAGAAGGAGAGAGAGGAGTCAAAGATGACACCAAGGTTACAAGCTGATGAGACCACTTTGAATGTAGTTGCAAAAATCACAGAAAGGCAGTATATCAATTCTCTTTCCTTGAGAACAAAAATGTTTCACTTTTTAAAAAATGTGTCTTTCAGTGATGTCTCAGAGTTATTTTAATATGTTTATATACATGATTATATTTCATCTTTGTATGAACAAAATGTTCCCAACATATTTTAATTAGCATACCTTAATTTTTATTGAAAGACAGTCATGCAGGCAACAGCGGCATGAAAGTCATATCAGCACGTTCATCATTAAAAGAAGAATCACAGAAAGGAAAAGGTCAGCACGATGTGGGTGGAAAGCAAACTACTTATATGTTCATCTTGGTAAAAATAGAGGGCCATATAAGGATATCTTTTTCAACTATTTCACCACAGATGTGATATATTTAATTACCTGGGCTGAAAAGTATATATAAAAAAAGATCAAATCACTTGCAAAGCATTTGAATGGACATGAATGTTATCTTTATTTTTGGTTTTGCTTTGTGTGGTGCTAAACTGTTTTTTAAGGTGTCAAAAAGGATGAAATTGCTTAGGCTGCTGCTTCAGCAGAACTTTTAATACGCATTAGAATTGATCGTTGAGTTCTTTGTAAGAAGAAAAGAGAGAAAAGATTTCTAGGGTGATCGAATGTTATCAATATATGATGGATAGACATGAAAGATACCAAACTGGAAAACAGAGCTATGACAAGAAATTACCTTACTTTCCATCACTTGAAACAAAATTCTGGTCGCCGCATCTCAAGAAAGATATAGTAGAATTGGAAAAGGTGCAGCGAAGGGCGACTAAAATGATAGTGGGGATGGGACGACTTCCCTATGAAGAAAGACTAAGGAGGCTAGGGCTTTTCAGCTTGGAGAAGAGACGGCTGAGGGGAGACATGATAGAGGTATATAAAATAATGAGTGGAGTGGAACAGGTGGATGTGAAGCGTCTGTTCACGCTTTCCAAAAATACTAGGACTAGGGGGCATGCGATGAAACTAGTGTAGTAAATTTAAAACAAATCAGAGAAAATATTTCTTCACCTAACGCATAATTAAACTCTGGAATTCGTTGCCAGAGAACGTGGTGAAGGCAGTTAGCTTGGCAGAGTTTAAAAAGGGGTTAGACGGTTTCCTAAAGGACAAGTCCATAAACCACTACTAAATGGACTTGCAAGTCCCTAAGCTCTGGTAGTTAAAGATGAATGGGTGCAAATCAGAGTAAACCCAAAAGTAAAAGCACACATTGGCACCTGTTTGCTGCATTTAAATATATGTTCCAATTTAAAAAAAAACAAAACTGAAATACTTCTATTTAAAGGTTCAGAAAACAGACGTCACTGTGTGCTTCAGTTTTGGGTTTGCCAGGCACATGTGCACACAAGCTGAGCTTTTTGCGAAATTCTTCTGTGCATGTGCCAAGCATGTTTCTCCCCTTGCTTTCACTTTTACATTGCACATACAAATTGAATACCATTTCCTTGGAGTATTGGAGGGCTAGGTTTCTATGCTGTTGGCTTACCACAGGAGTTCTGAGCATTGGCCCATCAGAGAATTACCTTTTAATTACCTTTTGTTTGCATTGAGTAATTGTCAAGTTCGTTTTACAGGCAATGGATGGGTTGGTTGGTTTGTTCTAAAGCTCCCTAATCTAACATTCTGAACTGCTTACAAAATACATTCACAATTATAATACATTAACAAAATACAAACAATAAAACAATAACTTGCCTCAACAGTTCTTCATATATCTTGCACAGCGCAGTGCAATCCCATCAAATTGAATAGCTGCTCTAAAAAGAAACGCTTTTAACTGCTTCCTCAATGTCAAATTATCAGCCCTAGTTCAAATAGGGCTTCTTCTGCTAAGAGTCTACTCAATTCAGTAGGGCTGGCAACCATAAACAGCATTGCTTCATGTCAGTTAGTCACAGATTCCTAATCAATGAGATCTGCACAGTTCCAAAACACTATTACCATTACATTATTTCATATCTTTGTTGACCATCTTGGAAATGGGACAAAGTATAGATTGAGTGCATTTGAAGATTAAACAACCTCCTTCCTTTTAGAGGTAAATTCTTCAGAACAAGCATGATTTGCATTAAGAGGGTGATACTGAGAAACTTACACTGACGTTACCTTTTTGCTATGCTTTCATTTCAAGGACTGTCAGTCTGACACCTTTGCAACCTCTAAAATTCACAACAACATAAAATCAATAATAATGCAGCTAAGAATGTTTCTTTGGGACATGACTATAGAGTTTCTGATTTTCCTGACAAGATATATTTTATCAATTAATTGAACTGTGTTTTTGTTGTACAATTGTGTTTGAAGCTAGGCTCTAATAACATAGCCGAAATCACGTATTCTTGTCTAAACTCTAATCTGACAAACATCAAATGAGCTCCAAAGCCAGAAGAGGTCCTCTAACATTTATTTGAAGGTGCCAAGGAACTCTCAGAAGCACTATTTTGACCTCAGAATCATTCCCTCAGTCTATGTGCTACTCTATAAACCACATCTTACTCTACGTGTGTTATTCCAATGCGCCTACATTTAAGATGTCTTATCTGTGTGTGCATAAATCTGGGCACCGATTTTATTTTATTTTTTGTTACATTTGTACCCCGCGCTTTCCCACTCATGGCAGGCTCAATGCGGCAGGCAATGGTGGGTTAAGTGACTTGCCCAGAGTCACAAGGAGCTGCCTGTGCCGGGAATCAAACTCAGTTCCTTAGGACCAAAGTCCACCACCCTAACCACTAGGCCACTGTCATGACAGAATAAGTAAAAGATGAAACTATCAGAATATATCAGTGAATAATAAAAACATTCCAATGCAAGTTTCTAGTAGAAAGTGGGAGAGGGGGAACACACGACAATGCAATAATTGTCGGTTCAAAACTCTGCTGCCCGTCTCATCTTCCGCCAGGGTCGCTTTACTCATACTACCCCTCTCCTCAAGACCCTTCACTGGCTCCCTATCCGTTTTCGCATCCTGTTCAAACTTCTTCTACTAACCTATAAATGTATTCACTTTGCTGCTCCCCAGTATCTCTCCACACTCGTCCTTCCCTACACCCCTTCCCGTGCACTCCGCTCCATGGATAAATCCTTCTTATCTGTTCCCTTCTCCACTACTGCCAACTCCAGACTTCGCGCCTTCTGTCTCGCTGCACCCTACGCCTGGAATAAACTTCCTGAGCCCCTACGTCTTGCCCCATCCTTGGCCACCTTTAAATCTAGACTGAAAGCCCACCTCTTTAACATTGCTTTTGACTCGTAACCACTTGTAACCACTCGCCTCCACCTACCCTCCTCTCCTCTTTCCTCTACACATTAAGTGATTTATTTGCTTTATTTTTTGTCTATTAGATTGTAAGCTCTTTGAGCAGGGACTGTCTTTCTTCTATGTTTGTGCAGCGCTGCTTATGCCTTGTAGCGCTATAGAAATGCTAAATAGTAGTAGTAGTAATTGTTAAATTTCTTATGGAAAAAAAAGCCTTCTGGAATTTGGCTCTATGAAGAAGCTGAAAAGGCTTTTTTTTTCATAGCATCCTGTTTCCAACAGTGGCCTATCCAAGATTCCCAAAAAGTGCAATATATTTTATGCTGCTTATGCTAGAAAAAAGCAGTGGATTTTCCCCAAGTCCATTTTATTTATTTATTTATTAGGATTTATTTACCACCTTTTTGCAGGAATTCACTCAAGGCGGTGTACAGTAAGAATAGATCAAACATGAGCAATAGGCAATTACAACAGTAAAATATTCAAAAACAATACAAAGTATGGCATGGTATACTAGCAATGTCAACACAATATGTAATAGAGCATTATAATTGATAGTGAAGGGTAAAGAAAAGAAGCAACATATAAGTAGGTAAGAAAGTAGGAAGAGTTAGAAAGTTGCACATGAGGTCAGACAGATGGTTAAATATTATCTCAGTTAGGGTAGGAGTGGGTAAACATTGTCCTGCTGCAGAATGTGCAGCCCGAGTCATTCCTTGTGTGTATGAGTGAGACTAGCAGTTACTTCTTCCATTAAAGGTCTGATTGAAGAGCCAATCTTTCACCTACTTCCTGAAGTAGAGATAGTCTTGTGTTAAGCGCAGCCTTTCAGGCAGTGCATTCCAGAGTGTGGGGGCTACTCTGGAGAAGGCTCGCTTGCGGGTATCACATTGTGTAATGTCTTTTGGAGAGGGTGTGGTTAGTGAAAGTCCTTGGGAGGACCTTAGTGTCCTTGGCGGTGTGTGGAGGATCATCCTATATTTTAGGTACTCAGATCCATTTCCTTTCAGGGCTTTGAAGATCAGACATAGAGTTTTAAATTTAGCCCTGTATTGTACTGGTAGCCACGGAAGTTTTTGCAAAAATGGTGTGATGTGGTCACGTTGCTTGCAACCTTCTATGAGTCTTGCTGCTGCATTCTGAATCAATTGGAGCTGGTGCAGACCCTTTGTAGTCAGACCATTGTATAGTGCATTGCAGTAATCCAGTCTTGAAGTTATTATGGCATGCACAACTGGGATAAGATTTACCTTTTCGATGTAAGGAGAGAGGCAGCATAGCTTTTCCAAAGAGTAGAGCAGCTCTTGAAGGTTGCTTGGATTTTGGAAATCATAGTAAGTGTTGAATCTAACTATATTCCAAGGTTCCTGACTTGTGATTTGAGGGGGGGGGGGGGGGGGGTCGTACTTCTCAAAAGGGATTTTGATGTCAGGTATGTATCCACTTGTGTTAGGGACCCAGAAAAGCTCGGTTTTACTTGGGTTCAGGCAAAGTTTGTTGTGTTTAGCCCATTCTTGAATTGATGTTAGATAGGTAATCAGTTTAATTCAAGGCTGTAGGTAAGTCAGGTTCAATGGGTATGAGTAGCTGCACATCATCCGCATAGATGTAGAACTAAGTGTCCATTGACCGAATCAGCTCAGCTAGTGGCTTGAGGTAGACATTGAACAGAATAGGTGAAAGAACTGATCCTTGTGGTACCACGCAGGTCATTGTCCATGGGGGTGATGAGTTGTTTCCAAACATTATGGATTGTTGCTTGTCTGATAGGATCTGAACCAGGCAACTACTGTTCCATTGATATCTGTTTCTGTCAGTCGTGCTAGCATGATATCATGATCTACAGTGTCAAAAGCTGTTGAGAGAGAAGTCAAGCAGTACTAACATCGAGGTGAATCCCTTGTCTCGATTTCTGTGAAGATCATCTAGTAGGGATATGAGGAAGAAACGGGATGTTGGATACTGGCCTGTAACTTTCAAGTTTGTCCTGGTCAAGGTTGTTTTTCTTAATTAGAATGTGATCTGACCATGATAGGGGTATTATTTCAATACTGTTATCCCAGAATTCTGCTATATCCACCCCTATGTAGAATACCAGATCTAGTATGTGACTCTTTTCATGGATTGGAGAATTGATCACCTGTGTAAATCCTAGTTCTGTCATCGTGTCCAAGAAGGCAGCTGTGGTGGTATCCAGGGTTTCAATGTGTAGATTGAAGTCTCCCATGATCATCAGCCTAGGGTAATTCAGGGTCAGTTGAGTAATCAGGTCTAGGAGTTCTTGCACAGATAATGTGTTGTTATGAGGTGCTCTGTATACCATGAGCAGCCAGATTGGTTTCTTCTCTTCAAGTTGGATTAAAAGAGATTCTGATTCATGTAGCTGGGGGGTGGATATGCTGCAAGGTTTTATTGTATCCCGAATCAATGGTCTATGGACTTTTCCTTTAGGAAGCCATCCAAACCTTTTTAAAACCCAGCTAAGCTAACTGCTTTTACCACATTCTCTGACAACGAATTCCACAGTTTAATTACACGTTGTGCGAAGAAAACTTTTACCACATTGTCTGGCAACGAATTCCAGAGTTTAATTACACGTTGAGTGAAGAAATATTTTCTCTGATTCGTCATACAAGGAGAACAATTTCTTTTACCAAACTTTAAACAGCAGTCACATAAACTGAGTAGGTCAGTTCATTTATAGCAGAGCTATCATTCACCCAGTAGAATAATTACCATAGCTACTGTTTGCTATCATTTAGCAAGGGGCTCTAACCCTGTTCCTTGAATGTGCCAGTGAGAGTTGACAGTTTTGCTTTACAATATGCTTAATCAGGCAGCCTCTCGCTGTCAGTCTTTACTTGGGAACGCTTTCAATTAGACAATCTGCCCAAGGTTCAAGAATAACACTTTATTAGTTAATAAATCAGTAGCATTTGTTTGATATTTTCAGGCTTACAAGATCTTTGGCAGACAGGCAGATACTCAGACATATGCAGTTAGAGACTCAGAGCGATAAACAAGTGTAGCCTTCCTTAGATTAGTTTTCTTTTCTCTGGAGAAATCTTTGCAAAGGTGAACTTTCCAAGATTTGAATAGCAATACAATACTCTGTAAATGTTCTGATTTATCCAGTGTTGGAATCATGACAGTTTATTTATTATGGAGATTCAGAAATAGGTCACACTATAATTGGTAAATCAAGAGTTTTTAATTGGTTTCAGGTCCATTCTGTCATGTTGTCAGACCAAGGTCCAATGAACTCAGCATCCTGTCTCTGACGGTAGCCATTTGGGGTCACAAGTACTCAGCAGATCTCAAAAAGTAGATCTAATTCCCATAAGAACGTAAAAGTAGCCATACCGGGTCAGACCAGTATCCTGTTTTGCAAACAGTGGCCAAGCCAGCGACCTGGCAGAACCCAAATCGTAGCAACATTCCATGTAGAACCTCAAAGAATAGCAAGATTCTGGAATCCTAAAGAGCAACAAGATTCCATGCAGAATCCCAAAGAGTAGCAACATTCCATGCCACAAATCCCAGGGCAAGCAGTTGCTTCCCATGTCTGTCTCAATAGCAGACTATGGACTTTTTCCTCCAGGAATTTGTCCAAACCTTTTTTAAACCCAGATACCTAGCCGCTGTTACCACATCCTCTGGCAAAGAGTTCTAGAGCTTAACTATTCGTTGAGTGAAAAAATATTTCCTCGTATTCATTTTAAAAGTATTTTCATGTAACTTGCTCAAGTGTCCCCTAGTCTTTGTACTTTTGGAACGAGCCCTCCAGGGACAAGGAAATACCTGAATGTAACTCACCTTGAGCTACTATCGAGAGTATGAGTTAAATCCAAATAAGTATATAGTGTGTATTGTCTTAGCTGACAGGTATTATTTCTGCTTGACTTCATGCTTCTGTATTCCGACTTGATATTTGATAGGTGAACATTTCCAGGGATGAAAAATGGCTCTTTCAAGTTTATCTGGCCTGGCTAATATTTTTTTATGGACTTTACCTCCAAGAACTTGGACTTGTCAAATTCTCTTTTAAATTCTGCTGTATTGGTCATCTTGACCACATCTTCAAGCAACAGATTCTGCTCCACTTTATTATGTGCTGCCTAAAAAAGACACACACCAAAAAGTGGGACACGAAGGAAGGCGAACAAACCACAGGATCAACAAAGAAAGTTTATTACTGTAATGATACTGTAATGAGCGATGCACAACAACACAAAAATTGATACTCTAGCCTCTATGCCAGCCTCAAATGTCATACCCAGCTCCCTGACAGCAGTATGCAGGTCTCTGGAGCAGTATTTAGTGGGTGCAGTGCACTTCAGGCAGGTGGACCCAGGCCCATCCCCCCACCTGTTACACTTGTGGTGGTAAATGTGAGCCCTTCAAAACCCCCCAAACCCACTGTACCCACAAGTAGGTGCCCCCCTTCATCTCTAAGGGCTATGGTAGTGGTGTACAGTTGTGGGGAGTGGGTTTTGGGGGATTTGGGGGGCTCAGCACACAAGGTAAGGGAGCTATGCACCTCGGAGCTATGTTTGAAGTCCACTGCAGTGCCCCCTAAGGTGCCTGGTTGGTGTCCTGGCATGTCAGGGGGACCAGTGCACTACAAATGCTGGCTCCTCCCACGACCAAATGCCTTGGATTTGGCCGGGTTTGAGATCACCGGCATTAGTTTCCATTATCGGCGAAAACTGATGCCGGCCATCTCTGATATTTGGCCGGCCCCAATCGTTTTATGAAACGAAAGATGGCCGGCCATCTTTTTTGATAATACGGGTCAGAACTGCTCTTTGCAGCACTGGCCAAATAGATGGCCGGCGCCGTTTCATTATGCCCCTCCAAGTGAAGCCGGCGAAATGCTTGTCAGGGCCGGCTTTCTTTTTTCCATTATCGGGCGAAGCCGGCCATCTCGTGAGCATGCCCCCGTCCCGCCTTTGCTACCCTACTGAAACGCCCCCTTGAAGTTTAGCCGGCTCTGCGACGGAAAGCAGTTGTCGCCGGCCAAAATCGGCTTTCGATTATACCGATTTGGCCGGGCTCACGAGATCGCCGGCCATCTCCCGATTTGTGTCGGAAGATGGCCGGCGATCTCCTTCGAAAATAAGCTGGATAGTGTCTTAACCATAGACCACGATCATAATTTCCCCCCTTAACGGAAGGAAATGGGAGCAGGATGGAGGCCATCATTACTTTTTAAAAATATGTTTGAGATAGATTGAGCGCTTGGCCATAGCTTTACCAAGATAACTTGATTGCTTGCTGGTATTCTGAATATGGACCTTTCAATTTTTAAGTCTAACAAGAAGGACTCTCATTTAAACTGGGGGGGGGGGGGGGGGGGGGTGAGTGATCTGTGGGTTACAGAATAAGAATTAAAGTCACCCATTAGATACCTTGAAGGGCAGGAAAGTTCATATGAGGAAACAACTGACTTCAAGACAGGCAAGTACAATTCTGTTTGTAAAGAACAAGACAGAGATATGTGAAAGGAATGAAATTTAATAAGCTTCTAGCACGTAAGTTGAGAAAAATGTCTAGTTCCCACCTTGTTAAACAGATAATGACAGATTAAAGCACTGTAGTGACAAGCAGTAAAGAAACTGATGCAGCTTTTTGCTTCCTTCTCTAAGGACTTATATTCCCTAGAAATGTGATTTCAAAAAGAAAGCCATAGATGGATTTTGGAAAGAGTTCATCCACGAGCGATTAGGGCCCCTTTATCTAAGCTGTGGTAAAAGTGGGCCCTGTGCCTGCGGTGGCAGACATTTTTGCTGTGCACTGAGGCCCTTTTTACCGCAGCAGGTAAAAAGCTCGAAAAAAGAAATGACCGTGCAGTGAGATTGAACTTACCGCTCAGTCATTCGGGGGGGGGGGGGGGGGGGGGGGTAGCACTTCCCACCACACATTGAGGTGGCAGTAAGAGTTCCTGCGCTAACCTGGCGGTATCTGGGCAGCTCATGGCACTGCCCGATTACCTCCGGGTAACCCCCTGCAGAAATATTTTGCAAATATTTCCACTAGTACCAGAAAAGCCGATTTTGGACGTCCCCAACTGCACTCCATTGCAGGGATGGCCAAAGTTCAAGGGGGCATGTCGGAGGCGTAGTGAAGGCGGGGCTTGGGCGTGCCTAACATTTGGACGTCCTCGACCCATAATCGAAAAAAGGACGTCCCTGACGAGCACTTGGACGTTTTCACCCGGACCTGTTTTTCTTACGACTAAGGCACAAAAAGCTGCCCGAAATGACCAGATGACCACCAGAGAGAATCGGGGATGACCTCCCGTTACTCCCCCAGCGGTCACTAACGCCCTCCTACCCTCAAAAAACATCTGTAAAAATATGTTGTGCCAGCCTCTAATGTCATACTCAGGTACATGACAGCAGTATGCAGGTCCCTGGAGCAGTTTTAGTGGGTGAGTGCACTTCAGACAGGCGAACCCAGCACCATCCCCCCCCCCCCCCCCACCTGTTACGTTTGTGGAGGAAGCAGCGAGCCTTCCAAAACCCACCACAAACCCACTGAGTGGAGGAGTAGCCTAGTGGTTAGTGCAGTGGACTTTGATCCTGGGGAACTGGGTTTGATTCCCACTGCAGCTCCTTGTGACTCTGGGCAAGTCACTTAACACTCCATTGCCCCTAGTACAAAATAAGTACCTGTATATTATTATTATTATTTATTGCATTTGTATCCCACATTCCCCTACCTGTTTGCAGGCTCAATGTGGCTTACATAGCTTTGATAACATTATCATAGCTGGATATCAGATACAGTTGGTTATGTTTAGCGATTAAGGGAGGGAAGAGGAAGAGAGTTGTTGAGGTAGTTATATAGGGTGTGCATTCATAATTGAGTGGACTTAGTGAAGTTATAGGTTTTCATTGTAGGCCTTGTTGAAGAAGAATGTTTTCAGAGATTTTCGAAACATAGTTGTTTCTTTGATTGCTTTCAGGTCTGAAGGTAATGCATTCCACATCTGCGTGCTCTTGTAGTGGCGTGCATCAGCTTGTATTTAAGTCCTTTGCAGCTGGGGTAGTGTAGGTTGAGAAATTTGCGAGATGATCTTGTGGCGTTTCTGGGAGGTAGGTCCACGAGGTTTAGCATATAGATTGGGGCGTCTGCATGAATGATTTTGTGTACAATCGTGCAGATCTTGAACGCAATGCGCTCTTTAAGTGGAAGCCAGTGAAGTTTTTCTCTTAGGGGTTTTGCGCTTTCATATATGTAAACCACTTTGAATGTAGTTGCAAAATACCACAGAAAGGTGGTATATCAAGTCCCATTCCCATTTCCCATCTAGGTGCCCCCCTTTAAGGGCTATGGTAGTGGTGTACAGTTGTGGGTTTTGGGGGGGGGGGGCTTAGCACACAAGGTAAGAGAGCTATGTTCCTGGGAGCATTTTATGAAGTTGTGCCCGGTTGGTGTCCTGGCTTATCAGGGGGACCAGTGCATTAGAAATGCTGGCTTCTCCCACGACCAAATGGTTTGCATTTGGTTGTTTCTGAGATGGACGTCCTTGGTTTCGAAAATTGCCGAAAATCAGAAACATCCATGCCTAGGGACGTCCAAATCTAGGGATGCTGAAATTTAAGGATTTGGACGTCCCTGACAGTATTTTTGAAATGAAAGATGGACGTCCATCTTGTTTTGAAAATACGGGTTTCCCCGCCCCTGGATTGGGACGTTTTGCAAGGACGTGCAAATAGAAACTTGGACGTCCCTTTCGAAAATGCCCCTCCACATGTTCCATTTTTGCTTATACCGTATGCTATTAAAATGTTTTATTGTGTACTGTGTTGGCATTGTAATGCAACATACTATGCCATACTTTGTATTGTTGTTTGAATATTTTTACTGCTGTAATTGTCTATTGCTTATGTTTGACTTATTCTTGCTGTACACCGGCTTGAGTGAATTCCTGCAAAAAGGATATAAATAAATCCTAAGAAATAAACAAATAATTGCAAATAATGCCTCATCACACATAAAACTTGATTTGTGGGCTTTGCGCTTTAATGTGTTCCGTGATATCTAGACAGCTGCTAAGGGGAAATCATGATTTAGATGGCCTGTAGCCTTCGCTATATATTTTCATCAAAGGCAAACAGAATTATACATCTATAAAAGTCACTAAAAATTTGTGCATGCAATCTAATTGAATAATGAGCCAATTAGTGCCAGTAATTGGCCACTCAAGCAATTATTGGTGCTAATTGGATTCAATTAAAATTTATGCACGTAAATTTAGGTGTGAGATCCGTGTGTCAATGTTACACGTGGGTCCAAAAAGGGGGTGTGGCTATGGGAGGGTCAAAGTTACTGATGCAAAATGCTCAACAGGGCCATGTTTCAAAAATTCTTCATCAAGGGGCATGAATATAATTAAAATATATAAATACAACAATCATCCAGATAGTGCGCAATGCTAGTATTCCCTTGATCTACTGAACTACCTAATGCAAAAAGGTTGAAAATGCTCCCATCAAACTTAAAATTTAACAAAAGATAAAGAATCCAGATGAATGGGTACAAAGCAGAGCGCTTCTTCAATATCATCTTTTGCAATTAAAGACACAGGACCCTGACTCCATGACAGCTAAACTACTTGGTCAAAAGACACCATCCAAAGTCTAGGATCCATAAAATCATTTACATTGCATTCCTAAGGGAACGAAAAACTGTCACAAACTATGATCTTCCCCCTCAAACAGCCTGGGTTCCCCAATAATGGTCTGACGATCAGTACAGTCACTCTAACATCCCCAAATCTCCTCACTCGATTGGTGCTTGTGTTCCACCCTACGGGTCAGAGTGGTTTACACAATAAAAAAACAAAGAAAGAAAAAGAATGAAAATGAACTCCATTATCAATAGGAAAGCATTACATAGGGGCCCTTTTAAAGAGCGGCAGTAAGCCCAATGTGAACTTACTGCTCGCTCTTTCAGGACTGCCACTGGCCTAATGCGGCTGCCGGCAGTAGTCCTGCCCCAAGCATGTGCCATTTCTGGGGGAAATGGCTTGTACAGCGGTAACCTGGTGGTAATCAGGCATTGCTGCACAGTTACTGCCAGGTTCGCACGGGAGCCCTTATCGCCACCTCGATGGGTGGTGGTAAAGGCTCCCCATCGCATGGCCATGTGTGTTGGTTTTTTTTTTTACCCACTGCAATAAAAAGGGCCCTGGCGCGTAGGAAAATTGACCCCTGCTGCCAGCGCAGGACCCTTTTTCCCGCAGCTTGGTAAAAGGGCCCCTTAATCATCAACTAGAGAAAGCAAGCAAACAGAAATTGGTTCCAGGCAAACTGACCCGCGAAGATCTGACCAAAATTACTAACCAAAAGTCATAGCAAACAAATGAGTTTTCAGCATGGTCTTAAATTTCTTTAGGGATATTTCCTTTCGAAGAGAAACTGGGGAGTCTTTTTACTAAGGTTTGTTGAAAAATGGCCTGCGGTTGTGAAGGTGCGGGTTTTGGGCGCGCATAGAATCATTTTTCAGTGCACCTGTAAAAAAGGTCTTTTTTAAACTTTTTTTCCGAAAACGGATGTGCGGCAAAATGAAAATTGCCGCGCATCCATTTTGGGTCTGAGACCTTACCGCCAGCCATTGACCTAGCGGTAACGGCCTACTTGAGCCAAGTGCCACTTGGTGCGCGTCCGATACCAGTGGCAGAAAAGAAATTTTTTTTTTCAACCACGTGTATCGGATGTGTGGCAAAAATGAAATTACCGCAAGAGCCACGTGGTAGCCATGCGGTAATTCCATTTTGGCATGCATTGAGCACGCGTAGACGCTTAACGTGGCTTAGTAAAAGGGCCCTTGGGAGAGCATTCCATCAAAAAGGCATGACAAACCAAAAGACACATTGTCGGGTAGATTCTAGGTGGGCAGAATTTTGGCATGTACTGTACATGTGCACATATACCTACATATATGCCATTATTCTAATGAAAGACATGTGTAATTGAATGCATAATCTGTTCATGTGTACTGTATGGTGGAGCATGAGAGAGGCATAGACATGTCTCTAACATATGCATGCGTTTATTTGAATACTATAGGTTGCATGGTGCACTTAGACATGCCCATTCACGCCTGTCGTTGACCTGGTGTAAATGGTTGTAGCTTAATTAAGGAACACCAAAGCGGATGTACACTAGTGGTCTACAATGGAATCAGGGTACCCAGATGCCATTATAGAATAGGTGTTCCCTATGCAACACTTGGGGCATCTAAATAGAAGCTCCCTGTTAAAGGATTGCCTCCATATTTTTTAAGACCACCCAAAGCCCACCCAGAGCACATACCCTTGGTTTCTATACATTCCACAGCATCCATATGTGTGAACAGCATCATTGTTAAAAAAAAAAAAGTCAGCATTTACACTATTTACACACAGCCATTAAAATGTTTAATTTTTTTAAAAAAAATTTTGGAAATAATTCATAAGAAGAAAATCTGTTCCTTTTGAATTTTGGTGCAAAAAGTTTGACCTTCTTTATCCAGCAGAAACAATAACGTATTCTTAAACAATGAAACCAGTTCTTGTCTTAGACTTGGTGAAATTCCACATGGAACAAACACATGAAGCTATAATTTGACAAGTAAAGGTCTTTATCTTGCTGACTCTTGAAAGTGTGGAAATCCAATCCTGAAACGTGACCTTTAAGTCTCCCTTGCAGGTTGTCGGAAGGTTAGATAGTTACAGAGAGTTAAGATATTGAGACAGAACTTCTGGTATAATGTCAACAGAGACTGTTTCTGCTTATTGCCTGTCAAAACTGCACACAGCCTATTATTCTCATGTCATGTCACACATACATAATTTATCTATGTTCTGATTTCCCCTCGCTGGCATATAATCAATAGAAACCCATAGAATCTTGAGTTCAAAAGGCAACTTCAGCAACCTAGTTGCCTTCATTTTTAATGATACTATAGCACTGGAGATAGAAAAGCTTGATTTTATAGTGAATTTGGAGGAATAGGGGTCGTATGTCTGTCACAAATTGTAAATGTTAGGAAGATACGCTCTCCCATCATACTCCCAGCCTGTGTGGTTATTTGGCTTTGCACTATCCTTTCATCACCACTATTCAATCAGATATTTATCTCTGGCCTTCCCAAACCGTCCAAGGCGAGTTAAAGTTAGTATCAAAGGTACATCAAATCTAAAAACAGCTACAGTAGATAAAAATAATAGAGTTATTATATTGCAAATAATTAAAATGAAACCATGATTCCCATAATGCTAAAAAGGAATCCCAGGAATGCTAAAAGATCAGCACGCACATTCCTAAATCTTCATTTCCCCTGCTGTAAAGGTCTAAAATATTGAGTAATACATGCGGCCAGCTTTTCATACTTGAGTTCGCAAATGTGGAATGCTCTACCACTTGGCCTGAAAATAATTCACAACCTGACAAACTTCCGTAAAGCACTGAAGACACATCTTTTTGACATGACATACAATAATGACTCTTAATTAGAACCATAATTCTCCATCATCTGTTTAACAATTGGACTATTTTTCCCTATATCGTACTGCCTAATTTACTATCCAGCTTATAATCGAAAGACAAAAACGCCTATATTGTGACCTAAATCGGGAGATAGGCGTTTATCTCCCAAAAACGAATAACGCGGTATAATCGAAAGCCGAACTTGGACGTTTTCAACTGCACTCCATCGCAGAAGCGTACAAAGTTGATGGGGGCGTGTCGGAGGCGTGGTGAAGGCGGGACTGGGGCATGGTTATCACCCGAACAGAGATGGGCGCCTTTCGCCGATAATTAAAAAAAGTATGCGTTTGTAGCTAGAATTTAGGGCACTTTTCCTGGACCCTGTTTTTTCACGAATAATGCCCAAAAAGTGCCCTAAATGACCAGATTACCCCCAGAGGGAATCGGGGATGACCTCCCCTGACTCCCCCAGTGGTCACTAACCCCTTCCCACCACAAAATATGCTGTTTCACAACTGTTTATTTTCACCCTCAAATGTCATACCCACCTCCCTGGCAGCAGTATGCAGGTCCCTGGAGCAGTTGTTAGGTGGTGCAGTGGACTTCAGGCAGGTGGACCCAGGCCCCCCCCCTACCTGTTACAATTGTGCTGCTTAATGCTTAGTCGTCCAACCCCCCCAAACCCACTGTACCCACATGTAGGTGCCCCCCCTTCACCCCTTAGGGCTATAGTAATGGTGTAGACTTGTGGGCAGTGGGTTTTGAGGGGGATTTGGGGGGCTCAACACACAAGGGAAGGGTGCTATGCACCTGGGAGCTCTTTAACTTTTTTTTTTGTTTTTGTAAAAGTGCCCCCTAGGGTGCACGGTTGGTGTTCTGGCATGTGAGGGGGACCAGTGCACTACGAATCCTGGTCCCTCCCACGAACAAATGCCTTGGATTTATTCGTTTTTGAGCTGGGCGCTTTCATTTTCCATTATCGCTGAAAAACAAAAACGCCTAGCTCACAAATTGTCGAATAAAACATGGACGTCTATTTGTTTTTGAAAATACGGTTCGGTCCGCCCCTTCACGGACCCGTTCTCGGAGATAAACGCCCATGGAGATAGATGTTTTTGTTCGATTATGCCCCTCTGTGTAATCCATGTTCAATATATGATTCTAATTGTATGTTCTTCCTTTTTTACCTGATTGTTCATTATATCATCCATGTTTCTATATATGTTACCAATTGTATCTGTACTCTGAAATGGCATAAGTCATGACGGAAAATTATAAGCCACATTGAGCCTGCAAATAGGTGGGAAAATGTGGGATACAAATGCAACAAACAAATAAATAGATAATAAAAATTAGGACAAAGATTGTAGAGTATTTCCTTGACAGTCAAGTGAGGAGAGGTCATAATAGTAAACCCAATGAAAGCAAGATTTCAAAGTATCTTGGACTTATACTAGGATGAAAGACTGCCAAAGCTTGGACAAAGATCATTTTAATGTTGTAGGCGTGAAGGAAATTCATTTAAGAGAACAGATTGCACCTTGCTCTCAGAGAAAGAGGAGAACTCACGTGTATTCTATAATCGGTGCCTAAATTTAGGCATCATTTATACAATACACTCAGTTGATATTTAAGCGCCGATATCTGTGCGCATCCATTTATGCCAATGAAATCCCAGTGTAAATCTCAGCATGTAGATTTAGGCACACTGTGCCGTATTCTATAACTAGGCGCCTATATTTTGGAACTCCCATTTCCCCGCTCATAACCACACCCCTTTTTGCCTCTACACGTTAGAAGTTAGGCATACTTAGTTACAGAACACACTTACACTTAGCAAGTTGTGCGCCTAAATTCTAATTAGTGCCAATTAGTGCTCATTATTGCTGATATCAGCACTCATTAGCTTGTTAAGCCAATTAAGTTTAATTGTGGTGTTACAGAATCCGTGCCTTAATACTATAGGCTATGGTCTATGGTAACGTTGGGCACCCAAAAAGTTTTTGTTTCGTGTGTTATTTCCAGGAATGTTCATTTCAATTGTTTTATTGGCCATTCTTTTGACAGGGAGTGCAATATCTGGAAAAGGGGCACACTCTTTCTGAAACAGTGCACGTTCCTGTCCCGATAGCCTGCATATGCGCAGTGTTCATGTATACGTGATGGTTTACTGAGGGGTCCTTTTACACAGCTGCGGCAAAAGAAATGGCCTTGCAGCAAGTGAACCACTTGTCGCGTGGCAATTGTATTTTTGGGGGGGGGGGAGCACTTAGCACCACCCATTGAGGTGGCAGTAAAGGTTTCTGCTCTAACCTGGCAGTAACCAGGCAGTACGTGGCACTGCCCGATTACCGCCGTGTACACACCGGTGCTACAAAAATTGAAATATTTTTCCAGCGCCGGAAGTGGCACACGCTGGAGGAGGGAACTACTGCCGGACTGCTGTGGTACCCGACAGTACTTCCCTTTTCGCGAGTGGTAAGCACGCTTTGGGCTTGCCGCCGCTTCGTGAAAGGGCCCCTCTATCAGGAAGTGTGTGCATTGTTTTTCCAAGTCGTGCATCCTCTGTCAAAATCATGGGAGATTTGATTGACGTTTCCCATATTATTGCAAATGACGGCACATCCCTTGTCTATGGTATTGAACACCAGTGATAAACTGAGCACGGCAACACAATGTACACCCAAAGAAGACCATCCATCAGTGCTACCAGAGTAGTCTCTGTATCAATATAGTTCATAAAACCTCACCGATGTGTGTTAGCAACGTGAGATTTGCTAAAGTTTGTGAGCAGGATGCAGCCATATAATTTTATATAAATACCTTATAAAGGGGTTCTTTTACCGTGTGCTGAGGCCTCTTTTTAATACTGCCGGTAAAAGGACTTTTATTAAAAATAGAAACGGCAGTGCGGTAAGTGTTACACTTGCCGTGCGGCCAGATCTGGGAGAAGCCCTTACCGCCACCTAGTTAGCAGGCAGTAAGGGCTCCCAAGCTAACTCAGTGGTAACCAGGTGGCATATGGCATTGATAAGCCCCCCCCCCACCCCCCGACGCTAAAAAATGAAAAATAATTTTTTTGGTGCTGGAAATACCGTGTGGCGGGAGTTGGCACTAAGATAGGGCCCCTACAATGGCTTGATGGTAGGGCAGAATTGCCACGCACCAAGCTGTGGTTTGGTAAAAGGGTCCCAAAGTTTGGAGTTCAAAAAGAGGCCTCAAAGTTCTGCAAAACCACAAATGTAGAAACAAAGAGCAGATCCCAAATAAGGTGAAGATAAAAATCCAAGGTCCTTAAAAATACCCAATGTGGGCAACGTTTCGCCCGTGCATGGGCTGCATCAGGTTTAATTTACATTGGAAGAAGTATGATTCACATACACTCCTAACAAAAGTGCTAACGCTCTGCAAACAGCCTGCTTACTCTCTCAACAGCATGCCACACACCTCAGGGGTTATGTAGCACTGACAGCAGGGAAGGGTGTGCGACATGCTGCAGCTGAGCAGAGAGAGCAAGCAAGCGGATTCCTTGCTGCCAATGCCGTTTAACCCTTGTGGCCCACATTGGGTATTTTTAAGAACTTTGGATTTTTAATAAAGAGCGGTGTAGAATGAGTAGAAGTAAACTGAATTTTTACTCGTTCCAAAAGTACAAAGACTTGGGGGCACTCAAGCAAGTGACATGGAAATACTTTTAAAACAAATAGGAGGAAATATTTTTTTTCACTCAACGAATAGTTAAGCTCTGGAACTCTTTGCCGGAGGAGGTGGTAACAGCAGCTAGTGTATCTGGGTTTAAAAAAGGTTTGGACAAATTCCCGGAGGAAGTGTATCTGGGTTTTAAAAAAAGTTTGGACAAATTCCTGGAGGAAAAGTCCATAGTCTGCTATTGGAACAGACATGGGGAAGCAACTGCTTGTCCCAGGATTGGTAGCATGGAATGTTGCTGCAATTGGGTTTCTGCCAGGTACTTGTGACCTGGCTTGGCCATCTAGCCCACTGATACTGGGCTAGATGGACCATTGGTCTGACCCAGTATGGCCACTCTTATGTTCTTATGTATCTTCATCCTTTTTTGGGATCTGCTCTTTGTTTCTACCTTGTAAAGTTATACATGTATTTACCAAGGATGAATGCATATATCAGGATATGTAGGTGTATCCTACTACATACACTTGGGGTTAATTCTATAAAGAGCTACAAAATTTAGGTACCAAAATGCAGTGTGCTAAGCACAAATTCTATAGTGGAATCTGGCCACCCAGAACTCTCACTCAGCTTAGAGTGAGCAGTGCTTGTGACCTGGCGTGGCCACTTGGCAGCATGATTCTGGGCTAGATGGACCATCAGTCTGACTCAGTATAGATATTCTTATGTTGTTATGTAATTTTATCACCTTGAAAATTGTTGGCCAGGTTTCAGGGTGACTTTTACATTCCAAGCTTCAACTATGTAAATCTTACAAATAAGCTTACATTTGTTTAATTTATTGTTAACTGTATCCAAAGGTGCCCTTCACTTATTTTAATAACTGGACTATGTACTACCAAGGTTACAGTAAGTCCAATTTTTCTCTTAGGAAAATATACCTGGGAAAAATTGGCATTTAATGAAATATGATAGAATTACGGCAAATGCTCAGAGATGTTAAATGGTTACCAGAACAGTTACAGAAGATAGATGAGAGAAAAATTTCTAACTTTTCATTTATCTACTTTAAGAAACGCTGTTAGACTGAATTGAAAATGTAAATAGGATTATGCTATGACATTCTGAACAAATTAAATTTAAATAAAATGTGATAGGAGGCTCGATGCAGAAGAAAACTGCAAATTCAGCCTGTTCTGTGCTCCAGTGCGTCTCAACCCTCTCCTGAAGGCAGACCTAGCCAGCCGGGTTTTCAGATCACCACAATGAGTGTGCATGAGGTACATTTGTTGGAGGCCCATTGTATTTACATATCCCTCATGCATATTCATTATGGTGATCCTGAAAAGCTGACTGGCTAGTGTATATAACTTAAGTGTGAGCATTTACACCAACCATAAGGCTGGCATAAGTGTGTCTGCTTACGTCCAGAGATATGCACATAACCTATAATATATCACAGGTGGAGTGGAGGAGTAGCCTAATGGTTAGTGCCTGAGAACCTGGGGAACCAGATTCAACTCCCACTGCAGGTCCTTGTGACTTAGGGCAAGTCACTTTTTACAAAGGGGTGGTACCTGTACTGCCACTTTGTTGCGCACCAATCCAGCACTACTGCAGGGTTCCCCTTCCCGCATAGGTGAAAGTTATCTGTGCTTGATTCCCACCCACTCGGGCTCATTCTCTGATTTATAGGATTTAAGCTAATTAAAACATTCATTTAACTTTGTTATCATCTGGTCCCACTCATGACAAAGGTCATTCGTTAGACCTCTTTGCTGTCTATCCGTCTTCTCCGTGTGGTCAGCTGTACCTCGGTCTGATCATTCTCAACTTCTATTTAATTTATGTCTTAGGTCCCCTTTTACTAAGTGGTGGAAAGCCCAATGTGGACTTACCACTTGCTAAACAGAAAGTACCACTGGGCTACTATAGCAGGCCCGGCAGTACTTCCCATCCCTAGCGTGCCATCATATCCGATGCTACAAAAATACACGTGCCTAAACCGTCGCAGGCCATTTTTTGGCGTGCCTTAGTAAAAGGGCCCCTGAGAGAGCAGAAACAAAGCTGTAAACAGCTGCAAAGAAATTGGCAAAAAAGTTTAAATCCTTCTACTAAACTAGCTTGGAAACAGGTATTTAAGGGACCTGTTTACCAAGCCACGCTCGCATTTTTACCATGTACTAAACCTTACCACTCGCTAAAGGCACCCATAGGAATCTATGAGTGTCTTTAGCATTTAGCACGCAATAATTGTAGGCGCACGCTAAAAACGCTAGCGCATCTTAGTAAACAGAGCCCTTAAAGCTTATATAGAAGCTAAAAAAAAGCTCTCAACCATTGGCTCAAGATGTAGCTGATTTCTTTTTTAATAAGATAGAGGCTATCCGTGCTGATCTTAAAAGAGATCAATCATTGCTCACCTTGACTAGTCAATTTTCAGTTGCACAGAAATTAGAGTGAATCAATTGTGGATTACATTTGTCCCTATCACTCCAAATGATGTGTCTCCTCTTTTCCAGAAACTTTCTTGTTGCTGTTGTGTATTGGATAAATATCCCCTCACATTTATTTTTTTAACCTCCCTGTTTCAATTATTTCATGGCTAGTTCTGTTTTTTAAAATAAAATTTTGGCGTTAGGAATGTTACCATTACATGTGGGTTATATAGCACTTACTCCCATACCTAAGACCCAGGGTTCAGATATCTGTTCCTTCTAATTTTAGACTAATTGTGGGTATACTTTTGCTCACTAAGGAATCCATTTACAAAGGTGTGCTGAAAAGTAGCTTGCGGTAGTGTAGGTGTGGGTTTTGGGCGCGCACAGAATCATTCTTCAGCGCGCCTGTAAAAAAGACCTCTTTTTCTGCTGAAAATGGACATACGGCAAAATCAAAATTGCCGCGCGTCCATTTTGGGTCTCTGACCTTACCGCCAGCCATAGACTTAGCGGTAAAGAATTTGGGCGGTAAGGACCGACGTGCGTCAAATGCCACTTGGTGCGCGTCCGTAACGCGTGTCCGAAAATAACAATTATTTTTCAGACACACATAGCAGACACATGCCAAAAATGAAATTACTGCAAGAACCACGCATTAGTCAGGTGGTGAGTCCATTTTGGCGCGCTTTGGGCACACGTAGACACCTATGCGGCTTAGTAAAATGGACTCTTAACTTCTGGAAACGTTCATAAGTAGGCAACTATCTGAATGTATAGATAGATTCTCCTGTTTACACAACTCACAATTTGGTTTTAGCGCTGGATATAGCACTGAGGGAGTATTTTACTAAGGCGCGCTCACGTTTTTAGCGTGTGCTAAAATTGTGGTCACACTAAACATTAGAGACTCCCATAGGAATGCATTGGCGTCTCTAACATTTAGCGCACCTACAATTTTAACATGTGCCAAAAACGTGAGCGCGCCTTAGTAAAAGACCCCCTGAAACCTTGCTATTGACAATGATTACAGAGATTAGGAAATCTTTATGTCAGGGTAAACAGATCATAAGTACATAAGTAATGCCATACTGGGAAAAGACCAAATGCCCATCAAGCCCAGCATCCTGTCCCCGACAGCGGCCAATCCAGGTAAAGGGCACCTGGCAAGCTACCCAAACGTACAAACATTTTATACATGTTATTCCCGAAATTGTGGATTTCTCCAAGTCCATTTAGTAGTGGTCTACGGACTTGTCCTTTAGGAAACCATCCAAACCCTTTTTAAACTCTGCCAAGCTAACCGCCTTCACCACGTTCTCCGGCAACGCATTCCAGACTTTAATTACGCGTTGGGTGAAGAAAAAGTTTCTCCTATTTGTTTTAAATGTACTACACTGTAGTTTCATCGCATGCCCCCTAGTCCTAGTATTTTTGGAAAGCGTGAACAGACGCTTCACAGCCACCTGTTCCACTCCACTTATTATTTTATATACCTCTATCGTGTCTCCCCTCAGCCATCTCTTCTCCAAGCTGAAAAGCCCTAGCCTCCTTAGTCTTTCTTCATAGGGAAGTCGTCCCATCCCCGCTATCATTTTAGTCGCCCTTCGCTGCACCTTTTCCAATTCCACTATATCTTTCTTGAGATGCGGCGACCAGAATTGGACACAATACTCTAGGTGCGGTCGCACCGTGGAACGATACAATGGCATTATAACATCCTCACACCTGTTTTCTATACCTTTCCTAACAATACCCAACATTCTATTCACTTTCCTAGCCGCAGCAGCACACTGAGCAGAAGGTTTCAGTATATTATCAACGACGATACCCAGATCCCTTTTTTGATCCGTAACTCCTAACATGAAATATCTGCTGCATTTGATTCTGTGGATCATGGTCATTTGTTGCAGAGACTGAGTGAGATTGGGATGGTGGGTCCTGTTTTGGGATGGTTCAAGGATATTGTGTCTGGAAAGATGGTACATTTTCTCAAAGTTTGCGTCCTTCCTACAAGGTTCCTCGGGGCTCTTCTTTATCGCCTATACTGTTCAAGTTGTTTATGAGTTATCTGGGAATGATTCTACTGGGTGATGGTGAAAAGACTATTTTCTTATGCGGATAACATATTAATGCTGGTTCCAGTATATGCTACATTAGAGGATACTTTTGATAAAGTTTCTTGCTGCATGGATAAAATTCAGAATTGGGCAAATACTAATTTACTCAAATTAAAAGCTAGTAAGACCAAAGTTGGTTTTACCCCTTTTGGATTATTGTAACTCCTTATATATGGGATTTAATTATATGCTTCTAAAAAAACGTCAACTGATACAAAACACAGCAGTTTGATTTTCCGGATTAAGAAATATGATAGCATTTCTGGGTATCTTCACAGGCTTCACTGGCTTCCCTTAAAATCTCAAATAATTTTTAAAAGTGCATATGCATTTAAAAAAATATTTCACATATTAATTCACCAGATCTTTTAATTCAACTTTTTTCTAATTCATTTTTTCTTCCCTTCAGATATTTAATACAGTTTTACTAAGTTATCCAGTTGTTAAAGGTTTACGATACATCAGTTAGATTTAATGTTTTCCTTCTATGCTGTCTCTACATGGAATGAACTTCCACAGTGTATCAGAATTGAATCTAATTATCTTCAGTTTCAAAGGAAACTGAAAACGTTTTATTTCATAAGGTCTGGGTGTTTTATTTTTTTTAATTTGTTTTTAGTCAATGCATTGTGATTGATGTAATTCCCCATTCACTGTCTTGGGCCTTTTATTGTAAGCCTCCTCGAACCACCAGTTGGGATTTGTGTGGTGAATAAATTCTGCATTAGATTAGATTAGGTTATATGTGTGCCCTCAGTTCAAAAAGCTGATGGCTGTCAATGTTCAATCTGAGAGGCTACAGTCGCAGACTTGAAGATGCTGAGGCACATAGATAAGGCAATCAGGTAGAGAGGAAATAGTCAGGGACATAGGAGAGTAGTCCCACTTTCAGTATCTGTGCTGCCTTGGAGAAGAAAGTTCACCTAGAAGGAAAACATTAACATGGTATGACAGTAGGTGATCCTGTAGCCATGACCTGCTTTCTAGATGATGTAATTTCCTCCCACACCAAGGATGTGTCTCCAGGGATGAGACCATGAGGGAAGAGTTAGAAATGGTTATTGTAGCTGCCAATTCAGTTGTTAGGAATGTGGACAGATGGATATGAACCTGGTAACATAGTAGATGACGGCAGAAAAAGACCTGCACGGTCCATCCAGTCTGCCCAACAATTTAAACTCATATGTGTATACCTGACTTTGATTTGTTTCTGCCATTTTCAGGGCACAGACCGTAGAAGTCTGCCCAGAGCAAGGCCCACCTCCCAACCACCAGCCCCGCCTCCCCCCACCGGCTATGCCACCCAATCTCGGCTAAGGAAGATCACTTGTTAGGGAAGCTGACCTCACATTGGGGCCCTTCGCAGGTAGCAAGTGCAGAATAAGCACTACTGCCGCTGGGTGTTCTGAGTTATCCCATAGTGTTTTTGAGATCTGCGTGCACAAGTTCCCATGCTAGAAAATATTTTTTATTTTCTTGCATGGGGGGGTGGGAAGTAGGTATTCCCAACAGTAATCGGGCAGTGTGGGCACATTGCCATGCCATGCCCTGCCCGATTACCACATGAGTAGTGTGTAAGCCCTTACTGCCTGCTAAATAGGAGGTGGTAAGGGATCAGGCAATAATGGCTGTGCACTAATTTGGAAAATAGCGCGTGGCCACTAATGGCAGAAATTAAAATTCAGAAACAAAAAAGTAATACTGAGCCTTCAGGATTGAGATGATCAAACTCTGTTGTTTATTAATTGATGGATAGACCCAGCACGGGCCGTGTTTCGGCGCACTGGCGCCTGCCTCAGGGGGTCAGCTAATCCTGATCAAAAATTGTAGGTGGTACTGTCACAGTGTAGCACCTCAATAGACGGAGAGCATCTGATGCGTTGATTATTGCGAAGTATGAATGATGATGTATAAACTTTGGTGATCAGAAGTCAAAAAATGGTCTTTAAAAAGACCTTTGTTGCAAAAAGATGTGCCTTTTGCTTACTCTTGAAACTAAACCTATTGACAGCACCACTTACAATTTTTGATCAGGATTAGCTGACCCCTGAGGCAGGCGCCAGTGCGCCGAAATACGGCCCGTGTCGGGTCTATCCGTCAATTAATAAACAAGAGATTCAATCCCGAAGGCCCAGTGTTGCTATTTTGTTTCTGTATTATTTTGTATGCTGTTTTACCCTCTCTTTTGTGTCTGAGAAATTAAAATTCAACCATTTTAGAGCTGTGTTAAAAAGTGGCCAGAGCGTGCAGGGAAACTCACATACTACTACTACTTACTACTACTTAACATTTCTAAAGCGCTACTAGGGTTACGCAGCGCTGTACAATTTAACATAGAGGGACGGTCCCTGCTCAAGGATCTTACAATCTAAGAGACAAGTGAACGGACAGTCCGATAGGGGCGGTCAAATTGGGGCAGTCTGGATTTAGTGAACGGTAAGAGTTAGGTGCCGAATGCAGCATTGAAGAGGTGGGTTTTAAGCAAAGACTTGAAGATGAGTAGGGAGGGGGCTTGGCGTAAGGGCTCAGGAAGGTTGTTCCAAGCATAGGGTGAGGCGAGGCAGAATGAGCGGAGCCTGGAGTTGGCGGTGTTGGAGAAGGGTACAGAGAGGAGGGATTTGTCCTGTGAACGGAGGTTACGGGCGGGAACATAGGGGGAGATGAGGGAGGAGAGGTAGTGAGGGGCAGCAGACTGAGTGCATTTGTACTAAAACTACTGCTGGCCACTTTTTAGCACAGCTTAGTAAAAGGTCCCCGTTATCACCTAAGGATTTTAGACAGTGCTAGAGAAGATTCGATCTACACAATAGCCCCTATATTCTATACAGTGTGACTTGAGTTGCGTGCGTAATTTAGGGTGTCGTCTATATTTTATTTATTTATTTGGATTTTGCTCACACGTTTTTCAGTAGTAGCTCAAGGTGAGTTACAGTCAGGTACACTGGATATTTCTCTGTCTCAGGAGGGCTCACAATCTAATGTTATACCTGAGGCAAAAGAGGGTTAAGTGACTTGCCGCAGTGGGATTTCAACTGGCCACCTCGGGATTGCAAGACCAGTGCTCTAACCACTAGGCCACTCCTCCATTTAATTATCTTAAGAAGCCAATCAGCACTGATAATTGCCAGTTAACAGGCAATTATTGACACTAATTGGCTTTAATTAGAATTTACGCACACAAGCATATTCAATAAATTGGTGTGCATACATTGTAATGCATGCTGCCAAAAAGGGGGCATGACCATGGGTATGGAAAGGGCAGATTGTGGGCATTCCTAAAAATTATGGGCTTCTTTTACAAAGCCGCTCTAGCGATTCCCATGCGGCAAATGGGAGGAGGCCCATAGGAATTGAATGGGCTTTGTCTCATTTGCTCCACTGAGAATTGGTAGTGCAGCTTTGTACAAGAAACCCTATGTGCACAGTTATAAAATACACCTGCCATACGCCTAACTTAGGGACCCTTAAGACATGGCGCCTACGCATGTACAATGCGGGTCAAATTAGAACTACTGCCTGGCTACCACATGCTCCGGGTGGTAATTCTAATTGTGATGTGCGTCCAAAATGCGCGGCAGAAAATAATTTCTATAACTGGGCGGTAATTGGCAGTGTACGTGTGCTGATGATTACCGCCTGGTCAATGCGTGAGACCTTACTGCTAAGTCAATGGGTGGCAGTAAGGTCTGAAGCCAAAAATGGACGTTCCCTGATTTTTATTTTGCCGCAGGTCCATTTTTGGCAAAAAATGATTTTTTTTTGCAGGTGCGCTGAAAAATGGACCTGTGCGCATCCAATACACATGCCTACACCAGCACAGGCCATTTTTCGGCGTGCCTTAGTAAAAGGGCCCTTTAGTCACCAACATTTAAAAGTGATGCCATACTGGGAAAAGACCAAAGGCCCATCAAGCCCAGCATCCTGTCCCCGACAGTGGCCAATCCAGGTCAAGGGCACCTGGCAGCTTCCCAAACGTACATTCTATACATGTTATTCCTGAAATTGTGGATTTTTAGGAAACCGTCCAAACCCTTTTTAAACTCTGCCAAGCTAATCGCCTTCACCACGTTCTCCGGTAACGAATTCCAGAGTTTAATTATGCATTGGGTGAAAAAAAATTTTGTCCTATTTGTTTTAAATGTACTACACTGTAGTTTCATCGCATGCCCCCTAGTCGTACTATTTTTGGAAAGCATGAACTTTAGACCAAGTTTTACTTGGTGTAAATTCCTGCAGCCAGATTTAGTCATGTGACAGGTCCTGGGCGTGGTCTATATAGATTTTTACGGCGCCATGTATAGAATCTAGCCATAGAAGTGAAACTAAAAATAATAATAAAAAAATACTAAGATGTAATAAAATGTATGCATTTGGGAGTAGAGATTCCCTCAAGCCTGCAGACACTGCTTTCTGAATCCCTTTTCATATGCCTGGGGAAATCTTGTGTCCTTATCTCTTAGGCCCACACACGATTGTCCTTCTCTCATAATAATAATAATTAACGAGCAGGGGAAGAGTGGGAGGGAAAGGGAGAGTTTCTTTGGTCACAAAAAAATACCAATGATTCACTTAGTTATTTTCTTTTATTTTCCGAATTGATTTGCTATTAACCTATCTTCCCTCATTCAGTTTTTATTTCCCTGATTCTGATGCTATTTCAACATACAGTCCTTCATTTTGAAGGGGATCAGATCAGGTTTTCGTGATTTGTACTTTCACCTATAGAAAAGTTTATACCACAGAAAAATAAATCAAACATATTCTTGGCTCAACAAAAATATCTAAATTATGCTACACAGCGCTTCAGCATCCTCATACCTGAAATAGACCGAGTGACATGATTTGTGCATAGCGAAGACAGCTGGTCATCTATCCAGTATTGCTTCATTAATTTATATCAGTGCTTCATTATAAGAGCAGCAAAACCGAATGTTTTCATTCTCCAGTATATTTACAGTATACAGAGGTCAAACTGAGACTGTGAGACTGCTGCAACTTCATCCAATTATACAGACATGCCAATGCTTATCTGTTAATAAACCAGCAAATGCTTTTGAAATAAGCTGACTTCTGATTGGGAAGAACCATTTCACAGTTCACCTTCGCACAACTTTATAAACTTGAATTTTATCAAGAAAATATTCTTGTTGGTTTCAGCACGTATAGCTGGAAAACCATTTTACACAGGGACACATTCAAAAAACACGAAAAGATCTGCCATTCCATTTTCTCAGTTGATAGACCTACCCTCTGGAATGTGCTTCCCTCTCACCTTCGTCACTTGCTAGCTTATTTTCGAAAGGGAAAGATGCCCAGATTCCGACACAAATCGGGAGATGGGCGTCCTTCTCCTGAGGTCGACCAAATCGGCATAATCGAAAGCCGATTTTTTGCATCCTCAACTGCTTTCCGTTGCGGGGACGACCAAAGTTCACGGGGGCATGTCGGCAGTGTACCGAAGGCGGGACAGAGGCGTGGTTAAGAGATGGACGTCCTTGTCCAATAATGGAAAAAAGAAGGACGTCCCTCATGAGCATTTGGTCTACTTTACTTGGTCCCTTTTTTTTTCACAACCAAGCCTCGAAAAGGTGCCCGAACTGACCAGAAGGCCACCAGAGGGAAGCGGGGATGACCTCCCCTTACTCCCCCAGTGCTCACCAACCCCCTCCCACCCCCTATAAAAATTAAAAAAACATTTTTTCCAGCCTCTATGCCAGCCTCAAATGTCATACCCAGCTCCATCACAGCAGTATACAGGTCCCTGGAGCAGTTTTTAGTGAGTGCAGTGCACTTCAAGCAGGCGGACCCAGGCCCCCTCCCCACCTGTTACACTTGTGGTGGCAAATGTGAGCCGTCCAAAACCCACCCGAAACCCACTGTACCCACATGTAGGTGCCCCCCTTCATCCCTAAGGGCTATGGTAGTGGTGTACAGTTGTGGGAAATGGGTTGGGGGGGGGGGCTTGGGCGGCTCAGCACCGAAGGTAAGGGAGCTATGCACCTGGGAGCAATTTGTGAAGTCCACTGCAGTGCCCCCTAGGGTGCCTGGTTGGTATCCTGGCACGTGAGGAGGACCAGTGCACTACAAATGCTGGCCCCTCCCACAATCAAATGGCTTGGATTTGGTCATTTCTGAGATGAGCGTCCTCGGTTTCCATTATGGCTGAAAACCGGGGACGACCATCTCTAAGGTCGACCTAAATGTTGAGATTTGGGCGTCCCCGACCGTATTATCGAAACGAAAGATGGACATCCATCTTGTTTCGATAATACGGGTTTCCCCGCCCCTTCGCCGGAACGTCCTTAGAGATGGATGCCCTTAGAGATAGGTGTCCCCGTTCGATTATGCCCCTCCTAGACTCTCTACAAACCTTTAAATCTCAGCTTAAAATGTACCTCTTTTCTGAAGCCTTTACTTAGATATGTGATGATACGTCCCTTGGGAGGACCTGCTGGACACAATTACTGTCTCCCTCCCCTCTGACTCGCTTCTCTAATTCTGCTATATATCTTTTTTTTTTTTTTTTTTTGCGATACGGTGAGTAACTTATTCAAGTTCTGAATAAACCTGCAACCTGAAAACAAGTTGAAAAGTGCACGTGTTGACCTTGGCACAAATACATGCTTTGTTTAGGGAGTCTATGGCTGGGTATGTGTGTGAGTGTTTGTGATTGCGTCACTGAGTAGAGGGTGAGGTGATGAGAGGCCACTGAGTTGAGTTAGTGGGTGGCAGAGGAATGAAGCCTATGCATATATACATACATACACCTGTACAATTTTCTAACTGCCATTTCTTGCTGAAAATGCTTAATGAAATCACTCCATTATGCACAAAACCTGAATTGCACTTTAATAATATAATCTAGTATAGTTCTCTGTATAATTTAACATGAGAAACTGAAGAAGTTGAGTTTTCATGCCTCCAACTGCTCTTGAACAAACTTAAAGTATGGTATCACTGAGTTGAAGTCATGCAACTCTAATACACCTCCCATAGGGATTTATATACTCTTGCCACTAAATAAATAATGATGACTGCAAAATGTGCTGTTAAGACCAGGGTATATGGTCTCTACAATTTCTTGGAAGTGACAAGAGCCACACAATTCAGCCCTTACTGTGGAATTGCAAGGTTTCCCTGTAGAATTGTGGGAGACCATTGGTAGTAGCAGGTGTACTTTTCACCCTAACCCAGTGCACCACGGATCAGGTAGCAAAATCCAAGCCATGCCCAAGTTTGTAGATGAGGAGACACTGCCATGGACATCATTGCTTTTCTCCTTCTATTGCTGGCTAATAGTGAGAAAGAAGGGGAACTGGTGGGGGAATAATCAATAGAGGGAGTTTAAAGGAGAAGAATCAGTGAATTTGTGAGAGAAAGGTGCAGGAAGATTGGAAACATATATATGAGAAAGGAGCTAGGGGGACATTGGTCACATCACATCTTGATTATGCCAGGAGCGTAGCCAGATTTTGGTGGGAGGGGGGTCCAGAGCCCGAGGTGAGGGGGCACATTTTAGCCCCCCCCCCACCACCATTGCCGACCCCCCTCCCCTCCACCACTACCACCAACTTTGACGACCCCTGCCAATGACCCTCTTGACCCCCCTCCCGCCGCCAACCCTCTCCTGGCACCGCCGTCGCTGTGGGCTACCTTTGCTGGCGTGGGACCCCAATCCCCACCAGCCGAGGTCCTCTTCTTCCCGCGAAGGCTTCGTTCTGTTTCTGACATCCTGCACGTTGTACGCGCAGGACGTCAGACTCACAGAAACAGAACAAAGCCTTGCAGATCAGCCAGGGTGGCAGCGGGAGGGGGGGTCATGAGGGTCGTCAGCGGGAGGGGGGGTCGAGGGCCAAATGTACAGGGGCCCAGGCCCCAATGGCCCCACGTAGCTACGCCACTGGATTATGCTAATATCGTTGTTGCTGATCTTCTCCGTTACTCTCTAAAATGGTTACAAACAATTCAGAACACAGCAATAAGATTTCTTTGTCGAGCACAGAGACAAAGCCATGATACCCCTCTACTCTATCAACATTATTGGCTGCCTTTTTCTTTCCACATGCGGTTTAAAATCTTCATGGTTATAGATGATGCAATTTATCGAGGGCTGCCATTGTATTTGACTTCACTATTGGTTCTTTACAAACCTACCTGCCACCTCTCCTCCTGGAATGACTGAAATGTTACTGTCCAGGATTAGGATTACCGTATATAAAATAAAAATGGTCACTACCTTCTGCTAAGGAACTATTTAATTGCTAGTTAATGAACACACATCAAGCAATGACGTACTTACAGCACAGCAGTAGACAATCTACATTCAAAACCTTCCGGATTTGTCTTTGACCGAGTCTGAGCCCAGGCATACTTATCAGAAGAGCGGTTCTCCCTCAACAACTTTGGCTGGTTTCTGAAATACGTGTGAAAGTCTTTGCATGATATATGCTTAAAGGTGTGCTGCATGCAGGGTTGCCAGATTAACCAGTTCCAAACCCGCCCAAAATTTCACACCCCGCCCCCGCCGTCATCAACCCTGCCCCCGCTGTCATCAGCTCCACCCTCGCCGTCATCAACCCTGCCTCAGCTGTCATCAACCCCGCCCCCAACGTCATTAACCACGCCCCCTGAGGGGCAAAAAACCCCAGCCGGCCAAGAAAATAAAAAGCCCGGCCAAAATAAAAGCCGCCCAAAAAAACCGCAACCCGCAGCGGTCAAAAATTTCCCGCAGCGGGTCGTGGAGAGCCGCCCAATTGGGCGGGAAAACCACCCATCTGGCAACCCTGTCTGCATGAACAAAATTCCTTTGACAGGTTCAACCAGAAGGGGAACAGAGAGGGGACCAGCACTGCATTTCTCTCTCTTTAGCACCCCCATGTGTCCAGGCTGACTAATAAGCTATAGATGGTTTCTCTCATTATGTGGGTAGGTGTGTTGGTCATAGGCACATAACAGAAAAAGAGGACATTTCCCTAAAAATTAAAGATACTGGAGGACATATCTGAAGATGCCCAATCAGAGGATATGTCCTCTTAAAAAAAGGACATTTGGTAACCCTAACCAGGATCTCAAGGAGAAATATCCTGATGGATTAACATTGAGAGTAACTGAGAAGCAGACAGGGACAGTTAGGTGGCACATGAAAGCCCATAAGCTGCACATAATGAAGGGTCAGAGCAGCTGAGAATGAAAACTTTAGTTTCCTGTTTGGAACTGTACTCTTAAGTTGTACAAGGGGCTGCATGTTAGCTCCAACAGTTAATGGTTACAAGCTCATGGTGACTGTCCATGGGACCCTTTTACTAAAACACTTTCCTGTGTGCTAAGCCCATATTTAAGGCACCAATATTTTAAGGATTTTTTTTTTTTTTTGCAAGTCCCATGCTTATTATTTTATCCTATTTAGGAGGCGCTAAGTGCCAGATTCTATATAGGTGCCTGGAAACTCCAGGCGGAAAACATTTCCGCCTAAGTGTATTCTATAAGGAGCACCTATATTTAGGTGCGGTATATAGAATATGCTTAATTGATATATTAGTATAGGAGTGGAGGAGTGGCCTAGTGGTTAGAGTGGTGGACTTTGGTCCTGGGGAACTGGGTTCAATTCCCACTGCAGGCACAGGTAGCTCCTTGTGACTCTGGGCAAGTCACTTAACCCTCCATTGCCCCAGGTACAAATAAGTACCTAAGCCACATTGAGCCTGCCATGAGTGGGAAAGCACAGGGTACAAATTAAAAAAAAAAACTATGCACCTCCATTAACACCAGTGAAAATGGGGCATAAATCCTAGCACATAGATTTAGGTGTATTGGACCATATACTATAACAGTGTGTGAAAACTTTGAAATGCCCATAGGCATTCCCCTTTTTGCCTGTGCACATTAAAATTTAGGCACAGTGTGTTACAGAATACGATTAGGGAGTTGTGCACTTAAATTCTAATTATTGTCAATTAGTGCTCATTACACAGCACAACAAAAAAAATTTTTTCGTATACTACTGGGCAAAAACCATTTGTCCTATACTAAATTCAGTGTCCGTATTCCAAATCCGAAGTCAGAATTGTTGTAACACGTCAGGAAATTTTGTTATGCATAAGTTTGCCCAAACGAATTAAGCACTTGGAAAGCATTGAATAATTTTTTACAGAACGAGTTTTACTCCAACAATCACCTGATCTACATCAAAGTTTTCGTAGTAAACAGTATATGAAAATGTAATGGAATAACAACATTTCAAAAAAGTCTCGTATTCACTAATATTGGACAATAAGTATGTTTCCAATGAAATTGATGGACTATGCACTGTTATGGTCTTGAAGAAACCAACCAGATGATCAATGTGGAATAATGATTTAGATAAATAATAACTGGGGATAATCGGGTTAATACCACGTTTTCTTTGTTTGCTGTTGTTTAAATTGATCTCCTTGTCTTGTTTCACTCTCCCTATTTATTTTGTAGTCTAAGAAAGAGAAAGATTGTATAAAATCCATTTATCTTGTTGAGATTGTTTTCTTCTAATATTGTTTTAATGTACAATCATCTCTGTTTTACTGTTTTGCAAGTGATCCTTGTAAAATGAAAAAATTATAAATAAATGATTAAAAAAAAAAAGTCTCGTATTCCAGTTTAAAAGTCTCACTTCAGCAAGGCCCAGTACTGTTAAAAGTGCTTCAGGCATCTGTTTTTGCGTTTGTGACCGGTCATATTTTCCCGTTGCAAAAACCAGCAGTAGTCTCCCATCATGTTGGGATTCCAGCGGCCTTGATATCTGTTCTCCATTGTAGAAATGTCTTTATGGAACCTCTCTCCATGTTTCCAGTATATAATGCATTAATATTATAAGTGAATAGGCTTTGCATGTATAACTTAAAATCTAGACGTGTCAGGCAAATTCGGAGTTCATATTTGGAATCGGCGGGTTCAATTTAGTATAAATCACATGTTTTTCTCTCAGTAGCAAAATCATTGTTGCGTTGTGTTAAGTGCTGTTAACAACGCTGATTGGCTCGTTAAGCCAATTAACTTACAGGTGTTGTTATAGAATACATTTGGATATCAGCGTGGATCTCTAGGGACGCTATGTAGAATCTGGGGGAGAGGGGATAAGCTGTGACAAAACAGGTTTCTAGGAAAAAATTAGATACAGTATGATAGTTCTTGCTATGCGAAGTTCCTGCTGTAGAATTTCAAAAGTACAATTTTAGAAATTTAAAAATTTGCCATTCTTACTTTTCCAAACAGATTAGGGGGCCCTTTTACTATGCCATGTAAACGTCGACATGCACCCAATGCATGCCAAAATGGAGTTACTGCCCGGCTACCGCCTGGCTCTTGCAGTAATTTCATTTTTGGCGCGTGTCCAATACGCGCATCCCCCCCAAAATTATTTTTGGATGCTCGTATCGGATGCGCACCAAGTGCCATTTGACACGCATAGATCATTACCGCCCGGTTACCATGTGAGACCTGACCACCAGGTCAATGGCTGGCAGTAAGGTCTCGGACCCAAAATGGATGCGCACCAATTTTGATTTTGCCACACGTCCATTTTCAACCAAAATTTTAAAAGGCCTTTTTTTTACAGGCACACTGAAAAATGGATCGGCGTGTGCCCAAAACCCGAGCCTACAGTACTGCAAGCCATTTTTCACCTTAGTAAAAGGACCCCTAAGAAACATTTAAGTCGTTGGATAACAGTTTTTAACTCTCATTGTTCACGACATGAATTTGTCTTTTTCCCTGAAGCATGGCAAAAATTCATCTTCCTATACAGTTATTACTACAAAGATTTCTGTCCACTAAAAGTGATATAATTCTTGTATCTTTGTCCATTGTTTATGCCTCAAACCATTCACCTCTCACCCTGAAGTTTCCTTTGCAGATGACAGACGTCGCTTGCAGAAAAAAATACCACTACGGATAGAATGTGTTGCCTGCAGTCATCCTGCTGTTGATGAATAAATACACTTTCCTTCTGTTTTAATTCAAGGGGGCATTCAGTTAATGTCTCATACCATCTGTGTTTGATGATGACATAACCATTCCAATTGGCTTCAACTAAAGGACTGTCCTCATTTGACTTTCCTAGAGTACTTTTGAAACCAATTTTAAAGTAGCCTCAAGTGCATTCCACAGAGATACCAAGTTACCCCATACCAGGAGGAAGATTTTAGGCCAGCCCTAAAATCTCCATCAGGCAGTAGCCAAAAATTCTCCCTTTCGGAAACGGGGAACTTGGCAGTTCTGATTCAAAGATGATGGAAGGTGATAGATTTTGTGATGTTGTTTAGTGTACCTGTTTGCTAAAGTACCCCCCCCCCCCCATGGGAGGTTGTCAGCATAGAATATTTCTGTGGAAAATATAATGGCCACTCTAGTGTTCTGGAAGTGAGGAATAAGTTGTGTGAGCTTCTTCCCCAGCAGAAGAGGTTTGGCAGGGCAAAGGCATTTGGATACGTGGTGTGTCCTAGAAGTAGCCATTTTGCCCAAAGGTAGAGAAGTTAATGTAATTTTCTTTGGTTGTGTGTCTGTGTTCTAAGATTTGTGTTCTAAGATTTCCTACCCGAAACCTCCGCTCACAGGACAAATCCCTCCTCTCGGTACCCTTCTCCACCACCGCCAACTCCAGGCTCCGCCCTTTCTGCCTTGCCTCTCCCTATGCTTGGAACAAACTCCCTGAGCCCATACGCTAAGCCCCCTCCCTACCCATCTTCAAATCCCTACTCAAAACCCACCTCTTCAATGTCGCATTCGGCACCTAACCATTATACCTCTATTCAAGAAATCTAGACTGCCCCAACTTGACATTTCGTCCTTTAGATTGTAAGCTCCTTTGAGCAGGGACTATCCTTATTTGTAAAACTGTACAGCGCTGCGTAACCCTAGTAGCACTTTAGAATGTTAAGTAGTAGTAGTAGTAGTATTAATGAAGGTGTTCCCCCTAACTGTATGACAGTTCTTAACCTAAAGATTGTCTACTCCTGCTAATATAGATCATGTCACGGACAGTTCTATATTCTCCCCTGGATTCTATATAGTGTGACTTAAGTTAGGCACAAATCTGGTCGTATTCCGGATTTGCGCATGCAACTTAATTAGCTAACAAGCCAATCAGCGCTGATAATTGTCAATTAACAAGCAATTATTGACACTAATTGGCATTAATTAGAATTCACACGCACAACTTGCTAAGTGTATTCTGTAAATTCTAAGGTGCATAGCTGAAAAGGGAGGATTGTCACAGGTTTGGAATAGACAGGTTGTGAGCATTATTCCTGAAATCTATGCGTGTTATTGTGGAATACACTTGGTCCACACCTAATTTAGGTGTTGGCATTTACACCAAGTTTTACTTGGCGTAAGTGTCCGCGACTAAATTTAGTTACACAAATGGGTGCTAGGTGTATTCTATAAACTATGCCAAAATTTAGTCATATTCTATAAAGTACACCTAAATTTAGGCATACCTTATAGCAGCCATGGCAAACCTTTCAGAGACCAAGTGCCCAAACAGCAACCCAAAATCTAATTATTTATCGCAAAGTGCCAACAGGGCAATTTAACCTGAATAACAGAACTTTAAAATGCCTGTGCTGTGGCCTGAGCGCTCTGCTTCCCTGCAGCTATGCCACACTGTGATCAATTCTATTATGTAAACAATTAATTGATTTTAAACTTGCCTTTGCAGTCTTCTCTTCTCTTCAGCAGGGGGGCATCAAGCTCATGCGTGCCTACCACACATTGAAGCTGAGCCACTCCCACTGCCCTTTCCAGACACAGGTTTATTCCCCATCACAGGCATAGGAGCCAACATTTCAAAATGATTGGGGGTGATGAAACTTTTTTTTTACAGATGGTGCATTCCCCCCCCATCCCCCTCCCTCTCTCCCTCCCTTCGAGTTCCAGGCCCCCCTCCCTCCCCTTTCTCTCTCCTTTCCCTCCCCCTCCCTCTGAGTTCCAGGGTCCCCCTCCCTCCAAGTTCCAGGGGTCCCTCCTCCAAGTTCCAGAGTCCCCCTCCCTCCTTCCAAGTTCCAGGGTCCCCCCTCGCGCCCTCTGAGTTCCAGGGTCCCCCCTCCCTCCCCTCCCTCTAAGTTCCAGGGTCCGCCCCTCCCCTCCCTTTGAGTTCCAGGGTCCGCCCCTCCCCTCCCTCCGAGTTCCAGGGTCCATCCGTCCCTACCTCCGAGTTCCAGGGTCCATCCCTCCCTCCCTCCAGGGTCCCTCCCTCCATGGTCCCTCCCTACCTCCAGGGTCCGTCCCTCCCACTGAGTTCCAGGGTTGGTCCCTCCCTCCCTCCAATTTCCAGGGTTCCTCCCTCTGAGTTCCAGGGTCCCTACCTCCCTCCCTCCCTCCGAGTTCCAGGGTCCCCCCTCCCTTCCTTCGAGTTCCAGGCCTCTTGACTTACCTCGTCGGGGACGGGTTACGGTGGCCGGCAGCACGCGAGTTCCAGGGTCGTCCTCCCTCCCTCCGAGTTCCAGGGTTGTCATCCCTCCCTTCCTCCCTCCCTCCCTCCCTTCCTTCGAGTTCCAGGACCCCTCCCTCCCTCCGAATTTTAAAAGTCATCTCTTGACTTACCTTGTCGGGGACGGGTTACTGTGGCTGGCAGCAGCGGTAAAATGCGTGCAGGCTCGGCCCTTCTCTCTCTCTCAGCAATGGTCCCGCCCTTGTTTCCTGTCCAACTCTGCCAGTAATCCCACAGACTTTCCAGCCTCCCCCCCACCCCCACCCAAGGCCAGGTAAAAACATGTTTTTTATTTTTAACTCTTTACATAAAGCAGCTCATTACTATGTAAATTCCTTAATACAAATTGTGGGGAACACCGGTTGCTTACCACCAGTCAAGTAACCAGCCAAATTGCCCCATCAACAGCTAAGCAAGTTGTGAATCCAAATAAACAATATGCTTTGAATTGTTCAAGAAATCTAAAAAATAAGATGGCTAAATTTAAATGTACATAAAGTGTCCCAAACATTGATATTGCAGCAGGAAACTCAACTACAAAATCTACAACAATATGACATTTTTAATAAGAATATTTTTGGGGGGATCATCAGATCTTAATGCAACTCACACCATTAGAACATCTTGTTCCTTCTTCATGTTGAAAAAATGGTTGCGGTGCAAATCGTCATTAGATCACCCTGATTTTGCGATTTTTTTTGGCATATATCTTATGCAGTATTTTATAATTCTTTACAAAAAATGTAGTATAGTACAGCTTATTAAGATAAGTGTTATGCTGTGCTATACTACATTTTTTGTAAAGAATTATACAATATTGCATAAGATATATGCCAAAAAAATCACAAAATCAGGGTGATCTAATGGTTAGGGTGGTAGAATTTGGTCCTGGGTAACTGAGGAACTGAGTTCGATTCCTGGCACAGGCAGCTCCTTGTGACTCTGGGCAAGTCACTTAACCCTCCATTGCCTGCCGCATTGAGCCTGCCATGAGTGGGAAAGCACAGGGTACAAATGTAACAAAATAAAATAGATACTATTGGAGATTCTACATGGAATGTTGCTACTATTGGAGGTTCTACATGGAATGTTGCTACTATTGGAGATTCTACATGGAATGTTGCTATTCCACTAGCAACATTCCATGTAGAAGGCTGCGCAGGCTTCTGTTTCTGTGAGTCTGACGTTCAGACTCACCGAAGCAGAAGCCTGCGCGGCCACATTGGTGATCTGCAAGGGCCGACTTCTACATGGAATGTTGCTAGTGGAATAGCAACATTCCATGTAGAATCTCAAATAGTAGCAGCAGTGGAGGAGTGGCCTAGTGGTTAGGGTGGTGGACTTGGGTCCTGAGGAGCTGAGTTCAATTCCCACTTCAGGCACAGGCAGCTCCTTGTGACTCTGGGCAAGTCACTTAACCCTCTCCATTGCCTGCCGCATTGAGCCTGCCATGAGTGGGAAAGCACAGGGTACAAATGTAATAAAATAAATAAATATTGTTGTAGATTTTGTAGTTGAGTTTCCTGCTGCAATATCAATGTTTGGGACACTTTTATGTAGTTTAGCTATATTTAAGTCCCCACATTTGTTTAAAAAAAATCTTTTTGGTCAATTAATTAAATTTAAATGTAGGCATATGAGGCATCTGGTTGAAAGAAGATAACAAATGGGATGCTGATAATTAGGGTATACAATATTTTAAAATGATAAGCTTGATTAAACTTGCTAAGGGTTAGTATTACAAGCTAATGAGGGCATGAGGTTAAACAGTAAAAAGAAATCTTGCAGAAAATAAAATGCAATGTGGATTAAAAGTTCAATAACGTGAAAGAACAAACATTGTTTTTTTTTTAAAATAAAGATACAAAGAAATTCATGAATCACTTGGCTGGAGGTTTATAGATTATATTTTGCAGATGTTGGACTACGAAGTAGTATATTTAACGCAAATCAGAGAAAATATTGCCTTCAATCAATGTGTAACTAAGCTCTGGAATTCGTTGCCAGAGAATGTAGTAAAAGCAGTTAGCATAACATGGTTTAAAAAAACATTTTGACAAGTTCAGTTAAAAAGGCTCATAAACCATTATTAAGGTGGACTTGGGAAAAATCAAGGGGCCCTTTTACTAAGCCGCTTACGTAGGACGTGAGACCTTACCGCTAAGTGAATGGGTGGCAGTAGGATCTCAGGCCCAAAATGGATGTGTGCCAATCTTCATTTTGCCGCACGTCCATTTTCAGCCAAAAAAGGCCTTTTTTTACAGGTGCGCTGAAAAATGGATCTGCGTGCGTCAAAAACACACGCCTACATTAGCGCAGGCCATTTTTCAGCGCACCTTAGTAAAAGGACTTCCAAGTGTTTATTCCTGGAATAAGCAGTATGAAATCTATTTTACTGTTCCTCAATCTCCATTATCCTAACTGTAAAGGGCTAAAATATAAATCCATATACGCGACCAGTTTATCATACATCTGCACGCAGCTGTGGAACGCACTATCGAAGGCCATAAAAACAACGCAAGACCTAACCATCTTCCGAAGGCTACTGAAAACAGATCTTTTCAAGAAGGCATACCATAAACATCCATCTTAAACACTAAATAATAACACTATACACGAACTATACAAAACCAAACTCTTATCACTACTACTACTACTACTACTACTTAACATTTCTAGAGCGCTACTAGGGTTACGCAGCGCTGTACAATTTAACAAAGAGAGACAGTCCCTGCTCAAAGAGCTTACAATCTAATAGACAAGTGAAGGGTCGGTCCGATAGGGGCAGTCAAATTGGGGCAGTCTGGATTCACTGAACGGTAAGGGTTAGGTGCCGAACGCAGCATTGAAGAGGTGGGCTTTAAGCAAAGACTTGAAGACGGGCAGGGAGGGGGCTTGGCGTAAGGGCCACATGACTGATTAACCTCTTTGATATGCATGATCAAGCAATACCACTTTAAACCTTATGTTGAATAGGATCTCTCTATAGTCGATGACCTAACGTATGTTACAATCCAATTTATTACTCAGGAACCTTCATGCAATACCATAATTTATTCTTTTTTACCATGTATGTATGCACATGGTATATATATATATATATATATATATATATATATACCATGATCTGTTCCATATATGTTATGTTCCATGTATGTTACCATGTATGTATGCACCTTAATGCAATACCATTTGTAATTCTGTTACCGGAAATGGCAACCGCCATTATGGCAAACGTAAGCCACATTGGTGGGAAAATGTGGGATACAAATGCTACAAATAAATAAATAGATAAATACTTCTGATCTGGACTGGCCACTGTTGGAAACAGAATACCGGACTTGATAGACATTCAGTCTGTCCCATTATGGCAATGCTTCTGTACATCATTATTTAGCTCATACCCCTAAGGCTACATTTCTAAAAACAGCATTAGAGTAACAGATGAAAAAAGAAGTCAGAAAATCGGAGTTGTAGTTACCCTGGAAACTATAACTCAGCAGCCTTTTACCTTATCATTATATCATAAGTGGTTTATTTTGACATTATCCTACAATTATGTGAAATTTAGTAGTAAAACAGATCATTAAAAAAATTTTTTTTGGAAGCAGAATAGAGGATTTCAGAACCTTTGGGACAGACAGGTAGAAGACCCAAAGCATGGATCCCCGGGGTAAAAGAGGTGGAAATTCAGGCCAAAATGGAAAATGCTGATACATTTTGCATATGCTTTGTAGCAGATACAAACTGCATGTATGAAACCACCACATTTCAAAATATAAACTCCATATGTACTTTTTCTTCCACCAACCAACCCCTTCTCGCTTTCTTCCATCATGGGTAGAAGTATGTATACTGTGAATTTAGAAACAGGTCAGGCCTCAACTGATGTTATCTGCTCTGCAGATTTACTGTTGAGGACAGCCAGAGTGAAGGTCAGCTACATTGTGCTGTCATGAGAGCTCGGTTTAGGTTTATTCAAACTTGATATAATGACGATCAACATCATGTCTTAGCAGTTTACAAACATTAAAATATAGAAATAAAAGAAAAGAACTCCATATGGAAACAGGATATAGCTAGCCACACATAACAGGAGCAGACAAAGAACACCACCATACATTTCCAGTAGTATTGCCATCCTGGGACAGACCAAAGATCCATCAAGCCCAGCATCCTGTTTCCAACAGTGGCCAATCCAGGTCACAAATACCTGGCAATATCCTGAAAAAGTTCAATACATTTTATGCTGCTTATCCCAGAAATAGTGGATTTTCCCCAAGTTCAATTTAATAATGGTCTATGGACTTTTCCTTTAGGAAGCCGTCCACACCTGTCTAGAGTTTCTTGATTATTTGCGCTTTGCAGCCAGCATAGAGTGCGTTGCAATGGTCTAGATGGCTGAGCACCAGTGATTGTACTAGGTTACGGAAGACGGTCCTTGGGAAGAAAGGTCTTACTCTTTTTAATTTCCACATTGAGTGAAACATCTTCTTGTGTTTTTCACATGATTCTCAAGTGTAAGGTGACGATCAATAGTGACTCCAAGAATTTTTAGGGTGTCTGAAATTGGAAGATTCAGTTTTGGTTTGTTAAGGGTGGTGAATTTGTTCGTGTTATGTTGAGAGGTGAGTATAAGGCATTGGGTTTTTTCTGCATTGAGTTTCAGCTGAAATGCATCCGCCCATGAATGCATGATATGTAGACTCTGGTTGATGTCATTGGAAATTTCCTTTAAATCTGGTTTGAATGGGATATAGATCGTTACGTCGTCTGCGTATATATATATGGGTTGAGGTTTTGGTTTGATAGTAGTTTGGCCAAGGGTATCATCATCAAGTTGAATAAGGTCGGTGAGAGGGGGGATCCCTGTGGAACTCCGCATTCAGGTATCCATGTGGCTGATGTAGTCGAATTAGATGTCACTTGGTATGATAGTGTGGTTAGGAACCCCTTGAACCAGTTGAGAACGTTACCTCCAACTCCAAAGTATTCTAGGATATGTAGTAATATTCCATGGTTGACCATGTCGAAGGCGCTGGACATGTCAAATTGTAGGAGGAGTATGTTCTTGCCAGTTGCAATCAATTGTTTGAATTTAGTCATAAGAGTGACTAGTACTGTTTCAGTGCTGTGGTTAGACTGAAATCCTGACTGGGAGTCATGGGGCCACGAGGGCCTGGGCCCTCGTAGATTTGGCCCTGGACACCCCCTGCCGATGACCCTCTCAACCCCCCTCCCGCCGCCAACCCGCCATTGCCGTCTGCTACCTTACCTGGTGGGGGACCCCAATCCCCGCCAGCCGAAGTCTTCTTCCTTCGTTTTGCTTCTGAATCTGACGTCAACGTGCAGGACGTCAGACTCAGAAGCAAAATGAAGGAAGAAGACTTCGGCTGGTGAGGGTTCAGGTCCCCTCCCAGCAAAGGTAGCAGACAGTGACGGCAGGTTAGCGGCGGGAGGGGGGTTGAGAGGGTTGTCGGCGGGGGGGGGGGATCAAAGTTGTTGGTGGTGGTGCTGGCAGCAGCGGGGGTTGTTGGCAATGGTGGCGGGGGGATCGGTGGCGCCGGGGGGGGGGGGGCTAAAATGTGCCCCCTCACCTCGGGCTCTGGACCCCCCTCCCGCCTAAATCTGGCTACACCCCTGGTTCTATGTTAAGAATATGTCTGTTTAGGTGCCACAACCTTTTCCTCTAGTATTGCTTTTTTTTTTGGGGGGGGGGGGGGAATTTATTTTTCATGAATAATGACATGCTAGAATGTGTATTTAGAGATATTAGACAGTTTGCATGGGTTTATTTTCATCACAGACTAGTTACACTGTCCACTTTTATTTTCTACAGTTGTATATCTGACAGCAGGACTTCTACAACTGTGAGGGCTTTCTGAATCTTGTCTTTAATTTGTCTAACCTTCAAAAATTTTTGTTCCCAGGTTGAAATATCATCCTACGAATATGATAAATTAAGAATAATGATTTAATGGACAAGAAGATCAATGACCTTGCAATTTTCCTATATTCCTATTTAAATTTAATTACAGTATACATGAAAAAAAAATGCCCATTCAAATATATTTTCAATGAGAAAAAGAATGACTTCAAAGTCCAAATAGAGTTAATTATTTCTTTCTCTACAATAATTATCCAAATGACACGATTCAATGGTTGCTACAAATCTGACACAAGAACATGGTGATGTGGTGTTTCGTAGATTGATCAAAAGCCTTACATGAGCACAATCTACCTTGTTTAATCTTGATTCATTGTGAATATCTCATAAGTCCATTGTAGGATTTTTAATGTTCACCTGGTAACAGAACTGATATTATCACAATATTACCTAAGGGATATAGCTTGTTTAAATTTAGAAGATCATTAGAAACATATTCATTTAGAATCACAGCAGGCAAGCTTCCTTACGTGCATTATTGTAAAGGGAGACAAAAAATGATTCATAAAAAGGATATTGCAAGGCTTAGCAGCTGTAAATGTTTATGCATACCCATTATTTAGGGATTGCATTCATTTAGATGCCTTAAGAAAATGTGCACAAAATTGATTTGATGAGCATTAACCTACAAATTAACAAATGAAAGTTGATTTTTTTTTCAGGTTAAGAAGTTCCAAGGTACATTAAAACATTTTTATTAACAAAAAGGTTTAAGACAAACTGGGAAGGTCTGAAAATTGGGGCAACAGCCCCAAAATAATAAAAAAAATAATCAAAATACTGCCATTAGTCTCATTTCTACTTGTACAAACATGATCATGCTACCCGTTATCTCAAAGAGGTTCACTGGCTCCCTATTACGTACCGTATTAACTATAAACTTGTTTTGCTAGCTTTAAAACCTTGCAGTGGCGTTCCTGGTGGGGGGGGGGGGGGGGCGGTGGGTGCGGTCTGCCCCGGGTGCACGCCGCTGGGGGGGGGGGGGGGTGCCGCATGCGCCTGTCCTCCGTTGTTCCATGCTTCTTCTCTGCCCCGGAACAGGTTACTTCCTGTTCCGGGGCAGAGAAGAAGCATGGAACAACGGAGGACAGGTGCGCGCGGCACCCCCTCCAGCGGCGTGCACCCGGCGGGGGGTCCTTCGCGGGGGTGTCCTTTCGCCGGGGGGGTCTGCGCTGCATCGTGGGGGGGCACTGCACCTGGTGGGCGTGGCGCATCAGCGATCCGCCCCGGGTGCCAGCCCCCCCCAGGAACGCCACTGAAACCTTGCAAGCTGAACAGACTCTTTATCTTTCTCGACATCTTATTCCTTATAGTCCTGCAGGTGCTCCTAGATCTGCACAGCAAAATCTATTAGTGATATCAAGCCATCGTGAAGTAACTCATGAACACACCAGACAAGTTATATTTAATGTGTGGGGACCATACCTTTGCAACTCACTCCCTGTTTCCATTCGCCTTCAGACATCACTTGCCCAATTCTACTACTGCTACTACTACTACTTATCATTTCTATAGTGCTTCTAGACCTTACGCAGAGCTGTACACTGGACATGAAGAGACAGTCCCTGCTCGACAGAGCTTGCAATCTAATTGGAATAGACAAACAGGACAAATAAGGAATAAGGACAAAGAGAAGCAAGATTCCGGAATCCCAAAGAGTATCAATATTCTGTGCAGAATCCCAAACAGTAACAAGATTCCAGAATCCCAAAGACTACTACTATTACTACTTATCAGTTCTATACCGCTACTATATGTACACAGCGCTGTACACTGGACATGAAGAGACAGTCCCTGTTCGACAGAGCTTACAATCTAATTAGGACAGACAAACAGGACAAATAAGGGATAATGACAAAGAGAAGCAAGATTCCAGAATTCCAAAGAGTATCAAGATTCTGTGCAGAATCCCAAACAGTAACAAGATTCCGGAATCCCAAAGACTACTACTATTACTACTTATCAGTTCTATAGCGCTACTAGATGTACACAGTGCTGTACACTGGACATGAAGAGACAGTCCCTACTCGACAGAGCTTACAATCTAATTAGGACAGACAAACAGGACAAATAAGGGATAAGGGAATTACTAAGGTGGGTACTGAACAAGTGAGTAAGGGTTAGGAGTTAAAAGCAGCATCAAAAAGGTGGACTCCTAGATGTATATGCCACTTACGTCATAGGTAGCAGTAATTGGTAGTTGCACTCACTAGGCACTATTCAATAGGGTAATGCCTAAGTGCTATAGCACATAACTACATGAGGGGCGTATATATGGGCAGAAAATGGATGAACCATGTGTGTGTCTTCAAGTGACGCTTAACTTACAGAATACTGTGTTATACTCAACTTGGTGCTTGAAGGGCATGTCCATTTACACCTGTCATTGTTATGATGTAAGTGGTTGTGTCTAGCAAATCCAAGAAGACAGGAGGAGCCTCCATGGAAAGTCAAAGCAAAACAGCAAAAGTAGAGGCTGACAAATGCGCACACCAATCGGGAGATAATATCAAAAACCAGTTTATTCTGAATATTCATATCAAGGGTCCTTGATATGAATATTCAGAATAAACTGGTTTTTGATATTACCTCAGTGGTTGTGTCTAAGCATATTCGTACTCACGCTGGTTTACACTAGTATTCTATAACAGCATTTTGACATACAGATGTCATTATTAACATCCAGTGCTCGGCATTTGTAGGCCTAAATGGAGTCCCCAGTTTATTGAATTGACTCCAGTAAGTGTAAAAATTTACCAAACTTTAGCAATAGGCTCCTCAGTTTTGCTCAGTCCAAAATGTGACAAGCCAAAAATCTATGAAACAAAATGCTATTAGTGATTATCAGCCTATCACATGTAATGATGAGAATATGGCAATGGATTATATCATCATAAAATATTTATTAAAGAAAAGCATAAAAACAGAGTATAAGGAAGAGCCCTAGTCACTATGAGGAAGGGCTAAAGTGGCTAGGGCTCTTCAACTTGGAGAAAAGACGACTGAGGGGAGATATGATAGAGGTCTATAAAATATTGAGTGGAGTGGTAGATGTAAATAATAGGACTCTGGTGTTACAAAAGCTAAAATGCTTCGATTGAGCTCAAGGAAAATTTGACATCAAATTGATGGCAAAGGCCAGTCCTGCAGCCTCCCATCCTCAGCTGCAGACATTGCTCCCTAGATATTAGTGGTAATTTCTTCTGTTCATGTCTGAAGGAAATGTAGAGTGCTTTTCTATCCTATCAGCTTAGCAAATGTCACTTTGTTGAGTACTCTCAAATAGTTCTCTCTGTTGACAGAGAGTCCACCTACCATCGTGATCACAACCAGACCTGAATTTCAATAATAGTGATCGGCTATACTGAAATGTTCACATTTAATTGCACTGATGTTATAAAACATTATAGAAGATAAAGCAAGATGATTGTTTTAATTACATCTGTCCCCATAATTTTGCAGGAATTTTCTGACCTTAGAGCATCGGTCAGCAGCGGTTTAAACGTATAGCGAGACAGGAGTTCACCACCCAGATTTAAGTCTGCACAATGTAGCCACACTACTGCAGTGGATACATGAGTTGCACACAAAACAAGCTTTCCTTGCCCTGGACAACGTTTAGGATAGTTGGGGTGCATCCTTTGCAAATTTAAATATTTTGGCAAGTAGAAACCAGAGGAAATTGGGAGGAGCAGGGGCGAACATCTATGTGCAAGCTAGAGGAGGTGTACCCTGGGTAGCATGAGGGGTGCAAATCCCGTTGGGGCCCTTTTACTAAGCTGCATAAGTGTGTACGCACACCCAACACATTCCAAAATGGAGTTACCGCATGGCTACCGTGTGGCTCCTGTGGTAATTTCATTTTTGGTAATTTTTATTTTTGGATGCACGTATCAGATGTGCGCCAAGTGGCACTTGATGTGCGTAGGTCATTACCGTCTGGTTACCACGTAAGTCTTTACCGCAAGGCCAAAGACTGATGGTAAGGTCTCAGACCCAAAATGGAAGCGCAGCAATTTTGATTTTGTCGCACGTCTGTTTTCGGCAAAAAATTTAAAAAGCCCTTTTTTAAAGGCGTGCTAAAAAATGGATCGGTGTGCACCCAAAACCCGCACCTACACTACAGCAAGCCGTTTTTCAGTGCACCTTAGTAAAAGGACCCCTTTATTACCCTAGAAGGCAATGCAGATTTCCCAGCAGGGCAGAAATTCTTCCCTTTTTGTGGATGGCAACTTAAAGGATGCAAGTATCTGGGCGATCTTGATATATTGGGTGGCGGGCACTTCCTGTCCTTTGATCAGATCAAACAGTGGACCATCCCTAACCACTTCTTTTCTTACCTACAAGTCTGTCATTACTACTCCTCTATAGTAAACAAAAGCAAAAATGGGATTGCTTTCTTCAGATTGGATCAGGTGTTCCTACAGCTCCTACCAAAATTTTTTTTTTTGTTACATTTGTACCCCGCGCTTTCCCACTCATGGCAGGCTCAATGCGGCTTACATGGGGCAAGTTAAGTGACTTGCCCAGAGTCACAAGGAGCTGCCTGTGCCAGGAATTGAACTCAGTTCCTCAGGACCAAAGTCCACCACCCTAACCACTAGGCCACTCCTCCACTGTTGCTACTATTCCACTAGCAACTTTCCATGTTGAAGAAGTCGGCCCTTGCAGATCACCAATGTGGCCGCGCAGGCTTCTACATGGAATGTTGCTAGTGGAATAGCAACATTCCATGTAGAATCTAGAGTAGCAACATTCCATGTAGAATCTCCAATGGTAGCAACATTCCATGTAGAATCTCCAATAGTAGCAACATTCCATGTAGAATCTCCAATAGTATCTATTTTATTTACATTTGTACCCTGCGCTTTCCCACTCATGGCAGGCTCAATGCGGCTTACATGGGGCAATGGAGGGTTAAGTGACTTGCCCAGAGTCACAAGGAGCTGCCTGTGCCTGAAGTGGGAATCGAACTCAGTTCCTCAGTTCCCCAGGACCAAAGTCCACCACCCTAACCACTAGGTCACTCTCTCAATGGTATCAGATAATCAGGGATAAAAAGAGGAGCCCAAACTTGGGGTTGAGAATGTAACAGTTAAGCAGCTGCAGCATGTGTTTGAGGAAATTCACGAGTCCACACTTAATTCCACACTTCAGGTAAGTCAGCTTCAAATTTTACATTGTGTCCACAATACTAGACAAAGAGAGGCACTTGTGGAGCTGTGAGAGGATTCTACTTGTCAGGACTGGTACTTCTTTTACACTCCTTTTTGGAATGCCCTGAATTGCATAACTTGTGGAAAAGGGCCCTGGGGATTATGGAGTAGATGCTGCAGATGCACGTTGAATGGTTTTAGAGATGTGAAAAGACCACAAAAAATGGAGAGAACACCAAAGTCCCACGGGATAGACAAAGCCAAAAAACAAGGAGTAGAACTGGATCAGGCTCTTCGAAACAGACTCAGGAGTCTCAATGTGAAATTAAAGATGTTTATTTAAGATGACTCGACACGGTACCAAGGTTCGGCACACACGTGCCTGCCTCAGGAGTCTTGATATGTATATTTGACAATCACATCTATCCTTGGCTATACGTCTTGCAAAATAAACATAAGCTGGTCTAAAAAGACCGTTGATGAGTTTCAGTTAAAGTTGCTTTTTGAATTTGGACTGGAGACTTGGTGGATACTGACCTTTGGAATTGGACCAGAGCTTTTCCTATGCAACAGGGTACTGCAGAACATGCTTTGAATCTGTGAATATATTGTGGAAACCTATGTGGCCTCCTGATGAAGGTTTTTCCGAACCTTGACCAGGTTGGGTCCTGTTTCTATTAAAGTTGACATTTGGATATACCCTTGCTGTGTTTGTCCTTCCTTGGATTGCTGCTGCTGTATGGCTGTCTGTTCTACTTCTGCAGTAGACTGTCTCCTGTTTGTTTCTACCTAAAAATAGGTGCCAATTTGGCACGTAAGTTATAGAATACAAACACTTATGGGCGTGATTGGCTCCACTAATTGGCATGTATGCACTTAAATGTTAGACGCTATTCTATAACATTCACACCAAAATTGCTTAGGGGTAAATTCTATAAGTGGTGCCTAAAAATGGCACCAAAGTTTTGCGCACTGCGTGCTATTCTGTAAATGGTATGTGTCTTTTATAGAATAGCGCTTAGGATATAGACCACACCTAACTTTAGGCACTGGCAATTACATCTACTAAAAGCAGGTGTAAAAGCCGCCACCTAAATTAGGAGCAGTTCAGCTGAATTCTGTACTCAGGCGTGTAAAATTTTGGAATGCTCTGGAACTCCCCTAGCTACAACCTCCCCAAAATTCATGCATGTTAGGATTTATGCGCGGATCATTATAGGATATGATCTGCGTGTAAATCTTAATTATTGATGCCGATTAGGTTGTTAAGCAATTAAGTTGCATGCACAAATCAGCTATGTTTGCTATTTGTGCACACTTTAGTCGCTGCAGAAGCTCGAAGAATGGTCTAAGGTTTGGCAATTAAAATTCAATGCGAAGAAATGCAAAGTGATGCACTTAGGGAATAGAAATCCACGGGAGACATATGTGTTAGGCGGTGAGAGTCTGATATGTACAGACAGGGAGAGGGATCTTGGGGTGATAGTATCTGAGGATCTGAAGGCGACGAAACAGTGTGACAAGTCGGTGGCCGTAGCGAGAAGGTTGCTAGCCTGTATAGAGAGAGGTGTGACCAGCAGAAGAAAGGAGGTGTTGATTCCCCTATATAAGTCGTTGGTGAGGCCCCGCCTGGAGTATTGTGTTCAGTTTTGGAGGCCGTATCTTGCTAAGGATGTAAAAAGAATTGAAGCGGTGCAAAGAAAAGCTACAAGAATGGTATGGGATTTGCGTTACAAGATGTATGAGGAGAGACTTGCTGACCTGAACATGTATACCCTGGAGGAAAGGAGAAACAGTGGTGATATGATACAGATGTTCAAATATTTGAAAGGTATTAATCCGCAAATGAACCTTTTCCGTAGATGGGAAGGTGGTGGAACTAGAGGACATGAAATGAGATTGAAGGGGGGCAGACTCAAGAAAAATGTCAGGAAGTATTTTTTCACGGAGAGAGTGGTGGATACTTGGAATGCCCTCCCGCGGGAGGAGGTGGAGATGAAAACGGTAACGGAATTCAAAAATGCGTGGGATAAACATAAAGGAATCCTGTTCAGAAGGAATGGATCCTCAGAAGCTTAGCAGAGATTGGGTGACAGAGCTGGTGGTTTGGAGGCGGGGCTAGTGCTGGGCAGACTTCTACGGTCTGTGCCCTGAAAATGGCAGATACAAATCAAGGTCAGGTATACACATAAAGTAGCACATATAAGTTTATCTTGTTGGGCAGACTGGATGGACCATACAGGTCTTTCTCTGCCGTCATCTACTATGTTACCGTTACTATGGTTATAGAATCTGGGGCTTAGCACTTACATACGAGGCACATAAATGTGAGTGGAGCATGAGTGGGTCATGGGTTTGTCTCTGAGCTAGGCGCTTACCTTATAGAATACTATAGGTTAAGTACATTTCAGGGCACCCTTAGGTGCCATTGTCTTGACATTTAATTGTTGGCATCTAAGTGCACCAATGCCAGCTTATGCTAGTATTCTACACTGTAATGGCATCTTGGCACCAAGACTCTATTATAAAATTGCCAATAAGTGCATGACATTGAGGCACCAACATTTTTGCACCAATTTATATAACGGCCACCATAGTGCATAGACCTCCTAATGAATGAATATATTTATTTCATTACCTGGTCCCTTGTATAGAGCTTGTTGTTGATGTATTCAGAAATTTTTGATGAATGCCTGGAAATAGTAACAATCAAAATGACCTTAGGCTGCTGCAAAGACTAAACTCATCTTCTCAAGACCAGGGCTTGCTTTAGTATTCTATGGGGTTCAAACAGTGTGCACAGTCCTACAGGTTCTATATATATGGAGCCCAAATTTGGGTGCACTCTCGAGGTGTGTGTGCAAATTAATTAGCTAACGAGCTAACCATCAATAATTGGCAATAATTGAGATAGATGCACGCATCTGGCTGTGCATTTATTCTATGATGATGGGTTCCTAAATCCCATAGCACACAAACTAAAAGGGGGCGTGGCCCTGGAAGTAGTATGTGTGGGTCAGGGTCATTCCAAAAAGTTGCATATAGTGTTACAGAATAATGAGTTTCCATGCCCAACTTGGTGATAGTGATATGTGAATTGTTTTATGGGAAGACATTGGGACAGAGGTGGACTGACAGTGCTCTGGGTCCCTGGGCACTAAGGGTCATTGGTTCTCCCACGGGCACTGCCCATCCTCAAATCGCCCCCCCCCCCCCCGGACATTAGTGCGCCTCCCTGGTCCTACTTTGAATGAGCCTAGTGGTCTAGTGGCCTCTTCAGGGGCAGGAAAGATCCCCACTCTTTCCTGCCCGCTATCGCTGCTCTGCCGAACCCCACTGTGTTTTCAAAATGGTTGCTGAGACTTCCTGTGGTAGATTCATAGGTCTCAGCAGTCTCGCAAGGTGACCGCAGGGAAGTCTCAGCAGCCATTTCGAAAACACGGTAGCGTTGGGCAAAGCAGTGGTAGCAGGCAGGAAAGAGTGGGGATCTTTCCTGCTCCCGAAGAGGCTACTAGACCACTAGGGTCCTTCAAGATAGGACTGGGGAGGCACACTAGTGTACGGGGCGTGGGGAGGGGTTTATGGATGGGGGCACTGCCCATTTGCCCATTTGAAATGAATGTCATCCGCCATTAAGAGTGAGTTCTACGTGTATATAGTGCACCCTTTTTTCCTCATACAGTATATGTGCAAACTATAATTCATGCATGAACCATTGAGCATACCCTCTATTGGGAAAGAGTGTGAACAATGCTACGGATTCTATATATGGTGCCCAAATTTGGTTGCACTCTTGAGGTGCGTTTGCAAATTAATTAGCTAACGAGCTGTTAACTATCAATAGTTGGCATCAATTGCGAAGGGTGCATGCATCTGGCTGTGCATTTATTCTATCATGCTGGGTGCCTAAATCCCATAGCACACAAACCAAAAGGGGGCGTGGCCCTGGGAGTGGTATGGGTGGGTCAGGGTCATTCCAAAATGTTGCATACTGTTACAGAATAATGAGTCTCCATGCCCAACTTGGGCGCTGGGATTTACACCAGGTTTCAGCAAGTGTAAGCTGGACACCAAGAGTTGGGCACGGGGATCATTGAAAGACACTATTCTATAAAGAACACATGCCCTTATCTGGTGCCCATTTTTGAACACCTTGTATAGCATTCCAGTGGCTTTCCTTGTTCGGTTGCCACCCGGGACAGATCACCACTGTTCACCCCCTCGGGAGCAGCGTGACAACCCCCCCAGGAGCAGTGTGACAACCCGCCCAGGGGCAGCATAACACTCCCCTGATGCAGTGTCCCCCCGGCGCATCACATCCAAGCCTCTCCCCCCGGTGCATTCTTCTTACCTGCTGGGAGCAGCCCGTGCGGCTGTCGGCTCCACTGGTTCCCTGCTCCCTCTGCTGTTACTTCCTGTTCCGGGGTAGAGGAAGCAGGGAATCAGCGGAGCCAACAGCCTTGCGACTGCTCCCTGCATCCCTCCTGCCGCGTGCACCTGGGGTGGACCGCACCCACCGCCCCGCCCTCGGTACGCCACTGTAGCATTCACCCCTAAATGCAAAGAGGGTGCAAGATTAGCAACATTTGTTGGAAATGAAAAAAAAAATTCCAAACGAAAACACCCCAAAATGTTCTGGATGTCCAACCCTAGCAGACAATATCATGCATTTACTGCTTGGCCTTCCAACAACAAATGATTCTCCACTAGAAGACTTTAAACTTTTCTCATTATGTGATTTTGGTTTGCCAAAGGTAGACCACTATCAAGTTCCTGGAAGGCAGATCAATATTTGACCCCCAAGGTCAGAAGGCTAGCTGATTAGTTTACATGTCAGTGCTGAAAATGACTCCTCATATTCATTAATCTTAGAATCGCTTTCTCCTAAATTGTTCTGCGAAGGCATTTAATATGAGCTAAACATTTCACTGTTTGGAATTAATTAGATCAAGAGTCACAGCAGGGGGTGAGTCTCATACATTTGTCAAGAAATGCACAATAACAAGCTGAAAATTGAAAGAAAAATGGCTTCTGTTTATCTTGTGGCCTAATTGGCACTTTGGCAAGAGAGAAACCGATAACCTGCTGACATAAGACCATGACAGCCGAAAGCGGAATTATTGCAATTAAATGTCGCAATATTTCCAACATTCCAGCCAAGGAACTTCACACATTTATAGTAAAATGGGAAAACCTCATAAAAATGGAATGTCATCATGCTTGACATGGTAAAGGAAATGCAATTTAAAATGTTCCAGAGGAAAGTAGGTGTGCCAGAATGTAGACAAAGTGTCAAGGCTTGATTTTTTTTTTAAACTGAAGTAGCAATAAATCATGTTGTTATGTGGGAAGAAATAGATTTTGGAGAACGCCTCCTGTGTTAGGTCTCCATTATCCTACAGAGGATAAGGAACATTGCTGAGGAGTTTTAATTTTAGGATGAGGGGATTTCAATTCTCATCACAACACATCAACTGCATGGTGTTATGGGGACCACTTCAGCACATTCATACAACGTTTCAAATTTCCCCTAAGCTAGCATTTCAGTTTTATTACTCCTACCTTTAGAATAATATAAAATATATAGCATGCACCATCACTGTTTTAGGGCCCCTTTTACAAAGCCACAGTGGGACTACCGTGGCAATGGTGCATGGCAAATTAACCCTACTGTTGGGCTACTGCAGGAACCCAGCGACAGTTCCAGTGTGTGCCGTGTGGAAAAAATACAGTGAAACCTCGGTTTTCGTTGATAATCCGTCCGAAAACAATCGACGAAATCCGAAACCGACGAAAACCGAGGCAATTAACGAGGACGCCCAAAATCGGCTTCCGATTATGCCGATTTGGGCATCCTTGGGAGAAGGACGCCCATCTCCCGATTTGTATCGGAAGATGGACGTCCTTCTCTTTCGAAAATAAGCCAATTTTGGGCGTCCTCGAGAGAAGGACGTCCATCTTCCGATACAAATTGGGAGATGGACGTCCTTTTTCGACAAAATCCGAGGCAACCGACGAAAACCGAGACTAATTTCTAGTAGAAAAAGTCAACGAAATCTGAAACCAACGAAAACTGATGTCAACGAAAACCAAGGTTTCACTATATATATTTTTTTAGTCCTGGAGGCTGATCAGGCACCACCGTGCGCTGTCAGGTTACCTCCGGGTTAGCGTGGGAGCACTTACCGATTTCTACATAGGAGGCAGTAAAAGCTCACCCCGGAAATAGTCACACAGCAAGTGCTTAACTTACTGCATGGCCATTTCCTTCCGCTGTGGTAAAAGGGGGTATTGACGCATGGCAAACCCACTTGCCGATGCCACCGCAGGGGTCTTTTAACTGCAGCTTGGTAAAAGGACCCCTTAATTTGGCATTTCTTGTATTTATCTGAGGAAAACACACTACATTTTAAATATCATACCATTTAAGTTACATGGGAATTATAGGGGCCTTTTTACTAAGCTGCGCTAAAACGTGGCCAGCGCCATCCCCAGCGTGGGTCGTTCCCACATGCAGAAGCCACTTTTATTGTGGCAGTAAAATGGCCCCATTTTCCTTTATTTCTATTAATTCCGACACACTAATTTTCCCATTACCGCATGGCCATTATCATGTGAGCACTTAACGATATCTATTTTCTAGGAGGTAAGGGCTCATGCGCTAATCGGTTAGTGTGCGGTAATGTAGCTGCGCTAACTGATTAGCACAGAACACACTAACTATCCTCCCCCAGACTTTTATTTTTCAGCATATGGGAAGCTCATGCTGAGCCCAAAACTATCATGGTTTGGATAGCTTCCTTAAAGAAAAGTCCATAAGCCATTATAAAAATGGACGGGAAAAATCCACTGCTTCTTTCTAGGATAAGTAGCATAAAATATACTGTACTGTTTTGGGATTTTGCCAGGTATTTGTAACCTGGATTGGCCACTGTTGGAAACAGGATGCTGGGCTTGATGGACCTTCCGTCTATCCCAGTATGGCAATATTTACAGTGAAACCTCGGTTTTCGTTGACTTCGGTTATCATCGGTTTCGGTTTTCGTTGATTTTTTCAGTGAAAAATTTGTCTCAGATTTCGTTGGTTGCCTCGGTTTTCGTTGATAATTTTGCAAAAACAAAGGACGACCCATGCGTTCTCCTGCTCATTGTGGCGTTGGTTCTCGTTGTGTGAGCATCACCCCGCGCGTCTAACGCAACGCACGCAAGATAAAATCACATGTTCTCAAATCTCATTTTCCCTGTTAAGTGTTTCCTTTGCTAATAAGTTAACCCTTTCCCTTTAGCTCCATCATGGGACTATATTTATTCTCTATAAAATGTGTTTTTGGTATGTATTTTGGAGTGTCTAGAACGAATTAATTGGGTTTACATTGATTCATATGGAAATAATTGCCTCGGTTTTCATTGATTGTTTTCGGACGGTTTATCAACGAAAACCGAGGTATCACTGTATGTTCTTATGTTACGTGGAATAGAGGACTAGCCTAGTATAACAACAGGTAGAAAGCCAAGGAAACCAGGATTTAAATCACTGGGTTTTTTTTCTTTTTGTGACATAGGCGAGTTACTTTGGGACCCATTTACTAAAGTGCAGTCATTTTTTTGCAATTACTGCACCTACATAAGCGCAATCCGTAAGGTGTAGTAACTGTAAAACCTATATGGTAAATGCAAGAGATGTGCCCAACGTCTTCCCTGTATTTAGCACACAGGGGAAACACATACCACTGGATTCTATAGAGCGCGCCTCGAGATCTGCACTGAAATCCAAGCATATTCTGTAACAACATTGATAACTTAATTGGCTTAACAAGTCAATCAGCGTTGTTAACAGCACTTAACAAACAATAATGAGCACTAATTGGCAATAATTAGAATTTATGCTCACAGGTTCTTAAGCGTATTCTGGTTTGCACTGCGCCTAAATTTTAATGTGTGCATGCAAAAAGAGGCATGGTTATTGTCAGGGAAATGGGCATTTCATATGCATTTTGAAATTTACGTGTGTAGTTATAGAATATTGCCCAGTGCTCCTAAATCTATATACACTAGGATTTATACCACATTTTCAAAGCAAATAGAATGTTAGGTACATAAGTAGTGCCATACTGGGAAAGACCAAAGGTCCATCTAGCCCAGCATCCTGTCACCGACAGTGGCCAATCCAGGTCAAGGGCACCTGGCACGCTCCCCAAAACGTAAAAACATTCCAGACAAGTTGTACCTAAAAATGAGGAATTTTTCCAGTCCATTTAATAGCGGTCTATGGACTTGTCCTTTAGGAATCTATCTAACCCCTTTTTAAACTCCGTCAAGCTAACCGCCCGTACCACGTTCTCCGGCAATGAATTCCAGAGTCTAATTACACGTTGGGTGAAGAAAAATTTTCTCCGATTCGTTTTAAATTTACCACACTGTAGCTTCAACTCATGCCCTCTAGTCCTAGTATTTTTGGATAGCGTGAACAGTCGCTTCACATCCACCCGATCCATTCCACTCATTATTTTATACACTTCTATCATATCTCCCCTCAGCCGTCTCTTCTCCAAGCTGAAAAGCCCTAGCCTTCTCAGCCTCTCTTCATAGGAAAGTCGTCCCATCCCCACTATCATTTTCGTCGCCCTTCGCTGTACCTTTTCCAATTCTACTATATCTTTTTTGAGAGGTATTATTAGGAAAGGAATGGAAAACAAAAATGAGGTATTATTAGGAAAGGAATGGAAAACAAAAATGAGGATGTTATAATGCCTTTGCATCGCTCCATGGTGCGACCGCACCTCGAATATTGTGTTCAATTCTGGTCGCCGCATCTCAAAAAAGATATAGTGGAATTAGAAAAGGTGCAGAGAAGGGCGACAAAAATGATAAAGGGGATGGGTCGACTTTCCTATGAGGAAAGGCTAAAGCAGCTAGGGCTCTTCAGCTTGGAGAAAAGGCGGCTAAGGGGAGATATGATAGAGGTCTATAAAATAATGAGTGGAGTTGAATGGGTAGATGTGAAGCGTCTGTTCACGCTTTCCAAAAATACTAGGACTAGGGGGCATGCGATGAAGCTACAATGTAGTAAATTTAAAATGAATCGGAGAAACCTTTTCTTCACTCAACGTGTAATTAAACTCTGGAATTCGTTGCCAGAGAATGTGAAGGCGGTTAGCTTAGCAGAGTTTAAAAAAAGGTTTGGACGGCTTCCTAAAGGAAAAGTCCATAGACCGTTATTAAATGGACTTGGGGAAAATCCACTATTTCTGGGGTAAGCAGTATAAAATGTTTTGTACATTTTGGGGATCTTGCCGGTTATTTGTGACCTGGATTGGCCACTGTAGGAAACAGGATGCTGGGCTCGATGGGCCTTTGGTCTTTCTCACTAAGGCAATACTTATGCACTTATGTACTTATTGATGTAAATGGAGGCACGTAGATTTAGGTGTTGATATATCAACTAAGCACATGCTATATACTGCACCTAAATCTAGGTGCCACTTACAGAATACGCTTAGGTGGAAAAGTTTTCCGTGCAGATTTTCTAGGACCTACATATAGAATCTGACCTATAGGGGGAAATCCTATAAATGACACTGAAAATTAGGGCACCACTAAAAATCAGTACTCAATGATATTATATAAAGGACACTCTTGGATGAGTTTGAAGATTTCCACAATGAATATACACGAGATTGAGATTGCATACAATGAAAGCAGTACATGCAAAAATACATAATAATAATAATAATAATAATAATAAATAAATCTCGTACATATTCATTGTGAAAACCTTTAAACCCCCAACTGGGTTTGTAGAATAGCGTTGAGTTGACTTTAAGCGCAAGGACTTATGCCACCTGACACCTAGTGTAAATTCTGGCATTCAAGTTGGGCATGGATCTCCACTATTCTGTGCATCTTCTGTGAATGCCCCTGACCTGCCCATGCTTCTTCCATGGCCATGTCACCTTTTCAGTTGCACGCAATCCAATTCAGGCGCCCATTGCTAAGGAATAGCGTGAAGCCAGATCAGCGCCCAAATCTTAATTTGTGTCAAGTGCTTGTTAAGTCCAATAATTAAAACATTGGAGTCCATTAACTAATTATTTTGGATGTCAATCTGGGATCCATGCCTAATTTTGAGCACCCAAATTTCAACGCCCTTTATAGAATCCAGGGGATACCGTTTTGGCCCCTTTTCTTTGTCTTGATAGATACTGCAAATGTTCTTATGCTATCTGCTGAGGTATGGACTACAAGCCCTGGTGCAAAAATTAAAAGAAAAAAAAAAAGTGCACTCTTTAAGCATATAACCCTCACCAGCACCGACAATATCCCCAGCCCCGATCAATACCTCTCAAAGAAAGTACCTGAAGAGAAACTCCCAAAGAAATGTCCCTCAAGACACTCCCAAAAGCAAGTCCTCTGACACCTCCCCCAACTTTATCCCTCACACCATACTCCAATCACCGCACCCTATGACTCCCTGGTCCCTCTGGACTTACCCAGATGTAGTCCTTGTATTCTATTGGACCAGGGCTGGAGAGGTCCCCCCCTCAGTTCCCATCCCTGAGCTACTGGGGCTCAAAATGGTGGATATGACCCTTAGTGGTAGTCTTAAAGTAAGCCCCTTCCTTTAGTCCCTTTCAAACCATAGAGCTATGACAAATATACGGCACCCAAAGTCTGGATCAAAGAACTAATTGAATACAGTCACAATAATTTCCAGATCTTGGGAAGTTTCAGATAACAGGGTCTTTAGATAAAAGGTGTTCTTCTGTATTAAGAAAGCTCTGTGATTTTAGCTATACTGACCCTTTACCATTGACTTGGAATTTAAAATAAAGAATGTTATAACTCACTTATTTGAGATCTCATAAGCAGCAGCCTCACAGATCTGTTTCTAGATATTTTTTTTTTTTGTGCACACTGAAGAAAAGAGACATGAGGGCACTTAGACTGCCTTTTAAGTTTTAAAAAGGAAAGAAACACTTAGCCTTTTTTCAAACAGTATTATAGAACCTCAGGCTCATTTTAAATTGCTGTTTGATAGCTTTCTTTATATGAAGAAGAAAGAAAGAAAGAAAGAAAGAAAGAATGCCTGTCCACTGAAATAACTTGGCAAAAGGGCTTTTTTTATTATTTTATTCTTATTAAAAAACAAAGCGGTGTAGTAGGCTTTGAGCTATTCACTCAGTAAGGGCAAGAGCAAATACGCAAAAGGCCATCTTTTATTTTTAAAATGGCTCTGTGTAGGGGGTTAAGCTATTCTCACGGCTCCACCGGAGCAAGTTGGTCAAGAAACATTCTTTATTAAAAATAATAAGAATGTCGTGTGTACTGGGGTTTGAAGTAATCTTCAGTGAGATCTTCACTGGAGCAACTGGGCATTTCATAATGTAAGCTTTTTTTATATATATATAGAAAGGTAGTAGTCTTTTTTTATTTTTCAAATTTCTCTTAGAAGAAATATAATTGAGGTAAACGTCAAAAAAAGTACTTTTCAACGTTAAGGGTAAATCATTCTCAGGACGTTTGACGTGCCTTCTTTTTATCTATGCAAGGAAAAGAACTATTAAAACATGAATAGCTAAAAGAATTGTGATAGGTGTATGTAATTTTTAGAAAGGCTCTTGATGTCCCTGGCACGGGAAGGGGTCGCTTACCGTAGCCTTCGCCTTCCCCTCCGAAGGTGGAGCGTGAGTTTATCGGAGGATTTAGTACTTGGATCCTTGCTTGCCTGTATTTTTTTGGGGGGAGGGAGGTCAGATATATAAAGGGCTTTTTGATAAGTCAAGGACTGAATGCTACCTGTGTACATAGGGTCTGAGTGAAGCCTTGTGTTTACTTTTAATTGGGAGGATTTTTCCTTGTATAGTGGCAGAGATGTGTATTTCTGCAAAATGTGTAATGATGTTAATCACGCTAAACTTTTTTTTTATAAAACTTTAATTTTCTTATAGAAAAAATAACCATGTGTTATTGAAAAAAAATCTTTGTTGTTGGGCAGACTGGATGGACCATTCAGGTCTTTATCTGCCATCATTTACTATGTTATGTTACTATTGTTACTATGTTAGAAAACAACAGAAAATATCGATGAACAATAAAGATTAACTCCTGGATTCTATAAGGGCCGCCAAAATTTGGGCATGCATCTCAGATCCACATGCAAACTAATTTGTTAACGAGCCATTAACAATCAATTATCGATGCTGATTTTATATCGTAAACCACTTTAGATTCTTGGCAGTGTTAATTGGCATATAAAGTCAATTGATCGAATCAACTCAATTGCACACTGACAGAATTACTATGCAAGTTACTAACTTGTTTAATACTGTCTTGCATATTGTGTCCCTTACTAATGAAATCAAATGTTAATGTGAAAAAATTATTTATAAGATGGAGATTTGTTTTTTTTAATGATTTTATATCATTCTGTAGTATTTTCCAAGATTTTGCTTATGTTTCTTAAGTGGCATCTGAAAGGGAATCAACTTTGGACCCACTTGCCAGCAAAATGCAAGGAAAATATATTAACAAATGTACAAGCTTTGTAAAAGGCAATAAATGCCCATTATCTGATACACCGAGTAACATTGCTTCATTTCCCTCTCCTTGCCCAGAAAACATTTCCACAATTCACAAGGAGAGCCATCTGGAGCAGACAAGTCCTTTCTTTTTCTGTAGGTTTTTTGTGTTTATTCCTTTCCAAATTCATCTGAACAGTTATGGCACGTAAAAAACATCTTTTCATATGCTAGATTCTCTGTTGTCCTACTGTCATTTAGCTGCCTTCTGTTGCACAGTAGGATACCAACAGGAACATCATACATGACATCATTGCTTCAAGAATTGCTGCAGAGCATTTTTGGAACTATTATTATTAAGGAAGTTTTGCTGTGCACATTTAAGAGTCATTTTATAACAGGTTGCTTAGGGGCCATTTTAGAAATGAAAGTGCAAATTTTCAATGTCGTGCAAATTTTTCAATCGTTTCCTGTTTATCATTAAGGATGTGCATTTATTTGAAACAACATAACAAATGTCACATTTCCCATCTCGTTTTATATTGTTTTTAACCCAAATCAACAGGAAAATCCCCACAAATTTATTTTTTTCCCCATGTCCTCAACAGTGCACCCTACTTACTAATAGGTGCACCATAGAATAGTGCATCCTACTTAACAATAGGTACACCATACAATAGTGCACCATACTTATCGATAGGTGCACTGTAGACTAGTGTACCCTACTTGTCTATAGGTGCAACCTAGAAAGTGCACCCTACTTACCAATAAGTGCACTTTCTAGGTTGCACCTATAGACAAGCAGGGTGCATTACTCTATGGTGCACTTATTGGTAAGTAGGGTGCACTTTCTAGGTTGCACCTATAGACAAGCAGGGTGCATTACTCTATGGTGTACTTATTGGTAAGTAGAGTGCACTTTCTAGGGTACACCTATTGACAAGTAGGGTGCACTAGTCTACAGTGCACCTATCGATAAGTAGGGTGCACCATAGAAAGTGCACCCTACTTACCAATAAGTGCACCATAGAATAGTGCACCCTGCTTGTCTATAGGTAGAATAGTGCACCCTACTTACCAATAAGTGCACCATAGAATAGTGCACCCTGCTTGTCTATAGGTGCAACCTAGAAAGTGCACCCTACTTACCAATAAGTGCACCATAGAATGTGCATGCTGATCTCTTTGTGTCCCTGGTTGGTAAGTCTATGAGGTCTGACATGCAGACCGGGGCCTCGCCGTGAATGATTTTATGAACCAGAGTGCAAATTTTGAACGCAATACGTATTATCTTCGGTGATTGCGTTTCATTATGCTGAAACCAGATTGTGTGCCTTTTCTGCTGCTGGTCCTGGTTTATAGCAATGTTTCCCAAGTCCGGTCCTGGAGTATCCCTTGTCAGTCAGGTTTTCAGGATATGTACAATGAATATGAATGAACTTGATTTGCATACACTGCCTCCACTATATTCAGGTCTCTTTCATGCATATTCATTGTGGATATCCTGAAAACCTGACTGGCAAGGGATATTCAAGGACCAGACTTGAGAAAAACTCATTTATGGGATAGTGTCCCTGGTTATATGAAACTGTGCAATAATGTCCTACAGTTTAAGCACTTGTTAAAGACACATTAATTTCTTAAGGCTTATTTAGAAGAATAAGCAATATTTTGCAAGGGCATGTATGGGTCTCAGTGATTTATCTCTATGAATTGCTTAAAGATAGTTTCTTGATATTAGCTGCTTGGTGTTGTATAATATCATTATCCAGCTCATTTTCGAAAGTGATTGCCGGCTATCTTCCGACACAAATTGGGAGATGGCCGGCGATCTCCTGAACCTGGCCAAATCGGTATAATCGAAAGCTGATTTTGGCCGGGTTCAACTGCTTTCCGTCGTGGAGCCAGCGAAACATCAAGGGGGCGTGTCGGTAGGTGTAGAGTTGTGGGGATTGGGTTTTGGGGGGATTTGGGGGGCTAAACAACCAAGGGAAGGGAGCTATGCACCTGGGAGCTATTTTTAAAAAAAATTTTTAGAAGTGCCCCCTAGGGTGCCCGGTTGGTGTCCTGGCATGTATAGGGGGCCAGTGCACTACAAATGTTGGTTCCTCCCACAACCAAATGCCTTGGATTTCACCAAGTTTGAGATCACCGGCATTATTTTCCATTTTGGCCGAAAACCGATGCCAGCCATCTCAAACCCGGCAAACTCTGACATTTGGCCGGGCCCAATCGTATTAGCAAAGAAAAAGATGGCCGGCCATCTTTTTTGAAAATACAGTTGGCTCCGCCCACTTTCAGCGCCGGCCCCAAAGATGGCTGGCCAGCTATTGACCGGTGTCGTTCAATTATGCCCCTCCATGTCTGTTTGATTTGTTACCCCACTTAGTTGAAAACGGGAGTATAAATGTGAAAAATAAATAGGGACAGAGACAGTAACGTAAACTGATTTGATTGTAGCACAGGAAGGCAATAAATGAAATCCATGATCCTTTTACTCTGATTTTGTGGATGTTTTAGTCCAGAGAGGCGGTTTCTAAATGCTTAGATCATATTAAAGTAAATTTAAAAGCCTTGTTTTCTCTCTAATTTTGCTACAGGAGATTCAAACTAAATCAATGGTGTGTGAGGTACAGCTGAAATATTTTGTGTTCAACACAAAAAAACTCTCCGTCAGCAATTCTAAGTCATAATTCGTTATAATATACTCCCAGGGTAAGTTTTCGGCATTTTCTGGTTCTAGTAATGATCTGTCTGTAATGAACCATGTCATGTAACTATAGAGGGGAATCAAACACCAGAGATTTACAATTTTTCAGGAATCATATCTGCTAGAACACTCTCTGCATGTACAGATATGAAACCAATTAACAAACTCACATGCCAGTTTCAGCATTTTTTGTTTTTTTACTACTGGCAGTCTTGAAAAATGAATATGCAGACCTGGAAGGTCGGTTAACTGGGACTCTTCTGTAGAATACTTTGCATCACCCAGCATCGGTGCACCTAATATTTAGGTGTTCACAGTTAGAACTGGCGTAAATGCAAGAGATTAATGCCCAGATGATCGCAAGCCCTGCGCTGTTCCAAACAGCGCTCTAAAAATAGTGCTGGAACAGCGCGGGGCTTTACCGCCCCTATGATCAGAGATAATAGCATGCAAATTTTGTGCGCTATTATCTCTGATCATAGGGTAAAGTGCGGTAGGATTCACAATCCTCCCGCCCTTGTTTGACATGTCCGGGCTGTCAAAAACCCAGACCTGTCAAGCACAGGAGCTGGAGGTCCGTTGGACCACCAGACTCCAAACAGCAAGGCCCTGGTGGCCTAGTGCCCCCACCAAACCCCCACCCCAAGCCAGCACCAGTGTGAAGCCTTCCCCAGCGCATCCCAGAATGCACTGGGAAGGGCTGGCTGCCACCATTTTCAAAATGGCACTGGAAGAGGAGTGAGTGTATTACCTCCCTCCTCCAACAAAGATATGAGAAAAGGACCACAAGACCACCAGGTGTGTGTGGGGGGGGGGGGGGGTGCTTGATTTGCGGCCCCACTAGGCCACCAGGGCTTTTTGGGGGTGTGTGGGGAGGTTAGGGGGGCTGGTGATCCACCGAACCTGTGTCGGGGAGGGGGTTGGAGGGACTGGAGGTCTGCCAGACCTCTAGCCCCATTTGCTGGCTTGGGGTGGGAGGGGTCTGGGTTCCTGCTCCTGCGAGGGAGCTGTATTATGGGAATGGGGGCCTGCTAGCATGCAAATGCATGCTGGACAGGGCTCACCATTCCTCCCCAATGGAATAGGATTTGCCACAAACAGCCCGCCAATGTTTGGTGCGCAACCTGCTGATCATTGGGGAGGATATGTTTAGCATGTTTAGCAGCAGGTAAAAGCTACTACTAATCACTACTACTAATCATTCTATAGCACTACTAGACATACACAGCACTGTACACATTATATGCAGGTACATTCTCTGTCACAAGAGGGCTCACAATGTAGTTTTTATTATTTATTTATTTATTTCGTACCTGGGGCAATGGAGGATTAAGTGACTTGCCCAAGGTCACCAGAAGCTGCACTGGGAAAGCCCCCATAAAATGGGCACACAGCAAGAACCTTACCCCATGGCTATGAAGTAGGGAGCACTTACTGCCACCCATTGATGGTGGCGGTAAGCAGGGCCCGCCGAGAGGGGGGGGGGGGGCAAAATTCCATGGGCCCGGGCCTCCAAGGGGGGGCCCGGTGCCGGGGTCAGGCCACCAGCGCAGCAGTCCCTGGTCTCACCTGCCTGCCTCCACAGCTCCGGGCCCCCTTCATTCAAAGCAGCAGTTGCAGATCGCCTCTCTTCTGGTCTTCCCTCCCTGTGTCCCGCCCTCGCGGAAACCGGAAGTTACATCAGATGAGGGCGGGATACAGGGAGGGAAGGCCAGAAGAGACGTGATCTACGACTGCCACTTTGAATGAAGGGGGCCCGGAGCCATGGAGGCAGGCAGGTGAGACTGCGGACTACAGTGGTGGGGGGAGCGATGGGGACGGCAGCGGCGGGCGGGGGGGGGGGGGGGCGGGGGGGGGGTAGCGGGGTGGCGGAGGCAGGGCGGCCTTGCCCTGGGTCCGGCCTAGCCTCTTGGCGGCCCTGGCGGTAAGGGCTCCTGATGTAACCCAACAGTAATCAATCAGCGCACAGTGATGCCTGATTACCGCTGGGTTAGTGCCGCGCTAGGGAAACAAATTCTCAGAGCAGCAGAAATGGCAGCTGTCACTCTAATTTTGTTTGAGAATACCATACAGACATCAAGCTGATGCAAACATTTTTTTCCCTGTGGAATTTTATTTTCTTTCCAAAGCAGCAGAGAATTAAATACCTGGCTCCAATGTTTTGCAAAGTATAATGGTCAACAAAAGAAATTATAGGTGATATCTTTTGTTGGACTAACTTAATACATATTCTGCCTAGGTTCTGAGAGCTATAATCCTTTCATCATGAAGCAAAGATCTCCAAAGCTAGTCACAATATAGAATTTGATTTAAGAATAGGTAACTTCTAGAGGCGGAAAATTTGCTAGACTTAGCATGCTTCTGAAAATCTACCCTCAGGACTTCAAACCCATATAGATGGGAACTGCACATTCAATCGCTCTTATCAATTCTGCTAATTTGCATTGTTCTTTCAAAAGCTGATTTTTTTCATTATCGGATTTGTGATTTGCTTTTGTTGGAAAGTTCAGGAAAACCAATTCAGTGAAAAGCTGTAATAATCTCCGCAGCTGCCACTGCAACTCAGTGTTGTCTTTGTAAAGCAAAAATAATCAAAGTTTTGAGCTGTCATTGAAAGTTAATGTGTAATACACTGATATCACATGCAGCTATCTTTGTACCCACTTGAGATGAGATTAAACATGAGGCTTTTCAATGTAACAGGGAAAGTAGGTCATCCTGGCTTTAAGTTAGCATTCCATTACCAGTGTACTTATTTCTCCACACTAATATAATTACCCCTTAGCACAAGGTACTTTCCAATCAAATCACAGAAGTTCTGAAGGGAACCAGATTTTTTTTTTAGATGCAGTTTATATCATTTGGTTTACTCTAATTATATATGGCCTTGCACAGTCAATGGTTCTTTTTAACATATGATATTTTCTCATTTGTTGTACTAAATTTATTTCATTTAACTTCAGTTCACATGCTAGGTGAATTAAGTGCATCCAGTCTTTTTACATATATATTTATCTTTAAATCAAAGATAAAAATGGAGATTGTGATTTTGATCTTCCACAAAATATGATTATAACAATAATTTATGAAACGCTAGCAAAATGATTAGTGTTTCATGATGTCAGTGCCGGGTAAAATAGTGGAAACGATTCTAAAGAATAAAATTACAGAACACAGAAATAAACATGGTTTAATCGGACAGAGTCAGCATGGATTCAGCCAAGGAATGCCTTGCCTCACCAATTTGCTTTATTTCATTGAAGATACGAATAAACATGTGGATAAATTTGAACCGGTTGATGTAGTTTATCTAGATTTTCAGAAAGCTTTTGACAATGTTCTTATTTTATTTATTGCATTTGTATCCCACATTTTCCCACCTTTTTGCGGGCTCAGTGTGGCTTACAATACATTATGAGTAATGGAAATACAATTTGTTACAATTCAGGTTATGGATTACATTGTGAAGAGTTAAACGAGGCAAAATCAAAATCGTTAAGGAATAAATCAATTGAAAGGAACATTGAGACATTGGAAGGAGACAACGGGAAATTAAGGGGAGCTACATGAAGCATATGGTATACATTTTTCTGTGAGTAGAGATATGGGTGTGGTGAGATTAGGGGTTGAGAGTTCATAAGTGGATGTATTGATGTATTACTGAACAGTGAGTGTGAGCTTTATGTGTTTTGGTTCTTTCCGTAGATTTTATCAAAAAGATGTGTCTTCAGTGATTTACGGAAGTTGGTTTGTTTGTAGATCTTCATGAGAGACTCCTGAGAAAATTAAAGAGTCATGGGATAGGAGGCAGTGTTCTGTTGTGGATTAGGAATTGGTTATTAGACAGTATATAAAGGGTAATGTTAAATGGCTATTCCTCTCAATAGAGGAGGGTGGATAGTGGAGTGCCGCAAGGATCTGTAGTGGGACTGGTGCTATTTAACATATTTATAAGTGATCTGGAAATTGGAACAAGTGAGGTGATTAAATTTGCTGGTGACACAAAACTATTCAAGGTTGTTAAAACACATGTGGACAGTGAAAAATTGCAGGAAGACCTTAGGAAATTGGGCATCCAAATGGCAGATGAAATTTAGTGTGGACAAATGCAAAGTGATGCACATTGGGGGGAATAATCTGAATCATAGTTACCTGATGCTAGGGTCTACCTTGGGGGTCAGCACCCATGAAAAGATTCTAGTTGTCATTGTAGATAATATGCTAAAATCTTCTGCCCAGTGTGTGGTGGCCAAAAAAGCAAACAGGTTGCTAGGAATTATTAGGAAAACAATGGTAAATAAGACCAAGAATATTATATGCCTCTGTATCGCTCCATGGTGTGACCTCACCTTGAGTACTGCATTCAGTTGCTTTATCTCAAAAAGATATAGCAGATTTAGAAAAGGTTCAAAGAAGAGCGACCAAAATAATAAAGGGGATGGAACTCCTCTCGTATGTGCAAGTTACCATATAATTATAAATAAGGCTTCTACTGATCAACAAAGAGGAGTGGCCTAGTGGTTAGGGTGGTGGACTTTGGTCCTGGGGAACTGAGGAACTGAGTTCGATTCCCACTTCAGACACAGGCAGCTCCTTGTGACTCTGGGCAAGTCACTTAACCCTCCATTTCCCCATGTAAGCCGCATTGAGCCTGCCGTGAGTGGAAAGTGCAGGGTACAAATGTAACAAAAATAAAATAAATACTATTGGAGACTCTACATGGAATGTTGCTACTATTGGAGATTCTACATGGAATGTTGCTATTCCACTAGCAACATCCATGTAGAAGCCTGCACGGCCACATTGGTGATCTGCAAGGGCTGACTTCGACATGGAATGTTGCTAGTGGAATAGCAACATTCCATGAGAATCTCCAATAGTAGCAACATTCCATGTAGAGTCTCCAATAGTATTTATTTTATTTTTGTTACATTTGTACCCTGCACTTTCCCCACTCATGGCAGGCTCAACGCGGCTTACATGGGGCAATGAAGGGTTAAGTGACTTGCCCAGAGTCACAAGGAGCTGCCTGTGCCTGGCCCTTGCAGATCATCAATGTGGCCGCGCAGGCTTCTACATGGAATGTTGCTAGTGGAATAGCAACATTCCATGTAGAATCTCCAATAGTAGCAACATTCCATGTAGAATCTCCAATAGTATCTATTTTATTTTTGTTACATTTGTACCCTGCGCTTTCCCACTCACGGCAGGCTCAATGCGGCTTACATGGGGAAATGGAGGGTTAAGTGACTTGCCCAGAGTCACAAGGAGCTGCCTGTGCCTGAAGTGGGAATCGAACTCAGTTCCTCAGGACCAAAGTCCACCACCCTAACCACTAGGCCACTCCTCTTTGTTTATCAGTAGAGCCTTATTTATAATTATATGGTAACTTGCACATACGAGAGGAGTTCCATCCCCTTTATTATTTTGGTCGCTCTTCTTTGAACCTTTTCTAAATCTGCTATATCTTTTTTGAGATAAAGCAACTGAATGCAGTACTCAAGGTGAGGTCACACCATGGAGCGATACAGAGGCATAATAATATTCTTGGTCTTATTTACCATTGTTTTCCTAATAATTCCTAGCAACATTCCATGTAGAAGCCTGCACGGCCACACGGCCACATTGGTGATCTGCAAGGGCTGACTTCTACATGGAATGTTGCTAGTGGAATAGCAACATTCCTCCATGTAGAATCTCAAATAGTAGCAACAGTGGAGGAATGGCCTAGTGGTTAGGGTGGTGGACTTTGGTCCTGAGGAACTGAGTTTGATTCCACTTCAGGCACAGGCAGCTCCTTGTGACTCTGGGCAAGTCACTTAACCCTCCATTGCCCCATGTAAGCCGCATTGAGCCTGCCATGAGTGGGAAAGCGCAGGGTACAAATGTAACAAAAATAAAATAGATACTATTGGAGATTCTACATGGAATGTTGCTACTATTGGAGATTCTACATGGAATGTTGCTATTCCACTAGCAACATTCCATGTAGAAGGCTGCGCAGGCTTCTGTTTCTGTGAGTCTGACGTCCTGCACGTACGTGCAGGACGTCAGACTCACAGAAGCAGAAGCCTGCGCGGCCACATTGGTGATCTGCAAGGGCCGACTTCTAGTGGAATAGCAACATTCCATGTAGAATCTCAAATAGTAGCAACAGTGGAGGAGTGGCCTAGTGGTTAGGGTGGTGGACTTTGGTCCTGAGGAACTGAGTTCGATTCCCACTTCAGGCACAGGCAGCTCCTTGTGACTCTGGGCAAGTCACTTAACCCTTCATTGCCCCATGTAAGCCGCGTTGAGCCTGCCATGAGTGGGAAAGCGTGGGGTACATATAGAAAAAGGATGGAATCCAATTAAAGCAAAACTTAAATGTCCTCATAAATAGACTGAGCTTTGACAGCAACTTCACAGGTTGGGAAGGATGACCAATGCCGGGCAGACTTCTGCTGTCTGGGTCCTGTAAATGGCAAAAGCAGATCAGGACCGAGGCTGGAGTGGGCTTTGACAGGGAAATAGGACTGTTGCCGAGCAGACTTCTACGGTCTGTTCCCCAGAATTGTTAGGAAGAGATATAGATTAAATATACCAGCGTTTAATTATGAAGAAGTGGAACCTGTGCAGTGTGCTAGATTCAAATCTGGCCACCTTGATGGCAGACTGGATGGATCATGCAGGTCTTTATTACTTTCTCCTTGGTCTTTATTTGCTGATCTTTATAATGCAACATGCAGAGATTTAAAGGAAACATGTTGTGGGTGTACCTTGGGTAGAATTACAAATACGTGAGTACCTTTTAAAATGTCCCTGTCAGCATGTACACCTGCTTTGAGTCATGCATAACCCCTGGCTAAGTTCTTCTTTAAACTGGGGTTTGGAGAGTGCTTGAAGCAGGAATGGTGCTTACCTTTCTGGTGTTCAAAACCACATTGAATTGCGAGAAGTTGGAGATTTGCAGGGCAGCTGAAATCTAGCGCTGTTAAATGTGCTGTTAGATATGAAGGTACCCAAAGAGAAAAGACAACCCCAAATCACAAATGTTGAAGCACATACCAGGAAATGTACATGGAAAGCGATGGCCACAAATGCTCGCAGTCTAAGCAATAAAGTTCATGACCTTCAAGCCCTGATGTTGGGGGCAGACTTAGACATTGTTGCAATCACGGAGACGTGGCTAAATGGTTCGCATGAATGGGATGCAACATACCAGGCTATAATCTGTTTAGGAAGGATAGAGAGAGTCGTAAAGGTGGAGGAGTAGCTCTATATGTGAGAAATGATATCACGGCGACCGAAATGACAGGGACCTGGGGAAAGGAAGAAGCGATATGGATCACCTTAAAAAGAGAGGATAGAACCTCTATACACGTGGGTGTTGTCTACAGACCTCCGAAACAATTGGAGGAACTAGATAAAGACCTGATCGCAGATATTCAAAAGTTGGGAAACAAGAGAGAGGTGCTGTTGCTGGGAGATTTCAATCTGCCGGATGTAGATTGGAAGGTTCCGTCTGCGGAATCGGAAAGAAGTAGAGAGATCGTGGATGCTTTACAAAGCGGTTTGCTCAGACAAATGGTGACGGAACCCACGAGGGAGGGAGCGACACTGGATCTGGTGCTCACAAATGGGGATAGCATGTCAAATATCCGAGTGGGTGCCCACCTGGGCAGCAGTGACCATCAAACGATTTGGTTTGATATTACAGCTAAAGTGGAGAGCGGCCACTCAAAACTCAAAGTTCTGGATTTCAAGCGTGCTGACTTTAATAAAAAGGGGGAATATCTGAGGAAGGAGATGATGGGCTGGGAGGAAATACGAGAAGTGGAAGGACAGTGGTCCAGGCTGAAAGAAGCTATAAATAAGGCCACGAACCTTTATGTAAGGAAAGTAAATAAAAGCAAAAGAAAAAGGAAACCGATATGGTTCTCCAAGCAAGTGGCTGAGAAAATAAAGGCTAAAGAGTTGGCGTTCCAGAAATACACAAAAACTAAAGAAAAGGAACACAAGGAGGAATACAGGATGAAACTGAAAGAAGCCAAGAGAGAGATACGTCTGGCGTAAGTGCAAGCGGAAGAACAAATGGCTAGAAATGTAAGGAGGGGTGACAAAAATTTCTTCAGGTATACAAGTGAAAGGAGAATGACTAAAAAGGGAATTGTGAGTCTAAAAGATACTGCGAACCGCTATGTGGATAATGATGAAGAAAAAGCAAATTTGATAAATAGATACTTTTGTTCTGTTTTCACAGAAGAAAATTCTGGAGAAGGACAGCGATGGACTGCAAAAAGTATAAATGAGATTGAAGTGGATAGAGCACCGTTCACAGAAGAGAATGTGTATGAACAGCTTGAAAAGCTAAAGGTGGATAAAGCCATGGGACCGGATGGGATCCACCCCAGGATATTGAGGGAGCTCAGAGAGATTCTGGCGGGTCCTCTTAAAGATTTGTTTAACATATCCTTGCAGACGGGAGAGGTTCCGAAGGATTGGAGAACGGCGGAGGTGGTCCCTCTTCACAAGAGTGGTGATAGGGAAGAAGCTGGAAACTACAGGCCGGTAAGCCTCACTTCGATTATTGGAAAAGTAATGGAAGCGATGCTGAAGGAAAGGATAGTGAATTTCCTGGAAGCCAATAAGTTGCAAGATCCGAGACAACATGGTTTTACCAAAGGGAAATCGTGCCAAACGAATCTCATTGAGTTCTTTGATTGGGTGACAGGAGAATTGAATCAGGGATGAGCTATGAATGTAATCTACTTAGATTTCAGCAAAGCTTTTGACACGGTTCCCCACAGGAGGCTCTTAAATAAACTGGAAGGGCTGAAGATAGGACCTGAAGTGGTGAACTGGATTAGGAACTGGTTGACGGACAGACGCCAGAGGGTGGTGGTGAATGGAATTCGCTCGGAGGAGGGAAAGATGAGTAGTGGTGTGCCTCAGGGATTGGTGCTGAGACCGATTCTGTTCAATATATTTGTGAGTGACATTGCCGAAGGGTTAGAAGGTAAAGTTTGCCTATTTGCGGATGATACTAAGATCTGCAACAGAGTGGACACCCGGGAGGGAGTGGAAAACATGAAAAAGGATCTGAGGAAGCTAGAAGAATGGTCTAAGGTTTGGCAATTAAAATTCAATGCGAAGAAATGCAAAGTGATGCACTTAGGGAATAGAAATCCTCGAGAGATGTATGTGTTAGGCGGGGAGAATCTGATAGGTACGGATGGGGAGAGGGATCTTGGGGTGATAGTATCTGAGGATCTGAAGGTGACGAAACAGTGTGACAAGGCGGTGGCCGTAGCTAGAAGGTTGTTAGGCTGTATAGAGAGAGGTGTGACCAGCAGAAGAAAGGAGGTGTTGATGCCCCTGTATAAGTTGTTGGTGAGGCCCCACCTACAGTATTGTGTTCAGTTTTAGAGGCCGTACCAAGCGAAGGATGTAAAAAGAATTGAAGCGGTGCAAAGAAAAGCTACGAGAATGGTAAGGGATTTGCATTACAAGACGTATGAGGAGAGACTTGATGACCTGAACATGTATACTCTGGAAGAAAGGAGAAACAGGGGTGATATGATACAGACGTTCAAATATTTGAAAAGTATTAATCCGCAAACGAACCTTTTCCGGAGGTGCGAAGGCGGTAGAACGAGAGGACATGAAATGAGATTGAAGGGGGGCAGACTCAAGAAAATGTCAGGAAGTATTTTTTCATGGAGAGAGTGGTGGATACTTGGAATGCCCTCCCGCGGGAGGTGGTGGAGATGAAAACGGTAACGGAATTCAAAAATGCGTGGGATAAACATAAAGGAATCCTATTCAGAAGGAATGGATCCTCAGAAGCTTAGCGGAGATTGGGTGACAGAGCTGGTGGTTTGGAGGCGGGGCTAGTGCTGGGCAGACTTCTACGGTCTGTGCCAGAGCCAGTGGTGGGAGGCGGGGCTGGTGGTTGGGAGGCGGGGTTAGTGCTGGGCAGACTTATACGGTCTGTGCCCTGAAGAGGACAGGTACAAATCAAAGTAGGGTATACACAAAAAGTAGCACATATGAGTTTGTCTTGTTGGGCAGACTGGATGGACCATGCAGGTCTTTTTCTGCCGTCATTTACTATGTTACTAACCACCTTATAATTGAAAGAGAAAAACGCCTAGATTTCGACCCAAATCGGGAGATAGACGTTTATCTCACAAAAACGAATACATCGGTATAACGGAAAGCCGATTTTGGACGTTTTCAACTGCACTCCATCGCGGAAGCGTACAAAGTTGACGGGGGCGTGTCGGAGGCGTGGCGAAGGTGGAACTGGGGCGTGGTTATCGGCCGAGGAGAGATGGACGCCTTTCGCTGATAATGGAAAAAAAGTATGCGTTTGTAGCTAGAATTTAGGGCACTTTTCCTGGACCCTGTTTTTTCCATGAATAAGGCCCCAAAAAGTGCCCTAAATGACCAGATTACCCCCAGAGGGAATCGGGGATGACCTCCCCTGACTCCCCCAGTGGTCACTAACCCCCTCCCACCACAAAAAATGATGTTTCACAACTTTTTATTTTCACCCTCAAATGTCATACCCACCTCCCTGGCAGCAGTATGCAGGTCCCTGGAGCACTTGTTAGGGGTGCAGTGGACTTCAGGCAGGTGGACCCAGGCCCATCCTCCCCTACCTGTTACAATTGTGCTGCTTAATGCTTAGTCGTCCAACCCCCCCAACCCACTGTACCCACATGTAGGTGCCCCCCTTCACCCTTAGGGCTATAGTAATGGTGTAGACTTGTGGGCAGTGGGTTTTGAGGGGGATTTGGGGGGGCTCAACACACAAGGAAGGGTGCTATGCACCTGGGAGCTCTTTTACCTTTTTTTTTGTTTTTGTAAAAGTGCCCCCTAGGGTGCCCGGTTGGTGTCCTGGCATGTGAGGGGGACCAGTGCACTACGACTCCTGGCCCCTCCCACGAACAAATGCCTTGGATTTATTCGTTTTTGAGCTGGGCGCTTTCATTGTCCATTATCACTGAAAAACAAAAACGCCCAGCCCACAAATTGTCGAATAAAACATGGACGTCTATTTTTTTTTAAAATACGGTTCGGTCCGCCCCTTCACGGACCCGTTCTCGGAGATAAACGCCCATGGAGACAGACGTTTTCGTTCAATTATGCCCCTCCATGTATGTGTATATTTTTGATACTGTTTTACGATAGTTCTATTATTGGGTTTCAGTTTACTGTTTTCAGGTTTACTTCATTTATTGTATTTATGTTTATTCTTGGTTATTTTACTATTGCTAAGCTGTTAACAAAATTATAAGCTTTATGTTAAATTGTTCCTACTGTACACCACACCTTGGGTGAATCTCTTCACAAAGGCGGTAAATAAATCCCAATAAATAAATAAATAAATAAATAATCAGTTTCTCTTGGACATCCAGGATTCCAAAATCTGTCACTTATACATTGGTACTCACACATCTTTGTTATGAAATCACAGATTATACAACCCCCCTAGTGATGCCACTGTGTTTTTCAATGTGCTTCTTCTGTTGTGTGGCCCACCAAATATATGTGTTTCTTTGGCAGCTCTCTATATATATTGTATAAAAGATTTGGTAATCACCTTCCTAAATTACTTTTGTAGTTATTTATTTATTTGTGACATTTATATCCCACATTACCCCAAATAAGTTTGATTTCAATGTGGCTTACAATAAACAGTGTAGGATAATGCACACGAAAGTAATTTGTTGTAAGAATCCAATTTTACAATACAATATCATAAACATAAACACTAGCAAAAGGAATGTGTATAGATCTAAGAATACAAATATGTATGATGTATTCTATAAATGTGGGGTGTGTGAATATCATCAAAAATACACCTCCACATTTCCACCTGCTATATATACCAACTAGAATAGAAAAGATAAGCCTTTTTTTGACCTGGAGAATTGAATTGGCATCAAAATGTATAGTCAGTCCTCATTTATCCTACTCCTGCTCCTGCCCAGTTTGGCTCCAGGTTAAAAAGGGCAGCTGCTGACCCCTAGTGGCAATCTTGCGGTACTAATGATATGGGTTTTCCTAGTGGTAGTCTGCCACTATGAGTCAGCAGATGGCATTTTGAACCTGGAGTTAATCCAGACAGGAGGGGGACTGTTCCCACCCAGGCCCACACTAGTCCACCATAGATAACCTCTGGCTAAGACCCAGGTGTTCTCAGGGGAGACTAGAGGTGGGGGAGGGGTCAGATAGGAAGCAGGAGTAGGTCTTGTTGGGGGGGGGGGGGGGGGGCTGCCCAGGTAGGTGGACTTGATTGGGGGGGGTCAAGGGTGGGGGTTGGGTAGGGATTGGTAACATAGCAACATAGTAGATGATGGCAGAAAAAGACCTGCACAGTCCATCCAGTCTGTGTATTGATTGTGGGGCCTGCCTGGGTGGGGGTTAATTTCTGAAGAGGCTTGGGAGTTGGGTCTTCATTAGGGCTGATCAAGAAAGGGGACCTTATTCTCTAAAGGGGATCATTGGAAGGAAGAGAAGTGGATGAGGGGGCAGAAGCTCTGAGCTGGCATAGGGTTTGCCATGAGAGCAATGCCAATGTTTGGCACACTGCCCAGTGAACATTGAGCAGGAATACCTAGTGCCATGTTTAGCACGCATTTGCATGCTAGTTGTGCTCAAAGATAGCAAGCTCGTGTTTACCTGTACTCGCCGGCTCTGATCATAGGGCGAAGGCAAACGCGGCCTCTAGCGCCTGCCTTTGCCTTTGATCATCGGTCCATGAGTGCTTAAATGTGCATTAGTAGAAGGGTTCCTTAAGCTTATAAGTTTGGATGAAAGTGGGGCATGATTTTAGAAGCTTCTTTTAGGAGCATAAATTTAGGAGCTCAGCTTTTTTTTTTTTAATATTGTGCCAATAAACAATGCATACACTGTCTAAAATTCAGTCCCATACTAGCTGTAATTCACCCATAAGAATGAAATTGGTAAGATACATCAACAACCATCATATTAACTGATTTCAGAATGTCAGATTGATAATTGCGAATCTGTTACTCTGAGGAGCTGAAAATATTTTTTCTGTTGACTTACTCTAACAAAATAGATTAGCCAGTGTTCAGTAAAAATGTCTTTGGCTGTATTTGATCAGCTAACATTAGAGCTGGAAAACAATCGATAGCACACTGTGTTTAGAATTATCTTTTAAAGGACACAAAGTTAGTAAGGTAGAAAAAACTCTCAAGAGACCAGCATGAAACTAATAAGATTTGCTAATAGCTTTAGCTTTAGTAATTTGATGGGAAGGCAAACAGTAGAATCTGAGTAGCCAGTACCTTAATTGGATATTGATCTAAACAGATATCTACCTTCTAAGTATCTTCACATTGTAGGATATAATATATTTATCATTATTTCTTTATAATTGCTCTTGCTATTCAAAGCTATATAAAGACACATTAACAAAGTAATTGATGCTAGTCAATTAAATTAAGTTCTCCTTGATTTATACTACATTTGCATGGGTTAGGTTAGACCTGTTAAACAGATTGTTGAATTTATTTTCTTTGTAACTAAGGCTTCTGGGGGTTATTTTTAGCTTTTAACCAGTAAACACTAATAAAGGCCGCCATTTGCATACTGTCTGTCTAGAACTCCTTCGGTCCTCTCATGCAAATTTACTAATTGTTCCCTCATTCCGACAACTTTGTTATGACTTTGCCTGCACAAGGATATTTTAATGTTATGAGTCCAACTCTATGGAGCATTTTACCCATCCACCTTAGGGTGCAACAATCCCTAGCAAATTTTAAGGCCAACCTAAAAACCTTTTTATTTACTGATGCTTTTCCCCTTAATTAGCCCACCTGGAATAGACTGGATGATGACAATATTGACTCTGACCTTTGACTTTATTTGATTTTATTAATCTGACATTTGGTTTTGGTTTTAAGCCCTATTTTAGTTTTTATTTGTTTGATTTTATTTCTATCACTATCCCTTTCCTATCCTACAATGGAGTGTCTTTCCTTCAGCAGCTTACCAAGGGCGGGGCGGTGGGGGCGGTCCACCCCGGGTGCACGCTGCTGGCAGGGGTGCAGAGAGCCGCCGTGCGCCTGTCGGCTCTGCTGGTTCCCTGCTCCCTCTGCCCCAGAACAGGTTACTTCCTGTTCCGGGGCAGAGGGAGCAGGGAGCCAGCGGAGCCGAGAGCACTACAAATGCACCCGGGGGGGGGGGGGGGGGGGGGGGGGGGTTGATGCGTGTGTGGTGTGTGTGGGGGCTTCGTTGCGCTGGGGTGGGGTGTCATGCTGCACCCGGGGGGGGGGGGGGTGCGCATTGGTGATCTGCCCTGGGTGGCAGCCAACTTGGGATCGTCACTGCTTTCCTTTTCAGTCTATTCTATTGAATATTAAATATTGTATGCTGCTTAGAAATTTCTACTCATAGGCGGTATGCAGAGATTTTCATGAACTTAAAACTTGAAACTCTAGGACTGAAACTCAGCATGCCAGTGAGAGGACAAGGGGACAGGACATACAGTACGTGGGGAGGTCAGTGGTGCTTCTATTTGCAATTCGTCTCTGTCCTAGAGCTAACATTGAGGGGTATAATTATCAATGTGGGCTACTTGTTAAGACAGGTGATTTACTACTAACTCATTCTATTTTAACACAGGTCCCATTTTATGCAAGGAGACCTATTTACTAAAGGGTTAACAGTAAAATAAACCCATCAAATCAGTAGACAATGAAAATAACTTCCTTCCCAATGTGGTACTAAGAGGCCATCAGAGAGGGCTTTTGGCCTCCTTTATCTTGCACACCCTAAAGCCAGTGTCTCGCTGGCTCCCCTGATAAGCTAGCCCTGGGACAGGGTTAGAAAATACTGCTATGCAACACAAAAATATATTTAAAACTGCAGTCACAAGTAGGAAGCAAAAGATACACAGTTGGAGGAATAACTTTGTTATTTCTGGCAACCTCAAATGCAAGTTTAAATTTTCTAGGCATTTTAATATTTATTCCACTGATGATTATCTGAATTGCATGGAAAATTACAGTGCTTTTCTTTATATAAAGTTGTATTATTCAAAAAGGTTAATATTCAGCAGTGCAAAAAACTTATAATTTGAAACATCTAAATTAGACAGCTTCAAATTATACATTTAGTCAATGATTCTATCCATTTAATTAATGCCACCGAATAAACACATATAGGAACACTAACACATGTTTAGGCTTACTAAAAGATACTGCCATGGGATGTGCTCAGACTTCCCACCGTAAATTATTGCATGCTACCCAGCTTGCAAAACTGAACATGTATCATTTTCATAACGATATAGGGATCTTTTTACTAAGGCATGCTAGAAAGCAGTGGCATAGCCACAGGTGGGCCTGGGTGGGCCCACTTAGGGCTCAGGCCCATCCAACAGTAGCACATGGTAATGAAAATGCTGCTCTCCACAATACTGGCACCTTCGCATGCTCAGTTTTCAGCGCATGCCTGCTGCAGACTACCAAGATGGAGACTGGAGAGAAGCATTTTCCCACCAGCTGAGATATTTTTTTTGATGTGGGGGTGGGGGAGAGAACATTTGGTGCCCACCCACCTCTTGCCTAGGCCCACCCAAAATCTGCTGTCTGGCTACGCCCCTGCTAGAAAGTGGCCAGCATTGCAATTAGTGTGTGGGCTTGCGGTGTACTCTGGCCACTTTCTAGTGTGACTGAAAAATGGCCATGTACTAATTTTCCCATTAGCGTGTGGTCATTAGCGCCGGGAGCCTTTACTGGTAAGGGCTCCCATGCTACTCCTGTGCTAATCGGGTAGCATGTGGTGATGTGCTTTCACTACCCGATTAGCGCAGGTACGCCTACTCTCTGCCCCCAGACATGCCTCCTGTGCTGGATTAGCGCATGCTAAGCAGAACACTACCATATCCACAATGCCTCAGTGCGTCCCACAGTAGTGCTTTTTTAGGGCCCCTTTTACCAAGCTGTGGCAAAAGGGAGCCGGCGCTGACATCAGCGCATGTTTTATATGCGCGCCAAGGCCCTCTTTTACCGTTGCAGGTAAAAGGGAAGTCTCGCCATTCTGCAGGAAATGGCTGTGTGTGCCCTACCCTCTTAAACTGCCATCAAAGCTCACTCTAGTTATGAGGTCATTTAAGTTTTGCTTTATATAGAAACAGGATGTAATCCATTTAATGTCCCTCTGTGTTATCCCATGCATTCTTGAATTCCATCACTGTTTTCATCTTCACAACCTCCCACGGGAGGGCATTCCAGGCATCCACCACCCTTTTTGTGAAAAAGTATTTCCTGACGTTGCTCCTAAAGCAAGGACCAAGCATAAAAGATCTCTGTGAGAGAGGAAGGGTTGAGAAGTTCAACGAGGTGTTGACGTTCAAGCTAGAAGGGCTAAATGGTCTTTCTCTACCATCATATTCTCTTGTACTTTATGCTGCCTGTCTTGTCTTACTTTTTCATTGTGTGTTTTGTTATACCAAGGCCTGTTATATGCTGTTTTCTTCTTTATAAAGAAATCATTTCATTGTATGACTTCTTTCAAAACAGCAAATTTTCACAGCATGGATTGAATATTGATGCTTGTACTCTCGTTAAAAGCTTCAGTGCTTTCACGTTAAAGCATAATTTAATAATGCAATAGTTTCTATTGATAAGAAGATTTAAGCCCTTTTTAAATTGCCTTGGAAAAAATGCAATATAGCTTTCTGAGGCTTAATGAGCTATAAAATATCAAGTTTCAGTGTAATTAAATAGAATCACAATGGCAAAAAAATGTCTGCATCTTTCTTAGTTAATGCATTTCGGCAACTCTCCATGTTAATTTTAGTTTTATATATAGGGAGATGAAAAAATTGCTTATTATGTAATTATTTTAGACAGAAATCTTTACTTTTCAAGCAGTTATTCCACCACAAAACAGAGAAAGAAACTTAGGCTAGAAGCAGGAAGGTCAAATATGTGTTTGGAAATAAAGCATAAATGTAGAGCACAAGATTTTGAAACAATCGATGCCAAGTAGTCTGCAGAGGCAAGGATGAAGATAAGGGCACAAATTTTGTTGTGGTGAAAGCTGTTTCCACGTCGAACCTACTGTTCCATATTCACAGCAAACAAACAGTACACAGAGAATAATAAGAGCTTACTGTACTTAAGACATTCAAAAGCTGTCTCAAAATAAGTACATAAGTACATAAGTAATGCCATACTGGGAAAAGACCAAGGGTCCATCGAGCCCAGCATCCTGTCCACGACAGCGGCCAATCCAGGCCAAGGGCACCTGGCAAGCTTCCCAAACGTACAAGCATTCTATACATGTTATTCCTGGAATTTTGGATGCTTCCCAAGTCCATTTAGTAGCGGTTTATGGACTTGTCCTTTAGGAAACCGTCCAACCCCTTTTTAAACTCTGCTAAGCTAACCGCCTTCACCACTTTCTCCGGCAACGAATTCCAGAGTTTAATTATACGTTGGGTGAAGAAAAACTTTCTCCGATTTGTTTTAAATTTACTACACTGTAGTTTCATCACATGCCCCCTAGTCCTAGTATTTTTGGAAAGCGTGAACAGACGCTTCACATCCACCTGTTCCACTCCACTCATTATTTTATATACCTCTATCATGTCTCCCCTCAATCGCCTCTTCTCCAAGCTGAATAGCCCTAGCCTCCTTAATCTTTCTTCATAGGGAAGTCGTCCCATCCCCGCTATCATTTTAGTCGCCCTTCGCTGCACCTTTTCCAATTCTACTATATCTTTCTTGAGATGCGGCGACCAGAATTGAACACAATACTCAAGGTGCGGTCGCACCATGGAGCGATACAACGGCATTATAACATCCTCACACCTGTTTTCCATACCTTTCCTAATAATACCCAACATTCTATTCGCTTTCCTAGCCGCAGCAGCACACTGAGCAGAAGGTTTCAGTGTGTTATCGACGACGACACCCAGATCCCTTTCTTGGTCCGTAACTCCTAACGTGGAACCTTGCATGACGTAGCTATAATTCGGGTTCTTTTTTCCCACATGCATCACCTTGCACTTGCTCACATTAAACGTCATCTGCCATTTAGCCGCCCAGTCTCCCAGTCTCGTAAGGTCCTCTTGTAATTTTTCACAATCCTGTCGCGATTTAACAACTTTGAATAACTTTGTGTTATGAGCACAGCTAGACAATGAGCACGCAACTAGACATATTGGCCCAAACAAGTTGCTCTTACTATGGGGCATTTTTACTAAGCTGCCTTAAGCAGTGAGCTTGGGTTTTACCATGCATTAAACAGTAGCATAAACCCGTGCTGCTAACCTCTAATGAACGTTAGAACAACTAGCACAGCAAAAATCCACACTACCTGCTTACCATGCTGAGTGGGTACGATAGGGGCAGAACAGGGACGTGGTCATCGGTGACAGCTAGCACGTGGGTCTGTACCTCATGCAACAGTTATCTGGGTACTGGTTGATATTCAGTGCTGGCACCATGGAGGCTTAATGACAGGAGACAGTATGACATCACAAAGCTGAAGCCGTCTCCCCCGGGCTGCCGCCATATTGGTGCACTTTAAACAATATCACAAAAAACGTTCTTCCTTTAAAATATTTAATTTCTTTTATTACAATACATATATCACATAAAACCACTTAAAGTGTGTAAGTTCCGGAACTTGCCCAGTCACACCCTTCACTTCACCACCCATTCACATAAACCTTGTGTGGGCACATTTCTATATATCCACAATCTGTGTACATGCTCCCCAATTGTTGTTTCCTCAAATTGAGGAACTTACACAGTATAAGTGGTTTTATGTGATAAATGTATTGTAATAAAAGAAATTAAATATTTTAAAGGAAGAACGTTTTTTGTGATATAGTTTTGGGATCTGTTCTTCTAGTTTAAATATTTATCCCCAGTAATATATATACCGTACTTTAAACAAACCATCTTTAACTTCTTGAACAAGATGCTGCCTTCATTTACTGCCACCTAAGCACTTTCCTACCCGCTTCTTCTCACCTCCAATTCAGTGCATGGCACCTCGTCCGATTCGAAGCTCGTCTCTCCCGGGCTCTCGGTTTATAGCTGAAAAACCGGCAATAATTTTTTAATGCTGTTTTAGTGAGTTTACATTTAATTTCATTTTATATATGTATGGGAAGCTTTCAAACAAATTAAAAAAAAAATCCACACATAGGCAGTCATAAGCATTTGCTAATGTTTTTATGTAGAAATAGCTTTATTGCCATCATAAGCAAAAAGAAAGGCATATAGCGCAGCAGTGAAATTCACAATACAGCATTGCAAATAACAAGGCAAGCTCTGGAGCACTGACAAAAAAACATTTTGAATATAACCCTCCCCCTTTCACAAACCCCTTGAAAACTCCCCATCTCTCCAACCCCCCCCCCCCCCAGGAAACTCCTTTTGCACCTCCCCGATCCCCTCCTAAGAGAAAGAATGCAAAAACCAAGGAAGTTTAATAAAATATTATAAACCTCACTCAATTTGCCACTCAGGTGTTTGTGGTGGATAAGATGATCTTGGCGGCAGCATGGAAGAGGCCGCTGTTACCGGGACTCCAGGCCGTCTTGGAAAAGCTAAACGCTATTCAGCTGATGTCAAAACTTACAGCTCTACGCAAAGGACAAATCGCCCAGCATCACAGAATTTGGGACTTATATAGTAAATGGTCCTCTGCTAACACTGTTGCGGATCCTCTTCGTACTTAGCTTCTTAGTAGAGGGAGGGTAGGGGGTATATAGAAGGGGTGGAGTAGAGAGGAGGGGGAAGGGGTTGATACTTTCTGTAGACAATGTTGTTGTTTTTTTTTTATTGCACAAGTTGATGACTGGATATTCTATTTTATTTTGCCTAGATGAAAACAATGTTCTACTTCTTCATTGTAATATGTTGAAAATTCAAAATAAACAACTAAAAAACCCCAAACACATTATTTATTTATTTATTTATTACATTTGTACCCTGCTCTTTCCCACATACAGCAGGTCCAGTGCGGCTTACATAGTAAAAGAAAGCATCTTACATGGTAAAGACTACAGTAAAAACAAGAAAATGTAGGAACAGTATTATAAATTGTGATGATCATAACTACTTACATTATGAAAGGCATTACAAAGGACGTGAAAGAACGTAATGAACTAGAATAGGGAAGGTAGACAAGGATATGATAGGTGAAAGGGAAGGAGAATGAGAGGGAAATGGTAAAGGATGGAAGGAAGAAGATGAGGGATTGAGTATAACATTGGGGTCAGAGTAAGCGTCGACGTCTTAGCAGGAGTATCGTAGGTGATCTGGTGGAATTAAGCTGGTTCATTAGGGTAAACTTGCTTGAAAAAATGGGACTTTAACATTTTCCCACCTTTTTGTAGGCTCAATGTGGCTTACATAGTACCGTAAACGGCGTTAGCCGATTCCGGTATGAACAAGGTGATATTGAGGTACATGTATGGTAAAGACCATTGGGGGGAACTTAGAGAAGACCATTGGGGGGAACTTAGAGAGGGAGAGGAAGGATTAAGATATGTCCAGTTAAGGTCTTTGGGTACGTTATGTCGCTGGTATCCCTTGCCAGTCAGGATTTCAGGATATCCAAAATGGAGTATGCACGAAAGAGATCCGCATATAACAGAGGCAGTGTATGCAAATCAAGATCATGCATATTCATTGTGGATATCCTGAAAATCTGACTGGCAAGGAGTATTCCAGAAACACTGATCTAAAAGACAAGTCTCATGTGGAGAACACAAAGTGCTCCCCACCCCAAACTAGGATTACAGTCTTTTTCACAGGGACAAACCTCACAAGCTTGCTATTGTTTTCCAATAGCGTCTGTGAATGTTTGAGGCCACTCAATATGGCGGCAAGCTTCGCCCACTGCCTTCAGCCTAGATAATGGGCGAGATAGGCTAAGAGTGGTCAAAGATAGGAGTGCCTTTTGTGTGGCCTTATCTGCCTGCTTACCTATGTGGGTACTGGCACAGAATATGGCTGATACCTGCATAACCGCTGCATCCTCCTTGACTTCACCCCGGACTGATCCGGCATCAACAAGCGGTGGTGTCAGAGCTGATATTCAGTGACAGTATCTGTTTAAGCACCCCCGAGTACCTATTTATTTATTACATTTGTACCCCGCGCTTTCCCACGCAATGCAGGCTCAATGCGGCTTACATAGTAATTTGAAATACAAAGTTATATAATAGAAATTTCAAAACCAGTAGTGAAACATTGTAGAGTTGGGCTTGGTAGTGTATGATAAGTTGAGCTTGATAATGTATGATTAGGATAAGAGAGGGTAGACAGGATAGGATAGTATGAATTGGGAGAAAAGGGGTAAGGAGGGACAAAATTAAGGGGAGATGGAGAAGAGAGGGATGGGAGGTCGATATCTAAGTCAGAACAGAATTGGGAGTGGAGGTTGGTAAGATTAGGTTGGGGCATTAGGGTAGGCTTGCTTAAAGAGATGAGCCTTCAGCATTTTTCTAAAGGGCAAGTAGTCGTTAATTAATCGGATTGGTCTGGGTAGAGCGTTCCAAAGCTGGCTGCCTAAAAAGGAGAAACTGGATGCGTAGTAGGTCTTGTACTTAATTCCTCTACAATTGAGTACCGGTGGCTGGCCAGCTCAGTGTGGTTTAATTGGGTGGAGCCTTTCCTGCTCACTTAAACCATGCTGAATACGAACAGTGTTGTTTTTAGGATGGGGCATCTCTAACCGAGGCTTACTGATGAAAAACCCCAGCATCAGACAGTTTTGTACTGTACTCAGAAGTATTGCACACCGTGTTTAATGCAAAGTCAATAAGGAACAGCAATAAAAGCTAAGTAGAATAAAGGGATTTTTTTTCATTTTGGATACAATCTTTTTACAAGATCAGTAATGATCTTTTTCGTTACTTTTTATTAAATATTAATCAGTCACAGAATGTCATGCATCCAGAGATATAGCTGCAAAATGCGTGTGTAGGAGTAAGGATGCAACTAAAAATAAAATGGACACAATTCAACTGCATGGTGACTTTTTTTTTTTTTTTTGTAAATTTCTTGCTTGGAAAGAACAGCACATGCCATGTTTAAAGTGGTAGTACACCAAATAAAGTATTAGCCTAGGAAAATGTGGACTCTTGAAAACAGCCTTAAAGCTCCGAACCTTCCTTGTTACAGGCACTTGTGCAGGTCGATTATATTGTTTGTTTCACTCTTTAAATCATGGCAATAGCTGCAGCACCGTTTAATAATGACTAATGTAGTCCAGTCTGTTGTATTGTAAAAGCTAATTAAGGGCCTCTGTACTAAACTGTGCTAGCCATTCCCAGCACAGCAAATGCACCTCAGACCATTCATAGACTCTGTTCCTTCTCACTTGGACTCTAGGCAACAGAATTTTACTCCCCTTCCCCTTCTCTCATGGGTAGCTTGCAGCACACAACCAAACTTTCTCACAGACCAGGGCCGTGCCAAGGGTCCCCCTCCCCCCCGTGAAAATGACCTCTGCCCTCCCATCCACGCTCCTCTCTCCCCTGCCCTCCCACTCCCATGTCCCAACTGCCCGTCCTCTTCTTCCCCCCTAAGATCCCTTTTAAATTTACCTCCGTACGGCAGCGAAGGCGCAGCGTCAGTGAAGGAGGCGGGCAGCGGCGCTCCCGACGTCTCTACTAGTCTTCCCTTCGCTCAATGTCCCGCCTTCTTCTGATATCATTTCCTTGACGTCAGAAGAAGGCGGAACACTGAGCGAAGGGAAGACTAGTAGAGACGTCGGGAGCGCCGCCTCCTTCACTGACGCTGCGCCTTCGCTGCCGGACGGAGGTAAATTTAAAAGGGATCTTGTTGGGGGGGAGAAGAGGGCGGGCAGTTGGGAGATGGGAGCGGGAGGGCGAGGTAAGCATGGTGCGGCGGGGCGGCCCCCAGAGGACGGTGCCCTCCTGCCGTGCTTACCTCGCTTACCGTGTTGGCACGGCCCTGTCCCAAACCCTAGTTGTTTCTGAACATTCATTGTCTTTTCCTAAGGTCACTGCAGATAGCACTGGACTGTCCCTTTCCCACTCTTGGCTATCCTGTTTCACAGCCCACAGCATCTCCTAAGGCACAGGGCAGCTCATAAGAAAAAAATAATGTACACAGGTCTCTCATTCTCAGGCTTCTGTCAGTCTTGCTCATCCTGATTTTGTGACTCATGGTCTGGGGAAAGAAGAGCTGAGCAAGCCCCATCTGGTTCCCTAGGTTCCTGGAGCTAACTCAGCATCCAAGCTACTAGTATTCCTCTGGAGACTTGCATCATATTTTCCTAATTGTCAAGGGAATTAACTGAACTCCTCCCCATTTCTACAGCTGCTGGATAGCAGTGTTAATCAGACTGACATCAGCACAGGGAACTACCTAATCCTTCTCTGGTTTTCTCTTTCACCTGCCTGACATAAGAGCATGGAGCCTAACTGTGAGGCTTTGCATTACACAGGAGGAGTGGCCTAATGGTTAGTGCACTGGCCTGACAACCTGGGGTATTGTACAGCGCTGCGTAACCCTGGCAGCGCTATAGAAATGCTAAGTAGTAGTAGTAGTGGTATTGGATTCAGTTCCCACTGCAGCATCTTCTGACTCTGGGCAAGTCACTTAGGGGTCCTTTTACTTAGGTGCCCTGAAAAATGGCCTGTGGGAGTGTAGGCACGTGTTTTGGGCGCGTGCAGATCCATTTTTCAGCGCGTCTGCAAAAAATGCGTTTTAAATTTTTTTTTGCCAAAAATATATGTGTGACAAAATCAAAATTGGCGCACGTCTATGTTGGGTCTGAGACCTTACCACCAGCCGTTGGCCTAGTAGTAAAGTCTCACATGGTAACCAGGCGGTAATGACCTACGCTCGTCAAATGCCAAATAATGTTTCGGATGCGCGTATTGGACGTGCATCAAAAATGAAATTACCGCAAGAGCCATGTGGTAGCTGGGTGGAAATTCCATTTTGGCATGCATTGGGCGCACATAGACGTTTACGCGGCTTAGTAAAAGGGCCCCTTAACCCTCTATTGCTCCAGCTGTGTTCCCTTTTCCCTCCCTCACAGCATCAAACAACTCTTTTAAAACTGTGGGGGATATTTCTAACTTTTCTTGTGGTTCTTTCAGCTTCTTAATTCAGCTACTTCTTGGTCTCCTCTATATCTTAGTCACAACATGTAGTTTGAATATCTGTAGTTATGTGTGGTTTATCTATACCCACCCACTGGGGAAGCAGTCCAAACCCAATGCATGTCTGAGAAAGAGAGCCCTATGGACATAGGCGGCCGGTGACTCAGATGTTTGGGGCGGCTAAGGTGGAGTAGGGTGGGGAGGGGCTGGGGCAGGGTGGGACTGGCATAGAATTTGGCATGGCAAGTTTCAATCCTTGGGGTGGCAACACCTGTGTCAGCACTTCTGAAAATAGCAAGGAAGGACCCCTTCACTATGTCCCTCTTACCTTGTCCCTCTCCCATATCTCTGTTAATAATTGTAACATGTAAGCTAAACACAATCAAGAGAATTATCTGCCAAAAAATATTGCCTCAACTCTCTCCTCCCCTCAAAATCCAGCGTCACCCATGTCTCTTTCCCCTCCCACCATTGTCCAGTCTCTTTCATCCAACCCTCTATCAAGTACTGTACTACCTCATTTCATTTCCCCTTACCCTACCATCCAGCATCACCTCATCCTTTTTATGTGTCCCCCCACCCCAATATCTACCAGCACCATTACCCCCTCCCAATATTCAGTCCTTCACCTGCACCTCTGCCGAACTATTACTCAACAAGAAATACCTTCCCGTCCATGCATCCCATCCATTCCCTCACTTGCTCTCTCTGCCTGCTAGCTGCCGACTGTCAAACTTCGTAGTTCCAAACAATGAGAAACTGCAGGACCATAGTTCTCCATGTGTCACTAGCGACTCTGCAGGTCGCACTCCCCTATGATATAACTTCCTGTTTTGGAGGGCGGGATCAAGAGCTGCTGCGACTTGCACTTAGAGAGCTATGGTCTCGCGTGGTTTCACATTGTTTGCAGCTACAAAGTTGGAGAGTCAGCGGCTGGCAGGCACAGCGAGCAAGTGAGGAAATGGGTGGAACATACAGAGGGGAAGGTTGTGATTTATTGTTGCCTTTCCAGGAGAGCAAGCAGCCACAGGGAAGGGAAAGTAGTGGTTGGGGCTGGAGAGGGTTAGCCTCCCCAAGCCTCTTATACGGGGCGCCTATGCCTATGGAATATAACCCAACCTACCCATGCTCTCACTGAGCCCCATCTAATGTGGCTGCAAACCCTCACCTCAGGCTCACCTCTGTCCTTGTTAACATGGACCACTAAAAGAGAAAGGTGAAATGGAAGAAAAGAATCAGCCAACTTTCTGCTGCACATTTAGGCAGTGATGCTTCTCCTTATATTAACACTTAGTAGTGATTGCCTTTTAGGTGTTGCTGATTACTGCAGGGTCTAATGGCAGCATCTATGCAATATAATACAGTCAACGTCATTAATCATATACCTCAGTCTCACCACAATACAGTCCATATGACCACTACTGGATGCACTATTGCAATCTCAGAACTCTGCCAGTACTGACATGTATTTATTTATTATTAGGATTTATTTACTGCCTTTTTGAAGGAATTCAATCAAGGCGGTGTACAGTAAGAATAGATCAAACATGAGCAATAGGCAATTACAGCAGTAAAAATATTCAATTAACAATACAAAGTATGGCGTGGAGGGGCATAATCGAACGTGAATGCCCATCTTCATGGGCGTCTATCTCCGAGAACGGGTACATAAAGGGGCGGGACAAGCCGTATTTTCGAAAAAATGGGCGTCCATGTTTTTTCCGATAATACGGTTTGTGCCGGGCAAATGCATCGGATTTGTGCGGATTTGAGCTGGGCGATATCGGTTTTCAGCGATAATGGAAACCGAAGGCGCCCAGCTCAAAAACGAACAAATCCAAGGCATTAGGTCATGGAAGGGGCCAGGATTTGTAGTGCACTGGTCCCCCTCACATGCCAGGACACCAACCGGGCACCCTAGGGGGCACTTGTAACAATTAAAAAAAAAGTAAAATACCTCCCAAGTCCATAGCTCCCTTCCTTTGGGTGCTGAGCCCCCCAAATCCCCCCTAAAACCCACTGCCCATAACTCTACACCATTACCATAGCACTTATGGCTGAAGGGGGGCACCTAGATGTGGTTACAGTGGGTTTTGGGGGCGGTTTGGAGGGCTCCCATTTGCCACCACAAGTGTAACAGGTAGTGGGGGGGGGGGGGGGATGGGCCTGGGTCCACCTGGCTGAAGTCCACTGCACCCACTAACAACTGCTCCAGGGACCTGCATACTGCTGTGATGGCATTTGAGGCTGGCATACAGGCTGGAAAAAAAAGTTGTTAAAATTGTTTTTTGTTTGGTAGTTTGTTAGTGAACACTGGGGGAGTCAGGGGTGGTCATCCCCGATTCCCTCCGGTGGTCATCTGGTCATTTAGGGCACTTTTTTGGGACTTGTTCGTGAAAAAAAAAGGTCCAAAAAGTGACCCAAATTCGTGCTAAAACGTCCTTTTTTTCGATTATCAGCCGAGGATGCCCATCTCTCCTCAGCTGATAAACACGCCCCAGTCCCGCCTTCACCACGTCTCCGACACGGCCCCGTCAACTTTGGCCATTTCCGCGACGGAGTGCAGTTGAAGACGCCCAAAATCGGCTTTCGATTATACCGATTTGGGCGCCCACGGGAGAAAGACGCCCATCTCCCGATTTGAGTTGAAATATGGGCATCTTTCCCTTTCGAAAATAAGGCGGATAGTGTACTACTTACAATGTCAACACAATAGGTAATAGAACATTTTAATTGACAGTGAAGGGTATAAGCAAAGATGGAACATATAGATAGGTAAGAGAGTAAGAGGAGTTAGAAAGTAAGGTGACTAAATTAAAGAAAGTTGGACATGAGGTCAGAGAGATGGTTAACATGTAAGAGAGTACGAGGAGTTAGAAAATAAGGTGACTAATTTAACGAAAGGTGCACATGAGGTCAGCGAGATGGTTAAATATTATGTGCCAAGTCAAGGTCCTACCACTCTCAACAACACATCAACCTCTCCTCTCATGACCAACTGACACAGAAAAATCAGAGCTCATCGTAACAGGATCTCTTTATTGAGAAATACTGCCAAACAATTTATTACATGGCTGTGTTGCTAGAAGCACAGAATGCAAAGGCCTGGCACAGATTGCAGCTAATATAGTCAGCACATATTTCACTTGGCTCCCACATTATCCTTCTATCTATTCCAATCATATTATAACACTCAGCTCACAAATTGTCAGTCTGGATAGAAAGGAAATTGTCTGATGTCTGGTAAGCATAAACAACCCCAGAGCTGCAGTTCTAGCCTCAAACAGCCCAGGGGTATTAAGGCAAGCACACAGAATACATCATCAAAATAGTTTGGAGTCTATATAGCCACAGTAAGAGAGAGCAAGAGCACAAGCCTGAACTCTGCCTTGTCTGTGATGTCTTTACATGCTTTCTGCAGTACTGTTATGAAAAGTATATGTGCAATGCTGTTCTTTGGGTTCCCAAGCCATCTATGACAATTTAGCAATGCATGGATTGCAAGGAAGGCGTAGGCCTGACAATCAGGAAAAGTGACATCAAGACCAAATCTACTGGGGACTTGCTTAGGGATGAGAGCTGGCTACCAGGTGTTAGCATGGGGACAAAAGCGTGAAGGACTGCCCCCCTCCCCCCTCCCCACAACACACTTTGTAAGGGTTTTGAAGAGTATTTACAAGAAAACAAACCCATGAGCAATCTTCGGAGCCTTATGTAAAGGTGAAAGACCACATCTCAGGTGGCAAGGCTTTCCACAGACCTTAACTTGCTCTAACACAGAAGCTTTGGCTCTTTACTATCCCATCATGTATTAGCTACCCTTACCAATAGTCCAGACTTCATAGATGAGTGTGTCATGGAAATTGAGAAAGACATGTACAGGAGCATGTGTTCCAGCTTTATTATCTCTGTTGATCTTAATATCAGAGATAATGATCAGTCCAAGGGAGGCACAGCTTACGAAATTCCTTCAAAGTGATAATTGATAAGCTGGAGGAAATTACAGCATCAAGTGTGTGACCCCAGGAATGAATGGGATACAAAATATTTTTATCAGGGATACATTGTGAAGAAAATTATTAAATTCTGATGTTAGCGAATTTCCAAATTCTTCTAAGTGTATGCTACAATCACCTTCTATAATGGGATAACTGACATGTCACATGAGATAAAATTGCATTCTGAAGTATGTGTAATGGCAGCTGAGTAACCGGTTGGGGCTCATAAAGCAATAAAACATCAATAGGTCATGAAAAACAGGAGCCATGCTTCACTCACAGTCATTGTACAGTACATACCAAAACCACCTCCAGCTCAACCCACCCCCTGCATCCCCAGCAATATCTCCATCATCCACAACACCCACTACCAGTGCCCACCATCAGCACCCACTACCAGCAATGGCACAAAAACATACCTGCAAACACACATATGCACACACACACACACATTGGCCCAGAACCCCCCCCCCCCCCCCACACACACACACACCAGGGGCATATCTGGACTCTGGCGGTAGGGGGGGCCAGTGCCAGAGGGAGGGGGCACATTTTAGCCCCCCCCCCGGCGCCACCGATCCCCCCCCCCCGCCATTTCCGGACCCCCCCACCACTGCCAGACCCCCCCTCGCCATCAATGACACTCTCCACCCCCTCCCGCCGCCGCCAACCCTCCCCCGCTGCTGTCACTTACCTTTGCTGGTGGGGGACCCCAACCCCCCGCCAGCCGAGGTCCTCTCTTCCATGCAGGCTGCAAGTTGCAACGCTTCCTGTTCTTCTGAGACGGAAGAGAGGACTTCGGCTGGCGGGGGCTTGGGGTCCCCCGCCAGCAAAGATCGGCGACGGGTTGGTGGCGGGCGGGCAGGCGGGAGGGAGGTGGAGAGGGTCGGTGGTAGGGGGTCCAGGGCGAAATCTGCGGGGGCCCAGGCCCCTGTGGCCCCACGCAGATACGCCCCTGACACACACATACACAAAAAGAGAAAGCGAGAACACTTTGGAAAAATAGAGGGACAGGAAGGAATGAGGGGCTTTAAAAAGAGGACTTAGAGAACAGAGTATTGTATGGGGAAGGTGATACAGAGAAAGGGCCAGGGGAGAGCTCAGAGGGTATGGATGGGGCTGCAGAGGGTTCAAGAAAGGTATAGAGGGCACAGAAAATTTTAAGGGGCTTGGACGTTAGCTTCAGAACTTAGTACAAGAACCGTACTGGGCAGACTTCTACGGTCTTTGCCCTGAGAAAGGCAAGGACAAATCAAACTCAGGTATACATATAAAGTATCACATACCATGTAAAATGAGTTTATCTTGTTGGGCAGACTGGATGGGCCATACAGGTGTTTATCTGCCGTCATTTACTATGTTACCACGTTAGAAGAAATGAGGTTATTTTACAAGTCATTTGAGTATGTTGGTGAGTGTTTTATACATTTAAATATGGACATAAACTTGACTTGGATTATATATGCATAAAAGTAGATGTTCATAAAATCTAGTGCCTACTTCTATACAGTATGGGGGCAATTCTATTACTGGGCTCCTGCAATTAGCCTCCGCAAGGCTGCATGATAAGTATGTAATCTATAACAGAACCTAGGCACCTACAGAATTCTAGTGTTACCTGGTATCAGCCCACCTGACATTTAGAAGTTACACCAACCATAAAGATATCTAACTGTACCTGCTGTACACCACATTGGGTGAATCTTTTCAGAAAAGCAGTCAATAAATCCCAATAAATAAATATAGGTGCAGGTGCCTAAATACAACAGGAATGTATGTAACTTACAGTAATCTATAAGTAACCCACATAAGTGGGACCCATGCCTAAGTCCCTAAAATGTGCACACAATGTTATAGAATACTGGGAATGTGCATTCAAAGTGGTCACCAGGAATTACACCTGATTTCAGTAGGCTTAAGTCCTGGCACCCAAACTGGGGTCATTGACATCACCCATTATTATGCTGTTGCTCAATTTGCCAGCTTTCCTAATTTGTGTAAACATTTCCTAATTTCTTTTAACATTTGTTCATCTGTCTGGGTGTGTAAGTTATTTGTTATTTTATTTTTATTTGTTACATTTGTACCCCCACATTTCCTCGCCTATTTGCAGGCTCAATGTGGCTTACATAGAACCGTAGAGGCGTTTGCCAATTCGGTTGATAGCAGATACAAAGTTATATTGTGGTCAGATGAGGTAGGTGTGGATCAGGTGTCATGGGGTCGAAGGAAGTGAAGATTATAAATTGTCCAGTACGATCATTAATTATGCTGTGTTGCTGGGTGTAGGGATTTATGGTGGATCGGTGGAATAAGCTTTTTTGAAGAGGTTGGTTTTTAGTGATTTCCTGAAGTTTAGATGGTCATGGATTGTTTTCACAGCTTTTGGGAGTCCATTCCATAGTTGTGCGCTTATGTGGGAGAAGCAGGATGCGTAAGTTGTTTTATATTTAAGTCCTTTGCAGTTTGGGTAATGTTGGTTTAGGTATAATCGTGATGATCCGTTTCTGTTTCTGGTTGGTAGATCTATGAGGTCTATCATGTATCCTGGGACTACACCATAGATAATTTTGTGGACCAGGGTGCAGATTTTGAAGATGATCCTTTCTTTGATTGGGAGCCAGTGCAGCTTTTCTCGGAGGGGTTTGGCACTTTCGAATCGTATTTTACCAAATATCAGCGTGGATGCTGTGTCTTGGGCGGTCTGGAGTTTTTTTGTGAGTTGTTCTTTGCATCCCACGTAGATTACGTTGCAGTAATCTGCATGCCTTAGGACCATTGATTGTATTAGGTTTCAAAAACTTTCTCTTGGGAAGAAAGGCTTTAATCGTTTAAGTTTCCACATTGAGTAGAACATTTTCTTTATTACGGAGTTTACTTGGCTCTCAAGGGTAAGGTTGCGGTCGATTGTGACTCCGAGTATTTATAGGCTGGCTGAGGTAGGGAGGGTGTGTCCTGGGGTGTTTATGGTTGTGGGTTTGTACTTGTTATGTTGAGATGAGAGGATGAGGCAGTGTGGTTTTTCAGTGTTCAGTTTCAGTTGGAATGAATTTGCCCAAGAGTCCATGATGTTCAGGCCGTTATTGATTTCATTGGTTATTTCTGTAAAGTCATGTTTGAAGGGAATGTAGATTGTAACGTCATCTGCATAGATGAATGGGTTGAGGCCTCGATTGGATAGGGACTTTGCCAGTGGGATCATCATTATATTGAAGAGTATTAGTGATAATGGTGATCCTTGGGGTACTCCGCAGGCTGCTTTCCAAGGTGGTGAGATGTTTGAATTTGATTTTACTTGGTATGTTCTAGTGTTTAGAAAACCCGTGATCCAATTAAGTACGTTTTCATCAATCCCAAAGTGGCCAAGGAGTCTTAGTAGTATATTGTGGTTTACCATGTCGAATGCGCTCGACATGTCGAATTGGAGTAGAAGTATGCTTTTTACCTGTGGCTATTTCCTGCTTGAATTTTGCCAGGAGAGTGGTGTTCTCCGAGCACAGCAGGCATATATTCTCACATGTGAGTGATGTCATCCATGGAGCCTTGTGTGGACGCTGCCAAGTGCACTGTCACTTTAAATCTTTGATCTTAATATCAAGATCAAAGATTTCAAGACCTTAATATCAACCCCTACCACACATATGTGGGTGCCTTCCCGCCCAACGCTCAAGTGTGGGACCAGCAGGGTTTGGTTGTTGTAAATCCTCGTGCCTAAATTGGGCTCGGATCCCAGTGCTGAGTGCTATTTTGTAAATGGCTTTCTATTTTCAGTGCCTTTTATAGAATAGTGCTTAGCTTTCATTTTGGGTGTCATTTATGGAATTGAGACTTCAATGGTGCATATGTTGCGTTAATAAAGTACTATAGGTGCAACGTGTATATGTGGCTTGTCTGTAACCTTTTATAATGTTACCCTCCACAATATAAAACTGTCACTTATTGTATTTCCAGAGAATCATCTTCATTCAACCAGCATTTTATAATAAGGATAACATAGCAATCATGCTGAAAGTTTAGCTAAGTTTAAGGTGTATAACATTTTTCTTTCCGTTACCTAGAAGTTGACATCATTTTAAAGATGAATACAGGGTGTGCTCAGAACAATATATGGCCATCCTAAATCCATCTCTAAAATAATGTACATTGATAGCAATTCTCTGTTTTACTTCTTTTTAGAGAACATGAATAGAAGCAATATGCTTCCTTTTAAATAATTTATGGCCATTACTGATGTATTACGTTAGAAATATAACGCTTTTTCTTTCAGTATTGCAGCTGAAGATTTTCACACACCCAATTGCCCCACTTTATGCTACGCACTTCTGAGCGGATCATCATTAGATCTTGAACATGCAGAAGTACAAAAATAACCTCCTTTCATACTGAGTTATTCTACGCTAATTCTATCCATGCACCAAAGGACAGAGAGAAGATCAGCGAGCTTTATAATGTGCTTTATCAGCTGTCTGCCATTCTCTGAACGATGATCAATAAAAACACTCTCTCATAAAATAAATTGAATATTTCACTATATAAAATGATTACCTCCCCCCATGACTAGCCTTAATAACTCACCAGTTCTGTTGGCATTTGCAGAGCTAGTGAGTTATGAGACTTTCATAGCTGTGAAAGAAATATAATAATAATCATTCAGCGGTGAAATATTCTATACAACTCATATGAAATCAGCAAATGGTGCATGATCTCTTTTGGCTGCAAGTAAGAGACAAAAATAAATATGTAAATTATTTGTTCAAGTGTATGGTACATGATACTAATTTTTTTTCGAAACTAAGTTTACCTGAGACACTCAATCAGCTTTCTATTCCAAGACGATGGTTTTGTATTCATGGTGTGTGCAAGGTGCAATAATTCAAACCTGATTATTAATTGCTTGCACTGTGCAAGTGATTCATTTTGCTTGACTAATAATGCTCTTGTTCTGATGGCTCCTTGCACATCTTCTCTGAGCAATGAATTTCACATCCAGAAATATCTGGCTGCTAGTACCAAGGAGTAGATCTAACCATTGAACATACTACAAGTGGAATAGCTTTAAAAGGTCATTATGCATACAATTTACCAACTGGAGGAAACGAAGTGGAGATGACCACAAAAACTGAGATAAAGGGGGAACCTAATACTCTGAAGCAGTGTCATTTATTGGATTAAACACATAAAGTTTATAATCATTGAAACATTAGGGCTCAAGATGCTAGTCAATTTGGGACTTGACATGGGCCATATTTCGGCATTGCTGCCTGCATCAGGAGCCCAATAAATCTTGAAATCAACTCTATGAGTGAGAATAAATGCTAGTCAAAGGATATGTCTTGAACTTTATAGCAGATGATTTTGCTTTGGTCATAAATAAGCCAACACAAAAATTACTGCATACTGTGGTTACCTCCTCTGTGTTTCCTCTACTGTGTATTTTGTGGAATTTGGTTCCTCCCCTGTACAATTTACCAACTAACACCATAGTTAAGCATATTTTATTTCTTGATCCTTAAAATTTCCATTCTTCTAACTTGTCAGGAATAAGGAAGAGAATCTATTTCAGCTAAATATATGAGTCAACCGGGCACAGAAAATGAGGTGGGGGAGAAACCTGATAGATGAAGTAGTATGCCACTCAACTCTATTACTTTTCAGCAAAGGCTAAGACAGAGAAGCAATGGGATGTGCAGATAGAAAGACAGCATGACCTCAATGTACAAAACATTAGTCCCTGTTTCTGCTGGGCATAATGGCTCTTTTGGTGATATACCCAAATGTTCTTTTTTTTTTTTACCTTTTTATTGGAAAAACCCTCATATACGGAACACCAAATACCACTGTTCACAATAATATGCATATTATCCAAAAATAGTATAACAATTTTATTTCCCAACAAACCCTCATCATCCCCACTCCCTTTGGGGTTATTTTCAGATTAAATAGAGCCTCGTCTCATGGACTGAACTGGGATACACACTCGTTGGTATTATTTTTGTTTAATTTAGTTTAATTGATGTGAAATGATTTAAAAAAAAAACCCAAAAATACATAACAAAGTGAGAACAATACCCCAAAAATTGGGGTTTTGACCCAAGTCTCCAAAAATGAACAAGATAATCCCTATTTTTCCTGCCTCCGATCTCCTCTAGACCCTCTAACCATTGATTCTCTTCATCAGGCAGGAATGATTATCACTCTATCCCTGCTGGAGGACCAAGGCTAGTGGTATTGTTAATTTCGATTTGCAATATGGAAGCACACTTTCCAAGAATCTACCAAAATACCTTCATTATGATGATAATATTTTATTATCCCAAGCCAAGGTCTTTGAGAAGTGTGAATAGGTTTGATCTTCAAAATATGCAAATTAAATTGTGATTAGACCAAATGTGAATATTCATTGTGGAAACTTGAAGCAATAACTATTCACAGCCAGTGTAGCTAAATAATTTGTACAGTGGGGGGAAAGCAGCAAGAAAACACCCATCTGGAGCCTATTCTGTACAAGAAAACAGATGCCTACTTTCCATTACAGACTACTAGCGTAACAGGTAAAATACAAGTATGAGGGGCATAATCGAACGGGGGCGCTCATCTATAAGGGCGCCCATCTCCGGGGACGGCCCTGTAAAGAGGTGTACCCGACAGTATTATCGAAACAAGATGGGTGGCCCTCTTTCATTTCGATAATACGGTCGGGGCCGGCCAAATCTCAACATTTGGGCCGCCCTTAGAGATGGCCGGCATTGGTTTTCGCCGATAATGGAAACCGAGGATCTCAAAACCAGCCAAATCCAAGCCACTTGGTTGTGGAAGGAGCCAGCATTTGTAGTGCACTGGTGCCCCTCACATGCCAGGACACCAACCGGGCACCCTAGGGGGCACTGCAGTGGACTTCATTAATTGCTCCCGGGTACATAGCTCCCTTCCCTTGGGTGCTGAGCCCCCCAAATCCCCCCCAAAACCCACTCCCCACAACTGTACACCACTACCATATCCCTTATGGGTGAAGGGGGGGGCACCTACATGTGGGTACAGTGGGTTTCGGGTGGGTTTTGGAGGGCTCACATTTACCACCAAAAGTGTAAGGTAGGGAGGGGATGGGCCTGTGTCCACCTGTCTGAAGTGCACTGCACCCACTAAAACTGCTCCTGGGATCTGCATACTGCTGTCATGGAGCTGGGTATGACATTTCAGGCTGGCATAGAGGCTGGCAAAAAATGTTTTAAAATTTTTTTAGGGTGGGAGGGGGTTGGTGACCACTGGGGGAGTACGGGGAGGTCATCTCTGATTCCCTACGGTGGTCATCTGGTCAATTTGGACACCATTTTGAGGCTTGGTCCTGAAAATAAATGGACCAAGTAAAGTCGGCCAAATGCTCGTCAGGGCCGTCCTTCTTTTTTCCATTATTGGCCGAGGACGGCCATCTTTTAACCACGTCCCCGTCCCGCCTTCAGTACACGTCCCCTTGAACTTTGGCCGGCCCTGCGACGGAAAGCAGTTGAGGGCGTCCAAAATCGGTTTTCAATTATACCGATTTGGCTGCCCTTGGGAGAAGGGCGTCCATCTTCCGATTTGTGTCGGAAGATGGGTGCCCTTCTCCTTCGAAAATAAGCAGGTATATAATTTAGAAGCAACCTGTTATACCAGCCATTGGGATGGTGTAAATGCTTACACCTAGATTGCTAAAATATACACGTAGACAAAACATTTAAACTAGCTTTGAAGTTTTTGACTTTGTTTTGCTCCACAGGCTTTATTTTGAGTATAATGTTTTACACCTCTGAAATATATTGAAGAAAAAGCTTTGATTTAAAAAGCGGCAGGCAGATCCTTCTAAAGCAGTAGGGTAGACAAAGGAGCAGAGCTTCAAAATTCATTCTACAGTTACCATAGACATTATTTTTTTACTATTAGAATTCGAAGCATACCATTAGGTGTGCCTCAAGGGCAGGGTTGAGAAATACCATGGGAGCACGATGGCATTTGGTAACAACGGCACGAGTGAAGAAAATGCAATAAGCAGTTTTGTCGAAATAGTGAAACCCCTGACAGTCAGTGGCGCAGCAAGGGCGGGGCGGTGGGGGCGGTCCGCCCCGGGTGCACGCTGCTGGAGGGTGCAGAGAGCAGCCGTGCGTCTGTCGGCTCCGTTGGTTCCCTCCTCCCTCTGCCCCGGAACAGGTTACTTCCTGTTCCGGGGCAGAGGGAGCAGGGAGCCAGTGGAGCCGACAGGCGCACGGCTGCTCTCTGCACCCTCCAGCAGCCGAGAATGCACCCGGGGGGGGGGCTTAATGCGCCAGGGAGGGGGGTCTCATTGTGCCGGGGTGTGTGTGTCGTGCTGCACCCTGGGGGGACAGACGCCGCTGCACCCGGGGGGGGGGGGGGGTGCGCAGCAGCGATCCGCCCCGGGTGGCAGCCGACCTAGGAACGCCACTGCTGACAGTAATTTATTATACTTGCAATGACCCCTTTTTTAGGGGTCCTTTTCCAAGCTGTGGTAAGCACTAATGCTTATTGCAGCTTAAAAGGGGTTTACCGTGGGGGGCGCACTGAGATGTCCTGAAGTACTTTTGACATGTGCGGATCATACCTGCATGCTAAATATGAAATTTACTTTTTCATCAAGGGGGCGTGTTTGCACTAATCATTTAGCACAGCCAGATTACCTCACACTAACTGATTAGCATAGGATTAGCACGTCAACCATTACCACCTGCAAAATAGGTGGTGGTAAGGGCTCACGAACTAATGGCAACAATCATGCATGGCCGTTAAGGGGTCCTTTTACAAAGCCACAGTAAAAAGTGGCTTGTGGTATTGTGGGTGTGTCTTTTAGGCGCACACTGGGCCATTTTTTTAACTGCGACTGGGAAAAACGAGCACAAACCTATTTACGGCCTGAATCATTGACCTAGCGGTAAGGGCTCACATGTTACCCACATGGTAACCATGCAGCACATGCCAATGTGGGCAAGCTGTTGGTTACCGCCAGGAATGCCCTCCACAGTAGAAAATAGAAAATAATTTTTTACTGAGGGATTCGGCATGCTACAGGCACAAGCTACCCATGTGTTAGCCCTCCCGCGCCTTTGTAAAACGGCCCCTAAACCGGAAAATGGAAAGTCAATCATTTTCCAGCCCCAGCAAAATGTGTCCTTAATGTGTGGGAAAAACCCCCATAAGGCCACACTAAGACCACTTTTCGCCACAGAGGTGGTAAGCCCAACCTGGGATTACTGTTCGCTATACAGGAAGTACCGCTGGGCTACCGCAGCAGCCCAGCGGTACTTCCTACCCTAGCGCCATAATTTCCGGCTCTAGAAAAATGTATTTATTTTTGTAGCACCGGAGTATACTCGGCAGTAATACTGCCGGATTAATGCAAGAGCCCTTACCACCACCTCAGTGGGTGGCGGTAAGGGCTCCCCCCCCCCCCCCGAAATGGCAGCGCAGCAAGTGCTTAACTTGCCGCCCAGCCATTTCCTGTAGAAAAGCTGTAAAAAGATGTTCTACTTTACCTGTACTGTACTGCCTCCCATCCCCCCTCTGTCTTTTCTGTACCTGGCTGCTAGTCACTGCTGGTAGCCATAGACAGGAATGCAGACATCCCTGGCTTTTCCTTACTATGGCAGCCCAGTATCTGGAATACACATCTTTTCTTCAGTTACAAGATGGTCAAGGTCAAATGTACCAATAGGGTGTTGGCAGGACACCTATGCTACCTTCCATTGGTGTAGGAGGGGGAGAGGTGACGACATCACTTTTTCTATAAGAATACCTGCACATAAAGAAATCTTCAGAATTAGCCATATTTTGCAGGAGACTTTTCTCTGTCCTGATTCAGGGCATCCTTGCTAATTGGCTATTCTCCAGGAAATATATTTTCCCTTCTTTATTTCTGCATTGCTCCTGGTAAGAACTATTTCTTTATAACAGAACTATCCTCTCCTTTCTTTATATTTTATCTCACTTCAGAACCACTGATATATTTCCTGCTATTTTTCTCTCTCTCTCTCTCTCTCTCTCTAAGAAAGCCTGGTCTCAGGAAACACCTGTGATCTCTCTGTTTCTCTCTCTCTCTCTCTCTCTCTCTCTCTCTCCATACTTCCAGATAACATGTGCTGATCTCTCTCTCTCTCTCTCTCTCTCTCATTTTCTTTGTTCTCCTTACAACTGTTCCTTATCAAATTAGTCTGATTGCTTATTATTATTACCTAAGCTATTGATATTAGATTCTGTACATGTGATATTTTTCCAACTGAGATTCTGTACATGTGATATTTTCCCAAGACTTTCAAACTGATATCTGAAGCTGTGCTGGTAAGAATAAAAACCATTTCTAACTCTCTGATTCCTTTAAACTTATTCTATGATATTTTTCTTTATTTTGGTACAAAGTGAATAGCATAAACGCAGCCAGTACAAAGCGAAACTTTCCTTTTACCAGCTGCGGTAAAAGGGGGCCTCAGCGCGCATGTAAAACACGCGTTTACACCAGTGCCGGCCCACTTTTTCTGCAGCTTGGTAAAAGGGGCCCTTAGGGACCTGTTTACAAAGCCACATTAGAAGCACGTTAGCGTTTTTAGCATGTGCTAATCTTTATCAAGTGATTACCGTGTAGGTGCCCATAATATTCCTAAGGGCATCTACATGGTTGGCGTGCGATAAGTTTTAGCATGCGCTATAAATGCTAGCACACCTTAGTAAACAGGGCCTTTAGTTTTGTAAAAATGAATAGCTTCCCAGTGTCTGCTTGCTTAAATTGTTGGTTTTGGGAAGCCATTAGACATAAAAAAAAAATGTGTATTTGCTTTTTCCATTGGAAATTATACTTCATGCATGCAGCTTTGAGTGCAAGCATTAAAAAAAGGTCTTACTGGAAGGTGCTGTACCATGAAAGGAAAATCTGTTAAAATACAATGGGGATGATTTATGCAGCGTTGGTTAGATTGGAAAAGAAAATGGATGGTTTCAATCTATTATGGCTAGACTGACTAGAGTTAGAGAACAGGGTGGTATGATTAGAAAACAAAAATGATCAATTTATCTAAAAATCCAAAATATTCAGGTTCATAATGAAGTTTTGACAAAGAATAATATCAGCACTAGGAGAAATTTAGAGAATTTATAGACCAACCAAATATATTGGAACATTAGCCTGATAAATTTTCCTAAAGCTGCTGAGAGAAATTAAAGTGACAAGAAAATAAAAAGTTTTGGAAGATTTGATGGAAGATTTAAATTAAGCAGAGTTTTCCCTCTGATTACTTTGCTTTTTTTCTTACCCATTATAGTAGAGTAACATAAACATCTATCTCCCCCATATTCACCCTGTGTTGGGCAAAAAAATTTAAAGATTCTGATCACAGTAGGCTGAATCTGACCCAGATACTCAAGATCAGGCATAGGGGCCCTGTAGCGAATGGGAAAACAGCACTACCACCAGGAAGTTTCCTCCAGGAACTTGTCCAAACCTTTTTAAAACCCAAATACACCAACTGCTGTTACCACATCCTCTGGCAACAAGTTTCAGAGCTTGTTAAGAATGTCAGCTTTCAAAATAGTGTCCCATCTTTACAAATAGTGCACTCTATTTACAAAAAGGGTATTCTCTTTCAGAAAGATTGTGCACTCTTTCCCAGTGGTTCATGCATGTGACCGCTTTGCAAATACTAAACACTATTTGCAAGGAGTACTCATTATTATCGGGGCTTAGTTGGGGCTTGGGCGCCACCTTGAAGCTGTAAAGAGCTGCCATCTTGGTCTCTTAGAGCCGAAACACCTCACCTTCCAATCGACGGGCAGGTATGGGAGCTTGCTCTGCCCACCTTTCCGATGTCCAGTGTGGAACTTCAAATTGAGAGGCAGACTTCTTCCCCCCCCCCAGCATTGGGGCTCAATCGGGACTCGGACACCGCTGTGAAGCCACAGGTAGATGCCATCTTGGCCTCCCAGGTCTGACACACCTCACTTCACGATCGAAGGGCAGGCATGGGAGCTTCCTCCACCCACTCTTCTGACATCCAGTGTGGTGCCTCAAATTGAAAGGCACCTAATGGCATCCCACTGCTCAGCGCACTGCCTAAGGTGCAAGCCAAAGGCATGCATTTTAGTGTGCGCTTTTGCACAACATCTTTGGGCAGCACCCTGGTCCAGCTCCATTGTCCCCAGAGCACCACAGAGCACAGTAAGCAAAGGCCCCCAGCCCGCTAGTATAATGCTATGGGTAAGGCTCACTTTAATAGTTAACCTGGGTCTTGGATCATCAAGTAGGTTCGCTATAAATCTCCTTATCAGTACGAACATGGCCCAACTGTCTCCATATGCCAGACATCAGGTCAATTTCACCTACTACCTCTTACAACCACACATCTCGCCAAACTGCACACCATCTGACTCCAGCCAGAATCTAATCGCCTCAAGCACAGCACGGAGGCCTTTAAACCCTCTCCCCCCCCTAGAAGCAGATCCTATCAAAACCTTGTAAAAATTAATCATGTTAACTCACACCCAACAGTCTCAGACTACAACGTGACGGAATGTATCTATTTCAATGCAAGATCAGTCTGTGGCAAGGCACCGATAATAGCAGAATTTATCTCCAGGCATAATCTTCATAACTGAAACATGGATCCCTGATCACAGTTCACCCCACGTTCTGACTATTTGCCCGCTATGGTTCAAAGCTATGAACTGCCCAAGACAAAATAAGAAAGGGGGAGGGCTTGCCCTCATATACAGGGAATTCCTAGACATTAAATTCCTAGACTACTTTGGCGACAACAGAATTGTTGTCATGTAAACTTCAGTTGTGGTCCAAAACCGGTTCTCTGGGCCTAATGCTAATCTACAGACCATCCACGTCTTGGCAAAAAGCACAAGAAACCCTATTCAAGAAGATCTCTCACCTAGCCACATGTAACACTGAAATCCTAATTCTGGATGACCTTAATCTTCACCTGGAAGACCATCTGAATCCAAATGTACTACAATTTAAAGAATACCTGGAGTCCTTGAACCTGGTCCTTGACTCCGGGATGGCCACACATGAGAAAGGCCACAAACTAGGCTTTGTGGCCTTTCCCAAAGATCCCCCCAAAATAACTCTAGACCACCTAAAATGGGAACCTCTCAAGTGGTCAGCCCATATGCATATAATAGCCCGACACAGGCCGTGTTTCGCCCAACTGGGCTGCTTCAGGGGCTAAAAGGCAAGATAATAAATAATAAGTAGTAGATCTTAACATCTAATTAAAAACCATAGAATGATAACATAGAATGATAACATAGAAATTACATAAATTAAAAAGGCAACATTAAAAATATAATCAGGTATAAATTTGTAACATCAAGAACCAAATGACATTAAAAATATGGTCACATATAAATTTATAACATTAAAATCTATAACATCAAAATCCCACAGACTCATTGTTCATGATGAATAAGTATGATAGCTAGGTTAAATGGTCAGAAAATGCAAACATCATGTATATTGGTCACAAGTGGTTAATATTTTTAATGTCGCCTTTTTAATTTATGTAATTTCTATGTTATCATTCTATGGTTTTTAATTAGATGTTAAGATCTACTATTTATTATTTATTATCTTGCCTTTTAGCCCCTGAAGCAGCCCAGTTGGGCGAAACACGGCCTGTGTCGGGCTATTATATGCATATGGGCTATTGTATGCATATTTTAACTTTGTTATATCAATAAAATACATCTTGGTTTATTAACGATCTGCTTTGTACAGTTTCCACCTATATGTAGGGTCTCCATTACTGCTATCAATTTCAACTCCCAGTTGGAGCTGCGGTAAAAAGGGCTGCAGCACATGGCAAAAAGGGACCCCACTGCTAGCGCAGGGCCCTTTTCACTGCAGCTTGGTAAAAGGACCCCATAGATTTTAGAAACACCCATGGCCTTCCATTCCACACCCATGACCCTCCATTCCACGCCCATGCCCCCTTTTCACTATGCGACTTACCAAGCTGCAGCAAAAGGGGGCCAGCGCTGGCGGTAAGGGTTCCTCCCCTAAAATGGCCACACGGCAAGTGCTTTACTTGCCGCATGGCCATTTCCTGTAGGAAAGCAAGATTTCCCTTTTACCAGCTGCGTTAAAAGGGGGCCTCGGCATGTGTGTGAAGCACGCACCAACGCCAGTGCCAGCCCCCTTTTGCCGCAGCTTGGTAAAAGGGGCATTTGGTTACGTACTTGGAGGCAAATTCTCTAAAATGTACTGCTTAGGGGCCATGGAGTCATTTTTACATTGTATCCCAGGGTAAAAGTAATTTATCTAAAGAGTTAGCGTGCTCAGAATGAATCTAACAACAGGGGAATTATATTCCTAATATTTTGATCCTCTATTTTGCTGTGAATCTTTTCTACATCAGATCTAGAAAACAAAGCACAGATGCATAAACATAAAAGCTGTGGGAATTATTGAAAAGTAGTATAAAGTATTTAAAAATTATCACTCCACAAGTGAGAAAGAGATAAATTGTTAACAGTGGGAGCTGGAAACGAAAATAAGCTACTTATTTTGAAAATAGTTCCAATATGAGTCATTCTTCTGTTCTACTTTTAAATCCAATATATTTTCGAGATTGATATTTTAAAGCTAAAATTGTTTTTTTTCATGAGCCTCATTAATTTATAATGGATTCTAGTTTATTATGGAGGTGTACATAATGATCTCTCTTTTTCTATAAACAGAGAAATGTCTGTAGAATAAAAATAATAAAGTCTTCACCAGTTTTGTATAGACATACTCCCCGATATTCAGTGCTATTTAACTGGTCAGTAACTGCTGCTGACCGCCTAAATAACATTTAACTGGGTAACCGCGAATATTCAGCGGAAAATAACTGGTTATATCCTGCAATAAGCCTTTCGCACTAGAGCGCTAAATGATCACAATTTGCACAATTTCATCCACACTCTGAGGCAGCAATGATTTATTTTTGTTACATTTGTACCCCGCGCTTTCCCACTCATGGCAGGCTCAATGCAGCGGGCAATGGAGGGTTAAGTGACTTGCCCAGAGTAACAAGGAGCTGCCTGTGCCTGAAGTGGGAATCAAACTCAGTTCCTCAGGACCAAAGTCCACCACCCTAACCACTAGGCCACTCCTCCACTGCTGCTACTATTTGAGATTCTACATGGAATGTTGCTATTCCACTAGCAACATTCCATGTAGAAGTCGGCCCTTGCAGATCACCAATGTGACCGAACAGAAGCCTGTGTAGCCTTCTACATGGAATGTTGCTAGTGGAATAGCAACATCCCATGTAGAATCTCCAATAGTAGCAACATTCCATGTAGAATCTCCAATAGTATCTATTTTATTTTTGTTACATTTGTACCCTGTGCTTTCCCACTCATGGCAGGCTCAATGCAGCGGGCAATGGAGGGTTAAGTGACTTGCCCAGAGTAACAAGGAGCTGCCTGTGCCGGGTCTCAAACTCAGTTCCTCAGGACCAAAGTCCACCACCCTAACCACTAGGCCACTCCTCTGGCCATAGTTGGCAGGACTGTTATTAGTGCAAGTAAGTTTTCTCTACATTTCTACACTTAAATTGGTAGTTGGTAGATGTCTTCTGCATTACATAGAGCACTATACATATAAAGAGAGGTAAGGTTTTTTTTATGCCTGTGAGGTTTCTACCTTTAAATCCTTACCGCTGGCAATATACAGAAGAGGTGAAGAAAAGGCCAATCCCATTAGGGAGGCCGGCCACAACTGGGCTGTAGGCCAGTAGGAAGGAAAGGGTTAAGGAAAGCAGGGAACGGGGGGGGGGGGGGGGGGGGGAGGGGAGAGGGGTAGAGAAGGCATAAAAAGGAACCAACAGGAAAGGAAAGGCTATCGGGAGCGGGCAGCGGCAAGGCACAGGAGCAGACCCGGCCCACCCACCCAGAGTTCAGGGCTTAGCTGTCGCAACTGGGCGCCTAGGGACAGGGATTAGGTAAGGCTACGGAGGGTACACAGCATGTCAGCACATAATAGTCGTGAGTGGTTGGCGAATAAGGGCTGAAAGACAATGTTCAATATCAATTGCATTTGTTATACCTGCAGTGGGCAGGTTGCAGTTCATTGACTTTGATTGCACTGTCTCCTGGCTTGAACGGCTGGGAGGCCAAGAGCTTAGGCGGGATGCGCCCTTAAACGGGAGGCACCCTAATCAAGGAGGGGTGTGTGTGCTTGGACGGCACAACCGGCAGCGCGCTAAACACGAAATGAATGACAAAGCTGTGTACCCGGGGCTTTCCTATGATTTTGAGGTTATCGGAAGTAAAGGTTTGGCAACAGATGTAAATGCGATTGATGAGATATAATGTAACATTGCTTGGCTGCGGCCTTAATAAATTCCAAATTCGTTCAAAGAAATGGCTGGTCCTGTTTATTATTCTGTGAGTAAATGGAGAATGGATGGATGAGCAGTGCCGAATGCCCCAGTTGTGGTTCTAAAACTTTTTCCTTCTGCTCAGTGAATGTGTTTGCTGCAAGCCATGCAGTAGCATTATGCATTGTTTTGATTGAACATCTGACTGTATATTATCTGTTTGTGCAATTGTGAAAGAGTGTTATAGGGGCCCTTTTACTAAGCCGCGTAGTTATAATAACATTCTATACATGTTATTCCTGGAATTGTGGATTTTTCCCAAGTCCATTTAGAAGTGGTTTATGGACTTGTCCTTTAGGAAACCGTCTAACCCCTTTTAAACTCTGCTAAGCTAACCGCCTTCACCACGTTCTCCGGCAACGAATTCCAGAGTTTAATTATGCGTTGGGTGAAGAAATATTTTCTCTGATTTGTTTTAAATTTACTACACAGTAGCTTCATCGCATGCCCCCTAGTCCTAGTATTTTTGGAAAGCGTGAATAGACGCTTCACATCCACCTGTTCCACTCCACTCGTTATTTTATATACCTCTATCATGTCATACACTATATGTTCCTTTATGATTGATGTGTTATCATTTAGACTAATTCTATGACTTTTATAGTAAAGTTTTAAATTCAAGTAAAAAAATAAAGGTAGCCCCCCCCCCCCCCCCCCCAAAAAAAAAAAAAACAAGGATCTGGTCAGCTTCAACTTTGCTTTGCTCCCTGAAGAAGCTTTGAGAGGAAGAAATCTCAAATTTCTCCCCAGAATCTTCTACTCTTGAAGTGGAGATTGGGGGCATTAGAAGCCAGCCAATAAAATGGGGGAAGACGAAAAGCTTCATCAGTCTGCCAATAACGCCATGAGGGACCAGAAGTTTTAAGTTTTAACCATCCTGTCCCTGCAAAGCTCCTTGAGCAACTGTTCTACCGGGGGGGGGGGGGGGGGGGGGGGGGGAAGGGAGAGAATGTTGCTTAAGAAGAATTCCTCTTTACCCATTCATAAGATCTCCACAAGATGTCTTTTAGCATCTTCTGAAGAAGAAATATTAAAAAAAAAACAACCCACCTTAAGTCTGCACTGGACTATTTATACCAGTGATCTTCATTAATTTTTAAGCTAGGGCCACTTTGGATTCTAATGAGCTGAAAGAGAGTCACCAAATGTCTCCCCAAGTGGGACCACAACTACTACTACTACTATTTAGCATTTCTATTCCGCTACAAAGCGTATGCAGCGCTGCACAAACATAGAAGAAAGACAGTCCCTGCTCAAAGAGCTTACAATCTAGTAAACAAAAAATAAAGCAAACAAATCAATTAATGTGTAGAGGAAAGATGAGAGGAGGGTAGGTGGGGGCGAGTGGTTACAAGTCAAAAGCAATGTTAAAGAGGTGGGCTTTCAATCTAGATCTAAAGATGGTCAAGGATGGGGCAAGACGTAGGGGCTCAGGAAGTCTATTCCAGGCATAGTGCGCAGCAAGACAGAAGGAGCGAAGTCTGGAGTTGGCAGTAGCGGAGAAGGGAACAGATAAGAAGGATTTATCCAGGGAACGGAGTGCACGGGAAGGGGTGTAGGGAAGGACGAGTGTGGAGAGATACTGGGGAGCAGCAGAGTGAGTACATTTATAGGTTAGTAGAAGAAGTTTGAACAGGATGCGAAAACGGATAGGGAGCCAGTGAAGCGACTTGAGGAGAGGGGTATTAGGAGTAAAGCGACCCTGGCGGAAGATGAGACGGGCAGCAGAGTTTTGAACCGATTGGAGAGGGGAGAGGTGACTAAGTGGGAGGCCAGCAAGAAGCAGATTGCAGTAGTCCAAACGAGAGGTGACAAGGGTGTGGATAAGGGTTTTGGTAGAGTGCTCAGAAAGAAAGGGGCGGATTTTACGGATGTTGTAAAGAAACGACAACCCTGATGATCGGTGTGTGTTGACAGGGCCGTGCCGATGCGGTAAGCGAGGTAAGCATGGCAGGAGGGCGCCATCCTCTGGGGGGCGCCCCGCCACACCATGCTTACCTCGCTCTCTTCTCCCCAGATCCTTTTTTTTTGTTTGTTTAAATTTACCTCTCCGGCGCGCGGCAGCGTAAGTGAGAAGGAGGCGGCGCTCCCCCGGCCGCCCCGACGTGTCTTTCCTTCGCTCGGTTCCGCCTTCTTCTGACGTCATTTCTGACGTCAGAAGAAGGCGGGACACAGCGAAGTCAAGACACGTCGGGGCGGGGGAGCGCCGCCTCCTTCTCACTAACGCTGCCACGCACCGGAGAGGTAAATTTAAACAAAAAAAAAAGGATCTGGGGAGAAGAGCGCGGGTAGTGTAGCGCTCGTTTTCGGGGGGGGGGGGGGCGCCGGAGATGCCAACTGCAGGGGGGCGCCGGAGACCCTAGGCACGGCCCTGTGTGTTGACATCCATCCCCACCAGCCCATCTTCAAACTTCATTGGGGAATATCCTCAAGGTTCTGAGCATTTCCAAATGCATTCTCTCCCCCCCCCCCTCATCCATTTTCCCCTTTCCATCCTTAACCTGGGTAGAGAGGCAAAGTAGGAAAAAAAAAAAGCCAGAAAGACAATGGGGGCCACTCTAGAGGTTTCCAGAGGCCCCTGGACCTTGCATTGAAAAACACTGCTTTATAGTGTGTCTCCATCTCCTGCTGGGGGAGCATAAATGTGTAGATTTAGACTGATCTGGCTAGACAGTTTATATATATAAACTGTTTATATATTCTGATATTTACCAGTGTCCAATCTGCCTTGATATTTTATAGTTCAGCAGGATTTACTTATATGCCAGATTAAATACATATTATTATTTTTATGAAACAATAAAAATATATTTTAGAGCATTGATGGTTCAGTATTTTTATTATAATAAGAGATTAAGCTATCTTGCCCCCATTATTATCCGTCTCTGTGATTTGTATTTACTTTATCAGATGTTTGCTCTTAGGGTTATTTGAATTTTTACATTTGATGAAAACACATTCAAAAGCTGCTAAAGAGTTTGCCAGGGTCTTCCAGAGCTTTTTTTCAAATCTAATTTCATTGCAGACATTATTAAAAATGTTATTAATATTTGCTGCACTTTAGGGGATAAACTCTGACTAGAAATGTAAAAAAAAAAAGATTTTCCACAAACCCTGCTGCTGCAGTTTTAATATTAAAGCTGCTATGTTTTGCGGTGGTTTTCATTTTACTGGACAAATGAAAACAAGACCAGGGGGAAATTCATAATGGCCTGAATTCGCCCAAATCTGAGCCTTGGAAAACATTTTAGTAGAAAGGCGTCCATTGGCCTTGATGGATAAATATAATCCAAACCTGCGCATGATAAAAAAAAAAATCACTGCTTTGAGATCTCAGATCTGCTGACAACACTGAACACCTTTTTTCATGGGTTTTAATAGGCAGATAGCTAGTTCATAGGAAAGGTTAAACAGGGAAAGGTTGTGTGCAGATATATAATAAAAAAAAACAAATCTTTGAGTAGGATAAGATTATTCCTGCTGTCTTCCCTATTTTTTTCTGTTTATTTTTACTTACAAACAATTTTAACAATTGCAATAACTTCTCGTGACAGTATCTACTGCTCGTTCTAAAACATCACATAATGGTGACTAGTTAATAGATCATACCAGGGGCGTAACCAGACCTCGACAGGAGGGGGGCCAGAGCCCAAGGGGCACAGTTTGGCCCGCCTACCCGCTGCTGCCCTCCTGCTGCCACTTCCGCCCCCTCTCGCAACCGCTACTGCCTCCCCTCCTCTGCCCTCCTGCCGCCATTTCTGACATCATTGCCACTCCCCCCCACCGCCACTGCGAAGGTACCTTGGCTGGTGGGGGTCCCCAACCCCTGCCAGCTAAAGCGTTCATCCAGCTCTGGTCTCACATTGCCTGGTACCCTGTTCTGTTTTCAGTCTCTGTGCATGCTCGTTTTAATGCTAAACAGGGCTCTTTCCACAAGTAGCATGCAAATACATGCTAAACATATTCCTCCCCAATGATCTGCTGGCAGCGTGCCAAATATTGGCGGTCTGTCTACGGCAAACCATACGCCAGCTTGGAGCTGGCGTTAGGGTTTGCAGACCATTGGGGAGGAATGGTGAGCCCAGTCCAGCATACATTTCTTTGCTAGCCGACTCCCCATTCCCCCCCCAATAGAACCCACCCGCAGAAGCAGAAATGTGGACCCCACCACCCCAAGCCAGCAACACAGGGGTTGGAGGTCTGATGGATCTCCAACCTCCCCCAACCCTCTTTCATCTCCAAAAGAAAGCCATAGTGGCCAACAAACCAAGCCCCCCCCCCCCAACCTGGTGGTCTGGCAGCCCTCTTCCCTATCCCCCCCTGTATCTTTAGTGTTGGAGGAGGGAGTAGTACTCTCCCTCTTCTTCTAGCCTTGCATTGAAAATTTGCTTGCTATTACCTCTGATCATATGGGCAGTAAAGCCTTTGGCTGTTCCAGTGCTTTCAATCAGTGCACTGGCTCCCAATCAAAGAACGTATTGCTTTCAAAATCTGTACCCCGGTTCATAAAATTATCTACGGCGAAGCCCCAGGATACATGACAGACCTCATAGACCTACCAACCAGAAATACAACAGGATCAACACGAGCATACATAAATCTCCACTACCGAAGCTGCAAAGGACTCAGATACAAATCAACCTATGCATCCAGATTTTCCTACATAAGCGCACAACTATGGAACGCATTACCAAAAGCCGTGAAAACAACTTATGATCGCCTAAACTTCCGGAAAAAACTAACCTGTTCAAAAAGGCATACCCTACCGACCCAACTTAAATGCCTGTACCCTGCAACACAACAAAACCGTAGCTCGTAATGGACATATAATAACTCTTCCTCTCTACGATTCTCTTCTTCTCTACGATTCCATAATGTGTCTATACATACGAAACTTATTCTACCACAACATTACTGTATTTGTTCATACCGGAATTGGCAAACGCCTTTACAGTACTATTTAAGCCACATTGAGCCTGCATATAGGTGGGAAAATGTGGGATACAAATAAAAATAAAATCATCTGGGCATAAGTTTGTACCTGATGCAATGGAGAGTTATTTGACTTGCCCAAGATCACAAGTATCAGCAATGGGATTTGAACCAGCCACCTCATTACCACTTTAATGCCAATTAGTTCATTATATTACATGCATATCTGGCCACATTCTATAGCTCCTAATTCACTCAAGTTCAATTTAATAAATGAAATTCTACACACAGACTCACACAAGCTGTGTAACTTTGATGTGGAACACCCTCTCAATCCTCGACTCGATTGTGTGTATTTTAAAGTGGAGAAAAAAAGCTTCAGAGTCGCCACCCAGCCAGCCCAACTTCGCAGGCTATAAGGCACGAGCTCGGCGTGCCATCATGTAGCTTCAAAAAAACTCCACTGCTTAATGTTTTAATTCTAAATCTCTCATCACATTGTACCTAATATTTGCCTACTTCGTATGTGTCCACCATATAATACGTCAATATTCTGTACCTATTAGTGGTACTGATTTTTCAATCTTTCTGTAGACTGCAAATAAATCAAGAAGGTATCGCCAGAAACCACTTAGCTTTTAAATGTCACTCTGGTGTTGCTCTTATGGCCGTACTCTCCACTCCTATAACTCCACATTCTATAACTGCCTAACTTTGGGCCCCTTTTATAGAATTTAGTGGTAAAAATTGCAAAAACTTACCACATTGCCGTAAAGGTGCCCCTTCGTTACTTCAACCTTATCAAAAGTATTCAATTAACAGTCGATGTTCCTCAAAGTTACTGTTTTATTTCAACGGCAATCATTGTCTGCTTTCATTTCTATTTCTCGACTTCAGAACAATAAAAGTTGCATCTCCTAAATTGCATTTCATTTTGGTAGTTCAGCACATTGTTTATTAAGACCTCTGGGCTCTGTCTACTCATTTTTTGGTTTAATTTGAGGCAGCAGCTTGAGCATGAAAGATGATATATTGTAACCAAAGCTGAGCGTTAACCTACTTTAGTGAATTATTTTTATTGACTGCTCTTGTTCTGTTTTTAAAATACTCCATTTTGCTTTCATTATTTTCACACAACTACATGTTCAGCTGTAGGCAGAATCCCTCCTCCCCCTCCCCCTCCCCCTCCCCCAATAAGACCTTAACAATCTGTGCACTTTAGGGATTGTTTTAATTTGTCACAAACTATAGTAGATACAGCATAGAGTACTGCAATGCAGAGCTGTGATTCATGGAGTTTTCCATGATGAGATCGGACACATCACATCATTAGATTTAATCACTATTCAGCAGGAAAGTCAAGCCATTTTTAGTCCATACTGAAGATACTCTTGACTAGGGATTATATTTAAAAATATATATAAACCACAGAAATAAGTATTTTGTCACTGTGCTAAATTTGGGGCCCTTTAAAGTGTGGTAAGTTTCTGCACTCACCACACCTCAACTGCAAATGTTAAGGCGCGGAAGCGCAAAGACACTAAATTTAGGGAGCGTGCCAAGCATCTACCTTGTATTTAGCACACAGGGCAGACAGTAACCACATAGGCACCATGTTCCATACACCAACAGATAGCGCAAGTGTATCTGCTCCACCTAACATAGGAACACAGTAGACGTTGGTAGATAAAGACCTGTGTGGTCCATCCAGTCTGCCCAACCTGCCAGTGCATGCAACATGGTTGCCCAATCTGTCAAAAACAAGATGAAGCTGCATCAGAGCGGGTCCCCAGGAACATCACACTACCCCTTCCTGATCCTCCCAGTTTATCAACCACCCCATGCGATCCCCTAAGTATATCAATTATCTCACTCAATTTCCCATCATCAGCACCACAATCATTGCATCTACATCACTCTCTAACAACAAAGCCCCTCCCCAGCAGACTCAATCCTCTGAACAGACTCCAGAACCCCCCCCCCCCCCCGAGACTGACCCAGAGGTTCACTATTAGTCTAGTGAGATGGGACAAAAGCAGTCCCTCCGTGCTTCCACTCCATCAGGTTCTAGCATTCAAAATGGCACTGATGACTCACCATTGCCACTATGGCTTTAGGCACTCTTGAGTTACCATTAAATGCAGCTACACTATTGGAAGGCATGATAACTAGCATGTGGTTAACTGACACAACTGCCCATACCTCCTCTCCTCGGTCATGCCTACCCCTACCATACTCATTACGTAGCCTGCTGGTTTTAATACACAGTAGCCATTAGCATGGGTCATCGTTGACGTCTACTCAGTGGTAAAACTCATGCTAGCTGCTTAAGAGAGCTTAGGAAAAAGGTCTCTTTTTCTTTGTGATTTTGGAAAAGGCACACCTTATCGAACATAAAAACATATTAGAAAACTTAGACTAAAAAGGTAACATCCAAACCTAGCCTTCCTCAGCTGAGATTATTGAAAATGCGAAGAAATACCTCCTTGTGCAATTTCAGGCATTATGATGATAAAGTAAAGAAATCCTCTCTAGCTTCTCAAAAGTATCATTTGCAACTCCGTCTATATGGATTTACTTTGTAAACGTGAATTTCACTGATAAAATTCAGTAGTAGGTACTGAGAAACCTTTTCTACTTGATTTACCATCTGTGCAATGTATTTATTTATTTATTTTACTAATAGAAATGAGGTGTCCATCAATTTTTTAAATCACCTAAGTTAAAGATATATCAGCCAATTTTAACATCAGTCCTTGACATTGAGAATACTCTAGAAAAATGGCTTCCTCAAAAGTATGTATAATAGGGGCAGAATTTATTAAAATAACTTGGCATAAGCATTATTTATTCCTAGTGTCAATCATTACTAGTCTGACAATTCTTCATCCACATTTTTCTCCTGCCCTGGATGATTTTGACTGACATACAATTAGACTTGGATGAAGAGGTGAAATACATATGAAATGCGAAAGGCAGTTTATAGATCCCAGTGTGTCCATGGGTAGCACTTTAGTAAGATAAAGTAAAACTGGCCTTCTCCAAAGGGGGGGGGGGGGGATTGAATGTGAATTGAGTCACGGCTTATATTGAAAGGTAGACAGTAGCGCTATTACATTAAAAAAAAAAACTAGAACCAGGGAAATCTGTTGAGTTTCTCAGGGTTCGCTGACAAAATTCAATATAATATGATTTGTAGAAGCTGCCAACAGTCACCAGGTTAGCTATGGAATTATCTCGTTCTAATTGCCAAAGAAATAATGCTACCCTAGTGACTCCTGCATGAATTGAAGGCAGCTGAATAATCTCAGAAGGAATCATTGTCCATTCAGGTAGGCCGGCGAGGGGCATGCCGAGCGGCCGCACATAACATGGCGGATGCTGCCCGGCAGCTCCTGTGTCAGAGCGACCCTTCCTTTCCAGCTTCCCCATCGGCGATTGAGATGACGCGGCAGGAGACCCCCTTGCCGTTGGTTGGGAAGCCGGAAGGGGCAGGGCTACAGGGGAAAGCATAAAAGCTGCCAACGAGGGCTAGGGAGCCTCTTGTTGGCAGCGAGCGGCGCGGGAGTTTCAATCGCGGTATTAGCCGGCTATCAGATCAGCTGATTTCCCTCCCTTTTTTTATTTTCTCTGTTTCTCACAAAAGCCGGCCATTTCCCTTTCCTTGTTCGCGATCGTGGTGTAGCGGTATCGCGCCTTTTTAAAAATTTTGCTTTTTCCACAGAGCCGGCCATCTCGCAATCATCACGGGCAGAGAGCGGTGCGGGAGTTTCCAACATGGTTCCCCACACGGTAAAACCTGCTTTTCTTTGTTTCCCTATCGCGTTTCTAGCCGGCTTTCAGATCAGCTGATTCCTTTTGTGTTCCCTATCGCGTTACTAGCCGGCTATCTAATCAGCTGATTTCCTGGCCGCCTTTTATTTTGCCGCTTCTCCCATTTCCCTTTCCTGTGCTGCGGTGCTGCACCCTTGGCATTAACGACCGGCGCAGCAGTACCGGGACGCCCAATACCACGGTGAGCAGTTATGTACTAAAGTTTTCTTGCACGCTCCTGTATGCCCTTCTCCATTTAACATTTCCTTCTTTTGCCGCTCACCTCGGTTTTTCCCGCGTAGCCGGCTACTTTGCGCTGCACGGCTGCTACATGTTGGCTGTCTTTTGGGGAAGGCAGCCAATTTTGTTTTCTTCACTCACCACGTGTTCCGATATCCTCGAGGGTAACGCTACCTCGCGCTGCACGGCAGCCACGTTTTGGCCGGCCTGTATATTGAAAGGTAGACAGTAGCGCTATTACATTAAAAAAAAACTAGAACCAGGGAAATCTGTTGAGTTTCTCACTGTTCGCTGACAACATTCAATATAATATGATTTCTAGAAGCTGACAACAGTCACCAGGTTAGCTATGGAATTATCTCGTTCTAATTGCCAGAGAAATAATGCTACCCTAGTGACTCCTGCATGAATTGACGGCAGCTGAAGAATCTCAGAAGGAATCATTGTCCATTCTAAATAATTTCATTCCAAAATCAAGTATGCTACATACTTGTCAATATTTCCTAATAATGCTTAGGATGAATTTATTGCAAACGGCAGGAGGCACAGACTAAGGTGTTCTCAGTATGCTGAACTATCTGTTTCCTTCTCAGAGGTAATTACTCAAGCATAATAAAAATGACAGCGGAAGAGTCACTAAGCAACTCTTCCTTTGTTTTTGTGGCTGATTTAATATAGGCAAAACAGCAAGGTCTAACAATCCCCTCAGAAGGTAAAACAGCTTAGGTTAAAAATAAGAAAATACACACCGCATGGGGTAAACATACCACCTCCAGTACATTCTAAAACTGGGTTCAGTATTAGTATTATTTCTGTTTTCCATACGCTAGTAAAGTCTCATGATACTGTTGCATATCAAACAGCTTGCTATACATCATAAATTCTTATGGCATTGCCAAGTGATGATAATGGGGCCAAGGGCGTAGCCAGACAACAGATTTTGGGTGGGCATAGGCAAGAAGTGGGTGGGCACCAAGTGTTCTCTCCCCCCCCCCAAAAAACCACCACTAAATAATATCTCAGCTGGCAGGAAAATGCTTCTTTCCACCTTGGCAATCTGCAGCAGGCATGCACTGAAAAAAGAGCATGCGCAGGTGCCAGTATCGTGGAGAGTAGCGTCTCCGTTACCATCAGGGGAAGTCTTCAGCTGGCAGAGCTTGGGATCTCCACCAGCTACTGCTAAACCTGTGCTACTGTTGGGTGGGCCTGAGCCCTAAGTGGGTGGGCCAGGGCCCACCCAGGCCCACCTGTGGCTACGCCACTGAATGGGGCATCTCAAATCTGTTCTGGGGAGTCCACTGCCATTTGTGTTTTCAGGGTACTCACAATGAACATGCGTAAGTTACGTCTGCATGTACTGAAGACCCAGTCAATGTAAATTTACCCCAAGTTTACTCATTGTGGATCTACTGAAACCTTGAATAGCTACGGGATCACCAGGACAGTTTGGGGAAACCTTGAGGCTTTGCATTGGGCAATGAAGGAAGCTCATGAATATTAATCAATCAAGTTTTTTGTTGGCTTCAGCTTTACTTCTCAGGTTGTTTTTTTTTTTTTTTTTTAACTACTTTTATAACTTTTTGGTCCTGTGTCTGGAGTTGATGTTGGTTTGAAATATTACAGTTGTAAAGAGTCATCCATATTATTTCACTGTTGCCGCAACCAATAATGTGTTCTAGGTTTCCAAGAAGACAATCTGGGACTGATTTTATAACAGAACTTCTCAAAAAATGTTCAAAAATATGGGTATTTTAAGCCTAATTTATAAAGACAATATAGGTTATTTAGACTGTGGAAGGGAGCCTGGCTAACTCTCGCGGTCGGCAGCAAACCCAGAAATTCAACGCTGTGGCCATATCTATATCACTTTGAATGGGCTGTCTCAGTATAGCCGTGCGGCAGCAGTCAACATGGCTTAGTAAACAGGGGGGGGCTTGTGTTTCATACTGAGATTTGCTGTATCAGTAAGTATAAAGCTATAATTACACCATACAATATGAATGGATGTGATTTAATGATACTATAAATCTATTTCTAGTTGTACCTCTGATGCAGCTTGAGGGTCAAACATGGCCACATCAACTTTTTTTTTTTTTAACAAAGGATCACATCTTCCAAGAAATTTTATTTGTGATGATGCTATTCTTTGTCTTCTATTATAGACTAAGAACTGGCTAAAAGATATAAAAATAGAGAATAGGGTTAATTGGTCAGTATTTTCAATGGAGAAGGATAGATAGTTGGGTTCCCCAGGGGTCTGTGCTGGGATCACTGCTTTTTAACATTTTTACAAATGATCTGGAAATGGGAATAATGATTGAGGTGATTACATTTGTTGACTACACAAAGTTATTCAAAACTGTTAATTCGCAAGAAGATTGTGAAAAACCACAAGAGGACCTTACAAGACTGGGAGACTAAATAGTACGTTTAAAACACATTGCAGAATATGTTTCTTCACTCAATGTGTAATTAAACTCTGGAATTTGTTGCCAGAGAATGTGGTAAAAGCAGTTAGCTTAGCAGGGTTTAAAAAGGTTTTGACAAGTTCATAAAACAAAATTCTGACCGTTATTAGGATAGACTTGGTAGAAATCCACTGTTTATTCCTGGGATAAGCAGAATAAAATCTGTTTTACTCTTCTGCACGGTTCCCTCTAAGCTGAGCAGGAGTCCTCCAACTGCATTGCTGCCAGTGGGCTAGAGGCAGGCAGGCTCCCCGGAGTCCTGCAGAACTTGCCTGTCCTTCACTATTGAAAATGTGATAGTGAGACAGCACCACCCACTGGCAGGACTATAGATGGAGGACTCCCACTCATCTTAGAATGTTAGGTATTATTAGGAAAGGAATGGAAAACAAAAATGAGGATGTTATAATGCCTTTGTATCACTCCATGGTGCGACCGCACCTCGAATATTGTGTTCAATTCTGGTCGCTGCATCTCAAAAAAGATATAGTAGAATTAGAAAAGGTGCAGAGAAGGACGACAAAAATGATAAAGGGGATGGGACGACTTCGCTATGAGGAAAGGCTAAAGTGGCTAGGGCTCTTCAGGTTGGAGAAAAGGCGGCTGAGGGGAGATATGATAGAGGTCTATAAAATAATGAGTGGAGTGGAACAGGTGGATGTGAAGCGTCTGTTCACACTTTCCAAAAATACTAGGACTAGGGGGCATGCGATGAAGCTACAATGTAGTAAATTTAAAACGAATCGAAGAATATATTTCTTCACTCAACATGTAATTAAACTCTGGAATTTGTTGTCAGAGAATGTGGTAAAGGCAGTTAGCTTAGTGGAGTTTTAAAAAGGTTTGGACGCCTTCCTAAAGGAAAAGTCCATAGACTGTTATTAAATGGACTTGGGGAAAAATCCACTATTTCTGGGATAAGCAGTATAAAATGTTTTGTACATTTTTGGGATCTTGCCGGGTATTTGTGACCTGGATTGGCCACTGTTGGAAACAGGATGCTGGGCTTGAGGGACCTTTGGTCTTTCCCAGTATGGCAATACTTACGTACAGTACTTATATGTACTTACAGGGAACAGTATTCTGAGATTTTGCCAGGTACTTGGGTCTGGATTGGCCATTGTTGGAAACAAGATACTGGGTTTAATGGTCCTGCAGCCTATCCCAGTATGGCATTGCTTATGTTCTTATACTCTTAATGGGTCCTGTATTTTGTTGATGCTGTTTATATCTACAAGTAATGGCCTTGGCTGGATAAGGGGAAGAGCTGTGTTGATCTCCTTTTGTAGCTGAGTATAATTATATAATTACTCACAGTCTGTCCCAAGGCTTGTTCATTATGATGAACAGAGTAATTATCTTTTTGCAGCTAGATGTGTGCAAGAATGATTTTAAGACAAAGATGCAGTTTTGGCAATAGAAGTGTGGGTGACTGAGACATTTCAGAAGAATGATTTCTTGAAATTATCATGTTCATATTTCAATCTTTCTAGTTCGGAAACCCTTAAAGAAATTAATTGCTAAACCGTGTGTTATGGCTCTTAAAGTTCTGCCTTTTTTGGGTACTTTGCTCAAAATATGAATTAATTTCAATATATTGGTCATTTTGTAATACACATTCGACTCTTTAAAATCCCATTGAATATTTGTAATCGGGTTTGGCCATTGTGAGAGAAAAATTGTTGGTCTGATGAACCTTTATCATGGAAGATCTTATGATCTTGATAATAAGTCAAGCCCACTTATTGCAAATGATTTTACTACGAGAACGTTCAGATCACATTTTTCACAATTATTTGAATGAAAGAATGAGCAACTACTGACTTGCATGGACCACCTGATGGCAATTGTTTGCTTAGCACAATTACTGGTATGAATATCCTCCTCTTTACCCCTTTTTTTGATATCACAGTCTGAAAGTCATTAGGGAATTATCTTGTTGGACTAAGCTAAGTGTATTATTTGGTTTTTTGAATCCAGATCACCGCCTTCTAAACACATTAAGGAAATGTTTCACATGTTAAATTTAGTGTGGCACTAGGATTACTATTTCACATTATTTCCTAATTTTCATGACATGAGGGTACGTTATTGCTTTCTTTTCTAGATCCAGATATCTGAAGTAAAACTATAGATAGGAAATTAAATTATTAGAATTAATAGCAATGTCCATGTAACAAAATTTAACTAAGCATTCAAACCCCATAAGTTTAGAAAGCATATGGTTTCTGCAGCTAATTCTGTTTTGTGAAAAAAAGAAGCAGCCATTATCTCTTTGTCTAATTACCCTAATAGTCATCTGGCTTTAGAACCAATCATCTATAATGAAATATCAAGTTGTAAGAAGAAGTTGGCTATCTTAGGTGTGCATTGCCATTTTAAAGTAGAAGGGAATATTTGGCAATATTTCTTGTTCTGTTATGTCATTCAGATTTGAACTTAATGGAATTTCTGTTGCTCTTGTGATCTTAAAAAGGCCATTAAAGTCCCAAGATATTGTGCCTCTCCTGCAGAAAATGCTCCCGTAGCCACACGCAGGTACATAACGAAAGATATCAGATATTAAAAAGACCCTCAAAAGAAATCCACTTCTAAGAAAAATACTTTTTTAAACCATCAGAGGGTATAGTCCCTCAGACACAGCTTAAATGAGACTAATTTCACACTATATTGTTACAGGAGACAACCATGGCTGCCAAGAATCCCGTTTCGTTATTTGCATCAGGGAATCTCCAAAAATAGGCTTGGCTTTCTTCCCTTCACATATTTCCGTGCCGCAGTGCCAGTTCTGTGGACCAATCTCCCCCTTTACTTGAGATTAGAACCCTCAATCTCTAATTTCAAATCTCATTTTAAGGCTCATTACTTTCTGTTCAGCTTTCCCTCCTGACGTGAGCTGATACCTACCAGACCCTTTGCACATGCCACGTTTACAGTATAAAAGCTATTTTCTCTGCCTTATGTTTTCTCTCTTCCTTAAGTCTCTCCCTCATGTAATATTGTATTATTTTATTTATTTATTTATTTATTTATTTGTTTGTTTGTTGCATTTGTATCCCACATTTTCCCATCTATTTGCAGGCTCAATGTGGCTTACAATTTTCCGTCATGACTTCTGCCTTTTCAGAATACAGATACAATTGGTAATACATATAAAACATGGATGATATAATGAACAGTCAGGTAACACATATTTAACACGGATTACATACAGTTATTAAAGTGTCTCCCTTGGTATTCTGCAGGGTGTTCTTTAACATGAATACTTTGTGCAAACCTCGTTATCCTAAATATATAATTTATGCAAACAATGGACTCCTGAAATCTTTGATCTTGAAAACATGCCCTGAAGATTATTTCTAACAATAAGACAGCTAGATGTAGAGGAAGATTTTGATTGCAATGAATTAATGGTACTTAAGAAAGCTATCATACCTTCACTTTGTACTACAATCTCACCTGTCCCTTCTCCCCTTCCCCCTATTGTTTCTGTAATTGTCTTAAGTTGACCTGTGTCTGTCTTTGTCTCTCTCTTTCCCCCTTGTAGTCTTTTAGTCATATAAACTGCATAGATTTATTGACTTCGGCAGTAAAATGAACATGAATAAAGTAAATAAGCTTTTAAGAGCTTTAGCACAAGAATATATGCTAATAAGATAGTAAGATTCAAAATATACAAAACAGATTGGTTTACATATTTATTTATTTGAAACTTAAATACTGACCCATCTGAGCAAAGGATAATCAAAGCAATTTATTATTATTATTATTATTTGCTACATTTGTATCCCACATTTTCCCACCCTTTGCAGGCTCAATGTGGCTTACATATAACCAGGGGCGTATCTGGAATCCGGCGGTAGGGGGGGCCAGAGCCAGAGAAAGGGGGCACATTTTTGCCTCCCTCCCCACCCCCCCACCGCCGCCACTCTCCACCCCCCCCCCCACCGTCAACCCTCCCCCGCTGCATACCTTTGCTGGCGGGGGGCCCCAACCCCCGCCAGCCGAGGTCCGACCCGCAGTCTTCATATTTCGTCTTCCTCCGACTCCTCTGTGGCCATGCTGTAAGTAACGCTGCTGATTCGTTGAATCCAGTTCGGAGTCTGACGTCGCAGCACGTTGTACGCGCGTACAATGTGCTGCGACGTCAGACTCCGAACTGGATTCAACGAATCAGCAGCGTTACTTACAGCATGGCCATGGAGGAGTCGGAGGAAGACGAAATATGAAGACTTCGGGTCGGACCTCGGCTGGCGGGGGTTGGGGCCCCCCGTCAGCAAAAGTAAGCAGCGGGGGAGGGTTGACGGCGGGGGGGAGGGGGCCAGGGCGAAATCTGCGTGGGCCCAGGCCCCTGTGGCCCCACGCAGATATGCCCCTGCATATAACATTTAACTGCGTTAGTCGATTATGGTTTGAACAAATACATGGTATGAATGAATACAAACTGATATTGTGGTATAATGGGGTACATGTATGGTAGGAGCAGTTGGGGGGAACTTAGAGAGGGAAATGAGGAAGAAGAGTCAGGCAATGTCCGTTACAGTGTTTATAAACCCCCAAATTCTATATATGGCACTAAAGTTGTGCACGCTAATTTGGATGTAGGGCCAAATTGTGCACACAACTTAATTAACATCCAATTATTAGCACTAATTATCAATAATTAGGATTTATGCACACATCTGATTCTGTAACAGAATGCACCTAAGTCCTCTCATGAGTAACAATTTGGGGGCATGTTTAGGGACCTTCCTAGGGACCTTCCCAGATTTTACGTATGTTGATACATAATCACGCCTAAGTGCACCTAACTTAGACGCCAGTATTTAAGACTGTTTATAGCATGCTTAGTGCAATTCTATAAAGGACGCACCCTCTTTATCAAATTGCATTAAGTGTTTCATTTTCAGCACCAATTTTTAGGTCCAACTTATAGAATTTACCCCAAAATGCCCAGATCTACAGTACATCAAATGATATTATTGCTATTAAAAAAAGACCAGCTTCCCACTGTTGCAATCCTGTTGGGAACAGAAAGACTTTGAACTTTTTTCTAAATGTAATCCAGCAAGTTTCCACTAGTAATTCAAATGGTAACCAGTTTCAAAATACAGGATCCACCTCTGAGAACGCTCTCTCTCTCTCCAACAAACGTTCTTCATAGTATAGGAGGGTTTCATGGCCCTGATTAGATTCTAATGGCCTTCTAGGATGTACCACTCTAGCACCTCCCTCATAGAGGCAGGGCACTCATTGAACATAACCTTAAAAATAAGAGTCAAGATTTTAATGTTATCCTCTCTTGAATTTCAAGTCAGTGCAATTGCTTCAGAAGTACTCCAACACTTTCCTTACACCAACAACTCATTTTGAGCCAAGGTCCCACTTCTACCACTGATGCGCCTTGTGAGCTTGGTCACATTGCTTCACTTTGCATTGCCTCATGGATGGAGGAGTGGCCTAGTGATCAGCGCACTGGGCTTGACATGCAGAGGAGGCTGGTTCAAACGCCACTGCTGCTCCTTGTGATCTTGGGCAAGTCACTTAACCCTCTATTGCCTTAGGTACAAAATTCAGTTGTGAACCCTCTAGAAACAGAAAACTATCCAATGTAACTCAACTTGAGCTACTACTGAAAAAGGTATGAGCAAATAAATATTAGCCCTCTTGTGTAGTGAGATAATTTGAATTTTGTCTTGATTCCACAAATCCTGCTGTTAAACATTCTCTGCTACTTCTACAAGCATCAAAACCATAGGCGTAGTTTGACTGTTTTATTTGGGGGGGCAAGGGATGGGGCGGAGCATATTAGCGTATTCATTTGCATATATACATATGCAAATGAATATGCTAATATGGAGGAAGGAAGGGAAAAAGAGCTGGCTTTTTGGGGGAATAACCATAATGAATATGTATGAGATATCAAGCCAGCTCTTTCTCCCTCCCTTCCTTCCTTCTTTCCTCCTTACCCAGCACTCCCTCTTCATCTCCAGTAGTATTTCCCGCCCCCCTTTCCCATACCATACCAGTGTTGACCTTAGAAATGCATAGGCTCTATATGTAGATCCTTCAAGAGGTAGTATGTCGTGATTTAGGCTCTACACCCTTTCTGATGTTTTGGTGCCACCTCAGTAAGGCCAACACACAATCTCTCCACTGCAAAACGCTATACACAAACTTGTACAAAAACACACTCATATTCTTACTAAACCATAACAGCACTAATTCCAAGGACAGACTCAGCATGCAGCAATACCAGAAAAATTGAAACTTACATGCAAAATATCACAGATGCACATTTCCAAAAGCTGACATATTCCAATTAATAAATTCTGAATAAAATACTTTTTTCTACCTTTGTTGTCTCATCATTTAGTTTTTCTATTCGCTTTGGTCCCAGTGTCTTCTGTTTTATGCAGTGCCTTCTTTATGCAGTAGCCCTGTCTCTACCCTTCCTCGAGTTTCAGTATCTGCCCTCAACGTGTCCCTCACCCCAACCTTCATCCTGTTATTCCTGTGTTTTTTGTTAATTCTCCCCTCTTCCAGCACCCTCTCTTTCTATTTCCTCCTTTCTATACAGCACCCTCTCTCCCTATTTTCACTCCTCTGACCAGTATATTCTCTTTCTCTCACCCTCTTCTGTCCAGCATATCCTCCTTCCCTTACTTCAATCCAGCATCCCTCCATGTCCCCTTCCCTTCCATGTCAGCTTCTCCATTATATCATTATTTCTCCTATGTCCAGCATATCCCCATCCCCATACAATGTCTAGCACACCCCCCCATCATTTTCTTACCTCCCCATTTCCAGCATCTCCCCTGTCTTCTTACTCACCCTATGTCCATCATCTTCCAATATCCTTTTTCCCTCCCAGCATTGTCCCTGTATGCCCTTATCCCCTCTCTGTCCAGCATTGTCCCTTTGTGTCCCTGTCTCTATGCTCCCTCAATGACCACAATCTCGCTTCTCTGTCTCCCCGACACTCTCTTTTCTCTTCCCTTCCTCCTACCATCCATTCTCCCTTCTTCCCTCCTACCAGCTAATCCACATCTAACAATCCCTTCCCCCCCCAATCCATCACCTCTTCCTCTCTGTTCATCATCCCCCCCCCCCAAAAAAAAATATCCAGCACAGCAGACCTGCACCTCTCTCCCTCCATCCTGTAGATCCTCCTTCTGCCCTCCATTCACCCCTACCCACATGGTTCCATCACCTCACTCCTCCTAAAGGTGCAGCTGAACAGTACCTCCATTTTTCTCCTTTTCTCACCCCCCCCATCCCGGTTCCAGCGTCTCTCCTTTTTCCTTCCTCCTCACTCACTTGCATTGATCGCTGCCGGTAGCGGCACTGCAGCCAGCCAGCCAGCAATAACAGCAGTCTGCCTCGGCCTTCCCTGCTACATGTCCCGCCTCCTCTGGTACAACTTCCTGTTCCGCATAGGCGGGACGTGTGGCAGGGAAGTCCGAAGCAGACTGTTGTAATCGCTGCAGCGCCGCTACCAACAGCCCCTGGTACCGAAGTTGAAGCGGCGAACGGGCGGCCGGCAGTAGTAAAGGCAGCAAGTAGCAGACAGGCTCGACTCCGCTTTCCTGCTCTCTCTGCGTCCCGCCTTCCTCTGATGTCATTTCCTTTCGGGCGAGACGCAGAGAGAGCAGGAAAGCGGAGTCGAGCCTGTCTGCTACTTGCTGCCTTTACTACTGCCGGCCACCCGTTCGCCGCTGCGGGTCGTCGTCGTTTGGGGGGGCAAAGCCCCCCCTCGCCCCCCCCCAGTCTACGCCCATGATCAAAACATGTGGAATAAGTATCTGAAGAAGGAGAATAGATAGATTGGCCTGTGAAATCAAAAGGTTTTTCCCAAGAGTGCCACAGCTGATTGTGCTAGACTGCAAAAAGGCAATGATGTTGCCTTTTATTTTTTACTAGTAAAAAAGGCCCGTTTCTGCCTCTGATGAAAAGGGCGATAGCGGGCACGGGACTCCCTTCCCCTCCCCTTACGCTAGTCTCCCTGGTGGTGTAGAGGTACCTGTTCGGTCGGGGCAGGAAAGAAAGAGCCCCCTCTTTCCTGCCCGTAGCGGTGCTGCTAGCTGCCCTGCTGCATCGTGTGGGAGTCCGGCTCTCGGCGTTTCAAAATGGCCGCCGAGAGTTGAAGTCTCGCGAGGCAGCTTGAACTCTCGATGGCCATTTTGAAACTCCGAGAGCCGGACTCACACACGATGCAGCCGGGCAGCTAGCAGCAGCGCTCCGGGCAGGAAAGCGGGGGCTCTTTCATTCCTGCCCCAGCGAACAGGTACCGCTAGACCACCAGGGATAGTGGCGTAAGGGGAGGGGAGGTGACAGGGGGGAGGGAAGGTGATGAGAGGAAGAGGGGGTGATGGGGGGTGGGGTGGTACCTTTAAAGGGGCGGGGTGATAGGGCGAAAGGGGTGGGGTGATGGGCACGTCCTCGGTGGCTGCGATTTGTTGGAAGGGGAGGAGTAGGGAAACATGCTCCGCATGCATTCATTTGCCTTGTTGTGTACGTGTTCCGCCCTCGACGTCATCACGTGTGACGCGAGGGCAGGGCATGAAGACATGGTGAGTGTTGTGGCTTCACCACCATGAACTTACGAACCGGTGTGTGAGTGCCTGCAGTGACGTCAGTGTCCTCAGAACGTTGAGGGTGCGCTTTATTATAGTAGATTTGTATTTAAGTCTCACCTTTTCCTTAATGGCTCAAGGCAAGTTACGTTCAAGTCAGTAGGTGTTTTCCTGTCCCCAGAGGGCTTACAATTTAATAGGTCTATTTATTAAGCCTTATTATAGCATTAGCACACATTTGTTTGCCAATTAAGCCGCATTAAGAGGCAATAATATGCACTATTTGTTCATAAGACAGCTTAAAGCAGGATTTTTTTTTTTTTACTGTAGAATACATTAAATAATAATAAGATGTAAAGCATGCAAATGCATGCAAACCATCTCATTGTTATGTAAAATGAATAGCACAGCTTGTGTTAAATCACGCAAGCTGTGTTATCAATGGAAAACTAACATCATTTGAAGAGGTATTATTATCTTTCTTCCATGAGAGCACTGGGCCAGTAATGAGTAGCCTCATGCTCCAGGCGAGAACTTAAAAGGACAGGTGATTTGTAAAAAAACTACTCCTCTCCCCCTAATTCTCTTTGCAAATTCTCCTGCCTCGGATCCACTTTGCATACCCCAGTGGCGTTCCTGGGGGGGCTGGCACCCGGGGCGGATCGCCGATGCGCCCCGCCCCCCCGGGTGCAGCGCCCCCCCCCAGCAAAAGGACACCCCCGCGAAGGAAACCCCCCCGGGTGCACGCCGCTGGGGGGGGGGGGGCGCCGCGTGCGCCTGTCCTCTGTTGTTCCATGCTTCTTCTCTGCCCCGGAACAGGAAGTAACCTGTTCCGGGGCAGAGAAGGAGCATGGAACAACGGAGGACAGGCGCGCGCGCGGCACCCCCTCAGCGGCGTGCACCCGGGGCGGACCGCACCCAACGCCCCCCCCCCTAGGAACGCCACTGGCATACCCTCACCCTCATGGCACTTACCAGGGGCTTCTTATGCATAGTGGGAGGCAGGGGCGTATCTGGACTCGGGCGGTAGGGGGGGCCAGAGCCAGAGGGAGGGGGCACATTTTAGCCCCCCCCCCGGCGCCACCGATCCCCCCCCCCCCCGCCATTTCCGGACCCCCCCCTCGCCACCAATGACACCCTCCCCCGCTGCTGTCACTTACCTTTGCTGGCGGGGGACCCCAACCCCCCGCCAGCCGAGGTCCTCTCTTCCATGCAGGCTGCGCCGCTGCAAGTTTCAACGCTTCCTGTTCTTCTGAGTCTGACGTCCTGCACGTACAACGCGCAGGACGTCAGACTGAATTCCAAATTCTGAGTCTGACGTTCTGCACGTTGTACATGCAGGACGTCAGACTCAGAAGAACAGGAAGCGTTGAAACTTGCATCCTGCACGGAAGATAGGACTTCAGCTGGCGGGGGCTTGGGGTCCCCCGCCAGCAAAGATCGGCGACGGGTTGGTGGCGGGCGGGAGGGGGAGGTGGAGAGGGTCTGTTGTAGGGGGGTCCAGGGCGAAATCTGCGGGGGCCCAGGCCCCTGTGGCCCCACGCAGATATGCCCCTGGTGGGAGGGAAGGGGTGAGCCCAGACCAACCACTCCCTGATTCAAAATGGTGGCCTCTGTTCCCTAGTGGATTCTCATAGTAGAAACCACTAGGGACCAAACTGCCCAAAACAGGGAGCATTCAAGCTGTGGCAGTGATCTGGCTGTGACTTATAACAACTGACAGGAAGAGTAAATATGTTTGAGTCTGAGGGTGCCCAGAGGTGAATAACTATGATGCATGCCTTTGAGACAATCTTTCTAAGCTGATCGGAGACAGAGTCGGTGTCAATAGTGTCACAGCCTGCATCATTTTTCAGGCAATGACAACTATTTTATTTTGTTTTTCTAATCTTTTTCACACATTTATTTCATTTCATACTTGCAATATATTTTATTTTCCACATTGTCCTTCTGGAAACCAAGAAAGAATTTGGGAGAATTGAGCTCTTATCTAAGGCACAGCTGTCAATCTTATGAAATAGCTAATGCCTGGTTCTATAAATCAGGAGAACTTGGCTCTGTTCCCCTCCTTAACTACTTTCTGTGTGACCTTAATTTGATGAAATGCATCTTCAGAAGAAAGTTCCTTTTGGTGTAGAAATTATAGATATGACACTATCTCTTAGAATTATATATGAAGGTAGTGATATGTACAAAAAGTGCCCCTTTTTATAGCACTTAGGGGTCCTTTTACTAAGGTGCGCTGAAAAATGGCCTGCGATAGTGTAGACGCGTGTTTTGGGTGTGCACAGAATTATTTTTTAGCGCACCTAGAAAAAAATGCCTTTTTTTTTTGCTGAAAATGGACGTGTGGCAAAATGAAAATTACCGTGTGTCCATTTTGGGTCTGAGACCTTACCGCAAGCCATTGACCTAGCGGTAAGGTCTCACGTGGTAACCGGGCGGTAATGGTCTACTCGCGTCAAATTCCACTTGATGTGCGTAGCTGCCACGCGCCAGAAAATAAAAAAATATTTTTCGGTCACGCATAGCGGATGCGTGCCAAAATTGAAATTACCACAATAGCCACACGATAACCGGGCGGTAGCTCCAATTTGGCTCACATTGGGCACACGTAGGTGCCTATGCAGCTTAGTAAAAAAGCCCCTTAATTTATACATTTTTAAATCTTACGATAAGCAACATATGAGGAGGTGTTTGCAAGGTTAAAAATTATGAATTACGGAATACAATAGCTGAAGACAGGTAAAAGAATTTTGTATTTTAGAAAAGAAAAAAGGAAAGTGCATGACACAACGAAGAAAAGAAGAAACCTGGTAAGACAAAACATTTGCTTGAAATATAGAGGGTGAATGGTGAACTGCAATATTTTTCTCTAATGATGGTTTACACTGAAAACTAAACAACACAAAATCCCACTTGCAAAATAGGCAAAAAGCAAAATCATGAAACAAAGCCACTCATTGTAGTGAAATTGTATGTGTAGTAGATTTTGGAAGTCATTTGCACATATAAATAGCAACTTTACATGATTAACCAGCTTATTTTCGAAAGAGAAGGCCGGCCATCTTCCGACATAAATCGGGAGATGGCTGGCCATCTCTCAAGGCCGGCGAAATTGACATAATCGAAAGCCGATTTTGGCCGGCCTCAACTGCAGTCCGTTATGGAGCCGGCCAAACTTCAAGGGGGCGTGTCGGAAGGGTAGCAAAGGCGGGGCAGGAGCGTGCCGGGGCGTGCTTAACAGATGGCCAGCTTTGCCTGATAATGGAAAAAAGAAAGCCGGCCCTGACGAGCATTTGGCCAACTTTACTTGGTCCCTTTTTTTTCAGGTCCAAGTCCCAAAAAGGTGCCCGCACTGACCAGATGACCACTGGAGAGAATCGGGGATCACCTCCCCTGACTCCCCCAGTGGTCACTAACCCCCTCCCACCCTCAAAAAAACAACTTTAAAATTTTTTTTCGCCAGTCTCAAATGTCAGGTCCATCACAGCAGTATACAGGTCCCTGGAGCAGTTTTAGTGGGTGCAGTGGACTTCAGGCAGGAGGACCCAGGCACATCCCCCTCCTACCTGTTACACTTCTGGTGGAAAATGGGAGCCCTTCAAAACCTACCCGAAACCCACTGTACCCACATGTAGGTGCCACTCTTCACCCCTTAGGGTTATGGTAGTAGTGTATAGTTGTGGGGAGTGGGTTTTGGGGGGCTCAACACCCAAAGTAAGGGAGCTATGCACCTGGGAGCTATATTTTTTTTTAATTTTTAGAAGTGCCCTCTAGGGTGCCCCCGTTGGTATCCTGGCATGTCAGGGGGACCAGTGCACTACAAATGCTGGCTCCTCCCATGACCAAATGCCTTGGATTTGGCTGGGTTTGAGATGGCCGGCCTCAGTTTCCATTATCGGCGAAAACCGAGGCCGGCCATCTCAAACCCAGCCATCTCTGACATTTGGCCGGCCCCATCCGTATTATCGAAACGAAAGATGGACGCCCATCTCGTTCAAAAATATGGTTGGCCCCGCCCCTTCACGGCGCCGTCCTCGGAGATGGGTGCCCTTAGAGATGGGCGTCCCCGGTCGAAAATGCCCCTCTAAATGGTGCAGTGCACTAATTTTAGAAAAGTGACTATATACACTTTTATCTCTGCGACACACACAGATTTGCAAGGGGCTGTTTGCCTAAGACCCCATTGGGGCAGGACAATTTTCTGGCTCTTTACTTCAATCTCTAGGTGACCAAGGAAAAGAAATATACACACACACCACCAATAAAAAAAAAATACAGATCAAAGGCCTTTGGGAGAGAGAATGGAGGGTCTCACATAATGACAGTGAGGCCACCCAGAACTGCTTCAAAATCCCTCAGGTCCTCTGCTCTTTTATTAAGAATGCATTAAGTCATAAATTAACTGGTGACATCACAAATCATGGGACACAAACTTTGAAAAAAAACGCACTGGCTAGATTATATTCAACTTCTATCAGCATTCTAAAGAGCAAAAGTCAGACAGCTGCTAGCTATTTTGGTAAAGATCATTAACATTTGTAGGAATACGGAACTAACATAACATTATTCCATATTGCATCTGCATGCTCAAACATCTGCCTATTTCTTTCTTACTTCCCTATTCCCTTCAAGACATGCGTGTTCTTAGTGACACTTCCCAGCATCTGAACAAAACATTCATTACTTAAGCTTGTTGAAACTGTTAATTCAGCAAGTGTCAGCAATCTGTAACTAGGTTAAATGCATCTGTCCTGCTCTGTCTTAAAATTATCTCAGTTTCACATTTTTAATGCTTAACTCTTGATAGTCCCTTCTGAGCCGGGAGTGCTATCGTTTTCATAATACATCCTCAATATCATCAGGGCATGTCCTTTGATTGAATGGGTCTAAAAAAACATGCATGCATTTCCTGCTTAGTAAAGGAAATTACACGTCTACTTCATAGATATCTAGACATCAGCATTTAGATCTGCTCTGGCACATGCAAATGTCAGTTAAATACTTGTTTGGACCTGGGATTTGGGAGACAGGGTACAACTCTGCTTACATTTGTGACATTAAAAGCAACCTCAGAAACGTACAACTTTGAGTTTTGTAGTTTCAGTCCTTAACTGGCTCACCTTCAACATCCAGTTTTGTAAAATCCAGCCTTATTCATGAAGGTTGCAGCACTTACAAAAGGTAGGGTGCAAAATAGCCGCTTATGTTGTAAGTATCAGTACTTAATACATGCGGATCCCTGAGTGATACTGCTTTATTCTTGACCATGGTTTTTTTTCTTTTCCTAAATTGCTCTTCCTACTAGATGTGCTGTAAAATACATATCTGGCTTATATTCTGCCCTCAGTGGTGACCACCATGGGCAGATTTAACCTCAGATATTCAATATTCCAAGTCAAGTCTGAGCACCAGCATTGAATATCCAGAGCTAAATGAAGATAAAGAAGCCACTGGGGCTTATGTGGGTCCCGGCTTATATTCAGCCAGGACCTGCATAAGGTGTCCTCTGCTCCTCCAAATTCTTCCTTCCCCTCCCTTTTCCTCTCCAGAGACCCCAATCCCCCTCCTTCTCACCTCACACATTTCTAACAGCCAATTCAGCCCCACCACCCACTCCCATCCCATTTCTGTAGGTCCCCCTTTGGTGGTCTAGTGGGGTTGAATGGGCAGAATTGATACCCCTGTCTGTCATGGCTGCTAGTGCTAAATGGCTATAGGATACGCTCAGGCATCCAGCTTCAAATCAGTGTGTGCTATCTGTTCACAAAAATTATTTTTTATTTTTTGTTGAAGGGGCGTGTCTGGAGGCAGAGAATAGGTGCTAATCAGTTAGAACATCTGCATTATGGCATGCTAACTGGTTAGTCCTGGATTGCTGCATGAGCCCTTACCACCTACAAAATAGGTGTTGGTAAAGTGCTTATATGGTAATTATTTTTAATGACGTTAGCACAAAGGAAAAGCCCATGTAAGGGCACGCTAAGGCCACTTCTTACCACAGCTTAGTAAACAAGTAGATGTGAAGCGTCTGTTCACGCTTTCCTAAAATACTAGGATTAGGGGGCATGCGATGAAGCTACAGTGTAGTAAATTTGAAACGAATCGGAGAAAATGTTTCTTCACTCAACGTGTAATTAAACTCTCAAATTCGTTGCCAGAGAATGTGGTAAAGGCGGTTAGCTTAGCGAAGTTTAAAAAAGTTTTGGACGGCTTCCTCAAGGAAAAGTCCATAGACCGTTAGTAAATGGACTTGGGGAAAATCCACTATTTCTGGGATAAACAGTATAAAATGTTTTGTACATTTCTGGGATCTTGCCGGGTATTTGTGACCTGGATTGGCCACTGTTGGAAACAGGATGCTGGGCTCGATGGACCTTTGGTCTTTCCCTGTATGGCAATACTTATGTACTTATGTACTATGTACTTATGACCTCAAAGTTAGGAGAGTAAAAAGGCTGTCCTAGCATAGGGCTTCTTTTATAAAGCCACGCTAGCGATTCCCACACGGCAAATGAGAGGAAACCCAAAGGAATAGAATGGGCTTCCTCTCATTTGCCACACACAGAGAATCAACAGTGCGGCTTTGTAAAGAGGCCCCAATGCACTTTTGTAAAGTCACGCTAGCATTTTTAGCATTGCTCTAAATGCTAGAGACGTCCATATATATTCATATGGGCGTCTCTAGCGTTTAGCATACACTAATCATTACTGCACACTAAAGATGCTACTGCACCTTTGTAAATGACCCCCTTTGTTAACCGGGCACTGGTCTGAATATTGGCCAGTACCCAGTTAACGTCTGGGCCAGTGTGCATACCCGATATTTAGTGCCGAGAGTCGTGCTAGCCTTGGCATTGAATATCCAGGGTTAGGTCAGCTGCAGCTAGAAGTAACTTACAGACCACGTACACCATGGGCTGAATATTACCCCCCCCCCCCCCCACACACACACACACACTCACCTCCAGGGGATAATTCTTTAACAGGAAACTTAAGAACATAAGAATAGCTATACTAGGTCAGGCCAATGATTTATCTAACCCAGTATCTTGCTTCCAACAGTGGCCAATCCAGATCACAAGTAACTGGCAGAAACACAATTAGTAGCAACAATCCACGTAGAATCTCAAAGAGTAGCAACATTCCATTCAGAATCTCAAATATAGCAACATTCCATGCAGAACCCCAGAAAGTAGCAAATTCCTCTCAGAATCTCAAATATAGCAACATTCCATGTAGAAACCCAAAGAGTAGTAATATTCCATTCAGAATCTTAAATAGTAGCAACATTCCATGCTACCAATACCAGGGCAAGCAATGGCTTCTCCATGTCTATCCCAATAGCAGACTATGGATTTTTATTTATTTATTTGTTTATTTATTTGCTACATTTCTACCCCACATTTTCCCACCTATTTGCAGGCTCAATGTAGCTTACTTTATATTGCAAAAGATATAGTTATGAACAGAATAAGAGGTTTGTTCTAAATTAACATATTACTATGTAAGAATTAAGGAAGATATGTCTGTGGAATAATTTACATAACACATAATGAAAAAGAGAAAAACAAATATGATAATATGGCTTATATAATCAGTTTAGAGGGATTAGTAGTTCCTCCAGGAACTTGTCCAAACCTTTTTTAAACCCAGATACTCTAACCGCTGTCACCACATCCTCCTACATTTATGTGACCAGACAGTACCTATGTGGTACCTATTCTACAAAGGAATGTAGGCACCTACTTTCCTTTATAGAATATAAAAGCAATTGACTATATACAATACAGGTGCATGCTTTTGGGCATGAGTGCTTACGATAGCCATGGAGCTGGAGTGAGTGCTTGCATCTCAATGCAGGAGATTTCTGTGTTACTTGCAGTATTCTAAGTTACACATGTGAGTCCACCTATGTGTACGCCTACCTGCAAGGTACTTGCTAAATTAGACATGTGCATATTTACAGAAGAGTGCTTAGGCAGAGTTTTGGCATCTGCATACATATGTGCATATGTACACACGTATGTGCCGTTATTTTAAACATTTATGCATACAATCAGGGCTAGATTCGTCATAAAAACGAAAATCGGATTCTGCCCCAGAGAACTCTGGAAAAAAAAGATGTGAAGAAATCAAATTCATAGAACTGGAGCAGCTGCATAAGACAGACACACAACTGCCATATGCTTCTCATGTAATTTGCTTAAAAATGTTAATTGGGGGTGTGTATGTATTCATTGTACACTGTAAGAATAATATTGTTTTTGGCAGATTTTGTACATTTTACAATACCTTTCTTTATGCGGAGAATACGTAGCTTTTATGTTTTGTGCATTCCAATATTTTAGCGTGCTGTATTTTGTGACTTTCCTGTGTTTTTAACATAATTCAATCAGTCAAGGGCTTTTAAAGCATGTGCTGAAGTATCAGCTTTTATATAAGTTTTATATTTGTGCTGCTGCTTTCAAATAAAAGCTAGATCTCATTGCTGTACTATTTTTGCTCCACATTTTGTGAGATTGGAGGACGAAGAGGAAGTAGAGAATTGACTGTAATGTAAATAGTATTTTTAAGTTTTTTCGCCATTTCTTTTATGTTCCAAGGTGCACTGTTTTTAGACAAAGGTGATTTACAGATTAGACAACTAGCCAAAGTTCATTCAAAGTGTCATAATAATTGAACAGAAGGTGGCAATCCAAAAATCTGAGTTTCAGAAATGTTTCTTAGAAACTACTACTCATTAATGTTACAAAAGTACAACTTCTTTGTTTTCAGATGATAATATTGGGCTGGTAATTTGTTCTCTGTAAATCTATCCAAATTGTTTAAGTTTGGCCAGCAATAATCAAGGTGGAAGTTTAATATTCTTGATTGTTTAAGTTAATCTATCACGATTTAAGTTTAATCCAGTACCTTTTATTACTTATTATGAAAATGAACTTTCTTTATCTGACTACCTAATTCACTCTGTTACCTCCATTTTACTATGTATTTCTCTTTTCCGGAATTGGTGATCACCATTACGGTACTATGTAAGCCACATTGAGCCTGCAAATAGGTGGGAAAATGTGGGATATAAATGCTACAAATAAATAAATAAGTATTGTGTTCAGTTTTGGAGGCCGTATCTTGCTAAGGATGTAAAAAGAATTGAAGCGGTGCAAAGAAAAGCTACGAGGATGGTATGGGATTTGCGTTACAAGACGTATGAGGAGAGACTTGCGGACCTGAACATGTATACTCTGGAGGAAAGGAGGAACAGGGGTGATATGATACAGACGTTCAAATATTTGAAAGGTATTAATCCGCAAACTAACCTTTTCCAGAGATGGGAAGGCGGTAGAACGAGAGGGCATGAAATGAGATTGACGGGGGGCAGACTCAAGAAGAATGTCAGGAAGTATTTTTTCACGGAGAGGGTGGTGGATGCTTGGAATGCCCTCCCGCAGGAGGTGGTGGAGATGAAAACGGTAACGGAATTCAAACATGCGTGGGATAAACATAAAGGAATCCTGTGCAGAAGGAAGGGATCCTCAGGAGCTTAGCCTAGAATGGGTGGCAGAGCTGGTGGCTGGGAGGCGGGGCTAGTGCTGGGCAGACTTATACGGTCTGTGCCAGAGCTGGTGGTGGGAGGCGGGGTTGGTGGTTGGGAGGCGGGGATAGGGCTGGCCAGACTTATACGGTCTGTGCCCTGAAGAGGACAGTACAAATAAAAAAGTAGCACATATGAATTTATCTTCTTGGGCAGACTGCATGGACCGTGCAGGTCTTTTTCTGCCATCATCTACTATGTTACTATGTTACTATATGGTGCCTAAAATATTGGCACCAAAAAATGCCCGCATAAGTGGAATTTTACAAGCAGCACTTAAAGTTTGGTGCAGTTTATAGAATTACCGCGTAAGTGGCGAGGTCACTCGTACATTTAGGCACAGCCATTTATACCAATGAAAACATGGTGCAAATGCCAATGCATACATTTATGCATGGAACACCCATATTCTGTAATTACGCATGTAGTTCAAAACCACACTCCCAATCTACCCCATAATGCTCATGACCCTCCCAGTACTGTGCCCTCTTTTTTGGACCTTGCATAAACTTTAAGCACAACTCCCGGACCTAACTTTACGCACGTTAGTCCCAATTAAATCTAATTAGTGCCAATAATTGCTTGTTCAAAAGTCAATAATTGGCATTAATTGGCTCATTATTCTATTAAACTGTGCACGCAAATCAGGAACATGCCTGATTTGCCAAATCAGGAACACGCAATTTTTGGCAACCTTTGTGGAATCAGGGGGTCAGTGTGAAAAATGTTATATCCTGCTTTATAGAATTTCCCAAAGGGGAGAAAATCTTTCACAGCTATAGTAGGTTCCAAAGTGCGAAGGTTTGATCAGTGGTAGGCAGAATTATACGGTATGTGCCAGATCCGGTAGTGGGAGGCGGGACTGGTGGTTGGGAGGCGGGGAATAGTGCTGGGCAGACTTATACGGTCTGTGCCAGAGCCGGTGGTGGGAGGCGGGGCTGGTGGTTGGGAGGCAGGGATAGTGCTGGGCAGACTTATATGGTCTGTGCCAGAGCCGGTGGTGGGAGGCGGGGCTGGTGGTTGGGAGGCAGGGATAGTGCTGGGCAGACTTATATGGTCTGTGCCAGAGCCGGTGGTGGGAGGCGGGACTGGTGGTTGGGAGGTGGGGATGGTGCTGGGCAGACTTATACAGTCTGTGCCAGATCCAGTAGTGGGAGGCGGGACTGGTGGTTGGGAGGCGGGGATAGTGCTTGGCAAACTTATACGGTCTGTGCCCTGAGAAAGGCAGGTACAAATCAAGGTAAGGTATACACATATGAGTTTATCTTGTTGGGCAGACTGGATGGACCGTGCAGGTCTTTTTCTGCCGTCATCTACTATGTTACTATGTTACTATGTATATTCATAAACAGTAAGCTGTTGTGATGGAATTTCATGAGAAGCAGCTCACAAGTTATGAATTTCTTTCAAAAACTGGAAGGCAAAATCATAGTTAAAGGTCATTTTTCACACACAAAAAAAAGGTTTAGTTATATTTTATTTTGCCAGATTCCTGTAGCAAAATTTCATACACAATTTTTCCAAGGTGCTCATAGAAAAACTACACACATCTAGGCCCACTAATTAAGGGGTCCTTTTACTACGCTGTGGTAAAAGGGGCCTGTGCTAGTGTCAGCGCATGTTTCTCACGCACACTGAGGCCCCCTTTTACCGCAGCGGGTAAAAGACAGTCTTTTTTTCTCAAATGCGCTAACCATTACTGTCGAGTAAGCACCAGTGCTACAAAAATAGAAAATATTTTTGTAGCACCAGAAATAGCATGCGCTGGGGGAGGGAACTGCCACTGGGCTCCTGTGGTGGCCCGGTGGTAGTTCCGGATTGGCGCGTGGCCCCTAAGACCTGAGTTTCATTGGGGTCATAAGTGCGTAAGTGTTGCCATACTGGGACAGACCGAAGGTCCATCAAGCCCAGTTTCCTGTTTCCAACAGTGGCCAATCCAGGTCACAAGTACCTGGCAAAATCCCCAAAAAGTTCAATACATTTTTTGCTGCTTATCCCAGAAATAAGCAGTGGATTTTCCCAAGTCCATTTTAATAATGGCTTATGGACTTTTCTTTTAGGAAGCTAACCAAACCTTTATAAAACCCCGCTAAGCTAATTGCTTTTACTACATTTTCTGGCAACAAATTCCAGAGTTTAATTACATGTTGAGTGAAGAAATATTTTCTCCAATTTGTTTTAAACTTACTACATTGTAGCTTCATTGTGTGCCCCTTAGTCCTAGTATTTTTGGAAAGAGTAAACAAGCGATTCATGTCTACCCGTTCCATTCCACTCATTATTTTATAGACCTCTATCATATCTCCCCCTCAGCTGTCTTTTCTCAAAGCTGAAGAGCCAGAGCTGTTTCAGCCTTTCCTCATAGGGAAATCATCCCATTCCCTTTATCATTTTTGCTGCTCTTCTCTGTACCTTTTCTAATTCCACTATATCTTTTTTGAGATGCGACAACCAGAATTGCACACAGTTTTCAAGGTGTGATCGTACCATGGTGCAATACAAAGGCATTATAACATCCTTGTTTTTATTTTCCATTCCTTTCCTAATAATACCTAACATTTTATTTGCTTTCTTTGCTGCCGAGGCACAATGAGAAGAGGGTTCAAAGTATCATGAACGATGACTCCTAGATCCTTTTCCTAGTCGGTGACTCCTAACGTGGAACCTTGCATCACGTAGCTATTGTTCCGGATCCTCTTTCCCACATGCATCACTTTGCACTTGCTCACATTAAACATCATTTACCATTTGGATGCCCGGTCTCCCAGTCTCATAAGGTCGTCTTGCAATTTTTCACAATCCTCTTGCAATTTAACAACTTTGAATAACTTTGCGTCGTCGACAAATTTAATTACCACACTAGTTATTCCCATATCTAGATAATTTATAAATATGTTAAAAAGTAGTGGTCCCAAAACAGACCCCTGTGGAACCCCACTATCTATCTACTATCTCCATTGAGAATATTGACCATTTAACCCTACTCTCTATTTTCTATCCTTTAACCAGTTTTTAAGCTGTTGTAAGCACCAGCAAATGCTTATTGCAGGTTAAAAACGGCTTACCGTGGGACATGCTCAGGCATCCTGTAATAAGTTTTGTGTTTGCATATGCAAACTATGCGTTATAAAATATTTTTTAATTGTTTTGGGAGGGGGTTGTGTCTGGGGAGCAGAGAGTGGGTGTTCTTGTGCTAATCAGTGTGTCTACATTATCACACGCTAACTGATTAATGCAGGATTAGTGCATGAGCCCTTACTGCCTACAAAGGTGTTGGTAAATGCTCACGGGCTAATAGTTTTAATGGCCGCGTGCAGACTCAAAATTAGCGCTTGGCCATTAATTAAACCAAAAATAGGAAAATCGGCCATTTTCTGGCTGTGGTAAAAATGATGTTAATGCGTGGGAAAGACCCACATAAGGCCGCGCTAAGGTCACGTTTAACCGCATCTTAGTAAAGGATCCCATAGTTTCAACTTTTAATACTTACCTGTTGTCCTAAGATTTGGTATATGTGTTTTTCAGGGATATTCAATACAGGGGAAATAAATCACAGAGGCACCCAAGGATTTTAACAGACAGCACAAGCTTATGCAACTTCACTGTTTCTCTTTTCCATTACACCCAAAGAAATTGTTTCTGTCAATATTTTAATTTGAGCCAAGCTGAGAGGAATGAAAAGGTTAGGTTTTCAGTAGACAGTTATCTGAGGACTGTATGCTATAATTACTAAAATAGAAAACGATGCACACGTAAGCATTTGGCTATGCTCTGTAGATCTATATAAACATGGTAACAAAAGAATATAACTTAAATTATTAAACTACAAATATTTTAGAAATCCAGAGTTGGCTAGATATAACAGGGCCTATGTTGATTGCAATGTCTGCAGGACAAATTGCAAACTTACCTGAATTAATCTTTTGAATATAAACCTCTTTAGAGAAGGGACATAAAATTATTGAATACAAATGAGATTGTTGTAAAGTGTTATCAATATTTTATTATGTTTCTTTTTGGCTCTGGAGAAATATATAGTGGAGGAGTGGCCTAGTGGTTAGGGTGGTGGACCTTGGTCCTGGGGTACTGGGTTCGATTCCCACTGCAGGCACAGGCAGCTCCTTGTGACTCTGGGCAAGTCACTTAACCCTCCATTGCCCCAGGTACAAATATGTACCTGTATACAATATGTAAGCCGCATTGAGCCTGCCATGAGTGGGAAAGCGTGGGGTACAAATGTAACAACAACATGGACTGTTGCTACTATTGGAGATTCTACATGGAATGTTAATGTTGCTATTCCACTAGCAACATTCCATGTAGAAGCCTGCCCTTGCACAGCAGCAACGCAGGCTTCTGTTTCTGTGAGTGTACGTGCAGGACGTCAGACTCACAGAAACAGAAGCCTGCGCAGCCACATTGAGTGGCCTAGTGGTTAGAGTGGTGGACTTTGGTCCTGAGGAACTGAGTTCAATTCCCACTGTAGGAACAGGCAGCTCCTTGTAACTCTGGGCAAGTCACTTAACGCTCCATTGCCCCATGTACAAATAAGTACCTGTATACAATATGTAAGCCACATTGAACCTGCTATGAGTGGGAAAGCACGGGGTACAAATGAAATAAAAATATATAGATATGAAATTAGTTGACCTCATCTTTTCAGTCTAAATTACACTCTTAATATATATTTTTTTTAAATGTAAAAACCCTTGCAGATTTATGAAAGAAACTTTGAATTTTCCCCAAGAAGTTTTTCCTCCATTGAATAAAATTTACTGTATTTCAAGTACAATGAAAAAAGTAGAGGGAGAAGACTCAGTAGATCTACAAAACGTCACAGCCATTTTGGAACAATCAATTGCAGGTGCGACGGAAAGAGGGACGTTGATAGTTTTGTTTGTTTTTCAGCAGGACTTAAATGCAATAACGAGCCTATACTTTAAATCAACTAACCGTATATTTGTTGGTCAGAAGGTCTGGCTCTATCCTGATGTGACTAAAACGACACAAGAAAGGAGAAAAAAGTTTCTTTCTATGAGGTCTAAAGTATTGGAAATAGGGGATTCATTCCTTCTTGCTTATCCTTGTAAATGTGTCATCAGGTTAAATCAGATAAAATATATATATACTAGTAAAAGAAGCCCGTTTCAGAGCAAGGTTTTCATCGCCAACACCCCCCTCCTTCCCTCCCTCCCTGGCCAACCCCTTCGTTGTTCTGGCATTGCTCCACCCCCAACGTCATGACGTTTGACGCGAGGGCGGGGCCCGGAGCGATTCCCCCCCCTCGCCTCCCTCCTGCCAACCCCTTCGTTGTTCTGCCATTGCTCCACCCTCGAGGGCGGGGCCCAGAGCGATTTTGGTGGCTTCACCACCACGAACCTTCAAACCTTTTTTGAAGGAAGTCAGAGCTTGGCTTCACTGACGTCAGTGTCCTCAGAACGTTAAGGGTAAGTTTTATTATAGTAGATTATATGCCTGATCAGCTTAAGATCTTCTTAGACGCAAAACAACGTTAGAGACAAGTTGTATGGGAATAACGGCGACATAATTTTCTACTTAACTTTGTTTGTATGATATAAATACGTCACTAATTCCTAGTCCCCCCCCCCCTTTTCATTGAGGTCTAAGGAAGCCAGGTTAAGTTAAATATATGGGAGAAAAATGATTTTCTGTATTAATAATTGTTTTTACAATTAATGGCTGTATTACACTTTGCAGTACTATATATCTGTATAAGTATATATAAAACAATAAAAATTATAGATCATAAAAATGTAAAAACCCAACCCCTCTCCTATCTCTATAAATTAAATCTATCCATATCAAAAATAAACAAATATAGGGGCCCTTTTACTAAGCCGCGTAAGCGTCTACGCGCGCCCAACGCGTGCCAAAATGGAGTTGCCGCCCGGCTCTTGGGGTAATTTCATTTTTGGCGCGTGTCCGATATGCACATCCAAAAAATAATTTTTATTTTCAGACGTGCGTATTGGACGCACGCCAAGTGGCATTTGACGCGTATAGGTTATTGCCACCCGGTTACCGCTTTAGACTTTACCGCTAGGTCAATGGCTGGCGGTAAGGTCTCAGACCTAAAATGGGCGCATGGCAATTTTCACTTTGCCGCACATCCATTTTCGGCAAAAATATTAAAATAGGCAATTTTCACAGGTACGCTGAAAAATGATTCTGCGCACGCCCAAAATGCACATCTACACCACCGTAGGCCATTCTTCAGCTTTGTAAAATGGCCCCTTAGTGGTTTTAATGTGTGACGGGGACTTGCCAATATTTTCTTTTTCACAAATATCTCTTGTCAGGTCTTCCCCGTTCAGCAATGGTATTAAAAGCCCTTTTATATGCACAGCACAATCTTCAAAGCTTGCAGCCTTAAAGTCTATTAGGTCTCAGATCAAATCAATCCTTTTCAAATCCAGTATTGACATTTTCCTGGTCATACCACACTCCCTGGAGGGAATCTTTGTCAGTAAGGCAATAATTAGAGGTCTACATTTAAATGCAGCATTAGGTTAGCCAACTAGCCAAGAAACATGGGTAGCCATCGTATTACTGATCACCTCTGGATCCACACCATGTTCTGTCTAGCTGCGCTTTTATTCAAGTGCCGCTGTTAAGTGTTAACTTCAGTAGGGAAATCAAATGCTGGCCAAAAGATGAATGCATTAACATCAAAGAAAGCATTGGAAAATGAATGACTACGTTGCTAACTGAATACTAAATACGAAGGGTGCTATATTGGAGAAACAAGCCAGATGCTGAAGAAGAGATTTAATTTACATAGACATCATATGAAAAATGCCAGTGCCAACCAGGATGTTACCTCTGTGGGACAGCACGTTACAAAACCAGAACACTGTACCAATGATTTTATGGTGAGAATACTGAAAGGAAACTTTAAAACAATACAGGAACGCAAGACCTTTGAAGTCAAAATGATTAAATATTTTGACACCCACCTGACAGGACTTAATAAAGATCTGGGTTTTCTAGCCCATTATAAATCATGAAATTTCACTTTTTTGTCACCCTCTGATCACCATGCATATCTCCCTGTCCCTCATCCTCTCTGTTTCTCACCTAGCCCACCCCTCCCTCATCCTTTCAGACTGTCACTGAAATACTTTGATGCTTCACTTACATATGCTGTTACTTATCAAAATTTGCTTATTTCTGATCTGACGAAGAAGGGCTACCTGTGAAAGCTAATCAAAACATGTATTAAGTTAGTCCAATAAGAAAGGTATCATCTTATTTTCTTTTCTATGTTTTATTTTATTCTATTTCTATTGATTACCTTTAAAAGTAGACTAACCCGGCTACCACATTTCTCTACTCCTTTCTCCCTAAAATCCATGGTAAGTATAATCACACATGCAAAGTATAATCGTATTTGTAAATGTTTTGCTGTTTCCATTAGTTTCAGGTTATCAATAGAAATCAAACAAAATAAAACATGGAAAAGAAAATAAGATGATACCTTTTTTATTGGACATAACTTAATACATTTCTTGATTAGCTTTCGAAGGTTGCCCTTCTTCCTCAGATTGGAAATAAGCAAATGTCCAAGCTGAGGAAGAAGGGCAACCTTCGAAAGCTAATCAAGAAATGTATTAAGTTATGTCCAATAAAAAAGGTATCATCTTATTTTCTTTTCCATGTTTTATTTTGTTTGATTTCTATTGATAACCTTAAGAGTGGACTAACATGGCTACCACACGCCTCTACATTAGTTTCAGGGAAGTAAATCTTCATAGCTTGAGGATCTGGTACTATTCTTCTTTCCAATATGATATAGTGGGGTTGATATTCAAAACGATTTAATCGGGCAGGAGAGGTTCCTTCTTGGTTACATCGCCTGTGTGGGCCTATATGGGGAGAGAGCCACCTAAGCCAGAACCAGCTATGTTGTGGGCAGTCTGTTGGCGGAGTCCAGACAGAGTCTGCACTTATATGGTTAAGTGCTGATATTCAGCAATTAGGGGGGGCCTTTTACAAAGGCTCGGTAGCGTTTTTAGCACATGCTAATGATTAGCACACGGTAAATGCTAGAGACACCCATAGGAGTATATGGGCATCTCTAGTGTTTAGTGCATGCTTATTTTTTTGCACATGCTAAAAACGCTAGCTTGCCTTTGCAAAAGGCCCACTTAACTGATTTATTTGTTGCATTTGTATCCCACATTTTCCCACCTATTTGCAGGCTCAGTGTGGCTTACATTGTGCCGTAGTGGCAGACGCCAATACCGGCATGAACAGATACAAAGTGAGGTTATGACAGACTAATGATAAGAATTGATAGTCATATTGGAGGTCAAGGGGAAGAGTAGGTTATGTCCAGTATGAACATTTATATTGTTATGTTGCGGGGTTAAGCATTTAGGTTGAGTCATTTGAGTATGCCTTTTTGAACAGGTAAGTCTTTAGGAGTTTCCGGAAGATTTGGTGGTCGTATGTTGTTTTCACAGCGGTCGGAAGCGCGTTCCAAAGTTGTTTGCTTATGTAAGAGAAGCTGGATGCATAGGTTGATTTGTATTTAAGTCCTTTGCAGCTTGGGTAGTGGAGATTTAGGTATGTTCATGTTGATTTTGTTGTGTTTCTGGTTGGTATGTCTATGAGGTCTATCATGGGGTATCCCGGGGCATTGCCGTAGATGATCTTGTGAACTAGGGTGCAGATTTTGGATGCAATACGTTCTTTGATTGGGATAAATTGAACCACATAAAACAGAATCTTATCATTGTCTGGTTTCACCTATCCAGTTAAGACCTAAATATTAGCCTTATCCAGATAAGTACCATCTGTCCACACATACCCCGATATGACCCAGCATTGTATGTTTAGACATAAAGCTGGCAGTACCTAATAAAAATCACTCACCTCCGGCAGCTGAATTTTTACCCAGTGTTTATACTCATACTTAGGGGATCTCAGTTAATCAGAATCCAGTTTCCTAAGGCAGATAGACAAGGGGGTTGATATTCAAAAGGATTTAACCAGGCATGTGAGTTTCATGCCTGGTTAAACCCCACTGAGCTTTAGAGGCTGACCGAAACTAGTGAATTTGGTTCCAGCCAAACCCAAATCCATGGTCAATATTCATTGCTCGATTTTAGCTGGACTTGATGCCGAAACTGAAAATGACTTGCCCTCCCCACCTGCCCTTACTCAGGCAGAAAATGCACATTGCCGTGTCCCCATCCCTATTCCACAGAAAATAGGTCATGCCGCTGCCCTCCCAGCAGAGACCTGCCCCCCCCCCCCCCCAGTTGCCTGACCATTCTGTAGACCCTCTCTGGTGGGGAGGGTCTAGTGGTTTCTTTAAGGGCAGGAATGGAGCCTATTCATTTCTGCCTGCTGCCACCACTGAATCAAGATGGCTGCCAAGATTTCCTGTAACAACTTACGTAGAAGGCCAAGGGGCAGCAGTGAAACCTGTTTTTTGAGGGCTGGGAGTGGGGGCATGGCGGCATGGCAGCAGTGGAGAATGAGTATAGGTGGGTTGCGAAGGGGGGGGAGAGTTTAAGTTTTTGGGTTGGCTTCGGTGCTGAATCTGTAACCAAATTTCGGTCGGCCTCTAACTGAGTTGGCTATTCCTAGTTGTCAGTGGCACTTAGTTAGTGCCACTGAATATCCCATTTGACCACCAAAGCACTAACCAGCTAGGTTAGAGGTAGTCTGGGGCAGAGGCGTAGCCAGACAACAGATTTTGGGTGGGCCTAGGCAAGAATTGGGTGGGCACCAATTTTTCTTCCCCCCCCCCCCCCCAAAAAAAAAAAAATTATCTCAGCGGGTGGGAAAACGCTTCTTTCCACCTTGGCAGCAGGCATGCACTGAAAACTGAGTATGCGCAGGTGCCGGTGTTGTGGAGAATAGCATTTTTGTTACCCTCAGGGGGAAATCTTCAGCTGGCGGAGCTTGGGATTCCCACCAGTTACCACTAAACATGTGCTACTGTTGGGTGGGCCTGAGCCATAAATGGGTGGGCCCTGGCCCACCCAAGCCCACCTGTGGCTATGCCACTGGTCTGGGGGTAGAGCATGAGTGGAGGTAGCACTTAACTAGTTAGGAGGGATATTCAGTCCACCAACTGGATAAAGTAGGGACAGCTGAGTTTCCTTATATGGAAATATTACCCCTAGCAGGTTATTTTACCATGTTTTCTTTTTTTTTGGCCCTAATGCGACTTGTATATCACTACAAGTAGTATTAGAGTATTTGCACAGTAATGAGACTACATTTGGTCATATCCATTCAGGTCACGTTTTACTTGGAGTAAACCCTGATGCCTAAATTAGGTGCAGATCAGGTGTATTCTGTAATAATGTGCATAGATTTTAGAAATGTCTATGCCCTGCCCACGGCCACACCCCCTTTTCAACTATCCTGCTTATTTTCGAAGGAGAAGGGCGGCCATCTTCTGACAGAAAACGGGAGATGGCCGGCCTTCTCCTAAGGCCGGCCAAATCGATATAATCGAATGCCGATTTTGGCCGGCTTCAACTGCTTTCCGTCGCAGGGCCGGCCAAAGTTAAAGGGGGCATGTCAGAAGTGTACCGAAGGCGGGATGGGGGCGTGGTTAAGAGATGGCCGGCCTCGGCCAATAATGGAAAAAAGAAGGCCTGCCCTGACGAGTATTTGGCCGACTTTACTTGGTCCATTTTTGTTCACGACCAAGCCTCAAAAATGTGCCCTAAATGACCAGATGACCACCGGAGGGAATCAAGGATCACCTCCCCTTACTCCCCCAGTGGTCACCAACCCCCTCCCACCCCCAAAAAAATTTTAAAACATTTTTTGCCAGCCTCTATGCCAGCCTCAAATGTCATACCCAGCTCCATCACAGCACTATGCAGGTCCCTGGAGCAGTTTTTAGTGGGTACTGCAGTGCACTTCAGGCAGGCGGACCCAGGCCCATCCCCCCACCTGTTACTCTTGTGGTGGTAAATGGGAGCCCTCCAAAACCCACCACAAACCCACTATACCCACATCTAGGTGCCCCCTTCACCCACAAGGGCTATGGTAGTAGTGTACAGTTGTGGGGAGTGGGTTTTGGGGGGCTCAGCACACAAGGTAAGGGAGCTATACACCTGGGATCAATTTGGTTGGTGTACTGGCATGTGAGGGGGACCAGTGCACTACAAATGCTGGCTCCTACCACGACCAAATGCCTTGGATTTGGCTGGGTTTGAGATGGCCGCCATTAGTTTCCATTATTGGCGAAAACCAATGGCGGCCATCTCTAATGCAGGCGATCTCTAAGGGCAGGCCAAATATTGAGATTTGGCTGGCCTCGACCGTATTATCGAAACGAAAGATGGTCAGCCATCTTGTTTCGATAATACAGTCGGGTACACCGCTTGACGGGGCCGGCGTTAGAGATGGCCGCCCTTATAGATGGCCGGCCCTGTTCGATTATGCCCTTCCACGTGACTTAGAATTTAGGCACATCACGTTATAGAACACATTTAGTGAGTTGTGCGTGTAAACCTCAATTAATGCCAATTAGTGGTGATAATTGCTGGTTAAAATCCAATTAGCAGTGCTGATTAGCTAGTTAACCAATTAAGGGGCCCTTTTACTAAGGTGCACTAGTGTTGTTAGCATGAGCTAAACGCTAGAGACACCTATAGGAATATATGCTGTCGCTAGCATTTGGCTCATGCTGAAACTTAGCGCATACTAAAAACGCTAGTGTGCCTTTGTAAAACACCCCCTAAGTTATGCACATTGTTCAAGAATACGCTTCGGTTTCAGAGCTGAGTTTCAGGCACCATATATAGAATCTGGGGGTAAGCATACTCTACAAACAGCGCCTAACTTTCATCACTGTTTATAGAATAGCGCTTAGCGCATTTATTTTTTTCACCGCTGATTTTTTGGTGTTATTTATAGAATTTGGTTTTTAATGTGTAAATGCAAAGGGGGCTTTCACAGGGAAGAATCATAGGCAAGACCAGCATTGTCACTTTCAGAATACTGTAAGTTATATGTTAAAGTTCGGCATTTAAGTGCATGCATTTGTGTTTGCTATTGACATGGTATAAGTGGGTGTGTCTAAATGTAGGCGTGAAGATGCCAACTGCTGCTAGCATTCTATAATGGAATCTCGGAGCCCAGAAACTACAGAATTAGCACTCAGTGTTCTGCGTCTAGGTGCCTAGTAATAGAATTGCCCCCTAAATAGGCGTCAAATATCTGTAAATTTGCAGCAGATCGATACTATTAGTTTTGCTGAAAATTTCCTCTGGCTTATTTGTGAAGGAGAAGTTGGCCTAACTTAAACCACTTATTTATTAGGTTTGGACACCCAGAAAATTTGTTTCATGTTGTTTCCTGTGTCGTGTAGGGGAATGTCCATTCTGTCACGGGGGATGACACAAAATGAAAATTTCCTGGGCCTGCTTCATGTGCCCCTGAACCCCCTTCAACAGGCCTCCCTTCCGTGCCCCCACTGCCCCCCACGCCTTCCCTGTGTAACCCTCTGGCCTACTTGAATCTCTGGTTGTTCAACAGGGGTCTGTTAAGGCTGGAGCAATGCCCATTTGCTTCTGCTCTTGGCTTTGGCCACTTCCAATATGGGGGCCGCCACCTTTCACCCTTTCCACCCCTCTGTTTGTTGTAATGTTCCTGGGGTTAATAAAGCTGCAGCCAAAGAACTGTCTTCAAACTCGCTGGGAGTCCCTCTGTAAGGAAGGAGGGGAAGGTGTTCTTTAGTGACTTAGGGTTTACCACTTGCTCTTTCGGGACTACTGTCGGTCCAATGCGGCCACTGGCAGTAGTTCCACTCCAAGCACGCCATTTCCGGGGGAAAAAGAAAACCCCTGGAAATGGCTTGCACGGCAGTAACCCGGCAATAATCAGGCGTTGCTTCATGCTGCCCAGTTACCGTCGGGTTAGCGCGGGAGTCCTTATCACCACCTCAATGGGTGGCAGTAAGGGCTCCCTGTCACATGGCCACACGGTAAGAGTTCTCTTACCACATGGCAACGTGTGTCTGGGGTTTTTTTACTCACTGCGGTAAAAAGGGCTCTGGCACGTGGGAAAAACAGCCCCCATCACTAACGCAGGGCCCTTTTTCTCACAGCTTGGTAAAAGGACTCCTTAATTAATAAGCCAATCAGTGCTAATTGCCAATTAACATGCAATTATTGACACTAATTGGCCTGGTAAATGCAATTTTAAAAATATGTTGAGATTTTATGGGAGGCCAGTGAAGCCTACGAAGATACCCAGAAATGCAAACATATTTCTTAATCCGAAAAAATCAAACTGCTGTATTTTGTAAATAACAAACATAATCAGATAAGTCATCCTCTCATCTTTTTATTTGGTGGGCTAGTGCCTGCACAGATTTTGGTCCCAGCTCCAAAAGGTCCTTCCTAAATTTAGCAATCAAGTTGCCTATTCAACATACAAATCTACATTACAAATCTACTCACACTGAATATTTTGTTGGGGTGTATCATTCATTATTTACAAGCAGTGGCGTTCCTGGGGGGGGGGGGGGGCGGTGGGTGCGGTCCGCCCCGGGTGCACGCCGCTGGGGGGGTGGGGTGCCGCGCGCGCCTGTCCTTCCTTCGTTCCATGCTCCCTCTGCCCTGGAACAGGAAGTAACCTGTTGCGGGGCAGAGTGAGCATGGAATGAAGGAAGGACAGGCGTGCGCGGCACCCCCCCCAGCGGCGTGCACCCGGGGGGGGGTTCTTTCGCGGGTGGTGTCCTTTTGCCGGGGGGGAGGGTCACGCTGCATCGGGGGGGGGGGGGCCCGCACCCGGGGGGCGAGGCACATCGGCGATCCGCCCCAGGTGTCAGCCCCCCCCCAGGAACACCACTGTTTACAAGTCATTTTGGGGTGTTTCCTCTCTTTTCCTATTTATTCTGGTACGAAGACTATTCATTTGGTTCTCTTTATAGAACCTTGGATGTTAAGGACAACACATTTTTTTTGTTAAATGATCATATTTTTATTTTGAAGGTTGTTTTATCCTGTACATTTCAACTTTGGGAAACAATGTTTTTGATCACTCTTTGCTGCTAGATGGCAGTAGATGTTGCCATTTCGACCCTCTCATACCAAACACCAATATTATCATTAGAGCTGCAAGTATCTCAGTGTGGAGCAGGCAGAAAATGCGTCTTTACTGCCAATATGCAGAGAAATTCATAGGCCAGAAAGGACAACATCGCAGTGTACAGGCTTCCTATACCTCACATTTACCACATCTGTGTATTGGTTATAAATTCTTTGGGAATAGTTACACCTGAATCCATTAGGCATATTATCTACAGAAAGAAAAACATTTTAAGGCAGATGTTAGAAATGTACAATTTGGAATTCAGATGTCCAGGTTGGGATGTGTCATATTTTAGTAGTATTTTTTTTAAAAGAATGTGCCGGCCTAGAGCCTTTTTGTAAAATGCATGCAGTAGTGGATATGTAGTGCAGTGTCTGACATTTTGGAATCCTAGACATCTATGTTTACCCAGTTAGCAGTGGCGTTCCTAGGCTGGCTGACACCTGGGGCGGATCGCCGATGCACCCCCCCGGGTGCAGCGCGACCCCCCCTGGCGAAATTACATCCCCCCCGGGTGCATTTTTACCTGCTGGGGGGGGGGGGGCAGCATGCCTGTTGGATCTGAGTCCGCTCGTTCCCTGGCTGCTGCTCCCTCTGCCCCGGAACAGGAAGTAACCTGTTCCACGCAGAGGGAGCAGCAGGGAGGGAACGAGCGGACTCGGAGCCAACAGGCGCGCGGCACCCCCCCAGCGGCGTCCACCCGGGGCGGACCGCCCCCACCCCCTTGGTATGCCACTGCCAGTTAGGTACAGATCTTGCAATCTTATGGCACTATCAACTTCATGGGGGGGAGGGGGAAACACCGGAGCCGGTGGTGGGAGGCGGGGCTGGTGGTTGGGAGGCGGGGCTAGTGCTGGGCAGACTTCTACGGTCTGTGCCCTGAAAATGACAGATACAAATCAAGATAAGGTATACACAAAAAGTAGCACATATGAGTTATCTTGTTGGGCAGACTGGATGGACCGTGCAGGTCTTTTTCTGCCGTCATCTACTATGTTACTATGTAAGAAGGTAAGCACTCCTGTAGAGTGCTGCCCAAAACGAGCATGTTTACAAAACTTAGATGTGCCCAGGATAAGGTGTAATCTCCCTTCCAAAATGAGGAATGCATATGCATATTTTAGCCACGTCCAACCCTACCTAAACCACCTACCCTTGCCATTGGCATGCATTTTTGATCTGCACGTGCAAGTTCACCCTGGTTTCTAAAATCAGGTTATCTTCGTTTATTCGATACGCCCTGCACGTGCAAATGCTGGGATTTCCATATGCAAATAACGAATAGGACTTCTAAAACAGCCATCTTTGTCTACATATATAGGGGTCCTTTTACCAAACGGTGGTAAAAAAAAGCGGCCCGTGGTAGTGTAGGCACGTGAAATTGTCGGGCACCGAGGCCACTTTTTAGCGTGGCCAGAAAAAGGCTATTTTTCTATTTATGCTGTTAATGGCGGTGTGCTAATGTTACAATTGGCGTGCAGCCATTTACTGCCTGAGCCCTGTTTAGTAGGCTGTAAGGGCTCTCGCGCTAATCCGGTGGTAATCGAGCAGTGTGTGGTGACTGCAGTGCGCTGCCCAATTACTGCCAGGAATGCCTACTGCCTGCCCCCCCGGCATGGGAAACGACATGCGCCAAAATCAGAACTACCTCAGGACGCCTGGGTGTGCCTGGTGGTAGATCTGATTTCCCACGTGCTATCTGTGTGGTAGCCCTACTGCCGCTCTGTAAAGGGCCTCATAAATTCCAATTAATATGGATTATTGTTGGGGGGGGGGGGGGTTCTCAGTGACTCAGGCAAAGCTTCCAAAAAAAGATATAGTGGAATTGGAAAAGGTGCAGAGAAGGGCGACAAAGATGATTAAGGGGATGGGACGACTTTCCTATGAGGAAAGGCTAAAGCGGCTGGGGCTCTTCAGCTTGGAGAAAAGGCGGCTGAGGGGTGATATGATAGAGGTATATAAAATAATGAGTGGAGTGGGAAAAGATAGATATGGAGCGTCTGTTTACGCTTTCCAAAAAATACTAGGACAAGGGGGCATGCGATTAAGCTGGAGTGCAGTAAGTTTAAAACAAATAAGAGAAAGTTTTTCCTTTACTCAGCGCATAATTCGACTCTGGAATTCGTTACCGGAGAATGTGGTTAAGGCGGTTAGCTTAGCAGAGTTTAAGAAAGGTTTGGACGGCTTCCTGAAGGAAAAGGCCATAGAATGTTATTAAAGGAACGTAGGGAAAAATCCACCATTCCTGGGACAAGCAGTACAAAATGCTTTGCTCCGTGGATCTTGTCGGGTGATTGTGACCTAGATTGGCCACTGTCGGAGACAGGGTGCTGGGCTAGATGGACCTTTGGTCTGTCCCAGTGTGGCGATGTTTAAATTGTACAGCGCTGCGTAACCCTAGTAGTGCTTTAGAAATGTTTGTTAGTAGTAGTAGTAGTCTTACAATCCTGCGGTAGAAAATAATTTTCTACTGTGGGGGCGTTCCCAGCGGTAACCGGCAGCACACCCACATTGGTACATGCTGCACGGTTACCATGTATGTAGCATGAGAGCCCTTACTGCTTGGCCAATGGTAGTGGTAAGGACTAAGGCTTGAAATAGGGGCACGCTAGTTTTAATATCAGCGCAGGCCCGTTTACCGAACGGGCTGGGAAGGGGGAAAAATACCCCTTTTCCCAGCCATGGTAAAAAATGACCCAGCATGCGCCAAAAGTAGTAAAAACTACGCTCGACCACCTAAATTTCCGGAAAGCACTAAAAAAAAACCTGTTCAAAAAGGCATACCCCACCGACCCAACATAAGAAAACCTGGCTACCTGCGACATAACGTAACCAAAGAAAGTAATATAAATCTGTTATGAATGGATTGTTTTATTGTTGTTTTTATTCTCAGAATGGATGCTTTTGGTTTGCCGTGCTTTCCTATCAAAGAAATGGAGTTCCTGTAGGTTACTTTAAAGTTTTGTGTATTTTTAAAGAAGGTAAACCGTCCTGGTTTGTGTATGCAATTAAGTAACGGTATAGAAAATAAATAAACGATAAACGATAATGGACATATCCTAACTCCTCCTTTTCCTTTCTATGTTCCCCTAATGTATTTACCTTACATGAACCTCATTCTACCACAATATCACCTTGTATTTGTTCATACCGGAACTGGCTAATGCCGTTACGGTGCTATGTAAGCCACATTGAACCTGCAAATAGGTGGGAAAATGTGGGATACAAATGGAAGAAATAATAATCTACTATAATAATTTGCACCTCCAACGTTCTGAAGCTGACTCCGTAGCACACTTCAGTGAAGGGTTCGTAAGTCTGTCACCATCTCTCTCTGTCCCGCCCTCACGTCAAAACGTGATAACGTCGAGGGTGGAACAGTGAGAGGGAAGGGCACGTTCCAGAGTTGCCAGGCAAAGGAACGCGACGTCACATGCATGAGGGTGTTGTCGTCCCTCCCTTCCTCCCTCCCTCCCTTCCAGTTCCAGGCCCCCTCCCTCCGATTTTTAAAAGTCATCTTCACTTACCAAGTCAGGGTTACGGCGGCTGGCAGCAGCGGTAAAACGCGTGCAGGCTCGGCCCTTCTCTCTCTCAGCTGTGGACCCTCCCTCATTTCCTGGGAGGGGACGACCCTGGAACTCGGAGGGAGGGGACGACCCTGGAACTCGGAGGGAGGGAGGGGGACGACGACCCTGGAACTGGGAGGGATGGAGGGGGATCACCCTGGAACTCGGAGAGACGGAGGGAGGGAGGAAGGGAGGGGGGGGGACGACCCTGGAACATTGAGGGAGGGAGGGGGGAGGCTCTGGAACTGGGAGGGAGGGGGAGCCCCGGGAGGCCCCTGGCACACACTCTCAATCTCACACACACACTCTCTCTCTCTCACAGACACACTCGCACCCAGTCTCACTCTCTCTCTGTCACACACACACTCGCACATTCACTCTCTCTCTCTCTCTCACACAGTCACTCTCACACACACTCTCTCAAACATACACACTCTGAGGAAAACCTTACTAGCGCCCGTTTCATTTCTTTGAGAAACTGGCCTTTTTTTACTAGTAATAATAATAAAACATTCGCCCACACTACCTCAGGCCACTTTTTACCGTGGCTCCTAAATAGGAACAGTTATGTTCTTCTGCATTGCTTCTGCAGGTCTTGCACACTAATGGCAAATATTAGTGCATGACCTACAAAAAAAAAAAAAAAAAAGAAAATGCTCTAAAAAACAAATGCACTAAGGGACCAGTTTACAAAAAGGTTGCAGCGCGGCAATAAACTTGCTGGGTGACAACCCAGAACTGCTGCTGGCCCAACGCGGTCGCCACCGATACTTCTGCCTCGAATGTGCACCATTTCTGATGCGCTGGCAAATATTTTTGTTATTTTTACCACTTCACTAATCCAGCAGTCATCGGTTACCGCTGGGTTACCGCAGGAGCCCTTACTGCCACCTCAATGGGTGGCTTTAAGTGCTCCCCACTGCATGACCACGCGGAAAGAATAATCGTACTGCATGGCCATTTTATTTTTAGGGGCTTTTGACCCACTGCGGTATAAAGGGTCCTGGTGCTTGGGAAAAACAGCCCTTGCCGCTTGGTAAAAGGACCCCTTATTTTGCAGGTAGCACACGGGAAAAATCCTATGTTAATCTACATTTCCTGCACATTTGTGCATGTTGTATTAAAAGAGCCCCTTTATACTGTAATCTGATATTTGACTACCTTGTGCTGTGTACGCTAATGATACCTTCTTACTAGGACTTTACTTCTCTGTCTTTGCATTTCATTTGGAAATTCTTTGTCATACTTATTTGATAAGAATATTGAAATGAGGTGTGTGCTGTATGCCATTTCCTAGTATGGCAAGTTTGACAGACATATTGCCAAATAAAATCCCTAGAAAACAAGGTATTGTGCTATATTCAAAGTGCGTTTCATTGAAAATACATTTTTTTCATCAAGCTCTAATGACTAATTCATGTTTTTTTCTGGATGCCTACATGGAACTAAGTTTAGCCATCACACTTTTGCTCTCCAAAAAAGAACTGAGAAAACAGATCAAGGCAAGGAATCAATTTTTAAAAAGCTAGTGTGCGAGAGGATGGGAATTAACATCTAGGGAAGAATTTAAAGCAGACAGGGTGAAGTGAGGGCCTACAAAACATGAAAATAAGGTGGAAGTTACAAGTATGTTGGGAGATGTGGAATGGGTTATGCTTATATATATTTTTTTTTTTGGAAAGTTGGGCATTCAATATACAAGAATGGAATAGTTGAATGAGTTTCTATACCAGAGAAACTTATATACACTGTCAGCTAGCACATTTGCTTATTTCCGATCTGACGAAGGGCAACCTTCGAAAGTGTCGCGTCCGCTGCTCCCTCCGGCACCCCCGCCGTGAGGAGCGGGAACCGGCGTCCTCCGCGACGAGGGGCGGCGATTCAGGGGCCACGGCGGGGAGCTGAGGCCCGCCGCGGTAATGGCCGCTCGGTCCAGGGCCGAGGCCTGAAGCCGGCGATTGTGGCCGCCGGTCTCTCGGTCGCCGGCGGGGGAGGAAGTGTTTGCGGTGGAGGGGGAGGTGGTGCCCGGGCGCCTTGGCCAGCGTTTTCGTCTCTCCTGGGCGCGGGGGGTTGGAGCTCCGCCTCTGAGGTGCGGGATTGGGCCGACAGAGCCAATCTGAAGGGCTCTGTCAATAGCCAGGCCCGGATTGGTGGGCTATACCTGCGGGGGCGGGGCGGCTGATGCTGTGCTGTGCATGAGACAGAGTCAGAACTTTGCTTCAGGTTCTGTTCCCGAGGCTTTTTTCCTGTGGTTCCTGTGTTTCTCTACGTTCCTTGTTCTGCTGGTTCTTGACCTTTGGACTGTTCCTGGTTTTCCCTGCTCCTGCCTGCCTCAACCTCTTGTCGGATCTTGACTTCGTTGTCTGCTGCCTGCCCTGAACTTTGCCTGTTATCGGATGTTCTCTTGCTTCAACTGCCCGCTGCTCTCCAGGTCCCTGTCCGGGTCAGCTCGGCACCCCGCAGTTCCTGAAGTCCCGTTGACCGCCTGCAGCTGGGGGCTCAACCCTTGGTGAACAGCGGTCGCCGCGGGTGAAGACTTGGGGTTGCACGGCTGTTCTTTAAGGTCCCTTGGGGCCTTACGGGACCTAAGGGCTCACCGTCCTTGCACAGAAGACAGAAAGCTAATCAAGAAATGTATTAAGTTATGTCCAATAAAAAAGGTATCATCTTATTTTCTTTTGTTTGATTTCTATTGATAACCTTAAGAGTGGACTAACACGGCTACCACACTCCTATACCAGAGAGTCAAAGTTCTTTTTTCTTAGTGGAAGAGAAAAAGCATTGGTAGATTTTTTGATGGCAAAAGGGAGTGGTTGCTTTTGACCTGTTTTTATATGATTTTCATTGAAGAAGAAGCGAGAAAGGGCTCCTTTTACTAAATTGCGGGATTCACTAGCATGTGCTTACTGCAGCCTAAAAGGGCTTTCAGCTGGACACACCAAGGCATCACATGGTAAATTTCAAATTTGTGCATGAAAATCATTTTTTATTGTTTTTCTTGGAGGGGGCATGTCTGGAGTGGAGAATGGGTGTCACCGTGCCAAATCAGTTAGCACAGCTACATTGCTGCAAGACATTACACGATGTGATACCCGCAAGTGAGCGTTCTCCGGAGTAGCCCCCACACTCTGGAATACACTCTCTGAAAGGCTCTGCTTAACACAAGACTATCTCTACTTCAGGAAGCAGGTGAAAGCTTGGCTCTTCAACCAAGCCTTTAATGGAATAAGTAACTAACTTGTTAGTCTCACTCACACACACAAGGAGTGACTCGGGCTGCACATACTGCAGCGGGACATGTTTATCCACTCCTCCATGTGCAGCTTTCGTCAAATCAGTCACCTTACTTTCTAATTCTTCCTACTTTCTTGCCCATCTATATGTTACAACTTTGCCTCACCCTTACGTATTGTGTTGACATTGCTAGTATACCATGCCATACTTTGTATTGTTTTCGAATATATTTACTGCCTATTGCTCATGTTTGATCTATTCTTACTTTACACCGCCTTGAGTGAACTCCTTCAAAAAGGCGGTAAATAAATCCTAAATAAATAAAATAAATAAATAAATATGAGTCCTTACCACTTACAAAAGAGGTGACAGTAAAGGTTCATCTGCTAATTTTCAGTAATGACTGTGCGCTAATTGCAACATTAGTGCATGATACCAACCAAATGAAAACTGATTCTCACATTACACTATTGAGCATATTCACATTCAGTTAAAAGAAGGAAAAGAAGCCTCAAAGAGCTCCAGACAGAAAGCGTCTATAGAGCTCTTCATCATCGGCATAAAACCTCCTTATATCACAGATCTGTAATCCAAAATATTTAAAAATTACTTAACTTCTAAAGAAGACCTCTTAGGGGTCCTTTTTCAAAGTCATGTAAGGGCCTACACGCGTGCAGCGTGTGTCAAATCAGCATGACTGCTAGGCTAGCGTGTGCGCCTGGCGGTAATTCCGAGTTTGGTGCGTGCTAAAAACATGCGGTAGAAAATAATTTTCTATTTTCTACTGTAGGGGCGTAATCAGCAGTTGGCGTGTGCTGGACGGTTACCACATGGGCAATGCGTAAGCCCTTATCACTAAGCCATTCTCATCTACTATAATAAAAAGCAACCTCAACGTTCTGAGGACACTGACGTCACTGAAGTCAGTCAGTCTCCCAGAACGGTTCGTGGATTCATGGTGATGAAGCCACCCCACAGACCCCGTGCCCCGCCCTCGCGTCAAACGTCATGACGTCGAGGGCAGGAACAAAAAAATCAACTAAACAAACGGTTCGCACCCACGCAGGGGGAGGAGGAGTAGGAGTAGGGAAACACGCGGAGCGTGTTTCCCTACTCCTCCCCCTGCCAACCCACCCGCGGAAAGGGGACGCACCGCCAAAGCTCCGGAGTGCAAATGACTCTGGAGACCACTGTTCCCACATCCAACACCCCCCCCCCCCGCGCCCCAAACCTCAAAAAATACAAGCCCTGCCCACAGATTCATTGACCCCCCCCCCCTAAAGCTGCAGCTGAACACAAGGACCTCCAGCACCCCCCCGCAACAACCCCCTCCTGAGACACCCACCTTCGCGTTGCTTTGCCGGCGGGGGACCCGAAACCCCGCCAGCACAAGCCCTGTCTGCTCACTACGGCGTCATCTTCGGCGTTCCTAGCCTGTGGAGGCAGGGCTTCTGTGTGTCTGACGTCCTGCACGTGCATGACGTCCTGCACGTACATGACGTCAGACGCACAGAACTCCGCCTTGCACAGCTACCAACACCGACGCCGTAGTCAGCACACAGGACTTGTGGTGGCGGGGTTCCGGGTCCCCAGCCGCCAAACCAATGCGAAGGTGGGTGCGAAGGGCACGGTGGGTCGGTTGGCTGCGGCCGGATGCATCGCCGTGGGTGGGATGGTGCCGGGAGGGGGGGCATCGCACCTCACAGGCAACTGCTAAATGAGGAAAACCTTGCTAGCGCCCGTTTCATTTGTGTCAGAAACGGGCCTTTTTTACTAGTTTCCCATAATGAGCACTAATTGGCACAGAATAGAATTTTGGTGCACAAATCACTAAGCGTATTCTGTAATGAAGTGCACTGAACTAACATATGCAGGCAAAAAGGGGCATGGGTATAGGTGGGGAAATGGGTGTTCCAAAATTTAGGTGCCTAGTTATAGAATTTGGCTTAGTGCGTTTAAATCTACACGCAGGGATTTACACCAAGTTTTTATTGGTGTAAATGCATGCACGTAGATTTATTCCAATTGAAAACCCACTATCAATAAAATATGTGGGGACTAAAGTATAAATGTGATTTTACATGGAGGGGAATAATCGAACAGCGCCGGCGAAATAGATTGCCGGCGATCTATTTTGGCGGTGCCGCAAACAACTGGCTGAACCGTATTATCGAAAAAGATGGCCGACCATCTTTTCTTTCGATAATACAGTTTGGCCCGGCCAAATGCCAGAGTTCGCCGGGTTTGAGATGGCCGGTTTTGTTTTTCAGCGATAATGGAAACTAAAAGTGGCCATCTCAACCCCAGCTAAATCCAAGGCATTTGCTTGTGGGACGAGCCAGCATTTGTAGTGCACTGGTCCCCCTGACATGCCAGGACACCAACTGGGCACCCTAGGGGGCACTTCTAAAAATTAAAAAAATATATACAAATAGCTCCCAGGTGCATAGCTCCCTTACCTTGGGTGCTGAGCCCCCCAAATCTCCCCCCAAACCCACTCCCCACAACTCTACACCACTACCATAGCTCTTATGGGTGAAGGGGGGCACCTACATATGGGTACAGTGGGTTTTGCGGGGGTTTGGAGGGCTCAACACTTACCACCAAAAGTGTAACAGGTGGGGAGGATGGGCCTGGGTCCGCCTGCCTGAAGTCCACTGCAACCAACAAAAACTGTTCCAAGGACCTGCATACTGCTGTCAGGGACCTGGGTATGACATTTGAGGCTGGCATACAGGCTTGCAAAAAAGGTTTTTATTTTTATTTTTTTAGTGTGGGAGGGGGTTGGTGACCACTGGGGGAGTACGGGGAGGTCATCCCCCATTCCCTCCCATGGTCATCTGGTGAGTTGGGGCACCTTTTTGAGGCTTGGTCGTGAAAATAAAAGGACCAAGTAAAACCAGCGAAATACTGATTAACGCTGCTTTTTTTTCCATTATGCGCTGAAGCCGGCCATCTGGTAGCCACGCCCATGCCTGCCCATGTCCCACCTTCACTACGCCGCCGACATGCCTCCTTGAACTTTCGCCGGCTCGGTGATGGGAAAGCGGCGATGGTGTCAAAAAAAGCAGCTTTCAATTATACCGATTTTGCCGCTTTTGAGAGATCGCCGGCCATCTCCTGATTTATGTCGGAAGATTGCCGGCGATCACTTTCAAAAATAAGCCCGATAGTGTCCCAAACATTCAAAACTCAATCATAAATTTCTTTCAAACTGCAATCGGAACTATAATTTTTAATTTTAGCACAAACTTATCTTTGTAAGGCGGCAACAGCCTTTACCAGCAGGAGAACCTCCACCGACGTGGCCAGGTTTCGCAAAAAGCTTCCTCAAGGAAGAGGCTGTCATAGCATAATTCGTATACTCCTGCATATGGAGAAAATGGCCAAGAAAATAAGGAAAAATAAATTAAGAAAATAAGGGTGATCCTATGACGATTAGCACCACAACCATTTTCTCGGATGTAGAAAGAACATTATTGTTCATATGGTGTGAGTTGCAGCTATATCTGATGATCCCCATAAAACAAATTAAAAATGTTATTTCCGATTGCAGTTTGAAAGAAATTTATGATTGAGTTTTGAATGTTTGGGGCACCACGTAAATGCAGGTAGATTTAGGCACTGAAATATGAACTAAGCATATTCTATAATTGGCTATCATGGGGTACGCTCAAGTGCTACTCACATGCTAAAAAAAAAGATTTGGGGGTCCTTTTAATAAACTGCGCCTAAAAATGGCCTGCGCTGTTGTAGGCACATGTATTGGACGTGCGCAGGTCCATTTTTCAGCATGCCTACAAAAAAGGCCTTTTTTTGTTGAAAATGGACGTGCGGCAAAACAAAAAATCAGCCAGCGTCCATTTTGGGCCTGAGAACCTTACTGCCACCCATTGACTTAGTGGTAAGGTCTCACACATTACCGGGGTGATAATTGTCAGCGTGCATACACTGCAGGTTACCACCTGGTTAGCGTCTTGTGGTAGAAAATAAAATATATTTTCTGCTGCGCGTATCGGACGAGCGTAAAAAAAATGGAATTACCGCTCGGGGTAGGCGGTAGCCTGGCAATAGTTCCAAACGATGTGTGTTGGATGCGTGTAGGCACCTACATGCCTTAGTAAAAGGGCCCCTTTATTTTTTAGAGCTGGGGGTGGGTTTGGAGGTGGAGCGTGGTTGTGTTCTGTGCTGATCGGTTAGCGCAGCTACATTGCCGTGCGCTAACCAAAATAGGTGTCGGTAAGAGCTCACTCTGTAATGGCCGTGCGCTAATGGAAAAATGAGTATGTCACCATTATTGTGGAAGTAGGAAAATCAGCCATTTCTCAGTAGCACTAAAAGTGGCCTTAGCACACGGGAAAGACCCACGTTGGGGATAGCACAGTCCAATTTTTAGAGCTGTTTAGTAATGTGCTTCACAGTCTTACTTGGCAATCCTCTCCAGTATATAAAATATCTAAGCATAAGACACACATCAACAATTGAAATAGACTGCAAATGCCCTTCTTAGTGGCAATGTTAATATTTCATATCAGTCAAGTAAATACACCCTATGGACCAAATAATTAACAGAAAGGTATACACACCAGACGGCACTTCAGAAGCTTGCCAAGATCTTAATTTGCTAAGCCACCTAATCAAATGTGTCTTCTTGAAAATCCAATGACGTTGGCCGCCACGGCCCTCTGTGCCAAACTCAGACTTCACTAGATGAATGGGATCAAACTATATCTGAATGCTAACAAAATCTGGAAAGGAGGAATAGGTTGATAATTTAGAGTTTGCATCAACAGGACATAAAGTACATTTATAATCCAGGTACATAGCTAGACCTCTCGGTGGGAGGGGGCCAGAGCCCTAGTTGGGTGGGGTGGGGGGTAATTTTGGTCTGCTGTCCCCCCACCGCCCTGCCGCTCCCCACCCACTGCTGCAGCAAATACCTTGGCTAGGGGAGGGGGTCCCCAACCCCCGCCAGCTGAAGCCTTCTCCAGTGCTGGTCTCCAGCGCCGCTGCATTGCCTGCCTGCTCTCTCTTCAAACCTCACGTCCTGTACGCTCCTTTTAGTGAAACTGAATTTCACTAAAAGGAGCATGCAGGGTGTGAGGGGAAAGAAAGGGCAGGCAACACGGCAGCACCAGAGACTGGCGCTGGACAAGGCTTCAGTTGACGGGGTTTGGGGACCCCTGCCAGCAAAACCAGGGGCCCAGAGGAAATTTGAGGGGGCCAGGCCCCCGTGGCCCCATGTAGCTATGCCACTGTGATAATCTTTAAACATTCACACAGTTTTCCTCTTTCTGACCTGGTTTAGTTATGTGTACCGACAGATTTTTGCTCACCACTTTTTACTTCAGAATCTATACCATCCTCAAGTACTTTTGACTAATTAAAATCTACACATTTCCTTATGGATTTTATTTATTTATTTGTTACATTTGTACCCCGCACTTTTTCCCACTCATGGCAGGCTCAATGCGGCAGGCAATGGAGGGTTAAGTGACTTGCCCAGAGTCACAAGGAGCTGCCTGTGCCAGGAATTGAACTCAGTTCTCCAGGACCCTAGGCCACTCCTCCACTGTTGCTACTAATTGAGATTCTACATGGAACGTTCCTATTCCACTAGCAACATTCCATGTAGAAGTCGGCCCTTGCAGATCACCAATGTGGCCACACAGGCTTCTGCTTCTGTGAGTCTGAACGTCAGACTCACAGAAACAGAAGCCTGCGCAGCCTTCTACATGGAATGTTGCTAGTGGAATAGCAACATTCCATGTAGAATCTCCAATAGTATCTATTTTATTTTTGTTACATTTGTACCCTGTGCTTTCCCACTCATGGCAGGCTCAATGCAGCAGACAATGGAGGGTTAAGTGACTTGCCCAGAGGCACAAGGAGCTGCCTGTGCCAGGAATTGAACTCAGTTCCTCAGTTCCCCAGGACCAAAGTCCACCACCCTAACCACTAGGCCACTCCTCCACTCCTGAATCCATATACTGCATGAAGGCAGATTTAAAAGAGTCATATTCAAAGTGACCCAACAGATTTAAATAACAGAAAATATCATCAGGTAGTCAAAACTACTCTTATTTTGGTTACTTTAGCACATTGTCATTATTGAACGTTTTTCACTACCCTTGATTTCAAAACCTGAAATGTATTGATTACCGATTTTCTTCTAATTTACTGTTTATTCTATGTACTTTACCTGGAACATTACTCTGTATTTCTTATTCCGGAAATGGCGATCGCCACTACGGTATTTGTAAGCCACATTGAGCCTGCAAAGAGGTGGGGAAAATGTGGTATATAAATGCAGAAAATAAATAAATAAATAGATAAATAAATAAATAAAAACTGGACCCTGGATTCAAGACAGGTGTAATAAAGTTAGTCCATCTTTATTTCAAAGAATAGCAATATAGAGCCCATGCAATCAACTTGCAATGATTCCCCTTTTTTTTGGGTGGGGGAGGGGCACATTTGATTAAAAGGTTAAAGTGTACACAGTATAGAGAACAATTTTTAAAGTCAAGCTGCTTGAAACTGCCTTCTGTCAATACAGCCAACGTGATGAGGCTTTTTTACTAAGCTGTGCTAAAAAGTGGACTGCTATATGACTATCTATCGCATGGGTTTCCCAGGGGGAAGCCACTTTTACCACGGTTGGAAAATGGCCACATTTCCTGTTTTATCAACATTTCAGTCAAACCAGGGTTCTAAATAAATTGCACACATGTGTATGCTAAGGAGGAAAAAACCTCGAGCAAACTCCTGTTTAACTGCAACAAATAGTTTAGTGGGAGTTGGACTTCCTCATCATTGGCTAAAAAAAACCTCCTGAATGGGGCTCTCAAAAGTATAATACTATGCTAACAGTCTTCTAGGCTGTATATATTTTGTAACTCAGCTGTCAGACTTAGCTTGTTAGTCTTGGTCTCAATGCCTTTCTCCAGGCAGTGACTGTGATCAACGACGGCCAGTGTTTCGAATTACTGCTTCTGCTTCAGGATCAAAGGCCAAATGTTCTGGAAATCAAAATCAGCATAGTATTAGGAATTAGGTAATGTTTTGCTTTATTCTTATCTTTACTCTAGTGCGCCTACCTCCACTCAATATAGCCGGCGGTCGCTACTGAGACAGAGGTTCAGTCCCAAACACGACTTGTGAGTTTTGATAATATATTTCCTATTTTACCCATTACTCCAGGATTCTATATATGGTGCCTTAATTTCCATGTGGAAATCGAAGCGCATTCTATAACAATAAGTGTAACTTAATTGGCTTATATGCGTAACTAGCTAATCAGCGCTGTTAATTGGAAGTTAACAAGCAATACTCAGCACTAATTTGCATTAACATTTAGGCACACAGCATGCTAAACGTATTCTGTAATGTGGTGCATAGTTGAAAAGGAGGTGTGGCCATGGGCAGGGCATGGGTATTTCTAAAATCTATGTGCTTTGTTTTGGAATACTCCTGCTCTGCGCTTAATTTAGGTGTTGGCATTTTCTCCAAGTAAAACACGGTGTAAAATGGCTGCAACTACATGCGGTCGCATGGAGCGGTGCTCAGCATTATTTTATATACCGTTTGGAAATTTAAGCCCGTTACATAAAATTTAGGCGTACTTTACAGAATATGCCTAGGCATAATGTTTTTCCATGCAGAATTTTCAGGCACCATATATAGAATCTAGTCCTTACCCCTGGATTCTATATAGCATGTCTAGAAATCTGCGCTGAAATCCAAGTGTATTCTGTAACAATGTTCATAACTTAATTGACCTTCAGGCATATTTTCAAAGCACTTAGCCTTCCAAAGTTCCATAGAAACCTATGGAACTTTGGAAGGCTAAGTGCTTTGAAAATATGCCTGTTAACAAGCTAATTAGAGTTGATAACAACACTTAACAAGCAATAATGAGCACTAATTGGCAATAATTAGAATTTACGCACCCAATTCACCAAGGGGATGTTTTATAAAGGCGTATTAGGCTGTACACGCATGCAGCATGCGCCAAAATGAGACTACCATCAGGCTGCCATGCCCCCTGGCGGTAATTTCAGATTTGCCATGCGCCCATAATGCCTGGATTATTGATTGATTTATTTCCTCCCATGCGCAGCATTTCCAGCAGTAATCAGCACTTGGCACATGCCGACCGGTCACCATGCATGTAGCACATTAGCCCTTACATTTAGATCAATGGGTGGCATTAAGGGCTCAGGCCAGTTTTAGGCATGTGCTAGTTTCAGTTTTACTGAATGCCCTTTCCCCGTCCAATTAAAAAAAGCCCTTTTTTACAGACGCGGTAAAAACTGGCCCGGTGTGAGCCCAAAACATGTGCCTACACTACTGATGGCCACTTTTTACTGCAGCTTAGTAAAAGGACCCCTAAGCATATTCTGTAATGCAGCGTGCCGAACTTCTAATGCGTGCATGCAAAAAAGGGTGTGGTTATGGGTGGGGAAATGGGCATTTTGTGGACATTCCAAAATTTACATATGCTGTTATAGAATATGGCTCTCTGCACCTAAATCTATGCACTGAGATTTACAACACATTTTTGTTGGTGTACGTGGAGGGGCATAATTGAATGAAAACATCTATCTCCATGGGCGTTTATCTCCGAGAACGGGTCCGTGAAGGGGCGGACCGAACCGTATTTTCGAAAAAAATAGACGTCCATGTTTTATTTGACAATTTGTGAGCTGGGCGTTTTTGTTTTTCAGCGATAATGGAAAATGAAAGCGCCCAGCTCAAAAACGAATAAATCCAAGGCATTTGTTCGTGGGAGGGGCCAGGAGTCGTAGTGCACTGGTCCCCCTCACATGCCAGGACACCAACCGGGCACCCTAGGGGGCACTTTTACAAAAACAAAAAAAAAGGTAAAAGAGCTCCCAGGTGCATAGCACCCTTCCCTTGGGTGTTGAGCCCCCCAAATCCCCCTCAAAACCCACTGCCCACAAGTCTACACCATTACTATAGCCCTAAGGGGTGAAGGGGGCACCTACATGTGGGTACAGTGGGTTTGGGGGGGTTGGACGACTAAGCATTAAGCAGCACAATTGTAACAGGTAGGGGGGGATGGGCCTGGGTCCACCTGCCTGAAGTCCACTGCACCCCCTAACAACTGCTCCAGGGACCTGCATACTGCTGCCAGGGAGGTGGGTATGACATTTGAGGGTGAAAATAAAAAGTTGTGAAACATCATTTTTTTGTGGTGGGAGGGGGTTAGTGACCACTGGGGGAGTCAGGGGAGGTCATCCCTGATTCCCTCTGGGGGTAATCTGGTCATTTAGGGCACTTTTTGGGGCCTTATTCGTGAAAAAAACAGGGTCCAGGAAAAGTGCCCTAAATTCTAGCTACAAACGCATACTTTTTTTCCATTATCGGCGAAAGGCGCCCATCTCTCCTCGGCTGATAACCACGCCCCAGTTCCACCTTCGCCATGCCTCTGACACACCCCCGTCAACTTTGTACGCTTCCGCTATGGAGTGCAGTTGAAAACGTCCAAAATCGGCTTTCCATTATACCGATTTATTCGTTTTTGTGAGATAAACGTCTATCTCCCGATTTGGGTCGAAATCTAGGCATTTTTCTTTTTCAATTATAAGGTGGATGGTAACATAGAGGGGCATAATCGAACGGCGCCGGCCAAATCGATGGGCCGGCCAAATCGATGGGCGGCCATCTTCGGGGCCGGCTCCGTGAACGGGCGGAGTCAAGCGTATTTTCAGGGGTTAGATGAGATGGCCGACTCCGATTTTCCATAATGGAAACCGGAGTTGGCCATCTCAAATCCGGCGACATGTAAGGCATTTGTGCATGGGAGGAGCCAGCATTTCTAGTGCACTGGCCCCCCTGACGTGCCAGGACATCAAACGAGCACCCTAGGGGGCACATTAAAAAATTAATTAAAAAAACACAACTAGCTTCCAGGTGCATAGCACCCTTCCCTTGTGTGCTGAGCCCCCCAAATCCCCCCAAAACCCACTGCCCACAACTCTACACTATTACCATAGCCCAAAGGGGTGAAGGGGGGCACCTACATGTGGGCACAGTGGGGTTTGGGAGGTTCCCATTTACCAGCACAAGTGTAACAGGTAGTGGGGGATGGGCCTGGGTCCACCTGCCTCAAGTGCACTGCACCCACTACAAACTGCTCCAGGGACCTGCATATTGCTGTCAGGGAGCTGGGTATGACATCTGAGGCTGGCATACAGGCTGGCAAAAAATGCTAACCACATATTAATCAGTTAATGCATGCCGAATGTAGCTGCACTAACTGATTAGCAGTGGCTCCGCCTACTCTACGCCCCCAAACATGCCCTCAGTGCTAATAAATATGTTTTAGCACATAGAAAGTGCGCACATATCTGAAAACTACTGCCAGACACCTGAGCACGCCCCGTAGTAGTGGATTTTAACTTGCAACAAACACGCGTTAGTGCTTACCACAGCATAGTCAAAGTTCCCTTCTGGGGGGGGGGGGGGGGGGGGGGGGGGATTCATCAAGCAATGTTTGGGCTGTAACACATGTTATTTAGCCCTAATGCCACTTTTCTAAAAATACTACGGTGATCTTTATGTCGCCGTGGGTTACTGAATAACGAGATGCAAAATATGGAAATGCATCTCAATACTACGCAAATGTCCGAACACAGCTCGATGCTCTTGGGCCTGGACAACACTTCAGCTGGCGGGGGTTGGGGACCCCTGCCAGCAAAACCAGGGGCCCAGAGGAATTTTTTTTGGGGGGGGGGCCCAGGCCCCCGTGGCCCCACATAGCTACACCACCGGTTAGGTGCCAGCATTTATACCAGCTTTTGGCAGGTGTTAAGTACTCACACACAAACTTAGGCATGAGATGCACATGATGCCAGTATTCTGTAAGGTTGTTTCACGCAGAAGCACCCTTTGCACAATACTGGCTTGGCATGGATGTTTCCGGTGCCCAACTTTGGGTGCCATTTGCTGAATTCCCCCATAACCCCTGGAGTAATTTTATAAAAGCATTTTACATGTGTATGAAATTGTCCCCAATATCGGGACACCCCCTTTATTATCCAGGGCAATTATGAAGTTCTCCTCAAATTGTTTTTGAAACTGGAAACGAAATGCTTTTCGAGAACAGTCAAAGGAAAGCTTTCGAGTAGATATTAGCTGCTTCTACTGGGCCAAAAGCAATGCCTGAATGACTTGTCTTCCTAAAGTCCAGGAAAGTGATATGTAGCATCAGGCCGTTCTGAAATTAACAGTGATGCACTCTGTGGTTCATAGCAATCTTTCCAATACTATATAATTTAAATCACAAACCTTGTACTTTTCTTCTTGGAAGGATAATTGAGATTGTTGTCACAGGTTGGGTAAAAATATTAATCTATATTTTTGAGGTTTCCAGGCTGGATGACTATAATTCAGCACTCACACGATGTTGGGTTTTTAGGTTTCTCGCTATAAATTGTGACCTCTGTGGAGCTCAGCAGGCAGAATCATAACATACTCAAACTGGTAAATGCATCTATCCTGTATTCCTAGCTTGTCATTGGCAGGTACTTACATATCAAACTGAGTTTAAGCTCTCAGTGTTGGAAACTTTAATAATTCATTGCTTGCATATCTAACTAAGCGTATGGCTCTGTTGCGCCTATGGCATGAATCGTACTAGAGAAATGTTCAGCTTTTGTCAGAACAAAGATGATGATTATGCTGTAAATCATTAGATACCTGCAAATTTTTAGATGTTGTGATCGTCAGCTCTGGAAACTTTGCCTACAGATAGTTAAAGTGCTGAGTCTGTTAATGTCTTCAAATCTAGATCAAGAATGTATTTGTTAAAGCTGGCTTATGTCCAAGGAATAGCAATGCTTTAGGATATACAGTGGTGGAAATAAGTATTTGATCCCTTGCTGATTTTGTAAGTTTGCCCACTGACAAAGACATGAGCAGCCCATAATTGAAGGGTAGGTTATTAGTAACAGTGAGAGATAGCACATCACAAATTAAATCTGGAAAATCACATTGTGGAAAGTATATGAATTTATTTGCATTCTGCAGAGGGAAATAAGTATTTAATCCCTCTGGCAAACAAGACCTAATACTTGGTGGCAAAACCCTTGTTGGCAAGCACAGCGGTCAGACGTCTTCTGTAGTTGATGATGAGGTTTGCACACATGTCAGGAGGAATTTTGGTCCACTCCTCTTTGCAGATCATCTCTAAATCATTAAGAGTTCTGGGCTGTCGCTTGGCAACTCGCAGCTTCAGCTCCCTCCATAAGTTTTCAATGGGATTAAGGTCTGGTGACTGGCTAGGCCACTCCATGACCCTAATGTGCTTCTTCCTGAGCCACTCCTTTGTTGCCTTGGCTGTATGTTTTGGGTCATTGTCGTGCTGGAAGACCCAGCCACGACCCATTTTTAAGGCCCTGGCGGAGGGAAGGAGGTTGTCACTCAGAATTGTACGGTACATGGCCCCATCCATTCTCCCATTGATGCGGTGAAGTAGTCCTGTGCCCTTAGCAGAGAAACACCCCCAAAACATAACATTTCCACCTCCATGCTTGACAGTGGGGACGGTGTTCTTTGGGTCATAGGCAGCATTTCTCTTCCTCCAAACACGGCGAGTTGAGTTCATGCCAAAGAGCTCAATTTTTGTCTCATCTGACCACAGCACCTTCTCCCAATCACTCTCGGCATCATCCAGGTGTTCACTGGCAAACTTCAGACGGGCCATCACATGTGCCTTCCGGAGCAGGGGGACCTTGCGGGCACTGCAGGATTGCAATCCGTTATGTCGTAATGTGTTACCAATGGTTTTCGTGGTGACAGTGGTCCCAGCTGCCTTGAGATCATTGACAAGTTCCCCCCTTGTAGTTGTAGGCTGATTTCTAACCTTCCTCATGATCAAGGATACCCCACGAGGTGAGATTTTGCGTGGAGCCCCAGATCTTTGTCGATTGACAGTCATTTTGTACTTCTTCCATTTTCTTACTATGGCACCAACAGTTGTCTCCTTCTCGCCCAGCGTCTTACTGATGGTTTTGTAGCCCATTCCAGCCTTGTGCAGGTGTATGATCTTGTCCCTGACATCCTTAGACAGCTCCTTGCTCTTGGCCATTTTGTAGAGGTTAGAGTCTGACTGATTCACTGAGTCTGTGGACAGGTGTCTTTCATACAGGTGACCATTGCCGACAGCTGTCTGTCATGCAGGTAACGAGTTGATTTGGAGCATCTACCTGGTCTGTAGGGGCCAGATCTCTTACTGGTTGGTGGGGGATCAAATACTTATTTCCCTCTGCAGAATGCAAATAAATTCATATACTTTCCACAATGTGATTTTCCGGATTTAATTTGTGATGTGCTATCTCTCACTGTTACTAATAACCTACCCTTCAATTATGGGCTGCTCATGTCTTTGTCAGTGGGCAAACTTACAAAATCAGCAAGGGATCAAATACTTATTTCCACCACTGTACATGAGGTACTTAGATTTCTTTTCAGTACAGTGGAAAGGGCCTGTAAATGAATGCCACTAATTGCCTTTAAGAACATCCTTCCAATAATGTGCAGATAGGAAATATTTAACCCTCAAGTTATCTTAATCCTAGAATGAACTCAAGGCATTCATTACCACAATTATTTATATTGAATGCTTTTATGGCGAATGGTGGCTGCTCAGTAGTCCATAAATTGTTCATCCATCAATGTAATGATCAATGCCAGTTAAGAAAAATGCTAGTTTGGTTTCTACTTAATAACAGGGCAATTCTAAAAATAAAATATTCCGCATGGTGACAACCAATCAGGATTGCTATCACAGTAATTGATCAATTCATCTAGATTATGTGGGAGACAAGAAATACAAGGAATGTTATACCTCATCATGCAAACAGATTCTCTGCTGCAAGCGTCATACACATTTCAAATCCCACTCCTAACGATCTGAACAGCATACACATGCCCAGTGGAATTCAGAAGACATAAGGGCCCTTTTACTAAGCTGCGTAAGTGTCTACATGCGCTCAACGTGCGCCAAAATATGAGTTACCACACGGCTACCACGTGCCTCTTGTGGTAATTTCAATTTTGGCGTGCGTCCAATATGCGCGGCTGAAAAACTTTTCTGCCGCACGTATCGGACACGCGCCAAGTGGCATTTGGTGCACATAGGTCATTGCCACCTGATTACCGCATGAGACTTTACCGCTAGGTCAATGGCTGGCGGTAAGGTCTGAGACCCAAAATGGACGCGCGGCAATTTTCATTTTGCCGCACGTCCATTTTTGTCAAAATTTTTAAAAGGCCTTTTTTATAGGTGCGTTGAAAAATGATTCTGTGCGTGCCCAAAACCCATGCCTAAACTACCGCAGGCCATTTTGTTTGAACTTCAAAATAAAGTATTTGGGGAGGGTTTTTTTGCCTATGACAGCGAGTACTCCTATGATTGACTGGCTCTGTAGCATAGGAGGAGTCTAGCAAAGAAGGAGTCTGTTGAGGCTTTTCCTCCCTATTTTTATAATAATTCATATAAAATAATTAAAAATCAATTTATCTATTTATTGCATTTGTATCCCACATTTTACCACCGTATGGCAGGTTCAATGTGGTTTACACATTGCTAAAAAGGCGGTTACAAAATTTAGATTTGTAGAAGTCTAGTACGTAATACAGAAGTACAATAAACGCTTAGGTTGATATATTAGCATATTGTGAGAGAGGTTAATATTATTGTTTTCCATTTCTGAACTTTTCGTGATGTATGGTGGTGTGGGATTAGGCAGATCCGGGGGGGGGGGGGGGGGGGGGGGGGGGGGGGGGGGGGGGGGGGGGGAAGACTTGTGTTTTCAGGTTTTTTCTGAATTGTAGATAGTTTTCTGTGAGTTTCAGGTCTTTGGGTAGTGAGTTCCAAAGTTGTGTGCCTATAAACGAGAAGCTGAAGGAATGTGAAGATTTGTATTTTATACTACTACTACTACTTATCATTTATATAGCGCTACAAGGCATACGCAGCGCTGTACACCAAACACAAAGCCAGTCCCTGCTCAAAGAGCTTACAATCTAGATAAGACAGTACACAGACAGAACAATTTAGGGTAAGGGAATAGAGAGGTGAGGATAAAGGACAGGGCAAGTAAGTTAGGAGTCAAAAGCAGTGGTAAAGAAGTGGGTTTTGAGTTTTGATTTGAAAATGGCCAAAGACGGGGCCAGACGCACAGGCTCGAGAAGTCCATTCCATTTTATATCTTTGCAATTGGGGTAGTGAAGGGTTAGGTAGGTTCTTGCTATTCTCGTTACTTTCCTATCTGAATATTCCTATCTGAATATTGTTACTTTCCTATCTGAATATTCAAACATGCATGGGATAAGCATAAAGGAATCCTGTGCAGAAGGTATGGATCCTCAGGAGCTTAGTCAAGATCGGGAGGCGGGGCTGGTGGTTGGGAGGCGGGGATAGTGCTGGGCAGACTTATACGGTCTGTGCCAGAGCCGGTGGTGGGAGGCGGGGCTAGTGCGGGGCAGACTTATACGGTCTGTGCCCTGAAGAACACAGGTACAAATCAAAGTAGGGTATACACAAAATTAGCACATATGAGTTATCTTGTTGGGCAGACTGGATGGACCGTGCAGATCGTTTTCTGCCGTCATCTACTATCGTTACTTTTCTATTTTGTCATCTGTGCTTTTAGTCTGTTAACCACTCAGTTCTTCAAGTTAGCTTGGGTGGTATAACAAGTTTTAATAAACTATAAACTATATTCTCTGTTTTCTGATGAGACCTTAACAGGCAGCAAGGTGTTTTTTTGCTACATGTTAGCATTATGGTTGCCTTTCCCCCAAATACTAGAAAAAATATTAGGGAAAGAATACTCAAAACTGATCTTAACAACAGTTAAGTGAAAAATCTTTCTGTGGTTTAGGAAGTAGGCCATTTGCTCAAAGTAAGTCGTCCTGAGTTGAACCCTGTATGTACCTAGAGTCGAGACGATGTCTTTGTCCTATAGAATTATATTAAACACAATATATAATTTTGCAGAACTTTACCAACAGCCACAGTGCTAGATACCATAATGTTTATTTTATGACTTTTTTCCTCTGAAGCTCGAGCGTAGAGACTTACAACCTTGTTTAAATGCAGTCTGTACCATAGGGAACTGGATGTTGCACTTGTTACACTGCAACCTTGGTAGTTAAAGTTCTGCTTAAGCAGAAGCCAAGAAAAAACATGACCTTATGAAAACCACGTTTACTAACCCTCTGAGTAAAATGATTGCAGTTTAAAACATGCTTATAACTAGCAAAAAGCTGCAGTAAGTACAGAGACACATGCATCTGTTAGTCATGGCAGTTCAGATGCCCTTAATAGTAACATAGTAACATAGTAGATGACGGCAGAAAAAGACCTGCACGGTCCATCCAGTCTGCCCAACAAGATAAACTCATATGTGCTACTTTTTGTGTATACCCTACTTTGATTTGTACCTGTCCTCTTCAGGGCACAGACCGTATAAGTCTGCCCAGCACTATCCCCGCCTCCCAACCACCAGTCCCGCCTCCCACCACTAGCTCTGGTACAAACCGTATAAGTCTGCCCAGCATTATCCCCGCCTCCCAACCACCAGCCCCGCCTCCCACCACCGGCTCTGGCACAGACCGTATAAGTCTGCCCAGCACTATCCCCCCCTCCCAACCACCAGTCCTGCCTCCCACCACTGGCTCTGGCACAGATCGAATAAGTCTGCCCAGCACTATCCCCGCCTCCAAACCACCAGCCCCGCCTCCAACCACCGGCTCTGGCACAGACCGTATAAGTCTGCCCAGCACTATCCCCCGCCTCCCAAACACCAGCCCTGCCTCCCACCACCGGCTCTGGGAAAACATGATTAAAGTTATGGATCCAAAATATTGAAAATGGCAGATTTTCATATCATGGGGCTATTCTATTTTTTTCAGGCAGATGTACAACACTGATTTTGTGTCAATGGATCCATGACACATTACAGAGCTTATGATTGTCTTTGGTCATTTTTATGATTGATACCATATGTAAATAGTTGCCGGTTATTTGAGTCATGCTATATAGCAAAGAAATAAAGCCATCCAAATTGAAATTAAAGTGCCAAGTCTAAATTCATATTCATGTCTAAGGGGACATTTTGCAAAACTGTGTTAGGCACTGATGTGTTGTCACCACCAGGGGGAGGCATTCTATTCTGCTTGTCCCAGTCCTAGAGCTTCCACCGGTGCTAGGGACTGCTTGAATGGAGTCTACTTTTCTGTAGTGGAGAGGGCTGGCCCTGAGAAACTCTCTCTTTATTTATTTATTCATGACACTTATACCCCACATTAGCCCAAAAAAGACTCAAGTTCAATGTGGATTACTTAAAAAAACAAGAAAGTGAATGAAACGTAATAATATACAGAATACAACAGAAATTACAATACATTCAAGAAGCAAATTAATACATGTGCAGTAAGTAACCAGGAATTTAGACTATCTCAAGGACAAACAAGTAATTAAGGGTAGATAGGTGAGAGCATAATTAGGTAGGACTGGTTGGGAAAGGAGATTAAGAAAAGGGTGTGAGTACAATTCAAATAGAGTTCTTTGTATTCAGAAAGGCCAGACCAAGAAATGTGTTTTTAGAAGACTTGTAAAAGTTAGGTAATCATCTGTAAACTTGATTGATTTAGGAAGAGAATTCCAAGGTTTGGTGCCTTGATAGGAGAATTTAGCAGAGTGAATTGTTTTATAGATCACATTCTTACAGATAGGGAAATGTAAGACAGGATATTCTCTAGCTGATGAAACAGCATTGCAAGGGGGTAATGCAGTAAGGTTATTCATATGTGATGGGGCTTGACCAAACTATGGCCAGACTACCATGCCCACTATTTTAAGGTCTCGGGTATCAGCCACACCCTGGCCTAGGCAAAAGTTTAGAATAAAAAAAAATTCCATTCATTCTGGATATCACAACTTTTAGTCATTTAAACAATGCTGCTCTTTTCACCTTCTAGAGAGTAAGAATGCAACAAAAAGTACTTCTTGGCTTCTCAGCACAGTTATATAATAGAAAGTCAATTAAACCTTTACTCCTTACTACAAGCCAGTCGGAAATACCTTATAAAAGATACAGGGCTCCCTTTAAACACATTGAGGTGGATTTTCAGACCATGGGAGTTAGACTGGCTAGCTCCTGTGGTCAGTGCTGAGTCCAGATATTCAATGCCGGGTGATTCTAGAGATCAGCATTGAATATCCGGTTTATTTTTGTCCAGTCTAAGTCAATATTCAGACTTAATTGGTTAGTTTGAAAATAGCCAAAGATATTCATAATTAATGTGAATTGCCCCCCCCCCCCCGCCCCAAAAAAATTAATGCAAAACAAAATGTAAAATCTTGAAAACAAGATGGAAAACTAAACTGAATTAAAATTTTTGCCATGACCACCTCTTCTTGTTAGTAGATGAGATTCACATTTTTGATGGAATCAAAAAGGATTAATTAATGTAATCCAACAATAAATTATACTGATTTCTGAATCATTTCTAGGATCTGTAGACAGTACACTACATTTCTGGCTCTACAATGGAATCTTAGCGGACACTGGGTGGCGACGCTGGTATTTGGAGAATAAAACCGGTGTAGGGCGGACTTCTACAGTCTGTGCCCTGAGAAAGGCAGGGACAAATCAAACTCGGATATACATATAAAGTATTACATACCATGTAAAATGAGTTTATCTTGTTGGGCAGACTAGATGTTCAGGTCTTTATCTGCCGTCATTTACTAAGTTACTATGTTACAAAACATGCAATGAGGTACTGTACAACTTCCTGTGAGGGACAGAAATGGAACCATGCAGGTGAAAACTTTGGGCACAAAGGTCCCGGAAGAACCGTCCAATATTTCCACCTCGGCAAAAATTACTGGTTTGGAAATACAGAGTGATTCCCAAAGCAAACTGCATGCAAATGAGCTGCTTGCAAAAGAGGTGAGCAGTTCAATAGGAGGGAAGGAATTCAGTCAGCTGAGCATGAACAGAACAGCCAATCGCTAAGCTCTGCAGCTCTGCACATGCTCAGAGAAGTGCTAGTATACGGCTTTCATACATGCATGGAAGCTGTGTGTATGAATGCTGGTGTAGCTTTTTTTCCCTCAAAATTGCTGTGGGGTGTGCTCGGGGGGTGTACTTCCAGGGCTGGAGCAATGGCTGACGGGCCAACTGTCATGTTGGGGCTCGCGTCTTCCTGTCTCCCCATAGTTGGGAGAGAGGACGTGAGGAAAAAAAGTCACCCACCTCCAGTCCCACACTTTACTGGCTATCTGCTAGCCACTAACCGGTGATCTTCAGCTGGCTATCCCTGCTGAATATCGCTGGATAACCAGTTATGGGGCCCATTTTGGCCGGTAAAAATGCTTTTGAATATCGGGGTGAATGGGATCTGTGCTAAAATAGTAAAAGTTATTAGTAAAATAACACATCTTAGCAGCTGATCATGTTGGTAGCTTCTCTCCTGAATAAAATATCCTACGAGCTACAGGAAAGAGATATATTATCTTTCAACGCAACATGAGAAAGGAGTTTTGCTACAGTAACATTTTTATATACAGATTGTTCTTAGTAGGTACAAATAAATGATCCTGTCTATTCATTGCTACTGAAACACAGGCAGCCAAGGAGCGGGCAGGGCACAGACGCAATTTAAGGAGTACCAGCACAAGGAGGGAGGGCTAGGGAAAGAAGAGTGGACTGGGGGGAGGAGGGAGGGCTAGGGAAAGAAGAGTGGGTTGGGGGGAGGAGGGAGGGCTAGGGAAAGAAGAGTGGGTTGGGGGGAGGAGGGAGGGCTAGGGAAAGAAGAGTGGGTTGGGGGGAGAAGAGATAGGGAGCAGGAAAAGAAAAGGTGTCAGAAGTCAGGGAAAAGCAGGAGGCCAATGGGGAGCCTGAGTGTGTGGTATCCAAAGTCAATGATCAGCCCTTTGTTTCCTGGCAGTTAAGCCACATCGTGGTGCTTGAAGCTTCATGTCACCGGGACACGTCTAGTAATAGAGTGTCGGCAGCTGTGAAGCTCCGTCCTTCGGAGCGCTGATCGGCAGGAGCATTCATGGTTCCGGTTTTCCAGGGTTAGTCCTTTTCTTACTTTCTGGCTGCGATGGAGCACTCTTTTTCTTTAAAACCCACAAGGACCGGCACCGCTACCTCCTTTTTATTTCCAAGCTATACCTGCAGCGTGCGCCCATGGTGTTCGGTCGCTACACTAAAAGCTGATGCTTGGTTCTCATCCACTTGCCAGTTTTGGCTCGGGCCACATGCCGCTGAAAATTCATGGTTAGTGGCATGATATATCTGGCTATTTGCTGATTTTCAGCACAAATTTGGCAGCCAAATTTGACTGTGTGAATACTAGGCCTATCCTTAGCCAGTTCAAACTTAACCAGCCAGCACTGAATATTGGCTAGGCCAGTTAAGTTTGAACCAGGCAAAAATAAACCGGAAATTCAATGCTGTTCACCGGAAATGGCCCAGCAGTGACTATCCAGGCTCAGCGCTGACCATGGGATTTAGCTGGGCTTACTCCGGCGGTCTGATGATCGGCCCCTTATCGGCCACATATCAGAACATCCATGCAGATTATAATAAAAACATGCATATAAGTATAGAAAACAATAAAATCATTTAAAAAACAAAATGAGGATCACGTTAAAACAACAGATTTCAGCCGTCCAACATAGCTATTGTCTTATTTAAATTGCTAGCAAGTAACAATGAAGTTGCTGAAAATTTTTAAAAATATATAGGGAAGAAAAGGACTTCATTGGCTAAGGTCGCGTCTAGAGTCAAGCTTGGACTAATGATCTGTCATACTTCTTCACGAGTCCTGAAAAACCTTCCATTAATGTTTTACCAATATTGGGGGCCCTTTTACTAAGCTGCGTGGAGGGGCATAATCGAATGGGGCCGGCCATCTATATGGGCGGCCATCTGTAAGGCCGGCCCCGGAAAGTGGCATACCCAACCGTATTATCGAAACAAGATGGCCGGCCATCTTTCGTTTCGATAATACGGTCGGGGCCGGCCAAATCTCAATATTTTAGAGATCGCCGCCATTGGTTTTTGCCGATAATGGAAACTAATGGCGGTCATTTCAAACCCGGCCAAATCCAATGCACTTGGTCATGGGAGGAGCCAGCATTTATAGTGCAGTGGTCCTCCTCACATGCCAGGACACCAGTCGGGCACCCTAGAGGGCACTGCAGTGGATTTGACAAATTGCTCCCAGGTGCATAGCTCCCTTACCTTGGGTGCTGAGCCCCTCAAACCCCCCAAATCTACTCCCCACAACTGTACAACACTACCATAGCCCTTATGGGTGAAGGGGGGCACCTAGATGTGGGTACAGTGGGTTTTGGGTGGGTTTTGGAGGGCTCACATTTACCACCACAAGTGTAACAGGTGGGGGGGATGGGCCTGGGTCCGCCTGCCTGAAGTCCCCTGCAGCACCCACTAAAACTGCTCAAGGGACCTGCATACTGTTGCCATGGAGCTGGGTATGACATTTGAGGCTGGCATAGAGGCTGGCACAAAATTGTTAAAACATTTTTGGGGGGTTGGAGGAGGTTGGTGACCACTGGAGGAGTAAGGGGAGGTGATCCCCGATTCCCTCCGCTGGTCATCTGGTCAGTTGGGGCACTTTTTTGAGGCTTGGTTCTAAAAATAAATTGACCAAGTGAAGCCGGCCAAGTGCTCGTCAGAGCCGGCTTTCTTTTTTCCATTATCGGCCGAAGCCGGCCATCTCGTAACCACGCCCCTGTCCCGCCTTGGGTACCCTGCCGACACGCCCCCTTGAACTTTGGCCGGCCCTGCGACGGAAAGCAGTTGAAGCCGGCCAAAATCGACTTTCGATTATACCGATTTAGCCGGGTTTAGGAGAAGGCCGGCCATCTCCCGAATTGTGTCGGAAGATGGCCGCCCTTCTCTTTCGAAAATAAGCAGAATAGTGACATTGCTGGAAGAGCCAGCAAAGCCAATAAGGATACTTATTTTAAATTGCCAATTCTCACCCACTCTACATCCATACGGTTTATACATCGTCCAATCTCATAGACCAGTGTGTTACTAAGCAAAGGCTCGCTGAAACGAATACCTACACACAGGAGATGTTGACGTTTTACTTTTAAACATAGCATAAAAAGTGCATATTTAAAGGTCATCCCACTATCCTATATATTAAAATTCATATTTCATATATGAAGGCTACTTCCAACTCTTGCTACTCAAAAATAAATCAATTTGAACTCCACAGAGAGGGAACATCTGCTGTCTAGTGCACCTGCTAAGAGTTTATTTTTATCTGAGTGAATCTGGGTTAAAAGGATTTGTCAAGGTTCATAGAAATTCAGTGGACGAACTGCTGAAAAATGTCTTTGCTTGGCAAAGTTATACACATTTTGTCACAGTAAATTTGAGAACTTTTAAAGATGCAGCTATGAGTATAAAATAGATCTGGGCCATATTACTAGCATAAGAAATACCCACAACCCAGAAAAAGCTTGAGGATTTCACCCCCAATGCTTAAAAGCCAATCTTCTTCTGTGAAATTCTAGTTTAAATGCACTGTTGTCCGCTCACTTGCACTCACCACATAGGAGGAGGAAAAATACTTCAGTGACTGAATCTGCTTCTTGCAATAATTGACGAATAGTCTCACAACGGACACATCCTTAGTCTAAAAAACTCCCCTCATTTAGGGGCCCTTTTAGTAAGCCACATAAGCGTCTACGCATGCCCAAGACGCACCAAAATGGAGTTACCGCTCGACTACCGTGTGGCTCTTGCGGTATTTTTTTTAATTTTTGGGCACGCGAAATGGACATGCGCCAAGTGGCATTTGATGTTTGGGTCATTACCGCCCAGATTCTTTATCGCTAGGTCAATGGCTGGCGGTCAGGTCTCAGACCCAAAATGGACAGTGGCAATTTTCATTTTGCTGCACGTCCATTTTCGGAAAAAAAAAAAAAGCATTTTTTGTAGGTGCGCTGAAAAATAATTCTACATGCGCCCAAAACATGCGTCTACACTACCGGAGGCCATTTTTCAGAGCACTTTAGTAAAAGGACCCCTTAGTTTAAAGGTGAGACCTTAGACTTTTTTTTCTTTTTGTTCTTCACACTCCCAATAACATAGAGCTCAATGACTCAACTTAGATACAATGTCCGCAAAAATAGATATTATTCAATCCACGAGGTTTTCAATGTAATAATGAACGTAGTGCAAACATTTCTCAACACTTATCTTTGAAGCTGTACACATCTGCACAATGGAGCTGCTGATTTCACCGGATGCTTTATCAGAAGCTACTTCAAAAGAACTGCTGTTTGCACCAGCACAAGCCTCTTCGATGGAGCTGATTCTGTGCTTGCCTGAGTTCTATAATATTGGGAGTGAAAAGAGGAATGGGACTTGATATACCATCCTTATTTTTTTTTTTTGTTACATTTGTACCCTGTGCTTTCCCACTCATGGCAGGCTCAATGTGGCAATGGAGGGTGAAGAGACTTGCCTAGAGTCACAAGGAGCTGCCTGTGGGAATCAAACTCAGTTCCTCAGGACTAAAGTCCACTACCCTAACCACTGGGCCACTCCTCCACTCCTGTGGTTACAATCAAAGGGCTCCTTTTATTAAATGGCGGTAAGCCCAACGCGGGTTTACCACTCGCTATAATGTAAGTACTGCCTGGCGGTACCTCCCACCCCTACTGCCCTGTCATTTCTGGCGCTACAAAAATTTATTTATTTTTGTAGTGTCGGACTATACCCGGCGGTAATCTGGTAGTGCCACGTGCTGCCTGGTTACCGCTGGGTTAGCATGGGAGCCCTTACTGTCACCTCAATGTGTGGTGGTAAGGTCCCCCCCCCCCCCCCCCCCTGAAATGACCATGCTTTAATTTCCGTCCAGCCATTTCCTGTAGGAAAGCGAGACCTTCCCTTTTACCAGCTGCGGTAAAAGGGGGCCTCAGTGAGCATGTAAGAATGTGCCAACGCCAGCTCCCTTTTGTCGCAGCTTGGTAAAAGGGGCCTATGGTGTACATATTATATACAGGTACTTATTTTGCACCTGGAGCAATGGAGAGTAAGAGACTTGCCCAGAGTCACAAGGAGCCGCAATGGGAATCGAACAAAGTTCCCCAGCTTCTGAGGCCACTGCACTAATCACTAGGCTACTCCTCTCACCTTTAGACTAAATGAGGGGAGGTTTTTTAGACTAAGGATGTGTCAATTGTGAGGCTATTCGGCAATTATTGTGATAATGGCGCTATGTCGGACTGACTCGCTGTGAAGAAATATAAACTTATAGTCTACAGACAAAATAAGATAAGTAAAGAGTTTTGAAACATAAATCAAGATTCAAGATTCAATATGAATGCTACATATGCTTTAAAAAACCCAGAAAACTTATTTACATACTAGGAAGTGATATTATTAAAAATGGATTAAAATTGTTTGGACCGATGAGGAACTTTCATGAAATATGATCACACCATGTTGGTGAAGCTCCATAAATATGGGGACAGAACAGTGCTCAAAATGGGTGCAGAAAAAAATTGGCACAAAAGAGCAAATTCTTAGGGGTTCTTTTACTAAGGTATGCTGAAAAATTGGCCTGCAGTAGTGTAGATGCGTGTTTTGAGCGCACTTGCAAAAAATGCCTTTTTAACATTTTTGCTGAAAATGGATGTGCGGCAAAATGAAAATTGCCGTGTGTCCATTTTGGGTATGAGACCTTACCGCCAGTCATTGACCTAGCGGTAAAGTCTCACATGGTGACCAGGCAGAAATGACTTACACGCATCAAATGCCACTTGGCACATGCCCAATAAGTGCGTCCGAAAATAAAAATTATTTTTTAGATGCACATATCGGACGTGCGCCAGAAATGAAATTATCGCAAGAGCCACACAGTAGCCAGGCAGTAATTCCACTTCGGCGTGTGTTGGGCGCGCATAGACGCTTACATGGCTTAGTAAAAGGGCTCCTTAATAACTGGCGCAGTAAAGCCATGCAGTTATTGTGAATCTATAAAGTATGCCTAACAGATGTAGTTTACAGAATATGCTCACATGCCGTTCTTGCAACTAAAATTTAGGCACACCCATTTAGGACACCTATAACCAGGCCTAAATACCTGCGCCTAAGTTATGCACAGATCAGATGTATTCCATAATAGTGTGCATACATTTTAGAAATGCCCACAACCCACCCATTCCAAGCCCATGGCCATGCCTCCTTTTTGACTGCATTATAGAATACGCCTAGAAAGTTGTTTGTGTGTGTGAATTCTAATTAAAGCTAATTAGTGCCACTAATTGGTTGTTAAGTACCAATTATGAGCGCTGATTGGCTTGTTAATCAATTAAGCTATGCGTGCAATTTGGCCGTGTAGCCCAATTAGTGCACACAACTTAAGGCGCCATGTCTAGAATTTGGGAGTAAGAGTTATTCTATAAAGGGTACATGCAGATTCTCGTGCCTATTGTAGACGCCAGACTTATGCCTGCTGAAACCAGGTGTAAATGCGGACGCTCAAGTCAGGCGTGCTGAGGCAGTATTCTGTAGCTAGGCACATAACGTTTTGGAATGCCCCTGACATGCCCATGGTCATGCTCCCTTTTGAGTTATGTGTTAGTAGAGTTAGGCGCCATGCCTTATAGAATAGCGTGCAGCCAGATGCATGCACAAATTGTAATTGTGCCAATTAACTTTGATGATTGGCTGTTAGCACCCAATTATTGGTAGCTAAGGGCTCATTACTCAAATTAATTTGCACATGCATCTTGGGCACACAGACATATTTGGGCATCATATATAGAATCTGGGGTTAAGGGTTGGTTTACAAAATTGCAATACATTTTTGCTCTTAGCTGCAATTTAACAGCAAACATTAATGTGTGGTAAGTACAAAGGCTGTGCGGAACTCTTAGGGGGAGAGGGAAGCAACATGTCCCCTGCTGTTAATCCCAGAAAAGTCAAACTACCTTATATTGAGCTTATTCACAAATAATGTTGATGCACATAGAGAGGAATTCTATTCATTATGTATGTTTTACCGTTCTCCACCCCAGGTAACAGCAGCTTATAAATAATAAATCTAAATGTAATTCTGTAACAGGGATCCTGCTGGGAGCCCATCCTATAAAGGGACATGGAGGGGCATAATCGAATGAAAACGTCTATCTCCATGGGCGTTTATCTCCGAGAACGGGTCCGTGAAGGGGCGGACCGAACCGTATTTTCGAAAAAAATAGACGTCCATGTTTTATTCGCCAAGTTGTGAGCTGGGCGTTTTTGCTTTTCAGCGATAATGGAAAATGAAAGCGCCCAGCTCAAAAACGAATAAATCCAAGGCATTTGTTCGTGGGAGGGGCCAGGATTCGTAGTGCACTGGTCCCCCTCACATGCCAGGACACCAACCGAGCACCCTAGGGGGCACTTTTACAAAAACAAAAAAAAAAGGTAAAAGAGCTCCCAGGTGCATAGCACCCTTCCCTTGTGTGTTGAGCCCCCCAAATCCCCCTCAAAACCCACTGCCCACAAGTCTACACCATTACTATAGCCCTAAGGGGTGAAGGGGGGCACCTACATGTGGGTACAGTGGGTTTGGGGGGGGGGGGTTGGAGGACTAAGCATTAAGCAGCACAATTGTAACAGGTAGGGGGGGTGTGGGCCTGGGTCCACCTGCCTGAAGTCCACTGCACCCCCTAACAACTGCTCCAGGGACCTGCATACTGCTGCCAGGGAGGTGGGTATGACATTTGAGGGTGAAAATAAAAAGTTGTGAAACATCATTTTTTCTGGTGGGAGGGGGTTAGTGACCACTGGGGGAGTCAGGGGAGGTCATCCCCGATTCCCTCCAGTGGTCATCTGGTCATTTAGGGCACTTTTTGGGGCCTTATTTGTGGAAAAACAGGGTCCAGGAAAAGTGCCCTAAATTCTCGCTAAAAACGCATATTTTTTTTCCATTATCGGCGAAAGGCGCCCATCTCTGATCGCCCGATAACCACGCCCCAGTTCCGCCTTCACCACACCTTCGACACGCCCCCATCAACTTTGTCCGCATCCGCGACGGAGTGCAGTTGAAAACGTCCAAATTCGGCTTTCGATTATACCGCTTTATTCGTTTTTGTGAGATAAACGTCCATCTCCCGATTTAGGTCGGAACTTGGGCGTTTTTCTCATTCGATTATAAGCAGGATAGGCACCTATGTTTATGTTTTATTAATAGCTCGCCTTTATCCAAGGTGAGTACAAAACAACATACACAATCTCATAGGAGCCGGCTCTGTGGGTGCTTGAGCACCCCCAATATTTAGAAAATCCCTTGTATGTGTCCAGGGAGGGGTTATTTCCATTGGGCTTAGCACCTCCAATAATTTTGAAAAGTTGGCTCCTTTGCACAATCTAATATACAAACAACAGAAGCCAATGAACTATGGAAAATTCATGGCAGTCTGGCTTAGCAGCAGGCCCGCCAAAGGGGAGAGGCAGGGGGGCAAAATTCCCCAGGCCCAACCTCTAAGGAGTAGGCTTGCTTGAACAGATGGGTTTTTTAGTGATTTCCGGAAGGGTAGATAGTCACTGATTGATCGGATAGGTCTGGGGAGGGCATTCTAGAGTTGGCTGCCTAAGAAGGAGAAGTTGGATCCATAATAGGTCTTGTACTTGAGTCCTTTGCAATTGGGGTAGTTCTTACCATTATGTTATAGAATTACCCCCCTTAATGCCTCCATGTTAAATCCCTGCCCATCACTTGCCCAGTCCTTGTTCCATACAGTGGTGAGCAGTTACTGCAGGATTTGTAGCATGGTGGCTGTTTTTAGCACGTAATAGATTTCACACGAGCTCCTGGATTCAATATAAGTCACCTAAATTTGGGTGTGCAGAGCAGATGAGCGTGCAAATTAATTAGTTAATGAGCTGTTAATGATCAGTCATTGAGGTGAATTGCCCTAATTTGGACTTACACATGCTATTCTATAACACTGTGCGCCCACGTGTCTCGCACAGAACCCAAAAGGGAGTGTGGCCATGGGGAGGGGGCATAGGCAGGTCAGGGCTTTCCAAAATTATAGGCATGGAGGGGCATAATTGAACGAAAACACCTATCTCCATGGGCGTTTATCTCCGAGAACGGGTCCGTGAAGGGGCGGACCGAACCGTATTTTGGGAAAAAATAGACGCCCATGTTTTATTCAACTTTGTGTGAGCTGGGCGTTTTTGTTTTTCAGCGATAATGGAAAATGAAAGCGCCCAGCTCAAAAACGAATAAATCCAAGACATTTATTCGTGGGAGGGGCCAGGATTCGTAGTGCACTGGTCCCCCTCACATGCCAGGACATCAACCGGGCACCCTAGGGGGCACTTTTACAAAACAAAAAAAACAGGTAAAAGAGCTCCCAGGTGCATAGCACCCTTCCCTTGTGTGTTGAGCCCCCCAAATCCCCCTCAAAACCCACTGCCCATAAGTCTACACCATTACTATAGCCCTAAGGGGTGAAGGGGGGCACCTACATGTGGGTACAGTGGGTTTGGGGGGGTTGGACGACTAATAAGCATTAAGCAGCACAATTGTAACAGGTAGGGGGGATGGGCCTGGGTCCACCTGCCTGACGTCCACTGCACCCCCTAACAACTCCTCCAGTGACCTGCATGCTGCTGCCTGGGAGGAGGGTATGACATTTGAGGGTGAAAATAAAAAGTTGTGAAACATAATTTTTTTGTGGTGGGAGGGGGTTAGTGACCACTGGGGGAGTCAGGGGAGGTCATCCCCGACTCCCTCTGGTGGTAATCTGGTCATTTAGGGCACTTTTTGGGGCCTTATTCGTGAAAAAACAGGGTCCAGGAAAAGTGCCCTAAATTCTACCTACAAACGCATACTTATTTTCCATTATCGGCGAAAGGCGCCCATCTCTGTTCGGGTGATAACCACGCCCCAGTTCCGCCTTCACCACGCCTCCGACACGCCCCCGTCAACTTTGTCCGCATCCGCGACGGAGTGCAGTTGAAAACGTCCAAGTTCGGCTTTCGATTATACCGCTTTATTCGTTTTTGTGAGATAAACGTCCATCTCCCGATTTAGGTCGGAACTTGGGCGTTTTTCTCGTTCGATTATAAGCAGGATGGTGTTATAGCATACCAGGGTTGCATACCCAACTTGCACGCCAGGATTTACACCAGGTTTCAGCAAACGTAAGTCCTCATGCTCAAATTTGGGCACGGGAATCCACGCTAAGCATTATTTTATTAAAAGCACTCAGCCCATTGCGTCCTATAGAGAATTGCATTTGACGTGCATTTTTCCCAGTGCCATTTACTGAATCTGGCCTTAACTGCTTTGTACAATTCAGTATAGAAGCCCCTTAATGTGTGTTAACCGCACTACAGATAGAGAAGTGGTATTTAACGTCGCTTATCTGCCATGATAAGTTGCCATGTCTTCCCTGAAAGGTGTGGTCCGCATCCATACCCTAATCATTCTCAGCCCCGTTCCATGCTATGCATTTAATACAGGAATCACAATGCGTTAAATTACAAGCCGCTAATTCTCATTTTAACTGCTTAATGCACATCAATAAAAGGCCCACTAAGCGTTAGAAAATATTCTAACAAAAAGTTAACAGGAAGATCATGTAGAAAATAGTGCCTTGTTTTCCATCACACCTGCATCACAATTTTTCTACACAAGGTGATAATGAAGAATGATGACTTTGTATCTAGACCTAAGCTTTAAACTGTACTTCAGCTCCAGGGGCTCTAACGTGTTTCAGAAAGCCATCAATCAGGTGCCAAAATCTGTCTGGCTAATTACCTCAGAGAATTTCTAAAACTCTCCAGTCTTTTCTGATAGAAATGTAGTTTTTATAAATTGCTCCGTTGAAGCACAAACTAGGTTATGGCCACCTCCCTTTCATTCAATTACCTGTCAAAATGTAACTTTTCAGATCCATACATATATAAATAGCTAAAAGTATATAGATGTATTTCGTCTGTTTGCCAAAGGTCTAATATTTTGCATTTCTCAGTTAGCTTTCTAAGGGCCCCTTTTACTATGCCGCGTAAGGCTCTACGCACGCCCAACGCGCACCAAAATGAACGTACCGCTCGACTACCCTGTGTCTCTTGCGGTAATTTCATTTTTGGCACGCGTCCGCTACGCGCGTCTAGAAAATATTTTTTATTTTTGGACGAGTGTAGCGGACGCATGCCAAGTGGCGTCTGACGCGCGTAGGCCCTTACCTCTCAGATTCCTTACCGCTAGGTCTATAGCTGGTGGTAAGATCAGATACCAAAATGGACGCGCGGCAATTTTGATTTTGCCGCATGTCCATTTTCAGCAAAAAAAAAAAAGAGGCATTTTTGGTACATGCGCTGAAAAATATTTCTGCACTCGCCCAAAACCCGCGCCTATACTATCAAAAGCCACTTTTTACCGCGACTTAGTAAAAGGACCCCTAAAAGTGCACTGAAAGGCCTTCTGAAAACATCTAAAAATATATAGCATGGTTTAAAGTTGCATAAGTCTATACATTTAGCACGTATGCACAAAAATATACATACTGTTACGCTTACAATGGCGTGAGGTGGGTTCCAGGGAATTGAGGTGTCCTTGCTCATGGGATGCCTCTGATGGTGTACACAGGTCAATTTATAATCCTTTGTAATCCACAAAAGCCAAACAGAGCATGTTGGGGACCTGGTACAATAGCATCATCTACAGTCACAACTTCACCAACCCAATTTGTTAGTTATAGTCCTAGAAGAACAGAAAAAAGGCCAAGTCAAAAGGCACTTAATATGGATCAGTTTCTGGACACTAAAACTGTCACTCCTCGGTCCCAAAAGAAAACTAAGGGGCCCTTTTACTAAGCCACGTAAGCGTCTATGTGTACCCAACATGCTCCAAAATTGAGTTACTGCCCGACTACTGCATGGCTCTTGCGGTAATTTCATTTTTGGAGCAATTTCCGATACGCGTGTCTGAAAAATATTTTTTATTTTCAGGCACATGTAACAGATGCAAGCCAAGTGGCATTTGATATGCGTAGGTCATTACCACCCGGATTCCTTACCGCTAAGTCAATGGCTGGCGGTAAGGTCTCAAACTGTCACGTTTTCCAAGCTAGAACTAGGTTTGTGAGCCCTTGGGCCACTGCCGAGGAGCGGCAGTGGCAGTCAAAACCACCCCACACTGGGGACTAGGCAGAACAGGACTGGAACCCCAGACTGGAGTTGCAGCAGAGGCAAACAAGCAGGAATAAGCAGAGCAGGCACACTTAAACTTCACCTGCGCTTGGCCGCTTTTCACCAGGAGTTGAGCCCCTGGCTACAGGTGGCCGGCAGGACTTACTGAGCAAGGCAGGACTGGATACCCACTAGGCTGAACCAGGACTGAGGGTCAGAGGGGAAAGGAACATACAGGGGCAGCAGGGCAAGGAAGGGAAAGCTACAGGGCAGGACTAAAAGCTGCAAGCAGCCACTAAAACAGGGAACAAACACTGGTAGACAAGAGACAAAACTGAAAACTGCTAGGCAGCCACTGAACAAGAAACACAGGGAACCTAGAACTAGACAAAGACATACAAACAAGAAACAAGACTAGGAAACAAGCAATACAATACACGAAGCTACACAAAGACTAAACTAGAATCAGGCAAGAACTTGAACCAGAAACTAAACTAGGCAGAAGTGCCACAAGCACCAACATACAGACTCAGCTGCAGCAATCACCAGGCAACTAAGGGTGCTGTGCAGGTTCAAACAAAACAAGCAGGTCTGGCAGTCTGGAAGATCCGGACCGGACTAGGCTGAAATCTGGAACGGGTGACAGCACACAGACAATCTAATGCAGCCAGCACACAGAGACAGAGACAGAACTAACTCACAAAGAACAGACAGAAGCCAGCTCAGAAGCTGACCACAGGAAATAAGGTGAGTCTGAGAGGGGTCACAGCCATAGACGTGACACAGACCCAAACTGGAAGTGCGGCAAGTTTGATTTTTCAGCAAAAATAGCAAAGGCCTTTTTTACAGGTGTGCTGAAAAATGGATTGGTGCGTGCCCAAATCCCATGCCTACACACCTGCAAGCCATTTTTCAGCGCGCATTTGTAAAAGGACCCTAAATGACATAAGGTAGGAAACTCACAATCCCCATTCCTCTTTTCTCAAAATAAAGACACAAACTAGTATTTCATGGAATAAAACAGGGCCACAGCTCTATCTAAGAAATGTCAACATATTAATAGTATAATATCTACGATGCCATTTCAAATATCAATATTTTATAAAAAAAAATAAGCTTAGATGGTGTCATACTAGTCAACATGCAAAATGCATAGCTTGGCCATCAGTGCCCCTCTCGGTGACGACAAGGGACATGCAACTCACTAGGCCATCATAAATGATTCATAATATGCATAAATTAAATCTTCAAGTGGTGACACAAGAGAATTTGCATATTCTGTGCTCAAATATGAAACTAATTTAGACTCATTTACATACAATCAACTGCATAGCTGTGAAAATTAAGCTACCCAACCCAGTGGCGTATCAAGGGCGGGGGCGGTCTGCCCCGGGTGCACGCTGCTGGAGGATGCAGAGAGCAGCCGCACGCCTGTTGGCTCTGCTGGTTCCCTGCTCCCTCTGCCCAGGAACAGGTTACTTCCTCTTCCGGGGCAGAGGGAGCAGGGAGCTAGTGGAGCTGACAGGTGCGCAGCTGCTCTCTGCACCCTCCAGCAGCCAAGAATGCACCCGAGGGGGGGGGGTGTCATGATGCACCCTGGGGAGACGGACGCCGCTGCAACTGGGGGGGGGTGCGCAGCGGCGATCCGCCCCGGGTGGCAGCCGACCTAGGATCGCCACTGACCCAACCCCATAACATAACCATAATTGAGAGGGTGGGAGGGACAGCAAAATCCTTTCTTCACTGCCGGCAAAAAAACAGTGTGAATGGTGCCCAAATAATCAGGCAGCTGATTGGTTACTGACTCTTCCAACCATGCAAAGCCTGCTGAGCTAAAGGTAAGACTAGAAAAATGGGGATGGGATGTCCCTGCCCACGTTATGCAGCCCAAGTTAAATCTTGTGCTTTATTCATACAAAGATATAGGGGCCCTTTTACTAAGCTGCATAGGTGCCTCCACGAGTGCCCAATTCACTCCAATTTGTAACTACCAGCTGGCTACCATGTGGCCCGGGTGGTAATTTCATTTTTTACGTGTGCCCATTATGTGTTCCGGAAACGTTCCAGTGCAAGGCGCTAACTGGGCAGTGTATGTGCGCTGATGATTACCGCCTGGTTAACGTGTGAGACTTTCCTACTAGGTAAATGGGTGGTGGTAAGGTCTCAGGCCCAAAATGAACATGCACCAATTTTAATTTTGCCGCAGGTCCATTTTCAGCCAAAAAAAGAGGCCTTTTTTTGCAGGTGTCCAATACACGCGTCTACACCAGCGCAGGCCAATTTTCAGCGCACCTTAGTAAAAGGACCCCGATAGTGTGCTAGAAGTGAAACTAATAATTGAAGCACGGGTGCATATAGCCTAGTAAAAATAAGGCTGTGAAAAACAACGCAGCTTAATGACATTCCTCTCGATATTCAAAACCATTTAACCAGCCAAGAATAGCACTTGGCCGGTTAAATGGCACTTAACCGGCTATCTGGCGATATTCAGCAGGGGATAGCCAGTTATCTCCGCTGAATATTCCCACTTAGCACCTAGGAGATAACCAGCTATATCATGTGACATAGCCGGCTAACCCCAAACATTCAATTCATTTCCGGCTATTGTAAGCGGCCACATTGGGCCACTTAAATAGCTGGTATAGCTTTAGCCGGTTTAAAGATAACCGGCTATCTTTGACTATCAACCTAGCCGGTTAACTTTAAACCAGTTAAAAATAAACCAGATATTCAATGTCAGTCACTGGAAACAGCTTGGGATTAAATATCTGGGCTGACTGCAAACCGCTGGCGGTGAGAGTTAGCCGGGCTCCTTACCGTGGTCCGAGTATCAGCCCTATTAACATTAAATAGCATAGAACAAATTTAATTCTCTCTCTGAAGTCTGGAGCTGACATCAGCTGTGAAGTGGAAATCTAAAAGCAGAACTGAGCATTTTGGGGTCCTTTTACTAAGGTCCATTAGACACTAATGCACACCCAACGTAGCAAAAATAGCCTAACACAGGGCACACCAAAGTGGTCCACATTAGTTCTGCCATCTGCATGGGGTGGGGGCGTGTCAAGGGTGGAAAATGGGTGTGAATATGCTAATCAACTAGTATGTTTTAAACTTCAAAGAGCAACGCTGGATTTTTCAACTTAAGACTCTCGAGCCTGCAGGGCTTAATTCAGAAATAGACTGGTGGTCCTTGCTTTGATGGGATTGGCTGAAATTGTTTCTGTCTTGCATCCAATCCTGGGCTTTGTTTTGGATCAGCTGTAGCCTATTAAAAGCTGGTTTCCGCACTGAGATGCTGCGGCCATTTTCTTTTTGCAGGAGTATCTGAAGCATGTTATGGTAAAGAACTGCGATGCACTTTATTACTGTTTACTTTATATTGTATGCCGTTTTTTGGATAAAGTGTATGATGTGGGTTTTTTTTGTAGAGAGCCTCTTCCTTGAAAAAGCTTATTGCGAAACCTGGCCATGTCGGTGGAGGTTCTCCTGCGCTTGAAAGCTGCCGTTTTTCAAAGATAAGTTTGTGCTAAAATGCACTTTTGTTATAGCAAAACAATGCTGTTATACTGCACAGTCATGGCATACTAAAATATGTAAAATAACAACAAAAGTAAAGAGAAATTTAGAAAAGAAGGGTGATCTTATGAAGATTTGCACCACAACGATTTTTTTCTGAGAAGAAAGAACAAGGCTGTTTATATGGTGTGAGATGCATTAGATCTGATGATCCCCATAAAAAATTGAATAAACTGAGGTATTATTGCAGTTATAGAAAATCTGTGGTGCAAATTTAAATGTTTGGGACATTTTGTTAGTATGAATCAACTAGTATGTGCACCATAGATTCTACAATCCCTACATATTTAACATAGCATGTATAAAGTGCCATAAAATTGCATAAAACAATTTAAAAATGAATGTAATATTAATTTCTGAATGAAATAATATATGCTACACATATATTTCCGTGACATAAGACAAACAGACAAAACAATTAAGGGTAAGGGAATAAATAGGTGAGGTTAAAGGACAGGGCAAGTGAGTACGATGGTGATGTCTACCCAGTTATTTCCTGAAAAAAATTGCTGAACTGGAAACTAAGTTACAACAATCAAAGTCTTTTGAACAGTTAACTAAGTCTGATATTGATAAACTTAAAGATGGACGAGGTGCTCTAATTAAAGAGAATTTATTGTTACAAAGGAAAATAGAAAATTTGGAAAATCGGCAAAGAATGAAAACTTTGCGATTTATACATTTTCCTACATTATCAACTGTTGCTCCTTTAATTACCTTCAAGAAATATCTATCATAAATTTGGAAAATACCAAAGCAAGTTTATCCTCTGGTTTCAATAATTTATTACTTTTTACCTTATGTTAAGAAACCCTCTGGTCAATTATTAACAGTGAGTTCTGAAATACCATTTGATGAGTTAAATTTGGCACAGAGTATAGAAGATAAAACTATTGGACTTCAAACTGCTACCTTAATAGTAGATTTTGTCCTACACCCAGATCGTGATTGCATTCTAAAGACTTTTTTTTCGTCATAGACAAGAACTTTTTTTGAATCATAAAAGTAAGAGTCTTTCCTGATGAATCTAGACAAACTCAAAAAAGGCGCCAATCTTTTTTGAAATTACATCTACGTGTCCTCCAGTTGGGGGGAACCTTCTGGCTTAATTTCCCATGTTAATATGTCATTAAATTACAGTCAGTTAAATATGTTTTTTTTTAAACTGATCATTTGGTGTCTTTTCTGGACTCCAAAATGTTATCAATAGAAATCAAACAAAATAAAACATGGAAAAGAAAATAAGATGATACCTTTTTTATTGGACATAACTTAATACATTTCTTGATTAGCTTTCGAAGGTTGCCCTTCTTCGTCAGATCGGATCTGACGAAGAAGGGCAACCTTCAAAAGCTAATCAAGAAATGTATTATGTCCAATAAAAAAGATATCATCTTATTTTCTTTTCCATGTTTTATTTTGTTTGATTTCTATTGATAACCTTTAAGAGTGGACTAACACGGCTACCACACCTCTCTATTTAAGCTGGACTCCAACCAAATCCCAGTCTCATCCCCTCTGTTATCAGCTCCTGTAATATGTACTCCGTAATATTATAAAGCCTGGGTTGTTCTTCCTCCACTTTCCTTTTTGATATGGTTCCTTGAATTGAGCCTTGCCTCTCTTAATTATGTGGACTTGAGATACAATTGTCACATAAGAAATTGTACACGATAATAATTTTTCCTTTATTGATTTGTGACATTGTTCTTTTCTGTTCAAGAATTCTTTCTTGTGGAATGTATTGAAACTTTTGTAAAAATAAATTAAAAAAAAAAATCCCACAGATATAGAGACTTTAGATACATTTTCTCTTAAAAAAATATTGCAGTCCATTATAAGGCTGATGTTACCAAGTCTGAATTTTTACCAGTGATGTCCTGGAGGTGGCCCCAGGGGGAACCTTTGCTAAATTATTTTATGGAACATGATGTGTCTCACTCAATGAAAATTGGCAGCATATCACTATTTTTTGTTAATATATTTTTACTGTAGTCTAAGGAACAGAAGTTTGTTTTTTAGATGAAAAATTGCCAATTTCACTTTAGCTCACGGGATAGTCATGACATTAATATTCATTTATGTAAAAATGTAAAATATCATTTATCAGAGTGACATCAATTTAGACTGGTGTCATTGGAGTCACAGGATGTGATTGAGGCCAGATTGATTTCATGAGGCACCAGAAATATTTGATTAGCTGGACAGGCAAGCCAAGCCAGCATCTGCCTCCAATGTTACTATTATTTTTCTGAGCACTTAATTGGAACAGTGTTTAATTTTAAACTAGGAACAAGTAGAAACGCATGTTCACTTTAACTCAGGCAGCAAAATTAATTAATGTTGTTTGAAATCAGTACTGAAATTCATTATAGTGATAAAACTATGTCTAGTAGAGCCGTTCCGATTGGCATATTTTACTCCTTGGCCAAATTCAAATACTGAATACGAATAATGGGCATTGATCTTTAATATAACAAATAATAAAAGCAGCAATGTAAAATCAGAGATGAAGTGTTTATTTCAGTAGGATTTAGCACAACAGAACCCCAGATAATTCATATTTAAATTTAAATCACTATTCGGCTGAATACGAATAATATATTCAGGTTACAAATTCGAATTGAATTGAATTGAATTGAATACGAATATTCAGTATAGCCCTAAGGCTCCTTTTACTAAGCAGCAGTAAGCCCAACCCGGGCTTACTGCTCGCTATACAGGAAGTACTGCCGGGCTACTGCAGCAGCCCGCTGGTACTTCCCAACCCTAGCACGCCATCATTTCTGGCGCTACAAAACATGTGGAGTGTACCCGGCGCAATGCTGCTACTGAGACATTAATTAGTCCACAGAATAAAAATGTTACTTTTCACATATACTTAATTGTGAATTTCTCCTTGCTTATTATTATCATCATATTGACTTATGATTTCTGAAACCCAGATTACAATTTTCACATAGATGTTCTGTGGATTATGACATTAAAGTTGCGGTAGATGGGTGTGATCTCAAAATTGTCCAACTAATGTAGTGCTTCTCAACCCAGTCCTTGAGAGACACCTAATCCCATCAAGTTTTCAGGATATCCATAATGAATTTGCATGAGATAGATCTGCATGCACTGCATCTTTGGTATGTAAACCTATCTCATGCATATTCTTTGTAGATATCCTGAAAACCTGATGGGACTGGGTGTGTAAGGACCAGGTTGTGAAGCACTGAACGAATGATCCATAATGTATTACTGGGTCAATATACAGTGGGCCCAAGGCTAGATTTTAAGTAGCAAGCATTACCTATATAATGTCACTCAGCACCGTCTGGACAGTACTAGGGTAGAGCTGGTGGTTATCCAGGTACCATCAATGTTCAGCGCCAATATCCAGATAAGTATCCAAGCAACTTCATGTTAAAATTGAGCATCCCTAAGCCTTTTTCTGTGCCCCTCCCCACCAACCCAAAGACTCACCTTACGCTATCCGTGGAGTCACCAGCCCAATGAGACTCAGTGGAGTAGGAGTGCATAGGAATCATACTAGCCATATTGGATCAAAACAACCCTATGCAAAGGTTAAATAGGGTTAGGGGGAGGCCATATGGGAATGCCAAACATATGAAAACCAATATTATTATAAGACTGGTTCAACAAAAAGGAAATCTGAGTAGATAAAGAGTTGGTAGTTGCCAACCTTTGTATTGAAGAATAGAGATTTGCATTCTGTCAATGACACTTCCCATATCGTTCCATGTCATTTTTAACTCCAAACAACAGGAAAAACCTGAAATTTCCATGTGTCACCAATAGTGCACTCTATTAAAGATGGCACTTGATAGGATTAAAGAGAAATTCATTCAACTGTCTTAAACATAGCAAGAAGCCTTTTACTGCTTAATGCATACTAATGCTCATCGAGACAGTTTTCCATTTATGCAGATTTCTGTTAAAATTTAAATGCTCTGATTACCATATGAGATCATGCAATTCAACCTATTTAAATATAACACAAGTTACCTTGATGTAAAAATCTGCATTATTATCATTAATTGAAAACTACACATCTGAAGGTGTAGTTAAAATCCATTGCATTTAAAGCATAAATTAATATGTTTTGATGCAAGGTATTGCTGCATTTTAGCCTGCCACCGGGAAAGGAGGAGAAGAGTTTTTTTTCCCCGCACCTATTGCAAATATATGTTTTAAACAGGGCCAAATATATTTGCAACAGCAGTGATATTGTATAGAGAGAGCCCCAGGAGTCACTAGCTTAATTATTTTGTGAAAACAAAGTGTCTTACCACATGGAGCAGAGCTGGAGGAGCTCCTTGCTAAAAAAAAACATCACTCTCCGTCAGTTCTCGTTTACATGGTTTCATCTTACTTGTTCATTTTGAATGTGTCTCTGGTCCATTTATATTTCTAATGTTTTCTTCTATTAATAATAAAGTGCTGCTTTATCTAGGTGTACTCTACATGCAGAGCATATGGTCACAAATTTATTATCCGCATTATGTTCAGACTGCCTGCTGGAATGGGACATCATTGCTATAACAAAATCCACACCATATGGAGCTTTGTTTTCTACCTGAATTGCCCACCAGATTTGAATTCAGACACTTTTTATGCATTGGTGGACAGAGAAATGAAGCAGACCTTGAAAATTATTGGCCTGCTTCGTTGAGACATGAAATAAATTGTTGCAGAACCCCATCTATCCCCACATCAGCTCTTCCTAGCTTTTTCCTTTCTCCCCAACGAACAGTGCTATACTTTTCTGTTCCGACCGCAAAGAAATGCTGTTGCCTTTACTTTTCCAGTATGCCCTTTCAAATGTGCAAGAAAGTATGTTTAATAGGGATGTGCATTGATTTCAAAAGGAAATGAAAAATTGAATGATCAAAGTACTTTTATTTTGTTTCATCTTCAAATGAAACAAAATATAGATGACAGTGAAATATTTGTTTTGATTTGTTATTTTATTTTGTTTGCCAACCAAGTCATAGGGGCCCTTTTAGTAAGCCGCATGCCCAACGTACACCAATTCTGAGTTACCGCTCAGCTACTGTGTGGCCCTTGCGGTAATTTCATTTTTGCCGCGTGTCATCTACGCATGTCCGAAAAATATTTTTTACTTTCTGGCGCGCCTCAGCTACGTGCGTCAAGTGGCATTTGACACGTGTAGGTCATTACCGCCCGGTTACCATGTGAGACTTTACCCCTAGGTCAATGGCTGGTGGTAAGGTCTCAGACTCAAAATGGACGCATGACAATTTTCATTTTGCCGCATGTCCATTTTTGGCAAAAATAAAAAAGGCATTTTTTTACAGGTGCACTAAAAAATGATTCTGCTTGCACCCAAAACACACGTCTACACCACCACAGGCCATTTTTCAGCGCACCTTAGTAAAAGGACCCCATAGTAACATAGTAAATGTCAACAGATAAAGACCTGCACGGTCCATCCAGTCTGTCCAACAAGGTGACCAGAATTGAATCTGGCATTCTGCATGGGTTCCAATTATTCATGATTAAATGCTGATATACTTATAGGTCAACAAGGAAGCAGTAAGACAGTCCGGTGCTATAACTCCCCCTTGACAAAGCTTGGATAGCGAAACAGGCACCTGTCAGGGAATATGAGCACACCGGCATACACAGATAAGTGCCACTCAGCCATTAGTGTTAACAGCATAAAAGTGTGATATATACCATAAAAGTGTGACACATTTGTAATACTACTACTACTACTACTTAACATTTCTAAAGCGCTACTAGGGTTACACAGCGTTGTACAGTTTAACAAAGAAGTCCCTGCTCAAAGGAGCTTACAATCTAAAGGACGAAATGTCAAGTTGGGGCAGTCTAGATATCCTGAATGGAGGTATAATGGTTATGTGCCGAAGGCGATATTGAAGAGGTGGGCTTTGAGTAAGGATTTGAAGATGGGCAGGGAGGGGGCTTGGCGTATGGGCTCAGGACATTTATTCCAAGCATAGGGTGAGGCGAGGCAGAAAGGGCGGAGCCTGGAGTTGGCGGTGGTGGAGAAGGGTACTGAGAGGAGGGATTTGACCTGTGAGTGAAGGTTTCGGGTAGGAAAGTAAGGGGAGATGAGGGAAGAGAGGTAATGAAAGGCTGCAGATCGAGTGCATTTGTAGGTAAGTAGGAGAAGCTTGAACTGTATGCGGTACCTGATCAGAAGCCAGTGAAGTGACTTGAGGAGAGGGGTGATATGGGCATATCGGTCCTGACGGAAGATGAGACATGCAGCAGAGTTCTGAACGGATTGAAGGGGGGATAGATGGCTACGTGGGAGGCCAGTGAGGAGTAGGTTGCAGTAGTCAAGGCGAGAGGTAATGAGAGAGTGGACGAGTGTTCGGGTGGTGTGCTCAGAGAGGAAAGGGCAAATTTTGCTGATAGTTTCACGTAGTTAATGAAAAAGAGCAAATTATGTTCTACACATTTAGGAAGGGTGGGGGTTGAGCCTGTGATTAAAAATAGACACGAGTAGAAGTTTACCTGGAGGGTGAAGTGAAACCGGCCGTGGTTATTATATGAGACTCTTCCCTGAAAACACAAAGGTGTTTTAGAGTTACTCCTAGTGAGTCCTCTACTTTTTGTATTTTATACGATATACTTAGAGGGGCATTTTTGATATGACATCCAAATGGCAAAATAAAAATGTATCTGAAAGCATTTAAAAACTGAAGTCCATAATGGAAGAAAACACTAAATGTTTTTTGATATTCAAAAAAAAGACACAAAAAACATTTTGAAAGAGGACATACTGAAAACATCCTAGACATTCAGAGATAAACATTTCTGCCAATCAAAAAAAACACTGTGCAAAATATGCAACAGTGGTACTAGTCCCCGTGTTGAAAAAACATCTGTGGCAACGGCAGGACATTCCCTTCACATGTAAAATGTGCATATAAACCTCTGCACTGTGTAGGGATCTCCCACACAATGTCTCCATGAAGGCATGAAGGTCAACAAGCAGCAAAATGGTGCTGTCATCCCCTAGTGGTAGTCTTATGCATTACCATTAGGGGGTCAAGCTGCTTTACGATGCTTCTGGGTAGTATAAGATACCACAGGTTAAATACTGCCAAAGGAAATTAAGTATGGCTTTTACCACACCTTACCATCTATCCCCTTAAACTGGCAGTTACTGCAGTCACCATTTTGACGTCATTTACTTGTGTGAGTCCTTTCAGAGAATGAGCTCACATGTTGAGAAGATCCTCAGACACCAAGTAAAAAAAATATTCGGGAAAGGGCTGTTCTGTTATTTAGTATACCCAGAGCACTAAACTCACTGCAATGTAGAAAGGGGTTGAACGTTGGTATGAACTCACATGGAAGATATAGCGGGATGGTGACACACCGGGGGGGGGGGGGGGGGGAGGAGTGATGCACCGGGAGGGTGCAGCGGCAACCCACCCCAGGTAATGAACAGGCTAGGAACGCCACTAGAATAGAGCTTCTCAACCACCATAATTGCCATATATAACTCCATCTAAGGGGTCCCTTTCCTAAAGGGCATGAAGCCTTAATGTTTGCTTTGAGCATGGGAAAATGCTTAATGCAAAACACATTAAAAGGTTTTTGCAGGAATTTGCCATTTACCACACACTAACCCCCTGATTCTATATATGACGACTAAAGATGGGCTCACAATTCAGTGCACATTGCTGATTTGCGCATGCAACTTAATTGATTAAAAAGCCAATCAGCGCCAATAATTGGCTGCTAACAACCAATTCTTGGCGTTAATTGGCCTTAATTGCGATTTACACGCAGATCGTATTCTGTAACACTGAGTGTGGAACTCTTATGGCACATAATTTCAAGGGGGGGAATGGACAGGGTGGTTTTGAGAGGTGTTCCAGATGTGTTCCCAGAATTTATACACATTCTTACAAAATAGACTCCTAACTTAGGTGCCAGAATTTACATCTGCTTTCAGCAGGCATAATTGCTGGTGTCTAAAGTTAGGCATCATTTATGAACTTACTGCCAGAGTCTATGTCGCATGCCTAGCATTTTGCACTGAAATCTAAGCATATTCCATAACAAAGCATGTAAGTTAATTGGCTTAACAAGCTAATCTGCATTGATAACAGCACCTAACAAGCAATAATGAGCACTAATTGGCAATAATTAGAATTAACACGCACAACTCGCTAAGTGTATTCTGTAATGAACTGCGCCTAAATTCTAAAGCACACATTTCAAAAGGGGTGTGGCTATGGGTGTTCCATGGGCGTTCCCAAATTTACACGCATAATTATAGAATTATGGCCCAGGGATTTACGCTATGTTTTCGTTGGTGTAAATGGAGATGCATAGTTTTAGGCGTTGGGATATCAACTAAGCATATTCTATATACCACACCTAAATCTAGACACTGCTTACAGAATACGATTAGGAGAAAATGTTTACCGCACAGAATTTCTAGGCGTCATATACAGAATCTGGCCCTCGGTGCTTAAATTTTTTAGTGCTAATTTTTCAGCATCATTTATAGAATCTAGTCTTCAATATGCAGTGTATGGGCATGGAAGCGTTATTCGGGTAGTGTGTTATGATTACTGCATGCTATCTGAATAAAGCAGACTTAATACAAGGCTCCCACGTTCATTATTTTTTTTATTTTTTTTTTTTTTAATTTATTCATTTCAAAATATATTCAAGCATAATATCTTGATTACAGATAAAGACGATTTAGTATCTTGATAAATTCTTAAAGATACATCTAAAAGAAAGAAAGAAAATCAAAATTTTTATAACAAGAAGATCATTACTCGTCTATAGTCCACTATATAGGGGAGAATATCACAATTTTCAGGTAAATATTCCAATTTTGAGGACAACTTCAAATTTTAACAAATGGAGGCTGATATAAGATTACCGAGCAATATACAATTTTTATGGAGTTGAAGTTATTATTGTTCCTGATAATGGAGGATGTAAGTCTCTCAACTTTGTCTCAAGAAAAGAGTTTAATTGATTAGCCTCAAAAAATACATATTTAATTGAATCAAGTTTTATCACGCATTTGCAGGGAAAGTTCAGCCAAAATAAGGCTCCAAGTTGTATTGCTTTTTGTCTCAGCTTCAGAAATTCCTGTCTTTTCTTCTGAGTGTTTCTAGAAACATCCGGGTAGATTCTTATCTTGCAATTTAGGAAATCAGGTCTCTTATTTAGAAAAAATTGTTTAAGAATCCAGTCTCTATCCGGTTGGAGTATGAAAATCACTTTAAGTGTTGCTGTTGTTAGACCCTCATTGTCTCCTTCAATAATCTGAGTCAAATTTAAATCCAATGATTGGATTTTAACTGCCTCCCTTTGTAAAGAATCTTTCTTGCGAAATGGTTCTATGTAGAAAATCTTTGAGATGGGTGGATGTGATTTTTCTGGAATTCCACGTTCATTATTTGCAGTTGTTGCACACTAATGATAACATTAGTGCATGACCTGCAAATATAAAAAAAGTTTTATGTTACCGTCATGTTAAGTATGGGCTTAAAGCATACAGTTTAAGCTTCTCCTACTAACCTACAAATGCACTTGATCGGCAGCCCCTCATTACCTCTCTACCCTCATCTCCCCGTAAGTTCCTACCCTTAACCTCCGCTCACAGGACAAATCCCTCCTATCAGTACCCTTCTCCACCACCGCCAACTCCAGGCTCCACCCCTTCTGCCTTGCCTCACCCTATGCTTGGAATAAACTTCCCGAGCCCATACGCCAAGTCCCCTCCCTCCCCATCTTCAAATCCCTACTCAAAGCCCACCTCTTCACTGTAGCTTTCGGCACATAACATTTACCTCTACTCAGGAAACCTAGACTGCCCCACTTGGTTGATTGATTGACTGCATACTTGTCCATTAGATTGTAAGCTCCTTTGAGCAGGGACTGTCCTTCTTTGTTAAAATTGTACAGCGCTGCGTGACCCTAGTAGCGCTTTAGAAATGTTAAGTAGTAGTAGTAGTAGTAGTAAAGCATGGGAAAGTCTCGTGTTAAAATACGTTAATCCCATTTTAAAACAAGTTTTAGTAAAAGGACCCCATAATTTTCTGTAGATTAGTCACTAATCATCTGCAAAGTCAATACCAGTTCTGAAATAAAATATATACCATTTCCACAGCTTTCAGTTTCCTGCTACCAACAGAACATCTCAATGTTTTCTCTGTATGCCTCTTTGTACATTCACCAGTAACAGTCACCTAAGAGTGTACGGTATTGTGATAATATTATATTGGAATGTGAACTGACATCTTCTCTTTCTGTTGTCCTTTGAAGAAAAATGTGAGTCATAACCCATACTGAACACATTCATAAAGTATTCCACAGAAAGAGAGAATAGGATTCAGCAGGTAGCGCTCAGCACCCGATTGGTTCCTCGCTATTTTAAAAAGAAAGGTCTCGGTGGAGTTCCTGCAAATAATTGCAATATGGCCTTTTCCTTTTGGAAGAAACAGCAGGAGAAAATGACAATCTAAGAGGAATCTTCCTACAGCAGATAAAAAGCTTGATGACTGAAATAGAAAGCACACAAAGGGATTTTGTTAATCAGAAAAAGAGACCAGCTGATCCCTTAAAGTAATTTTATTTAGAAAAAGGCTAAATGGTTTTAAAACAGGTTTAGAAAGCTGACGCATTGGAATACTCAATGGCCCTTTTACTAATGAGCGGGAGGGCTAACGTGTGGGTAGCCTGCATCAAATCGCCACTACCACCGGGCTGATGCATGTGCCCGGTGGTAATTCTGAATTTGACACGCACTGAATCCCATGGTAGAAAATAATTTTCTATTTTCTATCATGGAGGAGTTTGGCGGTAATCAGCAGTTGGCGCGTGCTGCATGGTTACGCGCAGGTAGCTCGTGAGCCCTTACCTCTAGGTCAACGGGTGGCTCAGGCCATAAATAGGTGCACACTAGTTTTGATTTCCCGCATGCCCCTGTTCAAAAAGTCATACCATAACGATCCTTCATAAATGACCTGACATCAAAACTCTACCAGAACCAGACAACATCGAACTCTCTATACCTGTTCGCTTCAATCAATTTGTCACTAATGAACGTTAATGCATTACCCCCTTATCTCTCACGCCTGAAATGAACTGTTTATCTAACTTACTTTATAATTTATTTCAACATTTATGAACTTTTAATGTAATACCACTTTGTATTTCTCATTCCGGAAATGGCGATCGCCGTTACGGCATCATGTAAGCCACATTGAGCCTGCAAAAAGGTGGGAAAATGTGGGATACAAATGCAACAAATAAATAAATAAATAAATTTCCCAGCCCATTAAAAAAAACCCCCTTTTTCCCAGCCATGGTAAAAACAAAAATGGCCCACGCGTGCCCAAAACATGTGCCCACACTACCGCAGGCCACTTTTTACCGTGGCTTAGTAAAAGGACCCCTCAATTAGGTCCCTTTTTTACTAATATCTCTAAGAACAACCTTTTAAAAATACAAGCCTGCGAAAGTTATGCCTGCTGTTAACAAGTGATGCGTGTTAATCCTTACTTTTGGTTTGGCATTCATATGGTGCAGGTTGTGTCAAGGATATGCTGCAATAGTCATGAACAGCCTGAAAATATTCAACAATAATAGCTTACTGACTACAATAGATTATGCATTAGATTTGTTTTCAGATGACTATTTTTTTTGTTCAAATAACCTTTATGCAAATGGTTTTTCAATAAATAAAAAAGATAAAAATACAGTAGCCAGAGACGGGGGAAAACCGCGGCCCCAGCCTCTCAGCGGTTAAATCCCCCTACTCTAGTTGGCCCAATGGATACTTTTTTGCGGGTAACTCCCGATCCTACCGTGTCAGTGAGCGGCCCGCTGACGGTCTCCGTGGCAGTTGAAGGCCTACAGGGGAGTCCTGGGCTGGAAGTTTCGTTAAGCCCTGACAGTAGAGCACCTCCCCTTCCTCCTCAACCATGTGGAGCCAGCTCTCCGAAGGTGATGCCTCTGAACCTGAACTCCGAAGAGGTTTCAGGAGTCGGTAGGCAAGAGGCAAGGCAAGAACAGGCGGAAGCAGCGTTACCCATGGTTATTGGAACAACAACGGAGGAAGGTAATGCCTCAATCCTGGCAGGCTTCACTTCACCACAAACGGAGGTAGAGACTACTTTATTTCCTTTGTTACAGACAGTTAAGCCCTCTGAAGTAACATTAGAAAATCTTTGGACACTGATTCTTGATTTGGGGAAGGCATTGTTACCTCAGACGCATAAGATAAAACAAGATCTTGGTTTAACACAGGAAAATGTGAAATTATTGACAGTACAAGTTCAAAAACAAGAGACTGAGCTTCAACAAGTCCGTGAGATACAAAATATAATGTTAAAAGATTTGACAAATTTAAGACGAAAGACTGAGAATCTGGAGAACTATTCGAGAAGTCATAACCTACGTTTTATAAATTTTCCTTATTCTTTTACAGTATCTCCATGAGAGATGCTAAAGCTTTACTTGAAAGATATAGTCCAGATTGGAGAGGAACATATTCCTCCCTTTGCTCAAGTTTTTTATTTGCTTCCTAAAAATTTGCAAATAAAAGAAACTCAGCCTTTGGATGTTACAGCGCTATTAGAAACATCGGATACAGATTCAATTATCCCAGCTACTTTGGTAGCGACAGTAGCGCTGATGCCAGATAAGATTTGGATACTGAAAATGTTTTACAAAAACCGTGAAAAAACATTTAAAGGATTAAAGATTTCAATTTACCCTGACGTCTCGAGGGAAACACAGACTCGACGTAAAAGATTTCTTCAAAAAAAACAAGAAACGATCAACATGGGAGCAACTTTCTTTCTTAAATTCCCATGTAAGTGTTTAGTTACCTACCAGTTAGAGAAATTTGTTTTTTTTGATCCCTCCCAGCTTGAGACATTTATTACATCGAGAAAGGCTGTCGAAGTTGAAGTTTCGGCAGTAATTAGCTCTTGATTTATTATTGTAATAGGATCAAACGCACGATATGTTAAACTCTTCCTAAAGGATTGCTAAGTCTTCAACATGTGATATTTTTGAACTCCAATTGTGGACTATTAACTGGCAAATAATTTAAATTTTGTGTTGTGATATTTTCTTTGAATTGATGTAAATTTTGATTTAGCCAGTTTTCTCATCAAGTTTAATGCTTGTAATAATTGTAAAAAATTTAAATAAATAAATAAATAAATAAAAAGAAAAAAAATACAGTAGCCATCATACCACAGTTTCAGCCAAAACACTGAGCAAGCAGACATGCTCCAATAGATAGAGAAAAAAAAAAAAACCTGAGACAGTACTAAAAATAACTACTGAAATTAACAAGGCTAAAGTTAACAAAACAGACAGCCGAAAGATTTGCAGCACAAAGAGCATAATAATAAATGATAACTATAAAAGAGTTTTCCACAATAATCGAATAGAGATTGCCAAATCCAAGAATAGCTGTCCATTGTTCCAGTTTTACAGCTGTCCGCTTCTCATAATGTGCAATTAGGCAAACATAAGGGCGACTAAAATGATAGTGGGGATGGGACGACATCCCTATCAAGAAATATTAAGGGGGCTAGGGCTTTTCAGCTTGGAGAAGAGACGGCTGAGGGGAGACATGATAGAGGTATATAAAATAATGAGTGGAATGGAACAGGTGGATGTGAAGCGTCTGTTCACACTTCCCAAAAATACTAGGACTAGGGGGCATGCGATGAAACTACAGTGTAGTAAATTTAAAACAAATCGGAGAAAATGTTTCTTCACCCAATGCATAATTAAACTCTGGAATTCATTGCCGGAGAACGTGGTGAAGGCGGTTAGCTTAGCAAAGTTTAAAAAGGGGTTAGACGGTTTCCTAAAGGACAAGTCCATAAACCACTACTAAATGGACTTGGGAAAAATCCACAATTCCAGGAATAACATGTATAGAATGTTTGTACGTTTGGGAAGCTTGCTAGGTGCCCTTGGCCTGGATTGGCCGCTGTCGTGGACAGGATGCTGGGCTCGATGGACCCTTGGTCTTTTCCCAGTGTGGCACTACTTATGCACTTATTTTTTTTTAATCATCTTATATAATAAAACTCACCCGCAACGTTCTGAGGACACTGACGTCACTTCCGTCATCAAAACGGGTTCGAAGGGTTCGTGGTGGTGAAGCCACCGAAATCGCCGTCTCGGGGCCCCACCCTCACGTCAAATGTGATGATGTCGAGGGCGGAGCAATGGCATTACACACCGAGGGCGGAGCAATGGCGTACGGTGCGTTCAGGAGGTGCTGAGCAATGGCGTCAGAACGACAAAGGGGTCGGTAGGGAGGGAGAAGGGGAGGTGTTGGGGAGGAAAACCTTGCTAGCACCCGTTTCATTTGCTCCAGAAACGGACCTCTTTTACTAGTTTATTTATAATTTTTCATTTTACAAACAGTATTACTGTTTGTAATACAGAGATGACTGTACATTAATACAATATTAGAGGAAAACAATCTCAACTAGATAAATGGATTATACACAATCTTTCTCTTTCTTAGACCACAAAATAAATAGGGAGAGTGAAACAAGACAAGGAGATCAATTAAACAACAGTAAACAAAGAAAATGTGGTATTAACCTGATTATCCCCAGTTATTATTTATCTGAATCATTATTCCACATTGATCATCTGGTTGGCTTCTTCAAACCCAAGACGGTGTATAGTCAATTAATTTCGTTGGAAACATACTTATTGTCCAATATTAGTAAAAATAATACACCTAATTTCATTTTTTTTCTCTTTTAAAACCAGAAATTATGTAACAATACAAACACTTGAATCCCTAAACCAATTCCCACTGATGAAGGTAATCCCAGTTTCACAGGCTTCACTCCTTTTGAATTAATATACTAAGAGGAATCATTTGTACTTATGTACTTATAATTCCACCAAAAGACAGAGGAGATCTTCTATTTCTGTCAACAATTTGTCGAGTAGCTTTTTAATATCCAATGATACAGAGTCTGTAGAAAACATTACCTGGGCAATAATATAAGAAAATGAGAAAGACAATTTAATTTTCAGAACCTCCATAAGCATGTGACTGACTTCCCTCCAGTGTGCTCTAACATACCAACACCACTTTTACGTGACCTCCTGGGACAGAGAAATATCCAGTGTACCTGAATGTAACTCACCTTGAGCTACTATTGAACAAGGTGTGAGCAAAATCTAAATAAATAAATAATTGGTTAGCATGCCAATCAATTAGCACATAGGGGCAATTTTACAAAAGTATGCCAAAAACTGGCCTGTGGTAGTATGGGCACGTGTTTATGGCATGCGCCAGACCCTTATTGTACCATGCCTAAAAAAAAATGGATTATTTTAATGGACCGGAAAATGGATGTGCGGCAAAATGAAAATCAGCACGTGTTCATTTTCGGCCTGAAACCTTACTGCCACCCACTGACTTAGTGGTAAGGTCTCACATGCTACCCGGGTGGTAAGCATACAGTGCGCGCCAACCGAGGCCCTTTTTGCTGCAGAGGGTAAGAAGGCCAAAAAAAGAAATGGCCAAATGGTAAGTTCGCACTTGCCGCACAGTCATTTCAGGGGGAGCACTTACTGCCATCCATTGAGGTGGAGGTAAGGGCTTCTGCGCTAACTCGGCAGTAACTGGGCAGCTCACGGCACTGCCTGATTGCTGCCATGTAGCCCCTGCGCTAGAAAATCAGACCTGATTTTCTGTAACACCAGAAATGGTGCATGCTGGGAGTGGCATTACTGCTGTTGCCCGCATTAGGCCTGCGGTAGTTCCGGTTCGGCACATAGCAAGCCCATTGCCGCACGCCAACCCTTTAGTAAAAGGGCCCCTTAGTGAGGTCATCTGTCTCTCCTAGGGCAACAGAGGAGAAGGTGAGAAGCAGAGCTGCCGAGAGGGGGGACAGGGGGGACAAAATTCCACCCACCCTCCGTCGTCGACCGTCTGCCACAGTGCCTCTCACCTCCGTGTGAAAGCGCTGCAGGCAGCAGGGCAGCAGATCGCCTCCCTTCGAGCCTCCTTCCCTCCCTGTGTCCCGCCCTCATCTGACGTAACTTCTGCGAGGGCGGGACACAAGGAGGGAAGGAGGGCCGAAGGGAGGCGATCTGATGCCCTGCTGCCTGCAGCGCTTTCACACGGAGGTAAGAGGCGCTGTGATTTCAATGCAGGGGGCCCGGCCCGGTGGGGGATGGAGGGGGATGGGGGAGGAGGGGAGGGGTGGCGGCGGAAACTTCGGGGGGTGGAGGGGGAAGTGGCAGCGACCTCGGGGGTGGCGGCGGGGGTGGGGCCCCAGGCCCAGCCCAGTCTCTTGGCGGCCCTGGTGAGAAGAGGTGATTTTAAAATATATAAAATCAAAGGGAGGATTGCTTCAGGTCTGTTGAACTTAGCAGCCTACAAAAAAATAGATTTTAAAGGAGCAAAAGCCAATTATGTTTTCTTGGTGGAAAATTATTAAAGCAATGAAAGAAAAGAGTTTCTCAAAAATGTTTGTGCTGCAGGAGTTTATTCAAAATAAATATTAGTGGGAGGGGTGCCAAGAGCATTTTGGACCTGGAGTGCTGAAATGAAAGTGAGAATGGATCCTACCCTCTAGTGCCCCGATGCTCAGAACCAAATGCGGGGGACGGTGGCAGCCTGAGAAAGCAAGTGAGCGAGGGGTGGCAGCGGCAGCTGCGTGTGCCCCGAGTTGGGGGGGTGGACGGCGGCCATGGCAGCCCTGCCCTTGGCCCAGCTCTGTCTCTTGGCTGTCCTGTGGACTAGTTGCCCACATTAGTGCACCCAGCATGCTCAGAGGCTCTAGCACAGGAGACAATGAACACACCAAAGGATAGCGCAAATGGCATGCTAATTTATTTATTTATTTGTTACATTTGTATCCCATATTTTCCCACCTATTTGTAGGCTCAATGTGGCTTACATAGTACCGGAGAGGCCTTTGCAGGCTCCGGTGTGAACAAATACAGGGTGATGTTGTGGTAAGATCAAGTTCACGTGGCACAGCCACATTAGGGAATCGGAGAACGGAAGAGTTGTGTTATGTCCATTACGTGCTTTAGTTTGGTTGTGTTGCAGAGATTAGGCATTTAAGTTGGATCGGTAGGGTATGCCTTTTTAAACAGGTTGGTTTTTAGTGATTTCCGGAAGTTTAGGTGGTCGTATGTCGTTTTCAAGGATTTTGGTAATGTGTTCCACAGTTGTGTGCTTATGTAGGAAAAGCTAGATGCGTAAATTGTTTTGTATTTAAGTCCTTTGCAGCTTGGTTAAACGGATGCTGATGAGATCATTTCCAATTCCCTTCCAATGCTCAGAAGACAGCATACAAAACAAAGTAATCTTACCACTAAAAAAATAAATAATTCATGCTCGGAGCAGGTGTTTGAAGAGAGGATTTCTCAGGACTCTTTCTTTAACATTTGCTGGTTTTTATATAATTTGGAAGCAGAAGGAAACCCATGCAAGCCACTAAGGAGGAGATTCTATACATGGCGCCTAAAAAAATCAGTACTGAAATCAGTGCCAAGTAAGCGTATTCTATAATCGGCAACGATTTTGCTGCACATTCATTTTCGGCCCCCCAAAAAAGGCCCTTTTGCAGGCACACTGAAAAATGGACCTGCACACATCCAATACACACGTCTACAACAGAGAAGGCCATTTTTTCAGTGCACCTCAGTAAAAGGACCCCTTAGCTATCACTTTCTCCCCCCCCCCCTTTTTATGCCTCATCCCTTTTTCCCATCCTCACTGCAAGATGGCCTCTCGTGACACAGACGATAACTTCAGCAGTAGGCAGCAAAGACCTATATCCCCACACCCCACACCAAAAAAGACACCCCTGCATAAACATCAATCATATATAATACCTTGTAGGTTTCGTCAAGGCCATATCGACTCCTTTGTATACCAGGCATACAAGGCTGCAGACTAGCCAGATCTCATGGAAAGGCTCCTGGCATTTCTTTTCTAATCCACCAACAATCGTGCCTAGTAAAAGTGCCTTCTCAATAGAACTGGATGTTGTGAATCCACATAGCTCAAGGCTGCTTTCATTAAGATAAACCCCTCTTTGCTGAGTTTTCCTGATTTTTCATGCAGGTGATAGTACATCTTTGGGGTTTCCTGCCAACTGTGAACACCAATGGATTGACTTATGGCAATTTACCTCTGCTGAATTAAATCCCACGCGTTTCTCCTTCCCACCTTCATTGGGATTTTATCACTACTTTAGCTGCTGTAGCTGCCTTGCCTGCTCCCGCTGCCCTGACACTTTGGTTCCACTGCCATGCTTTGTCTCGTAATTCAAAAACAGAAAACATAAAAGTAAATCTTCTTCTCCCCTGCCCTTCTCTTGGCCTGTTCACATACTGTAAGTTGCTTTATCCTCACAGTGCTTTGGGGTCTTTCATGTCAATTTTGGCACTGCTTGCCCTTCTCAAGATGTCTAGAATATACATACCATTTTTGCCACTCTCTTGGTGTCTTCGGGTCTTGCTTTCACTGTTGGTATTGCTTTACCTCTCTCAATGCAGTTTTCATTCAACTGTTTGCCATTCTCACTATGCAATGGAATTTTCAGGGCCAGCAGGAAACTTGGGTTGACCTGCACTGTGTTGGGCGTGAGCCTCCCTACCTTTAGGAGGAGCCGTGCTCTTATCCCTTATGTTTTCTTGAGGAAAGGGTGTGCCCTCTTGTTTCTTGTCTTGTGTGTCTTGTCTGATTGGATGTGTTGGCACCAGTCTAGAAGCCAGTGATCTATCTACCCTGCTTCTGGACTGGGCCAGCACTGGGTCATTATCTGTACTTCCTCATCTGTGCTCAGGATCTGTTCTCTGCTTCTGTGTTCTTGATCTATATCTAGATTACAGGTTGCTGTTTGACTTCTGTTTTCCATGTATTTAGTGCCAAGGTTGCCAGGTGGGCAGTTTTACCGCCCAATTGGGCGGGTTTTCACCAGCAGCGGCGGGAAAATTTCGCCGGCCGCGGGATGCAGTTTTTTGGGCGGTTTTCCCGCCACCGCTGTGCGAGTTCGGCGTTTTTTCCCGGGGCTTCTATTGGTCCAATTCGGTCCAATATAAGCTTTTCCGGGGCTTCTATTGGTCCAATTTGGTCCAATAGAAGTTTTTCCGGGGCTTCTATTGGTCCAAATTGGACCAATAGAAGCCTTTCAGGGGTGGGGCTGACGTCAGGGATGACGTAGGGGCGGGGTTAGTGGCACGGGGGCGGGGTTAGGTGATGCGGGGGCGGGGTTCGGTGATGCGGGGGGCGGGGTTCGGTGACGCGGAAGACGGGGATTGGCTACGGGTGGTTTTTGGGCGGGTTTACGGCTGTTTCGGGCTGGGAAAATTTTTCCCAGCTGGCAACCCTGTTTAGTGCTTATCATTGTGAACTCTTGCAAAGAATGAATGAAAGGGATTTGCTCTCCATATCAAAGATCAATGTATATAATAAATAGCACACTGATTAAGGCTTAAGTGATGATTTAACTTGCTGTTTTGCGCAGTCTTGTTTCCTTTAAGGGGACCAGTGCCTAGATGGTTCCTCTCACAGGGGTGTTCTTCACGAAATTTGGCCATTTTGCTTCTTGATATGCCATGGAGTGTTCACACTACACTTTGCCCCATACCTTTACCTCTGCTTATAATGCCCAGTATAACTATCATAAAACTTGGGTGGAAAACTTCAAGTTTTAGAATCAAAAAGAGGAAGAATTTCTTCCTCATTGACTTTAATGGAAAAGAAAATGAATGACATCATAAAAAAATAACAAAACAAAATAATAAAAAAAAAAGAACAAAATGTTTTTTGTGCGCACCCTTACTGTAAGTACAAGTATTAAGTGGATGAATAATTTTCTTTTGAACTCAATTTTACAAAGATTGATTTATTTTGTAAGTACATTCCATAGCACACCCTGAGCACCTTGGTGATATAGCATGTCATAAATATTTTGAACAAATAATACGTTTTGCATACTGCATGATGCATTGTAACTAAGCTTTCAAATTATTGTGATGCGGGCATATATGAAAGAAACTAGCGACACTGTGGAACGTTTCTCCTGATATTGAAATTAAAAGTATTAGAACTACTATCTACTGAAATGTTCCATTATATTTTAACTTTAGCTTTCATCCGTGTTATTATTCATTTTCATTTCTACTGTGAAGTGGTGGGGATCTTTATTAAATACAATCTCACTTTTTGGCAGTGAAATGCAATCCCATAGTTCAAAATGAATGCATGTGCTCACCACAATAATGGAATCAATGACTTTTATTTAATAAAGAAAGCTGCTATATATATACTTTTAGGTAGAACTTGTCTTTTTTTTTGGAAGCAATAAGGTACATGAATATGTCATTTGATGGGTTCTCCAAACTTCATTGAATACGATACGTGGTCAATTAACACGTCCATTGTATTTCGGTAGTAAGTGGGATTTAAAACCAGATTCATTATTTGCTTTTAGAATTCTAAAGCTCTATTCATATAAATACAGTAACGTAGTCAAAAGAAGAAACGAATAAGAGGATTTATTCTTTTGTGAGGCTGGAGCACTATAGATAATGACTGTCAGAAAAAAAATATATCTAAAATACATTTTAATAAAATGTAAAATAATTCCTTTAGGATTGCTGAGAAAAAGTCCAGAATGTTAAGTGAAGCTTGAGAGCAGAGAACTACAGCATAAGGGGGGGGGGGGGGGGGGGTCTTTTTTCTCCCTGTCTCATCTGCTCGTAACCTTGGGGTCATCTTTGACACCTCTCTCTCCTTCTCTCCTCACATACAGCAGATTACCAAAACCTGTTGTTTCTTTCTCTACAGCAAAATCCATCCCTTCATCTCTGAGCACTCTACCAGAACCCTTATCCACACTCTTATCACCTCTCGTCTTGATTACCGTAACCTGCTTCTCACTGGCCCCCCTCTAAGCCATCTCTCTCCTCTTCAATCAGTCCAAAACTCTGCTGCGCAACTCATTTTCCGCCAAAGTCGCTATGCCCACATTAGCCCTCTCCTTAAGTCACTTCACTGGCTCCCTATCCATTTCCGCATTCAATTTAAACTTCTCTTATTGACCTATAAAGAGTGGAGGAGTGGCCTAGTTGTTAGGGTGGTGGACTTTGGTCCTGAGGAACTGAGTTCGATTCCCACTTCAGGCACAGGCAGCTCCTTATGACTCTGGGCAAGTCACTTAACCCTCCATAGCCACATTGAGCCTGCCATGAGTGGGAAAGCACAGGGTACAAATGTAACAAAATAAATTCACTCTGCTGCTCCACCATTGTCTCTCCCTACACCCCCCTCAAGTACTCCATTCTGTTGATAAATCTCTCTTATCTGTCCCCTTCTCCTCTACTGCTAATTCCAGACTCCTTGGTGTCATCTTTGACTCCTCTCTCTCCTTCTCTGCTTACATTCAGCAGATTGCCAAAACCTGTCGTTTTTTCTCTATAACCTTCACAAAATCCGTCCCTTCATCTCTGAGCACTCTACCAGAACCCTTATCCACACTCTTATCACCTCTCGTCTTGATTATTGTAACCTGCTTCTCACCGGACTCCCTGTTAGCCATCTCTCTCCTCTTCAATCAATCCAAAACTCTGCTGCATGATTCATTTTCTGCCAAAGTCGCTAGGCCCACATTAGCCCTCTCCTTAAGTCACTTCACTGGCTCCCTATCCATTTCCACATTCAATTTAAACTTCTCTTATTGACCTATAAAGAGTGGAGGAGTGGCCTAGTTGTTAGGGTGGTGGACTTTGGTCCTGAGGAACTGAGTTTGATTCCCACTTCAGGCACAGGCAGCTCCTTATGACTCTGGGCAAGTCACTTAACCCTCCATTGCCCCATGTAAGCCGCATTGAGCCTACCATGAGTGGGAAAGCACAGGGTACAAATGTAACAAAATAAATTCACTCTGCTGCTCCCCAGTACCTCTCCATTCTTGTCTCCCCCTACGTCACCCCTCCAGTACTCTGTTCTGCAGATAAATCTCTCTTATCTGTCCCTTTCTCCTGTACTGCTACTTCAAGACTCTGTTCCTTTTATCTTGCTGCACCTCATGCCTGGAATAGACTTCCCGAGCCTGTACGTCTAGCCCCATCTTTGGCCGTTTTCAAGTCCAGGCTAAAAGCCCACTTCTTTGACACTGCTTTTGACTCCTAACCACTGCTCACTTGCCCTATCCTTTTATCCCCACCTCTTTATTCCCTTACCCTTAATTGTTCTGTCTGTCTGCCTGTCTTATCTAGATTGTAAGCTCTTTGAGCAGGGACTGTCTTTTTGTGTATGGTGTACAGTGCTGCGTATGCCTTGTAGCGCTATAGAAATGATAAGTAGTAGTAGTAGTAGTCTTTTACAAAGGCGTGCTAGTGTTTTTAGCATGCACTAATCATTAGCACGCGCTAAATGCTAGAGACGCCCATAGGAATATATGGGTGTCTCTAGCATTTAGCGTACGCTACCGTGAATTTGCAAAAAGGGGCCCAAAGTGTTTCAGTTTAGAAAAGCAAAGAGGGGCAAATCAAAAATGAACATTGTACAACTTATCATCCTGAACCCTCCCAAATAATATAGGGCAGAAGTTACTAAAACTTGCCTCCCGCCTCCACTTACAAAGCTGCGCAGCTTTGTAAACAGGGGAGTTGGTAAAATGCGTCATTTTCCCACAGCTTACTTTACTGCAGGCGTTACTAACCTACGGCATCTCAGTAACCCAGGTTAGAACATAACGTAAAAGTTGCCCTACTTGGTCACACCAAGGGTTCATCTAGCCCAGTATTCATCAGTCTGCCTGTCTTATCTAGATTGTAAGCTCTTTGAGCAGGGACTGTCTTTCTTCTATGTTTGTGCAGCGCTGCGTATGCCTTGTAGCGCTATAGAAATGCTAAATAGTAGTAGTAGTAGTAGTAGTAGTCCACATTACAAGTACCTGGCAGAGTCCCCAAAAGTGGCAAGATTCTATGCTACTTAATCCCAAGGATAAGCAGTGGCCTTCCCCAGGTCTACTTTAATAATGGCTTATGGACTTTTCCTCCAGGAATTTGTCCAAACCATTTTTAAACCCAGCTACATTAAGGGGGGGGGGGGGTCTTTTACTAAGTTGCACTAGTATTTTTAGCTCATGCTAAAAATCAGCTGGTGCTAAACGCTGAGATGCCCATTATATTTCTATGAACGTCTCAGTGTTTACCCCTGGATTCTATATAGTGCGCCTAAAGATCGACGCCGAAATTGACATGGATTCTATAATAACGCATGTAACTACAAGCTAATGAGTGCTGATATCAACATTTAACAAGCAATAATGAGCACTAATTACCACTGATTTTAATTTTGGTGCACAATTCGCTAAGTGCACCGAACTTCTAACGTGCCCAAGCAAAAATGGGCATGGTTATGGGTGGGGGAAAGGGCATTTTGTGGGTGTTCCAAAATGTATGTGCCTAATTATAGAATTTTATTTATTTATTTTATTGCACTTGTATCCCACATTTTCCCACCTATTTGTAGGCTCAATGTGGCTTACAAAGACCTGTTATGGCATCGCCATCCCAGGGTAGAGAATACAATTGGTGTTACAAAGAAATCAAGGAAACAGGAGGATTTGGTTAGATAGTTATAGAAAGATACATTCTGAGTAAGTGAGTAGATGTTGCATAATAGTTGGTTATGGCTCAGTGCGCCTAAATCTATGTGCCAGGATTTATGCTATGTTTTCATTGGTGTAAATGGATGCACGTAGATTTAGGCGCTGAAATAGCAACTAAGTGTATTCTAGTACTAATTATATAGCATACATTTCATTGGCACTGATTTCAGCGCCAATTTTTTAGGCGCCATATATAGAATCTCCCTCTTAGCGCCAGCTGATTTTTAGCACAAGCTAAAAACACTTGTGCACCTTAGTAAATGATCCCCTAACAACTGCTTTTACCACTTGCTCTGGCAAAGAATTCCAGAACTCAGCCTGCTTGTCCAACATTGCTGCTTGGATGTCTCAACGCCATCTAAAGCTCAACATGTCCAAAACTGAACTTCTTGTTTTTTCCCCTAAACCCACCTTCCCTCTTCCCCCTTTCTCTATCTCTGTTAATGGCTTTCACATCCTCCCTGTCTCCTCGGCTCGTAACCTTGGAGTCATCTTTGATTCCTCTCTCTCCTTCTCTGCGCATATTCAACAGATCGCCAAAACCTGTCGTTTCTTTATGTACAATATTAGCAAAATTTGCCCCTTCCTTTCTGAATACGCTGCCAGAACCCTTATTTACACCCTTGTCACCTCTCGCTTGGACTATTGTAATTTACTTCTCACTGGTCTTTCGCTCAGCCATCTCTCTCCTCTCCAATCTGTCCAAAATTCTGTGGCACGACTTATTTTCTGCCAGAATCGTTATTCCCACATTAGCCCACTCCTCAAGTCACTTCCCTGGCTCCCTGTCCACTTCCGCATTCAGTTTAAACTTCTCGTACTGACCTTTAAATGCATTCACTCTGCAGCCCCCCATTACCTCTCCACTCTCATCTCTCCCTACATTCCTCCCCGTGAACTCCGCTCACTGGACAAATCTCTCTTGTCGTCCCCCTTCTCCTCCACTGCTAACTCCAGGCTTTGCTCCTTTTCTCTTGCGGCACCTTATGCCTGGAATAGACTTCCTGGACCTATACGTCTAGCTCCATCTCTACCTGTTTTCAAATCTATGCTGAAAACCCACCTTTTCACTGCTGCTTTTTAGCTCCCATTACTTCCCTCACCCGTAACTGTCTTGTCTGTCTGTATTATTTAGATTGTAAGCTCTTTTGAGCAGGGACTGTCTCTTTGTATCAGGTGATCAGCGCTGCATGCGTCTGGTAGCGCTATACAAATGCTAACAATAATAATAATAACAACTATAAGCTGAGTGAAAAAAATATTTTCTCCTATTTCTTTTAAATGTGCCACGATGTAACTTTATGGAATGTCCTCTAGTCTTCGTACTTTTTGAAAGCGTAAACAGAAGATTCACCTTTACCCATTGCACTCCACTCATTATTTTATAGACCATAATCATATTTCCCCCCAGCCATCTCTTCTCCAAGCTGAAGATCCCTAGCCTTTCCCCCCATATGAGAGGCCTTCCATCCCTTTAATCATTTTGGTCGCCCTTCACTGTACCTTTTCCGGTTCTGCTATATCTTTTTTTCAGATGCGGCAACAGGGGCGTAGCCAGACACCCAATTTTGGGTGGGCCTGGGCCCAAGATGGGTGGGCAGAAGAACTCCGCCTTGTCACACAAGTGATTTGGCCTCTCTCTCTCTCTCGCCTGTATACCACATGGCCTATCAGACATCCCCCCCCTTGCATACCTATTAAATAGCAGATTTCCACCAGCAGCGAGCAGCATCTAATATACACTGCTCATGTTGGCCCCACAGCATATATCAGTCACTGCTTGCTGCAGGCAAAGATCTGCTATTTACAAGATATGCAGGAGGGACAGTTGTTGGGAGTTTTCAGCTGGGTAGGGCTTGGGAATCCCTGCCAGCCACATCATAGGTGTGCTGCTACTGGGTGGGCCTAAGCCCAAAGTGGATGGGCCAGGACCCACCCAGGCCCACCCTTAGCTACGCCACTGTGCGGCAACCAGAATTACATACAGTTGTGGTCTCACCATGGAGCAAAGGCATTATCATGTTCTTTATCTACTGTTTACTTTTTTGTCTGCCACTGCACACTGAGCAGATTTTAACGTATGGTCCACAATAACCTCGAAATCATTTTTCCTTGGTGTGGAACCTAGCATTATGTAGCTATAATTTGGGTTATTCTTCCCAATGCACATCATTTCGCACTTGTCCATATTAAATTTCATTTGCCATATGGATGCCCAGTCTTTCAACCTCCCAAGGCCCTCCTGTAATTTCACGCAGTCGACAAGTAATTTCACAGCATTGAATAGTTTCATGTCATCTGCAAATCTGATCACCTCACTCATTGTTCCTATTTCTAGATCATTTATAAATAGGTTAAAAAGCACTGGAAGGGGGGGAGGGGAGAAAAGAGACAGAGGGAGGCCTATGTTACCCACAGTAAATCATATAGGGATAAACTTGTTCTAAGCTGAAAGAGCAAAACACATAAATTTAACTCTAAGGTATATAAGGAAGGTGGGTGGTGAAAGGAAGTAAACACAGACAAAAGAATAAAGGCCTCTCTTATCAAGCTGCACTAGCAGTTCCTGTGCGTTAGCGGTGACGGAGCCCATTCAAAGTGAATGGGCTTTGTCGGCATTACCGCAACAGGATCTGCTAGCATGGATTCATAAAAGAGGCCCTAAATTTGCTGCCAAGGAATACAAAATTGGAATGGCTTTTAATAAAAATGAATTAATAAATCGAAATATGACACTTGAAGAGATCTAGAGACAGATTTGCTTAAATACAGCAGGCAACATCTCGCAAGTAGCTAGCCCTGGCCAAAACAGGTGCTAAGATTTTATCGGCCATGTTTACTAAGGCGCGTTAGCATTTTTAACGCGTCTACAATTAGCATGCACGCTGTGTAGGCGTCTACAGGGATATTGTAGGCACCTACACTGTTAACACACGTACATGGTTAACACGCCTTATATTTTTAGTTCCCAGCCTCACATACCAAAGAAACATGGGGAAATATAATTCAGATGAATACAAATTCTTTCACATCAAGAACCACAAGTTTTACGAAATAGAAAAAATATTTGTATCGTGGATAAAGCTCACAAAAATTGGGATTATCTACAACAAAGAACAAATCTTGGCCATAATTTACAGACATTATAAATGTTGTTACTGAGAACAGAGGGAAACTTCACGAACATCAAGTAAAAGCTTATATTTTTGGAAGTTTTGCATGGCCAGTCTCATAGGCACAGGAGAGGCGAGAGACTGATTACATTGCATTTGGTCTTTCAGTGCATTTACAATAAACAGCCTCCATAATGTTTATCAGTTTTAATCAATACAGAGTTATTAAAGGGTGCCATAAAACTTTCACTTAATTGTTTTTAATGATTACTAAATGCAGTTTTAATGGGCTCATACTCGGACAAGTTTTATTACTTTTTCATTGCCAATAAGCTATTAGGCGAAGGTAATTGTTCTCTTTTAATACACATGAATTGCTTAACAGTTTACCTTAATCAATAGAGACCGTGTTATTTCAAAACCTGTTTTATATAGGTGTTCAAACCAGCAAAACAAGTTTCTGCTAAGGTTCAATATTGTCAAAGCATTGTAAAGAATATGGAAGGAGAAGTGGCCTAGAAGAGCAATGGGAAAAAAACATTCATGTCTTCCCCTCCCAAGGACACTACCATTGACTTAAGGTGGATCATTTTACATTTATTTATTTATTTCATTTATATCCCACACTTTCCCAATCAAATCGGATTCAATGTGGCTAACAGATTATTATACTAACTAGTAAAAAAAGGCCCGTTTCTGACACAAATGAAACGGGCGCTACCAAGGTTTTCCTCGGAGTGTGTATGCTTGAGAGAGTGTATGTGAGAGTGACTGTGTGTGAGAGAGAGAGTGAATGTGCGAGAGTGTGTGTGTGTGTGTGTGAGAGAGAGTGAGTCTGGGTGCGAGTGTGTCTGTGAGAGACAGAGAGTGTGTGTGTGAGAATGAGAGTGTGTGCAAGTGTGTATGTGAGACATAGTGTGAGAGAGAGAGTGTGTGTTTCACACAGATACAGTGTGTGCGAGATGCAGACTTTCTGTGAGACTGAGTGTATCAGACCAAGAGAGTGTGTGAGTGACTGTGTGACACACAGAGAGTGAATGTAATACAGTGTGAGACATAGAGTGTGCGAGAGACAGTGTGTGAGAGTGAGAGAAAGACATTGACTGTGTGAGAGAGAGAGAGAGTGTGTGTGACAGACATACCTCCCCCTCTCTCTGGTGTCAGCCCCCCCCCCCCCCTCTCTCTCTGGTGTCTGAGCGTTACTGTGCAGGACGCTGAGCTCTGGCTGTGCTTCAAGGAACTGACCAATCCTACTTAATAGAATGCACCTCCAACATTCTGAAGCCGAGAAACCTCATGTGGTTGGTCACTTCTGCTTGTGATGAAGCCGGAAGTATGTGATGTCAATTCAGGAGATGGATACAGAGAGCAGGAATGCCTCAGCCATGCAGTCAGCTTCAGAATGTTGGAGGTGCGTTTTATTATATAGGACAATACACATCTGGTTCAAAACACTTGCAGGGTTGAATTAAACGATTAAATAGAATGTGATAATTAATTTGAAAGAATATCATTATGAAGTGAAAAGGACTGGAAATGGACACTTTCCATTAGGATTCTTCCTTGTAGAGGGATTCATCAGTAACACATTTCTTAAAAACAAAGGTTTTTAAGGATTTCCAGAATTTCAAATAATTATGTTCCTATCTGACTACATAAGCAATGGAATAGGGTGGGCTGGTGAGGCTATGGCCTGACCAACATTTTGCCCCACATGACATAAGCCAGTGGTTCCCAAACCTGGTCCTGGAGGTACTGCAGCCAGTCAGATTTTCAGAATATCCACAATGAATATTCATGAGAGATATTTGCATGCAGTGGGGTCAGTGCATTCAAATATCTCTCATGAGTATTCATTGTAAACATCCTGAAAAACTGATTGGCTGGGGTGCCTCCAGGACCAGGTTTGGGAATAATTGATGTGACACGTTTTGGGGGGTGTCAGGGCTAATGGTTGATTTTAGAGATGTACATTTATTGGCGTGCATTCAGTTGATCAGTGCACCTTAAATTTTGTGCATATAATTTAACATATATTAACCTACAAATTAATATACGCACAATTGATTTGAATACATTAATAGTTTTATAAGTGTTAAAAAATTTCCAAAAATAAATTCAAAACCTTTTCTGGCTGTTGTTATTATGATTTAATATGGTTTATTGAGAATGAACATAGAAATATAGAAACATTAGAAAACAACAACAAAGGCCACATGGCCTATCCAGCCTGCTCATCCATAGCATCTACTATCTCTTCCTGTCCCTGAGAGATCCTAATTTTGTCTGCACCTCCTCCACTGGAAGGCTGTCAAACTTCTTCACCACCTTTTCCATAAAGAAGAATTACTCCTGTCAATCCCTTCACCTTCATCCACCTATAGTGGAGGAGTGGCCTAGTGGTTAGGGTGGTGGACTCTGGTCCTGAGGAACTGAATTTGATTCCCACTTCAGGCACAGGCAGCTCCTTGTGACTCTGGGCAAGTCACTTAACCCTCCATTGCCCCATGTAAGCCGCATTGAGCCTGCCATGAGTGGGAAAGCGCAGGGTACAAATGTAACAAAAATAAAATAGATACTATTGGAGATTCTACATGGAATGTTGCTACTATTGGAGATTCTACATGGAATGTTGCTATTCCACTAGCAACATTCCATGTGGAAGGCTGCGCAGGCTTCTGTTTCTGTGAGTCTGACGTCCTGCACGTACGTGCAGGACGTCAGACTCACAGAAGCAGAAGCCTGCGCGGCCACATTGATGATCTGCAAGGGCCAGGCACAGGCAGCTCCTTGTGACTCTGGGCAAGTCACTTAACCCTCCATTGTCCCATGTAAGCCGCATTGAGCCTACCATGAGTGGGAAAGCGCGGGGTACAAATATAACAAAATAAATAAATAAATCATATGTCCCCTTATTCCAGAGCTTCCTTTCAGTTGAAAGAGATTTGCCTCCTGTGCATTTATGTCATGGAGGTTTTTAAATGTCTCTTTTATATCTTTCCTTTCCCACATAGTAACATAGTAACATAGTAGATGACGGCAGAAAAAGATCTGCGCGGTCCATCCAGTCTGCCCAACAAGATAAACTCACATGTGCTACTTTTTGTGTATACTTTACCTTGATTTGTACCTGTCCTTTTCCGGGCACAGACCGTATAAGTCTGCCCAGCACTATCCCCGCCTCCCACCACCGGTTCTGGCACAGACCGTATAAGTCTGCCCAGCACTATCCCCGCCTCCAAACCACCAGTTCCGCCTCCCACCATCGGCTCTGGCACAGACCGTATAAGTCTGCCCAGCACCATTTCCGTCTCCCGCCACTGGCTTTGCCACCCAATCTCGTCTAAGCTCCTTAGGATCCATTCCTTCTGAGCAGGATTCCTTTATGTTTATTCCACACGTTTGAATTCCTCAAGCCTGTCTACATATGCTTTATGAGGAAGACCTCTGACCGTTGAAGTAGCTGCCCTCAGGAACGACTCCATCCTAAAGGTGTGGTCTTTAGAATTGTACATAGTACTGTAAAAAAAGATCTCACCAGAGACTTATACAGAGACAGATTGGACTGATTTTTATGCAGTCCTATCTTTCTTCAGTTAGCTATCTCGTACCCTGATTACTTCCAGTTAACAGCCTGAGAGGTTTATGGGGCCCCTTCCCTCATTCCTGATCCTATTCCCCCAGGGGCGTAGCCAGACCTGACATTTTTTAGGTGAGCGGAGAGTTAACATGAGGGAGTACTAGGCATATAAGTGTGAGTAGTGCTTGATATACTCCTAAATAATGCCATAGAGTGCACTTGATAACAGGTTTCTAAATAAATGTCTGTCCTGCATAAACTTACACAGCATGCACACTTATGGAAACCTTGAAAGCGCTGCCATTTTTAAATGAAATTGCATTATCCCATAACTTAAACTTTACCATTATAGTAGACTCGAGTCTGGTCAACCTCTCAACACATGTGACAGTATCCTGGGAAATAAATTACTGCAGTGGCACATATCCCTCAACTTTACTTTATAAGAAATATAAAATACCTTAATAAGCTGTATTAATAAATAAGTCTTCTTGTCCCGTCCTCTGGTTAAACTTCTTTCTCTCCTTTCTGAAGTTGACATGAACCAGTTCAAGTCCCTGGAGTTCCTGACAGTGTTCTTTCTCCCTTCTTCTCCTTAGGAAGAAGCAGACAAATAAAGGATTGTCCTCCAAATTACTTTGTGAAGTAACACTAAACCCTACAAAGAGGCTTCTTAGAGCATATGCAGGAAGCTTAACAGCACCAATTCTGAGCACACAAATATTAGTAACTGTACCTTTAAAAAGGCAGCAGTGAATATAGAGATCCACAATATGCTTCCTGTTTGAAAAGTCAGACAAGTCAGACTCCTGTGGCTCCATGCACAAATTATATGCCAGCAGAATCCCTCAGCCTGATAAATCTTGGCCTACCTGAATCAAGCTTCTGCTGTTTACACATTTGTGGTGAAGGCATATACTGGAGGGCTGTTCCTGTCTTTCCTGGGCCTCCCTGGCTTAGTTGTGTTCAGGGGTTTTATCTTGCCTGGACCATACCCTCCTTGCCTGACCCCCACTGAGCCATGCCCTTTGATATGTATAACAGCATTAAAGTGGCTCAGTGAGGGAGTGATATTAAAGGGGCCGGGGCAGTAACTTCCAATATACTCCCTCATACCAGATAAATGGGCTGTTTGAAATTTGCCCACCCTTCCTGCAAGTAACAGGATATACTGATAATTCTTTGAGTTTATGTGGCTATCAGGGTTCGTTGTTTTTCTTCAACTGCAAAACAATTGCTGTCCCATCCAGAAGCACCTGCCCTAGGAAACTGCCAAATCTTACCTATAGAAAACCCTTTATAAAATTTCCCTCCACATATGTATCTGTGATCTTGATCTACAGACCAGGAAAATCTGAAGAACACCTGCATTTGGTCAAGTCACCTGTAGGTTTACAATAACTAACCAGAGATATCTATCGGGCTTATTTTCGAAAGTGATCGCCGGCCATCTTCCAACATAAATCGGGAGATGGCCGGCGATCTCAGAAAAGCGGCGAAATCGGTATAATTGAAAGCGGCTTTTTTGACAGCATCACCGCTTTCCCGTCGCCTCGCTGGCGAAAGTTCAAAGGGTCGTGTCGCCGGCGAAGCGAAGGCGGGACATGGGCGGGCATGGGCATGGCTACCAGATGGCCGGCTTTCATGGATAATGGAAAAAAAAAAAGCGGCGTTAAGCAGTATTTCGCCAGCTTTACTTGGTCCTTTTACTTTCACGACCAAGCCTCAAAAAGGTGCCCCAACTCACCAGATGACCACTGGAGGGAATGGGGGATGACCTCCCCGTAGTCCCCCAGTGGTCACCAACCCCCTCCCACACGAAAAAAATAAAAATAAAGCACTTTTTTGCCAACCTGTATGCCAGCCTCAAATGTCATACCCAGGTCCCTGACAGCAGTATGCAAGTCCCTGGAGCAGTTTTTAATGGGTGCAGTGCACTTCAGGCAGGCAGACCCAGGTCCATACCCCCCCCCTACCTGTTACACTTGTGGTGCTAAGTGTTGAGCCCTCCAAACCCCCCCAACACCCACTGTACCCACATGTAAGTGCCCCCCTTCACCCATAAGGGCTATGGTAATGGAGTAGAGGTGTGGGGAGTGGGTTTGGGGGGGGGATTTGGGGGGCTCAGCACCCAAGGTAAGGGAGCTATGCACCTGGGAGCTTTTTTTGTATTTTTTAAACATTTTTAGAAGTGCCCCCTAGGGTGCCCGGTTGCTGTCCTGTCATGTGAGGGGAACCAGTGCATTACAAATGCTGGCTCCTCCCACGACCAAATGCCTTGGATTTTGCCGGGTTTGAGATGGCCAGCATTTTTTTCCTTTTTCGCTGAAAAACAAAACCGGCCATCTCAAACCCGGCGAACTCTGGCATTTGGCTAGGCTAAACTGTATTATCGAAAAAAAAAAGATGGCCGGCCATCTTTTTCGATAATACAGTTCCGGCCAGCTGTTGCGCCGCTGCCAAAATAGATCGCCGGCGATCTATTTCACCGGCGACGTTCGATTATGCCCCTCCACGTTAATTTGGCTGACAATGATTTACAGAGCTGCTATAATTCCATATTTTTAGAGGGGTTTGCATAAAGAGTGCTAAATTACATTCAATAAGATAAATCAGGTAACTATAGACAGCTGAAACACTTTTGAAGATCTTAAACATGAGGAATCACTTCAAAACTGTTATGAACATCCTGATCACAGTGTTCATTGCCAAGCGGAACACAAATGCCCCAGCAGTGAAATCTGTTTTCCTGCTGAATTTCAGGATGAGAATAGAAGGCATTTCCTTGCAGCTACTGTATTTTGACATCTCATTTAAATCTTCAAGTCTCCTCATTAAACAAGATGTACTCTATGTCTTTTTTGAGCCCAATGAAAATTTAAACTTGTTAAAATGTAAATCCCTCTTCTGTATTTCACAATATCTTTTCTGCATACCTAATGTTTGTCTCTCCATATTTGTGTTATGAGCCTCATAAATATGCTTGTGGCAAGCAAAATGTGTGAAAATATGCAGCACATTTGACTCGCTGGGCAGTTTTGTTAGCATAGCCTAAAATTAATTCCTAGACAAATACTGTAAGACAATTTGATATAGAGCAGATTTAGCATTAGGAGAAACAATTTAGTATAGAAATAAAACAAAATTAAATTATAGGAAAATGTTGTATTTTACACAGTGGAATAGATAGTATTTTTAAAAAGATTTGTAGCCCTAGTTTAAAGATTTTAGGAGTTTGTGGTTTCAGGAATTTCATTGGAATTTTAATTTTTGAATAGCAAGAATGAGATCAGATTATTTCTACTGTAAGATATGCTGAAATAATATATATTTATTGCATTTGTATCCCACATTCCCCCACCTATTTGCAGGCTCAATATAGCAATAAGTCTCCTGGGTCCATCAAGCCCAGCATCCTGTCTCCAGCAGTGGCCAACATGAGTTACTAGGAACTAACTGGTGAATCCCAAAAAGTAAACACATACCTTGTTGCTTGCTCTGGGGGATGAACAATGGCTTTCCCAAATAGTCATTAGACAATTATTATAGGTTTTGGCAAGAATTTAAACTTGGTTATGTTAGATGCTTTAGCCATATCATCTGGCAACACATTCCAGAGCTTCATTTGCATGGAGTAAAAAAAAAAAAACTTTCTAAAATTGGTTTTAAACCTGCTAAAGGTTGCTTTAGGTGAAAATTCTGTACTTGACACTTCCTTTGATCTGTTCCATCCACTCCATGATATTATAAATCCCTATCATATAAATCAGAGGTATCCAGCCTTAGCCTTCACCTAGCCAGGTTTAATGAGTATGCATGATATATTTGCATACAATGGAGGCAGTGCATGCAAATAGATCTCATGCATATTCATTGGGAAAGTCTTGACTGGGTTGCAGCCTTTGAGGACTGAGTTTGGACCAAGGAGGTTTGATAACAAGAGAAAACATGAGCCTCTCTGGCCCATTATGTGGGCTAAAGCCAGTAGGCAGAGCTTGTCACCCTATAAATTTAATTGTTTTGGGTGTACCAAGATGGAAGCAGCTGTATTGAGGAGAATTAAAACCTCCTTGGGTGGAGTCCAACTTCAGCCTTGTGGCATCATGCCACCTCCTGTTATCAAACCTTCTTGGCTTGGATACCCCAGATATAAAGGGTAGTGGGTTTGGTATTCCACCTTTCTGTGGTACAACCAAAGCAGTTTATATTTATTATATACAGGTACTTTCTCTGAATCTAAGGGCCCTGCTTGCTAAGGTACGCTAGCAATTTTAGTTGTGATAACAGTGTAGACACCTATAGGAATATTATGGGCATCTATATGGTTAGCGCATGCTAATGCATCTAACCATGGCTTAATAAACAGGGCCCTAAGCTTTTTGTTTATGGGACAATGGAGGGTTAAGTGACTTGCCCTTGGTCACAAGGAGCTGCAGGGGGAATTGATCCCAGTTCCGCAGGTACTCAGCCCACTGAGCTGACCATTAGACTACTACTCTACTCCGTATCCCTGCTCATTCACAATTTCTCCAAGTGTAGTACCTTAAGCTCTTTAGCCTTTCTTTTAACTATAACCATCAATTTCATTTTCAAAACAACTAAGCATGTACATGCTATAATTGATACCATCATTTTGCAACATGGTAAGGTACATGAGTGATTTTATTTACTTATTTATTTATTAGGATTTGTCTAATAGGCCATTTTTACGCACTCTGTGGTCCTTTTTACCGCAATGGGTAAAAAAGTTTTTAAAAAAAGACATGGTCATGCAGTAAGATTGCTCTTACTGTGTGGCCATGCGGGGAGAGAAACATTTACCGCCATCCATTAAGGTGGCGGTAAGGACTCTTGCGTTAAATGTAAATAATGAGCACAATTGGGCACTCTGAAACAGAGCAAAAGGGCACTTTGAAACAGGGCAAAAAGGCTGAGAAGTATGTGGACCAGAGGCCCCTGATCTGATAAGACATTCCTACATGCAAGCTGGTGTGGGAAAGGAGCAATTATGGATGGACAGAAGAATGTGATTTAGCAACTTAAGGGAAAATAGATGATGAGAACAGAGAACAGAATGATCTCTGAGGAAGATAAGTACTGAAGTAATGTGAAGCATTGCTTAACACAAAAGGTATAAAAACAGCTGTACCAGAGCAGTGCGTTGGAAGAGACAGTCACAGATTACCTTTCTAGGTAACAGTGCTGCTTTCCCATATGAGAAAATACCAATTTGTATCTGTATCTTGGTAAGTAATTAAAGAATTGCTTTTCTCATACGTGTGGCCTTCCTAGTCTTTTATCTCTCTAAATTGCGGGTGACTGGTGAGTACTAATTTGGGGAGGTGGTAAAAAGACTAGTAATTTAAAACATAACTTGGTGACACGGTGCTGCTCGATTACTGCTGGGTTAGCTCCATGCTAAAAAATACAGACCAATTTTTCCTAGCACAGGGAATGGTGTGCATTGGGGCTGGAACTACTGCCGGTGCCCATACTGGGCCAGCGGTAGCTCCAGATCAGCGTACGTAAGCCCGTGTTGGGCGTACCGCTGCTTTATAAAAGGGCCCCTAAATGTGAATTGCATACAATAAGTAGGTATTTCCCTTACCAAAATGATTTACAATCTAACCCCCCCCCCCCCCCATCACTTTGCATGAACTGTGTTGGCATTGCTACACGGACGCCGGTAGTGTGGCTTAGTAAACAGGGGGTAAGTTTCAACCTGTTGTCAGAATCATGAGGGATTCTCTTTATATATTTCACACACACACACACACACTGCTACAAATTCCCTTTAAAATCAAGAGGATCCGATGATTATGAGCAGAGAATTTTCTGGAAGAAGCTGTCAGCAAGGGTCTACCTGGATCCAATCTTATTTCCAAGTAGCTGATAAAGATGCTTGAAAATGAGTGTTCTCAATGACCTTTGGTGTGTGATGTATTTGATTTCTAATCCTTCCATTGTCATTTTAAAAACCCAAGTTGCATTATACATTGAATTGCATTAGAAAACACCTCAGATTCTTGCATTACACAATATATCATTCACACATAAAGGAAATTATGCATTATAGTTTTTGAAAATGTGATGCTTTATTCTAAGCTAACTTTATTGGTGAGTAGGCTCTACATTCAATAAGAAGTCTGCCTTAATTAGCCGTGTACTTTGAAATAATTTCTAATTAACCTAATTGTGACCACTCTATGAATTAAAGAGCTGTTGTATAGATATGCATTTTTCTGATACAGTTTCTTAAAAGTAGCTCTTTATTATGGAAAATAGGGTGATAAATCCTCTTACCAGATATAACCTGAAGTAAGGAGGAGGTTTTCTTTACCCTCTCACTAGTTGATAAAGCATAAATTAAGCATTGCTACTTCAGCTTAATTAACATAAATCACGATAATGTACCCTCTGTAAAGTGTTGCTTTTCTCATCTAGTGCTAACCTCCTGTGCAAGTGGGATTCACTCTAAAGTCATTAAATAGTAATTCTTCAGGTGTTATTGAAGTACAGTACACTTCATAGTACGGTTAATGACAGAGAACATCCTCTTTCATTTCATAGTTATTGATCAACTATGGTATCATAATTGTGCTAAAAGACTCTAAAAATATAGAAATCATTAGACTTAGGGGCCAATGCAGAAAACCACAAGCCTGATGAGGTTACCATGGGGTGCATATGCATATTATTAGGCATCCAATGCAGTGAAGGGTTGAGTGCATGATTTATGTCATGCGGAAGGCATGACTGCGTGTCGTATTAAAATGTATGATAATAAGCCAGTTTAAGTATTCCATGCAATGTGCAGATCATGAAAAATGTTTTCAACAGGCACTGGGCAGCATAGAGGTGGTCATGGAGAGGATTTTACGCCAGTCTTTTGAGATTTAACTGCCAGCTTTGTCGTCTTTGGCAACCAGAAGGAAGCACCTATAAGTCTCAAAGGCAGACGAGAGGTAACAGACACATGCCCATGTCTGAACAAAACTGAAAGTAAAGGGACACATCAGCACATGTTCTGTGTCTGAAAGGAGGATGAAATTTGGTATATCAACTTTCTGTGGTTACAGTCAAAGCGGTTTACATATTATATACAGATACTTATTTTGTAGGTGGAGTAATGGAGGGTTAAGCAACTTGTCCAGACTACAGTGGGAATCACTTACCAACAATTGTTATATATTGACCATGTTCCCATTATCCTATTGCTATCCCTAATCTTTTTTTCTCCATCTATTCCTCTCCATCTTCCTGCGCCTACCTCCTAGCGCCCATTTCCTTCTTCACCTAATTCCTCCTATGTTAATCCCCCCTCCCCCCATTAATATTACGTTTATTACAACTTGTATATTCTTCTTACGACTTGTAATTTTTCTTATTGTTACTATGTAAGCCGCATTGAGCCTGCCATGTGTGGGAAAGCGCAGGGTACAAATGTAATAAATAAATAAATCAAACCCAGTTCCTCTGGTTTTCAGGGCTGCTGCACTAATCATTAGGCTACTCCTCCACTCAACACAAATATAAGCATCATAAAAATTGTATGTGCAATTAAACTTTTGAGGCTCACTTTAGGTGCAAATTAACAGGCAGCGATGTGTGATGGTATTTCTGTTTTCCTTCAGACATATATACTAAGAAGCTACGTTTACTACAAAACGCTTGTGTACGTGCATCTGGCGTCCTCCCCTCCCCTCCTTATTAGCCACAAGTTTTCTGCACATACGATTTGAATGCATTTAACTTTCTGCCTGGTGCAGTGTTATTAAGCTCATGGTAAAAGCCACATGCTCAGACATCCATGTGCAACTCTACCACCAGCTTTTCTTCATTAATGCCTTAGGTCTCTTGAGAGTTATTTTCTTCTATCTGAAGTATATTTTACGCAGACTGGGAGAGATCTTTGGAACACTGGTTTATTCTATTTTTCTTCTTTTCTAACTGGATTGGTTGTCTTCATAAACAAGTATACTGTACGTGTGTCACATTTGATGAAGGGAGCTATATAGTCTTGAGGGTTCATGCACTGCAACATTTGTATGGTTGGGGCAAGCAAGGTATAGTAGTTTAGAAAAACTTCCAGAATGAGGGTAGAGAACAAAAGGAATATATATTTTAAGACCAATTTTTAAATTCTATAGTCAGCACTTCATCTGCAAACTACACACAATGAGAGATATGTAAGTTGTTATAGAACAGTGCTGGCCATTAACTGCCCATCTGAATCCTGTGATTCCTGATTTATTATTTGCTAATTTAAGTGCCTGCTAACGAACAAATGGCTGCACCTGATTATGTCATACAAAACTACACTGGCTCCCACTCAAAGAACGCATCACGTTCAAACTCTGTACCTTGGTCCATAAAATCATCCATGGTGACGCCCCAGCCTACATGTCGGACCTAATAGAACTACCACCCAGAAATGCAAAAAAATCCCCCCGCACATTCCTCAATCTTCATCCTCCCAAATGTAAAGGCTTGAAATACAAATCAATGCATGCATCAACCTTTTCCTATATAAGCACACAGCTCTGGAACTCACTGCCACGTAACCTGAAAACGGTCTACGAAATGACCAATTTCCGCAAACTCCTGAAAACTTATCTCTTCGACAAAATATCTCATAAAGAACAACACGCGTAACTCTACATTCTTTAAGATATCCAGGAATGTTCTTTAATGTCTTTTGCTTTCACACTATCATGCACCTAATGTCTATGGCTTTAACACTATCATGTATTTTACCATCATGCAACCAAAACTTCTGCTAAAACAAATGTATACTCTTTTCTATTTCCAATATTATGTATTTCACCATCATGTACCCAAAACTTGCTGTAAAACCAAATGCACATTCTTTTGTATTTCCAGTATCCACGATGAATTGTAAGCCACATTGAGCCTGCAAAAAGGTGGGATAATGTGGGATGCAAATATAATAATAATAATAAGTAATTTCACATTCCCAGGATATCTGAGTTGAAATGTTTGCTCGCTGCATATGAGGAATGCAAAAGGACCCTTAGCTGTGGCCCTGTCTAGCTTATTTGTGACCCCAGCAGTTGTTAACAGTGTATTACATATGCCTCTTGAGTTGGCTCTGTTTTTTTAGCTAGTCATATAAGTGAAAAGAATATGTATTATAGAATGAAAGAAAAAAAACACAATTGATGTTTCTGTTACAAGGTTTTCTGTGTAAGGAGGAGCAGTAGACACGGATTCAAAATGGCTTCACTGACACCTAGTGGTAGTCTTGCAGTACTACTATTAGGCCTGCCATCTTCTCGTGTGAAAGCACTCAAAGGGCATGTAGCAATGCCCCCGCATATTGGTCTGAATCCAGTGCAGCTTCTATGATCTTACGGCCAACAGCTTGACTGCATTCCTTAATGTGGCCCAGTTGCAGAAGCTGTACATGTAATATTGGAGATCCTGGAAGCCAGGATTCCTGGCATTCCATCAGTGATCTGGATTTTTAAAAAAATGCTAAATCTTCAACAGGGCTCCTATTCAGGGTTTTGAGAGGTGGAGGAGAAGAACCCTAGCCTGCTCTTCCTCTCATCAATTTCAGCAATAAGAAAATAGAGAAATATTAGCCTCACAAATGTCCAGATCACTGCTGCTAATCTTCAGGCGCCATCTTGGATATTGGCAATCCTAGTACTACTTCTCATATTTGGCAGAAGAATTGCTGAGGGTGTGTCTTGTGCAGGATTATCAAATAACCTGTGTAGACTGAAATTTCAAGTAAGATTTCCAATAAGAAGAAATCAGCTCAAAATGGGTAGAAATGTTAGCATTATAGACAATAATTGCTGTTGTAATTGCACAAGCACGATATTTATTTGGGTTTTGCTCACACCTTTTTCAGTAATAGCTCAAGGTGAGTTACATTCAAATACACTGGATATTTCCCTGCCCCTGGAGGGCTCAGAATCTAAGGGGCCCTTTTACTATGCCGCGTATCTACGCGCGCCCAACACGTGCCAAAATAGAGTTACCACCTGTCTACTGCGTGGCTCTTGCAGTAATTCCATTTTTGGTGTGTGTCCAATTCACGCAGCTGAAACATTAATTTTTGGACGTGCATATCGGACACATGCCAAGTGGCATTTGACACATGTAGGTCATTACCGCCCGGTTAATGCATGAGACATTACCACTAGGTTAATGGATGGTGGTAAGATCACAGACCCATAATGGATGCGTGACAATTTTCATTTTGCCGCACGTCCATTTTCGGCAAAAATTTTAAAAAGACCTTTTTTACAGGCGCGCTGAAAAATTGGTCAGCGTGTGCCCAAAACCCACTTTTCAGTGCACCTTAGTAAAGGTACCCCTGACTCTATACCTGAGGCTATGGAGGGTTAAGCAACTTGCCAAAGTTCACAAGGAGCAGTAGTGGGACTTGAACCAGCCACGTCTGGACATCAAGACTGGTGCTCTGAACACTAGGCCACTCCTCCACAATAAATAATGAGCCACAATAAATAATGGTCAACAAGAGAAGAGCATTACCACTCATACAAACCAAAGAAATGTAGAACGACAGAACAAGTCGATGTATTCTCAAATGAGTTGTTAAAAATAAAGCAGTACTATCTCAACGTTCTGTTTTTACTTTTTTTTCTCACTATCAGATTTGCTATTAAGAATGACAAGAAAGAGCATGTCACATTCAACACATTCAACACAAGTTCTTCAAATACCATGAAATGCAGTCTGAGGCCAAGAAAAAGTGGCAGAAAGATACAAAAATGTTTCCCATCATTTTGGGTGCCACAGACTTGATCAAAAAGAACTTCTAAGTGCACCTGGATAAATTGCCTGTTACTACTACTACTACTACTTAACATTTCTAGAGCGCTACTAGGGTTACGCAGCGCTGTACAAATTAACAAAGAAGGACGGTCCCTGCTCAAAGGAGCTTACAATCTAAAGGACGAAATGTCAAGTTGGGGCAGTCTAGATTTCCTGAGTAGAGGTGTAGTGGTTAGGTGCCGAAGGCGACATTGAAGAGGTGGGCTTTGAGCAAGGATTTGAAGATGGGCAGGGAGGGGGCCTGGCGTATGGGCTCAGGGAGTTTGTTCCAAGCATGGGGTGAGGCGAGGCAGAAAGGGCGGAGCCTGGAGTTGGCGGTGGTGGAGAAGGGTACTGAAAGGAGGGATTTGTCTTGAGAACTCCAGAAAGAAGGTCTCTTTGGTACAATGCAAGTACAATGGAGAGAATTAGCAGTAAATTTGAGAAGCTGAGATCTCACTCCACATATCTTGGTTAGGAGTGAGGTTCATTAGAGTCATGGCATGTGCAAAAATAACCTATTGGGAGAAATTGCCTCTGAGAGAGAAACATAAATGCACAATGCCTAAAATTTGCTCTTTCAGTTCAAATATACATTGGAGTCAACATTCTGTGGCCGGCTGCCATATTTAAAGAGAGTAATTTTATAAAGGACATTTTGCACATGAAGGTGGTTATTTTAGAAGGCTTATTCAAGATTACAGCATGTAAATGCCAGCATTTACAAAAAGTACAGAAGAGCCAAAACTTTGAAGGGATAAGGACACTCAGGAAACAGCAAAGTTGACTCAAGAAAACGATGAAACGATGATGTTGTTTAGTCTTGAGAGTTTATTACACATCAATAAAGACTCGACAAGGCCGTGTTTTGGCCGTATGTCCTGCCTCAGGAGTCTTCTTGTATTGTGCAACTGTCTGTTTGTGTCACTTCCTATAGTATAGAATTCCTAGTTTAATCACTTAAAATAAAAGCAACTCTTGTTGTGAGTCAAGAGTTTATTTTAAGCGATTAAACTAGGAATTCTATACTATAAGAAGTGACACAAACAGACAGTTCCACAATACAAGAAGACTCCTGAGGCAGGACATAGGGCCAAAACACGGCCTTGTCGAGTCTTTATTGATGTGTAATAAACTCTCAAGACTATACAGCATCATTGTTTTCTTGAGTCAACTTCGCTGTTTCCAGAGTGCCAGCATTTATACAAGTATGTTGAACAAACTTGTCAAGCTTTTTCCAGAAAGCCGATACTCATAGCACATAGATATTTCAAGAGGTTGTAGTTTGAGTGTGATTTGGGTGGGACTAATATCTGCACATGAATTCCCTATTTCAGAACTGGAATACATGGTTCACGCTGGACAACTCACACATCGGGATCTATAATTTATAATACTGTTCCTACATTTCCTTGTTTTTACTGTAGTCTTTACCATGTAAGATGCTTTCTTTTACTATGTAAGCCGCACTGGACCTGCTGTATGTGGGAAAGAGCGGGGTACAAATGTAATAAATAAATAAATATACCTGCTCAAAAGCACATGTAGCTTTTTCAGTCAGCCCTTTACAAGATCGATTAAGTGCACTAGCCTCCTTAATCTTCCATTGTTAATTTTGCCCTCAAAATACTAGGAAAAAATGCGGACTCTAGCAGTCAGCAGCAGACAAGTGTCTAGGTTTGCAATATGGCTAAAATACTCTTAAAGAAAAACCTACTATTTACTGATAAGCACTTCAATGGCTACGTTATATGTCTAGTACCTGAATTTTGCTCTTGGACACATCACTTTTTTTGTGACCTTATTTCAATCCAAACCATGCTGCTTTTCTATAAGATTAAATCTGTCTGATCGGAGTATAGGAAGATAAGAACATAAGAGTTGCCATACTGGGATGGACCGAAGGTCCATCAAGACCAGCATTCTGTTTCCAGCAGTGGCCAATCCAGGTTACAAGTACCTGGCAAGATTCCAAAACAGTACAATACATTTTATGTTGCTTATCTTAGAAATAAGCAGTGGGTTTTCCCCAAGTCCATCTTAATAACAGCTTATGAATTTTTCTTTTAGGAAGTTATCCAAGCCTTTTTTAAACCCTGCTAAGCTAACTGTTTTTATCACATTCTCTGGCAACGCATTCTAGAGTTTAATTACACATTGAGTGAAGAAATATTTTCTACAATTTCTTTTAAATGTACTACTTTGTAGCTTCATTGCGTGCCCCCTAGTCCTAGTATTTTTGAAAACAGTAACCAAGGAATTCATGTCTACCGGTTCAACTCCACTCATTATTTTGTAGACCTCTATCATATCTTCCCTCAGCCATCTTTTCTCCAAACTGAAGAGCCCTAGCCACTTCAACCTTTCCTCATAGGGAAGTCATCCCAGCCCCTTTATCATTTTCATCGCCCTTCTCTATACCTTTGCTAATTCCATTATATATTTTTTGAGATGAGGTGACCAGAATTGCACATAGTATTTGAGGTGCAGTCCCACCATGGAGCGATACAAAGGCATTATAATGTCCTCATTTTTGTTTTTTATTCCTTTCCTAATAATACTTAACATTCTATTTGCTTTCTAAGCTGACACTGCACAATGAGCAGATGGGTTTTAACGTATCATCAACAATGACACTTAGATCCCTTTCCTGGTTGGTGACTCCTAATGTGGAGCCTTGCATCACGTAGCTATAGTTCGGGTTCCTCTTTCCCACATGCATCACTTTGCTCTTGCTCACATTAAGCGTCATCTGCCATTTGGATGCCCAGTCTCCCAGTCTCGTAGGGTCCTCTTAGGATTTTTCACAATCCTCTTGTGATTTAACAACTTTGAATAACTTTGTGTCATCAGCAAATTTAATTACCTCACTAGTTACTCCTATTTCTAGATCATTTATAAATATTTTTTAAAAAACAGCAATCCCAGCACAGACCCCCGTGGAACCCCATTATCTACCCTTCTCCACTGAGAATACGGAAATGGTGGTAGATGTGCAGAACAGCCTCCTGGTGAAGGTGATGGAGACGAAGACAATATCTAAATTCAAGAAAGCATGGGACAAGCGCATAGGATCTCTAAGGGAGAGAAAGGGGTAGTAGATGGTACGAATAAGCAGACTTGATGGACCATATGGTCTGTATCTGCCATCATTTTCTTTTTTTTCTATATTTCTATAAAATTAACAGATTATTCACATTGCTTCAGTAAGCAATGCACAGAGTTTGGAAAAAAAAAAAGGTAATGAAGGAACCATTAATGGGAACCTGAAAGATGAGGATTACAGAAGGTGAGGATTCTGTTTTATCATGTAATAAACAGGGGCGCAGCCAGACCTCGGCGGGAGGGAGGGCCAGAGCCCGAGGTGGGGGGGGGGCACTGTTTAGCCGCCTACCCCCTGCCACATTGGACCCCCACCAGCCACTTTGGACTGCCGCCGCAACCGCAACCCCCCCTGCCGCCCGCCCGCTCCGCCCTGCCGCTGCATCAGGTACCTTGTTTGCTGGCAGGGGTCCCCAATCCCTGCCAGCCGAAGCGTCTTCTTCAGCACCGGTCGACTCCGGCGCCTTCGTTGTGGGATCATCTGTTTCTGATGCCTTACGTCCTGCACGGGGCTACATGCACGATGCAGGACGTAAGGCGTCAGAAACAGATGATCCCACAATAAAGGCGCTGGAGTCGACCGGCGCTGAAGAAAACTCTTCGGCTGGTGGGGATTGGGGACCCCTTCCAGCAAACAAGGTACCTGATACGGAGGCGGGCAGGCGGCGACGGCAGGGGGGGGGTCAAATGTAGAGGGGCCCATGCCCCCGTGGCCCAATGTAGCTACGCCCCTGATAATAAATGCAATATATAAGCCCATCGTCTGAGCAATGGACTATGTGGGGAAAGGCAGTATCCATCATTCTGAAAATCCATTGTTCCCTCGATAATTATTTCTAAACCCTGTTTTAGTTTTAAATTTTAATCTTTTAAATTTTTGTTTTCTTTTTTTTTTTCATTGTCTTTTCCTAGAAATAATAATATTTTTACACACAGATGATCCCTGCTTTATGGCATTTGCATTCTATATAAAGTAGATAAACAGGACAAATAGATGAATATGAACCATGCAAAAACAGATACTATTTTCACATATTCCATGTAGAGGCAATTTTATCAGTAGCATAACTATAATAAGACAGTTTTCTTCTGATGGCTGATGGCTCATCTCATGACAATGTCATAATGGTCAGATTGTAGGTATTGCTCTGAATTCTTCTGCTAAGATATATATTTGCACAAATAGCTTTCTTGGTTTTTTTTTAGAAATTGTTCCAATGCTTGTTTAGAAATGTGCATCACAGAGGTGAATGGTCTGCTTCTTCTGACACATTAGATGAAGTGCTGATTTCTTATTGCATCACACGCATACAAAATACTGAGATTTCTCGTCCTGGAACAGAAAAAGCAAATCCTCTTTCCTCGCAGAGGTTTACTGTCTCAGAGGGATATGATCATGAAAAGAATTATGTGGCTGTTAGTGTCGAGGTCTACATCCCCTTGATTTTTAAGGTTTGACTAGTAAAATAACCTTGAGCATGAGCATTCTTGCAAGGAAAATGCCAGCTATTGTCTTAATTGATACCCTAGGACTAGGGCCCCTGTTATAGAACAATGGATTCTTTGGAACAATTCGCATCACATTTTGTTAGGAATGTCTTAATTTTACATTTGTGCTTTGTGATAATTGCTGTCATGTGTTGGACAAATAGCAGCTTGTAGCTTGTTAATTTATGTATTTTTTGTGCCTTGCTGACCTTCCCATAATAATCTGTAGTTTTCTAAGTCAAATTCTTATTTAACTCTAATTTGTTAAACTAACTGGAAGAAGATTATGGGAACTGCTTAATGTTCTCTACGTGCAGCAACCTGATGCAGCTGTCGCTTGATAGCAATGTCCTCTGTGCTTTTCTTAAATTTTCTGCCCTCTTTTCAGCTCACAGACCTTTACACCCCTGCTTGGTAGCATACAACAATACATATAATTATAGAGCAACTTATTTTGTAGGTTGAAAACATCTAAAGAACTTAAAAATAATCATACTGGGTCAGACCAATGGTCTATATAGTCCAGTATCCTGCTTCCAACAGTGGCAAATCCAGGTCACAAGTTCCTGGCACAAACCCAAATAGTAGCAACAGTTCATGCTACCAATCGCGGGGCAAGCAGTAGCTTCCTCTGTGTTCATCTCAGTAACAGACTGTGGACTTTTCTTCCAGTAACTTCCTGAGCCTGTACGTCTAGCTCCATCTCTACCTGTTTTCAAATCTATCCTAAAGACCCACCTTTTCACCACTGCTTTTAGCTCCTAGCTACTACTCAATTGTCTCCCCTTGTTCCTTCTCACCCAGTACTTCCCTCGCCCTTAATTGTCTTGTCTGTCTGTATTTTTAGATTGTAAGCTCTGTTGAGCAAGGACTGTCTCTCTCTATGTCATATGTTCAGCGCTGCGTGCGTCTGGTAGCGCCATATAAATGTTAATAATAATAACTTGTCCAATCCTTTTTTAAACCCAGCTATACTAACTGCCGTTACCACATCCTCTGGCAACGAGTTCCAGAGCTTAATTATTCTTTGAGTAAAAAAAATATTTCCTCTTATTTGTTTTAAAAGTATTTCCATGTCATTTCATTGAGTGTCCCCTGGTCTTTGTACTTTTTTGAAAGAGTGAAAAATCGATTAAATTGATTGATGTAGCTCAAATAATGTTGGTTAAAGAGGGTTAGTGCTTAGGCATAAACCATGGTCCTTTCTTAGAGAGAGGTCTAGAAGATGGAAGATCACAATAGTGAGACGATAAAGGGCATCTATATTTAGAAGCCTAGAAGGCATAGAACTATTTTTCTAAATGATTGGGGGTGCTAAACCCAATGGAAATAACCCCTCCCTGGACACAGTCAAGGAGTTTGGTCATTATTGGGGGTACTCTAGCACCCACAAAGCTGGCTTATGCTTATTTGGAACCTACTTCATAAAGAAACATAGAAACATGATGGCAGATAAGGGCCAAATGGCCCATCCAGTCTGCCCTTCCTCAGTAACCACCAACTCCTCCTTTTCATAAGCGATCCCACGTGCCTGCCCCACACTTTCTTAAATTCTGCCAGTCTTCATCTCCATGACCTTCACCGGAAGGCCATCCCACACATCTACCACCCTTTCCGTGAAAAAGTATTTTCTTAGATTCCTCCTAAACCTGTTTCCTCTCAACTTCATCCTCTGCCCTCTCATTCCAGAGTTTTCCTTCATTTCAAAAGCCTCACCTCCTGTACATTAACGCCACTGAAGTGTTTAAACATCTCTATCATATTCCCTCTCTCCCGTCTCTCTTCTAGTGTATACATGTTGAGGTTCATGAGCCTGTCCCTATCTGTTTTATGACCGAGACCGCTTACCAATTTAGTAGTCACCCTCTGGACCAATTCCATCCTGTTTATGTCTTTCTGTAGGCAGTGACGATCCTAGGTCGGCTGCCACCCTGGGCGGATCGCCGATGCACCCCCCCCCCCCCCCGGGTGCAGCAGTGGGAATTGAACCCATGTTTGTAGGATCAATATGCACTGCACTAACCATTAAGCCACTCCTCCTCTGTTTTGGATGTCTTTTGTTTGAAAATGGACCAAAACAAAGGACGTCCAAATTACAAAGACGTCCATAGTATTTTCGAACACAAAAGACAGACGTCCATCTTTTTCAAAAATGACCTTCTTTCGTGTTCGGAATTTGGACGTCTTTGTAAAACATCCAAATTCTGATTTAGACGTTTATTTCAAAAATGCCCCTGTATGTAACTTTGTAAATCTAAGTGCTTTGAAAATGCACCTCTAAGCCATTATAGAATGCTAGCAAAAAACCATATGGGCGCATCAAAATCTGAAGCGTAGTTGGGGGAGGGGCAAGGGGAGAGGTCGCACCTCCAAATAGAGTTTGAGTGAAATGGCACCTATGTGAATTGGCCCTTCAGTTTCGGACTGGTGACTATTTTACAAATGGTCTGCTCCCTCGACAACAAAGGCTGGCTACACTTCTGGCCAAAATACAGAGGTTCCCACTTAGAACGGGTCAATGGCTGGTATAAGTTGGCACATCTAAGTGTGCTATGCAACATGTACAACTTACATAAGTACATAAGTAAAGCCATACTGGGAAAAGACCAAAGGTCCATCGAGCCCTGCATCCTGTCCCCCAACAGCGGCCAATCCAGGTCAAGGGCAACTGACAAGCTACCCAAACGTACATACATTTTATACATGTTACTCCCGAAATTGTGGATTTTTCCCAAGTCCATTTAGTAGCAGTCTATGGACTTGTCCTTTAGGAAACCGCCCAACCCGTTTTTAAACTCTGCCAAGCTAACCGCCTTCACTACGTTCTCCGGCAACGAATTCCAGAGTTTAATTACACGTTAGGTGAAGAAAACCTTTCTCCTATTTGTTTTAAATTTACTACACTGTAGTTTCATTGCATGCCCCCTAGTCCTACTATTTTTGGAAAGCGTGAACGGATGCTTCACATCCACCTGTTCCACTCCACTCATTATTTTATATACCTCTATCATGTCTCCCCTCAGCCGTCTCTTCTCCAAGCTGAAAAGCCCCAGCCTCCTTAGTCTTTCTTCATAGGGAAGTCGTCCCCTCCTCGCTATCATTTTCGTCGCCCTTCGCTGCACCTTTTCCAGTTCTACTATATCTTTCTTCAGATGCGGCGCCCAGAATTGGACACAATACTCAAGGTGCGGTCGCACCATGGAACGATACAACGGCATTATAACATCCTCACACCTGTTTTCCATACCTTTCCTAATAATACCCAACATTCTATTCGCTTTCCTAGCTGCAGCAGCACACTGAGCAGAAGGTTTCAGTGTATTATCGACGATGACCCCCAGATCCCTTTCTTGGTCCGTAACTCCTAACGTGGAACCTTGCATGACGTAGCTATAATTCGGGTTCTTTTTTCCCACATGCATCACCTTGTACTTGTTCTCACTAGTAGTTGCATGTGTCACTTGACAATATAGCTAATTTTCTGTTTTTTCCTTTAATAGCTATGCACTAATGTTGCCGTTAACACATGGCCATTTTTTTTTAAATTACCACATGAGCAGTTACCACACTCGTTTTGTAGGTAGTGAGGGCTCACATGGTATTCCTGCACTAACTAGTTAGCATGGTAATGAAGAAGCAGTAACATGTTAGTACAGGAGCGTATCTGCATGGGGCCACAGGGGCCTGGGCCCCCGCAGATTTTGCCCTGGACCCCCCTACTGCCGCCGTGGGTACCTTTGCTGGCGGGGACCCCAACCCCCACCAGCCGAGGTCCGCTTCCTCCTGCCGCTGCGAGGTTTTTTAAGTTTATCGGGATTTGTCCTCCATCACTCTGTGCTGCTGTTCAAAGAAGCAGCAAGCTGAATGCAGTTTAATTTGGACTGAGTCTGACGTCGCTGCTGCACGTTGTACATGAGTCTGACATCCTGCACATACAACGTGCAGCAGCGACGTCAGACTCAGTCCGAATTAAACTGCATTCAGCTAGCAGCTTCTTTGAACAGCAGCACAGAGTGACGGAGGACGAATCCCGATGAACTTAAAAAACCTCGCAGCGGCAGGAGGAAGCGGACCTCGGCTGGTGGGGGTTGGGGTCCCCCACCAGCAAAGGTACCCACAGCGGCAGGGGGGGGGGGTCGGAAATGGCGGCGGTGGTGGTGGCGGCTGGGGGGGGGCTATAATGTGCCCCCTCACTCTGGCTTCGGCCCCCGCTACCGCCGACTTTCAGATACGCCCCTGTGTTAGTGCAGTAATTTCTACTCTCTGCCCCTGATACGTCCCCTCAAAAAAAAATGTTAACACGCAGTTAGCGCATGCACATTTGGAAGTTATCACAGAACTCCTTAACGTGCCATTTTAAGCTGTGTTAACCCCCTACATCTATAAAGGTCGCTAGAGCTATCTGCAGCAGGGCCCATAGGAATAAAATGGGCCCTACTGCAGATAACTTGAGCTAAGCTTTAGTAAACAACCCCCTAAATTTGTGAAACAAGAAAGGCTTTTTCCTATACAGCATATACATATGTATAGAAGGAAAAAATATCTCTGCAAATTCTTTCCAATGCCCCTTAGGAGATGAAAAAGAGAATAAATAATTACATGTAGTGCTCCTAGATCTAACAGAAACTGCAAACCGAAAATGCAAATGTAAGCAGTTGGGTGCTAGACCACGCAATAATTTATAAGAAAGAAAGCCAATTTAAACAAAACTCTAGCCTCAAAAGGCAACCAACGAAGTTTTACATAGTAAGAGTAGACGTGGAGGGGCATAATCGAATGAAAACGTCTATCTCCATGGGCGTTTATCTCCGAGAACGGGTCTGTGAAGGGGCGGACCGAACCGTATTTTCAAAAAAAATAGACGTCTATGTTTTATTCGACAATTTGTGAGCTGGGCTTTTTTGTTTTTCAGTGATAATGGAAAATGAAAGCGCCCAGCTCAAAAACGAATATATCCAAGGCATTTGTTCGTGGGAGGGGCCAGGATTCGTAGTGCACTGGTCCCCCTCACATGCCAGGACACCAACCGGGCACCCTAGGGGGCACTTTTACAAAAACAAAAAAAAAGGTCAAAGAGCTCCCAGGTGCATAGCACCCTTCCCTTGGGTGTTGAGCCCCCCAAATCCCCCTCAAAACCCACTGCCCAACAAGTCTACACCATTACTATAGCCCTAAGGGGTGAAGGGGGCACCTACATGTGGGTACAGTGGGTTTGGGGGGGTTGGACGACTAAGCATTAAGCAGCACAATTGTAACAGGTGGGGGGGATGGGCCTGGGTCCACCTGCCTGAAGTCCACTGCACCCCCTAACAACTGCTCCAGGGACCTGCATACTGCTGCCAGGGAGGTGGGTATGACATTTGAGGGTGAAAATAAAAAGTTGTGAAACATCATTTTTTGTGGTGGGAGGGGGTTAGTGACCACTGGGGGAGTCAGGGGAGGTCATCCCCGATTCCCTCTGGTGGTAATCTGGTCATTTAGGGCACTTTTTGGGGCCTTAATCGTGAAAAAACAGGGTCCAGGAAAAGTACCCTAAATTCTAGCTACAAACGCATACTTTTTTTCCATTATCGGCGAAAGGCGCCCATCTCTGTTCGGGTGATAACCATGCCCCAGTCCCGCCTTCACCACACCTCTGACACACCCCCGTCAACTTTGTATGCTTCCGCGATGGAGTGCAGTTGAAAATGTCCAAGTTCAGCTTTCGATTATACCGCGTTATTCGTTTTTGTGAGATAAACGTCCATCTCCCGATTTAGGTTGGAACTTGGGCGTTTTTCTCGTTCGATTATAAGCAGGATAATCATATTTAGATAAGCCAAATATCAGATGTACAGCAGTATTATGAATGGTTTGAATTTTAGTTGGGATTTAGTACATCCTAAATATACTGAATTGCAATAGTCTAGTTGCGACAAAAGTAGACGGAAAGTAATTGCCTCTAAATAACTGTGAACCCAACGTCAATCTATGTCCAAACAGATTGACGTCAGAATTTATATCTGTTACCCAGGAGGGTAGGTTTTAGAAAAGTGGTCATATAGAGAACACTCCACTGTAAGGATTAAGAGAGGTCACTCAGTTAATCCCCCAGTGGTTTATGTTCCCCTTCTCACAAAAGTGAAACCAGGCTTCGGAATGGTTTGAATTCTTTTTAGTTGTGATTTAGTACATCCTAAATATACTAAATTGCAATAGTCTAGTTGCGACAAAAGTCAAGCCTGTACCAGTAGACGGAAAGTAATTGTCTCAAAATAACTGCAAACCCGACATCAATCTATGTTCAAACAGATTGACGTCACAATTTATATCTGTTACCCAGGAGGGTAAACTTCAGAAAAGTGGTCGTATACAGCACACTCCACTAGAAGGATTAGGAGACATCACTCACCTAATCCCCCCAGTGGTATTTGTCTTCCTTCCCACAAAAGTGAAACCAGGCTCTGTGGCAACATCAAGAAAACTACACGTCTATGTTTCTATAATGGCTGATATACATATGCATGTTCTAACACATGTATCGCGTATGTTGCTCTTTCAGAACCCACACATATGTTCATGCACATAAGTATTTATATGCCTGTGTTGACCCCACTGATATTTTAGATCAGAGGTTCTCAACCCAGGCCTCTGGACACACTTAGCCAGTCAGGTTTTCAGGATCCCCATGATGAATATGCATGAGAGAGATTTGCATGCAATGAAGGCAGTGTATGCAAATGTATCTGATGCATATTCATTGTGGGTATCCTGAAAACCTGAATGGCTAGGTGTGTCCCGAGGACTGGGTTGAGAACCCCTTTTTTAGATGTTTATGATTCTAAAATGGATACTTCCACTATACATAACCAAGTCATAAACATCCATTGTCTATGTCGGTAGATGCTACAACTCAGGCATTCGGCACACACTCAGACGTATCAACCCCCGCCCCCTTCAATACCACACTGCAAGCCGTATCTTCGATAAAATTGGATTTATTTTGGCCGCAGCCAGGAACATCAAAATTGTTACAACTTAAACAAATTACATTACATCTTCTAATAATCATTATGCCAGCATTTGCATTTCTACCCGGGTACACAGCTTCTACACGTCGTTGCATATTCTGGGCCACCGGCCAAGCCATACCAAGCCCCTGTGGCCCCCCTGGGCTGTTTTCCAAGCACCCGACGTCACTTGGTGTCTCCCGTTGAAGGAGGCACCTACCACATTTACAAAACGACGTTCTAGGCCTCCTGGCCGTCGAAGCCAGGAGACAAGCTGTGTACACGTTGTTTCCTTATAACAAGGCTGCTCACATGCAAGCCTACCACTTGCATCAACTTGATAACTTTCCACACAACTCTTTCTGCAGCAGTAGTTACCCCAAACTTGTAACTGTTATGTGTCAAGCTGCTGTGTACCCATTGCTGGCTGTGCGTAAACATTGTAGCCTAATGCCGCGCTGCGACAAACCTTGCCTCTCCAGTGGGTGGGTGGGTGGGCGTTGCTCTTCTCCTGCCTCCAAATTCAAAAGGACTTCTTGTGCATTTCGAATTCCTCTCTCCTCCTCCATTGCCTCTCCCCTTCTTTCCTGCCCCCTCCCCTTGCTACCCCTTGTTTCCCTCCCACTACTACCTCTGCTCTCTAGCTGGTCCTCCCTGTACCCTCCCCCACCATTCTGTCTTCGCTGGCCTTCAGCCCGGTTGTGGGCGGCCCCCTTTAACGGGTGTGCCTGGTTCTTTCTAAAACAATAACGGAACTTGTGATGTGCTGACATAGACATCTCAATTCCAGTTTGTACGTCCTTTCTGAAATCTGCCTTAATATCTTTACTAAGTGCAAACACCAAATTACACAGCGTATATTATAAATGCACATTATGTTTTCAATTATTTATCCTCTAAGAGAAAGTTTCTAATTTAAATGTTAATATATCAATTCAATTGTCAGGAATACATAAAACAGGCTTTCATTGAACTATGTGAAATTAGTTTGCTATTGAATTGGGCTGTATAAATATGATTAAAAGCATCTACAGCAAAGGAGGCAGTGCCATAACAGGTTTGAAACGCCCGCAAGGTTATGCTGAAATTAGAGGTTAAAGCATTTGGAAAGCATCGTATTTTATACGGCTTTTTCGTTTTAATTAATGTATCATAGACTCAGAAGGCGTCTGCCTGGAACTCTAGATTTTAAAATTAGACAAGTGGTTGACTTTGACAGGAAGTTACGTGGTAATGAAGAACACGCTGGAATGATTTATTCATGTTTATTCATGACTATGGAGTTATATAAAATCAGCTAATTTCCTCTAACATTTGTTTAGAACTATGTAAGTAGTAAACATGACTGGAAAGGTTTCTCTATGCAGGATGCTCTAAGACACAATAGAAATAAGCAGACATCATTTTCTAGGTTAGATCAACATGATCCTGGTAATATTTGACATGACCAATTATATGCATTGGCTTCCTACCAAGGAACGTATTGCCTTCAAGGTTTGCACTCTTGTCCACATGATTATTTACGGTGTAGTTCCTGGATACATGTTGGACCTCATAAAACTACCACCCAGAAACAGTACCAGCCTATCCCGAACTTATTTAAATCTGCATTATCCAGACTGCAATGGACTTAGATACAAATCAACTTATGCATCCAGCTTTTCTTACATAAGTACACAACTGTGGAACGCTTTGCCCAAAACCGTGAGATCTATCCATAACCATCTTAACTTCAGGAAACTACTGAAAACCAACTTGTTTAAGAAGGCCTACCCCCATGACCCAAATTAACTTTCTACTTCCTGCGACACAGCAAACTATGGACCGTACTAGACTTCTATCACCACCCCCTCTTTACTTCTTTGTTGCTTTATACTTAGGTTTCTTACATGCTTACTACTATACCATGTATTTGTATTATTGAACTGGAGCCTACCTCTACGGTATTGTGTAAGCCACATTGAGCCTGCAACTAAGTGGGAAAATGTGGGATATAAATGTGTTAAATAAATAAATATTAGTATGTTAGTCTTCACATTATATAGCTCTGAGGAACAAATATTCTAATATCTGCCAGCTCCCCATCCCCGTGCCCAGCTCTTTTCTAAATTCAGCTTGCCTAGGTGAAAGGCAAATGCTTTGTCTGAAAATGTAAGTTGACGTAATAGAATGGTGACTGATAAGGTTGATCCAACCATTAGCCAAGACTAGGTGGTCAACTGAGGCAACAGATTCTGGGGGAGGGGGGGCAGCAAAAGCTACAGTGAAAGCAAAATAATAGATAGTGACAGCCACACAAACTCAAAGAACTATCAATACATAGTTTTAGCTGCATGAAGGGTGGGCAATTTTGAAATAGCCCATTTAGGGGTCCTTTTACTAAGCTGCGTAAGTGTCTACGCACGCCCAACATGTACCAAAATGGAATTACTGCCCGACTACCGTGTGGCTCTTGCGTTAATTTCATTTTTGACGCATGTCCGCTACACGCGTCTGAAAAATATTTTTTATTTTCTGTCGTGCTTAGCAGACGCATGCCAAGTGGCATCTGACACTCGTAGGTCATTAACGACCAAATTCTTTACCGCTAGGTTTCAGAACCAAAATAGATGCGTGGCAATTTTGATTTTGCCGCACATCCATTTTCAGCAAAAAAAAAAAAAAAAAGGCTTTTTTTAATGGTGCGCTGAAAAACGATTCTGCGCTTGCCCAAAACCCACGCCTACACTATCGCAGGCTATTTTTCAGCACACCTTTGTAAAAGGACCCCTTAGCTTGGAAAATGGCTATGGGAAACTGCCTTTGCTATCTGTGTTATCTGTGGGGGTGTGTGTATATATACACACTGTGTAATATATATACACACACACCCAAAGATAACACAGATGGTAAAGGCAGTTTCCCATAGTAATTTTCCCAGCTAAATGGGCTATTTCAAAATTACCTACCCTTCATATATTGGTTTACTCCCCTGCTTGTTAGAATAAACCAATAGATATAATTATAGAGCAACTTATTTTGCTGGTTGAAACATCTAAAGAACATGCAGAAATGTGGGAATGCACCCAATTTGTTCACACAATTTAATTAACAAGCTGATAACTAGCAACAAATTATTGCAGTCAATTGGCTCCAATTAGGATTTGCACATGCATCTTGCTATACACTATTTTATTAAGGTGTGTGTGCAAATCTTTTAGTGTGCAGCTGAAAAGAGGATGTGGCCATGGGAGGGGAATGGGCGGGTCCAGGGCATTCATTAAAAATGTGCGTAGTATTATAGAATTTGAAGGATCTATGCATAACATACGAATGTGGATTTATACCAGGTTTCAGCTGGTATAAACACTTGCACCCATAGTTGGCTGCAGATTCCGGAGCTGTATGCTATTCTAAAAACGGCACCCAATTCGGAGTGCCATTTATAGAACAGTGCTCAGCATGCATTTTTTCGGAGTCCAAATTTCAGTGCCATTTACTGAATCTAGTCCTATGCATGCATTAGCACTCAATGCAGTTTAGAGAGGCCCCCTAAATGCTGGTTTTCAAATGTTGAAACATGAATAGAGCTTTTAAAATAAGAGCCATAGAGGGGCATAATCGAACAGAAACGCCTATCTCCATGGGCGTTTATCTCCGAGAACGGGTCCGTGAAGGGGCGGACCCAAGCGTATTTTCGAAAAAATTAGACATCCATGTTTTATTCGCCAAGTTGTGAGCTGGGCGTTTTTGCTTTTCAGCGATAATGGACAATGAAATCGCCCAGCTCAAAAACGAATAAATCCAAGGCATTTGTTCGTGGGAGGGGCCAGGAGTCGTAGTGCACTGGTCCCCCTAACATGCCAGGACACCAACCAGGCACCCTAGGGGGCACTTTTACAAAAACAGAACAAAAGGTAAAAGAGCTCCCAGGTGCATAGCACCCTTCCCTTGTGTGTAGAGCCCCCCAAATCCCCCTCAAAACCCACTGCCCACATGTCTACACCATTACTATAGCCCTAAGGAGTGAAGGGGGGCACCTACATGTGGGTACAGTGGGTTCGGGGGGGGGGGTTGGACGACTAAGCATTAAGCAGCACAATTGTAACAGGTAGGGGGGGGATGGGCCTGGGTCCACCTGCCTGAAGTCCACTGCACCCCCTAACAACTGCTCCAGGGACCTGCATACTGCTGCCAGGGAGGTGGGTATGACATTTGAGGGTCAAAATAAAAAGTTGTGAAACATCATTTTTTGTGGTGGGAGGGGGTTTATGACCACTGGGGGAGTCAGGGGAGGTCATCCCCGATTCCCTCCAGTGGTCATCTGGTCATTTAGGGCACTTTTTGGGGCCTTATTCGTGAAAAAACAGGGTCCAGGAAAAGTGCCCTAAATTCTAGCTAAAAACGCATACTTTTGTCCCATTATCTGTGAAATGCGCCCATCTCTGTTCGGCAGATAACCACGCCCCAGTTCCGCCTTCGCCACACCTCTGACACGCCCCCATCAACTTTGTCCGCATCCGCGACGGAGTGCAGTTGAAAACGTCCAAAATCGGCTTTCGATTATACCGCTTTAATCGTTTTTGTGAGATAAACGCCCATCTCCCGATTTAGGTCGGAACTTGGGCGTTTTTCTCATTCGATTATAAGCTGGATAGTGAGTGGCTTCTTGAACATAAGAACATAAGAGTAGGCATACTGAGTCAGAACAATAGTCAGTCTACTCCAGTATCCTGCTTCCAACAGTGGCCAATCCAGGTCACAAGTACCTGGCAGAAACCCAAATAGTAGCAACATTCCATGTAGAACCCCAAAGAGTAGCGACATTCCATTCAGAATCTGAAATAGTAGCAACATTCCATGTAGAACCTGAAAGAGTAGCAACATTCCATTCAGAATCTCAAATAATAGCAACATTCCATATAGAACTCCCAGGGCAAGCAGTTGCTTCCCCCACCAGCCATTGAGCTAGCTTACGTGCTCATATCTAAAGTTAGGTGCATAACTGCAGAATTGCGCAGGTATCCAATAAGGGCAATTACATGCATAATTGCCAATATAGAATTCACACTATCTCAGGTTCCTCCAGGAACTTGTCCAAACCTTTTTAAACCCAGATATGCTAACTGCTATCATCACATCCTCTTACAATGAGTTAACTATTCTTTGAGTGAAAAAATATTTCCTCCTATTTGAAATATTTCCATGTAATTTCATTGAGTGTCCCCTGGTCTTTGTACTTTTGGAAAGAGAGAAAAATTGATTCACTTTCACCTGTTCTACAAAACTCAGAATTTTATAGACCTCAATCATGTCTCTCCTCAGCCATCTTTTTTCCAAGTTGAAGAGCCCTAACCTCTTCAGCCTTTCCTCATGTGGGAGGAGTGCCATCCCCTTTATGGTTCCTCTTCTTTGAACCTCTTCTAATTCCGCTATATCATTTTGAGATACAGTGACCAGAACTGAACGCAATACTCAAGGTGCGGTAACAGATGCATTATAATATTCATGGTCTTATTTTTATCCTTGTCTTAATTCCTAGCATACGGTTTGATTTTTGGCTGCCGCTGGACTCTGGGCAGAAGATTTCAGCATATTGTCTACTATAACACATTGATCTTTTTTCTTGGGTGCTGACTCCTAAGGTGGACCCCAGCATCTGGTAACTATGATTTTCATTATTCTTCCCAATGTGCATCACTTTGCATTTGTTCACATTAAATTTCATCTGCCATTTGGATGCCCAGTCTTCCAACGTTCTAAGGTCTTCCTGCAATTTTTCATAGTCAGCATGTGTTTTGACAACTTCGAATAGTTTTGTGCCATCTCCAAATTTAATCACCTCACTCGTTCCGATTTCCAGATCATTTTCAAATATGTTAAATAACAATGGTCCCAATTGCTGCATTTGCCATCAAAGCCCACGCCAGCTTTGATCCTGATCCATTTTTGCCATTTACGGGACCCAGACCGTAGAAGTCTGCCAGGCATTGGTCTTACTTCTCAACCTACTACTACTACTTATCATTTCTAAAGCACTACTAGACGTACGCAGCGCTGTACACTTGAACATGTAGAGACAGTCCCTACTCGACAGAGCTTACAATCTAATTAGGACAGACAAGCAGAACAAATTCCTAAAGAGAATCCTAAAGAGTAGCAAGATTCCGGAATCCCATAGATTAACAAGATTCCATGCAGAATCCCAAAAGAGTAACAAGATTCCGGAATTCCTAAGAGTAGCAAGATTCCAGAATCCCGAATCTACTACTACTTATCATTTCTATAGCGCTACTAGGCGTACACAGCACTGTACACTTGAACATGAAGAGACAGTCCCTGCTCTACAGAGCTTACAATCTAATCAGGACAGACAAAGAGTAGCAAAATTCTATGCAGAATCCCAAAGAGTAACAAGATTCCGGAATCCCGAAGAGTAGCAAGATTCCATGCAGAATCCCAAAGATTAACAAGATTCCGGAATTCCTAAGAGTAGCAAGATTCCAGAATCCCAAAAACTACTTATCATTTCTATAGCGCTACTAGACGTACGCAGCGCTGAACACTTGAACATGAAGAGACAGTCCCTGCTCGACAGAGCTTACAATCTAATTAGGACAGACAAACAGGACAAACAAGAGATAAGGGAATATTAAAGTGAGGATGATAAGGGTTCTGAACAAAGTGAATAAGAGCTAGGAGTTAAAAGCAGCATCAAAAAGGTGGGCTTTTAGCCATCAAAGCTCACTCCAGTCACGAGGCCATTTAAGTTTTGCGTTCATTGGATTCCATCCTTTTTCTGTATAGTGTACCCCTGGAGGCATAAGCACTAATATTTTATAAATTTACATGCCTAAGGGGTGTGTAAATATGGGCACCTAGAGTATAGAAATATCCTTTTAGACCATTATCTACATTATAGGCTATCTACGAGGTGCACCAAGAGAAAACAAATGAATGGTATGGTCTCCATTTGCCTTTTAGGAATATTTAACGGTATTTAATAAGAAGGCTCACACAGCTGATGAAGGTAAGGCATGATAATTTGCAGAGAAGCAATATATTTAGACAAATTCTGTTGATGGTTCTCAGTGCAGCAATTTATATTACAGCAAAGAAACTGCTTTTGTTCCCAATTTAAAAACATGAATGTTCTTCTATTTACCCTAGAGCTTAAAGACAATTTACAAAAGTAGGGCAATATGAAGTATTGCTACAATAAACTCTTGTTTTACCTCCTTTTTATAGCAAAAAAAAAATTAAGGGAATTCTGCAGCCACTGTCAGGTTAGAAAATATGCTTGCAATAAAGCAAATAAAGGCTACGGAGTTTATTTCATTCCATTGTTTACTTCATTATTTAAAGGCCTCTAACATGCATTCAGATGTGATTATTCTGAAAAGATATAATTGTGTCCAATGCATTTAAATGCTGAGATAAAATGGTTGATGATGCAGATCTACAAATGTGATTTCTAGAAATAAATTCAGAAGTCGGAATTTTTTGACCAGCACGTTTTGATTATTCACATTCGTCAACTGAGAACAAAGAAGAACAAATACATGTTTGATCTGATACCACTTGCGCATTCCGAGCATTGCTCCAATAATCACAGAATTGGCGAAAACGTTTACCTCCCTGCTTACAAAGCCAGGCTAGCGGCTGCCGGTGCGCTTATGCCGACACGGCCCATTCTCTTTGAATGGGCCGTGTCGGCATTGCCATGAGGCAGCCGCAAGCATGACTTTGTAAACGGGGGGGGGGGGGGGGGGGGGTTAATAAATAGGTCCTAACCCGCAACTCCCCTGGCCTGGTTGAAAAGCAGGTTCAGATCAAGGAATTTTGCAATAGATTTACTTGGATGATTTGATCAAATGTCAGCCCCATTCAGGCGTCAAGTTCTTTCCTTCTTAATCACACCATAGATCAATGATTCCTAAAACTGTCCTGGGGGAACCCCAGCGAGTCGGGTTTTCAGGATACCAGCAATGAATATTCATGAGATTAATTTGCATACACTGCCTACTTGGTATGCAAATCTATCTCGTGTATATTCATTGTATATCCCTTTAATAGTTATCACAAATCACTTTACTATTCAAATATTTATTTATTTTGTTGCATTTTAAATATACAAATGTAATCACAAACCCAACACTGGTGACAACCCACATTCACACTCACATTCATTCAAACACATTAGTACCCATTAACTAATACAAAGCAATCCTACCTAACCACCTGAACATTAAAGCCGTGGTTTATTAATATTGCCACAGCCATAAAACAGAACCAAAGTCAGTTCAGAAGTTCTCCAACAGCACTACCGTGCCAAATTACCACATCAAAATGTTCCATCCAAAATTGCCTCTGCTCGCATTGCATCGGTTAAATAAATCAACCATTAGTTCATAAGTTCTTAATGCTTGAATTTTGGCCCCACACCGCAGTGTTGCCACTCCAACTGTTCAGTAGGATAGACAAAATCTTCTGCTCTCCTCAGCATTTAGCCAAGAGTCCAAGTATTAGTTAATGGGTATTAATGTGTTTGAATGAATGTGTGTGTGAATGTGGGTTGTCACCAGTGTTGGGTTTGTGATTACATTTGTATATTTAAAATGCAACAAAATGCAGAAATAACCCTATGTAAAATTAATTGGGGGATGAGGACTTAAACGTTTGTGCATAAACTCTGTATAAGCAGGCTTGTTTGATCTGGATGGAGGTGTTCCTGGAATCAGGCTTTAGGTGGAGTATGCAAATGTGCACAACAGCAAACACATCCAGAGCAGTGTATATGTGTGTGATTATTTTCCATGAAGTAATTTTCAAAAAGGATCAAAGGAATGTGACTCTGCTGCAGCTATAATAATAAGCCTTGTTGGGCAGACTAGATGATCTGTGCATGTTTTTATCTGCTATGGGGGAAATTCTATAAACTGACACCACAGGTTAAGCATCCTAATGCCTTATGCTTAGTACCAATTCTACAATGACATTTTATTTATTTATTTGTTTGTTACATTTGTATCCCACATTTTCCCACCTATTTGTAGGCTCAATGTGGCTTACATAGTGCCAGAGCGGCGTTTGCAGACTCCGGTGTAAACAAATACAAAGTGATGTTGTGGTAAGATAAAGTTCATGTGGCACAGCCACATTAGAGAATCATACAACGGAAATGCTGTGTTATGTCTTTTACGTATTTTAGTATTTGTGTGTTGTAGAAATCGGCATTTATGTTGGGTTGGTAGGGTATGCCTTTTTAAACAGGTTAGTTTTTAGTGATTTTCCGGAAGTTTAGGTGGTCGTACGTAGTTTTCAAGGCTGTTGGTAATGCGTTCCACAGTTGTGTGCTTATGTAGGAGAAATTGGATGCGTAGGTAGATTTGTATTTGAGTCCTTTGCAGCTTTGGTGGTTGCAGATTTAGGTACGTTCGTGTTGATCCGGATGTGTTTCTAGTTGGTAAGTCGATCAGGTCTGTCATGTATCCCGGGGCTTCATCGTAAATAATTTTGTGAACCATAGTGCAGATTTTGAAGGCAATGCGTTCTTTGATTGAGAGCCAGTGTAGTTTTTTACGGAGGGGCTTTGCGCTTTCAAATCGTGTTTTTCCGAAGGTAAGCCTAGCTGCCATGCTTTGAGCGGTCTGAAGTTTCTTTAGTGTTTGTTCTTTGCATCCCGCGTAGATTCCATTGCATTTTGACACCAAGATTCCATTATAGAATACTAACATGATGTCTGCATTGGCACACCCATGTTTAGGTGCTTCCTCTTATGCCATGTCAATGACAGATGTAAGTTGGCCCATCTAAGTGCGCCAAGTGACATGCATAACTTATAGTATTCTATAAATTATCCCCTGGATTCTATAAAGGTTGCCAAAAATTATGCACATAAATTTAGGCACGTTCCCAATTTGTGCATACAATTTAATTGAATAACAAGCCAATTAGTGCCTTTTTAACAAGCAATTATTGGCGCTAATTAGATTTAATTGGGACCAACATGCTAAAGTTAGGTGCAGGATCTGCGTCTAAAATTTATATGCATTCCAAAAAAAGGTGGGGAAAAATGGGAGGGTCATGGCTTTTAGTTACACAGGTAATTGCAGAATAATGGTGGTCCACATGTAAATTTAGGTCCAGGCATTTGCACCACATTTTCACTGGTGCAAATGGCTATGCTTAAATTTACGCGTGACTGTCTGCTTAAGTGTGTATTCTATAAGCTGTGCTAAACTTTAGGCAGGGCTTATAGAATACTGTTTACATGGGCATATTTTGGTGCCAATTTGTTTGGCACCATATCATTAACATTTATTATACTGCTCTCTTTGCATGCAAATTAAAACGGTTTATATTAAAAGCAGAAAAAACAGAAAGGAATGCCAATAATCGAATAGGAAAGATCTAAAGTACCTGTATCAATGAAACAAAGATTTGATAGAATCTGGTCCTATGTGTGCAACTGGGAGCCACAACCATGGCTTACCTATGCTCTACGCGTGACAAACACAGAAGAAAACAAACCTTCACACTGGTCAAGCCAAAGAACAAAGTCACAGCGAAGGAGACAAAATGGATGATGCCAAAAAACTTCTACTGGACTCAAAAAAGTTCACAGCAAAAGTTTATTCTTAAAATCTGGACTCACCCATGCTCTGCCCATGTGTACGTCCACTTTGCAGCTAGGCGTTATGGCTCTTAGGTGCTACCTTATAGACTACTGGGTTTGATTACATCTACTTAACTGTCAATTAATGGAGCATTTGACCAGTATAAGTGATGTGTATCTCTAGGTACCAGTTGATAGAACTGTCCTGTTGCTCTAGCGTTTTTAGCTGATACTAAAAATCAGCTGGTGTTAAATGCTAAGACGCTCACAGGAATATAATGGGCATCTCAGTATTTATCGCCAGCTAAAAACGCTAGCTCACCTTAGTAAAAGACCACTTAAGTTACTCTGAGGGGCATTTTCGACCACCATCTCTAAGGGCGCCCAACTCTAAGGACGGTGCCGCGAAGAGGCGGGGCAATGCGTATTATCAAAACAAGATGGATGTACATCTTTCATTTCGATAATACGGTGGGAGACACCCAGATCTTGGCATTTAGGTCAACCTTAGAGATGGTCGTCCTCAGTTTTCGGTGATAATGGAAACCAAAGACGTCTATCTTAAAACGTCCAAACCCAAGCCCTTTGGTTGTAGAAGGAGTCAGCATTTGTAGTGCACTGGTCCCCCTCACATGCCAGGACACCAACCGGGCACCCTAGGGGGGCACTGCAGTGGACTTCACAAATTGCTCCCAGGTGCATAGCTCCCTTACCTTGGGTGCTGAGCCCTCCAACCCCCCCCCCCCCCCATGTCCGCCTGCCTGAAGTACACTGCACCCACTACAACTGCTCCAGGGAGCTACTGTATATACTGCTGCGATGGACCTGAGTATGGCATTTGAGGCTGGCATAGAGGCTGGCAAAGTATTTTTAAACTTGTTTTTTTATGGTGGGAGGGGGTTACTGACCACTGGGGGAGTAAGGGGAGGTCATCTCCGATTCCCTCCGGTGGTCATCTGGTCAGTTCGGGCACCTTTTTGAGGCTTGGTTGTGAAAAAAAATGGACCAAGTAAAGTCGGCCAAGTGCTCGTCAGGGACGCCCTTCTTTTTTCTATTATCGGCCGAGGACGACCATCTCCTAATAACGCCCCAGTCCCACCTTCACTACCTTGCCGACACGCCCCTGTGAACTTTGGTCATCTCTGCGACAGAAAGCAGTCGACGGTGTCAAAAAATTCGGCTTTCGGTTATGCCGATTTGGACGACCTTGCGAGAAGGATTTGTGTCGAAAGATGGGCGTCCTTCTCTTTCGAAAATAAGCGTGTTAGTATACACTTTCCCTTCTAGAACTGCTGTAATTTATGACACTTCTATGGTACAAGTTAGGTAGCCTATAGCAGCTGTTATAAGCAATCTGACAGGAAGCACGGAGGTAAAGTTGGAATGAATTCTACTGGGATTTCAAATGCATTTGAATATAGGTATTTGAAATGCCAGTGGAATACTTTTCAAATTAATTTGAGTGAAGCTGAATTAAAAATTGAACAACAGTTGGTTTCTTTGTTGGAAAAATTAGCATTGCCCATACTAAATAATATAAAACACGTTTTGTTTTCAGAATGGATGAGCTCTGAATGTTTTGCAAAGGCCATTTAATATTTAAGGTTCTGCAGCACTAGCTGTGGGGAAAATAGCATTTGCAAATAAATAAAAGAAAGGAATGGAATAAAGAACCATTGAGATTTAAAAAAAAAAAACAACTTTTTGTTTCAGAGCTTCAGTTCATGAATGTCAATTTCGTTCATGTTAAATCTCATTTAATGGAGAAAACCGAGAGGCAAGTCACCACAAAGGGAGCAATGTGGAAAGCAAGCTGTGGTGGGAAGTATAAATCTCATTTAGCACCTGATATATTAAGGCCTTTCTTCCATGCTGTGTCTAAGGAAAAAAGAGCTTTAGTATATCAAGTCCTTAATATCATTATTGTTGGCAAATTGAAAGTGATAGTAGCAATTGACTGTGTGTTTGTAAAATGAGATAATGTTCTAAATAATCTTTGATATTTGGAATAGAGAATATTACCTCTCAACTTTCCTTTGTGTCCAAACGTACAGAAAAGAGTTGGACTCCGCAGCTGACATTCTTTCTGGAAAAAAACAAAACAAAACAAAAAACAAATGCCTTACATCTCTGTCAAACACGTAGATAATATGCTGAAATCTTTTGCTCAGTGTGCGGCGGCAGCCAGAAAAAGCAAACAGGATGCTAAGAATTATTAGGAAAGGGATGGTGAATAAGATCAAAACCACCACAATGCCTATGTATCGCTCCATGGTGCGTCCGCACCTTGAGTATTGCGTTCAGTTCTGGCTGCCGTATCTCAAAAAAGATATAGTGGAATTCGAAAACGTTCAAAGAAGAGTGACCAAAATGATAAAGGAGATGGAACGCCTCTCGTATGAGGAAGGCTAAACAGATTAGGGTTCTTCAGCTTGGAAAAGAGACGGATGAGGGGAGATGTAATAGAGGTCTACAAAATTCTGAGTGGTGTACAGCGAGTAGAAGTAAATCGATTTTTTACTCTTTCCAAAAGTACAAAGACTAGGGGACACTTGAGGAAGCTGCATGGAAATAATTTTAAAACAAATAGGAGGAAATATTTTTTCACTCAACAGATAGTTAAGCTCTGGAACTGTTTGCCGGAGTATGTGGTAACAGACATGGGAAGCAACTGCTTGCCCTGGGATTTGTAGTACGGAGTGTTGCACAATTTGAGTTTCTGCCAGGTAATTGTGACCTGACTTGGCCACTGTTTGGAAAACAGGATACTTGGCTAGATGGACCATTGATCTGACCCAGTATAGGGCTACTCATATGTTCTTAAGTTCTTAGGGTTCCATCAGCACTTTTCCACTGAACATTGAGCCTGCAAAAAGGTGGGAAAATGTGGGATACAAATGCAACAAATAAATAAATAAATAAATAAACATACCTTATTGTCCCTGATTATGTTCATTGTACTCTACATGATGACTCCTCCCCTTAATGGGTTTCCCTGATCTATCCACCTCTGCTATGATTCACGATGTGCAGGTCCCTCTTAAGGATGCAATCAAGGTTGATGCCACCACAATATCAACGCCATCATCTACAATTAATTCAAAACACTGCAGTAAGACTAAGAAATTTCATAGTGTTACCCTGCTCCTTGTAAGCAAGCACTGCCTTCCCATTGCTCACCAGATTAGCTATAAGGTTCTCGTTCTGACTTTTCAAATCCTTCATTCCGGATTACCAACATTCCTAAACAGATCCCTTATTCCTTACTCTCCAACTCGACCCTTATGTTATTCACAGCAAATTTGCTCATTATATCCTCCCATCTCCAAATTTGCTCACACTTAGCTAGCTCATCAGGTCTGCTGTTGTTGCCCCTTTACTCTGGAATACCATCCCTGTTGAATTATGATTTAGACTATCATTCCCTAAAGTATAAGGCAATTCTTAAGGTCTATTTTTTTTCTAAGCATTTCATTCTACAGCCCAATGAAGTTCAGGGTGGTTCTTCCCCTTCCGCATTCCCTGGCAGCAAAGTTACTATTTTGTCTGTGTCTACCTCTTTTCCCCACATCTCTTCCTTATGTACTTTAGAGTTAAATTTGCATTTATGTGTTTAGCTCTTCCACATTAGAACAAGTTTATTCCTATTTGACTGTTGTTGCAAACCACCTTCCAACCAATAAGCAGGCAGGAGAGGGAAAGGAAAAAGAGATGGAACTTGATATACTGCCTTTCTGTGGTTACAATCAAAGCAGTTTATATATTATATACAGGTACTTATTTTGTACCTGGGGCAATGGAGGATTAAGCAACTTACCCAGAGTCACAAGGAGCTGAAGGGGGAATTGAACTTGGTTCCCCTGGTTCTCAGACCACTCACAAACCTTTAGGCTACACCCCCACTCCGGCCACCTTAAATCAGGATAAGCCACCCAACAGCTGACATTCAGTAGCACTAAACTGGGCAGTGCAGCTGAATATTGTCTCTGACCACCCATATTAAAAGTGGACAGGTCAGGGGCAGTACAAGAACGGCACTGGGGAGGAGACAGGAGTTACGCAGGTGCCAACATTAATCAATGATGGGACTTGCATAACTAAGCAGGTGAATTAAGGACAGCTCAAAAGCAGCCAGGACCTGCAGAACCATTTTTTAAAATTATCCTCCCCCCCTCAAGCCTCCCCAAGTAACCCTCATCCTCCTCCCTCCTCCTCCTCCTCCTCCAGCCTGCCGCCATGCATAACTCCCTCAACCATTCCCACCTCAGTCTAGGTAGGCTTCCCCTAGGCCTACCTGTAACCCTAGTGGTCTAGTAGGGGGCGATGGGGGCACGAGCAAAACCCACTTGCTCCTGCCCTTTGTGGCTGCCTTCTGAAATTTGCTGCTGCAATCTCTCGTGATTGCTTACAGTACTTCACAAGTACCATGAGCTGCTGCTGAGGTTGTGGCAGTCATTTGCAGAAGGCAGCCACAAGAGGCAGGAGTGAGTGGGCTTCATTCCTGCCCCCATTGCCCCCATGAACCACCTGGTCTACAGATAGGTCTGGGGGGGGGGCTACATAGACCATAGGGGGTTAAGAATAGCGGCGAACTGGGAAAGGGGGAGGGAAAGATGCGGGCTGCTTTGAGGGGCTTAGGAGGGAGGTTAAAAAAAAAGGTTATGTGGGTCATGGTCGATATTCAGTACATGGCTTGGTACTGAATATCTGGGGCTAATTTAGTTGACCATGGTCAGTGTTTACAAAAAACAATGACAACCACCAGCTGCATATCTACTCCGTTGTTTTTCCATTTTATTGACATAAGTGCAGTATATTAAGTCCTTGAATAAAAAAAACTATTCAAAACTGTGAAATCACATGTGGACTAAGTGAAATTGCAGGAGGACCTTGGGAGGCTGAAAGAATGAACAGGGTTTCGGAGTCATCATGGACAATACATTAAAACCTTCTGCTTAGTGATCCTCTGTGTTTATCCTGTGCACTTTTGAATTCCGTCACTGTTTTTGTCTTCATCACTTCTACCAGGAGGGTATTCCAAGCATCCACCACCCTCTCTGTGAAGAAGTACTTCCTGACATTACTTCTAAATCTACCACTCTGAAATCTCAATTCATGCCTTCTAGTTCGACCACTTCTTCATCTCTGGAAAAAGATTTGTTTGTATATTAATACCTTTCTAGTATTTAGACATCTGTATCATATCTCCTCTGTACTTTCTTTCCTCCAGGTCTTCAAGTCTCGTCTCATACATTTTTTGGCACAAACCCCATATCATTTATGTCACTTCCTCTCAACTGTTTCAAGTCTTTCTCTATCCTTAGTTAGATGCAATCTCCAAAACCAAGTACAGTACTCCAAGTACGGCCTCACCAATGTCTTATAAATGGGCATTAACACCTCTTTTCTTCAGCTGGTTATGCTTCTCTCTCTAACATCTTTCTGGCTATAGCTACTGCCTTGTCACCAGGGGCAGACCGCAGTGCTCTGGGCCCCTGGGCAGTAATGGTCGTTGGACCCCCCCTGGACACTGTCTGTGCCCCCATATCCGAACACTGTTGCCCCTCATGCACACTAGATCCCAACTCTTTCCTGCCTGCTGCTAATGCTCAGCACAACGTTGCATCGCCACCATATTTTCAAAATGGCTGCCAAGACTTCCTGCAGTAGCCTCGTAGGTCTTGGCAGTTTCATGAAACTGCCGCAGGGAAATCTCAGCAGCCATTTTGAAAATGCAGCGGTGCTGGGCAGAGTAGAAACAGTGGGCATGAAAGAGTAGGGATCTTTCCTGCCCCCAAAGAGGCCACTAGACCACCAGGGCACTTTAAGGTAGGACCAGGAAGGGGCTGTAGTTTGTGGGGGTGGGAGATCCTCGGGCACTGCTCGGTTGCCTATATGGTCAGTCCATTGCCTGCTAGTCACATTGTTTACTACCTTGAGATCCTCAGACACTATCACTATCATTACCCTCCTAGCACCACTTACTCACTTAGGGTGCGAGCTGGGCACAGTACATGCAAAATGAGACTACCACCAGGCTAGCATGCCCCCTGGTGGTAATTTCAGATTTAGTGCATGCCCATAATGCCAGGACAAATTATTCTTTTATTTCCTACCACAGGCAGCATTTCCAGCGTTAATCGGCAGTTGGCACATGCTGACCAGTCACCATCCTTGTAGCATGTGAGTCCTTACCACTAGGTCAATGGGTGGTGCTAAGGTCTCAGGCTGAAAATGGGCACACGGTGGTTTCAATTTTAGTGCAATTTTTTTAAGGAGCCCATTTTCCGGCTCCTTAAAAAAAGACCCGTTTACCTAGACACAGTAAAAAATGGCCCAGCTCACGCCCAAAAGATGCACTTGCACTACCACAGCCCACTTTTTACTGTGGCTTAGTAAAAGGACCTCTTAACCCTCTGCCATTCACCCCCTCTCTTTTGCATTTACATACTCACCTTGCTCGCACACTCATAACTGCTGTATTGAGTGACTCAGCAAATTCAAATACCACACGTGAGCCTCCATTCCACTCACTAGCACACACACATACCCTAACCACACACTTTTTCACTAAAGCACACCTTTTGTGCCATGCTCATATCATTTATATGCATATTATATCTGATTTATCCCCATCTAGTTATTATATTTTATGGATTCTATAAGAAAGTGGGTCCCAAATGCAGCCAGCAGTGTTCAGATTGCCTCTGATGTTAGAGTGGAGGAGTGGCCTAGTGGTTAGGGTGGTGGACTTTGGTCATGGGGAACTCAGGAACTGAGTTCAATTCCCGGCACAGGCAGCTCCTTGTGACTCTGGGCAAGTCACTTAACCCTCCATTGCCTCATGTAAGCCGCATTGAGCCTGCCATGAGTGGGAAAGCGCAGTGTACAAATGTAACAAAAATAAAATAGATACTATTGGAGATTCTACATGGAATGTTGCTACTATTGGAGATTCTACATGGAATGTTGCGAATAGCAACATTCCATGTAGAATCTCAAATAGTAGCAACAGTGGAGGAGTGGCCTAGTGGTTAGGGTGGTGGACTTTGGTCCTGAGGAACTGAGTTCGATTCCCACTTCAGGTACAGCTCCTTAAGACTCTGGGCAAGTCACTTAACCCTCCATTGCCCCATGTAAGCCGCATTGAGCCTGCCATGAGTGGGAAAGCGCGGGGTACAAATATAAAAATAAATAAAAAAAACCCTGGAAATTAAATTCTGGATCATTTCTGGACTCCAGTATGGGGGGGGGGGGGCGTCTTTTATAAAGGCGTGGTAGTGTTTTTAGTGTGTGCTAATGATTAGTGCATGCTAAATGCTACAGACACCCGTAGGAATATATGGGTGTCTCTAGAATTTAGCGCATGCTTATTTTTAGTGTGTGGTAAAAATGGTAGCATGCTTTTGTAAAATAACCCATAAGAAAGGACTGACTTTTATGTAGTCCTATTTGTGCAGTTACCTTGGAGGGGCATAATCGAACGGCGCCGGCCATCTATATGGCTGGCGCCGCAAACAGCGGTCCCGAACCGTATTATCAAAAAAGATGGACGGCCATCTTTCGTTTCGATAATATGGTTGAGGCCGGCCAAATGTCAGAGATGGCCGGGTTTGAGATGGCCGGCATCGGTTTTCGCCAATAATGGAAACCGATGCCGGCCATCTCAAACCCGGCCTAATCCAAGGCATTTGGTCGTGGGAAGAGCCAGCATTTGTAGTGCACTGGTCCCCCTCACATGCCAGGACACCAACCGGGCACCCTAGGGGGCATTGCAGTGGACTTAAAAAATTGCTCCCAGGTGCATACCTCCCTTACCTTGTGTACTGAGGCCCCCCAAATCACCCCCAAAACCCACTCCCCACAACTGTATACCATTACCATAGCCCTTATGGGTGAAGGGGGGGCACCTACATGTGGGTACAGTGGGTTTTGGGGGGGGGGGTTTGGAGGGCTCCCATTTACCACCACAAGTGTAACAGGTAGGGGGGGATGGGCCTGGGTCCACCTGCCTGAAGTGCACTGCACCCACTAAAAACTGCTCCAGGGACCTGCATACTGCTGTCAGGGAGCTAGGTATGATGACATTTCAGGCTGGCATAGAGGCTGGAAAAAATAATATTTTAATTATTTTTTGGGTGGGAGGGAGTTGGTGGCCACTGGGGGAGTAAAGGGAAGTCATCCCCGATTCCCTCCGGTGGTCCTCTGGTCATTTGGGGTACATTTTTGAGGCTTGGTTCTAAAAATAAATAGACCAAGTGAAGCTGGCCAAGTGCTCGTCAGAGCCGGCCTTCTTTTTTCCATTATCGGCCGAAGCCGGCCATCTCTTAACTACGCCCCCGTCCCGCCTTCGGTACACTGCTGACACGCCCCCTTGAACTTTCGCCGTCTCCGCGACGGAAAGCAGTTGAAGCCGGCCAAAATCGGCTTTCGATTATACCGACTTGGCAGGGTTTAGGAGATGGCCAGCCATCTCCCGATTTGTGTCGGAAGATGGCCGGCCTTCTCGTTCGAAAATAAGCAGGTTGGCTAGTTAAGTCCTGAATATCGGCACTTAATCAGCCAAGTGCTGACTCCGCCCCCATAATAGCCGGTTTCGCATTCAGTGCTAACTGGACATTTTCAGCGACACTATGTAGTTAAATACCACTGAATATGCCCGTTTAGCCCCGGGAAGGCAGCTTAAATGGCCAGAAGCCTCCTCTAGCCATGTAAATTGTTTTAAATATTTGACCCAGTATTTTTTAAATTATAGTTACTGTAATATATTTCAAAGCTGTGTATGTCTTCTTTGACTTGTAGATGAGGAACCATGGGATGGACATAAAAAATGATTTTATACATTCCCATCTAGCAAAGTATACAGATTGCAAGAATCAGCTACTAATACCTGATGATGTAATACTTGACACTTATATGATATATACTCTGTGTAATATAGTGACATGCACAGGAATGTGTAGGTGGTTGACTGTGTAACTGTGTGCAGCCCGTTGCAGAAATGTTGTAATTAATAGTAACCTCCTGCAGTTGAATTTGTCTCACGATTCAGAGGCTGCCCACACTTGCATGAATTCAGTTTTGAAAATATACTGAGATCTGTAAAACATGACATTTCTTTACATGGTCTGTCAGTAACTGCTCATCCTGGATTAACATTTACTTATGCTGGTATTGTACGTTAACTGAGTGTATCCAGGTGTAACCCCCAACTGTGAATAAGGATTGATTTTTAAATTTATTTTGGGGCCCTTTTACTAAAGTGTGCTAATAGATTTAGTGCGTGCTAATGATTAGAGTATGTTAAATGATAAGATGCCCATTCTATTCCTATGTAAACATAAGGCATAGATAGGTATAGTTATAATTATCGTGAAGGGAGCATATAATTCAAACAACTTCAGAGTACTCAGCTTCACTCCAATATTCAATGTAATTTTCTTAAACAGGACTGAATAGGCTTTATGCTCTTTATAGGATCATCAGATCAGCGTATGTGTTCCCTTATTGGCTATAGCTGAGTCATGCAGTTTTCAAGGGACACACCACAATCCTCATTAATCCTCTCATTTAAATTCTCTTCATATTATTTTTTTTTTCAAATTTTCCCAGTTTTAAACATTAAACATTAGTCTTTTCCAATGTAATGTACATTAATGTACTTAGCTTTCGTTAGTAGTATTTTTCATGCTGGAGACCCTAATCCACCGACATAGATCTAAGTTTCGCAAATTGCTGAGTACTCGGAAGTTGTTTGCATTATATTCCTATGGGTATCTTATCATTTAGCATATGCTAATCATTAACACACACTAAGGACTAATTCATATATCATGCCTTAAAAATTGTTGCCCCCCCCCCCCCCACCCAAAACCAGCCTAAATTTCCACATGGTTTATAAAATATGCCGAGCGCCCCTCCATGCAACTAAATTTAGTCGCAGGCAGTTACACCAAGTAAAACTGGCTGTAAATAATAAAACCTAAATTAGTTATGAACCAGTTGTATTCTATAACAACGTGCATAGATTTTAGAAATGGCCATGCTCACCCCTCATATATCATATTTTCTCTGAGACAAATATTATTCTCTTGTGCTAGTTACCTCTCCATATCTATCTGTGCACACTCCCGCACTCAACACTTTGTACACTCCTGCACTCAACATACACCGACCACACCCAACAAACACCAACCAAATCATCATTGACCACAAACACAAACAGACCCACTTCTCCACTCCATCACATGAAACAACTCAATAAATGGGTTCCATAATATGGCTGACCTACTACCTGATAATAACCTGGCTAATATATTATCAGACAGAGGCCTTCAACTACAGACAGAACATACTAATTCTGATAACACAAAGAGCATGCATACAAACAAGAACAGAGTTAAACCTACTTATTAATACCCGACACAGAACAACCAGTACCAACAGAAAGAACTCAATAAACAATGACAACAATGAGTCTGAACATCAACTAGACCGAATAGATTGCAAATAACAGACAACCGAATCCACACTATCAATACCCATTGGATATACCAACGTAAGGTCCATAGTAAACAAAACAGAAACCACAAGAGATTGGATAGTCAAGGAACAATTGGGCCTACTCTTCATAACCAAAACATGGATAAGGTCCCTCGAGGACCCGGTTATCAGAGATATATGCCCACCAGGATAAAAAAAACTCACATCAATCCTGGAGGGAAGAAGATGAGGGATTGAATAGCGCTTTAGAAATGATAAGTAGTAGTAGTAGTAGATTTAAAACAGGCCAGATTGGGGGAGTAAGGCTTGTGAGTGACCTGAGAACCAGGGGAACCAGGTTCAATTCCCACTTCAGCTCCTTGTGACTCTGGGCAAGTCACTTTAATCCTCCATTGCCCCAGGTACAAAATAAGTGCCTGTATATAATATAGATGGCCGTCCCCATTCCATTATGCCCCTCCATGTGACTTAGAATTTACATGCCTGCATCATGTGACAGAATACGCTTAGAGAGTTGTTCGCATAAATTCTAATTAGTGCCAATAGTTGCTTGTTGATTGGCAATTTTCAACACTGTGGCTTGTTAACTAATTAACTTGAATGTGCAAAAATCCAAAATCCAACCGGATTTGCACGCACAACTTAAGTGGCGCTATATAGAATCCAGGGTAAGTAGTTCGTGCTATCTGCAAATTTAATGCAGCACCTATAAGAGCAAATGCTGGGAATGTCTCCTATAGTTATCGTGTTAAAGGATTAAATATAATATCACATCTAGCCTCGATAAGGCCTTCCTTATTTTTCAAACCCTTCCTGCAGATCTGCCAGCTGGCAAGTGTGACTGACGCCAAATCACAAAGCTACTTTATCATAGCCTGCAGAAATCTCCTGCATTCACTGGCCTGTAGCCAGCTCTATCATTTCTCACTTAGTGCTGTCTGTCTAAACTGAATACAGATATAGACTAAAGCCCTTGCAGATAGTGAAATTATGTATTAAATTCATCTGTATTCTTTTCATGGATATCTTGATAACACCCTCATCCTCCCCGTCTCATCTGCCCGCAACCTCGGAGTTATCTTTGACTCCTCTCTCTCCTTCTCTGCGCATATCCAGCAGATAGCCAAGACCTGTCGCTTCTTCCTCTTTAACATCAGCAAAATTCGCCCTCTCCTCTCTGAACACACCACCCGAACTCTCGTCCACGCTCTCATTACCTGTCGCCTGGACTACTGCAACTTACTCCTCACCGGCCTCCCACTTAGCCATCTATCCCCCCTTCAATCTGTTCAGAACGCTGCTGCATGTCTCATATTCCGCCAGAACCGATATACTCATATCACCCCTCTCCTCAGGTCGCTTCACTGGCTTCCGATCAGATACCGCATTCAATTCAAGCTTCTCCTTCTTACCTACAAATGCACTCGGTCTGCTGCCCCTCACTATCTTTCTACCCTCATCTCCCCTTACGTTCCCGCCCGTAACCTCCGTTCACAGGATAAATCCCTCCTCTCAGTACCCTTCTCCACCACCGCCAACTCCAGGCTCCGCTCATTCTGCCTCGCCTCACCCTATGCTTGGAACAACCTTCCTCAGCCCTTACGCCAAGCCCCCTCCCTGCCCGTCTTCAAGTCTTTGCTTAAAGCCCACCTCTTCAATGCTGCGTTCGGCACCTAACCCTTACCGTTCAGTGAATCCAGACTGTCCCAATTTGACTGCCTCTATCGGACCGACCGTTCACTTGTCTATTAGATTGTAAGCTCTTTGAGCAGGGACTGTCTCTCTTTGTTAAGTTGTACAGCGCTGCGTAACCCTAGTAGCGCTCTAGAAATGTTAAGTAGTAGTAGTAGTATATGATGAACATCCTAATTATCACATCATAGTTGTGCAGATAAAACATCCCATTTTGTTGAACTAATTTTAAATTTGGTCGTGAAAGGAGAATACTACAGCCAAGTCTCTTGGTCACTTATGATTCCACTGCCATGGCAAGGACTGCAAAATAAGAGCTTAGCTGCACAACTGATTGATTCCCAATGAAATATCAAAATCAGGGTAAGGAGGGAGTGACTATCCATGTGTGCGCCTGCACTCACTTCCCTTCCCCCCCTATCTGTCCACCACCCTTCCCCAATAAGAAAGGGCAAGAGGAGGAGGTGTGCCACAGTATCTGTCAGTTGGGACCCAAAGAGGGGCATAATCGAACGGCGCTGGCCAAATAGATGGCCGGCCATCTTCAGGGCCGGCTCCGCAAGGGGGCAGAGCCAACCGTATTTTCGAAATACGGTTGGGGCCGGCTAAATCGATCGCCGGGGTTAGAGGAGATGGCCGGCTTCATTTTTCAGCCATAATGGAAACTGGGCCCGGCCATCTCAAACCCGGCGAAATGGAAAGCATTTTGTCATGGGAGGAGCCAGCATTTGTAGTGCACTGACCCCCCTCACATGCCAGGACACCAACCGGGCACCCTAGGGGGCACTTCTAGAAATTAAAAAAATAAAAATAGCTCCCAGGTGCATAGCTCCCTTACCTTGGGTACTGAGCCCCCCCCCAAAACCCATTCCCCACAACTCTACACCATTACCATAGCCCTAATGGGTGAAGGGGGGCACCTACATGTGGGTTTTGGGGGGTTTTGGAGGGCTCAACATTAACCACCACAAGTGGAACAGGTAGGGGGGAGATGGGCCTGGGTCCGCCTGGCTGAAGTGCACTGCACCCACTAAAACTGCTCCAGGGACCTGCATACTGCTGTCAGGGAGCTGGGTATGACATTTCAGACTGGCATACAGGCTGGCAAAAAACTTTTTTTTTGTAATTTTTTTTTGGGTGGGAGGGAGTTGTTGACCACTGGGGAAGTAAGGGGAGGTCATCCCCGTTTCCCTCTGGTGGTCATCTGGTCGATTGGGGCACTTTTTTGTGACTTGGACCTAAAAATAAATGGACCAAGTGCAGCCGGCGAAATGCTCGTCTGAGCCGGCCATTTTTTTCCCATTATGGGGTGAAGCCGGCTATCTCATAACCATGCCCCCACCCCGCCCCTGCCCCACCTTCTGTACCCTCCCTTGAAGGTTGGCCGGCTCCGCAACGAAAAGCAGTTGGGGCCAGCCAAAATCAGCTTTCGATTATACCGATTTGGCCGGGATCAGGAGATCGCCGGCCATCTCCCGATTTGTGTCGGAAGATGGCTGGCGATCTCTTTCAAAAATAAGCTCAATAGCGATCTAAGATCTTTGTTGATGATTATTGTAGTTTCCTTGCTCACTTTAATTGATTTTTTTTAATGTAAATGGAAACTACCCAAATGGCAGTACCAATAGGCTGTATATCAAATAAAAATAAACCTGGAAACATAGAAACTTTTAGTAGCCCAACCTACATCCCTCACCCCATCAGGGCCAGGTACTGCAACTGATTTTACCTAGGCCCACTGCAGTTTGAGGCCTAAATCTAACCTCTCCACATTCATCTGTGTTGTGAAAGCCCCACTGTATCCCCGCCTAAACATTTGGTCCTCAACTTGACAACCCATTGTTTGTTTTTGTCTCTCTGTTGTATTTCCCATTAAAACTAGGTCTCCCGATATTCTCCATCTCAATTGCTTCTCCCAGCTCCAGAAATATTTCTCATCCTGCCACTATCCAGGAATTCTTGGAATAAGCCTCTCCTCCAAACCTGATGGAATTAACCCTATAGATATCTCCGATGGCCACTCCTCCATTCTGCCCCATTACACCCAGGACTTCTCCTCCCCTTCCCTTCCTTGTATTAAGCAAATAGGGGTTGATCATGGGTGTGACAGGGGTTATAAATTGTTTTTTTACCATGTGATAGTCTTAGCACATGTCCACGCTAATGGTTAACATGCAGTGAAATCTATGCTAGCTGCTTAATAACAGCTTTCAGAAATACATTACCACACAATAAAATGATAAAAAATATCAACATGGTCTGTGTTTTGGCCCTGTTGCCTTCATTAGGAGTCCATTGCAGAAAGTGTGGTTTCCACATGATTTTGAGGATTGGCAAAAAAAAGTCACTGTGATAGCAAGAACCTTCCTACAAAAACTTAAGAGCCTCTTTCATCAAACCACGCAAGTGGTCCCCAGTGCTGTAATGTTGAAAAAGCTCATTCACTTTGAATGGGCTTCGTCACCATTGCCACACGGCTTGATAAATGAGGCTCTAAATGAGCAAACTGAGTCAGGATATTTTTTTAAAATCATTTTACTTAATTACATTCACATTTATCACGTAAATGTAAGGAAAAACAGAAATTAATATAAGGAAAAAGAAAAAACATTTTCTCTCAACAATATATATAATTGTCCACAATTGGGGGATCCAAGATCAGGAAAACAATCTCAAAGAAAATAAGAAAAACACCAAGTGGTTAATCTTACAAATTCATATTTTCTGAGGGAGGAAGGTTAATCGGTAATTGCAGCCGGTACAGTGGTAACTAAAGGAAGTTGCTGCAGAGGGTTCTTCATCTGTTCTTTTAACTCCACAAACTCTTGTAATTTCTTGGGTTCAACAAATAAGTAATAAGGAAATAAAACACTTACAAAGGAATCGCTCTAGGAAGGTCCCGCCTAGGGCAATGATTGTTGGCTTAAAAGCCAAGAGTTCACACCTCCTAGTCTGCAATTCCCTTGATATATCAGGAAATATACTTTTATCTTTGAACCCAAAAAACTATCAGCCATGTATCGGAAATACAATTTCAAAACATTGTTCCTATCTAAATCAAAGGCAAAAGTCACTAGTAATATAACTCTCTATATAGGGTATTTTAGGAAGATTGATCATTCTCAAGTTATTTTTCCTTAATTGGTTCTCCAGAAGTTCCACTTTTTTACAAGAAACATGACTGTCCTTCATTACCAGATTAACTGATTTTCGTAGAGAAACCATTTCCTTAATAAAAGTCTCTAATTTTATATCTTGGACTTCCACTTTGTTAGATAAGTATTGATATAATCACATATTTATTCCTGAAAAAGTTTTGACATCTGAAGAAGAGAATTATTCACACTCTGCAGCACTTCCCATAGTGCATCCATTATGACATGTTTTGGCTTCACCAAGTCCAATTTCTCCACCGAAACCGCTCCAGATACCTTCGGGGGGAAGAGCTCACTCTCTAATCCCCCAGTTGGTTTATTATCCGGAGTCAATGCTGCGCCAGGACCTCCTCGGATCGCGTGAGGATCCTAACCCACTTCGGGCGTTTCCACTGTCGACCTCCATAGCGAAGCGTTACTGTTTCCGGGTCTTGGAGAGGTCATGCCAACAGGGGGACTCAAAGTCACTCCCTCTCCACTGAGATTCGGCAATAAAGCCTTGCTGTTCCCCGAAGCAGGAACCGATATCCCCGACGTTATGACCCCGAATCTCTCCAAAGTAGACTGAGAAGTGGTGGGAACCCCAGCCATGTTCGAGGAGGACAACACCACGGCTTTGCCTTTTTTCTTCCCCATTCTCTGGGGAGCGCACCTACTTCTTCAGGTATTCTGGTGTAAAACGGGAACTCAACTAACGTACGGCCTCCCTCGACACCATCTTGGATCCTCCAGTTTGGGACACTCTTTGTCTGGTTTCTCCTCAGAGGCCTGTATGATATGGGTAACCCTTCAGCATAGCCCTCTAAGTCATTGAAACACGGAAGCCCCTCCATCACTTACAAGGTGGTGTCCCTTCGGAGGGGGAGCCAGGATATTTTTTAACAAGCTTGTTAGAAATTGACTTGAACACCGTCCAAGAGCCTCTAGTGTGACATTCAGGATATTTTTTGTCATTTTATTGTGCGGTAATCTATTTCTGTGACCTGTGGGTCTCTTCTAATAAAGGACTTTATATATTGGATCACCCAGCTTTGTCCGTTTGGTCAATCCCACAGTTTATTTTTTTTTTGTCTTTAGCATTGTGTGGGACTATACTTGTTTTCTCCTTTCTTGTGCTGTGCCCAAAGTTAGACACCAGAAATATCTCCACTAAACTAGTATTCTGTAAAGGGCACTTCGTACAAGGCACTCTTTAAAGAACACTAGCTTAGCACAGGTTCCATACCTAACTTTGGGAGCCAGCATTTACGCCTCCTGACAAAACCCACAGGCACCCAATTTACAGCAATTGAACATCAACTTATAGAATTCTATTACATCAAACCTAACTTTTGGGAATGCCTCCTGATCTGCCTATGCTTCTCCAATAACCACACCCCTTTTGAGTTACACACTATGAAATGTAGGTGCGGATATTAGACAATTGTACCTAGGCTAGTTGCATGCATATTTCTCTAAAAATATTCTGTATTCCCTATTACTATGTAAGCCGCATTGAACCTGCTTTGAGTAGGAAAGCGGGGGATACAAATGTAATAATAAAAAATAAAAATTCCACGTGGAAAAAATATGCCTAGGTGTATTCTATAAAGTACACCTAAATTTTATAGAATAGGCTAAAATTTCCAGTATATAGAATAATGCCAAGTGCATTGCCGCATGACGAAATGTAGTCGTGGCCATTTACGCCATGTTTTACTTGGTATAAATCCTGACACCTAAATTAGGCACAGAGCAGGTGTCTTCTATAACAACGTGAATAGATTTTAGAAATGCCCACGGCCACGCCCCCTTTTCAACTATGCGATCTAGAATTTAAGTGCACCAAGTTACAGAATACACTTCGCGAGTTGCGTGTGCAAATCTTAAGTAATAACATTCAATTAACAGCACTGATTAGCTAGTTAACCAATTAAGCTATGCACAGTGCTATAGAATACAATTCGATTTCTGCATGGAAATTAAGGCTCCGTACATAGAACCCCGGGGATAGCTCCAAGTTGTTGCTAATCAACATCAATTATTGATTGTTGACAGTTCATTATCTAATTAATTAGTGCGCACATCTGCCCTTGGCACTCAAACGTGTGGCCAACTTTGGTCAATCTATATAGATTCCAGGGGCAAGTCTTTAATATAAATTACTGAATTCATACATGTAGCAAAAGAAGAAAGTGTTTAATGCAGGTCTGTCTGTAACCGCCATCATGCTCCCCAAATAGTCATATTACTTCTAAATATACTTGATATGTTTATTGAACTGATATGAATGATCTGTGAGTGACCTTATTAGGAAACGTTTGAATATTATAGCCAAATCATTTTCATTTTTTAACGTGGAAGGAATGGTTGCAGATAAGTAATGTTTAGCTTATACCAAGTGTTGTTTCCAAGCCTGAAAGATTGCAATTCTGTGGTAATGACAGAGCCCTGTGATAAATATATTTCCAACTGGCAATAAAACATAAGCAGTGTGTCTTAAGCTTGTGTTTTCTTAGACTTGTAACTCTGAACCCGTATCCCTTGAACAGATGTCAGAAGACTGCCTCCAGATCAGGTTGCTGCTGCCAAGTCTCGCGATCCTGGAATCAGAACCAGTTGCTATTAATGTCTGTACTATCCAATTTACAAGACTGAAACTGCAGCTCGTGCTTCGCTGAACTCACATATTAAGACATTTTTGACTATTTTAAACTTTTTTTTTGTTGACCAGGGTAAGTGGTTTTTTTTAATATCTATTTTTGCTATATTGCATGCACAACTACAGATTTAAGCTGTTATGCAAGGGACTTGGATGTGTTACGTTAAACTCTACCCATTTGTTTCTCAGCTGAAGACACTCATTATAGTTCTTGAGTGTCACTGATATAAAAAAAAAAACATTTCTCCAAACCTTGAGATTATTACTATAGGATTAAACCCTGATAAATTAATCTAACCACTTTTCTCTCCTTAAAATGGTTTATTGTGCTCTGTTCTTTGTCTGGTAAGGTACCTAAGCAAATAAAACCACCACAGAAAAAATGAAACATTTATTGATCAAAAATGATAATTAATTTAACTTTACTATTGCAAATATAACATAGCCTCAGTGCTACATAACATGCAATAACCAATAATTCTCTGGTTTTATAGTGAATCTAGAGAGTGCTGTAGGAAAAGTCTTTGCAATGATTTGACAGTTGTACAGTTAAAAATCTAAGTTGTGTTTTTTCACATTTCGATGTTCAAAAAATCATTCAAACCCTAACCCCGACAATCAAGATCAGTAGCAGAATTACCCTCAGTTGAAAAGCAAAGCAGTATTCACCGTAGATAAATAGATCATAACGGAATAATACTCATACTGAAAAAAAATATATAAGCACAGTACTGTTTTATGCTCAATTCATTGCTTGTCAGTAAGAAAATATTACATATATTTAAGTGTGATAAATACTTAAGAAACAAATCATGCATATATTTAGGAATAAGAAACATATTGATCCAACATACTTAAAACGCCCACATGAATCGACATCTATATCTAGGAATCTCTGTCTGGGATCAGGTCTAAACATGATAAAACATCCTGAACTATTTTTCAGCGGGACAGTTTTCCAGTCTCTTGATTTGTTTCTTCCCCTCTGACTCACTTTTTCCCCTTGCCTCTTGCTTTGCCTTCCTGCTCTCATTCACTTACCCAGTTTCTTAATATCTGATCTTTCTTGCTTTTTCTGCATGTCTTCCCTTTTATAGAAGAACAGTCAAATGGTCTTTGCTTAATCAGTCAGCTTGTGAGAAAGGAGCAGTCCACACTGACAAAGAGCACTTTGTTAAGAATGACATTATGCTGCATGTATTGAAACAGAATATAAAGAACTTTTGTGCACATTTTCATGGAAAGAAAATGGCAAGATCAGGATAAAAGACATTTTTTAACGGGGCTTGCAGTCCCTTGTGTCTAACTTTTGTTTACATAGTTGTACTGTGGTAAACATTCTAATATTATAGAATTATTTGACAAAACGATGGTAAAACATCCCCTTTCCTCGTGTTTTACTACTAAATGAAATGTTGTAATATTGATATCTAATGTTTACTTGCGCTTCTATAAGTGTTATAATCGTATTAAAACACAAACATGTAATCAAAGCAAAATATTACAACAGTTACTTCTGATGCCTTTAAATAAGAAAATGCATCAATCATTGACTGCTTCAAACATGAAGTTATGTTTGGATAGCAAACAATGATACAATTATTCTCAAATAAGAATAAACATTTCCCACCAAGAAGCCAGCTTGAAATAAAATAAAAATATATACACAGCAGAATACAACTTTAGAAACATGACGGCAGGTAAAGACCCAGTGATCCATCCAATCTGCCTATCCTCTATAACCCCTAACTCTTCCTTTTCCTAAGCGATCCCACATGCTTATCCTACTACTACTACTACTACTACTACTTAACATTTCTAGAGCGCTACTAGAGTTACGCAGCGCTGTACAAAATAAACAAAGAAGGACGGTCCCTGCTCATAGGAGCTTACAATCTAAAGAACGAAATGTCAAGTTGGGCAGTCTAGATTTCCTGGGTAGAGGTGTAGAGGTTATCCCATGCCTTTTTAAATTCTGACAGTCCTCGACTCCACAACCTCCACTGGGAGGCCATTCCACGCTTCCACCGCCCTTTCTGTGAAATAATACTTTCTTAGATTACTCCTAAGCCTGTTCCCTCTTAACTTCGTCGTATGCCCCCTCATTCCAGAGCTTTCCTTCAATTGAAAAAGGCTCACTTGCTGCACATTAATGCCCTTGAGATATTTAAACGTCTCTATCATATCTCCTCTCTCCCTCCTCTCTTCCAGCGTGTACATGTTGAGATTCATAAGCCTGTCCCTATATTTTTTGTGTTCAAGACCGCTTACTAATTCTGTAGCCGCCCTGATAGTATTTATTAAGCTAGTGAACAAGAATTAAGCATATTCAAGCTATGTTCCTATAGAATGCTACATAAAAATGAGCAATTATTTTTCATCTTAGTTTAATAATTTCATACATTCACTGTACACACTTAACATACTTTAGTACAAGTTTCCCTAAGTTGTTGCACTTAGTTATCAATGTGGGCTACCATTAATATATGCTATTTTATTGTTAACCTTAGTTATTAATAACTTCACCCCTAACGCAGCTTGATAACTTCCCTCTTAAAGGACTTAGTTATCAATATGAGCTACTGTTAAGAACACTAAGGGGGGAATTTTGTCAATGTGGGCTACTGTTAAGTTGGGTTATTTTACCACAAGTCAGATTAATTTAGCACAAGGTCTCATTGCATAAAATAACCTGACATTAGTAGCCCACATTAATAACTTCATCCCTAACTCCTGCTATTTCAGCATAGCTCCCAGCATACCTCCGATGGGAGAACAACACGAAGACTAAAGGAGAGGAGACTCATAAGATTGGAGAGTTTTGGGAAGAGCGAATGCAAGAAATAACAGAACGTAGCAGAAATTCAAAGGAACTGTATTTGATTACAAGCTTTGGACATTGCGGTACGGTGATAAAATCAAGTGTGCAAGCGACATATAGAAATAAGACTGACTGAAGGAAGAAACAGCGAATGGTCTTTCCCTACACCCCTTCCCGTGCACTCCGCTCCATGGATAAATCCTTCTTATCTGTTCCCTTCTCCACTGCTGCCAACTCCAGACTTCGCGCCTTCTGTCTCACTGCACCCTACGCCTGGAATAAACTTCCTGAGCCCCTACGTCTTGCCCCATCCTTGGCCACCTTTAAATCTAGACTGAAAGCCCACCTCTTTAACATTGCTTTTGACTCGTAACCACTTGTAACCACTCGCCTCCACCTACCCTCCTCTCCTCCTTCCTGTACACATTAATTGATTTGATTACTTTATTTTTTTTTTTGTCTATTAGATTGTAAGCTCTTTGAGCAGGGACTGTCTTTCTTCTATGTTTGTGCAGCGCTGCGTACACCTTGTAGCGCTATAAAAATGCTAAATAGTAGTAGTAGTAGTAGTGGTGGGCATTGCTAAAGAGGATTTAGATCTAGACTTTTAGTATTTCAGGAACAAATATGTGAATCAAGATTATTGAAAAAACTTTAGAGTGATTACAGTGAGGAATTAGTTATAGAAAAGTTTAATCAGAGTGCACTAAGGAAACTTGAGGGGAATCTAGGATACATGTATACTTTGGAAGAAAGGTGGGAGAGGGGAGATGTGATAGAGACATTTAAATACCTCAGTGGCATAAATGCACAGGAAGCAAGTCTCTTTCAACTAAAATTAAACTCTGAAATGAGGGGATATAGAATGAAGATGAAAGGGGTTAGATTCGAGAGTAATCTAAGGTAATACTTTTTTATGGATAGAGTGGTGGATGTGTGGAACTGCCTCCCAGTAAAAGTGGTAGAGACAAAAGGCCTCATTTTCAAAAGAGAAAAACATCCAAAAAGTGGCATAATTCTGCATTTGGACGTTTTTCTCCCAAAAACGTCCAAATCAGCATTTTTGAAACCTATTTTTAGACGTTTTTCTCTGAAGTCTGCCAGAAGTGCATCCAAATCTCAAGGGGGAGTGCCAGGGGTGTGTTCAGGGCAGACTTAGATGTTTTTCAACCCTAATGGAACAAAACAAAACCGTCCAGGACTAAAACTTAGACATTTTGAGCTAGACGTGTTTTTATTACGAATAAGGCACAAAAAGATGCCATAAATAACCAGATGACCAATGAAGGGAATCAGGAATGACCTTCCCTTATTCCCCCAGTGGTCACTAACCCCTCCCACCCCCCAAAAATATGAAGAAAAACATTACTTACCAACCTCTATGCCGGCTTCAGATGTTATACTCAGGTCCATTAGAACAGCATGTAGGTCTCTGGAGTAATCTAGTGTTGGATGCAGTGATTGCAGACAGGTGGACCCATTCTACTACTCCCCCCCTACCTGTTACACTTCTGGAGGAAACTGTGAGCCCTCCAAAACTCATCAGAAACCCACTGTACCCACGTATAGGTGTCCCCTTCACCAGTAAGGGCTATGGTAGTGATGTACAGTTGGGGGTAGTGGGTTTTGGATGGGTTTTAGGGGGCTCAGAACACAAGGTAAGGGAGCAATGGTGAGATATGTACCTGGGAGCATTTTATGAAGTCCACTGCATTGCCCCCTAGGGTGCCCCTATTGCTGTCCTGGGATGCAGGGGGACCAGTCTACTAAAAATGCTGGCTCCTCCTACATCCCAATGGCTTGATTTTTGTGCATTTTGCATTTGGACATTTTTTTTCTCGAAAAATGGACCGAAAAACAAAACGTTGAAATCAGAAAACATTGTTCGGAACAGTATTTTCGAAAACAAAAGATAGACGTTTTTCTTTTTTTTTTTTTAATGACCTTCTTTCCTATTCAGATTTTGGACATCTTTTGCAAAATGTCCAAAGTCGGACTTAGACGTCATATCGAAAATGTCCCTCAAAGACTGTTAGAGTTCAAGAAAGCACAGAGGATCTCTAAGGGAGAGGAAGAGATAGTAGATAGTATTGATGAGCAGACTGGAAGGGCCATACGGTTTTATCTGCCCTCATTTTCTATGTTCTTATATTTCTATGTAAAAGGAGAAATAACATAAGCATGTTTGTCTCTAAGTACCAATGCTTTTCAACTTTTTACAGAAATATTTCAAATAACACATTTAACGCTACTTAATGCTTGTAACCTAAAAAATTTTTTGTGTGATTTTCTTTTAGTGATCAGAATGGTGTGTAACACGAAAGAAAATATCAAGCTATCTTTTTGTCTTCTTTTATTATATCTGTTGATCCTAAATATACAAAGCCAGGAGGATGTTGTTATTATTACCAAGAATGGAAAAATCAGAGGGCTGCAGCTATCAGTTCTTTCTGGAACAGTAACAGCTTTTCTTGGCATTCCTTATGGAGAGCCACCTATTGGAATGCTAAGATTCAAAAAAGCAAAACCCTATAAACCATGGTCAGATATCTGGAATGCCACCCAATATGCCGACTCATGCTACCAGTACGTTGATAAAACCTTTCCTGGATTTCCAGGATCCGAAATGTGGAATCCAAATACCAAGCTTAGTGAAGACTGTTTATATCTAAATATATGGATTCCTACACCCAAGCCAAAAAATGCAAGTGTCATGGTATGGATCTATGGTGGAGGTTTTGAGACTGGAACATCATCTCTAGATGTCTATGATGGCAAATATTTAGCCCGCATAGAGCGTGTGGTTGTAGTCTCCATGAATTACAGAGTAGGTGCATTAGGATTCTTGGCTTTTCCAGGGAACCAAGAAGCTCCAGGAAATGTAGCTCTGTTTGACCAGCAATTAGCTCTTCAGTGGGTTCATGAAAATATAGCAACTTTTGGTGGTAATTCTAAAAGTGTAACTCTCTTTGGAGAGAGTGCTGGGGCAGCATCTGTTAGTTATCATATGTTGTCCCCTAAAAGCCATCCCTTTTTCACAAGAGCCATTATGCAAAGTGGTGTATCTAATGCTCCATGGGCTTCGATAAGTCCAAATGCGGCCAGAAACAGATCCCTGATCCTCGCTAACCTGCTCCATTGTTCTGAGAGCAATGAAACTGAGGTAATTTTTTGTCTTCGAAATAAGACTCCCCAGGAAATATTTGAAAAGACATTTTCTGTGTTAACACAAAAATCAGTTATTGAGATCAATTTTGTTCCAACAGTTGATGGAGATTTCCTCACAGAAATGCCTGAAACAATGGTCAAGCTTGGACAATTTAAGAAAACACAGATCTTAACAGGGGTTAACAAAGATGAAGGAACCTATTTTTTAGTTTATCAAGTGCCAGGTTTTAGCAAAGATAACGAAAGTCTTATAAATAGCAAACAGTTTCAAGAAAGTGTAAAGCTATCGTTTCCAAAAGCTACGGAACTTGGTGTGGAATCTGTTATATTTCATTATACAAACTGGGAAGAGGAACAGAATCCTGAAAAAAACCGCGATGCTATGGATGATATTATAGGGGACTATAATATTATATGCCCTTTATTAGAGTTTACAAAAAAATTTACAGAACTTGGAAACAAAGCATTTTTGTACTACTTTGACCATCGATCCTCAAAACTTGCTTGGCCAAAGTGGATGGGAGTAATGCATGGATATGAAATTGAGTTTATGTTTGGATTACCTATGAATAGAAGACTTAACTACACAAAAGCTGAAGAGATGCTGAGTAGGAATATGATGAGATACTGGGCAAACTTTGCAAAAACAGGGTAAGATCTCTTTGAAGTGTAATTTCTCCAACCTGTCCGTCCTCCTTCTAGGTAACTAAACACAAGTCTATACAGTAGCTAACAGTGTCCACCACTGCAGCATATATTTATTTATTTTATTTATTTATTGCATTTGTATCCCACATTTTCCCCACCTATTTGCAGGCTCAATGTGGCTTACAGAGTTTTGTTATGACATAGTCATTCCAGGTTATCAGATACAATTGGTAATGTACAAGGTTTAAGGGCAGAAAGAACGAGGATGTTATGCAGGATAGTATAGAAGGTGGACTATAATACTGGCTGGGTTGGTGAGGTAGTTTTGTAAGGCTATGGGTTATCTTTGTAGGCCTTGTTGAAGAGATATGTCTTCAGAGATTTGCAAAAGTTAGTTATTTCATCCATAGTTTTTAGGGCTGTAGGTAGTGCATTCCACAACTGCGTGCTCATGTAAGAGAAGGTGGTGGCGTGTATCCGCTTGTATTTCAGTCCTTTACAGCTGGGGTAGTGCAGATTGCGAAATTTGCGGGCTGATCTTATGGCGTTTCTGGGAGGCAGGTCCACAAGGTTTAGCATGTAGATTGGGATGTAGATTGGGGTGTCTGCGTGAACGATTTTGTGTACAATCGTGCAGATCTTGAACGCAATGCGTTCCTTGAGTGGGAGCCAGTGAAGTTTCTCTCTTAGGGGTTTTGCACTTTCATATTTCGTTTTTCCAAATATGAGTCTGGCTGCGGTTTGCTGTTTTATAAAGTACTAAAAGAAGGAGAGAGACATAGAAGGCTGTAAAGAATATGAGAATAAGCAGTTTATTTAGACTTACCAATCGGAGGTACATTTGGTATATAATTATTTCAGATTCTTGTCAGTACAGCAAATCAGAATAAATCAATCAGCATAGTCCATAAGCTTTTCTCGTAGAGTGGTAAACTGGTCGCAAAGCGCAAATTCACAGTATTACTTCTCTACCTTATGCAGATTACAATAGTCAGCACAAAACCTAAAAATCACATAAAATTACGTCATATACTGTACTTATTTCTGTGCTCATTCTCCATGTGTAATTATAATACTAATTTGCATAGTATCAAATTTGCTTTATGTTGTATCGGCATTACTAAATTTCTACAGAATCAGCAATTAGTTACTGGAAATAGTAACGTGGAGGGGCATAATTGAACGAAAACGTCTATCTCCATGGGCGTTTATCTCCGAGAACGGGTCTGTGAAGGGGCGGACCGAACCGTATTTTCGAAAAAAAATAGACGTCCATGTTTTATTCGACAATTTGTGAGCTGGGCGTTTTTGTTTTTCAGTGATAATGGAAAATGAAAGCGCCCAGCTCAAAAACGAATAAATCCAAGGCATTTGTTCGTGGGAGGGGCCAGGATTCGTAGTGCACTGGTCCCCCTCACATGCCAGGACACCAACCGGGCACCCCAGGGGGCACTTTTACAAAAACAAAAAAAAAGGTCAAAGAGCTCCCAGGTGCATAGCACCCTTCCCTTGTGTGTTGAGCCCCCCAAATCCCCCTCAAAACCCACTGCCCACAAGTCTACACCATTATTATAGCCCTAAGGGGTGAAGGGGGGCACCTACATGTGGGTACAGTGGGTTTGGGGGGGTTGGACGACTAAGCATTAAGCAGCACAATTGTAACAGGTAGGGGGGGATGGGCCTGGGTCCACCTGCCTGAAGTCCACTGCACCCCCTAACAAACTGCTCCAGGGACCTGCATACTGCTGCCAGGGAGGTGGGTATGACATTTGAGGGTCAAAATAAAAAGTTGTGAAACGGCATATTTTGTGGTGGGAGGGGGTTTGTGACCACTGGGGGAGTCAGGGGAAGTCATCCCCGATTCCCTCCAGTGGTCATCTGGTCATTTAGGGCACTTTTTGGGGCCTTATTCGTGGAAAAACAGGGTCCAGGAAAAGTGCCCTAAATTCTCGCTAAAAACGCATATTTTTTTTCCATTATCGGCGAAAGGCGCCCGTCTCTGATCGCCCGATAACCACGCCCCAGTTCCGCCTTCACCACGCCTTCGACACGCCCCCGTCAACTTTGTCTGCATCCGCGACGGAGTGCAGTTGAAAACGTCCAAATTCGGCTTTCGATTATACCGCTTTATTCGTTTTTGTGAGATAAACGTCTATCTCCCGATTTGGGTCGCAATATAGGCGTTTTTCTTTTTCAATTATAAGCTGGATAGAAGGCTGTAAAGAATATGAGTCTAAGCAGTTAATTTAGACTTACCAATCAGGGGTACATTTGGTATATAATTATTTCAGATTCTTGTCAGTACAGCAAATCAGAATAAATCAATCAGCATAGTCCATAAGCTTTTCTCATAGAGAGTGGTAAACTGGTCGCAAAGCGCGAATTCACAGTATTACTTCGCTACCTTATGCAGATTACAATAGTCAGCACATAACCTAAAAATCACATAAAATTACGTCATATACTTATTTCTGTGCTCATTCTCCATGTGTAATTATAATACTAATTTGCATAGTATCAAATTTGCTTTATGTTGTATCAGCCAGGGGCGTAGCCAGCCTTCCGTGGGAGAGGGGTCCAGAGCCCAGGGGGAGGGGGCACATTTTAGCCCTCCCCCCGGCGCCGCCCCCCCCCCACCGCCGACATTGCCGCCCCCCCTCCCGCCACGAACCCGCCGCCGCTGCAGCCTACCTTTACTTTTGGTGGCGGGGGATCCCACTCCCCACCAGCCGACGTCTTCTTCTTAGTCACTTCCTGCTCTTCAATTTGTTTGCTGACGTCCTGCACGTTGTACGTGCAGGACGTCAGCAAACAAATTGAAGAGCAGGAAGGACTGAGAAGACGTCGGCTGGCGGGGAGTGGGATCCCCCGCCAGCAAAAGTAAAGGTAGGCGGCGGCGGGGGCGGGTTCGCCGGGAGGGGGGTCCTGGGGTGAATCTGCGGGGGCCCCGGCCCCCTCAGGCCCCACGTAGCTACGCCACTGGTATCAGCATTACTAAATTTCTACAGAATCAGCAATTAGTTACTGGAAATTACCTAATCTAATATTTTCAGTAATTTCACCTATCAGCAGGTCATCAGGGTCATTCATACTTGCAACATAATTGTCTCTGTAACCACAGGTTCTGCCTACTTTTACCACAAGTTTCTGTTTACTGTCTACCACCTGCTGGACTATCCAAATTCCCCTAAATTAGCTGGGTCTATACCAGTGGCGTAGCCAGGCTGCCAATTTTGGGTGGGCCTGAACCCAAAGTGGGTGGGCACAAAATTTTCTCTCTACCCCCCTCCCCCAGCAAAATTTAGTCACACTAATCAGATGCATTTGTCACACAGGGTAAAGTGCTGCTTTTCAGTGCATCAGATTTCAGACAATTTATTTAATGGCCTAACACCCTTTTCAGTGAGCTTTCAGAGGCCAAAGCCTCCTGCCTCAGGTCAGTATAATGCTGTTACGGTATCCTCTCCTGACCTAAGGAAGGAAGTATTGGTCTCTGAAACTTTATTAACACAGGTACCATATTACTTTATCCTAAATTAAAAATAAAACTAGTTTCTTTACCTTTGTTGTATGGCCATTTACTTTTTCTCATTGTGTTGCTCCCAGTCTCTAGATTCTGCTTTCCTTCATTTTCGCTTGACTCTTCTGCCAGGGTTTCCTGGCCATTTGTCATTTTCTCTCCTTTTTCTTTGCTTTCTTCAATATTTTTCTGCCTCTCTCTCTGTCCAGATTTAATTCATTCTTACTATCCATTCTTTAATTTCCTTCATCTACTTATGGCTTTTCATCTTTTTCTCACCCTTGTTCTCCCCATGCCCCTTCCTCTTATTCTCCAGTCTTTCACTACTCCCCTTTTCCATGCAGCAGCTCTCCCCTCTCTCTCCCCATCCTTCCAGTGGTCTCCCCTCTTTCTTTCTGCATCCTTTCATCTAGTGTCACCTCTTTCTCCCTACCCTTCCATCCAGCGTCTTCCCTCTTTCTCTCCCCATCCTTCCACCCATCTACCCCTCTCTCCTGATCCTTCCATCTAATGTCTCCTCTCTCCCTCCTTCTAACCAGTGTCTCTCTATCTCTCTACCCTTTTCTGTTCAGTGTCCCTTCTCTCTCCACATCCTTCCAGTCTCTCCCCTTTCTCTCTGCATTCTTTCATCCATCTCCCCTCTTTCTTCCCATCCTTCCATCTGTTTTCCCTCTTTCTCTGCCATCCTTCCATCTGTTTTCCCTCTTTCTCTCCCCATCCTTTCATCTGTTTTCCCTCTTTCTCTCCCCATCCGTCCATCTGTTTTCCCTCTTTCTCTGCCATCCTTCCATCTGTTTTCCCTCTTTCTCTCCCATCCTTCCATTTTTTTCCCTCTTTCTCTGCCATCTTTCCGTTTTCCCTCTTTCTCTGCCATCCTTCCATCTGTTTTCCCTCTTTCTTCCCATCCTTCCATCTGTTTTCCCTCTTTCTCTCCCCATCCTTCCATCTGTTTTCCCTCTTTCTCTGCCATCCTTCCGTCTGTTTTCCCTCTTTTTCTGCCATCCTTTCATTTTCCCTCTTTCTCCCCATCCTTCCATCCATTTTCCCTATTTCTCCCCATCCTTCCATTTGTTTTCCCTCTCCCGATTTAGGCCCGCCTGATTCAGGCCCGCCAGCGCCAGCCCCAGCTCCCATTGCCGGTCACTGCTGCTTTTCCTGTTGATCAGTAGGGCCGGCGCTACAAAAAGAAGAAGCGCTCAGCTGACTGAGCTGAGCGCAAATGCTAACGAGAAAAAATGTTTAAAAAGCGCAGCACCGCAGGCAGCCTTGAGGCATTGGCTGCAGGCTCTGCAGGCTCCTCCCATCTCTTACATCACTGCCCCTGGAGAGAAGCAGGGGCAGTGACGTAAGAGATGGGAGGAGCCTGAAGCCAATGCCTCAAGGCTGCCTGCGGTGCCGCGCTTTTTTTTAAAACATTTTTTCTCGTTAGTGTTGGCGCTCAGCTCAGTCAGCTGAGCGCTTCGTTTTTATGTAGCGCCGACCCTGCTGCTCAACAGAAAAAGCAGCAGTGGCCGGCAATGGGAGCTGGGGCTGGTGCGGGCCTGGAGGAAAAGTGGGCGGGCGTGTGTGTGCGATTGGGTGGGCGGGCCAAAGCTGAAATTGGGTGGGCCTGGGCCCACCCAGGCCCACTAGTAGCTACGCCCCTGCTATAAACTATTTTCTAATGAAATCATATTTCAGTTTCTTAGCAAAAACTGTTTCCAAACCATTATTATTTCCTGGCTAGGCTATATTGTAAAACTTTTACAAGAACAGCTGCTTCAGGGCCATTTCCAGTAAATGTCAGCAAATATACCATTGCAAGCATTTTTCAGTTTGCCCTTTTCAACCTTTTGAAGCCTAGTTCAACACACAATCTGACAGACTATTGTTCAGCCATGTCCTGCATGTCCTATATGATCCATATTAACAGAAGTCACATATGCAAACTGGAATTGTATTAGCGAAATAGGAGTTATAGGTACATATTTTACAAGCCATATGCGTGTTTCAGACATGGATAACTTTGCATATTACATGCACATCTAAATCCCAGTTTTATGAAGTTGGGATATGCATATTTAAAGGTCAAAAATGTGCATATTGCAAGAGGGTTAGTCTGGATGCATGTGGGTTACTTTGGCAATTTTCATATTTTAGAGTTTATGTACTAAAAGGCAACAGCATTACCAGAAGAATTAATGTGTTAACATTTATTTATTTATTTATTTATTTATTACATTTGTATCCCGCGCTTTCCCACTCAAAGCAGGTTCAATGCGGCTTACATAGTAATAGGGAATACAGAATATTGTTGGAGAAAGTAAAGGTTAAATATAAGAGGTGAGTAGATAGAGATAGGCAATGGAGAAGGGAGTAAGGTAGGAGATACAGTCTAGGTCAGTGTCGTTAGGTAGATGGGTTCATAAGATTAGTCTGGGCCATTAGGATAGGCTTGCTTGAATAAATGGGTCTTCAGTGCTTTCCGGAAGGGCAAACAGTCACAAATTGATCGGATAGGTCTGGGGAGGGCATTCCAGAGTTGGCTGCCTAGGAAGGAGAAGGTTTTGTATTTGATTCCTTTGCAATTGGGGAAATGCAGATTGAGGTAATTTCGCGAAGATTCAGACATGTTTCTGGTCGGAAGGTCAATCAGATTAAGCATATAGTCCGGAGATTCACCGTGGATAATCTTGTGGATTAATGTGTGGATCTTGAAGTTGATTCGCTCTTTGATAGGGAGCCAGTGAAGTTTTGCACGAAGAGGAGTTGCGCACTCAAAACGTGATTTGCCGAAAATGAGTCTCAGTGCTGTATTTTGGGCAGTCTGAAGTTTTTTCAGGATAAGGGCCTTGCAGCCTAAGAAGATACTATTACAGTAGTCGACATGGGTAAGTACCGTGGATTGCACCAAATTCCGGAAAGGTTTCTGGGGGATTTTACGCGTTTCAGTAACCACATCATATTGAACATTTTCTTTGTGGTGGATTTAGCGTGATTTTCCAGCGAAAGGTGGTTGTCTAGTGTCACTCCAAGGATTTTCAGGTTGTCGGAAATGGGGATTGTGATGTCAGAGGTTTTAAGATTAGATGGGATGGGCGCGGAGTGTTGAGATGAGAGGATTAGGCATTGTGTTTTTTCTTTGTTCAATTTCATCACGAAGGCGTTGGCCCAAGAGGTTAAAATGTGATGATTAAAACATTTTAGTCTTTGAGTTTGTATTACCATTTATGTGGACTTCGGTGCAAAAGGTAAAGAGGTTGATCCTAAGGAGCATAGCTGTCAGTGTGGACTAACGTTAAGAAAAGTTATTTTACCACAAAGTTGTGCTATTTTAGCACCGACCCTATATTATGCAATGAAACATACAAAGGGTGGGGCAAAAAAATAATAAATGTGCATTCCCCATGTCCAAAGGATCAACATTTGGATTTTTACATGCCCTCCAAGATATCTAGGTTTTAGAAAATTGCTTTTTTTTTTTTTTTGTTACATTTGTACCCTGCGCTTTCCCACTCATGGCAGGCTCAATGCGGCTTACATGGGGCAATGGAGGGTTAAGTGACTTGCCCAGAGTCACAAGGAGCTGTCTGTGCCTGAAGTGGGAATCAAACTCAGTTCCTCAGTTCCAAAATCCACCACCCTAACCACTAGGCCACTCCTCCATTGTTGCTAGTATTGGAGATTCTACATGGAATGTTGCTATTCCACTAGCAACATTCCATGTAGAAGTTGGCCCTTGCAGATCACCAATGTGGCCGCGCAGGCTTCTACATGGAATGTTGCTAGTGGAATAGCAACATTCCATGTAGAATCTCCAATAGTAGCAACATTCCATGTAGAATGTCCAATAGTATCTATTTTATTTTTGTTACATTTGTACCCTGCGCTTTCCCACTCATGGCAGGCTCAATGCGGCTTACATGGGGCAATGGAGGGTTAAGTGACTTGCCCAGAGTCACAAGGAGCTGCCTGTGCCTGAAGTGGGAATCGAACTCAGTTCCCCAGGATCAAAGTCCACCACCCTAACCACTAGGCCACTCCTCCACTGTTGTGGGTTGTGCTCCTCTGGAGGTATTAGGAAAGGTCACCCCCTTAATCATCCAGTGTTTTTTTTCCAATCCCAAAAAGTGATACCTGCCAACATTGTAAAACATAGAAATTAATGTTTCTAAAATGGCTAACTACACATGTGCACTCTAGCACACACACATAGATAGATAGATAGATAGATAGATAGATAGATAGATAGATAGATAGATAGATAGATAGATAGATAGATAGATAGATAGATAGATAGATAGATAGATAGATAGATAGATATGTTCTGAAATACCAGCACATACAGGATAATGTTGCCTTGTTGGGCCCATTAACATAAGTACATAAGAACATAAGCACTGCCACGCTGGGAAACGCTGGGAAAAGACCAAAGGTCCATAAAGCCCAGCACTCTGTCTCCGACAGCGGCCAATCTAGGCCCCAAGAACCTGGCAAAAACCCAAAATTTAAGAATGATCAATGGACTTTTCCTTCAGGAATCTGTCCAGACCCCCTTTAAACTCAGCAAGGCCAGTTGCCATCACTACCTTCTCCGACAATGAGTTCCAGAGTCTAACTATGCGCTGAGTAAAGAAAAACTTTCTCTCATTTGTTTTAAACCTACCACATTCTAATTTCATCTTGTGTCCCCTGGTTCTATTATTGTTAGAAAGCGTAAACAAACGCTTCACATCTGTCCGCTCTACCCCACTCATTATTTTGTACACCTCTATCATATCACCCCTCAGCCGCCTTTTCTCCAGGCTAAAGAGTCCTAGCCTTCTTAACCTCTCCTCATAAGGTAGTCGTCCCATCCCTTTTATCATTTTGGTCACCCTTCTCTGCACCTTCTCCAATTCCTTTATATCTTTTTTGAGATGAGGCGACCAGAACTGAACAGAATACTCCAGGTGCGGTCGCACCATGGAGCGATATAACGGCATTATAACATCCTCATGCTTGTTTTCCATCCCTTTTCTAATAATACTCAACATTCTGTTCACCTTCTTAGCCACCGCAACACATTAGATGTTAATGAATCTAAAGTGGATAATCCTGCTGCACATGTAACTGGCATATAAACTCTCATTCTTGCACCAGATCCTTTTCTAAAATACTAGCAGAATTTTAAGATGTCTCAATTCTGGATGTCTCAATTCTGATTTGTATATCCATGCTGGGGGCGTGACATGGGTGATGAAGTGATATCAATGTTCAGAAGTGATCCACGTGTAGCACATCAATGTGCCTGGCATTCTTCTTTAGAAAATGGGATAAAAAATCAGTAAAGGTATTAGAATTCTCTATATATTTTGTACCACACTTAGCAAGATAATTTACAGCAATTTTTGTTCTCAAACTGAAGAACCAAATCTCTTAAACAGAAAAATTGTTTCTTACAATTAATGTGTGGAGGGTTCATCTAGAAAATGAACTTTATGTTCCCCAAAACAACTCTTTATTAGGCCTTTTTACTAAGCTGCAACAATAAATAACACATATTAAATGCCAAAACTGGCATTCTACACACATTAAAAATGTATTATCATGTGATATCAATAAGGTGCTTTTTTGTATTTCTGATCTTGCTAGAAAAATTAAGCTCAAATATGAAGCAAAAAATGAAGGATCTACACTGCTTGCCAGTGCATTCAAAGAGGCTCATTAATACACACATTGACTAATGCTAATTGTGATAAATGTCACAGTTCATGTCAAAACCTGGAAACGAATGACATCTCAAGAAGTGTTAACTAGTCCCAAGAGCAAAGGCATATTGACACACTTAACAGTATCCTGCTTCCAACAGTGACCAATGCAGGTCACAAGACCCTGGCAGAAACCCAGTAAGTAGCAACATTCCATGTAGAAAACCAAAAAGTAGCAGCATTCCATTCAGAATCCCAAATGGTAGCAACGTTCCATGTAGAACCCCAAAGAGTAGCAACATTCCATTCAGAATCTCAAATAGTAGCAACATTCAATGTAGAAACCCAAATAGCAGCAACATTTCGTGCTACCAATCCCAAGGCAAGCAATGGCTTCCCCCATGTCCATCTCAATAACAGACTATGGACATTTCCTTCAGGAACTACCTCCGGCAATGAGTTCCAGAGCTGATGTCATTGGATCTGCCCTGTCTCCCTTGCTAATGTGCAAGGGGCATTGAACACAAAGGTAATTCTATGAGCTGATGTCAAAAGTTAAGCATCAGTAATGCTCCCAGTTTATAGCATAGTAGCACTTACAGGCATGACTGATGTCAATAATTGGGAGTTATGCGCTTAAGCACTAGGCACTGTTCTATAAACAGTGCACCTAAATTGCTTTGCGCGTGACTCTCAGGAAGTAGGATGCCTGGGTGGAATACGGGCATATCGACAAATTACACATGCAACTTACAGAATATTGTCAGTTCTGCGTGTTTCATGGCGCACTTAAGTGCAGCTACTTATGTCAGCAATGACCCGTCATAAATCGACATACCTACTTTTTGGAACATTACCCCCCCCCCCCCCCCCCCACCTCCAATATTCAAAACTATTTAACCATCCAGGAATGGCACCTGGCCAATTAAATGGTACTTAGCTGGCTATTTGGCAATGTTCAACTAAACGAATATGTTTGGTGGTGTGGAGATAAGAACAAATTGTAAATACGAAAGCTTCCACTCAATATAAAACTACAATAGTAATGGGGGAAAAGCCTCAAAGAGCTCCCAGATCAAATATCCATCTATCGGAGCTGGAACAGACCAACTAGTCTTCTCTTCATCATAGGCAAAAACCCCTTATGAGCAGCCCCAAAACTTTTTTATGGACCGCAGTTATCTAATACATTTTCTATTTTTTTGAAATTATGAATTTTTATGAAAAAAAAAGCATGTTGATTTCTAGAACATACTTAATATATAATGCAATACACTTAGCTTTATTACTTGGTATTCAATATTACTGCTGCTTCATGCTGCACTGTTCCCTGTTTGGTTACCCTGAGCCTTTGGCAATATTCAGCAGGAAATAGCCAGCTGTCTCCCGCTGAATAAGTTATATCGCACGATATAACTGGTTATCTGCTGATTATTAGCATGGGTTTGGCGGTCATCTTTGGTCCCCTGTATAGCTGGAACATCTTTAGCCAGTTTGAATTTAACCAGCCAATGCTGAATATCGGCTCAGCGGGTTAAGTTCAAAGCGGAAATGGCACGGCATAGAATATCTGGCATTACTGTTGACTGTGGGAGTTAGCCGAGCTATCTACCACGGTCTGAATATCAGCCCCATTAGTATTTTACAATGGTTAAGGCATGTTCTTAAGCCGTGATAGAATTGGCGCACAGTGCGCCTCTTTGTGGTACCTAAAATGTGTTGGATTATTTGTAGTAAATAATTAGCAGATTTTAGTACACACAGCTTCAGCTTTAGAAATGTTAATTTCTTTCTTCATCTCTCTCTCATTCACCCCTGAATAATTCACTGCTGAGTCACTTTAAAGTTGAAGTAACAAAACATCTGTTTACTCACAGTTTGTAGTTAGATTATAATCAGACAGACTTATATATACATATTATTATACATTTGTATTATCAGCTCCTTCCATGTGCTTAGATGGTAATGGATGCTCACACCACCATAGATCCTCTCAGGTTAGGAGAGATCATGAGCTCCATGTGCTCCATGTGCTGCATCTGCTGTATCTGCTGTGTCTAACCCCCACAGGAAGTTGCATAGCTGTGTGACCTCTCTAAGTAATTCACATCAGAGGTCACAGAGTAATCACAGAGAAATAATAGGTGACAGGCAATGCATGTAAAATACAATTACATTCCAACAAACCCCTTCTCATGCATAACTGTCATGCAATTATTTATTCATACAAAGTCCAAGCTTTATACGCAGATTCACAAAACGTTCTCTGGGTAACGGTTTGGTCATGATGTCAGCTGTCATCTCACTGGTGTGACAATAGTGTAGACTGATGACCCCTTCTTTCGCCAACTCTCGCACGTTGTGGTATTTCGTTGCGATGTGCTTGGTGCGTGACTGAACCTTGTCATTCTGTGACAGTCGGATGCAGCTCTGATTATCTTCCATTATCTGGATTGGTCTCTTTTCAGCTATTCCGAAATCCAGCAAAAGTTTTTCAATCCACATCAGTTCTCTGCACGCTTCCGATACAGCCACATATTCAGCTTCTGTAGAAGACAGACTCACAATACTTTGTTTATGACTGGCCCATGAAATTTGTACATTTCCATACATAAACACATATCCACTTGTGGATTTATAATCAGAATGATCCCCTGCCCAATCTGAATCACAGTAACATATTAGTTTTGGATTACTATTGGCTGAAATCTTTAATTTTACAATCAATGGTACCCTTTAAATACCTTACCATCCTTTTAACTGCAGTCCAATCTGATTTGGTAGGTGAGCTGACCCTTCTGCTCAAAATTCCTACTGCATTTGCTATATCAGCCCTGTATGTGGTAGTTAGATATAAAAGCTTACCTATGGCTGATCTATATTGGATGTTATCTGGTAAAGGTTCTCTTACTGTTTCATCCTTCAGAAAATCAGTGATCATGGGAGTGCTTACAACTTGGGCATCTTGCATACCTAAACTTTCAATAAGCTCATTTATTTTCTGCTTCTGGCTTAGAAGATAAGAACCATCATTTTGTTTCTCAATTTCTATACCAAGATAGTATGACACATTACCAAGTTCTTTTATCTCAACATTCTGATGTAAACACTTTACAATGTCCTTGTACTCTTGCTCACTTTTGCTTGCAATGAGCAGATCATCAACAAAAGCTAAAATGTATGCATATTGTCCATTTGTGCACCTAGTGTACAAGCATTTATCTGCTTCACCTTGCTTAAATCCTAAATTTGTCAATATTTCATGCAATTTTTCATTCCAACATTTTGCACTTTGCTTTAATCCACAAAGACCTTTGTTTAATTTACACACTAGCTGTCTTTGTTTTGTATTTATGAAACCTGTTGGTTGTTCCATGTACAAGTCTTCAGTTATATCTCCGTGAAGAAACGCTGTTTTCACATCAATGTGTTTGACTTGCATGCCTTTTGAGACTGCAATGCTCAGAAGTGTTCTAATTGTCGTGTGTTTCACTACAGGTGCAAACACTTCATCAAAATCTTCTCCATATTTTTGAAGATATCCCTTTGCCACTAATCTGGCTTTATACCTTTCCACTTTTCCTTGTGCATTCCTTTTTAACTTGAATACCCATTTGCATCCTATAGCTTTCTTGCCAGGAGGTAATTTTGTAAGAATCCAAGTATTATTTTTATCCAATGCATCAATTTCTTCTTGTGCAGCTTTATGCCATTCAGCAGCTTCTTCTGCTGGCATTTTCTCAATCTCATCCCATGTTAAGGGCTCTTGAGCTTCTGCTGACTTTGTTAGGTAAGACAGTCTTGGGGGTGGAACACCTTTGTTTTCCCTGGATGAGCGTCTGACGACAGGTTGGTCTGACCTTTCCGCATCCTCAAAATCTGAGAGTCCTTCTCCAATTGATTCCCCTTCTCCAACTGTACTGTCTTCTTCAATGATCCTTTCTGTGTCTGCTTCCTCTGCCTGTTCCTCGTTAGATACAGATGAGTTGCTTTCAGACATCTGCCTTGGTATGGCATTTATATACACTGGCATGTCTATTATGGTTCTAGTTTCATATTCTGGATGATAAGGCTCATCTGGGATAATCCAGCCTTTATCAACCCTCTTGTTTTCATCAAAATATGTAACATGTCTTATGCCAACAATGCCAGTTTTCAGATTCAAAATTCTATATCCTTTGTGTCCTGGAGCATAGCCAACTAAAATGCCCCTTTCTGTTGTGGAATCCAGCTTATGCCTTCTTTGCTTTGGTACATGAGCATATGCTGTACTTCCAAATGTTCTTATGTGTGACAGGTTTGGCTTCCTACCATGCCATGTCTCATGTGGTGTGCGCTCAGCGCCTTTAGTTGGCATTCTATTTTGTAGGTACACTGCTGTGAGAATGGCTTCCCCCCATAGTCTTTTAGGGAGATTGCTATCTGACAGCATACATCTGGTCATTTCCACAAGTGACCTAAATTTTCTCTCTGCAACAGAATTTTGCTCTGGTGTGTAAGCTACTGTTGTGATATGTTGAATGCCTTCTTGTTCTAGAAATGTGCGCATGCTTTGTGAAATGAACTCACCACCATTGTCGGTCTGAAGAACCTTTGGTTTTCTTTCAAATTTATTGCTCACCATGGCTACGTATTTCTTCAGCATGTCTGTGACTTGACTTTTTTCTTTCAGCAAATAGGCCACACAATATCTAGAGAAATCATCCAAGAATATTAGCACAAATCTGTTATTTCCCAATGATGGGATATTAAACGGTCCACATAAGTCACTGTGTATTAAGTCCAGCACTTTATTACTCCTATTTCCTGTGTATGCAGGAAATGAGGGTCTCACACCTTTTTGAGTAACACAGTCTATGCATTTCTCCATTTTACCAGCATCTTCACTTATCTGAATGCCGGTGGCCAGTTGCTTACTGTAAAGATCCTGGATCACCTTAGAATCACGATGTCCCAGGCGGCGGTGCCAGATTTCCAGACTACATTTACCATCATTCTTCCTTACTTGCGCCATATGTGAGGCTTCACCTGAAATGTTCAGCTTATAAACATCATTATGCATAAAAGCTTCAGCATACACTTCATCATTTTAGAGATTGTGCACTTACTGTTTTCAAAATGAATCGCAAATCCCTTCTTATCTAATGTAGATACACTAAGCATATTGCAAACTGCTTGGGGAATATACAAGACATCACTTACAGGAATTTCTTTAACTTCATTAGACACTTTGCATTTTAAGAATCCAATACCTTTTGCTTGGATCTTAGCAGTCCCTGCGTTTGCAGTTTTAAGAATACCTTCCTCTGGACACATTTCCTGAAAGAAATTCTTACAATTGGTTAAATGGCATGTGCTCCCTGAATCCAAAATCCAAGTACTTTCATTTGAATTATTATTTACCATAGTCAAAGATTTTTCTGCCATTAGAAAGCCCTTGTGTTTATCTTTGTCCTTCATACATTTCCTGGTTTGAAAATTCTTTAGTTCCATTGGCTTAGGTGAGCTAGAGGGAGTGTTTTGTGTTTCCTTACACCATTTAGATACATGTCCCTCCTTTCCACATGAGTAGCAAATCAGCTTGCCCTTGGGTGGAGTTTTCCCATAGCTCCGCCTTCCTCTGTTCTTTGCCAAGAAATTTGTTTCATTTCTCTCTGACTGACTTTGAGAACACATCTCCTCAGAATCATTTATTATGCATTCCTGCCTTAGTTTTGATGTTGTCTGTTCAAAAGATTGCCCTTCAATGGCCTCATTTACAGACCTAAAAACATCAAACTTCTTTGATAGTGAGGTAAAAAGAAATGCTCTTTTCAATGCATCACACATGGGAATTCCAGAAAGTTCTAGCTTTTGAAATGAAGACATAAGATACATAATGTGATCATTACATTTACTTTTATCCCTTAATTTGGTTTCATTCAACTCTGCTAACCAAATTGGTTGCTGCTTTGCATAAGTAGTTGCATACATAGTTCTCAGTTTATATAAAATGTCCTTTGGTGTATCTTTTCCCTCCACTAATATGGCTTGTTTCTCTGAGAGAGCTTCCAAAAGCATGCACTTCACATAATAGTTTGCATTGTCCCATTCAGCCATATTTTCAGCTGTTCTGTCTTGATCTAAGCATATATTTAATCTTTTTGCTCGAAGGAGACATATGAATCTTAGTTCCCACTGCCGATAATTAAACTCAGTTAATTTAGGCACCTTGAGAGAATAGAAAAATGGTGAATTTCTTCCCTCAGCCATTTTCTTAGCCTTCTGTCTGCTGTGTGGGGGGAGAGAGAGACAGACTGAATCTTTCCTTTAAAACTTAAGAGAAAAAAAATGTGGCCTTTTTTTCTGCCTGGTAATATTTCTCTTCTTTTTCAATTCCTGAGCCCTGGGCCCATAACCCTTTTGTTGGATTATTTGTAGTAAATAATTAGCAGATTTTAGTACACACAGCTTCAGCTTTAGAAATGTTAATTTCTTTCTTCATCTCTCTCTCATTCACCCCTGAATAATTCACTGCTGAGTCACTTTAAAGTTGAAGTAACAAAACATCTGTTTACTCACAGTTTGTAGTTAGATTATAATCAGACAGACTTATATATACATATTATTATACATTTGTATTATCAGCTCCTTCCATGTGCTTAGATGGTAATGGATGCTCACACCACCATAGATCCTCTCAGGTTAGGAGAGATCATGAGCTCCATGTGCTCCATGTGCTGCATCTGCTGTATCTGCTGTGTCTAACCCCCACAGGAAGTTGCATAGCTGTGTGACCTCTCTAAGTAATTCACATCAGAGGTCACAGAGTAATCACAGAGAAATAATAGGTGACAGGCAATGCATGTAAAATACAATTACATTCCAACAAAATGAACTTTACTGAATCTGAGGAAAGAAATTTTCAATCTGCGTGGTATGCGCAGTAAGATCTTCAATATTCTGCTGTGATATTGCCATTTGGGCACGAATAGACTCCAGCTCCTGTCTCATATCCCTGGAAATAGGTATATGTCTTGATATTCCGGAGCTCTTTGAGAATGGGATCGTCAGGAAGACGCTCATTAATAGGTCTGCTGAATTTGTTGGGAGACGGTGGGTTGGATTTGAGACGCTTCAAGTTAAAGGAAACATTGACATTCCCTTTGGTTTTGTTTTTCTTTATAATGTTAAGAAGCAGAGGTGAAGGGATAAGTAGAAAAATTCCAATCAAAAATTTGATGAGGCAAGAAGCTAGTTGAGATTTATGGTTTTACAGCAGGAGTACGTTGCTCAGGCAGCCATCCGCTTCGGGCTCAAACCAGAAGTCCTCAGGATCTCTAGCTTTTTTATATTCCTTATGTCCAAAACATGTTTTGCCCTACAAATAGCTAAATATATTTAAGAAAATATGAAAAAAAAACTCTCTCCTATATAGCATAATTTATACAATATTCATGATGTTCAGTTTCAGAATATTTTTAATTGGTATGTACATTTGTTATGTTAAAGGAAAGAGTTATAACTATTCAGTAACTCGATGCCCTCTTGTTTTTGAGAGCACACATGGTGCAGAATTGGTATGCTGATGATGTTTTGGCTTTCTTTTCCCTTGTAACATTTTCTTTTCCCTTGTAACGGATCCTATTGGGTTCTTGCCAGGCTTGAATTCCTTGGCACGGTTTCTAAACTAGGGTGAGAGTGAATCAGAAAGGAAACTTTGCCAGACTACAATTGGAAGGGTCAAGAAGCGTTCTTTCATAAAGCATGCTCTCTGTAAATCCATACATATAGGCGCTAGAGTCATCACCCTCTCCAGAAAGGAGTATGTGATAGATAATGCATTATCTTCATTGAAAAGAATTCTTTAAAATGTGGGCTGAGTAAAGTCTGTTATTCCAATTAACTTTCCCTTCATATCAGCATAAAGTTATCAAAGATATTGTGCTTGAGATTTTAGCAGAGTGTTTTCTCCCCTTCTCATCAGTTTTATAGGAAATTGCCACACTGAGTTTCAATTATTCTTATAAGTCAGTCAGGGGTCCTTTTACTAAGCTGCAGAAAGAAATGGCCTTAGTGTGACCTTACGCCAGACTTTTCTGTGTGCTAAGGCCATTTTTACGGAGGCCGTCAAAAAAGGCTATTTTCTATTTTTTGAATATATGGCCATGTGCTAATGTTAACGATAACATGCAGCCATTTAAAACAATTTCCACAGAAGCGCTTACCACTTCCTTTTTAGGAGGTGCTAAGGGTTCCCACATTAACCCTGCGCTAACCGGTTAGCAGGCGGTAATGTAGATACACTAACTGATTAGCACAGACATGCCCACATTTGCATCTGCTTCAGAGTGTCAGGGGTGGTCCAAAACGTTGTGCCCATTTTTGAGCGTCATTTATAGAATTTCTAGCTACGTGACCAGGGGTGTGTTTCCCAGGATCCTGATTGAGGGGAAAGTAAGGACATAGAAAGTATGAGGATTATTACTGTTTAAATATATCTACTTTTTATTCTGATATTATTATTGTATTAAATATTTAATACTGCTTTGCTGGTTTCCAAACAGAAATCTAGCACATGTTTTAATGAATAGTTTAGATTATGATTATTGTAATTTGATACCCCAGGGCCTGAATGAAAAAACATCCTTGGGCTGATATTTTTCTACAGTCTGCCCCTTATAACTCATGGTAATCAACTAAACATGTGCTAACATGCATTAAATCAATTAGGGGCCCTTTTACTAAGATGTGTAGGCGCCAATGCGCATACAACGTGCAGCAAATTAGAACTACCACCCGTCTACCGCGTGCCCCTGGCGGTAATTCTAATTTCTACGCGCATCTAATATGCACGGCAGAAAATAATTTCTATTTTCTACTGCGTGGTGCTAACCGGACGCTAACTGGCAATGTATGCGTGCTGGCGATTACTGCCCGGTTAACGTGTGAGACCTTACCACCAAGTCAATGGGCGGTGGTAAGGTCTCAGGCCCAAAATGGACACGCGCTGGTTTTTATTTTGCATTAGCATCCCTGATCACCTGCTTCCTCTCTCCTGCTTTACTCCCCTTAATGCTAGCATCTGCTTTTCTGTTCCACCTTGACCCTCAGTGCAACAAATGCCGCTGTCACGATTTCACTGAGCATCATGTGGTTGTTAAAATCTCACAGAATGCAGTTCCTATGTGTTGATTACAGAATGACACGGGGAAAAAATTTGTCCCTGTCCCCGCCCCATCCCCGTTGGTTCTGTCTCCATCCCTGTCCCGTCCTCGCAGGCCCTGTCTCCATCCCCATCCTGTCCCCACAGGCCCTGTCTCCGTCCCCACCCCGTCCCCGCAGGCCCTGTCTCCATCCCCACCCGTCCCCACAGGTTCTGTCCCTGTCCCCACCCCATCCCCGTTGGTTCTGTCTCCATCCCTGACCCATCCTCGCAGGCCCTGTCTCCATCCCCATCCCATCCCCACAGGCCCTGTCTCCATCCCCACCCCGTCCCCGCAGGCTTTGTCTCTGTCCCCACCCCGTCCCCGCAGGCCCTGTCTCTGTCCCCACCCCGTCCCCACAGGCCCTGTCTCCATCCCCACCCCGTCCCCCCAGGTTCTGTCCCTGTCCCCACCCCGTCCCCGTTGGTTCTGTCTCCATCCCTGTCCCGTCCCCGCAGGCCCTGTCTCCATCCCCATCCCGTCCCCACAGGCCCTGTCTCCATCCCCACCCCATCCCCGCAGGCCCTGTCTCTGTCCCCACCCCGTCCCCACAGGCCCTGTCCCCACCCCCGTTGGTTCTGTCTCCATCCCCGTCCCATCCCCGCAGGCCTTGTCTCTGTCCCCACTACGTCACTACAGGTTCTGTCCCCGTCTCCGCCCCATCCCCATGGGCTATGTTCTCATCTGTAGAATCCTCGAACACTTATGGTTTTATATTTAAGTCTTTTTATTAAAGTATAAAAAGGAACAATATGCTGTGCAACTGTTGTGTATAAATTATAAATAGAAAACAATAATAACAATGAGCAGCTATAATAAACCCTCCTACTACCACCACCCTCTACCCTTCCAAGCCCAACAATAGCTGACTTCTACTACCCCAAGGAATCCTAATCCACCCCATTAAAATGTCCAAGGGTACAAAATACAACCTGTTTTGTATGCCCTAGAGGACAGAAATACGCCCTATGAAGCACTGTTATGATTTTTTAAATCTGTGGATGAATAAGAAGTCATTAACAATCTCAGGGTTCAGTCTAGCTCTCCTGTCTTCCACAGTCCCTGCTGCAATAGAAGATGTCTTCTTACAAGATGTGCTGGTAGCAGGATGTACAGGATCCAGCATGTTTGCTTGTTTTTAAAAAAAATACAAATATTGTCGTCTACATATTGCCGGTGGGGGGAAGAGGGGTTGGTGGTTGGGAGGCGAAGATAGTGCTGGGCAGACTTATACGGTCTGTGCCAGAGCCGGTGGTGGGAGGCGGGACTGGTGGTTGGGAGGCGGGGAATAGTGCTGGGCAGACTTATACGGTCTGTGCCAGAGCTGGTGGTGGGAGGCGGGGCTGGTGGTTGGGAGGCGGGGAATAGTGCTGGGCAGACTTATACGGTCTGTGCCAGAGCCGGTGGTGGGAGGCGGGGCTGGTGGTTGGGAGGCGGGGAATAGTGCTGGGCAGACTTATACAGTCTGTGCCCTGAAAAAGACAGGTACAAATCAAGGTAAGGTATACACATGAGTTCATTTTGTTGGGCAGACTGGATGGACCTTGCAGGTCTTTTTCTGCCGTCATCTACTATGTTACTATGTTACATCATGTGGTTGTTAATTGGCACTAATTTTCAGTTACACGCATAATTGCACAAAGTTGATTTTCTATCACCTTCTTAGCATGTAATTTCTTTAGCACACAACTAGAGGTGTGTGGACATGGGAGGGGCATGGGTGGGTCAGGTGTGTGCCTAGTACATATGCACTAAGTTTATAGAATGCTATCAGTCAGCTGCCTGACAGCAGTTAGGTGTGAGCATTTACATCAGCCATTGAGCCAGGGGCAACCGGGCAGTGCCGAGGGCCCAGAGACTCTTGAGGGGGGGGGGGGCAACTGGAACACTACAGCCCCCGCAACCCTCAGTGGGCCCTCCCTGGGCCTAACTTGAAGGGCCCTGGTAGTCTAATGGCTTCTTTAGAGGTTAGAAAGAATCCCACTCTTTTCTGCCTGTTGCTGCTGTTCTTCCTGGCACTGCCATGTCTTTAAAATGGCTGCCAAAGATCCACAAGACTACCAAAGGAAGTCTCGGCAGCCATTAAGAAGAAATGAAGGCGCAGGATAGAGTAGTGGTAGTGGCCAGGAAAGAGTGAGGTTTTTTCTTGCCTTCGAAGATGCCACTTAACCACCAGGATCCTTCAAGGTAGGCCCGAGGCTTAGGGGGGGGGAGGCTATAGTAAGCCTGAAGGTGCTGGAAACAAAAGGTGGGGGCTGTAGTGGGCAGGAGGGGTGCTGGAAACAGAGGCAGAGGAAGTGGGGAGGTGGGGGCGTCTCAGTGGTGGGGGCGGGTAGCAGGGGGCCTGGCAGTGGCAAGGACAATGGCTTGGGCTAGGGGGCCCAATGACCTTTACTGCCCGGGGGACCAGATCACTGTCAGTCTGCCCCTACATTCAGCTAGCGTAAGCGCTCGGGCCTAGTAAGGTACATAACTGCAGACTTACATTAGTAATCTATAATGGCATTGTAGAATTTGCACTTTGCAGACACACTTTAAGCAACTAACTGTAGACAACATTTTGAGAATTACCCCGTGTGTCCCAATATGATCAACCATTTTAATTGTTTGAGATGACAAAATAATAACGTGATTTTCCATCATACAAATTAGACCAAAACCTCAGAAAATAATGTTTCTATTTAATCACTAGAAATCCAAATGGAGCCCCTCCTCATGAAAACAAATGGCCAGTCTTCACCAGTAACGCGCAGCAATATATAACATTAAACACAGAAGTGCCAATGAAAGAGTCGAGACTGCGAGCCCAGCAGTGCAGATTCTGGAACATATTTTTCCCCAAGATCCTGCAAACAACCGGTAAGCTATAATGCTATGAAGTATTTACATTTTAAAGCAAACCAATGAAATGAACATAACAAAATGAAAAAAAAAATATCTGTGGGAACGGGTAGGTATGATTGTAACGGTGACGGTCAAGATGCAAGCAAGCACGCTGAAGGTATTTAAAATAGACTCAATTTCTACAGGTGAATGGATAGAAAGGGCTAGAAGAGATAATTATGAAAATCAAACCCTGATATGTTAGTGGGCACCAACATTTCGGAGCCTAAAATGCACATAAATAACCGGCCTACTGGCACATAAGCTTGTACATGTACCTGTAAATGCCAATTTACTAGCTATGCTCTATTCTATTTAATGTGATGCTGTTTTGAAGGTGGTCGTACACATTGGTGGAGCCTGAATGGAGCATGGACAGAGTGCACACTTACATAAATAAATGATAGAATAGTATCATGTAATTTATACCCATTTTGTTTATCAATCTAGGCACACGCATTTACAGTAGTTTTATGGCTGTAGTAAGTGGTCACGCCTAAATTATGCTCAAGTGTTTGCCCTACTAAGCTAGTATTCTACAAAGCAGATGTTTATTTTCCTTTGTAGAGAGGTGTGGTAGCCGTGTTAGTCCACTTTTAAAGGTAATCAATAGAAATAAAACATGAAAAAGAAAATAAAATGATATCTTTTTTATTGGACATAATACACTTCTTGATTAGCTTTCGAAGGTTGCCCTTCTTCGTCAGATCAGAAATAAGCAAATGTTGGTAGGTGACAGTTTATATAAGTGAAACATCAAAGCATTTCAGTGACAGTCTAACAGGATGAGGGTGGATAGGTGAGAGACAGGAAGAGTCGGGTGGATGAGGGACAAGGAGATATGCATGGAGACAGGAGGGTGGCAAAGCAGTACAATTTTATGGTTTATAATGGGCTAGAAAACCCAGATCTTTGTTAAGTCCTCTCCGATTACCGCCTGGGATGTGTGGCAAAATACAAATTGACGCATGTCCATTTTGGGCCTGAGACCTTACTGCCACCCATTAAGTTAGCGGTAAGGTCTCACGCGTTAACTGGGTGGTTATTGTCAGCACGTGTACACTGTCTATTACCGCCCGATTTGCACCACGTGGTAGAAAATAAAAAATATTTTCTTCCACACATATCGGACGTGCATAAAAAATGGAATTACCGCCCGAGCCTTGCGGCAGTTCCAAATTGATGCGCATTGGAAGCATGTAGGTGGCTATGCACCTTAGTAAAGGGGCCCCTAAAACTCCTGCTTAGCCACTGGGGCATCTCCTTCTGACTAATAAAAGTTCACTTTAAACTTCAAAGTTTATTTATTCCAGACCCAGATCGCAAATCACATCATGACAATAACTTTCTGCTAATTTACAAAACCACTTCAGTAAAGTACAAATGCAGATCTAAAAGTTCATTGGGATATTCAACTGCTGTACCCAAGGAATCTTCAATATGATATCACATGCAGTCCAGCAATGTTCCTACTGTGTTCCAACTCAGTTTTACTACTGTAATCGGATATTTGATTTGGGAGCTTATTCAAGAAGAGGTCATTGCAAAATGAAATTGTCTCACACAAAATACCTACGATTCTCAATTTTTATGGAGATGGACTATTTTTTGCAAATGGGTGAGAAACCTCAAGCGATTAAGAAAGTCAAAACAAACCATAGAGCAGCTTTTCAGGATAAAGACCTAACTGGCATAACCTACTAACAACATTGTGCTACTTGAACCTGTGAAGAAATCTGATCCAGTAAATGGTGAACCTCAAATACTTGAGAGAATAAAAATATCCCTGGAGTAAGAAATCTTACACGGTTAACATAAGGTCTGGTGGAAAACATTACAGGTACGATGTGTGACCTTCATTCAGCTATAAACTGACCATTATTTCATGTAGGTGATGTTTAGTTAGTTACAGACAACTCACTGTGCTATACTAACAATGTAATCCGCAGTCTCAAAAGAGTGTCAGAAATCTCAACCTGATCAGGCACTATAGAGATGCTATTCCATGTGATCTAACCCTCACAGATCCTTTCCCTCCCTCAATCCAAAAACTAAATACAATTGGAGCAATTCTATAACTTGGCACCTGCATATTATATATATATATATATATATATATATATATATATATGTAAATGGATTTGGTTGTATGACAGAAAGGTGGCATATCAAATCCATGACCCTTGATCCTGACCTTCTGACTTCAAGTTAGGGGCCTTGATGCTGTGCATGGAACACCAATTCTATAATAGTATCTTGGTGCCGAGATTCCGGTACAGAATACTAGAGCAAGTCGAGCTCAATATGCCTACATATAGATGCAACCACTTATACCAGATCAACGGCTGGTGTAAGTTGGATCACCTAAATGTACCATGCAGTGCACGTAACTTACAGTACTCTATTAATTATGCATGTAAGTTGGTGCCACACCCATGGCTCACCCATATTCTGCCTACCTGTACACCCCCTCACATTACACACCATAACTCTTTTGCACTACCTTATAGAATATTCCATAATGCCATTTGGGTTTGTAACTATAGTCTCCCAGTTATAGAATTGCTTTAAATCTCTTTGAGGGATTTTGTGGATGTTTTATGGCCACAGCATAAATTAATAAATTCACAAGGAATTTTAACAAAACATCAGCCGCGAAAGTCTAAGGAGTCTTTTTACTAAGGCAAGCCGAGAAATGGTCTGTGCTGGTGTAGGCGTGTGTTTTGGACGCGTGCAGGTAATTTTCCGGCGCGCCTGCAAAAAGGTCTTTTTTTGGTTTGAGCCGAAAATGGAGGTGCGGCAAAATAAAAATTGGCCTGCGTCCATTTTGGGCCTGAGACCTTACCGCCACCCATTGACTTGGTGGTAAGGTCTCACGCGCTAACCGGGCGGTAAGTGTCAATGCACGTACACTGCCGATTACCGCGTGGCAGAAAATAAAAAATATTTTGGGATGCGTGTAAAAAATGGAATTGCCACCCGGGCACGCGGTAGTTTCAAATTGACGCACAATGGATGCACATAAGTGCTTACGCGCCTTTGTAAGAGGGCCACTAAGAGAATACAAAGCATTGAATGCAACAGCATATTAATCATAACCATTAAAGCTGAGTTATTGGGAAATGGCTCCCACCTTTGATGCAGCAGATAGCTCACATGATCAACACTATGTTTTCGTATCTCAAAAAAGTGCAACATCCTGCTTTAAAGAGTAGGCCATAAAAGCAGCCTGCATTTAATGCTACCAATGCAATGGGATAGCCAGCTGTGTGAATATTGCACCTATGTCGTCTTATATTCTACTTCCATTGCTATGAAGAACTCATTCATTCGTGCATTACAGATCCAGTGGACATCTCTTGCACATAAATCAACATGCAGTGGACAACAGGCTCATTCATTATTAATGCTCATCATCTTGCCACTGTGCGTTCCAAAATGTTCTCTTTCAATGAGGGTCAGGAAGGCTATTTTCTCATTTTTGCATTGTGACTCAAAACGTGTCTTGCCATATGCCCCTGACATGGACAAACTTACTTTACTATCATTCAACAAAGGCTGCTTCCTTCATGTGTACATTATCCTGACCCAAAGGTGACTTGTGACCATCCTGGTGCTAAGGGGGAGGGAGGATGATGAGGGAAAGCCATTGAGAATGGAGGAGCAAGATGTCAACTGGAAGCAAAGTCATTGCTGCATGGAGCCAACCCTTTCTCCCATTAGGCATGGATAGTGCAAAGCAGTGTTCTGTGAAATACAGTGGCGTAGCCACAGGTGGGCTTGGGTGGGCCAGGGCCCACCCATTTATGGCTCAGTCCCACCCAACAGTAGCACATGTTTAGTGGTAACTGGTGGGAATCCCAAGCTCCACCACCTGAAGATTTCCCCCTGATGGTAACGAAAATGCTACTCTTCACAACCCCGGCACCTGCACATGCTCAGTTTTCAGTGCATTCCTGCTGCCAAGGTGGAAAGAAGCGTTTTCCCACCAGCTGAGATTTTTTGTTTGGGGGGGGGGGGGGGGTCGGGGAGAACACTTGGTGCCCACCCAATCCTTGCCTAGGCTCACCCAAAATCTGTTGTCTGGCTACGCCCCTGGTGAAATAAGCAGCATTTTGCAAAAAACAGTGGCCATTGTCAAGGTAAATTGGGGGACTGTGCTGGGAAAGTTTAGGACTGCAAAGCAGAATTCAAAACTGAAATAGCCAAATTAAAAGTGGAAGTCATTCATGAATGGAGATTATCTACTTGCAGTTTTCACAAACAGGATGGGAGTACCATAAGAACTCTTCAGATAGGTGTTGGCATCTGCTTTGCTTTTGTAATTTCCTGTCCACAGTTTTTGGTATTTTTTTTTACTTTTAGAGAACCCGAAATTTAACAGTTTTGTACACGGGGATTTTTGGAGCAGCAGCTTTTCTCCAGCTTATATATTTGATTGGGAGTTTTTCCCGCTGATCTTTTTTCTCCCATTGTTGAGAAAAAACAATGATAATACTGGATTCTCCTAATTCAGTTATGATAGTTGAATGAAAGTTAACCCTAAACTTTGAGTTTTATTTAAAAAAAAAATTGTAGTGTGCTTGATTTCAGTCCCTCGCAATGTATACAAACTTTATCTTGGCTGGTTTTGCTTTAGACATTGTTTGCTTCCTGGTTTTTGTTATGTGTTTATTTATTTATGACCCTTATATCCCACATTATCCCAGCAACCTGAGTTCAATGTGGCTAACAATACAGTGAAATCATTAACATTGGCATTCGCACACCGGTCGATCTTCATTCTCCATTCAACCCTGCAACCCCCATTAACAACACAACTACTGGTTAAATTGGCATTCACTTGACTGCAGCCTTTATTAACAAATACTCATTTAATTACTGGAATCGTTAATCAATACACTTCTTTTAATACAATGCTGGCACCCCCAGAGCAGTTTACCAACTCAGATCCATTTGCTGTCTAAACTGGCTCCTTTCATTTCCAAAATTACCCCCTTTGACCCATGTGACTCCCAGTGCCGTCAAGCCACATTCGACTCGTGGCGGTGCCGCACATGAGCTACTGTTATCCAACAAACACACATTAAATTAACTGCATCTGGTGCTGCTTTATCCCCACATATCAGGCAAAACCCCTCAAAAGACCAACCCCCACCCAAAACCCACAACAGAATACAGTGGAAACAGAACCATGCAAAACAAAGAAAAGAACCCAAAACCCACACAAAAGACAAACACCAACAGGACCACACAGCAGACCATAAGCAAAGGTGGGAAAGAACATTCAAAATTCCCTCACTACCTGAGCCACCCTCACCCACTTCTACCCATCCACTGATTTGCCTGCCCAGTTAGCCTAATGTTCACTGTTGCTGCCCTGACCACCAGCCTGCCCACTATCTTATTCAACCAATCAAATTACTCTCCCTGATACTAACCAAAACCCTCTAACTTTAACCCTCTCCTTACCTACTGGATTCTCTCCTTCTAAATCTTTCCCTTTCCTGACACTCACCCTACCTCCTACCTCCCGGCCCCCTTCCCAGACTCACTGCTCCTCTAGATGCCTGTCTGTCTGTCTCTGTAAATTTTATTAATACCCCCTCCCCTGAGGGGGGTGTCTCCATCATACAGAACACAAACTGAGCAAACTACTAGTCTACAATACGTGTAGTACATTGCAATAGAAAGTAAAAAAAAAAACAATACAGAACAATGAAAAGAAAGATTCAGTAACCAAACATTGACTAGGCAGGGAGATCAGTATCCACACCTAAAAATTTCCCAAAGAGGAACATTTTCAACATTTTACGGAATATCATGTAATTATACTGACCCCTAGCTGATATTGGCAAAGGTTTGGGCCCCCTATATCTGGGGAAATTGCCTTTCTTATACTCCCCATAATGACGACACTGAGTTGATTGCTTGGTGTTTTTCATTCAAGGAAAAACTGCATTCTGTTACAAAATGCGTAACCTGCTACAGTGGGGGAAATAAGTATTTGATCCCTTGCTGATTTTGTAAGTTTGCCCACTGACAAAGACATGAGCAGCCCATAATTGAAGGGTAGGTTATTGGTAACAGTGAGAGATAGCACATCACAAATTAAATCCGGAAATTCACATTGTGGAAAGTATATGAATTTATTTGCATTCTGCAGAGGGAAATAAGTATTTAATCCCTCTGGCAAACAAGACCTAATACTTGGTGGCAAAACCCTTGTTGGCAAGCACAGCGGTCAGACGTCTTCTGTAGTTGATGATGAGGTTTGCACACATGTCAGGAGGAATTTTGGTCCACTCCTCTTTGCAGATCATCTCTAAATCATTAAGAGTTCTGGGCTGTCGCTTGGCAACTCGCATCTTCAGCTCCCTCCATAAGTTTTCAATGGGATTAAGGTCTGGTGACTGGCTAGGCCACTCCATGACCCTAATGTGCTTCTTCCTGAGCCACTCCTTTGTTGCCTTGGCTGTATGTTTTGGGTCATTGTCGTGCTGGAAGACCCAGCCACGACCCATTTTTAAGGCCCTGGCGGAGGGAAGGAGGTTGTCACTCAGAATTGTACGGTACATGGCCCCATCCATTCTCCCATTGATGCGGTGAAGTAGTCCTGTGCCCTTAGCAGAGAAACACCCCCAAAACATAACATTTCCACCTCCATGCTTGACAGTGGGGACGGTGTTCTTTGGGTCATAGGCAGCATTTATCTTCCTCCAAACACGGCGAGTTGAGTTCATGCCAAAGAGCTCAATTTTGTCTCATCTGACCACAGCACCTTCTCCCAATCACTCTCAGCATCATCCAGGTGTTCACTGGCAAACTTCAGACGGGCCGTCACATGTGCCTTCCGGAGCAGGGGGATCTTGCGGGCACTGCAGGATTGCAATCCGTTATGTCGTAATGTGTTACCAATGGTTTTCGTGGTGACAGTGGTCCCAGCTGCCTTGAGATCATTGACAAGTTCCCCCCTTGTAGTTGTAGGCTGATTTCTAACCTTCCTCATGATCAAGGATACCCCACGAGGTGAGATTTTGCGTGGAGCCCCAGATCTTTGTCGATTGACAGTCATTTTGTACTTCTTCCATTTTCTTACTATGGCACCAACAGTTGTCTCCTTCTCGCCCAGCGTCTTACTGATGGTTTTGTAGCCCATTCCAGCCTTGTGCAGGTGTATGACCTTGTCCCTGACATCCTTAGACAGCTCCTTGCTCTTGGCCATTTTGTAGAGGTTAGAATCTGACTGATTCACTGAGTCTGTGGACAGGTGTCTTTCATACAGGTGACCATTGCCGACAGCTGTCTGTCATGCAGGTAACGAGTTGATTTGGAGCATCTACCTGGTCTGTAGGGGCCAGATCTCTTACTGGTTGGTGGGGGATCAAATACTTATTTCCCTCTGCAGAATGCAAATAAATTCATATACTTTCCATAATGTGATTTTCCGGATTTAATTTGTGATGTGCTATCTCTCACTGTTACCAATAACCTACCCTTCAATTATGGGCTGCTCATGTCTTTGTCAGTGGGCAAACTTACAAAATCAGCAAGGGATCAAATACTTATTTCCCCCACTGTATATAAATGGGATGATTAGGGAAAAAACAATAAGGTTAATCATCTCATGAAATCAGGTGTATTATTTCCACTAATATTGGACAATAAGTATGCTTCCAACCAAATAAATTGACTATACACCGTTTTGGGGTTGAAGAAGCCAACCCGACGATCAATGTGGAATAATGATTCAGATAAATAATAACTGGGGATAATCAGGTTAATACCACGTTTTCTTTGTTTACTGTTGTTTAATTGATCTCCTTGTCTTGTTTCACTCTCCCTATTTTGTGGTCTAAGGAAGAGTATAGAATTACCTGATTGAAATAATTCTTGTGTGTTATTTGTATTTCTGGCAAGTTATTTTAGTGCTTGTAAAATTAAGTTGTTATAAATAAAAAAAAACAATAAGGTTAAAGTTCAAAGTGATCGTTTTAACGGCTAGGAGAGGTTCCTGGCCAATTAAATCGCTTGTGCAGGACTATAGGGGATATTCAGCAGCCCCTAAGTAAATAGTGCCACAGAATATCCTCTCTAACCTCTTATGCTGAAATTGATTAGTTTGTGAGTGGTCTGGGGACAAAGTTAGGGCAGAGGAAAACAGCTGTCTTAACTTTATGCAGCTAGTTAACGTGGCTCATACTTAAAGAATGAAGAACATGCAAGACCAGACTTACAGACTAAACAAGCAGGTAGCGATAAGGGCTCTTGCGCTAACTCGGCGGTAACTGGGCAGTGCGTGATAATGCCCGATTGCCGTCGGGTTAGCCATTTCTGGGGGTTTTCTTTTTCCCCCCGGAAATGGTACGCGCTTGGGGGTGGGACTACTGCCGGCGGCCACATTGGGCCAGCGGTATCCCAAAAGATCGAGCGGTAAGACCACATACCGTAGAAGTGCCCCTTAAATAGATAAGTTTTCAACTATTTTCTGAAAGAGAAAAAATTATTAAACCCACATAATACCTGAGGTAAAGAAAGCTAGTTAGGAAGAGAGATCAAATCCTAAAGAACACCCTTTTCAGCCAAAGAATCATGAAAAAAAAAAATCAAACTCGTTGCGTCGCCTTTAATCACAGATACTACTACTACTACTATTATCATTTCTATAGCGCTACAAGGCATACGCAGCGCTGTACACCAAACACAAAAAGACAGTCCCTGCTCAAAGAGCTTACAATCTAGATAAGACAGGTAAACAGACAGAACAATTAAAGGTAAGGGAATAATAGGTGAGGTTAAGGACAGGGCAAGTGAGAAGTGGTTAGGAGTCAAAAGCAGTGGTAAAGAGGTGGGCTTTAAGTTTGGACTTGAAAATGGCCAAAGACGGGGCCAGACGCACAGGCTTGGGAGGTCTATTCCAGGCGTGGGGTGCAGCAAGACAAAAGGAACAGCGTCTAGAATTAGCAGTAGAGGAGAAGGGGACTGATAAGAGAGATTTATCTACAGAACGGAGTACACAAGGGGGGGGGGGCTTAGGGAGAGACGAGAGTGGAGAGGTACTGGGGAGATAGGGAAACTCACTACCTGTGTCAAACCTAAAACATCCATAGCCAATAAAAGTTATCAGACATGAATGAGTGTGTGCCAGAATGATTGTGCAATGTGAAATTCCCTAACGCTAAGAGGTCCATGAGCATTGTTGAGAGCAGCCTTCATGAATAAGAAAAGGAGCTTCTAGCTTGAACATTTGAAGCATGTTAGATAAAACCCCCGAGGAAACCAGAAAGCATGATAAAACGGTGGCCTTCGTTACATCTGAAATAAGATAAGTGCTCAGTTAACTCACAGCGCATTTTTTTGTGATTTTGTACAAATCCTAAATAGATTTTCATAAGTCGCAAAAAGAATGTTTAAATGTTAGAAAAAAATATGTATATGTCACATTTGGGAGTTTTTAAGACCAATGGGGAAAAAAACCCTTGAACTTCATTACATAGTAACATAGTAGATGACAGCAGAAAAAGACCTGCACAGTCCATCCAGTCTGCCCAACAAGATAAACTCATATGTGTATCCTTACCTTGATTCAGGGGCATATCTGAGGTTCGGCGTTAGGCGGGGCAGGGACTAGAGTGAGGGGGCACATTATAACCCCCCCTACCACCGTCGTCGTCGTCAACCCTCCCCCCCTACCGCCATTAACCCTCCCCCGCCTACCGCCAACCCTTTCCCCGCCTACCGCCGTCACCTGCCCCGAGGTCCGCTCCTGCCGTTTTTTTAAACTATTACTTCAGCTGGCGGGGGACCCCAACCCCCGCCAGCCCAGCCGAGGTCTTCTTTAACTTCTTCATCCTTGTGCTGTTAAAGCTGCATGATGCATCCTTCCAGTTGGACGGAGTTTGACGTCGCGGTAGGTAGGTAGGTGACGGCGATAGGCGGGGAAAGGGTTGGCGGTAGGTGGGGGAGGGTTAACGGCGGTAGGGAGGGTCCAGGGCGAAATCTGCGGGGGCCCAGGCCCCTGTGGCCCCACGCAGATACGCCCCTGCCTTGATTTGTACCTGTCTTTTTCATGGCACAGACCGTATAAGTCTGCCCTGCAGGATTCCCCGCCTCCCAACCACCAGTCCCGCCTCCCATCACCAGCTCTGGCACAGACCGTATAAGTCTGCCCTCCACTATCCTCGCCTCCCAACCACCAACCCCTCTTCTCCCCACCTGCTCCACCACCCAATTTCGGCTAAGCTTCTGAGGATCCATTCCTTCTGCACAGGATTCCTTTATGCATATCCCACGCATGTTTGAATTCCGTTACCGTTTTCATCTCCACCACCTCCCGCGGGAGGGCATTCCAAGCGTCCACCACCCTCTCTGTGAAAAAATACTTCCTGACATCTTTCCTGAGTCTGCCCCCCTTCAATCTCATTTCATGTCCTCTCGTTCTACCGCCCAAAAGGAAAGTTATCTGAAAGCATTTTTGTCTAGCAGTTTCTGGCATCTTTTTTCTCCCTTAATAAAATGCTGTGAAGATTAAAATTCAACTACATTTACTCTTGGTCCTTATTGGAGGTTGTAATTTGAATAGCAGTTCGGGACTGAGATAGTCTGCATTGTTTGGAGGCAATGTAAAATTTCCTAATGTTAACAACCAGTTCAAATCTATTTTCAAATGAAGTAATGCTTCCATGAAGACAGATAAGAAAGGTTCAGATACATCCTTCACACAACAGACCAGACAAATTCCTATCTTGTGCTTGTAAACAGATGTATTCACCATTCTGTTCCAAAGGCATTTCCATAGATGTAAAAGGTTAATGCCTGCTTATGTATTACTTGCATACCTCTGCCATGCTGCTTCTGACATGACTGGTATGTGTAACAGAATCCTGGTGAGCAGAGCAGAATCAGAATCACAATGTCAGACTCCGGTAACCAAGATTTAATAATACAAAGCACACGTAACATAGTAAATGATGGCAGAAAAAGATCTGTACACTTCATCCAGTCTGCCCAACAAGATAAACTCATTTTACATGGTATGCGATACTTTATATGTGTACCCGAGTTTGATTTGTCCTTGCCGTTCTCAGGGCACAGACCGTAGAGGTCTGCCCAGTATTGTTCTTGTACTAAAAGTTCTGAAGATTCTGGAATCCTAAAGAGTTACAAGATTCTGGAATCCCAATTAGTAGCAACATTCCATGTAGAACCCCAAAGAGTAACATAGTAAATGATGGCAGAAAAAGATCTGTACACTTCATCCAGTCTGCCCAACAAGATAAACTCATTTTACATGGTATGCGATACTTTATATGTGTACCCGAGTTTGATTTGTCCTTGCCGTTCTCAGGGCACAGACCGTAGAGGTCTGCCCAGTATTGTTCTTGTACTAAAAGTTCTGAAGATTCTGGAATCCTAAAGAGTTACAAGATTCTGGAATCCCAATTAGTAGCAACATTCCATGTAGAACCCCAAAGAGTAACATAGTAAATGATGGCAGAAAAAGATCTGTACACTTCATCCAGTCTGCCCAACAAGATAAACTCATTTTACATGGTATGCGATACTTTATATGTATACCCGAGTTTGATTTGTCCTTGCCTTTCTCTCAGGGCACAAACCGTAGAAGTCTGCCCAGCACTGTTCTTGTACTAAAAGTTCTGAAACTAACGTCAAAGCCCCTTAAAATTTACATTCTAGCCCATCCACATCTATTCAGTCACGATCAGGGCACAGACCGTAGAAGTCTGCTCAGCACTGGTTTTGCTTCCCAATTACCAGTGCTGCCACTCAATCTCCGCTAAGATTCCGTGGATCCATTCCTTCTAAATGTATTTGTGAATCCTGTACAGGAACAGCAAAACAGGAAAATCCTCTACGATGAGTCCATACAGTGCACAAGGAGTAGAGGCTGACCACAGACTAAACCAACTCGGGAGATGATGATGATGATGAAAACTCTCTATTAGTTGCTCAAGGGACCCGACACGGCCCGTGTTTCGACGCACCAAGGTGTCTGCTTCAGGTGTCACAAATTGTATTCACAGAATGTGCACGTTAAACAGAAATGCAACCAAATGTGAACTCTATAAAATTCAAACCAGGTTTCTTCCACATACTAGCGTGCATCCCGCTCTTTTGCACCTCATTCCTGCATGCTATGCTGAACCTCCAGCTTGGATTGCTAGTTTTTGGAGGAAACCTGGTTTGAATTTTATAGAGTTCACATTTGGTTGCATTTCTGTTTAACGTGCACATTCTGTGAATACAATTTGTGACCCCTGAAACAGACGCCTTGGTGCGTCGAAACACGGGCCGTGTCAGGTCCCTTGAGCAACTAATAAAAAGTTGGTTTAGTCTGTGGTCAGCCTCTACTCCTTGTGTAGTTTGTGAATCCTGTTACAGGCCGTATGTAATAAGCATCTTATTATGCACAGATCTTGCATTCATCAGGGAGACCTTATAGAACTAGATTCAGTAAATGGTGCCCAAATTTGACTGCCAACAAATTCTGCATGGAGCACTATTCTTTAAACTGCGCTATGAGTTGCATTTTGTTTATAGAATAGCGCTTAGAGTCAATTTCTACACAAAATTCGGGTGTAAATCCTGGCATATAAGTTAGGTTGCGGATCCCTGGTATTCAGTAATTCTGCACGCATCTTTGGTGAATACCACAACCTACCCATGCCCTCCCATGACCATAGTATAAGATTTGCATGTTGGTCTTCATAGCATAGCGTGCAGCAAGATGCACATGCAAATTCAAGGGCCCTGTTTCCTAAGGTGTGCTAGCATTTTTAGCGCATGCTAAAAATTGCTAATTCTAAAGACACTCATATATTCCTATAGGTGTCTCTAGCGTTGGTGCGTGCTAAAAACACAAGTACACCTACAGCGCAGCTTTAGTAAACAGGGCCCCCCTGGATTCTTGCCAATTAACACCAATAATTGATTGTTAGTGCTCAAATATTGGTGATGATTGACTCGTTAGCCAATGTGCATCTCAGAATAGCATGCAATTTGACATGCATAAATGTACATGCCTTTTATAGAATCTGGGGGTATTGTATTTAATAGCATCAAGCCTGCCGTTATCGCAATAAGAAGAGTTATTTGTATTATTGGAGTAAGTCTATTACCATAATTCTTGCCAGATTTCAAAAACCTGCTCCTCTGATAAACCCTGTGGTGACCATTTTCAGAAACTATTGGAAGCTAAAGTACATTTGCCAAGGAGAACTTTCTTAGAGCCATAACATGAACCAAATATATAATTTCAGTATACCGCAAACACTAATTTATATGTCATACACATACAATACCCACGTCTAACACCACAAACCTTCACAGGATTTAATTGGCATATGTCACACCGCAAATGCAAAAATACTAACAATTTTAAAAAATACATCAATCACAGCTGTCAATCATAAAAACCTCCTGGCATTAATATTAGGAGTAGTTTTTCTACAATGTTGGCATTAACTGTGCCTCACGCAACAGGACTTCCTTCCTACAAATCTTTACTAGTAAAATAAAGCTTCCCAAGAAATGTTTTCTTTTTCTTTAACTAAGTTCTTCATTATAGTGAAAACTTATATACAACTTTTAATCAGAGCTCCTGCAGGGAGATGCAAAGGGGCAGGACGTTTGGAGGAACCCTTTGAATGAGGCCTACCCAGTGGTGTGCTGGAGCGGGTTCTCTTGGGCTTGCGAGAGCCGTTTGTTAAGTTTTTAGGAATTTTGGGAGCCGGTTGTTTAAGTAGGCCCCTCATGGCTACTTTAACAACTAGCTCCCAAATTGTGGACTTACTACTACTACTACTATTTAGCATTTCTATAGCGCTACAAAGCATACGCAGCGCTGCACAAACATAGAAGAAAGACAGTCCCTGCTCAAAGAGCTTACAATCTAATAGACAAAAAATAAAGTAAGCAAATCAAATCAATTAATGTGAACGGGAAGGAAGAGAGGAGGGTAGGTGGAGGCGAGTGGTTACAAGTGGTTACGAGTCAAAAGCAATGTTAAAGAGGTGGGCTTTCAGTCTAGATTTAAAGGTGGCCAAGGATGGGGCAAGATGTAGGGGCTCAGGAAGTTTATTCCAGGCGTAGGGTGCAGTGAGACAAAAGGTGCGGAGTCTGGAGTTGGCAGTAGTGGAGAAGGGAACAGATAAGAAGGATTTATCCATGGAGCGGAGTGCACGGGAAGGGGTGTAGGGATGGACGAGTGTGGAGAGATACTGGGGAGCAGCAGAGTGAGTACATTTATAGGTTAGTAGAAGAAGTTTGAACAGGATGCGAAAACGGATAGGGAGCCAGTGAAGGGTCTTGAGGAGAGGGGTAGTATGAGTAAAGCGACCCTGGCAGAAGATGAGACGGGCAGCAGAGTTTTGAACCGACTGGAGAGGGGAGAGGTGACTAAGTGGGAGGCCAGCAAGAAGCAGATTGCAGTAGTCTAAACGAGAGGTGACAAGGGTGTGGATGAGGGTTTTGGTAGAGTGCTCGGAAAGAAAGGGGCGGATTTTATGGATGTTGTAAAGAAAGAAACGACAGGTCTTGGCAATCTGCTGGATATGAGCAGAGAAGGAGAGAGAAGAGTCAAAGATGACCCCAAGGTTTCGAGCTGAGGAGACAGGGAGAATGAGAGAGCCATCAACAGAAATAGAAAACGGGTGGGTTTGGGGGGGGAAATGAGAAGCTTGGTTTTGGTCATATTTAATTTCAGGTGGCGTTGAGACATCCAGACAGCAATGTCAGACAAGCACGCTGAAACTTTGGTTTGGATGCAAGGTGAGATATCAGGGGTAGAAAGGTAGATTTGGGAGTCATCAGCATAGAGATGGTAGGAAAAGCCATGGGATGAGATTAATGAACCAAGGGAAGAAGTGTAGATAGAAAAGAGGAGGGGACTTGGGCCCCCTCCTGAATTTTCTTTTACTTTGCTGGTGGGGATGCCAAGTAAATAGACTGCTGCTGCTCCTTGTTTTCAGCTCTGAGCAGCAGGCTGGGATTTCTCATGCATGCGCGAGAAGTCCCAGCATGCTGCTCAGAGCCAGAAATAAGCAGTGGGAGTGGTGGCAGTTCATTTATAGGCCGCTGGAGCCCAGCATCCCTGCTAGGAAAGATATGCATAGCGTGCTCGCATGAGGATGGAGAAGATGCCTCCCCAGTCCACGCATGCCCCCCCCCCCCCCCCAATTGCAGGGCTAGATATACCCAGAGAGAGAGAGAGCCTGTTGTTAAAAATTTACCAGCACACCCCTGGGCCTACCTATATGACTACCCTTTTGCAGGGGCAACTTTGACTCTGAATAATGAGGTCACCCACAAAAAATTCAGATCACAGGGCGCAGTGACTGAATCAAACCAGTGTCCAGATTACTCTGCAGGAATCAGAAGGCATCACAGGTTGATAAATAAATAAACGAAACCCCAGATCACCGAAAACATTCTTTCATGATGATGGCTCAGAACAAATCACAATGAGCCCTCTGTAATCTCCTTGTCCTTTTTGACATCAGTTTCCTTTACATTGCCTCCTGGTCCTCACACATATTTGGCCGGGTGCTCTCTCTTTCCTCAGTTCACTCATCTCTTCCCCTTTTGCTCCTTCTCTCTTGCTTTTTTAAAATTTAGTTTTGTGATATTTTTTCAGGCCATAGAAATCTGGTCATGGGAAATAGATCTTTGAGATAGAGTCTGATTGCAAGAAAACCGTCATTTAAATATAGAAAGAGCTTTACAGTATTTAAAGTAAGCACATTCAGGATTCCCACTAAACACCTTTGAGTTGTGTGATAGTCCTCCACTGGCACTCCTGTTGATGGGGGAGGTGTGATGATACCATGATTTCAGTTATAAGGAGCAGGCAGATTACAAGGGATCTACATGCCCTTTGTGACTGAAAGATCACTATCATTGCACCTCCCCCCACCATCATAAATGTCGGTGAAGGACTGCTATGCAGCTCAAAGCTGGTTAACGAGAACATGGAGTACATGTACATTTTGCAGTGGGGGAAATGGAAGAGGGTTAGAGGCAGCAAACAGGTCAAGAAGGAAAAATATGGATGGGGATTTCAAAGGTTCATTTTGACTCTGGTGGTGTAAAGTTTTAATGAAAACCTCTGGGTGGGGGGAGTTATTCCTTTGAAAACCTGCTTATGATCCATGAACTAATTGTAAAGAAGTTTAACATTTTCCCCCTATTAGCTTAGAATTTTAAATAAATGGTGGCGGAGCAAAGCACACGGAACAGGGAACACAGGGTTCAAATCTTGATTTTCTCTCTGATACTTTCTCATGACCTTGGACACATTACTTAACCTCTATTGTGTCAGTCTGTTAGATTTTTTTAATGTATTTTTTACTTCTGCATTACTTTTTTTTTTTTTTATGCTCATGGGGGAACACTTATACCGCCATCCCTTGAGGTAGCGGTAAGGGATCCCATGCTAATCCGGCAGTAATCCCCTGCAGAAATAGTTTTCAAATATTTCTGCTAGTACCGGAAATGCTGTATGCTGGGGGTGGAACTACCTCCAGCGCCCACGTTGGGCCGGTGGTAGTTCCAGGTTGCCGCGTGGCAACTCTTTAGTAAAAGGGTCCCTTAGGGAAGCAAGCCGCAAACCAGGGAAACTAGGGTTCAAATCCCACTTCTGCCATTGATGTTCTTGGTGAACTTTGGCATGCAATTTCACCCTTCATTGCCTCAGGTACAACTTAGATTGTGACTCCATTTAATCATATATTTGAAAGTAACTTGCCTTGACCTTGTATTTGGAAAATGCAAGTTATAAATCTAAAATCCATTCCACTTGTCCTGCTGACGGAGCAACAAAGCTTACCTGGTCTTGTGGAAGATGTCAACTGCCTTCATCTTCTGCTGTACGGCCACATTCTGAACCAGCTGTAGGCGATGTATATCTTTCATACAAAGTCCCTGTAATAACGCATTACAGTAATCAAGTCCAGAGAACACAAGTGAATGAAGCAGAATGGGAAGTGCTGAGGTAGTGAATAAACGGTGAACGGAGTACAGAATTTTCAATTTATAAAAGCAGGTACGCATGAAAAGATAGGAGCGAAAGGTTAATGCTCAAGGTTTGCCCAGCAGTTTACTTCCAGTTTGGCACAAATTTTTTAGTTCTAAAATTCTTGCTCATTTTGGGGCTAATTGTAGTACACAATAATATAGTTCTAAACCACAAATAAACTGCTTCTTGATTCTCTGTCCAAATGTCCCTAGATTGATAAACCTAGGTTTATTATTATTACTAGTAAAAAAGGCCCGTTTCCGAAACCAATGAAACGGGCGCTAGCATGTGTTTTTTTTTGTGTGTGTGTGTATGTGTCACAGAGTTATTTTGTGTGTGTGTGTGTGTGTGTGTGTGTGAGTGTGTGAGGGTGCGGTGTGTGTGCAGGTTGTTGATGTGTGTCTTTTTTTGTTTTGTTTTTTGCTTGGGGGTTGGGGGATGTGCTGTGCTGTGCTGTGCTGGCAAAGTGGGTTGGATTGGTGTGTGGCTTTGAGGGTGTGTTTCTGTTGTATTGTGTGTGTGTGGTTTTGTCTGTCAAGGAGGTTTGTGGAGGGGGGTCTTTCTGTTGGTGAAATGTAAATGTGAAATGTAAATGTTAATTTTTGCACATACCCACAGCAGGAATATTCTTCTCTCGTTCCAGCGGTGGTTCTGTGCTCTCCGTGCTGCACAGAAAATGAGCCATTCTGCTGGGGAATGCTCCTCCCTTATTGTCACGTAGTTTCCTCTGATTGGTCCGTCTTACGTTGCCTAGTGTTGCCTGGGAACGGTGTTGTGATGGTCCTTTGTGTTTCAGAATGTTGAGGGTGTTTTTTCTGATTGGTCCGTCATGCGAGGGCGGGGCAGAGAGACATGGTCAGTGTTGAGGCTTCACCACCATGAATCCATGAACCCTTCAGTGACTGACTGAGTGACTTCAGAACGTTGTCTTCAGAACGTTGAGGGTGAGTTTTATTATAGTAGATTATTGATATTTCTTTCATCTTGAAGTAAAAGGAGGTTAAAATTGTGTTTTACACCCAGAGTTGTATCATACAAAGTACACTTAAATTCACATACTTCTTTTCAGCAGGAAGTGGTTGACTGATTCCAGTATTGGTAGCCAGTATTTGTGATTCTTTATTATGGAATTGTGGGAACGGGTGCCCAGGATATATTTTCCATCACAACGGAACAGAATCATCCACAGCGAACAAAGCAAAAATATCCCTGCCATTCAGTACATTTTTAAAAGGTTAGATTTCAAATCCCAGTACTAAGAGTCAACACACAAGGCACTGGTAACATTTTTATCAGATTAACGTAATGCATGTATAGCTAGTTTTTTTGAACGTTATAACTTCTAACTAACAGTAAAGAAAAAACAAAAACAAAATATGGAATGAAAAAAAAAAACCATAGCTAAGCAAAACATGAAGTAATAACTTAAAGGTTGGTAGTCGGTCTAGGTTGAACAGCAGGAAAAGTGTGAACTTTTATGAGACTTGACATTCGGCTAGCACAGTCATCACTGATATAATTAAATTTAAATTCCTACTGTTAGATAGGAACCATTCGTTAGGTTGTTTTAGGAGTGCTCCAGTAGATTGTGTTCAAGTGTTATGTATTTTAATTATTGCTCGCCTTTTGAATGTCAGACCACTTAAGTCATGGATGACTGACTTAAAGAGATTGATGATGTTAGTGATAATGGGATGCATTGACTTGTGACTTCAATTGTCTGACCTTATCACTAAAAAGAGTAAACAAATTAAAATGAAACTTCAAACATCAGTTCTTCTGTACCTTCCTTTTATTCTTATTTAGGGACATAGCTTTTTAACTTTCCAAGTTCACCTAGACTTTTTAATCATTCATGTTCTCTGTATTGTGCGCTGAACACGCCGTATTATCTTATCGTTCGTGGCACAAATCAATAACTTTTTGTTAGAGATACTGAATGCCTACAGTTGAATAGCTTAACCTGTTCTATAACAGCGCATATGAAGCCATTATTCAAAAAGTTGATGAGCAGGTAGCTTATCCAAATAAAGTTAAGTCTACCGCCGAAAAAAAAAATGTTTTGTATAAGGTTATCTAGATAGCGTTAGGAGAAACTCTCAGCCCTACCAGACTTAGGAGGACATTTAAAGAGCATCAACACATTTACTTATTTAGATCTGTTACATGCGAAAACAGCAATTTCAAAAAACAAAATCTGTCTATACAATAGCAGGGCACTGAAATTTGAAAGGGGTGTGTTTTGGGCAAGTTCAAAACTCTGACCGGCCAATATTTAAGACCATTTAACTGGCTAGAAACAGCTATCTCCCAGTGAATATCGCCACTTAGGGGGAGATTCTATATATGCTGCCTAAAAAAATTGTTGATGAAATCAGTGACAACTAAGCGTATTCTATAATCGGCACCTAGATTTAGGCGCCGATTAAAGAATACGCTTAGTTGATATCTCAGTGCCTAAAACTGTGTGCATCCATTTACACCAACGAAAACGTGGCGCAAATCCTGGCATGTAGATTTACACGCACTGGGCTATATTCTATAACTACGATGAAACTACAGTGTAGTAAATTTAAAACAAATAGGAGAAAATGCTTCTTCACCCAACGCATAATTAAACTCTGGAATTCGTTGCCGGAGAACGTAGTGAAGGCGGTTAGCTTGGCAGAGTTTAAAAAGGGGTTGGACGGTTTCCTAAAGGACAAGTCCATAGACCGCTACTAACTGGATTAGGGAAAAATCCACAATTTCGGGAATAACTTGTATAAAATGTTTGTACGTTTGGGTAGCTTGCCAGGTGCCCTTGACCTGGATTGGCCGCTGTCGTGGACAGGATGCTGGGCTCGATGGACCTTTGGTGTTTTCCCAGTATGGCTTTACTTATGTATGTGTGTAAATTTCAGAACACCCACGAAGTGCCCATTTCCCTACCCATAACCACGCCCCTTTTTGCCTGCATGCATTAGAAGTTTGGCGCACTTTGTTACAGAATACACTTAGCGACTTGTGGGCCTAAATTCTAATCAGTGCCAATTAGTGCTCATTATTTATTTTATTTATTGCATTTGCATCCCACATTTTCCCACCTCTTTGCAGGCTCAATGTGGCTTACAATTACATCATGATTAGTGGAAATATATAAGAAAATAGACATTTCGTATTGCATAAGGATCTTGGGTAACATGATAATGATAAAGCATGATAGTAGTATAATAAGCAAATATCGTAAGGCAATTCTGGATATATTGCTTGTTAAGTGCTGTTATCAGGCTCATTAGCTTATTAAGCCAATTAAGTTGCACCCATTGTTATAGAATCCACGTTGATTTTGGTGCAGATCTCTGTGTGTGCTATATAGAATCCAGGGATTAGTGCTTAGCGCATAGCTGGTTATATCGCCTCTGACTAGCAGCAGCTTAAAGGTTATACAATGTCATTAACTTCTTCTTTAGCTATAAGAAAATCTTCCAGTTGCTTAGGATCAAAAAACTGATACGATTTACCCTGAAGAACTATAAAGCATAAACAAGGAAATTGCAAAACAAATTGCCTGTACCCTAGCCTAAAGGGCTAGGAAAGCTTTGCATCACATTTGTGTCTCTCTTAAGGTTATCAATAGAAATCAAAGAAAATAAAACATGGAAAAGAAAATAAGATGATACCTTTTTTATTGGACATCACTTAATACATTTCTTGATTAGCTTTCGAAGGTTGCCCTTCTTCGTCAGATTGGAAATAAGCAAATGTGCTAGCTGACAGTGTATATAAGTGAAAACATTCAAGCATTACTATGACAGTAAATAGATACCATTGGAGATTCTACATGGAATGTTGCTACTATTGGAGATTCTACATGGAATGTTGCTATTCCACTAGCAACATTCCATGTAGAAGGCTGCGCAGGCTTCTGTTTCTGTGAGTCTGACGTCCTGCACGTACGTGCAGGACGTCAGACTCACAGAAGCAGAAGCCTGCGCGGCCACATTGGTGATCTGCAAGGGCCGACTTCTACATGGAATGTTGCTAGTGGAATAGCAACATTCCATGTAGAATCTATAGAAGTCAAACAAAATAAAACATGGAAAAGAAAATAAGATGATACCTTTTTTATTGGCCATAACTTAATACATTTCTTGATTAGCTTTCGAAGGTTGCCCTTCTTCGTCAGATCGGAAATAAGCAAATGTGCTAGCTGACAGTGTATATAAGTGAAAACCTTCAAGCATTACTATGACAGTCTGACAGGGTGGGAGGATGGGGGTGGGTCGGAGGTATGCATGGGGACATCAAAGCATATCATTGATATTCTAACAGGATGGGTGTGGATAGGTGAGGGGTGGGGTGATCAACAGAGACATACAGCTTTATGGTTTATAATGGGCTAGGAACCCCAGGTCCTTGTTAAGTCCTTTCTGTTGGGTGTTAAAATATTCAATCATTCTGACTTCAAAGGTCTTACGTTCTTGTATGGTTTTAAAGTTACCTTTGAGGATTCTCATTGTGAAATCACTGGTACAGTGTCCTGGTTCTGTGAAGCGCTGTCTCTCTTAACAAATCAGGAAAAATCCTCACTTTTGACCCCTAAAACAGTCTAAAAGATACTTTTAATACGGCATTCCGGTCTGGCTCCAAGGCAAAAGTAGCCAGGTAACAACTTCCAACGAGGATTCTAAAATGGCAGTCAGATTCAAATTATCCTATTTTGGAGCATTAGAGGGTCCTCCTGATAATCTTCTTGGGGCTAAAATGTATTGCGCCTGTGTTATAGGAGGTACAAAAAAAAAATCACTAGCCATCCTTAGAGTCTCTACCAAATATGTTTTACCATTTCCAAAGGAGCAATTAAAGGTGACTTAGGGAAAACTGCCCAAAACACTGCAGCCAGACTTATATTTGGAAAAGTGAAATACGAAAGCGCTAAACCCCTAAGAGAAAATTTACACTGACTCCCGCTGAAAGAACGAGTTGCATTCAAAATCTGTACCCTGGTTCATAAAATCATTCATGGTGAGGCCCCGTTGTATATGTCAGACCTTATAGATCTACCAACCAGGAACACAAAACGATCAACACGCCAGTGGTGTAGCCAAGGGTGGGCTTGGGTGGGCCCAAGCCCACCCACTTTGGGTTCAGGCCCACCCATTAGCAGCATACCTATGATGTGGCTGGCAGAGATCCCCAAGCCCCACCAGCCTAAAACTCCCAACAAGTGTCCCTCCTGCATACCTTGTAAGTAGCAGATCTTTGCCTGCAATGAGCAGTGACATACATACTGCTTGCACCGGCCCCACAGCCTTCCCTCTGATGTATTTCTGCCTAGGCGGAAACAGGAAGCTGCATCAGAGGGAAGGGTGTGGGGCCAACATGAGCAGTGTGTATTAGTTGCTGCTCGCTGCTGGTGAAAATCTGCTATTTAAAAGGTATACGGGAGAGGGGGGATGTTTGAGAGACCATATGGCATGCAGGCGAGAGAAGGAGAGACCAAATCACGTGTGGGACAGGGAGAGGTTCTTCTGCCCACCCATCTTGGGCCCAGGCCCACCCAAAATTGGGTGTCTGGCTACGCCCCTGCAACACGCACATTCCTGAACCTCACTACCCCAGTTGCAAAGGACTTAAATACAAATCAATATATGCATCTAGCTTCTCCTAAATCAGCAAACAACTGTGGAATGCACTGCCAAAGGCCTTAAAAGTAATGCAAGACTTAACAGCATTCCGGAAGTTACTGAAGACTAACCTATTCAAGAAGACATACCATAATGACCCATCATCACTGACCTAACATCTAAACTCTTATCAGAACCAGATAAAAGTGAATGCTCTTCTTCTGATTGCTTCAATCAATTTGTCACCAATGAACATTAACGATTTACCCCATTATCTCTTATACCGAAATGAACTGTTTATCTAACTTACTTTATATTGTACTTTAACATTTATGAACTTTAATGTAACACCGATCTGTATTTCTCATGCCGGAAATGGCGATCGCCACTACGGCATAATGTAAGCCACATTGAGCCTGCAAAGAGGTGGGGAAATGTGGGATACAAATGCAATAAATAAATAAATAAATTGAGCAGCCTCAGATTACGCCTTCTAATCTGGTTTTCCAGATATTCCAAACGCCGATGAAGACAATTCTTATCTTCCACCGAGGCTGAACTCAAACCTGTAAAGTCTGAACCTTAGATTCCAGAATATTCAGTTTGGAGGACTGCCGAACAGTGGCTTGTGCTTGGATCAGCACCGCTTCAGAAATTATTTTAATATCTGTATGATTCTCCACTATTGAAATGCAAACTTTTTATGCAAGCTATGTATATTTGAAAGCAGCATTGCGGAATTTGTCCCCTGAGCAGGGTGTGCATCCTGGACTTAAGATGTGGATACTTAGGAGCCCTTTTACAGAGCAGCGGTAAGCTCAACACGTTCTTACCAATCGCTCTTCCGGGACTACCACTGGCCCAACGTGGCCGCCGGCGGTAGTCTCACCCCGAGCATGCGCCATTTCTGGGGGAAAAAGAAACCCCCCAGAAATGGTTTGCGTGGCCATAACCCGGTGGTAATCGGGCATCGCTCTGTGCTGCCGGGTTAGTACAGTAGCCCTTATCGCCACTTCAATGGGGGGCTTTTTACCCATTGTGGTAAAAAGGGCCCTGGCATGCTGGAAAAATGGCCCCCGCTGCCAGCGCAGTGTCCTTTTTCCTGCAGCTTGGTAAAAAGACCCCTTAATTATTTCACCGCCTACCTCGGAGGCCGACATCTTTGCAGGAAACGACATGCAGGTTGCTGCAGTCGCCCGAGCCACGAGCAGCAAACTGCTACAGCAGATTCTGCTGCATAACCTCGGAGCAGTGAACAGCCACTGAACTTGCTACTGTACCCGATGCTGCTACACACCCTAAAAGCAAAGAACAGCTTTATCAAATCCTGCTGCACACAAAGGTATGTGGGGGAATGTTGTAAAGGCCATGGCTGGGTGGTTGGTGCTCTCTCCGCTGCCGGACAGAAAATGGTGTCAGTTTCTCTCCTCTCCTCTCCTCTCCTCTCCTCTTCTCTCCTCTTCCTCACCCTTCTTGATTGGATCTACTACTACTACTAAACATTTCTATGGCGCTACTAGACATACGCAGCACTGGACATGAAGAGACAACCCGTCCTCAACAGAGCTTACAATCTAATTAGGACAGAAAACAGGACAAAAAAGGGATAAGAGAATTACTAAGGTGGGAATGATAAAACATGGGTCCCTTTTCCCTCCTCTCCTCGCCCCACTTTCTACTTCCCCCCACCCCACCCAGCTTTCTTCCTCTCACTGCCTGCCCTCTCCCTTAATCCAAACTTCCCGCGACTCATCGCCAATGCCCCTCTAGTGCTGGCCCACACTGATGTTCTTGGCCTGCTCCTCAACTGTAAAGGGGGGCGTTAACACGGAAAGAGCATGGGCATGTCAGGGGCGTTCTGATATTATGGCATGCACTTTTATAGAATAATTGCATTAAGGTGCCCAGCTGCTGCCTTTTTTTTGTTACATTTGTACCCCGCGCTTTCCCACTCATGGCAGGCTCAATGCAGCTACATATTATATACAGGTAATTATTTGTACCTGGGCAATGGAGGGTTAAGTGACTCCCCAGAGTCACAAGGAGCTACCTGTGCCTGCAGTGGGAATCGAACCCAGTTCCCCAGGACCAAGGTCCACCACTCTAACCACTAGGCCACTCTGCAGGATGTCAGACTCACAGAAACAGAAGCCTGCGCGACCGCGTTGCTGATCTGCAAGGGCAGGCTTCTACATGGAATGTTGCTAGTGGAATAGCAACATTAACATTCCATGTAGAATCTCAAATAGTAGCAACAGAATCTCAATAGTAGCAACATTCCATGTTTTTGTTACATTTGTACCCCACGCTTTCCCACTCATGGCAGGCTCAATGCGGCTTACATATTGTATACAGGTACTTCTTTGTACCTGGGGCAATGGAGGGTTTTAGGTGCCAGCATTTACGTCTGCCATAGACATGGCATAAATGGTCACACCTAGAGTTTGTAACATATCTGCGGACTTATGGTAGTATTCTACAACAGGCCTTATGTGCAGCTTTGCTGTTATAGAATAGTAGCTTAATGCTCAGTTTTTTGGCACCTAACTTTAGACACCATTTAAGGAATTTCCCCCATGACACCAATTAATGGCACAGTTGTCAATGTGTTATTTTACCACCAGCTCATAGTATTTTAGCATTTAATGCAAAGGGACCTAGTTACTAATAACTGTGGTTAAGAGTAAAATAGTACATATTTATAACGTATTTATTCCAGGAGACAGTCGAAAATAATCTGTGATAAAATGGCAATACTAGTAAGAATTGACTATGCAGTAAAATTTATGTTAGTCATGTTGTTGTTATAAATGGCTGTTTAGCAAAATTGGTGTTTTATCTTTTAATGAATGGCTGTTTTAGTTTGCTTTCCTATCAACTTGATAGAGTTCTTTTATGTTTATGTTTTTGTTACTATTTTTATATTAATGTGTAAAGCGTTTCTGTTTTGTAACCACAATTTGAGACGGTATAGTAAAATGAATAAACGATAAATGATACATCTTAATGATACAGTTGTGTCGACACTTAGATGTGTAAATTGCCAAGCTTCCTCCATCCATTTTTTTCCAGGCTTATAATTGCAAAATGGAAGTTCCTGCTGCATGGACTCCACTTCAGCATTTCGTTGACTAAAATACTAAAGGAACTGTACACATTCCAACCTGGACATATCAATTCCAATTTCTATTTTCAATCTAAAATGTGAAAGTTGTAAAATTGCCGCTAACCAAAGCCTTTTCATATCTTTTTTCTACTTAAAAGGCCACATGTATAACCAAATTACATCTTAAAGTTTTCACCCCCCCCCCCCCCCCCCCACACACACACATTTTCAGTACCTTTTAATAGCTGGGTAATAGTTCTTACAATGTAACTCCAATGGTAATGAATTCTGCAACCTGGGCCTCAAAATTAAAAAAGCTCGCAAAGGAGCAGATAATAATTTCACATTGCTTGGTACTGCTAGTAAAGCCTGTAGTGAAGAATGTAATGTTCTTGGAGGATCATGTCTACATTCAAATACAGAAAACTAAGCCAAGTAGCACAATATTCAATTGCCTAATATTTTATTTATTTATTGCATTTGTATCCCACATTTTCCCACCTATTTGCGGGCTCAGTGTGGTTTACAATACATTGTGAATGATGGAAATACAGTTTGTTACAGTGCGATTATAGGTTACATTGTGAAGAGTTATGGAAGACAAAGTTACATTGTGAAGAGTTATGGAAGACAAAGTCAAGTCAAAACATCTTTGGGGCATAGAAACTATGGAATGTGACATTGGGGAAATGATAGGATGATCGAATAATAGCAAGAGAGCGTTAGGGTATGACAACTTTATCTGTGGGTAGATTTTAGGTGTGGAGAGAATACAGGGGAAGAGAATTCAGAAGAGAGTGTATTGATGCTATATTTAAAATATCCAGTTTCTTTTAAACTAATAAAAATTACATTTTTATAAAATCATGAACTCTTCATATTGTTTCAGAAGGACACTTCCTTTTCCATAATTCAAAAATAATCTTTCAATTAAATGTCCTCAAATCTCATTTTTTATCATCTGTCTGCTCCAGAAAGCCAGTCAAGATGTCTATCTCTAATGATATCTCTCTTTACATGATGTGTTCGAAAGTCTTTTCATTTTAGCTTCCAAGGAAAGCTTAGGGTGGATCACCTCCAATACTGATTGATTTGTTCTTCAGGCAGTCCAGGGTATACTTGGTATTTTTTGCCAGCACTATAATTTGAAGGCATCAATTTTCTTCCTGTCTTGCTTCTTCACTGTCCAACTTTCACATCCATATGTCATTATTGAAAATACCACAGCTTGAATAAGATACATCTCTGCACTTGAGGGTATTTTCAATGTACCTGCACAGCCCTTCTGCCAAGAGCAGTACATTGTTGGATTTATTGACTGCTTGTTGTATCATCATCGATTATTGATCCATGCAGGTAATAATACTAATAACTTTTTTTTTACAGGGAATATTGATGAAGCAGAACAACAATGGAAAGCAGAATTCTATCGCTGGAATAATTACATGATGGACTGGAGAAATCATTTTAATGATTATAGCAGCAAGAAGGAAAGCTGTTCAGTCTCTAATTAATATCTTTACTCCCTCACCCAGTGCCCGTATTACTGGTGATACATAAATACCAGTAGTTGTCACCCATGAAGCATATTATATAGTGTGCAAAACAAATACCAGAATTAAGATACTGGATTTCTAGATACTCAAGACTGAACCTTGTTTTATATCTTGACAAAAAAATACAACTTAAGATTTCTAGAGATGTGAATAATTAAGACTAACTAACTACAGTATTATAAAAAGAAATATCTCACCAAATTCTACTGGATTCCAAATTGTTACCTGTGCGCTTATGGCTATATTACATTGTTCTCACTATTATATTGTTAAAAGGGAACTTCACATATGAAGCCAACAGCCAAAATCTTGTCTGATTAACTTAATAATGATCAATGGTCCCATGTCCAGTATCATTTTTAATTACGTATATAATTAATTTTTTTTTCTATACATTTAAAAATGAATTCTGGAGAAAAAACACATATTACTTATCTTAAGAAACCCACTCACTACACAAAGAGGACAAGTTGGCTAAAACATCTGCACCGAAAAAAATGCACTTAACGCTATTCAATAAACCTCACTTAGGTGCAGTTTATAGAATACATGTAGCACCCATTCATGCGTCAAAATTTAATTGTGGCTATTTTGCCAACTAAAACTTGATGTAAAAGCACATGGCTAATTTAGGCATGGATTGGGCATATTCTATAAATTTAGGAATGCCCACATCCTGCCCATGCCCCTCCCATGGCTGTGCCCCCTCTTGAGATCCACGTGTTCTGATTTACGCACATTGTATTACAGAATATGCTTGAAGAGATATGCGTGTGAATCCTAATTAGTGCCAATTAGTACCGATAATTGCTTGCCAGCATCCAGTTATCAGTGCTGATTGGCTTGTTACTCAATCAAGTTCAGCGCACAAATCAGCTACGCGTGCCAATTTGCGTGCAGAATTCTTTTCACCATATATGGAATCCAGGAGCGATTGCATTTCAAGCGTTCTGTCTGTATCACAGGTACGAAAAAATGGTTCACTGAGCCATTATATCATGTGAGGTCGTATAACCCAGATCAAGGAAAGAGAGTGGAGTGTTAAAGCTGACGTGGATATTGAGTGAGCCCTTTGTCTTGGATTGGGGTGGGGAAATGGGCATGGACTGTGCCTTGCAGTTGGTATATGAAAATGCACCGTGCGCTAATTGTTACTTATGTTAGTGTGTGCATCTGCTGTACCTGTACCTGCATTTACCATATGAACTTTATCATGAACTTTAATGCAATTATTTCTGTATTTCTCATTCCGATAATGGTGATCGCCACCACGGCATAATGTAAGCCACATTGAGCCTGCAAATAGGTGGGAAAATGCGGGATACAAATGCAACAAATAAATAAATAAATAAAATATAGTAAAGGTTTCTTTCTGTGTGGTAACTGTATGGGAAGATGCTGGGCATGCCCCAAATAGTTATCTTGCAGGCTTGCCACTTACCATGTGGCACTTCGGGCATATAGGGCTAGATTCTATATATCATGCCTAAAAAATTGGTGCCAAAAAATGTGCCCAACATCCGTTTTCTGCGACTATATTTAGTCACGGCCATTTACGCCAATGAAAACCTGGTGTAAATGCTGACGCCTAAATTACACTCAGAATGGGCTAATTCTATAATAGTGTGTGTAAATTCTAGGAATGACAACAACCTGCCCATGCCCCTCCCATGGCCATGCCCCCTTTTCAACTATGCAACTTAGAATTTATGTTCATCATGTTATATAATACTCTTAGACATTTGTGGATGTAAATTCTAATTAATGCAATTAATGTCAATAATTGCTTGTTAATTGGCAATTATCAGTGCTGATTGGCTTGTTAACTAATTATGTTGCATGCACAAATCCTGAATGCGACTGGATTTGCACATTCAATTTAAGTTGCTCTATATAGAATCTGGGGGATAGTGCCATACCTCACCACAGTATCTGTACCGCAGCAGTCACTATTCGAGTACTGCCATTGAATATCTAGATTTATTTTGGCCACATGGCTGGCATTTAAAAAAATATGCTGACTGCCATGGGCTAAATCTTGGAAGGCAATTAGGGAGACTGTAGTATTAAAAAAAAGGTATCTTGTCTTAATTAAATAATTTGTCTTTTCCTCATTATCTGAACAACACTGCTTATCATGATGAAAAATCAATTCATAAACATATTACAGCATTTTTATATTCTGAAAGCAAACAAACAATAGAGATGCTCTTCAGATCTGCACCAGAAGTGATGCAAAAGAAAATAGATCCCAGAGGTACTGCTCTAAACAAAATCTCTTTGTTAAAACAATCACCCAACATGGTCCAATGTTTTGCCTACTCATGGGCTGCTTCAAGGGTACAATATCTGAAGAGGAAAGGCTAAAGGATTCACAATCCCAACTGAAATGTGCTAAATGCTCAGCAACACATGCTCACAGCAGCATGGAACAGACCGTTTGCTTTGAGAACAGTACCTCTGAAGCAGTGGCGTACCAAGGGGGGAGCAGTGGGGGTGGTCCGCCCTGGGTGCACGCTGCTGGGGGGTGCCGTGGTGCATGCCTGTGGGCTCCGACTTCGCAAACTTCGCTCGTTCGCTGTAGCTCCCTCTGCCACGGAACAGGTTACTTCCTGTTCCGGGGCAGAGGGAGCTGCAGCGAACGAGCAAAGTTCACGAAGTCGGAGCCCACAGGCGCGTGCCGCGGCACCCCCCCAGCGGCGTGCACCCGGGGGGGGGGTCATTTTGCCGGGGAGGGGGAAGGTGTCATTTCGCAAGTGGGGGGGCGCGCTGCACCCGGGGGGGGGGGGGTGCATCGGCGATCCACCCCAGGTGCCATCCACGCTAGGAACGCCACTGCTCTGAAGCAGCACATGAGTGGGCAAAACATGGACCATCTCAGGTGATTCCTTTAATAAAGAGATTTTGTTTTGGAGCAGTATGCCTGGGATCTGTTTTCTTTTGCATTATATTTATATTCTGAGACATTTCTACTCTGTATCACCTAGAACAGAATATCCTGATAACTTGGATTGCACTGTGCACAGCAACCTAGCACAGGAAGGGAAAGCTAACTGCAAAAAGGATGTTCACTTGCCCTCGGTCACCTTCAACTTTTAATACTCCATGATCTAAAACTTAAAACACAGAGGAAGCACATTATAAACTGGATAACTATAATGCATGCATATACAGTCCCACTGACTATCTTAAAAGCTTCAATGTAATTCTTCCTGTAAATAAATCTTTTATTTTCTGCATATTTTATAGACTGTGTATATGTGTTGTTGTTTTGGTATGTTTGAGTTACCAGAAGTTTATCTTGATAGAAAGAATATGAAGGTTGACCTATAAGCTGACATGCTGTATGAAAGAGGGTAGGGATGATTAAGCTGTACGATTTTCAAAAATTACATACCAAGACAAATAAAAATTTAATAAGGTCAAATGGTGTTTTTTGAAAATTTTCCACCCTCCACAAAAACCTGCACGCTGTTCAATATAGTTCTACATTGCAACCCCGAAGGCATCATTAGGTCAATGGAGATAACAAGACACCCTAAAGTCTATAAATGACACCTAAACACCTAGAACACTGCAGCTAGACTCATATTTGGAAAAGCGAAATACGAAAGCGCCAAACCCCCTTAGAGAAAAATTACATTGGCTCCCATTAACAGATCGAATTACATTTAAAATCTGCACCCTGGCTCATAAAATCATCCACGGAGAGGCCCCGATATATATGTCTGACCTTATAGACCTACCACCAAGAAACACAAAAAGTTCTTCACGCACTTTCTTAAACCTCCATTACCCCAACTGTAGGGGAATTAAATACAAATCATTATATGCAACCAGCTTCTCCTACATCTGCACGCAACGATGGAATGCACTACCGAATGCCTTAAAAACAACACACGATCTGACAGCCTTCCGGAAGTCACTGAAAACTAACTTATTCAACGAGACTTATAAAAAGAATCCTTCATAAAAGACTAACCATCAAACCTGTTTTAGAACTAATCAACACTGAACTCCTTAATTTGGATACTTTAATCACACTGTTATTATTTAACGCTATACTTTATCCTACATCTCACATATCTGATATGAATTAATTATTTCTTTACTTCTAATTTTCTTGATATCTTATGTACCTTAATTGTAATAATACTCTGTTCTTCTCAATCCGTTAATGGTGATTACCATTGCGGCATAATGTAAGCCACATTGAGCCTGCAAAGAGGTGGGAAAATGTGGGATACAAATGCAGCAAATACATAAATAAATAAAAATAAATAGATTGCGCTCAACACTGGGCGTGAATATAGTAAAAGGCAACATTTATTTTGTGCCCCTTACTGAATGAGGGTGTAAATATCTGCGCCCAACTCAAGCAAGTGTGTAAATTCCATGCTGGTCGTTTGTCGCATAACATTCTGTGCCGATTCACTGTAGTGCAAAAATCCACACCGATTGTTAAGTGTGAATTACATTAGTGTCGACGTCAGTGCAGTGACGTCAGTATGTAATACGTGATGCCATCATCCGTGTGGGGACGGAGGAACCTGGCAAGAGGCGGCCACATTTTACAGATGGTGTCATTCTCCTCCTGGCTAGGCTTTTTATGGCCAATCAGAGAAAGTATTTTATCACTCTAGGGCACAGGAGGAGGAGTTACAACTTGTACAGGAGGGCATGGCTGAGGCTGACTGCATGCTATAATGAGCATACATAATGCAAGCAAGGTACAGTAAGGTTCTCAATTGCAGCACAGCAAAGCACTGTTTTTGCATGTTCATCACACGCCTGTAGTAATGGAGAGTGACGTGAACACATAAGAGTGATAGCTCCCACTGTTGGGATTTAGCAACCTGGGAGCATCGCTTGCATCACAATATTTTGACTTTGATAGTGAGATGTGATGCAGAAAAAGCATTTGAGTTAGTATCTTGGACCTTTTTATTTTATTCCTTACATCACTTTGAATTCAAGGGATTGTATAGGTGATTCATTCCCTTCAGGCAGACATTTTGGTTAATGGCATGATCTCTCAGTCACTTCCCGTTAGCAGGAGGACCAGACAAGGATGTCCCTTTTTTTTCCATTACTTTTCTAAAAACCCTTTTTTGCAGCAAATACACACTGCGCTCACAATTTCAGGATGGATGGAAATGCGCAGCTTGGCATTTGCAGATGGCATTTGTCTTATTCTTGACTGACCCAATGTACACATTATTGTCTGTCTTACAGAAATGTAACTGTTTTGGGAAACACGCTGGCCTTAAATTAAAATATGATAAAACAGTGATTATGCCTATTAGTATTGAACAAGAAGCATGGCAGAAAGAGACATTTCCGTTTCAGTGGGAAAGATTGTTACACTTTCCCACTTAGGGTACTTAGGGATCAGTGGCATAGCCACAGGTGGGCCAGAGCCCACCCCAATTAAGGCTCAGGCCCACCCAACAGTAGCACACGTTTAGCGGTAGCTGGTGGGGATCCACCAGCTGAAGACTTTCCCCTGATGGTAATGAAAACGCTATTCTCCACGATACTGGCACCTGCGCAAGCTCAGTTTTCAGCGCATGCCTGCTGCCGACTACTGAGGTGGAAAGAAGCGTTTTCCCACCAGCTGAGATTTTTGTGGGTGGTGGGTGAAGGGGAGAACACTTGATGCCCACCCACTTCTTGCCTAGGCCCACCCAAAATCTGTTGTCTGGCTACGCCCGTTAGGGATTCAGCTTCCTTAAGTGCTAATGCTGTTATACATAGCTAATATATAATCCCTCTGTTGAACATTTCCATGGCTCTGTTGTAGAATCAGGCAAGCTCACCTTTATCTTTGTTAGGCTGCTTAGTTCTCTACTGTATGATGGTCCTACCAAAGTGTCTGTATGTTCTGCAAACTGGCCCTTTAACTCTTAAATACAGGAATAAAATAACTATTGGCTGTATTCTACAAAAGGGTCTCTGGAAAGGAAAACAGGCATGCTTTATTATGAACTTAATGATACATTGAAAAGGTGGGCTGGCACTAACAGATTTGGACTTTTACAGTAAAGCATTGCATTCATTTAGATTTTGCTCACACCTTTTTCAGGTGAGTTACATTCAGGTATGTTGGACATTTCTCTGTCCCAGGAGGGCTCACTATCTAAGTTTGTACCTGAGGCAATGGAGGGTTAAGTGACTTACCCAAGATCACAAGGAGCAGCAGTGGGATTTGAACTGGCCCCCTGAGGATTGCAAGACTGGTGCTCTAACCACTAGGCCACTCCTCCACTCCATTTATGATAGGTTAACAATTGGTTAGAAAACACTCATAACTATACCCCCGTGAACTATGAAAATGCCTTAGTCCAACCATTTACTACTAGCTGTGTTTACATGCATGGGCCAATGAACTACCAGCATGGGTATCAAGTCCCTCCACCTTCCCAAAAGCCCTATGGGCCTACCTTTAGAAATCTCTGAACGTAGTGAGTATGGGGCAGGAGTGATCTCCAGTCACTCCTGCTTTTTCCAGTACTGGGTCAAAATGGTGCCAGTTTCCTCAAGTGGTATTCTTGCAGTACTACTGCTAGGGATGAAGCTGCTGTATAAGGCCCTTGATACGGCAACTTGACCCCTAACTCCTCTGCTGTACCCACTAGACTCCATGGGTTTCTAAAGGTAGTCCCAGGGGGGCTTATGAGAGAATGAGGGGCATTGGGAAGGGGCCTCTTCAGGGGGTTTGTGATCAAGAAACTTTGAGAGGTGGTTGAGGGATCTTTGGGGGTGTTGTGATTGGGGAGAGCTTCAGGGAGCAGATTAGTAACATTGGGTCTCAGGTGAGGAGTCTGATGCTACTTGTGAATTTGATCGCACGGAGCATCATTCAGGTACTATGGGAGTTACTAACCTGCAGTACTGAGCTATCACAAGGTAGTGACTCACATGCTGAATTAAGGTGCAGTAAAAGTCCAACTTTTAGCACATCTTAATAACCATCCCCCTTAATCCCTAACAAAACAGCTAGATCTTGTAAGGAGGCTACAGGTATGTATAATCTTAAAGTGTGTGTTTTAAAATATTTTTCCCTACAGGGTCAGATTTAACATCAAAGCACTTTCCAGGTATCAACAGTTTAATCTACCATTCACAAAAATTTGGAAGCTCACAACTCCACGCTCTGTTTTCAATTATTGTCCCTTTAAACTGTTTCCTTTATTGCAGTCAATTGGTAAAGTAGATCTTGCAACCTATGCTGGTCCTTCTCTGTCTGGCAGTCAGAACACTTGCACTTCCCTGCAGTTGGTTCTTCTGGTTTCTAGCTGCAAGTAGCCTGCCTCAAAGTCCAGCTAATGTAACCAACCAGCTGGTCCACTGAGGCTGAACACTTGCTTTCCACTAATGTGGATCAGCAGCAGAGTTGTTGTTGTTGATGCGAAATGGGGGCTGACAGCAGGTAATTAAATCATTGTTCAAGTAATACATAGTTTGAAAAATGTCTTGCAGACTCCGCTGTTTTGGGTCTTTATAACTTTATCTGATCCTTATTTTTAGCTCTTTGAAATTGTATTTTATGTTGTGACACATCTGTGTGAAGCCATGATGTGTGATTTCTAAGGATCTGCATTTATCAGTGTGCATTTGATTAGTTAGTTCACCTTAAAAGCATTAGTGTGTGATAAACTGATTTAATGTGCATTAACCTATGAACTAATGTGTTAAATCTTGACCATCTCATTCTATAATCTTGTGCATACTTTTTTGCACTTGCCCCCAGATTCTATATAGCGTGACTTAAGTTGTGTGCACAAATCTAGTTGCATTCTGGATTTGCACGTGCAACTTTAGCGTGCGTGCTAACCATGTAAGCATGCATAGGGATATTATAGGCGCATACACAGTTAACGCGCATACATGGTTAAGGCACCTTAAAAATGCTAACGTGCCTATAACACAGCTTAGTAAACAGGGCCCTATGTCACGTGGAGGGGCATAATCGAACAGGGGTGCCCATCTATAAGGGCGCCCATCTCCAGGGCTGGCCCCGGGAAGGGGCGGAGCCAACCGTATTATCGAACAAGATGGGCGTCCATCTTTCGTTTTGATAATACGGTCGGGGCCGGCCAAATCTCAACATTTAGGTCAACCTTGGAGATGGTCGACCTAAATGTTGAGATCGCTGGACTTAGAGATGGGCGGCCTCGGTTTTCGCCGATAATGGAAACCGAGGCCAGCCATCTCAAAACTGGCCAAATCCAAGCCATTTGGTCATGTGAGGAGCCAGCATTTGTAGTGCACTGGTCCCCCTCACATGCCAGGACACCAACCTGGCACCCTAGGGGGCACTGCAGTGGACTTCATTAATTGCTCCCAGGTACATAGCTCCCTTCCCTTGGGTGCTGAGTCCCCCAAATCCCCCCCAAAACCAACTCCCCACAACTGTACACCACTATAGCCCTTTTGGGTGAAGGGGGGCACCTACATGTGGGTACAGTGGGTTTCGGGTGGGTTTTGGAGGGCTCACATTTACCACCACAAGTATAACAGGTAGGGGGGATGGGCCTGGGTCCACCTACCTGAAGTGCACTGCACCCACTAAAACTGCTCCAGGGACCTGCATACTGCTGTCATGGAGCTGGGTATGACATTTCAGGCTGGCATAGGGCTGGCAAAAAATGTTTTTAATTTTTTTTTTAGGGTGGGAGGGGGTTGGTGAGCACTAGGGGAGTATGGGGAGGTGATCCTCGATTCTCTCCGGTGGTCATCTGGTCAGTTCGGACACCTTTTTGAGGCTTGGTCCTGAAAATAAATGGACCAACTGAAGTCGGCCAAATGCTCGTCAGGCCGCCTTTCTTTTTTCCATTATCGGCCGAGGGCGCCCATGTGTTAACCACACCCCTGTCCCGCCTTTGCTATTCCTCCAACACGCCCCCTTAAATTTTTGCCGCTCCTGCGACGGACTGCAGTTGAGGGTGGCCAAAATCGGCTTTCGATTATACCGATTTGGCTGCCATTAGGAGAAGGGCGCCCATCTCTCGATTTGTATCGGAAGATGGCCGGCCTTCTCCTTCGAAAATAAGCAGGATAGTTGAAAAAGGGGCATGGCCTTGGGTGGGTGATAGGCATTTCTAAAATCTATGCACATTGTTATAGAATACACTCAGTCCATGCCTAATTTAGGCATCGGCATTGACATCAAGATTTACTTGGTGTAACTGCCTGCAACTAAATTTATTTACACACATGGGCGCTTGGCGTATTCTATAAACTTTGTGGAAATTTAGGCTTACTTTATAGAATACACCTAGGCGTATTTTATTCAGAACTGATTTTTTAGGTATGATATATAGAAGCACAGAAAATTACACATACAGGTCATAGTATAATGCAAGTTACCGGCATAACTTTATTGCTTTATTAGATGTGAATTGACACTAAACCAATAATCAGAAATTATTGGCGTTAATTGGCACTAATGAGGTGCATGGATGTGGGAGGGGCATGGTCAGGGCAGGGGCATGTCAAGCAGTTATGTGCCAAGTTTTTAGAATACTGTCAGTTACTGTCTGGTCGCCGCATCTCAAAAAAGATATAAAAGAATTGGAGAAGGTGCAGAGAAGGGCGACGAAAATGATAAAAGGGACGGAACGACTTCCCTATGAGGAAAGGCTGAGAAGGTTAGGGCTCTTTAGCTTGGACAAAAGGTGGCTGAGTGGTGATATGATACAAGTCTACAAGATAATAAGCGGAATAGAGCGGACAGATGTGAAGCGTTTATTTACACTTTCAAACAACAACAAAACCAGGGGACACAAGATGAAGCTAGAATATGGTAGATTTAAAACAAATAGGAGAAAGTTTTTCGTTACTCAGCGTGTAGTTGGTCTCTGGAACTCGTTGCCGGAGAATGTAGTGATAGCAGCTGGCCTTACAGAATTTAAAGGGGGTTTGGACAGATTCCTGAGGGAAAAGTCCATTGAACATTATTAAGAATTAAGTTTGGGGGGGGGGGGGGGGGGGGTTGCCAGGTTCTTGAAGCCTGGATTGACCACTGTCGGAGACAGGATGCTAGGCTTGATGGACCCTTGGTCTTTTCCCGGTATGGTGGTGCTTATGTACTTATGTATGCACATAACTGCTACGTTTAGGTATATGCATTTACACCTGCCATAGAGCTAAAGTTACAAGCATAACTGCATACTTAGATTAGTATTTTATAATTGTAATTAAGCACTAACTTGACATTATATTATTTGCACTTAGCCCACACATTTTAGGTGCATAAGTTTAGGCAACCTATATAAAATTACCTCCTTAGTGCACATTGAAACAAACAACCCCCCCCCCTCCCCCCCCCCCCCGAAAATCATGAAAAATCAGAAAACAATTTCCATTTTTTTGACTGCACAAATCCCTAATTATTGATTTATTTTATTTTATTTTGTACATGCTTATGCCGGAAACCCATATATCATATCCTTGCGTTCTGAAAAGGGGGGAATGTCACGTTTTCCAAAACTGGAAACTGGGTTTGTGAGCCCTTGGGCCACTGCCGAGGAGCGGCAGCTGCAGGCAAAACCACCCTCAAACCAGGGACAGGGCAGAACAGGACTGGAACCCCGGACTGGGGTTGCAGCAGAGACAAACAAGCTGGAACAGGCAGAGCAGGAACCTTTGATCCTGAGGAATTCAGTTCAATTCCCACTGCAGCTCCTTGTGACTCTGAGCAAGTCACTTAACCCTCCATTGCCCCTGGTACAAAATAAGTACCTGAATACATGTAAACCACTTTGAATGTAGTTGCAAAAACCTCAGAAAGGCAGTATATCAAGTCCTATTTCCCTTTCCCCTTTCTCCCAAGGTCAGGATAATCAAAAGCCAATTTTTTGCATCCTCAACTGCTTTCCGTCACGGGGACAACCAAAGTTCACGGGGGCGTGTCGGCAGTGTACCGAAGGTGGGACGGGGGCATGGTTTAGAGATTGGCGTCCTCAGCTGATAATGGAAAAAAGAAGGACATCCCTCACGAGCATTTGGTCGACTTTACTTGGTCCCTTTTTTTTCATGACCAAGCCTCGAAAAGGTGCCTGAACTGACCAGATGACCACCTTACCTCCCCTTACTCCCCCAATGGTCACCAACCCCCTCCCACCCAAAAAACAAATTAAAAAACATTTTTTCCAGCCTGTATGCCAGCCTCAAATGTCATACCCAGCTTCATCACAGCAGTATGCAGGTCCCTGGAGCAGTTTTTAGCGGGTGCAGTGCACTTCAGGCAGGCGGACCCAGGCCCATCCCCCCCCAACTTGTGGTGGTAAATGTGAGCCCTCCAAAACCCACCCAAAACACACTGTACCCACATGTAGGTGCCCCCCTTCATCCCTAAGGGCTATGGTAGTGGTGTACAGTTATGGGGAGTGGGTTTTAGGGGAGGTTTGGGGGGGGCTCAGTACCCAAGATAAGGGAGCTATGAACCTGGAAGCAATTTGTGAAGTCCATTGCAGTGCCCCCTAGGGTGCCCGGTTGGTGTCCTGGCATGTGAGGTGAACCAGTGCACCACGAATGCTGGCTCCTCCCAAGACCAAAGGGCATGGATTTGGTCGTTTTTGAGATAGGCGCCCTCGGTTTCCATTATGGCCGAAAACCGAGGACGCCCATCTCTAAGGTCGACCATCTCAACATTTAGGTCAACCATCTCTAAGGTCAACCTAAATGTTGAGATTTGGGCATCCCCGACCGTATTATCAAAATGAAAGATGGACGTCCATCTTGTTTCAATAATACGGGTTTCCCCACCCCTTCGCCGGAACGTCCTTAGAGATGGACGCCCTTAGAGTTGGTCATCCCCGTTCGATTATGCCCCTCTTTGTAACCTAGGGAAGTCAATTCACCCTAATTGCCTCTGGTATAATTTTGATTGTGAGCCCTCTGTTGTAGGGAGATAGCTGGTGTACCTGAATATAGCATAACTCGAGCACAGATTTGGAAAAGCCGAGTAAATCTAAACCCAAATCATGCAAATCAGCTCATAGGTATTCAATACCATCTGATAGATTTCAGTTCATATATGCTAAAATGAAGGCATAAAACCCCTTTAATCAGATTTTGTGCGTTAAGCCATAGATAAAAGAAAAGAAAGTTTTCTATTTTAACAATCCTGGATCAGTCACTAACTTCCAAAGATACTGATCATAGTAAACAGGCAATTTTCAAATATCTCATATAGATACAAGTTCTGTGGGTATTTTGTAACGTTAGATCATGCACTTAATTATCAATGGGAATATACAAATATATTTTCCCTATGAAAATTGTCCGCAAATAAAAAGGAGTCACAGACTTTGGATCTACTTTCTCTGAGTGCAGATTTTGGCTGGGAAATAATGTGCACAGATTGGAACATCAAATCTATGGCCTTGGGGTACTCAAGTATGAAATATTTTTGCATAAGTGCCTTGGCATTTTGGCTGCTTAATTTGTGAAGTCCTTTTTATGAAAACAATTCAGAAAAGAGGTTATCTTTATAATAAACTTTTATATACAGCTTATGCAAAGTTTTATGCAAACTGCACATTAATGAGCTGCTAAGATGCAAATTTATGCATAGCAGCTCATTAATGCTTAAATTGGAAAAAACACAAAAACAAAAAGATTTTGCATGGCATGATTGGCAAGAAAAAAAAATTAGCAACACCTCACTGAGATGTAGATATCCCCCACCCCCACCCCCATCTCAAGAATTTTGTATGGTGTTAGCACTAGTGTTTAAATGGGCTGCTGACCCTGATTCAATATCTTCCATATTTTTGGTCTATACAAAAGCCAGTTGATATTCAGCTGGTGCCAGTCAGCATTTTTATGTCTGCCACCAGCTATATTCCTGGATATTCAATGTCAAGCCATGTCTGGGCTCCAGAATTGAATATCCATGCTCTTCAACCAAGCCTTTAATGGAAGAAATAACTAACATGTTAGTCTCACTCACACACACAAGGATTGACTCGGGCTGCACATACTGCAGCGGGACATGTTTATCCACTCCTACCCTAGCTGAGATAATATTTAACCATCTCTCTGATCTCACGTGCAACTTTCTTCAAATCAATCACCTTACTTTCTAATTCTTCCTACTTTCTTACTCATCTATATGTTACAACTTTGCCTTACCCCTCACTACCAATTATAATGTTCTAGTACATATTGTGTTTATCATTGCAAGTAGTATACCATCTATAATAAGTTTAATCCAAGGATACTTTGAATGCAGTTTTCACATGAGCATGCAGGTGTAAAAGGTTCTTTTACACCTGAATAGGTGATAGACCAGGAGTGGTAGTATTGAGATCTGGTTAATAACTGCATGCATTTGAAAGTTACGCTCATGTGAAAACTACATTCAAAGTATCCTTGGATTAAATTTATTATAGATTATAAAGAACCAGGGAACCCTAATATAGGGAAAAATAGAGAGGTAAGTAGTATACCATGCCATACTTTGTATTGTTGTTTGACTATTTTTACTGCTCTAATTGCCTACTGCTCATGTTTGATCTATTCTTACTGTACACCACCTTGAGTGAATTTCTTCAAAAAGGCGGTAAATAAATCCTAATAAATAAATCCAGTTGTATATTGGCTGCTAAACCTTATTTGGGTTAAGTGTAATATTCAGTCCTTAACTGCATAACCTGAACCACTTAAACATAGGACTGCTATTTATGTGGAACAATTTACGGGGCCCTTTTACTAAGGCACGCCGACAAATGGCCTGCGCTGGTGTAGGTACGTGTTTGGACGCGTGCAGGTCCATTTCTCAGCGCACCCCGAAAAAAAGGCCTTGGCCGAAAATGGACGTGCGGCAAAATGAAAACCAGCGCGTGTCCATTTTCAGCCTGAGACCTTACCACCACCCATTGACTTGGCAGTAAGGTCTCATGCGCTAACCGGGCGGTAAGCATCAGCATGTGCACACTGGTGCTTACCGTGTGGTTAGCACCACTACTACTACTAATACCATTTATATAGCGCTACCAGCCGCATGCAGCACTGAACGTGGCAGAAAATGTTTACCGCATGATTTGTATGTACGTCAAAAATGGAATTACCACCTGGGGCATGTGGTAGCCAGTGGCGATCCTAGGTCGGCTGCCACCCAGGGCGGATTGCCGCTGCGTACCTCCCCCCCCCCCCCGGGTGCAGCGGCGTCTGTCCCCCCAGGGTGCAGCACAACACCCCCCTCCCCGGCGCATCAACCCCTCCCCCAGGTGCATTCTTGGCTGCTGGAGGGTGCAGAGAGCAGCTGCGTGCCTGTCGGCTCCACTGACTCCCTGCCCCCTCTGCCCCAGAACAGGAAGTAACCTGTTCCGGGGCAGAGGGAGCAGGGAACCAGTGGAGCCAACAGACGCGCGGCTGCTCTCTGCACCCTCCAGCAGCGTGCACCCGGGGCGGACCGCCCCCACCGCCCCACCCTTGGTACGCCACTGGCGGTAGCCGGGCAGTAGTTCTAATTTGACATGCATTGGAAGTGTGTAGGCACCTACGTGCCTTAATAAAAGGACCCCTAAGTAGTTATCTTATGCAGTAAAGGGCTGAATATCAGTACTTCACTGCATAAGTGCCAACGACACCCCTGGAATGCCACAAGTTAGCTGGTTTCAGCTCAGGTGCTCTTTGTGAATATTCAGAGGTACTATTTATTTATTTGTTATATTTGTATCCCACATTTTCTCACCTATTTGCAGGCTCAATGTGGCTTACATAGTACCGTAGTGGCATTCACCGCCTTTTTGAAGAAATTCACTCAAGGCAGTGTACAGTAAAAATAAATCATACATGAGCAATAGGCAATTACAGCAGTGAAAATATTCAAATAACAATACAAAGTATGGCATAGTACACTACTTACAATGTCAATATAATACATAATAGGGCATTTTAATTGATAATAATCTCCAATGAAATCATGCGCTGTCTAAACATCATGGATTCATGGGCAAATTCATTCCAATCGAAATTAAACATTGAAAAACACACAGTCTTATCCTCTCATTCCCATACAATAATTATAAACCCTCAACCCTGAACACTCCTGTTTATTCTCTTCCTATTTCTGATAGCCTCAAAATCTTAGGTGTAACTATTGATAGCCATCTTACACTTGAGATCCAAGTTAATTCCATTATAAAGAAGATGTTTCATTCTATGTGGAAACTAAAACATCTAAGACCTTACTTCCCGAGGGAAATACTCCGTAACTTGATACAATCAATGGTTCTGAGCCACGCAGATTACTGCGATGGATTATTTGCAGGATGTAAATTACAGCTTTTGAAGAAGCTCCAGACAGCCCAAAACACAGCAACCAGGCTGATATTTGGTAAAACTCATTTCGATAGCACTAAACCTCTCCGATCAAAACTGCACTGGCTCCCAATCAAGGAACGTATTACCTTCAAAATTTGCTCTTTGGTTCACAAGATTATCTACGGTGAAACCTGGGATACATGGTTGACTTGATAGATCTTTCGACCAGAAACAGAACCAGAGCGTCACATTCCTATCTGAACCTCCACTATCCAAGCTGCATTGGACTCAGATACAAATCAACCTATGCATCCAATTTCTCCTACTTAGGTACACAAATGTGGAATGCACTACCAAAGAGTGTGAAAACGATCCATGACCATCTAAACTTCAGGCGATCATTAAAAACCTATCTGTTGCAAGGCCTACTCTACTGCTCCAACTTAAATGCCTTAACTCCTTAATGCATCAAAACCTCACATCGTAATGGACATTGTATGTTCCTTAGTTCCTTGACCCTTGTTGTACTTGTATACCCTAACCTTATCTGACCCTTATTTTAAGCTGTATTTGTTTAATATCTACTGGACTTGGCGTTCGCCTTGACAGTATTATGTAAGCCACATTGAGCCTGCTAATGGGTGGGAAAATGTGGAATACAAATGTTACAAATAAATAAATAAATAATGAAGGGTAAAGCAAAGATGGAACATATAGATAGGTAAGAGAGTAAGAAGAGTTAGAAAGTAAGGTTACTGATTTAAAGAAAGTTGCATATGAGGTCAGAGAGATAGTTAAATTTTATCTCAGCTAGGGTAGGAGTGGATAAAAATGTCCTGCTGCAGTATGTGCAGCCTGTGCCACTCCTTGTGTGTGTGAGTGAGACTAACAAGTTAGTTACTTCTTCCATTAAAGGTCTGGTTGAAGATCCAAGCTTTAACCTGCTTCCTGAAGTACAGATAGTCTTGTGTTAAGTGGAGCCTTTTAGGGAGTGCATTCCAGGGTGTAGGGGCTACTCCGGAGAAGGCTCGCTTGCAGGTATCACATCATGTAATGTCTTTTGGAAAGGGTGTGGTTAGTGTAGTCCTTGACAGTATGTAGAGGATCATCCTATTCTTCAGGTACTCAAGGCCATTTCCTTTAAGGGCCTTGAAGATTAGAGAGAGTTTTAAATTTAGCCCTGTATTGTGCTGGTAACCAATGAAGTTTTTGCAAAAATGGTGTGATGTGGTCATGTCACTTGCAACCTTCTATAAGTCTTGGTGCAGCATTCAGAATCAATTGGAGCTGGTGCAGGTCCTTTGTAGTCAGACCGCTGTATAGGGCATTGCAGTAATCCAGTTTTGATGTTATCGTGGCTTGCACAACTGAGATAAGATTTACTTTCTCGATGTATGGAGAGAGGCAGCATAGTTGTCGCAAATAGTAGAAGCAGATCTTGAAGGTTGCTTGGATTTGGGGAATCAGAGTAAGTATTGAAACTAACTGTATTCCAAGGTTCCTGACTTGTGATTTGAGGGGGAGTTTGTACTTCACAAAAGGGATTTTGATGTCAGGTATGTATCCACTTGTGTTAGGGACCTGGAGAAGCTTGGTTTTACTTGGGTTCAGGCAAAGTTTGTTGTGTTTAGCCCAAATATTGCAACCAAATATTCACAGTTAGCCATTGTCAAGCGATTTAAATTGGTCGCAAACAGAAGGAAAATACTCTACTCAGAAAAGGGGGCACCAAAAGGTAGAAAAGTAGAGCAACGAAACTTCTCACAGCTGATGTTCAAACCCAAAATTTATTCAAAATTCTTCTAAAAACATGGAAAACGACCCGACACGATTCGTGTTTCGGCCCAATCGGCCTGCATCAGGGGTCTATAAATTTTAAAATCAAACATAAATAATAATAAATACATACACATTGTTTTGGTAAGTAAAAAACAAATAATATAAAATAAAATATAATAAAATCAAATACAATAAAATGATAAAAAGAGACACATACCTAGGAAATAATAAACCAATACGTATTTCCGAAAGTAGTCATCAAATGGTCAAAAACCTATGATCAAGATTAAAACAAATGCATAGCATAAAATGTAATACATAATTATATAAAGCAAAAAATTATTCAACAGGGGGAGAGACAAAAGAGTAACCATACTGTATACAAACTATGCCAATAAATAAAGTCTAGATATACAGGTATCAATAAATGTTATCATGTCAAAACTGCAAGGTTAAATGATGGCATTATGTCAAAAGTGCAAAAATAGCAAAATGAGAGGCAGCGCCACTGTGAGTACTCAAAATACACCATTATGAAGTAATGTAGTAAATGAAAAGGAATAATGTCTGCAGTAAGAGAAATCAACATAACTGGGGTAGGAGGACATTACTACTACTATTTAGCATTTCTATAGCGCTAGAAGGCGTACGCAGCGCTGCACAAACATAGAAGAAAGACAGTCCCTGCTCAAAGAGCTTACAATCTAATAGACAAAAAATAAAGTAAGCAAATCAAATCAATTAATGTGTACAGGAAGGAGGAGAGGAGGGTAGGTGGAGGCGAGTGGTTACAAGTGGTTACGAGTCAACAGCAATGTTAAAGAGGTGGGCTTTCAGTCTAGATTTAAAGGTGGCCAAGGATGGGGCAAGACGTAGGGGCTCAGGAAGTTTATTTCAGGCGTAGGGTGCAGCGAGACAGAAGGCGCGAAGTCTGGAGTTGGCAGTAGTGGAGAAGGGAACAGATAAGAAGGATTTATCCATGAAGCGGACTTTAATGGATAATGAATGGAAAAAAATAAATAAATAATAAAATAAATATTAAGTAATAAATATGGATAAATAATTGCAATCGTACAGATAAAAAAATAATAATAAAGTATAAAATATAAAATGAATTGCAGAGAACAGTGGTGCACCTTAAAAAAAAGTAACAGAAAATGATGGTACATGTCATAAAAAGCTTTAAAGACAATAAATCCCACTATGACAAAAACAGAAAAAATTGTTGTGACAAAACAAAAAAATTATTTCAACTACCGTATTTTTCGGACTATAAGACGCACTTTTTTCCCCAAAAATTTGGGAGGAAAATGGGGGGTGCGTCTTATAGTCCGAAGGTAGCGAGTTTTGGATCGCCGTCCCCTACTTACGCGATGCCATGTTCCCTGGTGGTCTAGTGACGTCGGGGCAGGAAAGAGCCCCCTCTATCCTGCCCATCGCGCTGCTCTCCGTGCTCCTGACTGCTTCCTGACTGTCTCGGCGACATTCAAAATGGCCGCCGAGATTCTCGGCGGCCATTTTGAATCTCGCCGAGACCGTCAAATATAACTATTTAAGAAAAACATAAATTACCTCCACGTGTTGTAAACAAAAAACAAAAGAACAAAACTGGGAGAACATCCTGTATTCACAAAGGGCAGTGCTCAAGCAAAAGATGGGGACAACACATCCTCAAAGAAAGAAGACCCTTCTTCCAAACAACACGGGCAAAACTCTTTGTGTAGCTAAACAAAAGGGAAGCGGTGCATCTTAAAAATGAAAGCATTCAGTTTAGAAGTCTGAGAAAACAAAAATAAAACAAAAAAAACAGACTTACCAAAATCAGCTGATTGCACAACCATGGCGTAGTGATGAAACGTCTGTATTCACAGAAGGGAGAGCTCCCGCTTGTTGCCTTATTTTAAATAACGTCCTTTTGGAGACGTCAATCACGTCACTCAAAAAGTGCGCCAAAATTTAAAAATATATATATATAAAACAACAACAACAACAATATAAGCACAAATGCCAAATGAAAATCCAAAATCTAAGAATGAAAAAAATGATTAAATGAAATAAGAGAAATGTGCAGAAAAGAATGAAACAGGCAGAGACAATCAACATGCCAAATGAGGACTGCATGTTGAAAAACTTGGTTTACATGAAAGAATTAAAAATTAACGATTAAAGATTAATGATATATATATATTCAAATGCAAAACCGATAAATAAAATGTGTCCAAAAAATGTGTGAAAATATAAGAAGATCACCATGAGTCAGTGGGAAGGGTTGAAGAAGTGTCATATAAGATGCAAACAACAAACTCCAAAACAAAGGGAAGCAAACCATCTTAACAAAAGGTTGGTAAACCAAGTAACTAAGGATAAAAATGAAAGCAATTTGAATTGCCAGGGGCCTCTCTGAGCCATTTAACTCACTTGAGTATCAGTCAGATTGTATTTAAATATTGCACTCATACCTCTGGTGTCATTGGTGGATGGGGAGATGACCAGTGAAAATACTCTTCTAGAAATTTAGCTTTGTGACACCCCCACACCTGATTTTGATTAGCACAGTCAAAAAAAAAAAAACAAAGAAAGAGAAGAAAAGAATAAAAAAAAATCCAAGCACACACTGGTTTGATTATTCAAAAGGAAACTTGATTTTCTAGATGAATTTTCATGAAGTCAGAATCAAAAGCCAGACAAAAAAAAATCAATTGGGGACATTCTTGGTACAATTTGGACACTTGGATTGTATGCACGAGAAATACAAATTCTGGCAGCAGATAACTCTAGTAAGTTCCCAAGTCTTCTATTTGCAAAATCCGAAATCCCATTTCCAACCAAATTCAGATGGATGGTGACTCCGGCTGGGAAGAACTAAGGTCGGTGGTGGACAGACTTTGTAGGTTTCTGTCTGTATATGGCAATCCAGTTTAGGATGGGCTGAAAAGGGCTTCAATGGTAACTTCAGTAGCTGGAACTGAAGACTGCTGGGCAGATCTTTATGGTCTGGGTCCCGTAAATGACAAGACGGATTCAGATAGGCTGGCGTGAGCTTTGATGGCAACTTCAGTAGGTGGAACATAAGGATAGAGCCGGGCGGACTTCTATGGTCTATGTCCCAGAAACACCAAAGAAAGACTCAAGATAAAGTATATAATATCACATTCATTGTTGATTTAATCATGAGTTGATCCTTGTGACTCTGGGCAAGTCACTTAACCCTCCGTTGCCCCATGTAAGCCGCATTGAGCCTGCCATTAGTGGGAAAGCGCGGGGTACAAATGTAAAAATAAAATAAACAATGAGTGTAGCTGGGGCAGACTGGATGGATCATTCAGGTCTTTATCTGCTGTCACTTAATATATTACTTTGGAATTTCTAGCTGCTCCTTCCCACAGGTATATTAGAATTTTAGCTTGTCAACTCTCCACAAGTCTTTTCTTATTTTCACACTCAAGGAAATTAATGTGAAACAATTTCCATCATGCACTACACCCCTTCTTTTCAAACCCTTATCCTTCCTAGTCCCCAGGGACCTATTCCCTGGTACATGACCATGACTCCTGAGTACCTGTATACCACAGGAAAATGGAGAAGAAAGTCAGTGTCCCAACTCAACCTTGAGTCTTGAGAAATACACCCTCCTGTGATACATCTCCTTTGAGGACATCCTGTAGCAGAGTATGTGGAAACTCTGAAACCCTTTTACCAAATGGAAACTTGATGATTATTTGCATGTATTTTTCAAACAGACTTAACTGTACAGCACAGGTCTTTAAAAATGAGTTGATTACTATAATGAGACCCAATAGATTATCGGGGCTTTCTACGAGGTTTTAGCAAGTTGTTTTTCAATCCATATACAAAGAAGGGTTCACACTCCATGGGTACTTTGCTAAAAAGGAAACCTAAACTAAATGGGTAGCAGCAGTGATGCCACTGACCATACACTTTCAAGAGATACATATACCATATTCTTTCTAATAACTGCACAGACTATTATTAGAAACGCTGGGTTTTCTAAAGTCTACAGTGGGTTATTAATGGAAATTATAGAAAAAGAAAATGAGTTGTCGTTATTAATGGAAGTACCATTTCGCTCCTCCAGCCCTCCTCCCTACAATGACCGTTTCTCTCCTCCACCTTGCCCCATGCAATAACCACCATTCCTCTCCTTCACCCTGCCCCCTATAGTAACTGACATTACTTTCCTCCACCCTCCATTCCCCCTAGCCATGACCGGATCTCTCATCTTACCTCATCTAGAGGTTATGGTGCTGGGCTGGTGCAGGACCATGAGCATCTGTACATGCTTAAGGTCTTGAGCATGTGCACATGCTCGGGGCCTGGGCCATGTGCAGAGCTCAAGGCCCTGTACTGGCCCAACATCATAACCTCGAGACGAGGTAACAAGAGAGATTCGGTCATTGCTTGGGGAGGGGGGATGAAGGACAACAATGCTGAAGGGGGTGGGGAATTATTGGAGGTGGGTGTTTATTAGAGAGACTATGGTAAGTATTTGTTTAAATGCCATGACTAGTGTTAAAATTAAAACACTGGCCGCCATTGTTAAATTTTACCTCTAGTATTACCCATAGACATGGATTAGAAAATCACTCTCTGCGTGTTTGTAATTAGGACAATCATTATCCCCCAGGATTCTATATATGGCACCCAGGTTGTATGCCCAAATTTGCTCGCAAATGAATTGACAAGTTCTTAACCATCAATCATTGGGCACTAACAACCAATTACTATTGTTAATTGGCACCCAATAAAATTTGTGTGTGCATCTGGCTGCATGCTATTCTATAAGGCAGTGCGCCTAACTCCCAAAGCACATATCTTAAAAGGGGGTGTGGCCAAGGTTGTTCCAAAAGTTGCACGTGTAGTTATAGAATACTAGTATAAAAGGCCCGTTTCGGTAGGCAATGAAATGGGCGCTAGCAAGGTAATCCCCCATCCCTCCCTCCAGACCCCCCTCCATCCCTCCCGACTGCCAGACCCCCCTCCCCAGACCCCTCCCTTCCTTCCTTTCCTTCCGTCTGAGTTCCAGACCACTCTCCCTTCTGAGTTCCAGACCTCCCTCCCTCCCAGTTCAAGACCCCCTCACGCCCCTCCCACCGAGTTCCAGACTCCCCCCCCCCTCCGATTTCAACACCCCCCTCTGCGTTACTGACCCCTGGACCCCCGTGCTGTGACCCTCTCGACCCCCCCCCTTCCCACAGAAAACCCTCCCCCGTTGCCGTCGCGTACCTGTGCTGAAGACATGGATTAGAAAATCACTCTCTGCGTGTTTGTAATTAGGACAATCATTATTCCCCCAGGATTCTATATATGGCACCCAGGTTGTATGCCCAAATTTGCTCGCAAATGAATTGACAAGTTCTTAACCATCAATCATTGGGCACTAACAACCAATTACTGTTGTTAATTGGCACCCAATAAAATTTGTGTGTACATCTGGCTGCATGCTATTCTATAAGGCAGTGCGCCTAACTCCCAAAGCACATATCTTAAAAGGGGGTGTGGCCAAGGTTGTTCCAAAAGTTGCACGTGTAGTTATAGAATACTAGTATAAAAGGCCCGTTTCGGTAGGCAATGAAATGGGCGCTAGCAAGGTAATCCCCCATCCCTCCCTCCAGACCCCCCTCCATCCCTCCCTCCCTCCCGACTGCCAGACCCCCCTCCCTTCCGAGTTCCAGACCTCCCTTCCCGAGTTCCAGACCCCCCTCCCCAGACCCCTCCCTTCCTTCCTTTCCTTCCGTCTGAGTTCCAGATCACTCTCCCTTCTGAGTTCCAGACCCTCCCTCCCTCCCAGTTCAAGGCCCCCTCACGCCCCTTCCACCGAGTTCCAGACTCCCCCCCTCCGATTTCAACACCCCCCTCCGCGTTACTGACCCCTGGACCCCCGTGCTGTGACCCTCTCGACCCCCCCTTCCCACAGAAAACCCTCCCCCGTTGCCGTCACGTACCTGTGCTGAAGACAGCCAAAGTTCTCTTCTCGTCTGCGCCGGCGATGCTTGTTGAATGATCATCTGTTGAAGTTTCTGTGCATGCGTCTGATGTCAGACGCATGCATAGAAACTTGAACAGATGATCATTCATCAAGCAACGCCCTGGCGCAGCCGAGAAAAGTTTGGTTATCATCAGCACAGGAACGCGACGGCGGCGGGGGAGGGTTTTCGGCGGAAATGGGGGGTCGAGAGGGTCGCGGCAGGGGGTCCAGGGGTCAGTTACGCAGAGGGGGGTGTTGAAATCGGAGGGAGGGGGGATTCTTCAACTCGGTGGGAGGGGCGTGAGGGGGCCTTGAACGGGGTGGGAGGGAGGGAGTGACGTGTGTGTGTGGGGGGGGGGGCAGAGTGTTGATGTTCTTCGGGTGTGGGGGGTGCTTTGGTGATGCGCCGGGGGGGGGGGTTCTGTGTTGCCCTGCTCCCTGTCACTTGCTCAGAAGTGGCAGGGAGCGGCGCACTGACAGCTGATTCCCAGGCAGGGGGAGAAGTAGGGAAACACGCTACTCCTCCTCTTGCCTGGGAATCAGCTGTCAGTGACGTTACTGACATCAGTGTGTTCTAAGCTGCCTAGCAGACCACCTCCGAGAGATCCACGGTTCCAGGCAGGTTAGAACGTTGGAGGTGAGCATTATTATATATATAAGGAGGACTGGCTCTGCATGCCCAACTGGGGCACCAGCATTTACATTTCAGCAGGTTTTAGTCTGACATTTAACTTTGGGTGTGTGAACTGGTGGTAAACACTATTCTGCACCCTTAATAGAATTGTGTTTAGCACCAATGTTTCTGGTGTTCATTTTTTAGTGCGATTTATAGAATCTAGCCCTACATGGACATCATGCTTCTGATCTTTTTATATATTGTATGTTGTGAACTGTTTATATGTTATTAAGAGAGGCTTCAAAGTCCAGATTTCTTTTTCTATCTGGCATTAGGTAAAAGGAAAAACCAGCCACTGTGTTTTCTCTAGAAGAAGAAAAATATAGCTACACTAAGAGGATCCTACATCCTATAAATCTCACAAGGGCACTTGGCTAACCTTTTACAATCTGGAACTTTTCTAGCACTCCCAAGACATCTGGTTACCATAACAAACAACACAAAAAATAAACACCTCAGGGATACCTGAAATAGAATCCCTTCAGCAGTATCCTCAACTCATTCAACCTTTCCCCCTTAGATACATCATAAAGAGTCGTGGAAAATAAGGATCACACACTTTGCATGTCTCAGAGTAGGGTACTCAAATGACACAGAGAGTGCGGAAAACTACCCACTCTCTCCAAGACACATGTAAATGCACAGAAAAGTGATTTAGCCAGCGTATATCACCCAAGAGATTGTGATCTTTAAATTGCAAAAGAAGGTAAGCTAACGGACTCATTGATTTCTCCAATAAAAATAACTTGGATAAACACCTATTCATTTTCAAGCATGGTGGCATTTGTATATCACACAGTAGTGGAAGTTATGGGGCTCTTTTACTAAGACTTGTAGGCGCCTACGCACGTACAACATGCGTCAAATTAGAATTACTTCAGCTACCGTGTGCCCCGGGCGGTAATTCTAATTTTGACATGTGTCCAAAACATGTGCAGAAAATAATTTCTGTTTTCTACAACATGGCGCTAAGCGGGAGTGTACGCACGCTGGCAATTACCGCCTGGTTAACGCGAGAGACCTTACCACTTAGTCAATGGGTGGCCGTAAGGTCTCAGGCACAAAATGGACACGGGCTGATTTTTATTTTGCCACACGTCCATTTCAGCAAAGAAGACCTTTTATGGAGACGCACTGAAAAATGGACCTGCGTTCATCCAATACACGCGCTTACACCAGCACAGGCCTTTTTTGGCACGCCTTAGTAAAAGGGACCCTTTTAGCTTACCATGCACTAAAGCATACCAGAATATTTTATTTATTTATTATCTCATTTGTACCCCACAGTTTCCCAACAGTGTCAGGCTCAATGTGGCTTACAATGCACCGCAGAGGCAGACGCCAATGTAGTAAAACAAAGCTAATACAGCAGGAGACCTACAAGGGATAATAGGGAAGAGTAGGAATGGACAGAAGGTGAAGGGAAACTTAGAGGGAAGAGGGAAGGGGGATGTGTCTAAATGTCTCTAGATCGATGCGCTTCCAGCAGTGGAGACACTGGAAGAGGCCGTGGGATAAGCACTTCTGAATAACATGGTCTTCAGAGATTTCCGGAAAGTTAGATGATCTGTGATGGATTTTATGGTCTTCGGCAAAGAATTCCAAAGCTGAGTGCTAATGAAAGAGAAGGAGGTAGCATACGTGGACTTGTACTTGATGCCATTGCAGTTTGGATAATGAAGGGTAAGATATGAACGGGAGAGTCGGAACGTATTCCTTTACTATGAGATGCAGTCCAAACAAAAAAGAGGTGGGTAAGGAGCTAGACTGTGACTAACACACCTATAATGTTGTATAAAGTTGGGAAAAAGACCTTAGACACCTGTGCTTTTTATATGCTGATATGAAATACCGCTATTACAGCGCAGTGCTGGCTTCGATCATAGGTCCTTTCGGCACCTAACCTTTCGTGAAATATAGTATGCCCTATCAGACTGACTCTACACTTGTCTTTAGATTGTTTAGATTGTCTTTAGATTGTACACCTGCCTTTTAGATTGTAAGCTCCTTGAGCAGGGACTGTCCTTCCATGTTAAATTGTACAGCGCTGCGTAACCCTAGTAGCGCTTTAGAAATGTTAAGTAGTAGTAGTAGTAGTAGGTCCAAAAATACCCAACGGTAGAGTCCCCTGAGGAAGCCTTTTGGTGAAACGGGTCCCCGTAGGGACGTTTCGCTACTGCTGTGCACTGTTGCTCAAAAGATAAGTTGAATTTTTCCACATATAGCTGTTAAATGCGAAATGATTTTATATGCAATACCATATAATTATAAAAAATTGATACCGTTGGGTATTTTTCAACCTATTATCAAAGCCAGCACTGCGTTGTAATAGCTGTATTTCATATCAGCATATAAAAAGCACAGGCGTCTGAGGTCTTTTTCCCAACTTTATACAACACTATAGGTGTGTTAGTCACAGTCTATCTCCTTACCCGCCTGTTTTGTTTGGACTGCATTGGTTATTTTTTCCAGTGGGTTTCCAGTTGTCTTGATACTTTACTATGAGATGAAAATTTAAACTATCCTACTATATAAAAGTGATTGAAAAAAATAATTTTAAAAAGTCCTCTCCACCCATAACCAGCCCCTTTTGCCTATGCACGTTAGAATTTTGTCACACATCATTACGGAATATGCTTAGCGAGTTGTGCGCCTAAATTCTAATCAGTGTCCATTAGTACTCGTTATTGTTTGTGAAGTGCTGATATCAGTGCTCTTGTTAAATTAAGTACATAAGTACATAAGTAATGCCACACTGGGAAAAGACCAAGGGTCCATCGAGCCCAGCATCCTATCCACGACAGCGGCCAATCCAGGCCAAGGGCACCTGGCGAGCTTCCCAAACGTACAAACATTCTATACATGTTATTCCTGGAATTGTGGATTTTTCCCAAGTCCATTTAGTAGCGGTTTATGGACTTGTCCTTTAGGAAACCATCTAACCCTTTTTTAAACTCTGCCACGCTAACCGCCTTCACCACGTTCTCCCGCAACAAATTCCAGAGTTTAATTACGTGTTGGGTGAAGACAAATTTTCTCCGATTTGTTTTAAATTTACTACACTGTAGTTTCATCGCATGCCCCCTAGTCCTAGTATTTTTGGAAAGCGTGAACAGACGCTTCACATCCACCTGTTCCACTCCACTCATTATTTTATATACCTCTATCATGTCTCCCCTCAGCCATCTCTTCTCCAAGCTGAATTAGGCGCATTGTTATAGAATCCACGCAAATTTTGGCACTGATACTCAGGCGCACTATATAGAATCCAGGGGTTAGCACACATTTTTTTTGGCACCCAAATTTGGGCATCATTTAAATAATTGAGTCCTTAATGTGAAGCCCAGGATTAGCAATCGAGCCCTTACTACTTACCAGTGCATTTTATCTAACGAAAAAGTTGCCGGTACTCAAATGCCAGGCCACCCTTCAGGGGTGGGATGATCACTGAGGGACCCTCTCCACAATAGCCAGACCCCCTGCAACCAGTCACAGAATATATGACAAGGCAGAGTTGGTGTGTAGAGCCTGAAGTTTTTCATTAAAACTTGGGAACCAGGGGTCAATTTTAGCAGACAATGGAAAAGGTGCTGGCACTCAGTACCCCAAAGTACCCCCTCAAAAAAAAGCCCTGCCACTTACAAAATAGATGGTGGTAACTGCTCATGCGCTAATTTTTGCTAATGGCTATGTCCTAGTGGCAACATTAACGCATGGCCATTAATACAGAAAATGGAAAATTGGCCATTTTCCAGCTGCGCTATAAATAGCCTTATCATGCAGTAAAGACCTGCATAAGGACATACTAAGGCCTCCTTTTCTTGCAGCTTAGTAAAAGGAGCCTAACTTTATAGGCAATGATGCAACTTTGTGCTAATCTCTACTATAATAAAAGGCACCTTCAACGTTGTGAAGCTGACTCCATGGCTTCACTGAAGTGAAGGGTTCGTAAGGATCGTTAGGTTCGTCGCTCTGTAACCATCTATCTCGGCCCCACCCTCGCGCCTCTGATAGGTACGCCGCCCTCGACGTCAGCACGTTTTGACGTCCTCGACGTCATCACGTCTTGACGTCGAGGGCGGCGGACCTATCAGAGGTGCGAGGGCGGGGCCGAGAGAGATGGTTACACAGCGACGAACCTGATGAACCTTACGAACCCTTCACTTCAATGACGCCACAGAGTCAGCTTCACAACGTTGCAGGTGAGTGGCTGGAGGGGAGGGGAGGGTAGGGAAAGAGAGGGGGCAACTACCCTGGAACTGGGAGGGAGGGAGAGAGGGGGGGCAACGACCCTGGAACTGGGTGGGAGGGAGGGCGGACCTTGGAACTTGGAGGGGGGCCAGGCCCTGGAAATTGGATGGGGGCCAGGCGGACCCAGAAACTGGGATGGAGGGAGGGGGGTGACCCTGAAACTGGGAGGGAGAGGGGGGAAAAGACCCTGGAACTGGGTGGATGGAAGGGAGGGCGGACCCTGGAACTTGGAGGGGGGCCCTGGAACTTGGAGGGGGGGCGGGCAGACCCTGAAACTGGGAGGGAGGGAGGGGGCCCCTGGCACACACTCTCATTCTCACACACACACTCTCGCACACAGTCTCACTCTCTCTGTCACACACACTCACACATTCACTCTCTCTCTGTCACACACACTCACACATTCAATCTCTCTGTATCACACACTCACTCTCACACACACTCTGTAAAACACACACACTCCGAGGAAAACCTTGCTAGTGCCCGTTTCATTTGTGTCAGAAACGGGCCTTTTTTCCTAGTATTCTATAAAAGCTTGGGCATCCACTTAAGCCATTATCGAATTGGCACTGACCTGCCCCTTTGTTGTGCCTAAAATGGGGGTGGGGGTAGTTATCAAATTGCTGCCACAGTTGATAAATCAATGAACTGAGAGCCAGAGTTCAAATCCAACTCTTCACAGACATTCCTTGCCACCTCGGGCAAGTTTCTTTATCCTCCATTGCTGAAGCAGAAACTTATTTTGTAAGCCCTGTGAGGACAGAAAATACGTCCTGTACTTGGTTGTAACCGCTGTTCCCTCTAAGATGAGCGGGAGTCCTCCAACTGCACTGAATCCAGTGGCGGGGGGTGGGGGGGGGAGTTCTGCTTCAATATTGTGTTTTCAAAGGCTAGGGACAGGCATGTTCCCTGGCTAGGGATAGGCAGATTCCCTGGAGTCCTGCAAAGCTTGCCTGCCCATCACTATTGAAAATATGAGAGTGAAACAGCACCACCCACTGGCAGGACTGTAGATGGAGGACTCCTGCTCAGCTTAGAAGGAACTAAAGTTGTAACTCTCCTTGAACTCATATTTGAAAAGGTTCATAATTAAACCTAAAATACAAATTGAAATCCAAACCTTTATATAGATGTCCCTTAGCTGTTAAGCTCTTTAGGGGCAGTGACTTATCACCATGGTGAAACACTGCATTTAATAATACCACAAAATGTTGTGATATGCATGCAAACTCCTATTATCAAAGCAATGCATATACGAATTCTGGAAAATCACCAGAACATATGAACCTTGCACACTTTAGCAATATAAACACTGGGATAAAATAATCCCACACAAACCTTTCTCAGGCATTCATCAGGGTCTTTGGAAAGAGTATGCCATAAATACCAATCCCAGCAATTGTTTTACAATAATGTTCTCTCGGTTGTTATGAAGAGTGTAAAACTCATGATTTCATTCGTGCATATATCACTATGTAGCCTGAAGAACTAAATAGAAAGCATCTAATGCAAGACGGCTTAACAGGTTATTTTCTTCCTGCGGCATTCAGCTAATACTGTTTTGGCATGACACTTACTTTTTCTTGCTGATTTGAGAGGCAGGTGGTAAACTGAAAGAGATATCTCAGGGGCATTTGACTAAGGTGCGCCAAAACAAAATGGGCTGCGCTAGTTTAGGTGCGTGTTTTGGGCGCACACAGATCCATTTTTCAGCGTGCCTGTGAAAAAAAAAGGCCATTTTAAAATTTTTGCTGAAAATGGACGGGTGGCAAAATTTAAATTGGCGCGCGTCCATTTTGGGTCTGAGATCTTACCGCCAGCAATTGACTTAGCGGTAAGGTCTCTCGTGTCAACCGTGTGGTAATCACCTATGCGCATCAAGTCAGAGTTTACCGCCTGAATTTTGCCACGCACTAGAAAATAAAATATATTTTCTGACGCGCTTAGCAGACGCGTGTAAAAAAAATGAAATTACCACGCGGGCCACATGGTGGCCGGGCAGTAACTCCAAATTGATGCACGTCGGGCACACGTAGGCTTAGTAAAAGGGCCCCTATGAAATCTAGCTTGCTAAGCCCTTGCTTATCTAGCAGTCTAGATTTCATTGAAAAGATTATCCAGAGTGATTTAAACTTGACATCCCAATGCAAACTCTTAGGTCTATTATCACCACATGTAGCATCAAATGCTGTGAAGGTATTACCACGACAGATGTACATACTGTCAAGAATCACTTTAAAGAAGCAATGATTTACAAGCAAAACTTCCAAATGATTCCCATTACGATTTTAATCAAATTCACTGTTACAGTGTCTAATACTTCAATCGGTTCTACAACCTGTTATGCAGTTGGCAATTAGAGTATTTACAATGCTTTACAGCATTGCAACTTAAGGGAGTTCTTTTTTTTTCCACAAAACTATATGCTAGCTGTACATAAGCTTTCTTTGCAGCCATGCATAGTTGTAAGATTTATATAGTCAGTTGACACAAGAAACAAAACAAGTCACACTGCATGAGGTTTTAAGGTTCTGTCACTGACATTCTCATATTCTCTTTATATCACAGAAGAAAGTTTGCTATTGCTTAAGGGCTTTGCAAGAGCATTTGGTGCAGACATCAGTACACAAGTCTTTCATTTTGTCTTTAACTATTAATAGTCAAGTCTAAGGGCTAGTCAGTATATAGAACAAGAGCAAAAATAGACACTATAACTGCCTTCAAGCTTCTAGAGTACTCTCAATCATGTGTGTCCTGAAAAAAGCAGCCAACCCAGGAAAGACCCATAATTAGAATGGCACACGGTTCCGTGGGTACTTCACACTTAATCTGTATGGAATGGATGCATGGTAAGGGAATGCAGCTGCTCCTTTGCCCCGGGTTCACACTGTAAGCGAGGATGTACATGTGGCTGGATGGTTTTCAGCTCATTGTCATTCCTTAAAGTCTCCCAGGCAATACACTATACTTGTGCCATTTGATATCCTGACTGTAAATAGAACACTTCTTGGACAAAACTTTCTTTAGACCCATGTTACATAGTAACATAGTAGATGACGGCAGAAAAAGACCTGCACGGTCCATCCAGTCTGCCCAACAAGATAAACTCATATGTGCCACTTTTTGTGTATATCTTACCTTGATTTGTACCTGTCTTTTTCAGGGCACAGACCGTATAAGTCTGCCCAGCACTATCCCTGCCTCCCAACCACCAGCCCCGCCTCCCACCACCGGCTCTCTGGCACAGACCGTATAAGTCTGCCCAGCACTATCCCCGCCTCCCAACCACCAGCCCCGCCTCCCACCACCAGCTCTCTGGCACAGACCGTATAAGTCTGCCCAGCACTATCCCCGCCTCCCAACCACCAGCCCCACCTCCCACCACCGACTCTCTGGCACAGACTGTATAAGTCTGCCCAGCACTATCCCCGCCCCCCCCAACCACCAGCCCCGCCTCCCACCACCGGCTCTGGCACAGACCGTATAAATCTGCCCAGCACTATTCCCGCCTCCCAACCACCAGCCCCGCCTCCCACCACCGGCTCTGGCACAGACCGTATAAGTCTGCCCAGCACTATCCCCGCCTCCCAACCACCAGTCCCGCCTCCCACCACCGGCTCTGGCACAGACCGTATAAATCTGCCCAGCACTATTCCCGCCTCCCAACCACCAGCCCCGCCTCCCACCACCGGCTCTGGCACAGACCGTATAAGTCTGCCCAGCACTATCCCCGCCTCCCAACCACCAGTCCCGCCTCCCACCACCGGCTCTGGCACAGACCGTATAAATCTGCCCAGCACTATCCCTGCCTCCCAACCACCAGCCCCGCCTCCCACCACCGGCTCTCTGGCACAGACCGTATAAGTCTGCCCAGCACTATCTCCGCCTCCCAACCACCAGCCCTGCCTCCCACCACCGGCTCTCTGACACAGACCGTATAAGTCTGCCCAGCACTATCCCTGCCTCCCAACCACCAGCCCCGCCTCCCACCACCGGCTCTCTGGCACAGACCGTATAAGTCTGCCCAGCACTATCCCCGCCTCCCAACCACCAGTCCCGCCTCCCACCACCGGCTCTGGCACAGACCGTATAAGTCTGCCCAGCACTATCCCCACCTCCCAACCACCAACCCCGCCTCCCACCACCGGCTCTGCCACCCAAACTTGGCTAAGCTCAAAATAAAAACAGCAACAACAAAAAAACAAATTAGGGTTCCTTTTGCTAAGTTATGGTTTAAATTGGCCTTAGTGTGTCCTGATTACCTATTTTTTTTACATTAATGGCCATGCACTAATGTTGTCATTAGCACACTTCTCTTTTTAAGAATCACTGCAGTAGCATTACATTACATTATATTACACATGACATTTATAGCCTGCCGTTACCTCAAAAGTTCATAGAGGTTTACATTAAGAACAACCGAGTGTTCTCAGGATAAATTAACAGAGTGGATACAAGTTAGAGCAATAGCCAGTTCTGCAATCTGTCTCTATCGACTGGAAAGTACAAATTTCTGAAACAGAAATGTCTTCAACAACTTATGCAATTGCTTATAATCAGATAAGCATCTCAAAGTTGATGGTAAAGAATTTCACCATCTGGCAGCTTGGTAGGTAATCAGCAATGAAAATATTGATTTATACCTAACTCTACTAACATTAGGATGGTGGAGAAGTAGAAAGTATTTCAAAGAGTCAACAAGATTCCAATCAGGAATCTTGTTGACTCTTTGAAATACTTTCTACTTCTCCACCATCTTAATGTTAGTAAGGTTAGGTATAAATCAATACCTTGACCACATAAAATTAAAAAATACCAGAGTACAAAGTTTGAATAATGTCCGAGCCTCAATCAGTAACCAATGAAGCTTCAAAAACAAAGGTTGTTACCTTGTTGAACTTCGGCACCTGATATATTAAGCGGGCTGTCGTATTTTGTGTTGTTTAAAGTTTCCTTAATATTGTCTCCTTACAGCCCACAAAAATACCATTGCAGTAGTCAATATGTGACGAAATCATTGGACAATTAGTGGGAATGATTCCAATTCTAAAGTTAGATCTAATCCTTCTAAATTTCCACTTACCACATCCTGGGGTCCTTTTAAGAAGCTGCGGCAAAAGGGGACCTGCACTGGCATCAGTACGTGTTTTTGACGCATGCCGATGCCCCCTTTAACCACAGCAGGTAAAAGGCAGGTCTTTGGTTTTTTTCAAGAAATGGCTGTGTGGCAAGTAAAGCACTTGCCGCAGGGCCATTTCATGGGGAAGTACTTACCGCCACCCATTGCGGTGGCGGTAAGGGCTTCCACACTAACCTGTTCCTGAATGCTAACTGGATAAAAAATAGTTAATGTATGAGCATCTACTACCTCATAAAGAGGAAGCGGTAATGCTCCTGCGTTTAAGTTTTTTACAGGTTCTCCCCCCTGGATTCTAAGTTGCGCGCCTCGAGTTACATGCCAAAATCCAAGTGTATTCTGTAACGTAATTGGCTTAACAAGCCAATCAGCATTGTTAACAAGCAATAATGAGTGCTAACTGGCAATAATTGGAATTTATTTATTTTATTTTTATTTGTTACATTTGTATCCCACATTTTCCCACCTATTTGTAGGCTCAATGTGGCTTACATAGTGCCGGAGAGGTGTTTGCAGACTCCGGAGTAAACAAATACAAGGTGATGTGGTAGGATAAGGTTCATGTGTTAGGACCACATAAAGGAATCGTGCAACGGAAGAGTCGTGTGATGTCTATTACGAACTTTAGTGTTGTTGTGTTGTAGAGATCAGGCATTTATGTTGGATCGGTAGGGTATGCCTTTTTAAACAGCTGAGTTTTTAGTGTTTTTCTGAAGTGTAAGTGGTCGTATGTAGTTTTCAAGGCTTTTGGTTGTGCGTTCCACAGTTGTGCGCTGATGTAGGAAAAACTGGATGTGTCAGTTGATTTCTATTTGAGTCCTTTGCAGCTTGGGTAGTGTAGATTTAGGTACGTTCGTGTTGATTCGGATGTGTTTCTGGTTGGTAGGTCGATTAAGTCTGTCATGTATCCCGGTGCTCCACCGTAGGTAATTTTGTGAACCACAGTGCAGATTTTGAAAGCAATGCATTCTTTGATTGGGAGCCAGTGTAGTTTTTCGCGGAGGGGTTTTGCGCTTTCAAATTGCATTTTTCCAAAGATGAGTCTTGCTGCCGTGTTTTGAGCGGTCTGAAGTTTCTTTAGTGTTTGTTCTTTGCATCCCGCATATATTCCATTGCAGTAGTCTAAATGGCTTAGTACCATTGATTGTATCAGGTTGTGAAATGTTTCCCTCAGGAAGAATTGTTTCACGCGTTTGAGTTTCCACATTGAGTAGAACATTTTCTTTGTTGTGGATTTTACTTGACTCTCTAGTGTTAAATTGCGATCTATTGTAATGCTGAGGATTTTCAGGCTGTCTCAGACAGGGAGGGTGTGATCTGGGGTGTTGATAGTTGTGGAGTTGTCCATGCTGTGTTGGGATGAAAGGATGAGACAGTGCATTTTTTCTTTGTTGAGTTTTAGTTGAAATGCATTTGCCCAAGAGTCCATGGTGTGCAAGCCGATCTTGATTTCATTAGCAATTTCTGACAGTGTGGATCTATAAGGAATGTATATAGTGACATTGTCTGCATAGATGAAAGGGTTAAGGCCTTGGTTGGATAAGGTCTTGGCTAGTGGGGAGAGGATCGGCGAGTAATCTTGTTAGTATATTATGGTTTACCATGTCGAATGCAATTTATGCGCAGAACTCTCTAAGCATATTCTGTAACGAACTGCACCTAAATTTTAATGTGTGCAGGAAAAAAGGGGCATGTTTATAGGCGGAGAAATGGGCATTTCATGGGCCTTCCAAAATTTACGCTCATTGTGCTAGAAAATGGCCCTCTGCGCCTAAATCTACGCACCGGGATTTCCGCCACATTTCTGTTGGTGTAAATGGATGTGCGTAGTTTTAGGCACTAGGATATCCACTAAGCATATTCTATATACTAACACTGCTTATAGAATATGCATAAGCGGAAATGCTTTCCGTGAAGATTTTTTAAGCACAATATAGAGAACCTGGGCCTCTGTGCGTTAATTGAAACACTAGTGCACCACGTGCAAAAAAAAAAAAATCCCTAAAAAGGGTTGTGTTAAATCTAGGCTTAGTGCGCTGGAAAATCCTGCATTAACGTGCATTTTGGTGTATATGAATGTAATAATCCAAGGCATTTCCTGTGGCTGGATGATCTGTTCTGAGAAAAGTTTATTATGGATGCAAATGAGCCTCTGTAGCAAACTTTTAGGAGAAATTGTGCATGGAGCTTCACTCCAATTATGAAGACTGGCCCACATGTCCTGGGTTTCACTGATTTCTGACTCAGTGGGCTTCTTTACTTTGCAGCAGCTCATTATCTTTGAATTTTAGAATACTTTCATGCATAGCAAATTATGCACTAAAGTTTACCACTTTTAAGGTAGCCAGTTTGTGATTATATTTCCACATGTATTTATTTATTTAGATTTTGCTCACACCTTTTTCAGTAGTAGCTCAAGGTGAGCTACATTCAGGTACTCTGGATATTTCTCTGTCCCAGGAGGGCTCACAATCTAAGTTTGTACCTGAGGCAATGGAGGGTTAAGTGACTTGCCCAAGATCACAAGGAGCAGCAGTGGGATTTGAACCAGCCACACCTGGATTTCCAGACCAGTGCTCTAACCACTAGGCCACTCCTCCACTCAAATGTGTTTCTGCACTAAAAACTAAAACCAGACATTTTTGGCATTTTTCCAACTACACTGGCTGTTGGGGGCCCTTTTACATGGCGGTGGTAAGCCCAACGAGGGTTTACCTCTCGCTAAAAGGGAAGTACCGCCAGGCTACCGAAGCAGCCCAGTGGTAGTTCCCTCCACCAGTGAGCGCCATTTCTGGCGCTGCAAAAATATTTCAATTTGTGTAGCGCCAGTGTGTACCTTGTGGTAATCTGCCCGGTTACTGCCAGGTTAGTGTGGGAGACCTTACCGCCACATCAATGGGTGGCGGTAAGGACTCCCCCCCCCCCCCCCCCGAAATGGCCGCATGGCAAGTGATTCACTTGCCACAAGGCCATTTCTTTAAGAAAAGGGAAACCTGCCTTTTACCCGCTGCGCGGACCCCCCCTTTTGCCACAGCTTCATAAATGGACTCCTTGATTACCCCCCAAAAAAGGCGTTTTAATAAATTAGCCTCAAAGACTCGCCTTCTGAATTTAACTACAGTAATAATGAATGAAGGGACCCTTTTACCGTGCAGCAGTAAAAAAGTGGCCCACAGTGGTGTTGGCGAGTGGAAGCGCTGTGTGCCGAGGCCACTTTTTACCCCGGTGAGAAAAAGACATTTTTTTTCTTTTTGGAGTCATTAATGACTTGCGCTAATATCTAAATTAGCGTGCGGGCCGTTTACTGCTTGAGCCCTTACCGCCACCCTATTTAGTAGGTGTTAAGGGTTCACGTGCTAACCCGACGGTAATGGGGCAGTGTGTGACAATGTGCCAGCGCTGCCAGATTATTGCCAGGAACGAGATGGCATGAGGCAAACTCAGAACTACCGCCATTCGCCTGGGCATGCCCAGTGGTAGTGTTGTTTTGCTGTGCACTACCCGCGTGGTAGCCCTACCACTCCTTGGTAAAAGGGCCCCTTTGTAGGGTCATTGAGCTGCCAGTTTCCATACCCAGATCAGTAGCTTAGCTACGTGGGGCCACGGGGGCCTGGGCCCCCATAGATTTGGCCCTGGACCCCCCTCCCACCACCAACCCGCCGTCGCCTACCTTTGCTGGCGGGGGACCCCAACCCCCGCCAGCTGAGGTCCTCTTATTCCGGCGCAAGGCTTCGTCCTGTTTCTGAGTCTGACGTCCTGCAGAACGTGCGGGACGTCAGACTCAGAAACAGAACGAAGCCTTGCGCCAGAAGAAGAGGACCTCGGCTGGTGGGGGTTCGGTTCCCCGTCTGCAAAGGTAGGCGACGGCAGCGATGGGGGAGGGTTGGCGGCGGGAGTGGGGGCTCGAGAGGGTCGGCGGCGGGGGGGGGTCAAAGGTGGTGGTGGCAGCAGCAGGGTCGGCAATGGTGGAGGGGGAGGGTCGGCGGTGCCGGGGGGGGGGGCTAAAATGTGCCCCCTCACGTCGGGCTCTGGACCCCCCCCTCCCGCCGAAGTCTGGCTACGCCCCTGACCCAGATTCAGTCCAGTGTGGTTAAAAATAAGAATTAAAAACAAAATAAATGTCAACAGTGGTAGGTCCCTTAGCATAGCAGTACTGTGATGATCAGTGCACTTTGTTAAATAGATTCCTGTTTGCTTAATGATTCCTGGTTAAAAATAGTGACTCTTTCTGCCGCTGCTCTTTCCACAACTGCTGCCTGCCTGCGCTTGATAAATGTGCTGTCAAAGTGGAGCAGAGAAACCCTTCCACATCAGTTGGTGCCTTCGCATACAAACACCTGATCTGGGCATAGTGCCAAGCTGTTCCCCTCCTTCTGTTTTAAATATCTTTATCAGCTGGGACGCCACGTATTTAGAGGAGCAGGAAGTTTCATAAACAAAATGAAATTTCTTCATCTGTCTCTCATATAATAATTCTGGTTGCTGGCAATGTGGAGCAAAATCAAGCACTTCAGATCGCTCTGAAAAGCCCAAACTAGATTTAAGTGATATGCAGTGGCAATTTTGGAAGGCTTGTTTTCTTCTTCAGAACTGGTGACATTTGAGTTATTAGGCACTAGTTCCAGCTGTTTACCCTAATGACTATAGCTGGGAGAAAAGAAATCTTCAGAGTGTGCATCAATGGTATTCTTTTGTCTCTTTGCTCTGACCGTGAGGAAGAGGGACCAAAATGATAAAGGGGGTGGAACTCCTCTCTTATGAGGAAAGTGGAGGAGTGGCCTAGTGGTTAGGGTGGTGGACTTTGGTCCTGAGGAACTGTGTTCAATTCCCACTTCAGGCACAGGCAGCTCCTTGTGACTCTGGGCAAGTCACTCAACCCTCCATTGCCCCATGTAAGCCGCATTGAGCCTGCCATGAGTGGGAAAGCGCAGGGTACAAATGTAACAAAAATAAAATAGATACTATTGGAGATTCTACATGGAATGTTGCTATTCCACTAGCAACATTCCATGTAGAAGGCTGCGCAGGTTTCTATTGGTGATCTGCAAGGGCTGACTTCTACATGGAATGTTGCTAATAGCAACATTCCATGTAGAATCTCAAATAGTAGCAACAGTGGAGGAGTGGCCTAGTGGTTAGGGTGGTGGACTTTGGTCCTGAGGAAGTGAGTTTGATTCCCACTTCAGGCACAGGCAGCTCCTTGTGACTCTGGGCAAGTCACTTAACCCTCCATTGCCCCATGTAAGCCACATTGAGCCTGCCATGAGTGGGAAAGTGCAGGGTACAAATGTAACAAAAAAAAAGGCCACTTCAGCTTGGGAAAAGAGAAGGCTGAGGGGACATATGACTGAGGTCTACAAATTCTGAGTGGTGTAGAACAGGGAAAAGTGAATCCATTTTTCACTCTTTCAAAAAGTACAAAGACCACTCAATGAAATTACATAGAAATACTTTTCAAATAAATTGCAGGAAATATTTTTTCACTCAAAGAATAGTTAAGCTCTAGAACTAGTTGCCGGAGGATGTGGTTAACAGTGGTTAGCATATCTGGGATTTAAAAAAGGTTTGGACAAGTTCCTGGAGGAAAAGTCAACAGTCTGTTATTGAGATGGACATGGGGAAGCCACTTCTTGCCCTGGGATTGGTAACATGGAATGGTTCTACTATTTGAGATTCTGAAAGGAATGTTGCTACTATTTGGGTTTTTTCCAGGTACTTCTCACCCGGATTGGCCACTGCTATAAGCAGGATACTGTATCTTGCATGGTTTACTGGTTAAAAATTGTTCTGTTATTAATATTCCCTTTCTTATGTGGCTTATGTTGTCTTAGTTAGTTTATTGTTTTTATGGGGGTTTTTTTTCTTCTTTTAGATGATATTCAATATATAAATAGTTTATTAAAACATCCAATGACTCGACACGAGCCATGTTTAGGCCACAGAGGCCTGCCTCAGGAGTCTTTTGTTGGATGTCCTTGCAGTAGGAGAAGCTGGCAGGACAGTTTTTGTCTGTAATGCTCTTTTATTTATTTATTTATTTTCTGCATTTATATCCCAAATTTTCCCACCTCTTTGCAGGCTCAATGTGGCTTATAAATACCGTAGTGGCGATCGCCATTTCTGGAATAAGAAATACAGAAGAATGTTCCAATCAGAGTATATAGAGTACACAGTAAATTAGAATAAAATCGGTAATCAATACATTTCAGGTGAATACGTCAGTATGTCAGGCTCAGTCTCTGGCTGTCTTCAAGTCTAGGCTTAAAGCCCTCCTCTTTGCTACTGCTTTCAACTCCTAACCATGACTCTCTTACTCAACACCCTCACTTATCACCCCTACCACTGCAATTTCCACACCCCTAGCTGTCTGTTCGTCTGTCCAATTTAGATTGTAAGCTCTGTTGAGCAGGGACTGTCTTTTCATGTTCGTTTGTACAGCGCTGCGTATGTATAGTAGCGCTATAGAAATGTTTAATAGTAGTAGTAGTAGTAGTAGGTGCTGAAATCAAGGGTAGTGAAAAGCGTTCAATAATGACAATGTGATAAAGTAACCAAAATAAGAATAATTCAATGTTAACTAATGTTCACTTTTGAATAACTGCAGACAGCTTGACTGGGACTAGTGTTTGAAACACCACCAATATTGGTATGATATTTTCTGTGACTATTTTTGGAAAGCTAGGGGTCCTTTTACTAAGCTACGGTAAAAAGTTAGTCTGTGGTAGCGTAGATGCATGTTTTGGGAGCGAGCTGGGCCACTTTTTACCGTGTCTGCGAGAAAGGGCTTTTTTTTTAAAAAATGGGATAGGAAAAGGGCATGCAGTAAAACTGAAACCAGCGTGCGCCTAAAACCGGACCGAGCCATTAATGCTACCCATTGATCTAGTGTTAAGGGCTCACACGCAATGCGCCAACTGCTGATTACCATCAGAAACACTGCGCGTGGGAGGAAATAACCAGGCGTAACAGGCGCGTGGCAAATCTGAAATTACCACCGGGGGACGTGGAAAACTGGCGGTAGTCTCATTTTGGCATGCACTGCCCGTGCATAGCGCCCAACACGCCTTTGTTAAAGGGCCCCCTAGTGAATTAAGCAACATCCAACAAAAGAAAGTGAGGCAGGCCCCTATAGCCAAAACACGGCTCGTGGCGAGTCATTGAACATTGTAATAAACTATTTATCTATTGAATATCGTCTAGTTTCTACCTTTTTGTGTCACCTTCGCTGTGTTTGGCGCCTTGGTGCAACTGCGAGTGTTCCTGTTCTTCAGTTTTCTTTGTTGTTGTTTTTTTTCTTTTCTCAGAATGAATATGTTCTTACATTGTAAAGTGCCTTGGTATATATTTTTGTGTAAAAGGCGATATAGCAAACTTTACTAAAGGGCACTTTTACTAAGCCGTGTAAGCATCTACGCGTGCCCAATGCACGCCAAAATAGAGTTACCGCGTGGCATTTGCAGTAATTTCATTTTTGGCGCGTGTCGGTTAGGCACATCTGAAAAATATTTTTAATTTTCAGGCGCGTGTAACAAACACGTGGCAAGTGGCATTTGGCAGTCAACTCTGGAACGCCTTACCCAGACCCATTCGTTCTATTAAAGACTACCTACCCTTCAGAAAATGGCTGAAAACCCATTTAAGAAAGCTTATCCTAACGACACGACCTAACCCTATGAACCCACCTATTCATCACCTAATTCTGCGACAAAGGCAATGACTCAGACCACTCCTCCTCCAACTTTTCCCTTTACTTACATTGACCCTTTCCCCTGATTATCTCACTCTAGCCTAAAACCAGCACCTCCTCTACCCCCTCTCCCTTATAATATTACCTATCTATACATCCCTATTTTTTTTGGTTACATTTGTACCCCTCGCTTTCCCACTCATGGCAGGCTCAATGCGGCTATGGAGGGTTAAGTGACTTGCCCAGAGTCACAAGGAGCTGCCAGTGCCTGAAGTGGGAATCAAACTCAGTTCCCCAGGACCAGAGTCCACCACTCTAACCACTAGGCCACTCCTCCACTCCATTACTCTGCTAAGCTTAGCCTGCTTTCTCTGCATTATACTTTTGTAATCCTACTACTGTGTAAGCCGCATTGAACCTGCTATGAGTGGGAAAGTGCGGGGTACAAATATAACAGAAGGCAAAAGTAGAGACTAATAGACGATTCACCACTGGCGACGTGAGTCCAACAGTCTTTATTATATCAGAGATAGCGACCCGACACAGGCCATGTTTCGACGCTAAAAAGCGTCTGCATCAGGGGTCAATAAATACACCAAGTAATGAATGCAAAACGAAGAGTCCTACTTGTATATGTGTTGTCAACTCACTGATCACGTAGCACCAAACAGAATATGCCTTCTGGGTACAAATATAACAAATTAATTAATTAATTAATTAATATGTCATTACCTCCCGGTTACCACGTGAGTCTTTACTGCTAGGCCAATGGCTGGCGGTAAGGTCTCAGACCCAAAATGGATGTGCGGCAATTTTCATTTTGCCGCATGCCCATTTTCGGCAAAAATGTTTTTAAAAAAGGCCTTTTTTTTACAGGCGCGCTAAAAAGTGGATCGGCGCGTGCCCAAAACCCGCGCCTACACTACCGCAAGCCATTTTTCAGCGCGCCTTTGTAAATGGAGCCCTGAATAAATAAAATAAATAAATCAAAGCTGAGAAATCAAGCAAGCAACTCCGTAAGAACTCTGCATGATTGATGCATAGAATTAATATGTCGGCCTATGTTTAGTTGCTTCTTGTACCTGCCTAGAGTTATCTTGGTAATTCAGGGGTTGGGAGTTGTGCTTTTAGATATTAAGGAACAGAAAGTAGGAGAAATTAAAGACATTATTTTACTGCTACTGCCTAGTTTGGGTAAACTGGCAATGAGACAGCAGGTCACAGTCAATGATTCTGTTACAATGAAATATAAATTACTGTACATTAGTCCCTTATAATTTGCAGTGCCATACAAAGCACATTAAAGGGAAAACTTAGAATAGCAACACAACTTACACATTTCATAAAGTTATGGAGCATCTATACTTCTCTATGAATCTGAAACATGGATTAGGGATAATAATCTGTTAGCGGAATTCAGACAGCAAAAATGAAGGAACCACTCAAAAATCTAGGATTCACTTTTTTATCTTAAATATTTTATATTATCAGATTTTTTAATTTTTAAATATGACAAAATATTTTGTGTTCAAGCAAAAAAAATATGTTTCAATTATTTTAAATTAAGATTTTTCTGCTCAGAAATCATAACCGTGTATAACATACTGGTCTCCCGCAAACTCGTCTTAAATGATCGCAGTCCTTACAGAATACAAATACCCATTTCCTCTGTAGAGCAAAATATCGGGATTCAGTCACTCCTTTTCTTATGCCTTCATTGGCTACCAATACAATTCTGAATACAATATCAGATGTTAGTTCTAGCATTTAGGGCCCTTCGGAATGTGACCCCTATCTACCTTTCTAGATTTAATAGGAATCCCCTTCTGTGAGAGTACAACTATAGAGTGCATTAACAATGTTACGAGAGTTCTAAACATTTTTGGTAGGAGGAAAAAGCCTCAACAGACTCCACACTGGCAAAACAAGTCCTAGTACACTGGAGTTCTCATCATCGTCACTGGCATAAAAAAAAACCTCCCTATATGTAGAGTTTCATAAGTACATAAGTATTGCCATACTGGGAAAGACCAAAGGTCCATCGAGCCCAGCATCCTGTTTCCAACAGTGGCCAATCCAGGTCACAAATACCTGGCAGAAACCTAAACAATAGCAACATTCCATGTAGAACCCCAAAGAGGAGCAACATTCCATTCAGATTCTCAAATAGTAGCAACATTCCATGTAGAACCGCAAAGAGTAGCAAGATTCCATTCAGAATCTCAAATAGTAGCATAAGTACATAAGTATTGCCATACTGGGACAGACCAAAGGTCCATCGAGCCCAGCATCCTGTTTCCAACAGTGGCCAATCCAGGTCACAAATACCCGGCAAGATCCCCAAAAATGTACAAAACATTTTATACTTCTTATTCCAGAAATAGTGGATTTTCCCCAAGTCCATTTAATAACGGTCTATGGACTTTTCCTTTAGGAAGCCGTCCAAACCTTTTTTAAACTCCGCTAAGCTAACCGCCTTTACCACATTCTCTGGCAACGAATTACAGAGTTTAATTACACATTGAGTGAAGAAACATTTTCTTCGATTCGTTTGAAATTTACTACATTGTAGCTTCATCGCATGCCCCCTAGTCCTAGTATTTTTGGAAAGCGTGAACAGACGCTTCACATCTACCTGTTCAAAAACAACTCTTTTTACAAAAGTGTGCTGAAAAATGGCCTGCAGTAGTGTAGACGCATGTTTTGGGCGCGTGCAGAATCATTTTTCAGCACACCCGTAAAAAAATGCCTTTTTAAAATTTTTGCTAGAAATGGACGTGCGGCAAAAATGAAAATTGCCGCGTGCCCATTTTGGGTCTGAGACCTTACCGCCAGCCATTGACCTAGCGGTAAGGTCTCATGTGGTAACCAGGCGGTAATGGCCTACGCATGTAAAATGCCAATTACCACCCGATTACCGCCCACACGCCAACTAAAAATATTTTCCGGCACGTGTAGCGATCGCGCATCAAAAATGAAATTACCGCAAGGGCCACGCGGTAGCCAGGCGGTATCTCAAAACTGATGCGTGTTGGGAGTGCGTAGGTGCCTAGTACGCGGCTTAGTAAAAGGGCCCCTTATCTTAAAGTACAGGCAATTTCATCAGCAGCCAATCCACGTGAAATCCTTAAATGGCTCCCTTCATCGTCATCAAAATGCTGAATCCATAACGTGCTATCGAAGTCGGGCTTGTCAGAGAACAATCTCCATAATATCAATCTTCTCTTTCTAAATTATTAAAATTTTTGTGCTGAGAAATCATAGCCGTGCATAACATGTCTCCTGATACAACGGAGACATTGAAGCAATAAGATAAATTTAAGAGACTGCTAAATATTGATGATATTGATGTGCTGTGACAGAAACTGGGTGCTTCAAGTCTCTAAGGAGACATGTTATGCACGGTTATGATTTCTGAGCATAAACATGTTTAATAATTTAAAATAATTAAAAAAACAATTTTTTGCTTGAGCACAAAATAGTGTGTCATATTAAAAATCTGATACTATAAAATGTGTAACATAAAAAAGTGAATCCTAGATTTTTGTACCCCGCTGTGCTAGCTGCTGCTACGCAGCAATGCCAACACAGCCCATTCAAAGTGAATGGGCTGTGTTGGCAATAGGGTGCCACCAGCCACTAGCATGGCTTAGTAAACAGGGGGTTTAATATCTTGGACAATAATTGATGATTGACTTAGGTTGAAGCTCAAGGGTGATTCTGTTTGTTCCTTTATTATTTTTGTTGGTTAGCAAAAATGAAGTCCCTGATAATCAGCCTACTATATATCGTCAATTTATACACTGCCTTTCAGTAAAAGTACCAACGCAGTTTGCATAATTCAGAAGGGCTATAACATTGAAATCACGTTGTTCTTATTCAACAATAAACTAGAGCAAATACATAAAGCTCAATAAATATAAAAATGATAGAATACAGTAAAAAATAAAAGGAACAAAATGAAACAACATAACAAAGGGCAGCTTGACACCAAATGATGACCTGTCCCTAAACTTCCTATGCACTACCTATCCTCGTGACCTCATGTGACTTCCATCCTATATTGGAGATGGTTTTGTGGACTTTTTAAGAATATGATGGACTTTTTCAGATTACAGAAAAGTTAAATCATTTGACCATATGCTATATATATGTTTCTTAAGTGTGAGGGTCACACTAAGAAAAATCTTTTGACGAACATCGGGCTTATTTTCGAAAGTGATCGCCGGCGATCTTCCGACATAAATCGGGAGATCGCCGGCGATCTCTCAAAAGCGGTGAAATTGGTATAATCGAAAGCGGTGTTTTTGACACCATCGCCGCTTTCCTATCGCTGCACCGGCGAAAGTTCAAGGGGGCGTGCCGGCGGCGTAGCAAAGGCGGGACATGGGCGGGCATGGGCATGGCTTCCAGATGGACGGCTTTCGTGGATAATGGAAAAAAAAAGTGGCGTTCATCAGTATTTCGCCGGGTTTACTTGGTCCTTTTATTTTCACGACCAAGCCTCAAAAAGGTGCCCCAACTGACCAGATGACCACCGGAGGGAATGGGGGATGACCTCCCCATAGTCCCCCAGTGGTCACCAACCTCCTCCCACACTAAAGAAATACAAATAAAAACCTTTTTTACCAGCCTGTATGCCAGCCTCAAATGTCATACCCAGCTCCCTGACAGCAGTATGCAAATCCCTGGAGCAGTTTTTAATGGGTGCAGTGCACTTCAGGCAGGTAGACCCAGGTCCATCCACCCCCCCCCCCCCCCCCCACCTGTTACACTTGTGGTGCTAAGTGTTACGCCCTCCAACCCCCCCCCAAAACCCACTGTACCCACGTGTAGGTGCCCCCCTTCACCAATAAGGGCTATGGTAATGGTGTAGAGTTGTGGGGAGTGGGTTTAGGGGGATTTGGGGAGGCTCAGCACCAAAGGGAAGGGAGCTATGCACCTGGGAGCTATTTGTGTATTTTTTGAACATTTTTAGAAGTGCCCCCTAGGGTGCCCGGTTGGTGTCCTGGCATGTCAGGGGGACCAGTGTACTACAAATGCTGGCTCCTCCAATGACCAAATGCCTTGGATTTCACCGGGTTTGAGATGTGCGGCATTTTTTCCCATTATCGCTGAAAAACAAAACCGACGATCTCAAACCCGGCGAACTCTGGCATTTGGCTGGGCTAAACCGTAGTATGGAAAAAAAAGATGGCCGGCCATGTTTTTCGAAAATACGGTTCCGGCCAGCTGTTGTGCCGCCACCAAAATAGATCGCCGGCGATCTATTTCGCCGGCAACGTTCGATTATGCTCCTCTACGTGCAACGATAGAAACACAGTGACCAAGAAATGGACAATTTTAAAGGTACTTTATAGCTTCTGAGCACATACATCACAGTTCAAATATTTTTAATAAGTTTAGATTGGAATCTAATATAAATGACTAAAATGTTTGGGAGATGGGCTTTTTTTTATTATGACCCACACATGGAAATGTTTTGGGAAGAATTACATCTAAATCCTACAATTTACATAGTAATTGCAAAACCTTACGACATTTTAGTTCAAGGGGCCCTACGCGACCTATAGAGCTTTTTGGTATTACATATCTGCTGAAAGAAGAGTCTAATACAAATTTAATATTTTCCATATACACTTTTTAAACTCCTATTGAGACTTCTAGCAAATTACATTAATATAAAAATTAAAATTCTATCATTTCACATTTGACGAGATCATTTTCACAAATATTATGGTCCACCAGTAGATTCTAAGGGGTTCTTTTACAAAGGCAAGCTGAAAATGGCTTGCTGTAGTGTAGGCGTGGGTTTTGAGCATGCGCCGATCCATTTTTTAGCACGCCTGTAAAAAAGGCTCTTTTTTTCCCCGAAAATGGACGTGCGGCAAAATGAAAATTGCCGCGTGTCCATTTTGGGTCTGAGACCTTACTGCCAGCCATTGACCTAGCGGTAAAGACTCATGCGGTAACCGGGTGGTAATGACCTACATGCGCCAAATGCCACTTGGTGCGCCCCCGAAAATAAAAAATATTTTTCAGACGCGCGTATTGGACGCGCACCAAAAATCAAATTACCGCAAGAGCCAATGAGGTAGTCGGGCAATAACTCTATTTTGGCACATGTTGGGCGCACATAGACGCTTATGCGGCTTAGTAAAAGGACCCCTAAGTCACTACCATCTTCTGAAAGCTCTTTGTGACCTTCTCTCTTCTCCCATAATAATAATGATAGAAACTCAAGCCAGAGTTTAGAGACAGCAGAGAAATTGAAGCTTCAGGCTTTGAAAGAGGAGAGCAAGCTCCTTCTTATCCTGTCCTCTCAGCCCTGGGGATAAATGTTTCCCCCTTGCCTCTCACTGTGCTTGACTCATCAACCAAGTCGCTATCAAGAAAGAAAAATGAAGATGCAGATACAAAAATCAGAGCCTACCATACGAAATTCTCTCACTGGAATACCTGGGCAGCCTGGAAGGCCGGTTGATCTTTTTCTGCCATCACTTATTATGTCAGCATATTGCATTTCCTATGCTCCCCTCCTCCCCCACCCCTGAAATGGATTTGGGAAATCAGTGGTATAATATCAGTCAGAAGTAAAGTCCATCTGTCTTCTGCTTTGTTCTGTGACTTTTTTAATTAGGTTGGGTACCATGAAGAAAGCCTGGGAGCTAAAAAAAAAAAAAGCTTTTCTATAGTTAAAAATTCTTTGCAGCTAGACAACCTATCAGTCCTATGAGAAAACTGCCATATATACTTAAAACCTAGATTCTGATCTGAGCTGGTTCACATGCTGTAGGTGGGATCGTGTTGGGGTGGTGAGGAAAGGGGGCCGCTTCTTTTGCGAACTGATTATATCCCTATCCAAGGCATATGTACTAGGGATGAGTTATCATTTGCAACAACATGGGAGATGTCAATAACATGTCCCATGTCATTGTACTTCATTAAGCAATGAAAATGAGCTGGACCCCCCCCCCCCCCACACACACACACACACACATATTTTGTGTTTTTTTTCATTTGCTGACAATAGTGCACACCAGGGTCCTTTTACCAAGCTGTACTAGCGTCAGGGGCCATTTTTCCCATGAAACCAGGGCCCTTTTTACTGCAGCGGATAAAAAGCCCTCCCCCCCCCCCCCCCGACACACATGGAGGGGCATAATTGAACGAAAACGTCTATCTCCACGGGCGTTTATCTCCGAGAACAGGTCCGTGAAGGGGCGGACCGAACCGTATTTTCGCAAAAAATAGACGTCTATGTTTTATTCGACAATTTGTGAGCTGGGCGTTTTTGTTTTTCAGTGATAATGGAAAATGAAAGCGCCCAGCTCAAAAATGAATAAATCCAAGGCATTTGTTCGTGGGAGGGGCCAGGAGTCGTAGTGCACTGGTCCCCCTCACATGCCAGGACACCAACCGGGCACCCTAGGGGGCACTTTTACAAAAACAAAAAAAAAAAGGTAAAAGAGCTCCCAGGTGCATAGCACCCTTCCCTTGGGTGTTCAGCCCCCCAAATGCCCCTCAAAACCCACCGCCCACAAATCTACACCATTACTATAGCCCTAAGGGGTGAAGGGGGGCACCTACATGTGGGTACAGTGGGTTTGGGGGGTTGGACGACTAATAAGCATTAAGCAGCACAATTGTAACAGGTAGGGGAGGGATAGGCCTGGGTCCACCTGCCTGAAGTCCACTGCACCCCCTAATAACTGCTCCAGTGACCTGCATACTGCTGCCAGGGAGGTGGGTATGACATTTGAGGGTGAAAATAAACAGTTGTGAAACGGCATATTTTGTGGTGGGAGGGGGTTTGTGACCACTGGGGGAGTCAGGGGAGGTCATCCCCGATTCCCTCCAGTGGTTATCTGGTCATTTAGGGCACTTTATGGGGCCTTATTCGTGGACAAACAGGGTCCAGGAAAAGTGCCCTAAATTCTCGCTAAAAATGCATATTTTTTTTCCATTATCGGCGAAAGGCGCCCATCTCTGATCGGCCGATAACCACGCCCCAGTTCCGCCTTCACCACGCCTTCGACACGCCCCCGTCAACTTTGTATGCTTCCGCGATGGAGTGCAGTTGAAAACGTCCAAGTTTGGCTTTCGATTATACCGTGTTATTCGTTTTTAGGAGATAAACGCCTATCTCCCGATTTAGGTCGCAATATAGGCGTTTTTGTCTTTCGATTATAAGCTGGATGGCCATGTGATAAGAGAACTCTTACCACGTGGCCATATGATGGGGAGCCCTTGCTGCCACCTATTGAGGTGGCAATAAGGGCTCCTATGCATAGGAGCCAACTTTTCAAAATGATTGGGGGTGCTGAAATTTTTTTTAACAGGTAGTGCATTCCCCCTCCTCCTCCCTCTGTCCCCCCTCCCCCTTGACCCCCTCCCCTTGACCCCCTCCCTCTCCCCCTCCCCTCCCCCTCATCCCTCTCCCCCCGCTCCTGTCCCCCCTCCCTTGTCCCCCCTCCACCTCCCTCCGAGTTCCAGGCCCCTCCTCCCTTCGAGTTCCAGGCCTCCCTCCCTCTCTCTCTTTTCCCTCCCCCCTCCCTCCCAGTTCCAAGGTCGTCGTTCCTCCCTTCCTCCCTTCGAGTTCCAGGCCCCCTCCCTCCAAATTTTAAAAGTCATCTATCTTACCTCGTCAGGGTTAGGGCGGTAGCAGCGGTAAAAAGCATGCATGCTCGGCTCGGTGCTTGCGGAAACAGGAAATGAGGGCAGGACCAGAGCTGAGAGACAGCGAAGGGAAAACTGAACTAAGCACCGAGCCGAGCCTGCATGCTTTTTACCGCTGCTGCTGCCCTAACCCCGACGAGGTAAAATAGATCACTTTTAAAATTCGGAGGGAGGGGGCCAGGAACTCGAAGGGAGGAGGGAGGGAGGGAACAAACTTCTGGCGGGTGAACGAACTTCCGGTGGGTGCAATATTGGGGGTGCTCGAGCATCCACACCACCCATGGAGTCGGCGCCTATGCTCCTATGCTAACCAGGCGGTAACTGGGCAGAATGCAACAATGCCTGATTACTGCCGGGTTACCGTCGTGCAAGACCATTTCCAGGGGTTTTCTTTTTCCCCAGAAATTGCACGCGCTCGGGACGAGACTACTGCCAGTGGCTGCGTTGTACCTGCAGTAGTCCCGGAAGAGAAAGCGGTAAGCCCATGTTGGGCTCGCCGCCGCTCTGTAAAAGGGCCCCACCCTTTGCAAAGAGGGCCACTCTTTCCGACAGAGTGTTCTCTTTTTGAAAATATTGTGCACTGTTTTCAAAGAGTTCACCCTCTCTTTGCATATCATGGACATGATTTGCAGAGGGCGCACTCTTAACAACATTGCCTCTGTAACAACAAAATGGCAACTCGCTTAGACTATTGCAACTCACTTCTCACAGGTCTCCCACTTAGCCATCTCTCTCCTCTTCAATCTGTTTAAAATTCTGCTGCACGACTAATATTCCACCAGTGTCATTATGCTCATATGAGCATAACGACACTGGAGGAGTAGCCTAGTGGTTAGTGCAGTGGATTTTGATCCTGGGGAACTGAGTTCAATTCCCACTACAGCTCCTTGTGACTCTGGGCAAGTCACTTAACCCTCCATTGCCCCTGGTACAAAATAAGTACCAGGATATATAATGTAAACCACTTTGAATGTAGTTGCAAGAACCTCAGAAAGGTGGTATATCAAGTCCCATTTCCCTTCCCTTTCCCCTCTCCTCAAGTCACTTCACTGGCTTCCTATCTGTTTCTGCATACAGTTCAAATTCCTCTTATTGACTTATAAGTGCATTCACTCTGCAGCTCCTCAGTACCTCTCCACTCTCATCTCTCCCTGGAACTCTGGGTAGGAGTACTAGATAAGGTTTCCCTTACTTTCTCCCACCTCTTAGGCATCTCACAGAGAACGAAGAATGAAGTAATACTAGGAGATAAATCAGAGCAGCTCGCTCAAACTCACAACATGTCAGCCATCTTGGATCTCTAGATCTCCGTGTCATTTTCTAATGAAAATGACAGTAAAACACCTGAAATTTCATCACATTTCATCTGTCATAAATAGTGAGCAAACTTTTCACTAGTGTACACTGTAAAAAGTGAATTTTCAAAAGCGTGCACTAGTTTTCAGTAGTGCTCACTATTAAAAATTAGTGCACACTCTACAACTGTTTGCACCGTCACCACTGCCTCTGAAGCAAAAATTTAAAAACAGAGAAATAAAAACAAAGCACGACAAAATGAAAATTCCTGAAAATGAAACAGGAAACAAAGGGTCCCTTTCACTAAGCCACGAAGGCGCATACGTGCGTCCTACATGCGTCAATTTTAAACTACCAACCTGGCTACCTTGTGGCCCGGGCGGTAATTTCATTTTTCCCGTGTGTCCATTAAGGACGCCGAAAACTTTCCGGCGCACAGCACTAACCAGGCGGTAATCGGCATTGTATGCGCATAGACCATTACCGCCCAGTTAATGGTGATGGTAAGGCCTCAGATCCAAAATGGACGCGCACCAATTTTGATTTTGCTGCATGTCCATTTTCGGTTAAAAAAAAGGCCTTTTTTGCAGGCGCGCTGAAAAATGGACCTGTGTGCATCCAATACACGCATCTACACCAGCGCAGGCCATTTTTTGGTGCACCTTAATACAAGGACCCCAAAATGAAATGACAATTTTTGCTCTGTATGCCCCTAGTTTTTACCAACACATATACACACAATTATGTCTGCTTTGTGTGCTTACTTTCCTTTGAAAACTGGTAAAGGCACATAAGTGCATATATTGCTTTTAAGAAATAGGTGCAACAGATGTGATTATGTGCCTTAATAGCTTAGCTGTGCTGATATAAGATCACACTCTGCATCTCATTAGCTTTATAAATATGACATCAGTATTAATCTTAGCATGCATAGCAAAAATTATTGTAGCACGCAGAAAGGGCTCCATTCCTAATCCCCCCCCCCCCATTTATAAAGATAGAGCCCATTCATTTTGGAACCTTATACTACGCTGCGATAGGGCTAATGCGTGGGTAGCATGCACCAAATCAAACACTGCCACTGGGGTAGCGTGGGGACCTGGTGGTAATTCTGAAGTTGGCACGCGCTGTTTCCCGTAGTAGAAAATAATTTTCTATTTTCTACCATGGGGGGCATTCCCAGCGGTAATCAGCGGTAATCAGCAGTGCGGCCACATTCAGGGGCATTTTCGAAAGAGAAGGGCGCCCATCTTCCGACACAAATCGGGAGATGGGCGTCCTTCTCTCAGGGTTACCCAAATCGGCATAATCGAAAGCCGATTTTGGACGCCCTCAACTGCAGTCCTTCGCGGGGACAACCAAAGTTCACGGGGCGTGTCAGAGGTGTAGCGAAGGCGGGACTGGGGCGTGCTTAAGAGATGGGCATCCTCGGCCAATAATGGAAAAAAGAAGGGCATCCCTGACGAACATTTGGCCGACTTTACTTGGTCCATTTTTTTTCATGACCAAGCCTCAAAAAGGTGCCCAAACTGACAGATGACCACCACAGGGAATCGGGGATGACCTCCCCTTACTCCTCCAGTGGTCACCAACCCTCTCCCACCCTAAACAAAAAAATTAAAAAACATTTTTTGCCAGCCTCTATGCTAGCCTCAAATGTCATACCCAGCTCCATCACAGCAGTATGCAGGTCCCTGGAGCAAATTAGTGGGTGCAGTGCACTTCAGGCAGGCGGACCCAGGGCCACCCCCCCACCTGTTACACTTGTAGTGATAAATGGGAGCCCTTCAAAACCCACCAGAAACCCACTGTACCCACATCTAGGTGCCCCCCTTCACCCCTTAGGGCTATGGTAGTGGTGTACAGTTGTGGGGAGTGGGTTTGGGGGGAGGGTTGGGGGGCTCAGTACCGAAGGTAAGGGAGCTATGCACCTGGGACTGCAGTGTCTCCTAGGCTGCCCGGTTGGTTTCTTGGCATGTGAGGGGGACCAGTGCATTACGAATGCTGGCTCCTCCCATGACCAAATGCCTTGGATTTGGTCATTTTTGAGATGGGCGTCCTCGGTTTCCATTATCGCCAAAAAACCGGGGACGACCATCTCTAAGGTCGACCTAAATGTTGAGATTTGGGCGTCGCCGACCGTATTATCGAAACGAAAGATGGACGCCCATTTTGTTTCGATAATACGGGTTTCCCCGCCCCTTCGCCGGGCCGTCCTTAGAGATGGGCGCCCTTAGAGATGGTCATCCCCGTTCAATTATGCCCCTCATAGCCACGTGATGCCTGATTACCGCACGAGTAGCGCATGAGCCCTTACCACCAAGTAAATCGGTGGCGGTAAGGGCCCAGGCAGTAAATAGCCACATGCTTCTTTTAATATTAGTGCACGGCCATTTACTGCCCCATTATAAAAGGCCTTTTTACTCACCATGGTAAAAAATGACCCAGAATGTGCCAATTTCATGCGCCCACACTAGTCCAGGCCACTTTTTACTGCAGCTTAGTAAAAGAGCCACTTTGAATGGGCTGTTTCTGCATTGCTGTGCGGCAGCCGGTAGCACAGCTAGTAAACGGGGCGGGGGAGGGTAAATTTGTTAAAGGTCCATTCATTCGGCATGTAAATTTCTTCTAAATTTTCATTTATTCCTTTTGCTATTTCTGCAATTTTCCTCTCTTTTCAGTATGCCGTCCTGTCACTGTTAGCCCATATTGTAGGAATTTGGCACTTGTTAAGTGTTGGCTTAATATCAAAATACCAGTTACTAGTGGTGTATCTGTTCTGCATTTAATTCCAGGAATTAAGTCTTTTTTTTTTTTTGGTTTGTTGATCCTCAGTGTTGAAAAGAAATTTCAAGATGGGAGAAGAGCTAATGAGACTAATCCAATTAAAATAATGTGCTCTGAGTCCAATGTTGGATCCTAATAATATAATATCCTCATAAACTTAGTTGATTTCTAGAAACTAGAAAAAAAATCTTACATCTTATTTACTTTGTTATATCTATTTAATAGATATCTATTCTAGAGTAAGCTATAAATGTTTAGTATATGGATTTGCTATATTGCTTCTCTGTTGCACCTCAGAGAGGCCGTTTAGAATGAAAATAAAAGTATCAGAAAGAACAAGTGAGATTGCAAGCAAAAAAAGGTTAGTGGGCTGATTTGAGCTGAAATAAACATGGCTGTCCTGGTGAAAATTCAGGCTGTGGCCTAGATAAAGCTAGCATTAATTTATGAAGGAGTCCTTTTAGAAAGCTGTGGTAAAAATTGGCCTTAGCATGTTTTTACGTGGGTCTTTCCCACAGGGCCCCCGAGAAGGGGGGCAGGGGGGACAAAATTCCCCGGGCCTCCAAGGGGGGCCCAGCGCCGCAGTCCGACCCGCCCTCTGTTGTCGACTGTCTGCCACCAGGTCGGGCCCTTTGCATTGAAATCACAGCACCTCTCACCTCCGTCTGAAAGTGCTGCAAGCAGCAGGGCAGCAGATCGCCTCCCTTCGGGCCTCCTTCCCTCCCTGTGTCCCACCCTCGTCTGACGTAACTTCCGCGAGGGCGGGACACAAGGAGGGAAGGAGGGCCGAAGGGAGGCGATCTGCTGCCCTACTGCCTGCGGCACTTTCACACTGAAATAAGAGGCGCTGTGATTTCAATGCAGGGGGCCCGGCCCGATGGCAGACGGAAGTGGGCGGGTGGATGGGGGGGAGCAGTGGCGACCTCAAGGGGGGGTGGAGGGGGGAGCGGCGGCGGCGACCTCGGGGGGGGGGGGGAGCAGCGGTGGTGGCGACTCTGGGGGCGGCATGGGTGGGGCCCTGGGACTGGCCTAGTCTCTCGGCAGCCCTGCTTTCCCACCCATTAAGGTCATTTACACTGTAGCCATAAAAACCTTGGTTTTCTATTTATTTCAGGTTATCAATAGAAATCAAACAAAATAAAACATGGAAAAGAAAATAAGATGATACCTTTTTTATTGGACATAACTTAATACATTTCTTGATTAGCTTTCGAAGGTTGCCCTTCTTCCTCAGATCGGAAATAAGCAAATGAGGTAGCAGATAGTATATATGAGAGAAACATCAAAGCATTACTTTGATAGTCTGACAGAGTGGGAGGGTGGGGGTATGCATGGGGACATCAAAGCATTTCATTGATATTCTAACAGAATGGGTGTTGGTAGGTGAGAGGAGGGTAATAAACAGATAAATAAACAGAGAAATACAGCTTTATGGTTTATAATGAGTTAGAAAACCCAGATCCTTATTAAGTCCTGTTTGTTGGGTGTCAAAATATTCAATCATTCTTATTTCAAAGGTCTTACGTTCCTGTATTGTTTTAAAATTACCTTTCAGTATTCTTACTGTGAAATCACTGGTGCAGTGTTCTGGTCTTGTGAAGTGTTGGCCCACAGGGGTGGGGGCATGACTGGCACCGGCTATTTTCATGTGATGTCTGTGTAGATTGAATCTTGTCTTAATATCAGGTGCCATCAACCAGCAGAGGGAGATAGAGAGCACACTTTTTCAGTGCCTCATAACAGCTTGCTCCACTGCCTCTCTTCAGTATTTGAAGCTTCCAAAGCAGTATGGCAAACCGCAATGGGAATAACATGAGTTTTCCTCACAGCGAACGATGGCCCTACAACAAAGGGCATTAACTCAGAATGGAGGGAATGAAACATCCTCCCGGAGGGCACAAACTCATCCTCCACAAAGGCACTCTAGCACACGTTAACCATGTAGATGCACGGCCATTTTCTTTTTTTGGCCTTTTATTCGCTGAGGTAAAAGGGGCCTTGGTGTGCGGCAAATCCATACATCGATGCTACCGCAGGACCCCATTTTAAGCTTGGTAAAAGGGGCCCTTAACCGGTTACTTCTGGTGAAAATCACTGGTTAGCACTGAATTCAAAAGTGGCTAATTCATGGGCATTTCAGGGGTGAAGTCAGGTTAAGCACCAATATTCAGCCCCTTACCGCATAAGTAAACTGCTTAAATCAGGCCACATTAACAGCAGTCCTATCTTTAAGCAGTTTGGCTTATGTGATCAAGAGCTGAATATTCACTTAACCACCTATGTGTTAGCTGGCTCAAAAAAAAAAAAAAAAACAGGGCCCAACATTGAATTCCCTGGAATAGCTCCAGTGACGGGCAGCAAAACACACCACCACTGGCTGAATATCAAGGGAGTGGGTATATTATTTATTGTATTTTTGCTGATTGGAGGGACACCCGTTTGCATGAAAAGAAGATTCATCATCTCGGCCCAGGTAGGGTTACCAGATGGCTCCAGGTCATGGAGGCCAGATTGAACTAGTCCAAATTTGCTTCCATTATAAGCAATGGAAATAAAACCCGGACTGACTCAATGTGTCCTCCATGAGCTGCAGCCATCTGGTAACCCAAAGCAGGTGTGTCCTCTCCCTTCAGCCTGCTCTGACCAGTATCTGAAGATGTGCAGATTAGGGTTTTTGGAACCTACTGTGTTTGTGCTTATCTGGTTCCTGGTTGCTGTAATTATCTGTAGGGTCTGACCTGAATCCAGTACGCAATAAAGCTATGTATTGTTTCTGACCTAAGTGCCTGAGTAGTTCATTTGCAGATATATATATTTTTTTCTTTAGTTACATTTGTACCCCACACTTTCCCACTCATGGCAGGCTCAATGCGGCTTACATGGGGCAATGGAGGGTTAAGTGACTTGCCCAGAGTCACAAGGAGCTGCCTGTGCCTGAAGTGGGATTCGAACTCAGTTCCTCAGGACCAAAGTCCACCACCCTAACCACTAGGCCACTCCTCCATCATGTAGGATACTAAAAGAAATAGGCAGCTGGTACCACCTTCCCCTTAGGCTGCCCATTGAGCACTGTCTAATCCCTTCAGGTCAGGATGACTGTGAATTGTAAAGACAGTCACAAACAGAAGGAAAAATACTGTACTGAAAAGGGGGCACCAAAAAATATAGAAGAGTAGAGCAACGAAACTATATCTGTTCATCGCTATACCCGTGTTGAGTAATCAGTTGGAACGTTTTTTTAACCATTTGATGACTAGTCTTGGAAATACCTATTGGTTTATTATTTCCTAGACCCCTGATGCAGGCCGATTGGGCTGAAACACGAGTCGTGTCAGGTCGTGTTCCATGTTTTTAGAAGAATTCTGAATAAATTTTGGTTTGAACATCAGCTGTGAGAAGTTTCGTTGCTCTACTCTTCTATAATTTTTTGTGAATTGTAAAGGCCAGTTTTGAAATGGGAGCAATTTGACTCCCACGCAGAGGCCTTGAGGAAGAGAATTAAAACAAACAACAAACAAAGGGATCCTTTTACAAAGGCACGCTGAAAAATGACTTGTGGTAGTGTAGGCACGGGTTTTGGGCGCGCGCCGCTCCATATTTTAGCGCGCCTATAAAAAAGGCCTTTTTTTTCCCGAAAATGGACGTGTGGCAAAATCAAAATTGCCGCGCGTCCATTTTGGGTCTGAGACCTTCCCCCCAGCCATTGACCTAGCGGTAAAGAATCTGGGCAGTAATGACCTATGTGCGTCAAATGCCACTTGATGCGCGTCCGTTACGTGCGCCCAAAAATAAAAAATATTTTTCAGACGTTCGTATCGTCCGTGCGCCAAAAATGAAATCACCGCAAGAGCCACGTGGTAGTCGGGAAGTAAGTCCATTTTGGTGCGTGTTGGGCGCGTGTAAATGCTTATTGTCCTGTTCGCCTGCCTTAATGAGTCTCAGCGAGTCAAGACCTGATTTTGGACTTTTCCTTCCTTCCTCCTCTTTTTTGCTTTCATTTCCTTGCCTACTTATTTATTTGTTTTAAGACTGTATTTATATTCCCTTCCCTTCCTCCCTTTCTCTGTTCCTTCTACCCTCTCAATTCTCATTTTAATTATTTCATCGGTTCATTGTAAGCCTCTTTGGGGCTGCTAAACTGCGGCAAAAGGCGAGGTATAAATGACCTAAATAAATAAATACATATTCTAAGGGGTGAACAGGTTGGAGAGGTAATCTGGAGTATTGCTATAGAATGCACTATGGGGAAGAAGGTCGTCTTTAAAGTGAATACTATAGGCAACTGATAACCACTGAAAACTAATAAGAGGAAGGACACAATCATAAAACGCAGTAGCGACTAAAAGATGTGCAACGGTGCTCTTTGCTGCTGAAGTCAGTGAATGGAAGACTGTTTTAAACCACGATATAGAACAATAGTCCATATAGCAGTGGCGTAGCCACAGGTGGGCCTGGGTGGGCCAGGGCCCACCCAATTAAGGCTCAGGCCCACCCAACAGTAGCACACGTTTAGCGGTAGCTGGTGGGGATCTCAAGCTCCACCAGCTGAAGACTTCCCCCTGATGGTAACGAAAATGCTATTCTCCGCAATACTGGCACCTGCGCATGCTTAGTTTTCAGCGCACGCCTGCTGCAGACTACTAAGGTGGAAAGAAGCGTTTTCCCACCAGCTGAGATTTTTTTGGGTGGTGGGTGAAGGGGAGAACACTTGATGCCCACCCACTTCTTGCCTAGGCCCACCCAAAATCTGTTGGCTGGCTACGCCCCTGCCATATAGTTTTAAAGTATGCCCAAAACAAGAGTTTGGGGATCTTTCTGATCAGAGAAAAGATCTAACAGATCCTATTTGCCCAACAGTCAAAACCAATAGCTTACAACCACAGAGACCTCCTTATCAAAGAATAAGTGTTGATCAATAGAAAAACCTCAGGGTAGTAATGCAGTCCTGCAGGGGGCTCCACCTTCTGTGAAAATAAACTCTTGCCTTTTGATATACTTTAAAATGACATCAAATCTGTTCATAAATCGCTGAACAAGAAGAGATGAAGTTAGAATGCAATAACGTTTACGGCAGTTTACAAGACGGTAGAATATTACAACTTGTTCCCTAGAAAATATAAGGAAGGACATTTGAAAAAAGGAATTTCACGCATTTCATTTAAAAAGCTACAGGAATACACTACCGAACGCTCAAGACGCACAAACAAATGTGCACATAATATACAGTGGGGGAAATAAGTATTTGATCCCTTGCTGATTTTGTAAGTTTGCCCACTGACAAAGACATGAGCAGCCCATAATTGAAGGGTAGGTTATTGGTAACAGTGAGAGATAGCACATCACAAATTAATCCGGAAAATCACATTGTGGAAAGTATATGAATTTATTTGCATTCTGCAGAGGGAAATAAGTATTTGATCCCCCACCAACCAGTAAGAGATCTGGCCCCTACAGACCAGGTAGATGCTCCAAATCAACTCGTTACCTGCATGACAGACAGCTGTCGGCAATGGTCACCTGTATGAAAGACACCTGTCCACAGACTCAGTGAATCAGTCAGACTCTAACCTCTACAAAATGGCCAAGAGCAAGGAGCTGTCTAAGGATGTCAGGGACAAGATCATACACCTGCACAAGGCTGGAATGGGCTACAAAACCATCAGTAAGACGCTGGGCGAGAAGGAGACAACTGTTGGTGCCATAGTAAGAAAATGGAAGAAGTACAAAATGACTGTCAATCGACAAAGATCTGGGGCTCCACGCAAAATCTCACCTCGTGGGGTATCCTTGATCATGAGGAAGGTTAGAAATCAGCCTACAACTACAAGGGGGGAACTTGTCAATGATCTCAAGGCAGCTGGGACCACTGTCACCACGAAAACCATTGGTAACACATTACGACATAACGGATTGCAATCCTGCAGTGCCCGCAAGGTCCCCCTGCTCCGGAAGGCACATGTGACGGCCCGTCTGAAGTTTGCCAGTGAACACCTGGATGATGCCGAGAGTGATTGGGAGAAGGTGCTGTGGTCAGATGAGACAAAAATTGAGCTCTTTGGCATGAACTCAACTCGCCGTGTTTGGAGGAAGAGAAATGCTGCCTATGACCCAAAGAACACCGTCCCCACTGTCAAGCATGGAGGTGGAAATGTTATGTTTTGGGGGTGTTTCTCTGCTAAGGGCACAGGACTACTTCACCGCATCAATGGGAGAATGGATGGGGCCATGTACCATACAATTCTGAGTGACAACCTCCTTCCCTCCGCCAGGGCCTTAAAAATGGGTCGTGGCTGGGTCTTCCAGCACGACAATGACCCAAAACATACAGCCAAGGCAACAAAGGAGTGGCTCAGGAAGAAGCACATTAGGGTCATGGAGTGGCCTAGCCAGTCACCAGACCTTAATCCCATTGAAAACTTATGGAGGGAGCTGAAGCTGCGAGTTGCCAAGCGACAGCCCAGAACTCTTAATGATTTTGAGATGATCTGCAAAGAGGAGTGGACCAAAATTCCTCCTGACATGTGTGCAAACCTCATCATCAACTACAGAAGACGTCTGACCGCTGTGCTTGCCAACAAGGGTTTTGCCACCAAGTATTAGGTCTTGTTTGCCAGAGGGATTAAATACTTATTTCCCTCTGCAGAATGCAAATAAATTCATATACTTTCCACAATGTGATTTTTCGGATTTAATTTGTGATGTGCTATCTCTCACTGTTACCAATAACCTACCCTTCAATTATGGGCTGCTCATGTCTTTGTCAGTGGGCAAACTTACAAAATCAGCAAGGGATCAAATACTTATTTCCCCCACTGTATTTATTTGTGGGCTTCCGTGGAGAAACCGTGAATAAAACACAACCATCAGTGAGCATGGGAGACTGGAATTCTATTTTTTTTAATGTATCATTATTTTATTTAGTACAGCAGCTTTGAAAGGAGCCCCAACATATTAGAAGGATAACTTAATATGGTACATACCATGTGGTCCTTTTACAAAGGTGCACTAGTGTTTTTAGAGCACGCTAATGATTAGCATTCACTAAACAGTAGTGACGCCCATAGAAATATATGGGCATCTTTATTTATTTACTTTTATTTATTTAGAACATTTATATCTCACAGATTCCCACCATGGCGGGCTCTATTTAAGAAGAGGACATCATAGAAATTCAAGGGCGGAACAGAGAATAAGGAACATCTGGGGAGGGGAGCAAACAGCAGGAGTTATAAACGAAGGCCGGAAGGAAGTGAAGTAACAGAAGAGTATGATTTTCCAAATAGATAAGGGACTTCTTGAACAGATTGTGGTCGGCAGTCTCCTTTAAAGTAGATGGCAGGGCATTCCAGTAACCAGGGCTGCCAAGAGGGGGGGGACAGGGGGGACAAAAGTCCCCGGGCCTCCGGGGGGGGGGCCCGGCGCCGCCGCAGTCCGGCCCGCCCGCCCTCCGTCGCTCCGGCCAGAACTAACCTGAAGCACCTTCATCTTCGAAGCAAGCAGCAGCAGCAGGATAGGCCACTCCTTCCTTCCGTGTCCCGCCCTTGCCTGATGTAACGTCCGCAAGGGCAGGGCAGGGAAGGAAGGAAGGAGAGGTCTGCCCTGCTGCCGCTGCTGCTTGCTTCGAAGATGAAGGCGCTTCAGGTTAGATCAGGGGGCCCGGCACTGGCAACGGGTGGAGGGGGGCCCGGCGACCTCAGGTGGGGGGGGGACGCGACGCGACCTCAGCTGGAGGGGGGGCCCGGGGGCGGCCTTGTCCCGGGCCCGGCTCTCGGCGGCCCTGCCAGTAACGAGGACTCACAAAACAAAAGGGGGAGGTGAAGAGCAATTTGTATCACAGACTTCTGCAGTTCGGATAGTGGAGAGTGAGATAGGTGCGAGAAGGTTTTTTTGGAATTCCTGGACGGGAGGTCAATCAGGCTGAACATATAAGCTGGAGCATCCCCGTATACGATCTTGTGGGTTAGAGCACAGATTTTAAATTAATCTCTAGCGTTTAGTGCACGCTTATTTTTTGAGCATGCTAAAAATGGAAGTGCACCTTTGTAAAAAGGACCCCCCTAGTTGTTCTGAACTCCACAAATGATATAGATTATTAATGGGGGTAGAAATCAAGCTGTGTTAGGGCACTAACCTATGTTATTTGCCTCTTAATGTATACCAAAGGGCCCTAATGCTGGCTGTGATGCCCTAATGCAGCAATAATTAGGTCACCCTGTGTTACGTAGTAATGAGATGTAAAACAAGCAAATGCATGTATAGCAACTCATTATTATGTAAATACAGTGGCGTTCCTAGGGGGGCGGTGGGTGCGGTCTGCCCCGGGTGCACGCCGCTGGGGGGGGGTGCCACGCGCCTGTCGGCTCCGCTCGTTCCGTGCTCCCTCTGCCCCGGAACAGGTACTTCTTGTTCCGGGGCAGAGGGAGCACGGAACGAGCGAAGCCGACAGGCGCGCGGCACCCCCCCCCCCCCAGCAGGTAAAAATGCACCTGGGGGGTGTCCTTTCGCCGGAGGGAGGTGTCCTTTCGCCGGGGGGGGGGGGGGGGCGCTGCACCTGGGGGGGGGGGAGCATCGGCAATCCGCCCCGGGTGTCAGCCACCCTAGGAACGCCACTGTGTAAATACTGTATTGCCAGCCCAACTCAAAGCAGAAGCGTCCAGAAGCTACCGGGATTAGTAGCATGGAATGTTGCTGCTAATTGGGTTTCTAAAGTCTCAGAATGGCAAAAAATAAAGACCCATCTAAGAGGGGGAGGGGAGTTAACAAGGTGAAGTACAGGTGGGCCCAGTTGGGCACTAGCCCACCCACGTTGGACTCAGGCCTACCCAGCAGCAGCACAGCAGCGATGTGGCTGGTGGGGATTCCCAAACACTGCCAGTTGAAGACTCCCAGCACTCTCCCTCCAGGAGATCTGGGGGGGGGATCACTTAACTCCACTCCCCCCACCACCATACCCTCAAATCCTTTAGTTTTTCACCAGTTTATTCATGGGTCCAGGACGTTCCATCAGAGAGAAGGCTCAGAACCGGAGTGGGCAAGGGGAATGAGTTGCTGCTCTCTGCTGGTGAAGACCTAAAGGATTTAAAGGAACCAGGAGGGGGGATCAGGGGTAGGGTTACCATAACATTCAAAATATGCACAATAGTCCACAGAATCATCTACGGACTCGCACCAGATTACATGACGGAACTTATCGATCTACCATTAAGAAACGTGACGCGAACAGCAAGAACCTAACCCTTCACTATCCCAATTGCAAATGTATAAAATAATATTTTAAGGTGTTTGCTCGTTCTATATTACTATACTACATCTACTACATTGCAAACTGATATTGTGCTTACTGGATGACTATATTATTAATGAGGAAAGACTTCAGAATCTCGGTCTCAGCTGATCATGCCACTAGCGATACAGCTGACCACAATGCTCAGCGTGACTTTTATTCTTAGTTCACACTGGCGAGAATCCTCATTAGCCAAAACCTCTATCAAACTGTAAGCATACTTTATTACAGAAGTACTTAGCTGTGGATAGTGCTGGATTTATTGTTCATGTCCGTGCCCGACGGCGAGCTCCCGCTTCGCTCTTAGCTTCAAGGAGCCGGACTGCACATCCCTTTACAGCACCTACAGACGTACATAGAAAAGTGTTTAAATCAGTCACCTTTTACACATAGAAAGTCATTAGATAACTCACATACTTAGGTATTCGGATTCACCTTCCTTTACCACCAGCTTACTCAGTTATAATTATCACTGCAGTGCCGGGGGTATTTAAACTATTTCCTGTTTAAGCTCCTCCTATCTCTTACGGAGGGAATTTAAAGGGCAAGACCCTAACAGCCTGAAATTTCAAAAACGTTCGTCTCTTCAAAAAAACAGTTCGTCTCTTCAAAAAAACACTTTCCATTCAACTTTGGTATTTAATCCATAAGGAATCAAAGATCCCAATTTATTTATCCAACGTTGCTCTCTCTGTGCTATTCTACGGTCTCGATCTCCGCCACGAATATACACGGGAACGTGATCGATCACTATGCATCTCAGGTCTTCAAACTTATGTGAATATTGTATACAATGCTGGACAACAGGAGCATCCATGCGAGAATGCTTTAGATTGTGTTTATGGTCACTTAATCGATTTTTTAGAGACTGTGTGGTTTTTCCCACATATAATTTTCTACATGGACATATTAAAATGTACACCACGTGGTTCGATTCACAATCCATGGTGTATCTTAAATTATATTCTTTACCATCCCGTGGATTATGAAACTTATTCGTATTCATTATCAAAGGGCAAAAAATGCATCCAAAGCAAGATCGATGTCCCAATTGTTCATTACTTACACGTGTCTTCTTTCCATCTTGGAGAATTTCTTTCAAGTTCGGTCCTCTGGCATATGCTACTCTAAGGTCCCGCTTACTGAACTCTTGGTGAAGCTGCATGATCTTCCAGTGCTTTCTTAAAATCTTCACCGTATTCATAGTACCTTTCATATATCGCAATACACATGTTTGAAGATTACTAGTATCTTCCTTCTTCCGGGTATTGAGCAAATGTTCTCGATGATTGAATTTGGCCCGGGTGTATCAGTTTGCAATGTAGTAGATGTAGTATAGTAAATGTATAAAATACAAATCTTCTCATGCCACCAGCCTCTCCTTTATAGGCACACAACCCAAAGACTTGAAACTCACAGAAAACTACCTACAATTCAGAAAAAATCTGAAAACACATCTTTTCAAGAAGTCTTTCCCCCCTAGATCTGCCTAATCCCACATCACCATACATCACAAAAAGTTCAGAAATGGAAAACAATAATATTAACCTCTCACAATAAGCTAATATACTGTATCAACCTAAGTGTTTATTGTACTTCTGTATTATGTACTAGACTTCTACAAATCTAAATTTTGTAACCGCCTTTTTAGCAATATGTAAGCCACATTGAACCTACCATACGGTGGGAAAATGTGGGATACAAATGCAGTAAATAAATAAATATGTCTCCAGAAAAAGGAGGACACATTGATCCAGTCTGGGTTTTGCTTCCATTGAAAGCAATGGAAGTAAAACCCAGATTGGATCAATCTGTCCTCCTTTTTCTGGAGCCATATGGTAACCCTAATCAGGGGAGAGGAGTTAAATGACCCCAATCACCTGGGGGGAAGGGAGAGATGCCAGGCATTGTCATGCCCATCCATTTGGGGCTCAGGCCTGCCCGAAACTGGGTGCCTGGCTCCGCTCCTGGGTAAAAGGTGGCGTTTTACCACACCTTGATTTACCATGGGAGTCACTAACCTTCTGTATCTCAGTGCTTCAGGTTGCTGATTCCTGTGGTAAAAGAACAACACTGCTTGTGAAGCTGCCTGCAAGCAGTGATATTGTACCATTCAGCATTCAAAAGAATCAGGGCTGCTCCTCACATCCTCTCTGGCAACTCCAGCATGAAAACTAGGCACGGCTCTATTACACAGCTCCCCCCAGCTGTTCCAGTGTTCAACAAAATCACAGCAGTTATCCGACAGCATTGCACTCCAGATTTTATGTAAAGTAGAAAAATCTTGTTTCATATAATCTCACTCTCTAGTAACATCAGAAGCTCTTGCTAAAATCACTCACAATGAATTCTGGTTTTACCCCGTCCATCTAAAGTAAACCACATCTACTAGACCCCTCATTCAAAAGGTAGCTAGGATAAAGCTTCCCTATCCCTTACGAAGTGCTTCCTTTCTTTTGTCCTTGACTACAAAAGAGTTTTGCCAATATTCATTGGTTTTTCATCTACTCCTTGGCAGCTGGGGTTTTCTGTGTCACCTGTCTCTGAAATTTCAACCTCAACTGATTCTACATTCAGCATCTTTTCCCGGATTGTTTAGTTCCCCCTCTACCTCTAATGGTTCCTGCTCTGATTGCCAAACCTATGAATTTGCCCCTGGTTGAAAAGTCCACACTCATCCCTAGAACTCCTATACTTCCACTGTTTTTTTTTCCTCTAAGAAAGATGGGAAATGTAGTCTTTTCTGGTGCTCTTACTCTATGGGGCCCATTTACTAAAACGTTTTAAGGGGGTCCTTTACAAAACATCAGTAAGCCTAATGGGGTCTTACTAAATGCTAAATCGGGACTTCCTCTGGCCCAACGCGGCCACCAGTGGTAGTTTTGTTCTGAACGCAAGAAAACCCCCAGAAATGGTTTGCACAGGGGTAACCTGGCAGTAATTGGGCATCACTGTGCACTGCCCGGTTACCGCCAGGTTACCATGGAAGCCCAAAATGCAACCCCAATGCATGGTGTTCCCCACAGCATGTACAAAATTACAAAGTTACAATAGTATATGGGGAAAAGCCTCAAAGAGCTCCCAGATCCAATATCGATCTGTCGGAGCTAAAATAGACCAACTGGTCTTCTCTTCATCATAGGCAAAAACCCCTTTTAGGCAGCCCTAGGTAAATTTCTATAGGCAAAAACCCCTTTTAGGCAGCTCAGATGATTCAGATTTTAAAAATCAATCCAGAACGCTGTTCAATAAACTGAAAGTTCGAGGTTACCCTAAATCGGTGGTTAAGTATGCATACAGAAGAGCATGTTACAATCATAGAGAACATCTTTTAAATGCGAACACCTTAGAGGTGAGAGAAAAATTTGATCAACTAACTTTCACTTATGTTACACAGTTTAATTCTACATCGCCTCGAATTTCAGCTATTTTGAGGAAACATTGGAAGCTCATTCAAACTCATCCACAATTTGTAGATGCCCAGCTCCGACTAGCATACAGTAGAAATAAAAATTTAAAAGAGCTCCTTAGTCCAGCTGTACCATTGAATAGAGTTCCTTTGCCTATTTGGACTGGTCATATTAAATGCAACAGTTGTTCAGTATGCTCCATTATGTTGGAGACTTCCACCTTCGTTAACCCTGTGGATCAGAAGATATATGAACTCAAGATAAACACTACATGTAGATCGAGTTCAGTAATATATTGTCTACTCTGCCCATGCAAGAAGTTATATGTAGGACAAACTTCCAGGCCCTTACATGTGCGCATAATTGAACATAAAAGCGCCATAAGTTCACATAAAATAGGTCTACCTTTGGTCAAACATTGTATTGATCTAATGCATGATTTTAAAGATTTGAAATGCCTTGTCCTACAAGAAATTTTAAAATCTACGCGAGGAGGCGATCATCAAAGACAATTATTACAGGCTGAACAACGTTGGATTTTTAAACTACACTCTTTAGAACCGCGAGGTCTAAATTCACGATTGGATTGGTGCTATTTCTTTTAGAATATCCAATAGGAGTATTTCTCTGAATCCCTGATTGGACAATTATTAGTCAGCGTCTGACGTCAGATATTTTACTTATACCAGCCGAGCAATGTCTCCCGAGGTCAGACATGCTGCATTTGAAACGCCGTGCAACGAGTTCCAAGTACTGTGCTGATGGCTTTATAGTAAGAATTTTTTGTCAAACAGTTTAAGCTGCATTATATTAATTCTTGTGTTTGTATCCCATAGTAATTACCCGAGACCTTGAAGAAGCAGCGAAACGCTGGCCAACGTCAGCTCGGGGTAACTCAACAGGGAACAGCGCAGCATGAAGCAATAGTAGCACTGAATATCAAGCAATAAAAAGCTAAGTGCATTGCAATATAGCATTTTTTTCCTTAAAAAATTCTTATTTTTGAAAAACAAAAAATTTAGAAAATTTACTGCGGTCCCAGAAGAAATTTACCTAGGGCTGCCTAAAAGGGGTTTTTGCCTATAGAAATTTACCTAGGGCTGCCTAAAAGGGGTTTTTGCCTATGATGAAGAGAAGACCAGTTGGTCTATTTTAGCTCCGACAGATCGATATTGGATCTGGGAGCTCTTTGAGGCTTTTCCCCATATACTATTGTAACTTTGTAATTTTGTATTGGGTGGAAGTTTCTGTATTTAGAATTTGTTCTTATCTCCACACCACCAATTATATTTGTTTAGTTCCCCACAGCATGACCATGCGGTAAGAGTTCTCTTATTGCATGGCCATGTTTGCCTGGGGGCTTTTTACCTGCTGCAGTTAAAACGGCCCTGGTGAGCGGGAAAAATGGCCCCTGCCACTAGCTCAGGGCCCTTTTTCCTGCAGCTTGGTAAAAGGACTCTAGGGACCTTTTACAAATGCTGAGGGGAGTTAGGGGGGCTGGAGACCCACCGGATCTCCAGCACTCCCTGAATTGTGTCGGGGGTGTCGGGGGGACCGGAGGTCTGGCGAACCTCCAGCCTCCCTGTCGCTGGGAGGGGGGGGGCTCTGACGATCACCCACTGGGTCACCAGGGACCTTTTACAAATGCTGAGGGGAGTTGGGGGGGGGGCTGGAGACCCACCGGATCTCCAGCCCTCCTTGAACCTAGGGGGAGTTGTTGGGGGGGACAGGAGGTCCGCTGGACCTCCAGCCCCCTGTCGCTGGGGGGTCTTCGGTTGGGGGGGTTGCTTCGTTGGGGGGAATGGGGGCCTGCTAGCATGCAAATGCATGCTGGATAGGGCTCGCCATTCCTCCCCAATGGTCTGCAAACCCTAATGCCAGCTCGGAGCTGACATAGGGTTTGCCACAGCCAGTGACCCAATCTTTGGCGCGCTGGTCACTGATTATTGGAGATGAATAGGTTTAGCCCTGTTTTGCATGCATTTGCATGCTAGTTGCGTTCAGAGCCCTCGAGCGCGTTGCTTCACGCGCTCTGGGACTCTGATCATGGGGCGGTAGCAAACACCGGTGCTAGTATGGCGCTAACAGCCTCTAGCACTGGCGTTTGCTTCTGATCATCCGTATATAAGTGATTAGTGTGCTAGCTACTTAATGTGAGGAAAGTAGCTAGCACAAAGCCATGGTAATGAGTTTCATGCTAAGTTTTCACTTTCCGCATTTTAACCAGGATGTCAAGGGCATAATGGCATGGAGGAGTGGCCTAGTGTTTAGGGTGGTAGACTTTGGTCCTGAGGAACTGAGTTCAATTCCCACTTCAGGCACAGGCAGCTCCTTGTGACTCTGGGCAAGTCACTTAACCCTCCATTGCCCCATGTAAGCCGCATTGAGCCTGCCATGAGTGGGAAAGCGCGGGGTACAAATGTAACAAAAATAAAATAGATACTATTGGAGATTCTACATGGAATGTTGCTACTATTGGAGATTCTACATGGAATGTTGCCATTCCACTAGCAACATTCCATGTAGAAGGCTGCGCAGGCTTCTGTTTCTGTGAGTCTGACGTCCTGCACGTACATGCAGGATGTCAGACTCACAGAAGCAGAAGCCTGCGCGGCCACATTGGTGATCTGCAAGGGCCGACTTCTACATGGAATGTTGCTAGTGGAATAGCAACATTCCATGTAGAATCTCAAATAGTAGCAACAGTGGAGGAGTGGTCTAGTGGTTAGGGTGGTGAATTTGGTCCTGCGGAACTGAGGAACTGAGTTCGATTCCCACTTCAGGCACAGGCAGCTCCTTGTGACTCTGGGCAAGTCATTTAACCCTCCATTGCCCCATGTAAGCCGCATTGAGCCTGCCATGAGTGGGAAAGCGCGGGGTACAAATGTAACAAAAATAAAATAGATACTATTGGAGATTCTACATGGAATGTTGCTACTATTGGAGATTCTACATGAAATGTTGCCATTCCACTAGCAACATTCCATGTAGAAGGCTGCGCAGGCTTCTGTTTCTGTGAGTCTGACGTCCTGCACGTACATGCAGGATGTCAGACTCACAGAAGCAGAAGCCTGCGCGGCCACATTGGTGATCTGCAAGGGCCGACTTCTACATGGAATGTTGCTAGTGGAATAGCAACATTCCATGTAGAATCTTAAATAGTAGCAACAGTGGAGGAGTGGTCTAGTGGTTAGGGTGGTGAATTTGGTCCTGCGGAACTGAGGAACTGAGTTCGATTCCCACTTCAGGCACAGGCAGCTCCTTGTGACTCTGGGCAAGTCACTTAACCCTCCATTGCCCCATATAAGCCACATTGAGCCTGCCATGAGTGGAAAAACACAGGGTACAAATGTAAAAAAAAAATAATGCAAGTGGGTGGGGCACCTCTTTTACTTTAGGGGTTTCCTGTTTCCCTTTACAATAATGTCACCAAAAAAGCATGTTCATTTGAAAACAGAATGTTTATAAAATGAGTATAGAAATACAGGTAAATAAATAAAAACAAAAAAGAAGATATCTTTTTATAGGATTAACAAAATATTTTCTATCCTGAACTGAGAGAGGGTTTTGACTCCCTAAAGCTTGTTAAAAAAAATGTATTAAATTAATCCAATGGAAAGGTATCATCTTATAATCACGCCATATTTTTGTTTGTGTAAATGGAGGCACATAGTTTTAGGCGCTGAGATATCAACTAAGCATATTCTATATACTGCACCTAAATCTAAGCGCCACTTATAGAATAATCTTAGGCGGAAATGTTTACCGTGCGAACGTTTTAGGCGCCTTAGATAGAATCTATGTGACAAGATATATTTGAATCTATTCTTTAATGGTAGTAGGAAGCAGGATCTCTACAAGGGATGGGCATGGTCAGGATATTTTCCGTCTGTTTTTTAGATTTTTCCAATTTTTTCTCCAATTTTTTTGTTTGTTTCACACATTTGTAGTAATATTATTATTATTATTATTATTATTATTATTATTTGTTGCATTTGTATCCCACGTTTTCCCACCTCTTTGCAGGCTCAACGTGGCTTACAATACATCATGAGTAACAGAAATACGTGAAAAAGTATGCATGTAGTGATAACTGCAGGATTTTGGGTTGTATGATAATGATAAAACATGATAGTGTTTCAACAAACAAACACATTAAGAAGTATCCAAGAAATATATAAGAATTGTATAAGAAAGTATACATTTAGTAGTAGTTACAGGATCTTGGGTGGAGGAGTGGCCTAGTGGTTAGGGTGGTGGACTTTGGTCCTGGGGAACTGAGTTCAATTCCCACTTCAGGCACAGGCAGCTCCTTGTGACTCTGGGCAAGTCTCTTAACCCTCCATTGCCCCATGTAAGCCGCATTGAGCCCGCCATGAGTGGGAAAAGCGCAGGGTACAAATGTAACAAAAATAAAATAGATACTATTGGAGATTCTACATGGAATGTTGCTATTCCACTACCAACATTCCATGTAGAAGGCTGCGCAGGCTTCTGTTTCTGTGAGTCTGACATCCTGCATGTGCAGGACCTCAGACTCACAGAAGCAGAAGCCTGCACGGCCACATTGGTGATCTGCCAGGGCCGACTTCTAGTGGAATAGCAACATTCCATGTAGAATCTCAAATAGTAGCAAGAGTGAAGGAGTGGCCTAGTGGTTAGGGTGGTGGACTCTTGTCCTGGGGAACTGAGTTCAAGTCCCACTTCAGGCACAGGCAGCTCCTTGTGACTTTGGGCAAGTCACTTAACCCTCCATTGCCCCATGTAAGCTGCATTGAGCCTGCCATGAGTGGGGAAAGTGTGGGGTACCAATGTAACAAATAAAAAAATGATAGTGAAAAACACGGTGGTGTGAAACAAACAAAATTAATTTGGTATGCACGTTAAAACCTTTTGACAAGTGGAAATTAATTCTATATGCACTCAGTGGGTGGCAAACTATTGAGTTTGTGCACACCACAGTTTTTACAGTACTCATACAGACAGAACGCATGCTAAGAAATGTGCATCCTTATTATCACTTAAAGGGTCAGCGAGAATATTTGTCTAGTACTATCCTGTTAACAGCTAAGCCAGTATGAAATTTTGCATATAATGAGATTTCACAAAACCATTTTCTTCACGTATGCTAAACAGCACTGGGAAGATGGGAAACCCAGCTTTTTAATATTGTATAAATTCTGTTTACAAAGCTCTAGGAGATACTGAAACGGAGCATCTAGGCAGGGAAGGCATATTGGCACAGCAGCTTGTAAAGGCAACATTTGCACCTATATGCTTTATTTAAATATAAAAAAAAACTCCTGGAAAACTTCCACACTAAGGGGCCCTTTTGATAAGCTGCGGTAAAAAGTGGCCTGCAGTAGTATAGATGTGTGAATTTAGGACACGCTGGACCAATTTGTTTACTGTGGCAATGAAAAGGGGCTTTTTTTTAGTGGAGCGGTAAATGGCCTTGCGCTAAAATTAAAAGTAACGTGCTGCTATTTACTGCCTGAGCTCACACACTACTCGTGCAGTAATCAGGGAACGCCCCCCGCAGTAGAAAATAGAAAAATATTATCTACTGTGTGAAACAGCGCACATCAACTTCAAAATTACTGCCAGAGCATCGTGTTAGCCCAGCAGTAGTCTCGATTTAGTGCATGCTACCCGCACATTAACCCTAGCACAGCTTAGCAAAAGGGCCTCTAAGTTAGGCTGTGAGAAAGACATAACTTTGTGTGTGTACATGTCAATAAAGAATCAGCACTTATACATATAGACCTAGATTCAGTAAATGGCACCCAAATTTGGACTAGCCAGAATAAATTAGTGAAGAGTGTTATTCTTTAAAGCACGCTCTGAGTTTAGTGCTCTTTATAAAATACCACTTAGAGTCCATTCCCGAGCCCATATTTAGGTTACGGTAATTATGCCAGCTGAAACCTGGTGTAAATGCTGGCACCCACCTCTTGGTATTTAGGCACAGGAACAGTGGTATTCTAGAACTCCAGGTGCAAAGTTTTGGAACCCCCCTACCACGCCCCCTTTTAAGTTGTGTGCTAGGTGATTTACTTAAAGCTGGGCTGTTCCAACAGGCTTATGAGGATGTGCGATGTCCAGCATAAAGGGAGTTAATACCTGATTGTGAGTTTTTATCTTTGGTTGTGTATGTTTCTTGTGTGTTTGATTTCTTTCCTATAATTTATTGGAGTTCCCTTAATTTTTGTCTTTGTTGTTTTTTTTTTTATTTATAGCAATTTAAATTTTACAAGCGATAAGCTAACTTGCAATGAAATACAGAGAAAATAATGCAAAGAAATGATTTCAAACACGTAATTCAATACTCTTCCTTAGACCACAACTTAGAGGGAGAGTGGGATAAGATAAGGAGATCAATTGAAAACAGTATACGAAAGAAAAAGGTTTAAACCTGAATATCCCCACTTATTATTCATTTACATCATTATTCCCCATCGATCCACTGGATAGCTTCTTCATGTCCAAGAAGGTGCGTAGTTGATTTGGTTCATAGAAAATGTATGTATTGCCCACGAAGCGTACTAAACACTCGCATGGATATGCTAGTAGAAATGTTGCTTCTAGTTTCCTTGTTTCCTCTCTTAATAGCAGAAATTGTTTCCTTCTATCTTGCGTTGCCTTAGTCACATCTAGAAAAATCCATATTCTTTGACCGCAAAAAGGTAATGAGGCATACTTGAAATATATTCTCATCACTGAATTCAAGTCCTGCTCAAATACAAACGAAACAATAAGCGTCCATCGAGTAGATACTTCAGACAATGAATCTTCCAACAATGCAGACAAATCTTGACTCTCTGATCCAATTCCCAATGGTTGAGGCAAATTCCCAGCATTAACAGGTTCCACTCCCTTTTGAACCGACGTTGTTAAATAATATATTTTATTACACGGGGGAATAGCTGAAGAGGAAATTTTCAAATTTTCCATTAAAATATTTTTTGAAGAAATCAGTAGGAGTCATACCTAAAGCTCTAGAGAAATTCAATAGTCTTAATGTTAATCATTATAATTTTCCATTTTTCTCGATTTTCCAGTGGATTAGGAGTTTATCTTTTACCAGGGCATCGGTTGTAGTTTTCATAATCTTAACCGCTTCCTACACTTGTAGAACTTTGTTTGCTGTTGAAATTTTAACGTTCTCAAAGGATTCGGTTAAGCTGCCCATTTTACTCACAAGTAAAGCTGTATCTTGAGCAGACTTATTTACTGCCACTGTTAGATCCTGAAGCGCCTTACAGATGGAGCTCAATGTAACCTCCACGGGAGCCGAAAACTCCAAGCTAACTTCTCCTACGGGTTTAGGAGTGGCACCGCCGATCTCAGTTCTGCTGCTAATGCCCTCCGTTTCAGCATACACTCCTAACTCACTCCTTTGCTCCTCTGGACATAGTGGTGGAATGATTCCCGGGGACGATAGAATTGTTTCCAGGCCCAAGAGCGTTGACGCTCCTTCACCGGCGCTCAACGCAGGGCTCGCTGACCCGGCTATCTGTGAGCGACTCGTCACGTAGCGGTCCAATGTTTGCTGAACAGGGGACAAAGTTCTGGCCATCGGCGATTGGCCTTTGGTTGTCCCCTTCCTCTTGGTATGAGGCATCTGCTAATGCAGAAAAAGAAATTCAGGTAGGAGGAAAACTTCAGAGGACAGCTGGGCCATTGAGCGTACGAGCTTCAGGTCGCCATCTTGCCACTTTTCTTTGTTGTTTTTATTGGTTTGTTAACCACTTTGCCCTGTTCATCAGATAAAGCGGTATATCAAGTATTGACTAAATAAAGATGAGATACTGTCCCCACCCATTTCTTTTCCTCATTCCATGTTAGTGTGTGCTAAATCCTGAATTAACAGCTAACTGCAAAAGTGCCATATGAGCTGTTAGAATGCATTAATTCCCATATTAAAAACAGCACAGCTTAGTAGACAGGCCTTACACATCGGGCAGATGGCACTTCAGCACTCTCTTTTCAGTCCAGACCATACACAGTAAATATTCACACTTGACCAGTTATCTGATAAAGAGTGAAATTTATTGTGACCGCAGCATTCTACAATTTATATCTATGAATTATTCATAATAGCAAGCAATTTCCAATCATATACACATTTTACACTAATAAACAATCAAATGTATGACTCAATTTCTATCTAGAGCTTTTGAGGCAAGTGGCCTAGCCTTTTTGAGTCACACAGTTCTCTCTCTTTCTGCCGTAATCACGCTGACATGCCCAGGCGCTAACATCACAGCTTTGCTCAAGGGATTGCCGTAAAAGCATCTTCCCTCTCATACCCGTTGACTCTCTTTCTTGAAGCCTTCAGCCTCCCCATTCTGTCCACGTCTGAGGTAGGCTCTGCTGATCATCTGCTAATCTGGCACTGCCCCCACTCCGTACAAGAGGGGAACCGCCCTTGTTCTTAGACATCATCCATGCCACTGCTAGCATTGGACAACAACCACATGACCTTTGACCTTGCTTTGGTCTGAAACATAGTGCTATATACTCTTTCAGGCTAGGACCCACCACCTGTGGAATGCTGCGACAAGACCCTACTTCCTTGATATGGGACGGGTGGGGTGGGAGAGCCGTGGGAGCAGCAGGCTAAAATGGTGAATGCACCCTGCAGGTGCCACCCTTCTTGCTCCCAGAGGTCACCTCTTTCCAACCTCCCAGACTTCCTGACTTGTTGCCTGCCTCCCTATAGGTCCTCTAGTGCCTCCCCCTTACTTATTCCTTTCCTAACTTGCCTGTGCTTGCAGGCTTTTCTATACTTCCCAACACCCTCCCCCCTACCTCCTATTCCTGCCGTGCTGGGCCACCGCCCGTTTGTGCTTGTGACCCCCTAATGCTGGGTCACTGTCCTTTTTTTTTACAATATAAGCAGCTTATAAATGAATATGTAGAAAAAAATGGATTTCAGATTAGGGCTCACCTTAAGAGATACATTTCATGTCCTTGCTCCCTTTCAAAAAAATCTGTGACTTGCCCAGTCTATGTAATCTGAAAGTCCTTCAATCTGTAGTCCTTCCAGAATTACCTAGTTTTTGATATGCAGAAAATGGACTGATCCAGTTTATTATGTTTTTTTTTTTTAAATCTGGCACGCAGTTCTCCTTCATGCAAAGATACATGCCAATGCCGAGAGTTTGAATCGAAACCAGAATGAAGAAAATTAATCACTAACTGTATTGTAGAAAATAACTGTTCATTAGCCAAGTCGCTGTATTGCTGCAAAATTCTTGTCTCTTATATCTTCCCGATTATTGGAATAAATATATATTCCTTAGGGAAAATATCATTACCAGCAGATGGACCTTATAATTTGTTATTATCGGTGCAAGACTTTTCTTGATCAAATGGACCAGAGATTGTATGCATTCCCAAACTGCCTTAATAGTCTTGTACAAAGATGATCATGTCGTTTCAATCCAGTTCCAGCATTTTAAATGTTTATTATCCATTTGTTTTCTACATCTAGGTTAATTCTAAAGCTATTTCATGAAAGGCAGACAGGTGTGTTTATTTTCATGCCACATTTATATTTCTGTTTCCAAAAATATCATAATCCTAACATTATCAACCAGGAAATGACACGGCCATTGAACATCACTCTTCCTTCACTAACACACAGATTATTCCGTGCTGTGCTTGTCATTTCTTCTTTATTTAAGGGTAGATTTCCTAAAGTGAACTAATTTATTTATTTATTGCATTTGTACCCCACATTTTCCCACCTATTTGCAGGCTCAATGTGGCTTACAGAGTATTGTTATGACATAGACATGAGAGGATATTAGATACATTCGGTGGTAAGCCAAAGATATTAGAAGATACATTCTGTGATAAGCCGAAGATATTAGAAGATAGCGTAGGGGGTATTAGATAGGGTGGTGAAGGAGGTGTATTTATATGATTGGGTGGATTGTGTGGTGATTTGTGTTTTTAAGGGTTCTTTTTGTAGGCTCTATTGAAGAGATGTGTCTTCAAAGCTTTGTGAAAGTTGCTTAGATTATCCATGGTTTTTAGGGTTGTGGGTAGCGCATTCCATAGCTGTGTACTTTTGTAAGAGAAGGTAGTGGCGTTTGCCTGCTTATATTTAAGTCCTTTGCAACTGGGGAAGTTCAGATTGAGGAATTTGCGGGCAGATCTCTTAGCGTTCCTGGGCGGTAGGTCCACTAGGTTTAACATATAAAGTGGTGCATCTGCATGAATGATCTTGTGTACAGTCCTGCATATCTTGAATTCGATGCGTTCCTTGAGTGGTAGCCAGTGAAGTTTTTCTCATAAGGGTTTTGCACTTTCATATTTGGTCTTTCCAAATATGAGTCTAGCTGCAGTATTTTGGGCTGTTTGGAGTTTCTTAATAGCCAGCGTACAGAGTGTTACAGTAGTCCAGGTGGCTTATTACCATAGATTGTACCAAGATTCGGAAAATGTTTCTCGGGAAGAAAGGCTTAACTCTTTTGAGTTTCCACATCGAATAGAACATTTTTTTTGTCGTGTTCTTCACATGGGTATCGAGAGTGAGGTTTCGGTCTATGGTAATGCTCTTATGACAAGTTATTTAGAGGCCCTTTTTCAAAGTGGCGGAAAGCCCAACGCGGGTTTCCTTCTCACTTTTCCAGGACTACCGGTGGCCCAACGCAGCTGCCAGCAGTAGTCCCGCCCCAAGCGTATGCCATTCCCACAGTTTGGTAAAAGGACCCCTGACTGCAGGTCCCATTTTATTCAATGGGACTTATGTACTAATAGTGCTGTGATGGAATATATCATAGGAGCCATCTTTCCAAAATGATTGGAGGTGCTGAACTCAACACAAGTGAATGCTCCCTGATCAGATTAATGGAGTTTGCTCAATACTTAGGGTGTCGGAACCCTTATTTTAGAAAACAGGGATATATGTGTTCAAAGAATAAGTATATTCATAATGCAATGAGGTGTGCTCTATGTGTGGTTTGGACAGGACTAGGGTGAGCCAAATGATACACATGCATTCCCCAATTCAGAAATGGGATGCACGTTTATATCTGCCAATGTCAATATCAGAATTATACTAGTTGTGGGTACACAAATGTCCCACCCGGGTTCACCAATCCACCAAATTCACATCTGATTGATTTGTTGGATTTCTTAAGACTCTGCCAATGGTGGCTGTCACTGAAAGAGGTTCAATGAACTGATCATTACAGTCTACAGACTTTCTGTACATTCATTAGCATGGCTTGCAAAGTTCTTTTAAAGAGTTTGAGACAATATGGATATTGTCCAGCTTAATCAATATAATAAAAATGATTGAGTGGTCAGCCTGGTAGTTCAGTGACAACTGTTTTGCACTGGTACTTGAAAGACCTGTATTTGATTCTTGAGTCAGGTCTTCTGTTTTCCAAGTTGATCAGGATATGCCTTGAAAGCAATGATAACACAAACAGTGGATCCAAAAAAGACCTCTCACAGATGGTGTTTCCTAAACAAGGTCTTTATTTTCAATTAATGACAGTGACCCGACACGGTGAAAAGATAAAATTATTAAATACTAGTAAAAAAGCCCCGTTTCTGATGCAAATGAAATGGGGGCTAGCAAGGTTTTCTTCTGTGTGCATGTGGGAGTGTGTGTGTGTCCCTGCCCTCTGCCCTCTCTCCCTTCCCCTGTGCTGTCTGTCCTCTCTGTCCCCTCCCCCCTCAGAGTCGAGCCCTTCAGTGTTAAGTTTCCTGCTGTGCTGTGTTTATGTTACAGAGATAGTGAGGGCTTCTGCCCTCTCTCCCCTCCCCCCTATGAGTCCTTCACTGTTACAGAGAGAGCGATTTGATTTCCTGCTTTGCTGTGTTTTCCTTCACTGTTTGTGTTACAGAGAGAGCGAGGGCGGGACAGACACTCATGGGGAAACCGGATATCTCTCCCCCTTCACACTTCCGGTTGGAGGCTTCATAGAACGTTGGTGGTGCCTTTTATATAGAGAGATATATTAAGGAAGATCCCCTCGTGGAGATGTCGCAAGTTTACTCCTTATTAATGTAATTTAGAATGAAATATTTTTATATGTTTGTGATAATTTCAGAGGCTACGTATATCATCTTTCTATTTTATTTTATATATATATTCCATATATATGTTTTATATATTATTTAAAATAATTTTTGATATAAGTGTCATATTACCATTATATGTGAATGTGACAAATTGATTTTATGATATCATTTGTTAATAATTTTTATTTTATTTTCTTGTTATAGATTTCTCAGCAGAAAGTTAACTGTGTGTAATTTATGAAGATTGCGTGTTGTCCTGTGCAATCATAGTCATGCTGTGTTGGTAGGTGAAGAGGGTTACGTGGGGTCGTTGGGTAGGCCTTTTTGAAGAGGTTGGTTTTTAGTGATTTCCTGAAGTTCAAGTGGTCGTGGATTGTTTTCACAGCTTTTGGGAGCCCATTCCATAGTTGTGCGCTTATGTAAGAGAAGCCGGCTGCATAAGTTGTTTTCTATTTCAGTCCTTTGCAATTTGGGTTATGATTCCTTTGTCTGTCTACTTCCTCTGAGGTCTTACTCTGTTGCAGATCTTTGTGCTATCTGTAAAAAGGCAAACCTTTCCTTCCAACATTTTGACAATATCACAGACAAAGATATTGAACAGATTCAGTCTGAAGATTGATCCCCGATGGACTCCACTGCTCACCTTTCTCTCCTCCAGGTGAATTCCATTATCCCCTACCATCTGTCTTCTGTCAGTCAAATGATGTCTAATCCAGTTCACCACTTTGGGATTAACCCCAGGCTGGTCAGTTTATTCATGAGCTTTCAGGTAGGAAAGTATCAGAAGCTTTGCTGAAATCTGAGTAGACTATATCGTGCACATGTCCTCTATTACTTCCTTAATCACCCAGTTAGAGAAATCTGATTCGTCTGATTCAATCTGCCTTTGGAGCAGAATGGTTTTACAGACCTGTCATAAACCATATATTGAAAGTGCTCACCTTGATGATCAAGCATAATATAGTTCCTTTAGTCAAAGGAGAAACTATTTGTTATTAAACTCTTTTAGGTCAATATTCAACTGGTGGTGGGCGCATTTTGTTTTTTAAACACTGACCCTTCTCTTCCACTGCTAACTCCAGACTCCGTTCCCTTTATCTTGCTGCACCATATGCCTGGAATAGACTTCCAGAGCCGGTACGTCAAGCTCCATCTCTGGCCGTCTTCAAATCTAGGCTAAAAGCCCACCTTTTTGATGCTGCTTTTAACTCCTAACCCTTCTTCACTTGTTCAGAACCCTTATTTCATCATCCTCACTTTAATATTCCCTTATCTCTTGTTTGTCCTGTTTGTCTGTCCTAATTAGATTATAAGCTCTGTCGAGCAGGGACTGTCTCTTCATGTTCAAGAATACAGTGCTGCATACATCTAGTAGCGCTATAGCAATGATAAGTAAGTAGTAGTAGTCTCTGGGATTCTGGAATCTTGTTACTCTTTGTACTTATCCCTTATTTGTCCTGTTTGTCTGTCCTAATTAGATTGTAAGCTCTGTCGAGCAGGGACTGTCTCTTCATGTTCAAGTGTACAGCACTGCGTACGTCTAGTAGCACTTTAGAAATGATAAATAGTAGGAGTAGTAGTGACTGCTGTTGACTATATTGGGCCCAATATTTATGTCTGGGCATATCCAAGCATAACCATATCCAGGTCTAAGCTGATATTCAGCCAGATCTGGATAAGACACTTATCTGGGATGCAGTTGAACAGTGGTTGGGACCTGTATAAGGGATGTCACTAAGCTGCCTAAAGCAGTTGCTCTCACAGTTCTTCCACCTCTCCCCACCCCCACCCCCTTTGCCATACTCTCTGTGATCTGATCTCTCACCTGGCTCCCTGAACAGAAGTTGTGATCCATCCACGTTCCAATCACCCCACTCCCCCACCCTCTGATCTCCTGTTTCCCTTACATATTCCTCTATCTAATTCTCCATCCCCTCAAATATGGCCCTCCCCCATATATGCCTTACCAAATACAACTCCCCCCCCCCCCCCCCGCTATCCGCTAGAGCCCCTGAACTCCCCAACACCCACTGGTGGTCTAGTAGGTTGATACAGGTATGGTCCCTTTCTGCTCTGGCCCTGTCCAGGTCTGGGTTCAAAAATGGTGGTGCTTACCTTTAGCAGTAGCTTCACAGTACTACTGGTAGGGGTTGGGCTTTCATATAAGAGCAATTTGCCTTGCAAGCATGGGGTGGACTTTGATTCAGGGGATGGCCTTGGGATCCTGGAAGGGGGTTTGGGCTGGAAGGCATCAGAGTCTGGGGTGGATTGGGTGATCAGAGTACAAGGACTGGGGAGACCCCGGGGCAAGGGATCAGAGCAGGGGTGGGAGAGGTAACAGGGTCAGGTCGCAACCCAGAAGTTATGCAGGTTCTGGTAGATACTCAGTGCCGTACCCACACAACTAAATGGTCAAAAATAGGACAGCCTTTTGTGTCTTCCTTCCTGGCCACTTAGCTATGTGGGCACTGGCACTGAATAGCCCTCTGTCTGCTTAAGTACTGGCTCGCCCCTAACTCCATCCCAACACTGCCCCTGCTTTGCCCAGATTTTGACTGAGCAGTTATAACCAATATTCAGCAGCACTGCCTGGTTAAATGCCACTAAGTATTGGCAACTGGCCCTCTCAGAATGGTTTCTGTGGGCAAAAGCCTCTCCTGCCTGCTTAAGCCATAGTAGATAATCAACCATTTTGGCTAGAAAATATGGTATGTAATTTCACATTTATTTAATATACCACAAATAAACAGAGTCATGGAATCGGAGGTAGGGTATTATTATGGATTAAGAACTGGTTGAAAGATAGGAAGCAGAGAGTAGGATTGCGTGGCCAGTATTCTCAGTGGAGGAGGGTAGTTAGTGGGGTCCCGCAGGGGTCTGTGCTGGGTCCGTTGCTTTTTAATGTATTTATAAATGACCTAGAGATGGGAATAACTAGTGAGGTAATTAAATTCGCCGATGACACAAAATTATTCAGGGTCGTCAAGTCGCAGGAGGAATGTGAACGATTACAGGAGGACCTTGCGAGACTGGGAGAATGGGCGTGCAAGTGGCAGATGAAGTTCAATGTTGACAAGTGCAAAGTGATGCATGTGGGTAAGAGGAACCCGAATTATAGCTACGTCTTGCAAGGTTCCGCGTTAGGAGTTACGGATCAAGAAAGGGATCTGGGTGTCGTCGTCGATGATACGCTGAAACCTTCTGCTCAGTGTGCTGCTGCGGCTAGGAAAGCGAATAGAATGTTGGGTGTTATTAGGAAGGGTATGGAGTCCAGGTGTGCGGATGTTATAATGCCGTTGTATCGCTCCATGGTGCGACCGCACCTGGAGTATTGTGTTCAGTACTGGTCTCCGTATCTCAAAAAAGATATAGTAGAATTGGAAAAGGTACAGCGAAGGGCGACGAAAATGATAGTGGGGATGGGACGACTTTCCTATGAAGAGAGGCTGAGAAGGCTAGGGCTTTTCAGCTTGGAGAAGAGACGGCTGAGGGGAGATATGATAGAAGTGTATAAAATAATGAGTGGAATGGATCGGGTGGATGTGAAGCGACTGTTCACGCTATCCAAAAATACTAGGACTAGAGGGCATGAGTTGAAGCTACAGTGTGGTAAATTTAAAACGAATCGGAGAAAATTTTTCTTCACCCAACGTGTAATTAGACTCTGGAATTCATTGCCGGAGAACTTGGTACGGGCGGTTAGCTTGACGGAGTTTAAAAAGGGGTTAGATAGATTCCTAAAGGACAAGTCCATAGACCGCTATTAAATGGACTGGAAAAATTCCTCATTTTTAGGTATAACTTGTCTGGAATGTTTTTACGTTTGGGGAGCGTGCCAGGTGCCCTTGACCTGGATTGGCCACTGTCGGTGACAGGATGCTGGGCTAGATGGACCTTTGGTCTTTCCCAGTATGGCACTACTTATGTACTTATGTACTAAACAATATCTAAGTAATTTACATAAAATAATAAATAGAATAAAAATGGTAGAAAAGCTAAAAAGGTTAGGGCTCATAAGCTTGGAAAACAGACGGCTGAGGGGGGGATATGAGTGATGTCTACAAAATCTTGAGTGGTGTAGAACGGGTAAAAGTGAATCAATTTTTCACTATTTCAAGAAGAACAAAGACCAGGTGGCACTCAATGAAGTTACATGGAAATACCTTTCAAACTTATAGGAGGAAATATTTCTTCACTCAAAGAATAGTTAACTCTGGAACTCTTTGCTGAAGGATGTGGTAACAGCAGTTAGCATATATGGGTTTAAAAAAGCTTTGGACAAGTTCCTGGAGGAAAAGTCCATAGTCTGTTATTGAGACAGATATGGGGAAGCCACTGCTCACCCTAGGAATGGTAACATGGAATCTTGCTACTGTAGCCCGGGCCTTGACCCCTTCTGTGCCCTGGATCAGCTCAGTTACACGACCTAGGCCCACAGGGGACAATTCAATAGGCACTTGCTCTCAATTACCCCACTCTTCTTCTGTAGTTCAGTCCATACTCACGACGAGCTGGGAGTGAGTCAAAGATCCGTAATTGCAATCCAGGGTGTTTGGGAGACACTAGCTCTCTCTGGGGTCACTTCACCCTCGCTCCTCAGATCCCAAGGAACACCCTGCAATCCACAATTTCTGCAAGAACTCAAACTTTTATTCTCCAACTTTGCAGTGGCAGTGAATTCAAACAGTTTCAATAGCCAGCTCTAGGTAATTCTATTCAGGTTTCGCTACTTCTGGCCTTTGTCAGGGGAATTCTCATACCATTTCTTCCTCCGGGTTATCTAGAGCAATTTGAGTGAATGAAGCACATCCATGTATACAGTTCTCCCATACATGCCTATCCTGAAGAGTAGTGTCTCTTCCAAGGCTGTTTCTCATTCTTGATCATAAACTCAACCTCGGCAAGTCCAGACTCTCCTCTGGTCTGATCCTATTTCAGCGATGACCCCACTGTGGATCAACCCTGGTCGGAACAAGCTCTCCCCGGCTCTGCCTCCTTGCTCCCGGGCCGGGCTTCTCCTTCACCTACTCGCAGTTCACACAGTCTTTTCCCAGTTGCTGCTTTCAAGAGTCACAACCCTCCTTACAGCCAAAGATTAGACCCCTCCCTTAAGATTCCCTTTCTTTCCTCCAGGTATCTTGGCAGGGGACTCTCAGGCAACCAAAGACCCCCCTCTGGGCTTACCTCACACCTATATCAATTGCTAAACTCCACCTCTCCATTACTCAACCCACATACACCATTGTCTCACTACATTTTATTTCTCTAACCCTTCCCAGAGGGCTGGGTTTCCTCCCAGACGGGGACATCTCATTTGCTCTCCACAGAGATTCTCCAGGGGACCCTCCCCTACAGAAATCCCCATGAGGAATCTCTGCTACTATTTGGATTTCTGCCAGCTACTTGTGACCTGGATTGGCCACTGTCGGAAACCGGGTACTGGGCTAGATGGACCATTGGTCTGACCCAGTATGGCTATTCTTACGTTGTGTAAGAAATATGCAATCATATAGTCATAAATGTAAATCTATGTACAAATTATTTAATCTTTCGTGCCAATGTTAATACTTTTTGCTTCTGCATTTCAAAGAATTAGGTGCCTAAACTGGTGAGTCAACTCTCAAAATAAAGAGTGCAGAATAATATTTGATGAGTCATTCAACTGTCACTGTTTTTGAAGCTTTTATAAACCAAAGGCAATAGTCATTAACCCAGAGACACACATATAAAAAAAAAATCCCTAATTAATTCAGCTTGGCAGTTGACTCATATCACGAATGTGTAAAGAACTGTGTAAGTCAAGATGGATTAAGCCAAATAAAGTGATACGAATGCATCATAGCACAATCTGGCATGTGAGATGTTTGAAAAGATGTAGTCCTTAATGAACATTTAAATTTGAAACAACTCCACTATAAAAAGAAATATAGATATATATACAGCCAGATCATCTTAATAGATTCCTATAGATATTATAGAAGCGGCTCAAGACCTTCCTTTTTGGCAGTGCATACACTAAGACCCCTACAGGTGCCAAACCCTTTTAGTCTACGGCTCCCTCTGTGAAAACTTATCTCCTCCCCTCTCTTCCTCTCCCTCCTTCGTTATTTCTCTCTCTCCTGTGACCTTGTCCACTGTACTTTGTACTATTGTTTGCTTATTAATTATTGTACGCCACATTGAGCCTGCCCATGAGCGGGAATATTGTGGGATATAAATGTCATAAATAAATAAATAAATAAATTATACCTTACAAGCTTCAAAAAGAAACTCTCTTTGATGTGGTACAGTATTAAAAAGAGCACACAGTTTGAAATATGAGATTGTGCCAATCTTGTCAGTAAAGAGAACCTGAGAATGGAGAACTGGGCTTGTATTTGGATCACAGAAGACCAGGGCCGCTGAGAGACTGAGCCGGGCGCAGGGCGGGGCCACCGCTGCCGCAGGGCCCATGGTAGAATTGTCATTGCCGCCGCTGCCCCCCCAAATCATCATCACCACCGCTGCCCTGCCAGCCCACCCGAAGTACCTTGGCTGGCCCCGCCAGCTTCAGGCAGCGAGGCTCCTTCCTCTGCCCAGCATTGCCTGCCCCTGTGGCTGCTTTCCACAGGTCGCACATGCTCAGTCTCAAAACTGAGCGTGCGCGGCCTGAGGGCCCAGCAGCTGCTAGGCAGGCAATGCAAGGCGGGCCCAGCGCTGGAGTTCTCTGTCCTACTCCTGTTGGGACGCGATCACCCGGGTCCCGTCAGGAGCAGGGGAGAGAGAGAGAGAGAGAGAGAGATCCCTGTGCCGGGCCCCCCCTCTCAGCGACTATGCAGAAGACAAAGGAAAGGAACAAGGGAGGTGTGGTCTTCTGCTTACAGTTGCAGTCTTTCCTTTGGGTTGAGCTGCTTGGTGCTGGTAGCTACCAGGTCTTAGCTGCACAAGGCAGAAGCCAGGGGTGTGGTATTAGACATACAAGGACACAGCAGTGAGTGATAACAAGAACAGCAAACACATCAACATATTTCAAACACATCAACTAAACAGAAAAAAAAACAGATCAGGAACTGTAGATCTTTTTAATTAGAGGAAGATTCAAATGTGAATATAAGGAGTGGAGGAGTGGCCTAGTGGTTAGGGTGGTGGACTCTGGTCCTGGGGAACTGAGTTTGATTCCCACTTCAGGCACAGGCAGCTCCTTGTGACTCTGGGCAAGTCACTTAACCCTCCATTGCCCCATGTAAGCCGCATTGAGCCTGCCATGAGTGGGAAAGCGTGGGGTACAAATGTAACAATAAAATAATGGAACATATAGAGGGAGAAAGACAGGCAAGGGAATGGAGAATACTGGAGAAAGAGGCTCGAGAGAAATTGTAAAACGGTAGCGTAATTGGTGCCCTCCCCCAGTCTCGCATGACCTAAAATTACTTAAAATCTTTGCTTGAAGTTCTGTGCATTAGGAAGCCTCACTCTTCAAAACTAATACCACATAAAAGGACCTAAGTAGTCCCCAGACCATCCCTAAAACACATCCAAATTTACCCTAAATGTGACGAGTTATTAGGGGGACAGGAGGGATCCCTACTTGCTCTTTGTCCATCACCCCCATCTAGGAAAATAACACCATCTGATCCCTAGATCATCCACAATAATCAAGATCCCTAGAACATTGCAATAATCAAGTTACGAGAACAAAGGACTAAAATCACAGCCAGAATGTTGGTACTTCAAAACACTTCCTAATAGACCTAGGCCTAGTAGAACCGTGTAATGACAGGCTAAGGTAAATTTATACTGCGGCTTTGTAAAAGCAACCTAAGTTGCTCTTTTACTAAGTTGTGGTAGGCACTAGTGTGTACCTACCCATGGGAAGCGCTAAGGCATCCTGTCAGGGCCGGTCCAAGGCAAGATGCCACCTGAGGCGAAGCTAAGATGCCCAACCCTCCCAGACCGAGATGCCACTCCCCCTTCGTGGCATTTACCTGTTTCATCACGTTCCAAACCTGGCAACGATTCCCATATGCTGCCCTACCGCCGGCACCCGCTTCTTCCATTTACTGTGGCTGTCTGAGCCTCTGACGAACCAGGAAGTTACATCAGAGAGGCAGCCGGAGTAAATGGAAGAGGCGGGTGCCGCGGCAGGGCAGCGTATGGGAATCGTTGCCACTGACGGGTTTGGAATGTGACGAAACAAGTAAATGCCGCGAACGAGATGGCCGCTCCCCGGAGTGGAGAGATGCTGCCCCTGAAGAGTGATGTCTGAGGCTCCAGCCTCAGGTGGCCTAATGGTCAGGACACCCCTGCATCCCGTGGTAGTGTGCTGTTCCAGTTTAGTGTGGGAGGTGTTTCAACAGGCGGAGAGTATGCGTACCTTGTGCTAATTGGGTAGCATTGCCTTGTGCTGCCCAATTAGTGTGGGGTTAGCTTGGGAGCCTTTAGTGCCTACAAAATAGGTGGCAGTAAGGGCTCCCACAGTAATGGCAGAGCGCTAATTGGAAAATTAGTGCATGGTCATTACAGAAAAATATACAAATGTGGCCATTTTACCACCATGCTAAAAGTGGCTGCAGGATGTGGGAAACCCACTTGCTAACAACAGCGCTGGCCACTTATTACCATGGCTTAGTAAAAGAGCTCCTGTGGCAGTGGTATCAGGGGCAGCTTGACCATTAGGCCACCTGAGGCAGGGGCCTCAGGCGGCACTCTTGAAAAACGGAATCTCCGGGGGCGGCTTTGCAGTGTTTTACCTCGTCACGGTGATGTTCCAAACCCAGCATCGACAGCAATTCCCATACGCTGCCCTGCTGCCACTGGCACCTGCCTCTTCCCTTTACTGCGGTCACCTGAAGTAACTTCCTGTTTCACTCAGGCAGCCGCAGTAAAGGGAAGATGTGGGTGCCGGCAGTGGCAGGGCAGCATATGGGAATTGCTACTGCTGCTGGGTTTGGAATATCACCGTGATGAGGTAAAACGCCTGGGAGGGTGTCATCTTGGCCCAGGGGAACAGCATCATCTCAACCTGGGGGGAGGGGGGGCAGCATGTAAGCTCCGCCTCAGGCAGCATCTTGCCTTGGGTCGGCCCTGAGTGGTACTATATTTGAATTAAATGTAACATATTTAAATCAAATCTATAAGTTCAAAACCAAGACTGGCCAAAAAGTCTCCAGCCTGGAACTGCGTAACTTGGCATCTCTACTCTGTAAAAATAATCATATTAATAATGCAAACTTTCATAGCATCTTAATTATGAGGAAAAGCCCTGCTCTAGTGCATTATACCCCAACAGCTAACGTGTAGATATGCAATGAGCATTAGCCAGCACCAACTAATAGTGCAGACTTAATCTGTCATCATTTTTCTCTTTCTATATTTCTAATATATAGAAGAAAACCCATGGTGTTATAATTTGCATGGACACTAGAGGGCACTGCATTTCAGCATTTCACATTACAAAAGGAAAACCTATTTGCTTAATACATCACAGCTTTTCTCTGACATGCAGTTGTATAATAAGATAAAGATTATGATATACTGGAGATTTGGACAGTATCATTCTCACGCACAAAAAAAATACTGTATTTGGATTTGATCTTCGTAATTTTCATTTTGTTATTGTGCAGAAAATACAGGCCAGAATAGGGGTGACCTCTGCTGATAATCCAGTTTTTCTGATGGTACTTATCCATACATTTCTTTATAAAACAGACATAACTTATGTCCATATCTGCCATACCAGTTAGGAACCTCACCAGAGAATGCCTCTGCTCTGCAGCATGTACAACATTCCCAGTTTATTTTCATGGTTATGTAACGTGTACATCTTGATGCCTAAAGTGCAAAATTGGATTTAAGACCTGTATAAACTGACATTGGAGTATTTATATTCTATACATCTTTAAGTCTCAGTTTTACAAAGCTGGATACAGTATATACATCTAAAACTGAAAAATGTACATCTAACAGGGGGGCATGATCTGAGTGTGTTTTGGGTGGGACTAGGGTAGGCCCATAAATAAACATGTATTCCCCATTTCAGAAGGGGAAGGCATATCTATGTCCAAAAAAACATTGATGTCCGGATTTAGACCTGCTACCTGGGACATCTAGGTTTCAGAAAAGTGCTCGAATTGAGCAGCACTCCATTGGAGGGAATAGAGGATGTCACCCCTTTAATCCTCCAGTAGTTGATGCCCCCCCCCCAAAAAAAAAAGAAACCACCAAGGGATATAGGACTCTGTGACTGCTTAGGATAATTATATGTTTATGTTTGTACCACAGAAAGACAATATATCAAATTCATGACCTTTGACCCTTTTTAAAATGGCTGACATAAACTTTAAAGTTCCACCACATAAACATTATGTTGCTACAATATTTTAGAATGTACATATTTATATACCATTACATAAATGTTTATGTGCCTGTGTTAACCTGTTGATGTTTCAGACATTTATGGATGATCCTGCCACACGTAACCAGTTCATTCCTCCTAGAATAAGCTTTACATCAGCAGATCCTATTCAAAATACTAGCAGAACTGGAGAAATCCTCATCTAGATGTCTCAGTTCTGATTTGTACATCCTTTCTAAATTGCTTCTCCACATAAAATTAGCATATTTATTTAATTTCCTATATACTGACTGCAAGGGGGAAAGGGATGGGACTTGATGCATTTGGGGAGTAAAAATCCAAGGAAGCCGTATGTCCTAGAAGGTGAGAGGCTGATATGTTTTGGTGGCCGAGGATCTTAAAGCAACAAAACAGTGTGACAAGGTGGTGGTCATAGCCAGAAGGATGCTAGGCTACATCAAGAGAGGCATAACCAGCAGACAAAAGGAGATGTTGATGCTCCTGTACAAGTCGCTGGTGAGACCACACCTGGAGTATTGTATTCCGTTTTGGAGGCCATATCTTGTCAAGGATGTAAAAAGACTACAAATGGTCCAGAGGAAGACAACAAAAATTATACAGGGTTTGCACCAAAAGATGTATGAGAAGAGACTGGAAGACCTTACTATGTATAACCTAGAGGAAAGAAGGGATAGAGGAGATATGATACAGATGTTTAAATACGTGAAAGATATTAATATGGAAGCAAATCTTTTCTAGAAAAGGGGAAATAGTCAAACTAGAGGACATGAGCTGAGGTTGTAGGGTAGTAGACTTAGGAGTAATGTAAGAAAATTGTTTTATCATAGAGAGAAAGGTTGATGCCTGGAATGCCCTTCCAAGGGAAGTGGTAGAGAGACAAAAACAGTGACAGAATTCAAAAAGGTGTGGGATGAATACAGAGGATCTCCAATTAGAAAATGGATGGTATTAAAATAAACCCTTAAATGGCTGCATGTGTGTGGATGTGCGAGTGATGCTTCGATGGTGACTCTGACTGTGAAGAAGTAAGGCTAATGCTAGGTAGACTTTATATGTCTGTGTTCTGTATATCGCAATGCAATTTAGGATGGGTTGGAAATGGCTTCAATGGCAACTTCAGTAGCTGGAGCCGAGGACAGCACTGGGCAAATTTTACGGTCTGGGTCCCACAAATGACAAGACGGAGTCGGATATACTGGAGTAGGCTTTGATGGCAACTCCAATAGTCGGAACGTAAGGACAGAGCTAAGTAGACTGAGATGCGGTGACCAGAATTGCACACAGTATTCAAGGTGTGGTTGCACCTTAGAGTAATACAAATGTATTATAACATTCTCATTTTTTGTTTTCCATTCCTTTCCTAATAATTCCTAACATTCTGTTTGCTTTCTTAGTGGCTGCTGCACACTAAGCAGAGGGTTTCAATGTATCATCAACGATAACACCTAGATTCTTTTCCTGAGTGGAACCTTGCATCATGTAGCTATAATTTGGGTTCCTCTTTCCCACATGCATCACTTTGCATTTGCTCACACTAAACTGGGTATCTGTCATTGGGATGCCCAATCTACAAATATCCATTTAGATTAAAGTGGCAAGTATGAATATGAATGCCAGTGTTCAGTCATCTATGTGCATATGTGAATACATGAAATATGTGCATAAATGAAAATATTCCAGTTATGTGCTATTCTCTAAGTACATGCCAATCTTCGATGGTGCGTACTTTCCAGGTAGGCATTCACGTGGGTGGAGTTTATTCAGAGCATTGTGGGCCTAAAAATATGCATATAACAATTAGAGCGAATAAAGGATCTAAATATTCAGAGACCCAATCTAAAAATCATACTCTAGTATATTTGCTACTGTGGTAATTAATGGAGGAAAAGCCTCAAATACGGATGGATACTCCTTTGTTGATACACAACCTAAGGGAGCTCCATCTAATCATCATAGGCTGAAAAACCTCCCAATAACGTGACTCCTAAACACTCAAACTAGTAAATGTTTGAGGGTCACTTATCTTCCAGCTGTTCAATCGATATATCTGTCATCCACGGTCCGACTTCGGCAGGCAGACAGATCCAGCACTTTATATATCGATTATAAGAGACCACTGTACCCTGAAGCAGGAGTTGAAACTCGGCCAAAGTCGGGCCGTGGATGACAGATATATCGATTGAACAGCTGGAAGATAAGTGACACTCACACATTTACTAGTTTGAGTGTTTAGGAGTCACGTTATTGGGAGGTTTTTCAGCCTGTGATGATTAGATGGAGCTCCCTTAGGTTGTGTATCAACAAAGGAGTATCCATCCATATTTGAGGCTTTTCCTCCATTAATTACCACAGTAGCAAATATATAGAGAGTATGATTTTTAGATTGGGTCCCTAAAAATATGCAAACATATTTGACTATTATGCTAGTATTCTGTAAAGAAAAGTAGATGCCTACTTTTCTCTGTAGAACAGGACCTAAATAGATGCATTCTTGACATTTAAAAGTAGGCACCTTCTTTTAAAATGACCCTCTTTATGCATGGCAAAATTTTCAAAGAGGCCAAGTTCGGAGCCCAGTGGCGTACCAAGGGGGGGGGGGGCGGTGGGGGCGATCCACCCCGGGTGCACGCCGCTGGGGAGGTGCCGCGCACCGGTCAGCATCATTGGTTTCCATGCTCCCTCTGCCCTGTTCCTTTTCTGGGGCAGAGGGAGCATGGAAACCAACGACGCTGACCGGCGCGCGGCACCCCCCCCCCCCAGCGGCGTGCACCCGGGGGGGTTCTTTCACCGGGGTGGGGGGTGTCCCTTCGCCGGGGGGGGGGTCGTGCTGCACGGTGGGGCGCTGCACCTGGGGGGGCGGGGCGCATCGATGATCCGCCCCGGGTGTCAGCGCCCCTCGGAACGCCACTGTGGGAGCCAAACTCTCAAAGGTGGGAATGCAAACCATTTGAATATTGGCCTCTTACTTACATTGCTTGTGATATTTCTCCCACTCACCCATATATCTAAGATCATGCCAAGCTTGTGGGCAGAGTTGACAGAGACTAAGGGGTCCTATAGCACTAATGCATGCTTACTGCAGCAAAAACAGGGCATACCAAAAGGGCACACTCATGTGTCCCATGGTGATTTTTGCATGTGCTATACATGCTCGGGCGGGTCTGGGGATGGAGAGTGGGTGTGTTCTGCGCTAATCTGTTAGCACAGCTACATTACCTTGTGTTAACAGGTTAGGGTGTGGCTAGTACATGAGTCCTCACAGCGTACATAATGGGTCCACGCACTATTGGTCATGTGCTAACAAGGAAAATAGAAAATCGGCCGTTTTTCCCCAGCAGTAAAATGGTCTTAGGGTGTGGGAATGACCCGCAAAAGGATATACCATGGCCACTTTTTACCACAGTTTGGTAAAAAGGCCCCTAAGGTAGAAAAATGTGGACATGAAAAATAAGGTTGAGACAAAATTAATTTATTTGTTTATTAGGATGTATTTACCGCCTTTTTGAAGGAATTCACTCAAGGCAGTGTACAATAAGAATAAATCTAACTTGAACAATAGACAATTACAGCAGTAAAAACTTTCAAATAATAATAATACAAAGCACGGCATAGTATACAACTTACAATGCCAAGATAATACGTAATATAACGCTTTAATTGACAGTTTAGGGTATAAGCAAAGGTGAAACATATAGATAGGTAAGAGATAAGAGGAGTTAGAAAATAAGGTGACTAATTTAAAGAAAGGTGCACATGAAGTCAGAGAGATGGTTAAATATTATCTCAGCTAGGGTAGGAGTGGATAAACATGTCCTGCTGCAGCATGTGCAAAATATATAATATTAAGATATGGTAGCGGTGCTTGTCGACCACATAAAAGGCCACTAGAAATTTTGGCAAGGATTGTCTCCATGAAATGGAGAGGACAGAACACAAATTACAATGAAAGAAAAATGGTTTGAGATAAAACAAAGTGAAGGCAATGGAGATAAACACATTTTTTTTTTTTACTAGTTCGGATGCAAATAGCAGGAAAGGGTTAGAAAAATTATCTACAGTTCAAGTAGGACTCTGTGAAGGATTTTTGCGGAGAAGTGATAATAGCCTGTTTGAAGGAAGCAGGAGTGGTTGCAATAAAATGCAATGGACTGAAGATATGACAGATGGAAAAGCATCACTGAAGAGGTGTTGAGTGGAAATGGGATCAGAGAAAGGAGTAATTAGTTTGGAGCAAGAGAGAAATAAACACTTTCTCTATGATTTCGGAAAAAGAGTAGTAAATGCCAAGAAAATGGAAGGGAAGAGAAGTGAAAGAGGCAGAGGGGCTTTGGTACATAAGTACATAAGTATTGCCACACTGGGACAGACCAAAGATCCATCAAGCCCAGCATCCTGTTTCCAACAGTGGCCAATCCAGGTCACAAATACCCGGCAAGATCCCAAAACAGTTCAATACATTGATGCTGCTTATCCCAGAAATAAGCAGTGGATTTTCTCCAAGTCATTTTAATAATGGTCTATGGACTTTTCCTTTAGAAAGCCGCCCAAACCTTTTTTTAAACCCCGCTAAGCTAACTGCCATAACCACATTCTCTGGCAATGAATTCCAGAGATTAATTACATGTTAAGTGAAGAAACATTTTCTCCGATTTATTTTAAATATATTAATTTGTAGCTTCATCATAGTTCTGGCATTTTTGGAAAGAGTAAACAAATGATTCATGTCTACACGTTCCACTCCACTTATTATTTTATAGACCTCTATCAAATATCCCCTCAGCTGTCTTTTCTCTAAGCCCTAGCAGCTTCAGCCTTTCCTCATAGGGAAGTCATCCCATCCCCTTTATCATTTTCCTCGCCCTTCTCTGTACCTTTTCTAATTCCACTATATCTTTTTTATTTTTGTTACATTTGTACCCGGCGCTTTCCCACTCATGGCAGGCTCAATGCGGCTTACATATTGTATACAGGTACTTATTTGTACCTGGGGAAATGGAGGGTTAAGTGACTTGCCCAGAATCACAAGGAGCTGCCTGTGCCTGAAGTGGGAATTGAACTCAGTTTCTTAGCTCCCCAGGACCATAGTCCACCACCCTAACCACTAAGCCACTCCTCCAGATGCGGTAACCAGAATTGAACACAATATTTGAAGTGCGGTCGCACTATGGCTGATACGAAGGCATTATAACATCCTCATTTTTGTTTTCCATTCCTTTCCTAATAATACCTAACATTCTATTTGCTTTGTTAGCCACCGTAGCACACTGAACAGAGGGTTTCAACGTATCATCAACGACGACGCCTAGATCCCTTTCTAAGTCAGTGACTCCTAACATGGAACCTTGTATTGTGTAGCTATAATTTGGGTGGTGATGGTGGTGATCAATTTCTGAAATTCCTTATAAAATAAAGTCTCATGATCCTGGAATCTCCCAATTAGTGAATTTCAATTCATTTGTAAGTCAATATTCAATAGTAAAAATCCACATGGTAGCTTGGCGGTAGTTCTGAATTGGCACGCGTAGATACCTACACAGCTTAGTGAAAGGGCTCCCATGTCTCTGTAATGGACACAATATCTAAGTCTTCCTCAAACATCAGGGCTTGCAAATCTTAAACATTTTCACTTAAGCTATGAGCATTTTGTTTCATGTTTTCCATGTGTTATTAGCAGGCTTATTTTCGAAAGAGAAGGGCGCCCATCTTTTGACACAAATCGGGAGATGGGTGTCCTTCTCCCAGGGTCACCCAAATCGTCATAATCAAAAGCCGATTTTGGGCGTCCTCAACTGCTTTCCATCGTGGGGATGACCAAAGTTCACGGGGGCATGTCAGAAACATATCAAAGGCGGAACTGAGGCATGCTTAACACATGGGCGTCCTGGCTGATAATGGAAAAAAAGTAAGGGCGTCCCTGACGACACACTTGGCCAACTTTACTTGGTCCTTTTTTTATGACCAAGACACAAAAATGTGCCCTAAATGACCAGATGACCACTGGAGAGAATTGGGGATGACCTCCCCCTATTCCCCCAGTGGTCACTAACCCCCTCCCACCCTAGAAAAGTTTAAAAAAAAATATTTTTCCAGCCTCTATGCCAGCCTCAAATATCATACCCAGCTCCATGACAGCAGTATGCAGGTCCCTGGAGCAGTTTTAGTGGGTACTGCAGTGCACTTCAGGCAGGTGGACCCAGGCCTATCCCCCCTACCTGTTAAACTTGTCGTGGTAAATGTGAGCCCTCCAAAAATGCACCACAAACCCACTGTACCCACATGTAGGTGCCCCGCTTCATCCCTAAGGGCTATGGTAGTGGTGTACAGTTGTGGGGAGTGGGTTTGGGGGGGGTTGGGGGGCTCAGCACATAAGTTAAGGGAGCTATGCACCTGGGAGCTTTTTCTGAAGTCCACTGCTGTGCCCCCTAGGGTGCCCAGTTGGTGTCCTGCCATGTCAGGGGGACCAGTGCACTACGAATGCTGGCTCCTCCCACGACCAAATGGCTTGGATTTGGTCGTTTCTGAGATGGGCGTCCTCGGTTTCCATTATTGCTGAAAATCGGGGACGACCATCTCTAGGGCCGACCATCTCTAAGGTCGACCTAAATGCTGAGATTTGGGCATCCTCGACTGTATTATCGAAACGAAAGATGGGCGCCCATCTTGTTTCGATAATATGGGTTTCCCCACCGCTTCGCGGGGACGTCCTGCAAGGACGCCCTCAGGAAAACCTGGGCGCCAAGTTCGATTATGCCCCTCCACGTAAGTTCAGATGGTTTTCTATATTAACATTATCTTCACTTCCATTGTCTTTTTTCTGGGGTGCCTTTCTGGATTCCCTTGCTTCCTTTTGTCGCCCCCACCCTCTAGTTTAAAAGTCTATAAGCATACTGTCTGAATTTCTCCCCAAAGATCCTTTCTCCTGTCACAGAAAGATGTAGCTCATCATTACAGACACTCCTCCTGTGTATCTAAAACCTTCTTCAAGCCATCTTCAAACCTATCCATATGTAGGAATAACTTAAGAAGAAGTTGCAGTCCGAACCAAAGGTTTGAGTCCTTCCCCAAGCCTCTGGAATACTCTCTGCGTTCCAAACTTATGATTGTTGGCCAGGCTATTTGTCCCCAGGTGGATTACGATAGCAGTATTAGAATCCTTACTCACTTCTCGGACCAAATTCAATATTTGGTTGGTACTTCTGGTAGCAGAGGATACTGGAAGGCATTTCACTAGATTGGGATCCTCGAAATGTGTTCCTAAGTTGATGTCTCTTATAATGAAGTCTACTAGCAGTAACAATTCTCTGCTTTGAGACTGAGTTGTCATTATTTTGAGAGGTCCTTTGGATTGATTTCATTCCTTGCCTCTGGCTCCACCCACAGTACTTTTGTTCTTATCATCATAATGCTCCAGTGCAGCAAAGGAATTATATAGGGCCATGGCTGGGAGGGTGAACGCCTCTGTGATACAGGTCATAATCTACCTGACCCTACTTAGGAATGGATCCTAAGGAGCTTAGCTGAGATTGGGTGGCAGAGCCGGTGGCGGGAGGCGGGGATAGTGCTGGGCAGACTTATACGGTCTGTGCCAGAGCCGGTGGTGGAAGGCGGGGCTGGTGGTTGGGAGGCGGGGATAGTGCTGGGCAGACTTATACGGTCTGTGCCAGAGCCGGTGGCGGGAGGCGGGGCTGGTGGTTGGGAGGCGGGGATAGTGCTGGGCAGACTTATACGGTCTGAGCCAGAACCGGTGGTGGGAGGCGGGGCTGGTGGCTGGGAGGCGGGGATAGTGCTGGGCAGACTTATACGGTCTGTGCCAGAGCCAGTGGTGGGAGGCGGCGCTGCTGGTTGGGAGGCGGGGATAGTGCTGGGCAGACTTATACAGTCTGAGCCAGAACCGGTGGTGGGAGGCGGGGCTGGTGGCTGGGAGGCGGGGATAGTGCTGGGCAGACATACACGATCTGTGCCCTGAAAAGGACAGGTACAAATCAAGGTAAGGTATACACAAAAAGTAGCACATATGAGTTTATCTTGTTGGGCAGACTGGATGGACCATGCAGGTCTTTTTCTGCCGTCATTTACTATGTTACTAAATTACTATGACTATTTCTCTGTTGCTGTATTCTCTGTGGCAATGCTGGGGAGAAATTGGCTGGGAATTGAGTAGTCCTGGAAGCTTTCTTCTTTGCTGCCCATTCCTTCTTTAGGGGTCCTTTTACTAAGGTATGCTAACTGATTTAGCATGTGCAAAATAATAAGACGCCCATAGGAATATATTGTGCTTCTTATCATTTTGTATATGCCAGGGGCGGTCCAAGGCAAGATGTCACTGGAGGCAGGGATGAGATGCTACCTCCTGGCCACAGTCTGGCATCTCCCCCTTTCTTCCTCCACCCCCTTCCCTGAGTTTAACTTCTTTTTCCATTTTCCAAAAGGCGGCAGCAGTAGTGAGTCCCATATTCTGCCCTGCTGTCATCACCGGCCTCTTCTCTTCTGCAGCACGCCTCTGAGGAACAGGAAGTTATATCAGAGAGGCAGGCCACAGTAACGAGAAGAGGCCGGTGTCGGAGGCAGGGCACCGTGTGGGAATCGCTGTCGCCGCTGCCTTTTGGAAAAAATGGAAAAAGAAGGTAAACTCGAGGAAAGAGTTGGAGGAAGGAAGGGGGAGATGCCACTCCAGGAAGAGTGCTGCCTGAGGCCCCCGCCGCAGTTGGCCTAATGGTAAGGCCTTCATTGGCACACGCTAATCATTTGCGTACAGGGCCGGTCAAACCCAGTAAGCGGGGTAAGCACCGCAGGGGGGCGCTGCCTTCAAGGGCGCCGCTGCGGCGCTGCGCTGCCATACCCGCCACCCTTGGGGTTTAAATCTTTAATTTACTCCGTCCCATCCGCGTCATTTCAAAGCCCTGCCCTCTCTAGCTTCCTCCCTTCGTGAGTTTGTTCCCGCAGAGTCCCGCCTTCTGACGTCATTTCCTCGAGGGCGGGACTCTGCGGGAACGAACTTACGAAGGGAGGGAAGGCTAGAAACAGGCAGAGCTTTGAAATGACGCGGTCGCTGGGACAGAGGTAAATTTTAAAAAAGACTTAACCACGCAGGGTGGCAAGAAGAAAAAAGGGGATGTTGGGGGGAGAAGAGGACGGGCAGGTGGCCATAATGGGAGGGGGATGGGGGCGAAGGAGAATCGTTGGACAGGGGCAGGGTGGGAGAAGAGAGAAAGGAGATGGGGGGGCCCCAACTGATAGTCTGCAGGGGGGCGCCAGAGACCCTAGGACCGGCCCTGTTTGCGTACACTAAAGCCATTCGTGCACCTTAGTAAAAGGACCCTTAGTTTGCTGATTTCATCTTTCAAAGCTGATATTTGGGGACAGATGAGTGTTTACAAAGTTCCTGTGTATGCATGCCACTGTTTTGGGTTTACAGTGCAAAACATGAAAAGTCACAACTTAACCATAGCACATTTAAAACGATTTTTGCTAATGGAATTCCTTAAGATGAGGGACACGGATCAAGTAAATATGATAGTCCTGACAATAAAGGGCTACTGTGGGATTTTAAATGTGTTTGTTATCCAGAAAGAAGTCAGTTCTCTACAATATGGTATTCAGAGAACAAAAAAAAAATGTAAGTCAATTTCCAGCCTCCACTGTGTTCACTTTACAAAAAATACAATATATTCTTCACAAGTCTTCCTGAAAATACAATATATTCTCCACAAGCCAAAGGCATTTAAATCAACGGTGTATCTGTGTCTGGCATTTTTTATGCATAGTTAAACACACAGATGCATGCTGTGTAAGCAACCAAGAAAGAACATATTAGCTTGAATAGTAATGTATTTTGTTAAGGTACCAGGTCTGTCATAGCTGTGCCTGGATTTTATCATATCCATCTCAAATTGTTCACTAAATATTCATAGCAATATTTACGCTTTAGTCACTGCAAATAGGCTCTACTAGATTGCTCCATAATATTGAAATATGTTCTATTTTTGGTCTCTCAAGTGTGGTTGTGCTGTAATATTTTACTACCGGGGGGGGGGGGGGGGGGTTAAGTGAAAGTCAATTCTATAAGCTGATGCTTAAAGTTAGGTGCCAATAATGTACCCGGTTTATAAAATATAGGGGACCTTTTACCAAGCTGCAGCAAAAGGGGGCCGGTGCTGGCGTCAGTGTGTGTGTTTTACGCTGGTGTCGAGGCCCCCTTTTACCGCAGCGGGTAAAAGGGAAGGTCTCGCTTTCCTGCAGGAAATGGCCGGGCGGAAAGTAAGGCACTTGCCGCGCGGCCATTTCAGGGGGAGCCGTTACCGCCACCTATTGAGGTGGCGGTAAGGGGGTCCCGCGCTAACCCAGCGGTAACTGGGCAGCGAGCGGCGCTGCCCAGTTACCTGCCGGTTACAGTCCAGTGGGAAGTACCGCAGGGCTGCTGCGGTAGCCTGGCGGGACTTCCGTTATAGCGAGCGGTAAGCCCATACCGCCACTTAGTAAAAGGATCTCCTAAATGCAAAGGCTTGAAATACAGATCGATGCATGCATCAACCTTTTCCTACACAAGTACACTGCTCTGGAACTCACTGCCACGTAACATGAAATCGGTCTACGAAGTGACCACTTTCCGCAAATCCCTGAAGACTTATCTCTTCGACAAAATATATCATAAGGAACAACATGCGTAACTCCATCTTCTTCTAGATATCCAGGAATGTTCTTTATGTCTTTTGCTCCCATACCTTCTTGTAACTAATGCCTTTGACTCTAACACTATTATGTATTTCACCATCATGTACCCAAAACTTGCTGTAAATCCAAATGTACATTCTTTTCTATTTCCAGTATCCACGATGAATTGTAAGCCACATTGAGCCTGCAAAAAGGTGGGATAATGTGGGATACAAATGTAATAATAATAATAATAATAATAATAATAATAGTGCTTCTGTGCCCAGTTTATAAAATCAACTGCCAAAACCTCTTGGCCCTGCCCTACTAGAGGTTGTTAATCGTGTCTCTTTGCTGCCTCGCACGATTAACAACCTGGTGTTAAAGCTCCCCCTTGATGAAGCTCAGATTGCGAAACAGGCACCTGTCGGGGCTTATGAGCACACCAGTATGACCAGATAAGTGTCACATTACCACGATGCTATACTTGTGCGATATTATTTGTAAATGAGTAATTGAAAAAGTTATATCAGCATAGGTAGGTTGGGGGAAGAATCAATGCTTAAAATACACACACGAGCGTAGATTCACCATGGGAGTTAAGTGAAATTAGCCGTGTTTGCTATATGAGACTCTAACTCATACAACTTGATAAGATTACAGAGTCACTCCGAGAATATTCTCTACTGCAGTTTATAAAATAGAAGTGCTTATACACGTGATTGATTTCATTAATTGGCAGTTTCGTACATAAGCACTAGGTGCTGCTTTATAAACAGTCCCCCTCCCCCAATATTCAAAGATATTTAACTGTCCAGATATGGTCACTGACTGGTTAAATAGCATATTGACACTTAACCGTTTATAATCAGCAGGATCACTGGTTATCTCCGCAGAATATTGCTGGTTAGCGCCTAGCGCATAACCGGCTAATCACGTGACTTATCTGGTTAGGAGCCAATATCCAGCATCTAACCGGATAAGTTTAGCGGTCAAGTAGGACCGCAGAAATATCTGTTCTATCTTCAACCGCTAAAAAGTGAACCGGTTAGCGCTGAATATTGGCAGAGCCGGTTAACTTTTTAGCGGTAAAAAAAAAACCCCCGGATATTCAATGCCGGTCACCTGAAACGTAATGTAGTAAATCAAATCCATGATCCTTTACTGAAAATTGAGTAGAAGTACTCTTGGAGTAGGGTTATGGAGGGGCTGAATTTGCGGGTATGCAAAGAAATTAACCTGGACGAGTTCTGAGGACACCTGGAGCTCTGTTTACTAAGGTGCCCTAGCGTTTTTAGCGTGTGCTAACCGTGCAGACGCCATAGGAATATTATGGGCATCTACACAGTTAGAATGCGGTAAAAACACTAACACACCTGTAGTGCGACTTAGTAAACAGGGCCCCTAAACTCTCCGTGGTTATTTTCAAAGCAGAAATGTGCATACTTTCATTTTGAAAATTGATCAGTACACATACAGGGAAAATATATGCATGTAAGGTTATGCCCTTAGGGGATTTCTACTATTGATTTTCTAGAATCATTAGCTTGTCTGTGATCTCTTTCATTTTGCCAGGTCCTGATCAAATGGGTTGCCCTGCTCAATTGAAGGAAATGTAATGAATTTTCAACTCAGAGTGCATGGTTTCAATCTTGTTAAATTAATATGGCAGTTGTAATCCAATCTTTTCAATTTTCCACATTACTAAATTGAAGACATTTTAAATCATACATACAGATGCAGTCTACGTGTGTGTATCTTTTCACATATTCTTTCTTGTTGTCATCATGCCGTCTTTTCTTTTTATCCTGAATATCATTTTAATTTGCAAGCAACTGTTCTTGTGAGACATGCTATAGAAATGGATTTCTGAAACCTTGCATCGCAGATAGTCTAGGTGTGTTTTGAAGTTCTCAAGGACATGCACAATGACAAGAATAACCATCAAAAGAGACGGCTGAGGGGAGACATAATAGAGGTATATAAAATAATGAGTGGAGTGGAACAGGTGGATGTGAAGCGTCTGTTCACGCTTTCCAAAAATACTAGGACTAGGGGGCATGCGATGAAACTACAGTGTAGTAAATTTAAAACAAATAGGAGAAAATCTTTCTTCACCCAACGCTTAATTAAATTCTGGAATTTGTTGCCGGAGAACGTAGTGAAGGTGGTTAGCTTGGCATAGTTTAAAAAGGGGTTGGACGGTTTCCTAAAGGACAAGTCCATAGACCGCTAAATGGACATGAATAACATGTATAGAATGTTTGTAAGCTTGGGTAGCTTGCCAGGTGCCCATGACCTGGATTGGCCGCTGTCGGGGACAGGATGCTGGGCTCGATGGACCTTTGGTCTTTTCCCAGTATGGCATTACTTAAGGAACTTATAAGGATAGCTTCTTTAGAGACCACCAATCAAAACGTTGCCCTGCCTTCTTTCTAGTGCTAGTCCATGTGAAATGGCCACTTGCATTCGTTAGTACATATTCAATCCATTGGCGTGTCTTAAAAAGTCTACTGTGGACTAAATTAATTTAATGCACACTTACCAGCAAATCAACATGCATTAAGTCAATTAGTACACATTAAATAGCTATAACACTTTTCAGAAAATATCCTTTAGAATAACATGTATGAAATGGACTGAAAATAATGCACAGAAAGTGAGGGAAAAAATGTCGGACAACCGAAATACAAAGTATGTGGACCTTTTACCAAGCAGCGGGGAAAAGGGCCTGTGCTAGCAGCGGGGGAAATTTTTCCTGCGCACCAGGACCCTTTTTACCGCAGCGGGTAAAAAGCCCCCAGAAAAAGATGGCCATGCGGTAAGAGAACTCTTACGGCTTGGCCATGCGGTGAGGAACCCTTAATGCCACCCATTGAGGTGGCGATAAAGCTACAGCGGTAACCCAGCCGTAACCGGGCAGAATGCCACAATGCTTGATTACCTCCGGGTTACCACCATAAAAGTCATTTCTGGGGATTTTCTTTTTCCCCCGGAAACAGCGCACACACCTGGGGCAGAACTACTGCTGGTGGCCGCGTTGGGCCAGTGGTAGTCCCAATTTAGCGTTCGGTACGCCTCCATTGGGCTTACTGATGCTTTGTAAAAGACCCCCTAAAAGTTTTGGGCCTGAACATAAGTACATAAGTATTGCCATACTGGGAAAGACCAAAGGTCCATCAAGCCCAGCATCCCGTTTCCAACAGTGGTCAATCCATATCACAAATACCTGGCAAGATCCAAAAAAAGTACAAAACATTTTATGCTGCTTATCCCAGAAATAGTGGATTTTCCCCAAGTCCCTTTAATAACGGTCTATGGACTTTTCCTTTAGGAAGCCGTCCAAACCTTTTTTAAACTCCGCTAAGCTAACCGCCTTTACCACATTCTCTGGCAACGAATTCCAGAGTTTAATTACACGTTGAGTGAAGAAAACTTTTCTCCGATTCGTTTTAAATTTACTACATTTTAGCTTCATCGCATGCCCCCTTGTCCTAGTAATTTTGGAAAGCATGAACAGACGTTTCACATCTACCCGTTCAACTCCACGCATTATTTTACAGACCTCTATCATATCTCCCCTCAGCTGCCTTTTCTCCAAGCTGAAGAGCCCTAGCCGCTTCAGCCTTTCCTCATAGGGAAGTCGTCCCATCCCCTTTATCATTTTCGTCGCCCTTCTCTGCACCTTTTCTAATTCCAGTATATCTTTTTTGTGTTCATTCTTATCAAAAAAACCACATAGGGCATGTGCAGGAGTGAAAAGTAAGTGAAAAATTGAAGTCGGTACTCAAAGGAGCATTAAAAGCATCTTTCTCCCTTGTGCGATTGCTGGGCAAAAGAGCAAACCATTAGAGCTATTTCATTCCTTCCCTCAGGCTTCATGGCAGATACTGATGTTTTTTCTCCTTTAATGGAGCATTATCCCAGGGTCAAAGTATAATATATAAGTGTCGCTTTATGTGCTTCCTGTCTATTTATACATTACACTTTAACCCTGGGATAATGCGTCTTAAGAGGAAATGACATCCGTGCTTGATTTTCCAGCCCCCTGAGGAAGCAGAAATGAAATGGCTGAAGAAGGCATTTGTCTGCGTGCCTTTTTCAGATGGGGTGCAAAATGAGTTCAATACTAGTGTAACTGTCAAAGAACTCTCTATATGTAGAATCTTAGGAGCCATTTTTCTGAAAACTTTTTCTGAAAGCCTGTGTAGTAACTATTGAAATTATGCCCAACATCTTCTTCTGCACAGAAAAAAAGCAGGAAGCACTTGTGAAGGGCATTGCAGCTACCATGGAAGCAATTAACATCATCTATTGAAGGATGTTAATTGATCTGTATTATCTACAGTGGTAACAGCGCAGGGACCCTTTTTGCTAACCCACGTGTCTATGCGCGGCCAAATGGAGTTACCACATGGCTAACACGTGGCTCTTGGAGTAATTTCAGTTTTGGCGCTTGTCCGATACGCGTGACAGAAAAATAATTTTTCTTTTCGGCCACGTGTATTGGACACGTGCCAAGTGGCATTCGGCACGCGCAGGTCATTACCACCTGGTTACTGCGTGAGATTTTACTGCTAGGTCAAAGGCTGGTGGTAAGGTCTCAGACCCAAAATGGAGGCGCGGCAATTTTGATTTTGCCGCATGTCCATTTTTGGCAAAAAAGTTTAAAAGTAGAGCACTAACCTGCACTATTGTCTTTCATGCTGAAAATCCAACATTAGCTGCTTAATGCAGCTTAGTAGAAAGGCCAGTAAGTAAGTTCTCACTTACATTGTGTATGTATATGTGAAGTGGAGCAGTAGCCTAGTGGTTAGTGCAAGGGACTTTGATCCTGGGGAACTGGGTTTAATTCCCTCTGCAGCTCCTTATGACTCTGGGCAAATCACTAAACCCTTCATTGCCCCAGGTACAAATAAGTACCTGTATATACTATGTAAACCGCTTTGAGTGTAGTTGCAAAACCCCCAGAAAGGCAGATTATCAAGTCCCATTCCCTTCCCTATGTAGATCTATTTTTGTCTACAAATATCAGAACACAAAAGAAAGTGTGACTGGGTCACATAAAAATATATTGCACAGTAACTGTAAAAAAAAAAAACGGGCTGCAGATTCCTAAATGGGTTTTAATGATATCAAAAATAATAGAAAACTAGGTCTTTTCTAAGCTCTTTTTAACGTCTTTGTGAGCGATATTGCAGAAGGGCTGTCTGGTAAGGTTTGTCTCTTTGCGGATGATACTAAACTCTGCAACAGGGTGGACACCCTGGAGGGTGTGAATGACATGAGGAAGGACCTATGAAAAGCTATAGGAATGGACCGATATTTGGCAACTAAGGTTTAATCCCCAAAAATGCAGGGTCATTCACTTGGGTCACAAAAATCTGAGGGAACGGTACAGTATAGGGGGTGTAGTGCTTCAGTGTGCAAAGGAAGAGCGGGACTTGGGGGTGATTGTGTCGGACAACCTTAAAGCTTTCAAACAGGTAGAAAAAGCGATGGCCAAAGCCAAAAGGATGCTTGGGTGCATAAAGAGAGGCATGACCAGCAGGAAAAAGGAGGTGATAGTGCTGTTGTATAAGTCTCTGATGAGACCTCATTTGGAGTACTGCGTGCAGTTCTGGAGACCGCACCTACGGAAATATATAAACAGGATGGAGTTGGTCCAGAGGGCGGCTACGAAACTAATAAGCGGTCTTGAATGCAAAAATTATAGGGACAGGCTTATGAACCTCAACATGTATACGCTGGAAGAGAGGATGGAGAGAGGAGACATGATAGAAACGTTTAAATATCTCAAGGGCATTTATGTACAGGAAGAGAGCCTTTTTCAAATGAAGGAGAGCTCTGGAATGAGGGGGCATATGACAAAGATAAGAGGGAATAGGCTTAGGAGTAACCTAAGGAAGTATTATTTCACAGAAAGGGTGGTGAAGGCGTGGAATGGCCTCCCGGTGAAGGTGGTGGAGTCGAAGACTTTTTTCCAGAATTTAAAAAGGCATGGGATAAGCATGTGGGATCGCTTAGGAACAGGAAGAATTAGGGGTTACAGGATGGGCAGACTGGATGGGTCATATGGCCTTTATCTGCCGTCATGTTTCTATGTTCCTCTCTCCCTCAGTCTCCTTCGATTCTCATTGTGGCCATTTCTTTTCCACTCATATACCCATATGATATTTATCCAAATTTAGAAACCTTGCACAACAGATGGTTGCGTCTTTTCATGGTTTTCCAGCCTAGTGACTAACTTTAGGATTTATTAAAAAAAAAAAAAAAAGCTAAAATGAGAATTTACTATCTGTGCCTCCGATTTAGGGGACCTTTTACTAAGCCATGATAAAATTTGCATTTACAGTAGCTTACTGCAAAATTTTACCATTGGCCAAAGTAATATTTAACATGGCAACCATTAAGTGTTTTCCCAGGATTTCATAAACAGGTCCCACATTAAAAGTTCCATTAGCACACAGTATTCTGTTTGGCGATAATGAAGAAGCATTTAGGGCCAGATTCTATATATGGCACCTAAAAGATCTGTGCGGATATAAGCATATTCTGTAAGATTTAGGCACAGTTTATAGAATACCCTTAGTTGATACCGTAGCACCTAAATCTACACACGCCCATGTATGCCAATAAAAACCTGGTGTAAATTCAGGCCCAGCAATGATAGCAATGGTGCCAAGCAGCGAGAGGAGATTTTTTTCATCTCTGGGAGACAGAGAACAAACGCAAGGAATTGTGAGCCATCCAGCAGACGCATTCCCGCTGCCTTGGGAATCAAATCGTGGAGCAGTAGGTAGCACTCTCTATATGAAAAAGATGTTTTAGAGCTTGAAGAAAAATCAGTTTGCCTTCGTTTTTAACAGTGACCTCCATCTGTTATCAATTGGAAGGCTTTAGTGAACCTTGGGAAAATGATGGTACAACAAAATAACAGTTTAACACAGAGAGTGGTAAAATTGGAACGACAAGCGGGTAATGACTAGTAGATAATCAAGTACTAGGAGAAGGAGAAATGAAGGATTAGTGAATCATGAAAGAAGAGATAACCTAACACAGAGAGTGGTAAAATTGGAACGACAAGCGGGTAATGACTAGTAGATAATCAAGTACTAGGAGAAGGAGAAATGAAGGATTGGTGAATCATGAAAGAAGAGATAACCTGAGGTTTTTGAACTTTCCATGCTCTACTTTGGCCTCACCAAGAGAAATGTTAAAGAAGTATATTAAGGAAGTTTTACAAGTTTCCAGCATTTACTCAGGTCTATTATTTGCCTCTATCAAAATCTTCTGAGAAGAAATCAGAGGGTCTTTGAGATACTGATGCTCCTCTGAATGTCTCTGCTATTTTGGAGACATCGGTTAGTGAATCTCTTGAAAGTTCCACCCTAATTGTTAGAGTGGCCTATCTCCGGATAAGGCTTGGTTATTGAATTTATGCTTCAAACATATAGGGGTCCTTTTACTAAAATGCGCTGAAAAATGGCTTGAGGTAGTGTAGGTGCAGGTTTTGGGCATGCGCTGATCCATTTTTTAGCACGCCCGTAAAAAAGGTCTTTTAAAATTTTTTGCCAAAAATGGACGTGCGGCAAAATCAAAATTGCCGCATGTCCATTTTGGGTCTGCGACCTTACCACCAGCCATTGACCTTAGCGGTAAAGTCTCACGCAGTAACCTGGTGGTAATGACCTATGCGCGTCAAATGCCACTTGGCACAGGTTCGATACACACATCCGAAAATAAAAATTATTTTTCGGTCGCGTTCCAAAAATGAAATTACCACAAGAGCTATGCGGTAGCCGGGCGGTAACTCCGTTTTGACATGCGTTGGGCGCACATAGACACTTACATGGATTAGTAAAAGGGCCCCATAGAGATAAACCTCTTCATGGACAGAACATTAGGATATTTCTAGATGTGTCACAAAAAACTCAGAGACGTAGGAGACAATTTTTGTTGTTGAAACCAGGGGTTACTAAGTTGGGAGACACTTGTTTCTTGAAGTATCCTTGCAAGTGTATTTTTGATATCAAGCTTGTAAATATGGATTTTTTGACCCTGCTCAACTTACTGCTTTTCTGGCGACAAGACAGACAGCTGCTTTGCCTCTAGTTGTTAGTGAAGGGACTTAAGATGTCTAGCTTACAACAATTTATGTCTTTGAAAGTCAGGTATATTTTTCTTGAATTAATAATTATAGATTTATTACCTCCTTTGTAGAGTTTTGGGTCCAGAATGTGGACTTTAGTAAGGTAGCTACATGCTTATATGTTTTGTAATATTTCTCCTGTTTGCAAATTCAGCATGTTTAAATTACTTTTCTGTACATGTGTATTGGTTTGATTAATTTTTATTTTATTTTTGTTACATTTGTACCCCGCGCTTTCCCACTCATGGCAGGCTCAATGCGGCTTACATGGGGCAATGGAGGGTTAAGTGACTTGCCCAGAGTCACAAGGAGCTGCCTGTGCCTGAAGCAGGAATCAAACTCAGTTCCCCAGGACCAAAGTCCACCACCCTAACCACTAGGCCACTCCTCCACTGTTGCTACTATTTGAGATTCTACATGGAATGTTGCTATTCCACTAGCAACATTCCATGTAGAAGTCGGCCCTTGCAGATCACCAATGTGGCCGCGCAGGCTTCTGCTTCTGTGAGTCTGACGTCCTGCACGTACGTGCAGGACGTCAGACTCACAGAAACAGAAGCCTGCGCAGCCTTCTACATGGAATGTTGCTAGTGGAATAGCAACATTCCATGTAGAATCTCCAATAGCAGCAACATTCCATGTAGAATCTCCAATAGTAGCAACATTCCATGTAGAATCTCCAATAGTATCTATTTTATTTTTGTTACATTTATACCCCGCGCTTTCCCACTCATGGCAGGCTCAATGCGGCTTACATGGGGCAATGGAGGGTTAAGTGACTTGCCCAGCGTCACAAGGAGCTGCCTGTGCCTGAAGTGGGAATCGCTCAGTTCCTCAGTTCCCCAGGACCAAGTCCACCACCCTAACTCTAGGCCACTCCTCCACTCTAAAATCATATATATATATAAATAAATACATAAATTAGTGCATGGCCATTAAAAAATAACCAAAAAAAGGCCATTTCAGAGCCATGCTAAAGAGTGGCCGGAGCGTGTGGGAAACCCACACACTATTCGCAGCACCAACCACTTTTTATCATGGCTTAGTAAAAGGACCCCTAAGTCTGCATTATCCAGTTAGCGCATGCTGATGCACTTCCACACCCATTCCCCACCAATGACATGTCCCTTCCCAAATATATTTTAAAGAATAAGAGTTCCTTTTACTGAGTTGTGCTAAGAAATTACCTTAGTGCACTGTAATGTGGAACTGTCCCATATGGCTATAAAACAGGCATTCTTCTATTTGTTGAATTTCTGGCCATGCACAATAATGTGTGGCCATTTAAAAAAAAAATAAGTAGAGTCCACTAGAACAAAAAAACCTAATGGGGTGTGGAAGTACTAGTATACTAGAAAACTTTCTCAAAAAATTCCACTGACAAAAAAAAATGACTGAAATAATTAACGTACACAAAATATTATGTGTACCATGCAGGAAGGAAAAAGGCCTCAAAGAGCTCCAAGATAGTATTTAATCTAACGGAGCTAAAACAGATCACAAAGATCTTGCCTTTATACACCTTTAAGGTGTATAAAGCTTCCTGCTCTGTAAATGTTAAAAATGTTACTACACTTCTTATGGATATCATCGTCACTGTGAATTAGAATTGTTTCTGGGAAATGTTTATTGTTTAGTTCAGGTTAGCTGGAGTCAGTTATGAATTGAATATGGTCAGGCAACATATTAAGTTGAAGTAGAGCTTGCAGCCCAAGCTTCCAAATATTATACAAGATTATATCAAATCTGTATTATATTCTCTTTATTGTTCACATAAAGTAAAATTCATGATATTGATAGGAAATAAATAGAAATAAAACAAAGCAAAAAAAAAAAAGAAGATAAAATATTTTTTTAGTGGACTCAGTACATTTTTTGACTAGCCTTCTGTAATGGAAGTGAATTTTAAAGATTGTTTTTCAACTCTGTCTTTGACCGAAAGTAACTTTTCTTGTAAATACAAAAATAAGTTGGAATGCAGACGATAAGACACAGCTCTAACTAATTTGGTATGCAAAGGGGAGAATGGCACTTGTTTTTCCAGGTCCAGCCTGGCCACCTGGAGTTGGAAATCATGTGACCACGTTCCCACAGTATGGCTTGTTTACTTAAACAGAGAAGCATTCTGTAACTCTCCCTAGCTCTGAACGTGAGCTAAGAGCCTAATAAAAAGGGAGGGCTTGTCACAGCATAGTGGGAGCTCATCTGTGAGTAACGTACGTGCTGCGCAGAGGATCTGTTCCTGGTCTAAAAAGCTCCTGGCTTTCACTGTAACGGGCTCCCCCAGCTGATGATAAGAGCCTGGATGATGTAAGGACCAGTGATGTTGTTTATATATGTGTAAAGATTGGTTGCTTCTTTTCCTGGTCTAAGAACTCTTAGCATTGCTTAGATGTAGAGACTAGTAATTTAATGATTGTGTGTATATAGCTAATCATTGTATATGTCTTAACCATTGTAGAATTTAGCTCCTCTAATAAAGGTCTCATTTACTTGATACGAATCCAAAAGAATCCACAGTAATTATTGGGTAGTCTGTGTCAGTGAGGCAGGCTGTAAATCCATAGCAGTTCACCTTCTAAGCATTGCTTTTGAAAGGTAGTCAAAAACTGTATCATTAGTCCAATAAAAAGGTATAATGTTATCATTTTTTGTTCTGTTTTATTTCTATTTATTACCTTTAAAAGTGGACTAGCATAGCTACCCCACCAACTAATCTATGGTATTGATAGAAATGTTCTATTTGTATTCCTCACAAATTATGCATTTTTTTCTGCTTTTGTAAACTGTCACGTCAATTACACCACTCAGCGATGACAACTAGAACCAAGAAGAAAATAATAAAAGCCTAACACAAAGGATCCGGTGAAAAGATGTGGATGGCTGAAAAACGGACACTGCAAATTACACGGGTAACTAATTGCCAAGTTGAAATGTATATAGAGGTAGTTTGTGTGCCTGAAAAGACCAAATCAGCCAACTGGATTGTTTAATTCAGGGATGTCCAACCTTGATCCTCAAGGGTTGCAATCCAGTTGGGTTTTCAGGATTTCCCCAATGAATATGCATGAATCTATTTGCATGTATTGCCTCCATTTTATGCAAAAAGATCTCATGCACATTCATTGGAGAAACCCTGAAAACCCAACCTGGCGAGGGCCGAGGGTGGACATCTCTGATTTAATTCAACCTGTTTGCTATGTGGCTTCCCTCTGTAAAACACATGCGTAATTCCCTGATTCTGAATCAGGCACCGATTAATTCAGGAATGGGGAAAAAATGGCAGCTTGAAATATCCATCCTCTCCTTTTCTTATTCAGAACCAGAGGGAGTCTGAAGAAGATATTTATTAAAGATGTGTCCTCAGGTTGCCCTTTATTCATATGCAACATCAACAAAGATGTAACAGGTTTATACAATATTTGATGATGTATGACCATGAGCACAATCATTAAATACAATACAGCTTTAATTCAACAGCCAAGGTCATTTGTAGTTGTTCATAGCAGAGAAAGCTCCAAAGTCTTATATTTGTAAGCATAAAACTACTTTCTGTTTTATAAGCCTGATTTATTTTACAGATTTAGAAATCTGAAGAGCGGTGCTGGAGTGATTTAAATTTTGTCACCAAATGCATCATACAAATTGTTGACGGCAACACACAGATTCATTTACTGACCTTGTTATTTACTGCACTCATTCCACTTAATGGAACATCATAGACGGATTTGATTGGGTTGAATTGTGAAAATCATTTATTCACACTAGTGTAATATCTTACAAATACGGAAATTAGCATGTGAATAAAAATGCCTTGTAGAAATAATCAGTGCAGCCATTGGAATCTTTGCATTTGAACAACAACATAAATTAGGCAGTTTTTTTGTGAATTTTTAATTAAGCGCATGTCACTGAAATGTCCCACAAGTTTGTACATTTTCATTGTTTGGTCAAAGTTGGCGTTTTTGGGGGGGTTTTTGGTGCCTTCTTTGATTCTTCCTGCACAGCGGGAGAAAGCGAAGCTATTATGCAAACGCAGTAAGTGCTTTTTAGCCATGAATATTTTGCCTCACTTTGGGCTCCTTTTGCAAAGAGGCACTACCGATTAGCGTGCGCTGAATGTAAAGAAGCCCATGGGAATTGAATGGGCTTCTTCGAATTTAGCATGCCTCTAATTAGCAGCGCTGCTTTGTAAAAACAGCCCTTTATGTTTTGAGGGGTGGTTTTCCAAGTACAGTCTAATTGGAAGATTTGGGGACCATTTTACTTAGCGCAGGCCACTTTGAATGTGGCTACCTTTAGTGTGTGGGTTTCCCACGTGCTTAGGCCACTTTTAACATGACTGTAAAATGGCTGCCATATCTCTTTCTCCATTAATGGCAACGCAATAATTTCCCCAATTAACACATGAGCCCTTACTGCCAGACATTTATTCGGCAGTAAGAGCTCCCACTCATCCCATGCTAATTAGCAGCATGTTGTGAGTATAGTGTTACGTTTATCTATGGGGAATTGTCCCTTTGAAAACACGTATGCAGCTGATCGGCTTTTGGTCAAGATGGCGTCCATGAGAGAGTGTGCTGTTTGAGTGCCCCTGAACTTCCAGAATGTACCGTCGAGTTTCCTTCTTCTTTCTCCTAAATATGGGGAAAAGAAAGGGGAAATCCGGGGCTAAAGCCCCTCTTACCCCCAGTGAAACTCCAACTCTCCGGCAAACAACTCTGGAGGTTTTCAGAGTTCAAACGCTTGGAGCACAAACACCGACCTTGGTTGGACCTTCCGATTCGCCGGGAGATCTTAGCTTAGAGGCGGTGTCATTGAGCCCGTCACTCCAAACAGCACCACCGCGACCCGGAGGAGAGTTGATGCCGACAGGAGAGCTACGGATGGAATTTCCGATAGCCGGAGGTGGCCCTGCTGGATTTTCAACGCCAGATGCGTCGACAACGAATGGAAGTGCGAGGAGTGAGGGCTCCACGCCTTCTCCCGTCGTGGCAGCTCCGTCTGAGGGAACCGGAGAGAGAGAGTGAGACCGGCTGTTGTTACCGAGGCCCTGTGGGACGCGATCCAGGCCTTAAACACTTCACTCCAACAATCTACTAATTTCTTTAAAACTGAAGTGACTGAAATTAAGCAACATCACCAATCTTTAACTTCGAGAGTAAAAGAGCAAGAAGATAAATGTGAGTTAAACGTATTAGAGATTAAGAAGATACAGAGTCTTGTTGGTAATATAGTTGTAGAAAGAAATAATTCACAAAGAAAAATAGAATATCTAGATAACCAATTGAGACGTAACAACTTAAGATTTTTAAATTTTCCCAAGACACCTCTGATCCCTGCAATGGAAATGTGAAGGAAATACTTTATTCAAGTATTGGGTATTCCTAAAGAAGCTTTACCTCCCATTGTTAAAGCATACTATATTACTGGAGTTAAAACACCATCATCAGAACCAGCTTTGGACTTAAATTTAACAGAATTTCTTGAAACTTCATTAGAGACAATTACCGAACACACAACTCTACTTGCCTCATTTGCCTTTGAAACTGATAGAAATATCATATTCAGGCTCTACTTCAGATTTATATCTACTCAACTTTATGAATCACTACTACTACTATTTAACATTTTTAAAGCGCTACTAGGGTTACGCAGCACTGTACAATTTAACATAGAGGGACAGTCCCTGCTCAAAGAGCTTACAATCTAAAAGACAAGTGAACAATCAGTCCAATAGGGGCAGTCAAATTGGGGCAGTCTGGCTTTCCTGAACGGTAAGAGTTAGGTGCCGAACGCAGCATCGAAGAGGTGGGCTTTAAGCAAAGACTTGAAGATGGGCAGGGAGGGAGCTTGGCGTAAGGGCTCAGGAAGGTTGTTCCAAGCATAGGGTGAGGCGAGGCAGAATGGGCGGAGCCTGGAGTTGGCGGTGGTGGAGAAGGGTACTGAGAGGAGGGATTTGTCCTGTGAACGGAGGTTACGGGCGGGAACGTAAGGGGAGATGAGGGTAGAGAGGTAGTGAGGGGCAGCAGGCTGAGTGCATTTGTAGGTAAGAAGGAGAAGCTTGAATTGAATGTGGTATCTGATTGGAAGCCAGTGAAGTGACCTGAGGAGAGGGGTGATATGAGTATATCGGTTCTGGCGGAATATAAGACGTGCAGCAGAGTTCTGAACAGATTGAAGGGGGAATAGATGGCTAAGTGGGAGGCCGGTGAGGAGTAAGTTGCAATAGTCAAGGCGAGAGGTAATGAGAGCGTGGACGAGAGTTCGGGTGGTATGTTCAGAGAGGAAAGGGCGAATTTTGCTGGTTAAAGAGGAAGAAGTGACAGGGCTATCTGCTGGATATGTGCAGAAATTCAAGTATTTCCTGATATAAGCAAAACTACTCAGAAAAGGAGAAGGGAATTCCTGGGATTAAAACCACGAATTCTCGCACTCTGAGGAACTTTTATCTTAAAATTTGCATGCAGATGCTTAATTTCCTTGGATAGGATCAATTATGTATTTTTTGACCCAGGAAAATTACAACAATTTATTATTGCTAAAAAAAGGGGTGGAGAGGTGGCCTTGACTGTACCTACATAAAGCTAAAACCACTGGTTGGATTTTGTGCTTCCCCCTCTCAGTACCGATTATATTTTATTTATAGTCAGATATTCATTTTCTTTAAATAATTTCTTTGTATCTTGATCGAAATATGTGGTCTAAGTATTATCAAAATTTCCATGTTATTGGCTCTGAGTAAAGAGTAATTCTTGCTTTAATGTACAATTTTCAGATTTTCAGACATTTATCATATGTGAATGTATAAGTGAAATTTATAAATAAAGAATAAAAAAAAAAAAGAAAACATGTATGCAATGTGTTTGGTGAAGCAGTCGCTGAACCATTCAGGAGGGTCTTTCATCGTATAGTTAGTGCAATTGTCGAGCATGCAGTGTGCGTGTGCATGTTATGTCAGTAGTGTCTTCACTGTGTTTAGGCTGGGTGATTTTCCCTAATGAAGTTGCAAAATTGTCACTTCTATATCAAAGCTGCCAGGTTCATGCCAGTTAGATTTTCCATAGAACAACACAGAGATGGTTCAAAGTACAGAACACAATCAAAAAAAAAAAATAAATGAGTAAAACACTAAAAGTACCAAGAGCCTTCAAAAATGAGACAAGTCCTTTTATTCCACAGAGTAGATCAATCTTGTTTATCAAAGACTCAACCTTGTGAATCTATCAATTAGTTTTTCCATGCAATTATTTGTAAAATGGCTGCTCCCTTTCCACGTGCAGGCAAAACAAACGCATTCCTGAACATTCTTCGACATATTTTTTAAAAGGCTCAGCATCTGGAAGAGTCTTTTATAAAATACTGGTGAACTAAACATGTTAAGATCTAGGTGTCTGAATTCTTGTCTCAACAGTCTATGTAAAATGGACCTTCATGTATTTTAGACGCTCATGATTAAAAAACAAAAAGTACATATTTTTGTAGTATTAAAGATGTATAAAGTTATTTTTGAGATATCTAGTGCCTACATTTTTTCTACTGCTCCTCTGTTTTTCAGAAGCAACAGTTACGCTTCCTTGCTACATTCTGTAGTGACAAATCGACAGATTTTTAATTTTTATATGCTTTTTTAAATGTACAATTCAACTTTAATATACAGAAGAAAACTTCAAGAAAAAACAAGAAAACATACATACAATATCAATAGTCATACACATTGAGGAGCTGTTTTACTAAGCAGAGGTTAGCCCATTGCAGGTTTACCGCACGGCAATCTGAAACTACTGCTGGCCCGATGCGGGCGCCAATGGTATTTCTACCCCCAGCGCATGGCATTTCCAGCACTAGGGAAAATACGTCCCTACTTTTTAACAAAACAGTTACCTGGCAGTAGTCAGGCAGTAATCTAGGGGAGTTAGAATTAGGGAGAACTCTTGCCCAATGACTATATTTCCTCTACATTCAGCTGTGACTTTGGGGAGGTTTTTTTTGCCCATGATGAGGAGTAGATCCTCTTAAGACCAAGCAATTGGTCAACGGGATCGTTATGTTGCTTGTGGGAGCATACTTGACCCAAGCACCTTGAGGCTTTTTTCCTCCCTGTTAATCACAACTGATACCAAGTTTGTTGAACATTTCGGATTGGCAGGTTAATTTCCTTTTTACAGTGCGAGGGGAGTCGTGAATTATTACTTCTACCACCACTTCATATTGAGTTTAGAGTAATGTGGCAGCGCCATGCAGTGCCCAGTTACCACCAAGTTAGCACAGGAGCCCCTACCGCCACCTCAATGGGTGACAGTAAGTGCCCCCCCCCCCTCCCGGGATGGCCACATGTTAAGTGCAATCTTACCGCATGGCCATTTATTTTTTCAGCCTTTTTACCCTCTGTGGTAAAAAGGGCCTCAGTGCATAGCAAAAATGGCACCCAGGGCCCCTTTTACAGTAACTTAAGGGTCCCTGTAAGTATAAGTCCACATGAAGAAAAGAGAAACGAGACTAACCACTTATACAATAAAAAAGTGGGGGGGAAAACACTTGCAGCAGTGCAGAAATACGTTTTTTTAAACCCAATAATACCCACTTCTACTCAATGGTTCTAGGATTATCAGCCATCTCCTTATTTATTTATGACATTTATATCCCACAATATTCCCGCTCATGGGCAGGCTCAATGTGGCGTACAATAATTAATAAGCAAACAATAGTACAAAGTACAGTGGACAAGGTCACAGGAGAGAGAAAGAAAGGAGGGAGAGAAAGAGAGGGGAGGAGATACGTTTTCACAGAGGGAGCCGTAGACTAAAAGGGTATGGCACCTGTAGGGGTCTTAGTGTATGCACTGCCAAAAAGGAAGGTCTTCAGCCGCTTCTTAAAGGTCAGGTGATCTGAAGTGAATTTGACCTCTCGAGGCAACCCATTCCACAATTGAGTGCAGAGATAAGGGAAAGATGAACCATAGATGGTCTTATATTTGAGGCCATGAGGAGCAGGGTAGTGGAGGTTGAGGTACGAGCGGGCCGACCTTTGGGAGTTCCTGGGCGGCAGGTTAATGAGAGATAACTTGACCTACCATAAGCAAACATAAGCAACCCATCCATTTCCGGTTCATCTTATCATTAACAACAATGACTTAGAAATGACCTCCTACCAATCTTCTTACCCTCCATACTCTTTCCCTACCTCTTCTTTATCGCTCTATGTCCTTACCTATCCCTATCCTTTCTCTCATACCTCTTTTATCCCATTTACCCCTTGTTCATTTGTCCTACCAAATACCTCCTTTGTTGATCCAGACACTACAGATTGTATTCTCTTGTTACTATGTAAGCCGCATTGAGCCTGCGATGAGTGGGAAAGCGCGGGATACAAATGTAATAAATAAATAAATAACAAGAAAGTCTGTAAATGTATAGGATTAAAAAAAATGATAAGTGATTATCATAAGTGATCAGGCATTTCAAAAAAGAAAGTGCCTCCCACAGCCCAAAACGTTAGGTTTAATCTGAAGGAAGGCTCTACATCTTAATTGAGTTGGCCTGGCAACTTTTTTATATACTTTTAAATAATAAAATACAGTCATTTTAGTTTTGCATCTTTAAAAGACAACATGATGTATCATAATACCGTAAAAGTACAGTGACTGTAGACTGCAGCATTACTGCAGACATCACCTCCGTGGTACGCCAAGTTTATTGCGTTGTCAAAAAGGCAATTCTGAAGTCAAAATGATGGCAGTTTGGGAAGATGCTAAGAACAGAGGGATAAAACAGATATTTTTCTAAAGTTATGTTGCTCTATGTAGCCCGGAGTAGTGATACTCAAAAACTGGAACTGTAGGTGTCACAAAATACCTGCTTTTCTTGGATTTATCACGGGGAACTGACTCATGCCATTCTAACACTTCATTTATTGCTTTCATGATATTTTATTGCAGTTTTTCATATAACACATAAAGTATCATTACTGTCTTTTTTTGTAGTTTGGGAAAATTACTTTGTGATATGGGCAAGATGATTTCAAGTCAAGGATAAACTATTCTGACTGGCTCAACCAGCTTTTGCTATTGCACTTCATAAATCAGCTATTGGTTGAGTTGCTTATGGTTCTTTCTAGCTTTAATAAATATTGTCACATTTTACACACATCAACTCAACTGCATGAACTGTGATGGAAAACTCTGACAGTGGCATGAATATGTTCACATTACTATAACATTTCACTGCTACTTTGCTAAAGTTAAAATTAAACTATAATGTTTTCTTAAGGATTGTATATCATATTTGCCTGAGTTAGGTCAAAGAGTCTGGAATATGTTAAGTCAAAGGGTAAGATATCTTGGACCCATTTCTGATGATGCTTGATTATTTGGAAGGGGAAGAGTTAATATGAATAGACAAATCAATCTTCACTCTTCAAAAAAAAGGATAAAAACATTTTACCATAAAACTTGTAAAAGTGATTTAACTTGTCAGTTGTGACCACATTGTCTCACATAATTTGAGGATGGGTTCTTCTAAAGTTGAGACCTAAGGGGTCATTTTACAAAGGTGCGCTGAAAAATAGCTTGCGGTAGTGTAGGCGTGGGTTTTGGGCGCACGCTGATCCATTTTTTAGAGCGCCTGTAAAAAAGGCCTTTTTGCCGAAAATGCACATGTGGCTAAATGAAAATTGCCGTGTGTCCATTTTGGGTTTGAGACCTTACTGCCAGCCATTGATCTAGCGGTAAAGACTCACACGGTAACCGGGCAATAATGACCTAGGTGTGCCAAATGCCACTTGGCACGCGTCCATTGCGCACGCCCGAAAATAAAAACTATTTTTCAGATGTGTGTATCGGATGCATGCCAAAAATGAAATTACTACAACAGACACATGGTAGTCGGGCGGTAACTCCATTTTGGCTCATGTTAGGCACAAGTAGATGCTTACGCGGCTTAGTAAAAGGGCCCTAAATTGTTTACAAAGATTACTCACACTCAAATGGCTTAGAATTAAAAGTTCTTCTGTATACAATAGTGTCAACTCAAATAATATAAGAACTTACAGTACAAGCATTAACTATGCTGTGAGAACATAAAGTGTTTTCACAAATTCTACGGGAGATCCTCCGATGAAGCCGGTCAGGCGAAACAAGTGCCTTTCAGGATCTCACAAGATTGAGATAAGTGCTATTTGATGCATGATTAAGGCCAACGCTAGAAATGCTAATAATGAAGAAACGATAGAGTTTCAAGGATCTTCACGACATTAAGGGGTCCTTTTACTAAGGTGCACCAAAATGTGGCCTGCGCTTGTGTAGATGCTTGTATTGGATGTGCGCAAGTCCATTTTCAGCGCACCTGTAAAAAAGGCCTTTTTTTGGCTGAAATTGGACGTGCTGCAAAATGAAAATTGGAACGCGTCCATTTTGGGCCTGAGACCTTACCACCACCCATTCACTTAGCGGTAAGATCTCACGTGATAACTGGCTGGTAATCATCAGCGCGCATACAATGCCAGTTATCACCCAGTTAGCACCATATGCTGGAAAATAAAACATATTTTCTGGCAGGCGTACTGGGCGCACGTAAAAAATGAAATTAACGCCCAGGCCATGCGGTAGCTGGGTGGTACTTCCAAATTGGCATGCATTGGGCATGCGTAGGCGCCTACTCGGCTTAGTAAAAGGGCCCCTAAGAGAAGTATTATTGGATGCAGGTTCACAGTTAAGATCGGCAATGAAGACAAAATAAAGTTTTATGATCACAAAATAAGAAAAGTAACATAAAAATACAGGATAAAGATTTAAATAAAGAGTACAAACTGTGCCCTGAAAGGTTTTTTGGACTGATGATTGTTGTGGCTCATGATATACACAAAATAGCCATAATGTTGATGTGGCAGTTTTTATCATGCAGCGTTGTCTGAGGTCCTTTTTTTACTTATAATTTAAAAAAATTATTTGATGTTGTTGAAAAAGTGATGAAATTACAAATTGTAAGCTCTTATATTATTTGAGTTTGCAAGGAATAGACACATACCCTGGTACTCTGTATAGTGCGACTTAAGTTGTGTTCTCAAATCCAGTCGTATTCTAGATTTGTGTGCTCAACTTAGTTACCAAGCCAATCAGCTCTGATAATTGCCACTTAACAAGCAATTATTGACATTAATTGTCATTAATTAGAATTTACACGCAGAACTGTCTAAGCCTATTCTGTAAAGTAAAGTGCTTAAATTCTAAGTCGCACAGTTGAAAAGGGGCATGGCCATGGGCATGGAATAGGCGAGTCACGGGCGTTTCTAAAATGTATGCATGTGGTTATAGAATGCATCCAGTCTGCACTTAATTTAAGCATCAGCCAGTGATTAAATTTAGTCAAGTGGACAAGTTCTTGGTGTATTCAATAAACTGCATGAAAATTTAGACTTATTCTACAAAGTATGCCTAAATTTATCGAATACACCTAGGTATATTTCATTTCGGTGTCGATTATTTAGGCTTCATATATAGAATCCAGTCCATAAGGGGGTAATTCTATAAAGTGGATGCTAACATTTATATGCCAATTACACAGATACATGACTAGAATAATAGTATATACATATTTATGTGCTCATGTACACATATAAATGCCAAAATTCCCCCTAAGGTGACGTGGAGGGTCATAATCGAACGAAAACGTCTATCTCAGTGGGCGTTTATCTCCGAGAACGGGTCCGTGAAGGGGCGGACCGAACCGTATTTTCGCAAAAAATAGACGTCCATGTTTTATTCGACAATTTGTGAGCTGGGCGTTTTTGTTTTTCAGCGATAATGGAAAATGAAAGCGCCCAGCTCAAAAACGAATAAATCCAAGGCATTTGTTCGTGGGAGGGGCCAGGATTCGTAGTGCACTGGTCCCCCTCACATGCCAGGACACCAACCGGGCACCCTAGGGGGCACTTTTACAAAAACAAAAAAAAAGGTAAAAGAGCTCCCAGGTGCATAGCACCCTTCCCTTGTGTGTTGAGCCCCCCAAATCCCCCTCAAAACCCACTGCCCACAAGTCTACACCATTACTATAGCCCTAAGGGGTGAAGAGGGGGCACCTACATGTGGGTACAGTGGGTTTGGGGGGGTTGGACGACTAATAAGCATTAAGCAGCACAATTGTAACAGGTAGGGGGGGATGGGCCTGGGTCCACCTGCCTGAAATACACTGCACCCCCTAACAACTGCTCCAGGGAGCTGCATACTGCTGCCAAGGAGGTGGGTATAACATTTGATGGTGAAAATAAAAAGTTGTGAAACATCATTTTTTGTGGTGGGAGGGGGTTAGTGACCACTGGGGGAGTCAGGTCATCCCCGATTCCCTCTGGGGGTAATCTGGTCATTTAGGGAACTTTTTGGGGCCTTATTCGTGAAAAAACAGGGTCCAGGAAAAGTGCCCTAAATTCTAGCTACAAACGCATACTTTTTTTCCATTATCGGCGAAAGGCGCCCATCTCTGTTCGGGTGATAACCATGCCCCAGTCCCGCCTTCACCACGCCTCCGACACGCCCCTGTCAACTTTGTACGCTTCCACGATGGAGTGCAGTTGAAAACATCCAAGTTCGGCTTTCAATTATACCGCATTATTCGTTTTTGTGAGATAAACGTCCATCTCCCGATTTAGGTCGGAACTTGGGCGTTTTTCTCGTTCGATTACAAGCAGGAAAGTCTGTTATGTAATTATGTGTATATCTTACACATCGCATATTTTACAGGTGGAAAAGTGTGGACCTAGAGGACCAGATGCAGTAAATGATGCTCAAAATCTGATGCTGATAAAAATTGGTGTTAACCATGATTCAATAAAGGGTGCATGCCCTTTATAGAATCACACTTAGTGCAAATTAAAATGCAAAAAATGTAAAAAGAAGCCAGGCCATACCTTAAACTATTCCAGGTATTTATCAAATGGCCAGGCCTTCAACTTATTTCTAAATCTAAGGTAATTCAGCTCACATCTAATAGATGGTGACGTAAGATGGAATTGCAAAATTGAAAAGTCGCTTAGCAGAAGAAGGCAATCTTAATGAGGAAATTGCAGGCAGCTCTAGCTTATTTAGGTGGGTTTGTCGACCAGAAATCAAATGAATTTTTATTAGATTAGAAAGATAAAAAGGACAATCACCATATAAAATTTTAAAAGTTAGCCACAAAATCTTAAAATCTATTCTAGCAGCAACCAATATGATCTGCGCATCAAAGAAGAAATCCTATCATATTTTGTCTTGTTGTAAATTATGTTCACTGCTGTATTTTGCAATAACTGTAAACGTGACGAGAGTGATTTTGAAATACCAAGATTTTAAAAAAGTTACAATAATCCAATCTGGCATAAACGAATGCTAATAATAATTTCTTTAGATTATTGATTGAAAGAGGTGAACAAATCTGACGCAGAAAACGCAATTGAACAAAAACTGAAATCATCATTCCCTCTGCCTCACGCCCTGGTTATATTCCAGTTGGATTATTGTAGTTCCCTTTTGCAGGTCTTCCCTTACAAAGCATTAAGGCCCCCTTTTACCAAGCTGCGGCAACCTGGCATCAGTGCATGTTTTTCATATGTGCCGAGGCCCCCTTTTATTGCAGTGGGTAAAAGGGAAGTCTTTCTTTCTTGAAGAAAATAGCCATGCAGCAAGTAAAGCACTTGCCATATGGCCATTTCAGGGGTGGAGCCCTTACCGCTACCTATTGAGGTGGCGGTAAAGACTCCCGTGCTAACCCTGCGGTAACCAGGCAGCGCGCAGCACTGCCAGAGTACTGCTGGGTACACTCTGGTACTACAAAAATAAATATATTTTTGTAGCGCTGGATATGACAGCACACTAGGGGTTGGGCTTACCACTGTTTAGGAGTGACGCTCTACGTTGTAATTTACGTGACCGGATATATAAGCTGTAGAATGTTAATGTCGGCCATCTTAGATGGGGACTGTTTGAGATATGCGTGGTGAGTAAAGTTCAACTGTGTGTTTGGACATAGTGCTATAAATATATACTCACTATAATTTTTTCTATACATAGGAGACTACCTTGAAACAGCGTTTTATAACGCGAAACATGGATCTGTGTCGGTTGACATCTGGTCTCCAGCTTTTGAATATAAGAAACAGCTAAACTGCTGACATTGAAAAATTGAGAAGCTAAGTACTTCAATATATTGTTACTATATAGAGGAAATATTGGATGTAATAACTGAAAAAAAAGATATAAACTGTTTAAAACTAAAAAAAAGACATTGAAAAAAATATTTAAGGATCGATGAGGATTGCGCTACGCCCCTTTTCAGACATAGGCTAGGCTCATTTAGCCTTATTAGGGGAAGGTGCGCTTATCTGAGAGATCCATCTATATATAAAAATACTGTGATTTCTGAACCCAGTGGACTGTTATTGATAAATGTATATTGGAAAATGGATTGAAGCAGAGCATTTATTTAATGGTTATATTTTCTCTCAGGCCATAATTTCCCTGTGTACAATGACTCTTTAGTCTATTCGTTTTCATTTCCCTCTCTCCCCTTTTCCCACTCTCAGACCGTTTCTTCCCCTTTCCTTTGTCATTTTTTTAAAATAATTTGTAAATCACTTTGAAGTCTATGTCTGGCCTTCTGTGGTATATTGAGCATGTGGAATAAAGTGGAATGCATAAATGGTTCACCTGTGAATGACCGTCTAAAGTGGAGTCTAGCCATATACCTAAACTACGTACTGTAGATTGCAAGGGAATAGTTTTGCTTTCTAAAACCGGGTTGGAATTGGGACTTCGAAACTTGGCAACCCAGAGTAGAGACGTTTTTTTTTCCATACTGAGCTTCAGTCTGTAAGCAAGCATCTCAGGGGCGTAGCCAGACAACAGATTTTAGGTGGGCCTAGACAAGAAGTGGGTGGGCACCAAGTGTTCTCCCTCACCCCCCCAAAAAAAAAAAAAATATCTCAGGTAGCAGGAAAACGCTTCTTTCTACCTTGGCAGTCTGCAGCAGGCATGTGCTGGTATCAAGGAGAATAGCGTTTTTGTTACCATCAGGGGGAAGTCTTCAGCTGGCGGAGCTTGGGCTCCCCACCAGCTACTGCTAAACGTGTGCTACTGTTGGGTGGGCCTGAGCCCTAAGTGGGTGGACCCCGGCCCACCCAGGCCCACCTGTGGCTACGCCACTGAAGCATCTATTGGAATATTCTGGTAAATATAGTAGTTATAACGTTTCATTTAATGAATTTGATACTGGAAAAATAATTTGAATATCATCTGCATAAATGCAATATTTCAAACCTAATGATCTTAGCTCAAAACAAAGAGAAACATTGAACAGCACTGGCAAACATGGGGAGCCCTGATGGACCCCACAATTTGGATTCCATAAGTCTGAGGTAATATCAGATTTTATAACCTCATAATTGCCCATCTTCTGACACAAATTGGGAGATGGGGGTCCTTCTCTCAGGGTCGCCCAAATCGGCATAATTGAAAGCCGATTTTGGGCGCCCTCAACTGCTTTCCGTCGCAGGGCCGACTAAAGTTCATGGGGGCATAGAGAAGGCGGGACTGGGGCATGCTTAAGAGATGGGCGTCCTCTGCCGATAATGGAAAAAAGAAGGGTGTCCCTGACGAGCACTTGGCTGACTTTACTTGGTCCATTTTTCCTTGCGACCAAGCCTCAAAAAGGTGCCCGAACTGACCAGATGACCACCAGAGGGAATCGGGGATGACCTCCCCTTACTCCCCCCAATGGTCACTAACCCCCTCCCACCCTAAAAAAAAAAAACTTAAAATGTGTTTTTTTTGCCAGCCTCAAATGTCATACCCAGCTCCATGACAGCAGTATGCAGGTCCCTGGAGCAGTTTTATGGGTGCAGTGCACTTCAGGCAGGCGGACTCAGGCCCATCCCCCCCTACCTGTTACACTTGTGGTGGTAAATGTGAGCCCTTCAAAACCCACCACAAACCCACTGTATCCACATGTAGGTTCCCCCCTTCACCCCTTAGGGCTATGGTAGTGGTGTACAGTTTTGGGGAGTGGGTTTGGGTTTTTTGGGGGGGCTCAGCAAACAAGGTAAGGGAGCTATGCACCTGGGAGCAATTTGTGAAGTCCACTGCAGTGCCCCCTAGGGTGCCCAATTGGTGTCCTGGCATGTGAGGGGGACCAGTGCACTACGAATTCTGGCTCCTCCCACGACCAAATGGCTTGGATTTAGTCATTTCTGAGATGGGCGTCCTCGGTTTCCATTATCGCCGAAAACCGGAGACTACCATCTCTAAGAACGACCTAAGGACGACCATCTCTAAGGTCGACCTAAATGTTAAGATTTGGGCATCTCCGACCGTATTATCGAAACGAAAGATGGACGCCCATCTTGTTTCGATAATGTGGGTTTCCCCGCCCCTTTACGGACCCGTCCTGCGAGGATAGCCCCAGAGAAGCTTGGGCGCCCTGTTCGATTATGCCCCTCCATGTGTCTTAGTAAAAGGGCCCCACAGAGAGCAGAGGTGGGTGCCTACACAGCTTAGTAAAAGGGCCCCTGAGATTGTGAGCCCACTAAAGACAGAGAAAATACCTTTAAGTAACAAATGCAAAACACATTTGGTTGTACCACAGAAAGGCAGTGTGTCAAATCTATACCCCACTAAGCCAAACACACCTTTAAAGCTGAAATTTTATTCTGACTGTGGCCTATTGCAAATCATGATGGACTCGTACATAGAGTTGGTGAACAGGCACTGCTGCCTGTTTTCAGTACTATTTATCTATATCTGTATATGTATGTATGTATGTATGTATGTATGTATGTATGTATGTATGTATGTATAGATAGATAGATAGATAGATAGATAGATAGATAGATAGATAGATAGATAGATACTGTAGATAGATATGTTTTCAAGGCTTTAGTATGTTTACAGTACTTGAAGAAAAGCTTACCATAAATGAAGCTATTTTATTTCGCAAGCTTTCAACTGAAATTCACACTTTAGTTCATTTGTAGTCATAGGAAGAACTTGGCTGGATTTTGCTACGGAGATGTTATCCTCAAAACCTATTCAATTTCTATTATGATCCAAATCATCATGGATCTTCACTATATAGGAGGTTTCACAAATCAATTGTCTTTTAAGGATTCATCACTCACATGATTTAATTTTGTTTCATCAATAGCAACAGTAGCTATTTCTACATCTTGAAGATTTGGTAGTTCAAAGTCATATATGAGGCCCTGTTTACTAAGCAGTGCTACAGGCATGTTAGCATTTTTAGTGTGCACTAAGCATTAGTATGTAGATGCCTATAATATTCCTATGGGTGTAAAAACGCTAGCACACCTTAGTAAACAGGGCCCATAGAGGGGCATAATCGAACGGGGCGCCCAAGTTGTCATGAGGGCGTCCTTGCAGGACGACCCCGTAAAGGGGTGGGCAACCCGTATTATCGAAACAAGATGGGCGTCCATCTTTCGTTTCGATAATACGGTCGGGGATGCCCAAATCATGAAATGTATTTATTTGTTTGTTTGTTTTCCCACCTATTTGCAGGCTCAATGTGGCTTACATTGTTCCGTCATGGCGATCGCCAATTCCAGAGTGAGAGATACAGGTGTTATTACATTAAGATCATGATTGACATGGTAGACTAAGCAGTCAAGTATAAAGAGTTCAAAGTAAGCAGTCAAGTATAAAGAGTATAAATTTAGGTCGACCATAGAGATGGTCGTCCTTAGGTCGTTTTTGAGGTGGGCATCCCCAGTTTTCAATGATAATGGAAACCGAGGATGCCCATCTCAAAAACTACCAAATCCAAGCTATTTTTTTGGGTGGGAGGGGGTTGGTGACCACTGGGGGAGTAAGGGGAGATCATCCCCGATTCCTTCCTGTGGTCATCTGGTCGGTTCGTGCACCTTTTCGAGGCTTGGTTGTGAAAAAAATGGACCAAGTAAAGTTGGCCAAATGCTCGTCAGAGACGCCCTTCTTTTTTCAATTATTGGCCGAGGACACCCATCTCTAAATCATGCCCCAGTCCTGCCTTTGGTACAGTGCTGACATGCCCCCATGAATTTTGGTCATCCCCGCGATGGAAAGCAGTTGAGGATGCCCAAAATTGGCTTTCCGTTATGCCGATTTGGGTGACCCTGAGAGAAGGACACCCATCTCCCGATTTGTGTTGGAAGATGGGCGCCCTTCTCTTTCGAAAATTCACCTGATAGGGTCTTCAATATTGTAGTAATATATATTTTTTTCAGGATCAACCTGGAAGCATACCTAGGGGTCCTTTTACTAAGGCACGGCAAAAAATGGCCTGCGCATTTAGGATGCTCGTCAAAAATAGAATTACCTCCCGTAGCCAGGTGGTAGTTCTAATTTGACATGCACTGGAAGTGCGTAGGCACCTACACACCTTAGTAACAGGGCCCTCTAGTTTTTCATTTTTCATCAAAGATCCCAGGAAGTAAGTACTTAGGTTTGATAATCATCTCTCTGTTTCTATAAATCATATTCTTTTTCATTAATCTTTCGTGGGCTTGCTCTTCACCTCAGACCTTGTTTCCTCAAAATTTATTGTATGAAGGTTGTCTAAGTAGTTAGATGTCATCATATGTATAGAGGATAATTTCTTTTTGTAGTGAGATTTCATCTATGAATGGAGGAGTGGCCTAGTGGTTAGAGCACCGGTCTTGCAATCCAGAGGTGGCTGGTTCAAATCAGGGGCATAGCCAGACAACAGATTTTGGGTGGGCCTAGGCAAGAAGTGGGTGGGCACCATGTGTTTTCCCCACCACAAAAATATCTCAGCTGGCGAGAAAACGCTTCTTTCCACCTTGGCTTACCATGAAGGGGAAGTCTTCAGCAGATAGAGCTTGGGATCTCCACCAGCTACCTCTAAACGTGTGCTACTGTTGAGTGGGCCTGAACCCTAAGTGGGTGGGCCCTGGCCCACCCAGGCCCACCTGTGGCTATGCCACTGGTTCAAATCCCACTGCTGCGCCTTGTGATCTTGGGCAAGTCACTTAACCCTCCATTGCCTCGGGTACAAACTTAGATTGTGAGCCCTCCTGGGACAGAGAAATATCCAGAATACCTGAATGTAACTCACCTTGAGCTACTACTGAAAAAGGTGTGAGCAAAATCTAAATAAATAAAAGGGGTCCTAAGTTAAGAAACAGTCATATCTAAAACACAACCCATGTGATTGTTTTAGATGTAATTGTTTCTTAATTTAATAAATAATTTTGTTTTTCATTGATATGTACTTTATAAGAGCCTTCTTTTTTTGTATTGTACTAATTTAAATTGCCTGAAGGCTACTGTTTCATTTGATATCTCATTTTTTGATAGTTTTATTGTTTTAAAGGATTACTATTAGATATGCAGTAAGGGGACCATAACTCTAAAGTTTACTTTAAAAGCAAATGGTATATGTATAATTTACTCACGGTAATGCACGTTTTTAAAAATAAGACATTATTGTATCTTGCAATAATCCTTAGTAATTCAGCTGATGATAGTTTCCCAGCAGTCATTATGTATCTAGGATATTAAAAGTAACTGAGACATCAGATCTCTATGACAACCCAGACGCCTACTTTGTTTTCCTACAAGTCTGGGAGTAACTAGAAGACAGTGGCATAACTCACTCCGAAATAAAATCTGAAGTTGAACCACTGCGTAAGGAGGAATTTTTTTGTATAGAATATGGTTGTCTGAGTAAATATGCATGTATGAACTAAGAACGTTTCCCCAGATACTATACAGTGAGACTTGAGTTACGTGCGCAATTCTGATCTTATTCTGTATTACGCATGCAACTTAATTATCTTAACAAGCCAATTGGCGCTGATAATTGCTACTTGATCGTGCTGGGCAGACTTATACGGTCTGTGCCCTGAAAAGGACAGGTACAAATCAAGATAAGGTATACACAAAAAGTAGCATATTTGAGTTTATCTTGTTGGGCAGACTGGATGGACCTTGCAGGTCTTTTTCTGCCGTCATCTACTATGTTACTATGTTATGTTACTTGGCGAGCAATTATTGATACTAATTAGCTTTAACTATAATTTATGTGCAGAACTTGCTAAGCATATTCTGTAAAGTGATGCACTTACGGGGCTCTTTTACTCAGGCGCATAGGTGCCTACGCGCATCCAATGCATGTCAGATTGGAACTACTGCCTGGCTTCCGTGTGCCCCAGATGGTAATTCCATTTTTGACGTGCATCCAAAACACATGGTAGAAAATATTTTCTATTTTCTACCACGTGGCGCTTACCTGATGGTAATCGGAAGTTTATACGCGCTGACGATTACCGCCCGGTTAGTGCGTGAGACCTTACCGCTAACTCAAGGGGTGGCGGTAAGGTCTCAGGCCAAAAATGGACATGCGTTGGTTTTAATTTTGCCGCAAGTCCATTTTCAGCCACACAAAAAAGGCCTTTTTTTCAGGCATGCTGAAAAATGGACATGTGTGCGACCAAAACACGCAGGCCATTTTTCAGTGCGCCTTAGTAATAGGGCCCTATAAATTCTAATGCATGCAGCTAAAAATCTTCCTCGGTGAAGACCGAAGCAAAGAATTCATTTAATCTCTCTGCTATGGCTTTGTCTTCCCTGATTGCCCCTTTTACCCCTCGGTCACCTGGCGGTCCAACCGATTCTTTTGCCAGCTTCTTGCTTATAATATCTAAAAAAAAAATTACGTGTTTTTGCCTCCAAAGCAATCTTTTTTTCAAAGTCCCTATTTGCCTTCCTTATCAGTGTTTTGCATTTTACTTGACATTCCTTATGCAGCTTCTTATTATTTTCAGTTGGTTCCTTCTTCCATTTTTTGAAGGATTTTCTTTTAGCTCTAATAGCTTCCTTCACCTCACTTTTTAACCATGCTGGCTGTCGTTTTTGGTCTTCCTCCCATTTTTAATACACGGAATATAGTTGGCCTGGGCTTCCAGGATGGTATTTTTAAACAGCATCCGCACCTGATGTAAATTTTTGACCCTCTAAGTTTTTTTTCTCACAGTTCTTCTCATTTTATCATAGTCTCCATTTTCAAAGTTAAACGCTAAAGTATTTATTTATTTTTGTTACATTTGTACCCCGCACTTTCCCACTCATGGCAGGCTCAATGCGGCTTACATATTGTATACAGGTACTTATTTGTACCTGGGGCAATGGAGGGTTAAGTGACTTGCTCAGAGTCACAAGGAGCTGCCTGTGCCTGGTGGGAATCAAACTCAGTTCCTCAGTTCCCCAGGACCAAAGTCTACCACCCTAACCACTAGGCCACTCCTCCACTAACAACATTTCATGTTCCACTGCACTAACCACTAGGCCACTCCTGTTTATATTTACTCCAAAGCTAATATCAAATCTGATCATATTATGATCACTGTTATCAAGCAGCCCCATCACCATTACCTTCCCGCACTAGATCATGCACTCCACTAAGGTCTAGAACTTTTCCTTCTGTCAGCTCCTGTACCAGCTGCTCCATAATGCAGTCCTTGATTTCGTCAAGGAATTTTACCTCCTCAGCACGCCCTGATGTTACATTTACCCAGTCAATATCGGGGTAATTGAAATCACCCATTATTATTGTGTTGCCCAGTTTATTAGCCTCTCTAATTTCCAATAACATTTCTACATCCATCTGTTCATCCTGGCCAGACGGATGTTAGTACACTCCTATCGCTATCCTTTTCCCCTTTACACATGGAATTTCAATCCATAGGGATTCCAAGATGTGTTTTGTTTCCTGCAGAAATTTCAATCTATTTGATTCAAGGCTCTCGTTAATATACAATGCTACCCCTCCACCAATTCGATCCACCCTATCACTTTGATATAATTTGTACCCTGGTATGACAGTGTCCCACTGGTTATTCTCCTTCCACCAGGTCTCAGAGATGCCTATTATATTTAATTTTTCATTTAGTGCAATATATTCTAACTCTTCCATCTTATTTCTTATTTATTTATTTATTTATTGTATTTGTACCCCACATTTCCCCACCCTTTTGCAGGCTCAATGTGGCTTACAGAGTATGGAAATGAGAACGTCGTTACATGATTTAAGAAAACAGTCGATCATAAGCTAAGGTGAAGGAGGAATTCAGATGGAAAGGTGTTAGGTAGGTCGTGCGAGAGGTGTTTTTGGTGTACTTGGGTAGTTTAAGGAATGATTTGTTTCATTGAGGGTGACTTTTGTAGGCTCTGTTGAAGAGATGTGTTTTCAAAGCTTTGCGAAAGCTTAGGCTTCTGTCATTCACATATAGACATTTCAAACTACGTCATGCTCAGTACTTGACAGTATTAATTTGCAATCTTTTGTCTGATTTTTATTTAAGGACTTCTATGTATTCCTTCGGACAGATTTGCAGCGGAACCTCCTGACTTCTCCTGCGGGAGTTTAATGGCGTACCTCTCTAAACTTTACTGGATAGGAGAGGAGGTGGTTACCTGGAGGGGTTCAGCTCGAACCACCCCCTTTCTTTTGGTATGTGGCATAGCTCTCAATGAAAGGTAGGACAACTCCAGCAAAAGAAAACAAGAGGCACACTGCAGCAAAAACTCATGCCGCCATCTTGATCCACATCTGTTTTAAATTCCATCTCTTTTTGTTTCTACCATAGTCCTAAGAGGATATTCCAGGCACCCACAACCCTTTCCATGAAAAAAAGATGTTGCCTGATGTTGCTCCTCTTTGTAGCTTCACACCATGTCCTCCAGTTCTATAGCTGCCCTTTCTTTGAATAAAGCTAGTTAGTGCATTTAATGCCTTTCACATTTTACACATCTGCATCTTGTCTCCTCTGTCCCTCCTTTCCTCTTGGGTATTCATATTTAGGTCCTCGAGTGGCCTAGTTTGTTAAGAGTATGGGTCTTAATATCCAGAGATGGCCAGTTCATATCCCACTGCTGCTCCTTGCGATCTTGGGCAAGTCATTTAACCCTCAGGTACCAAATTAGACGGCGAGCTCTCCAGGGACAGGAAAATACCCGGTGTACCTGAATGTAACTCACCTTGAGCCACTACTGAAAAAGGTGTGATCAAAATCCAAATAAATAAAATAAAATGATTTGTTGCTTCCTTTAGACTGCTTCTAGTTGGAGGTTTTTTAAAAACCTTTTAAATGGGTAGCCGTAATTGACTGGTGTAACATAATTGACAGAGGCAGGTAGCAGCTTATAGACTAATCAATTTATTGAGGCATGAGCTTTTGAAGACCAAAGTCCACGTTATCAGATCGATAAAAATTTGTTAGTCAATAAGATACCAACTGCCTCTGTCAATCTAGCTTCTTTTATAGACTTAAATGAGATATAGCTGCCAAAAATGAACGTACATTTCAAATGAGGCCTCATCAATGACCTGAATAAAGACATTATTTTATTTCTACTAGTTATGCCTCTCTTTATGCAACCTAGCATCCCTTTGACTTTGGCCAGTGTCTTGCTTTGATATTAACTGTTGTTCACACTACACAAGTCTTTGCTGAAGTTGAGACATAGGAAAGTTCCAGGAGCATTGTGTATTTACTGTATTTTAACATATAAGATGTAGATCCTGTTATGACTCTGCCCCGATATCATGCTCTCATTCATCTCGCCCCCTGGTGGTCAGACCTGGTGGTCGCAATGGACTGTCTGTTGATGGTTTTCCCGGTTCCAGAAGTCATGTAGGTACGGTCCGGATTTTCTAGCCTGGCAGTTGGTCTCGAGACTTTTTGGAACTCAGCTGTTTCCGTACCTGGTGAACTCCCTGGCTGTTGGCCTTTATTAACCACCTGGAAGTGTTTCTAGTTTGCCTTGCATCAGAGGTCCTCAGAGGTGTGTCTTCTGCAGTTGTTTGTTGCTGTGCTTTCCCTGCTACTTTCAGTTTCTGCCTTTGAACCTTTGCCTGGACCTGGACTTTGACTTTGTTTGCCGCCTGCCTTTGAACCTTTGCCTGGACTTGGACTTTGACTTTGTTTGCCTGGCCCCGGTTCTGCTGGGTTCGTGGACTGTCTTCCTGCTCCCTGCTGTGGCTTCTGTTCCAGTGGGTGTTCCTCCTGCCGCTGCCGCCCTCGGCAGTAGCCCAAGGGCTCACTATCCAGTGTTTTGTGTGAAGCGTGACAGATCCTGACTCAAGCAGATTATTTGGCTGTTTCATCTGATCTTTATCATAAACCTTTTGTCATCCTGATTTCTTTATTTATTTCTCTGCTTTACCAGGTATTCTTTTTTAGGTTGCTTTACTTGAGTTGCTCTGTACTTTTAAATGCTACCTTTTTGACTATATTTTTCAGGAATTTCCATGGAAAACCATATTGGTCTCCTTTTTTTCTTGCGTGTGTGTTTTTTTTTTTGGGGGGGGGGGATCTTTTGTCATTTCTATAGTTCTATAGGAGAAACAGGGGTGATATGATACAGGCGTTCAAATATTTGAAAGGTATTAATCCGTAAACGAACCTTTTCCGGAGATAGGAAGGCGGTAGAACTAGAGGACATGAAATGAGATTGAAGGGGGGCAGACTCAAGAAAAATGTCAGGAAGTATTTTTTCACGGAGAGAGTGGTGGATACTTGGAATGCCCTCCCGCGGGAGGTGGTGGAGATGAAAATGGTAGCGGAATTAAAAAATGTGTGGGATAAACATAAAGGAATCCTGCTGAGAAAGAATTGATCCTCAGAAGCTTAACCGAGATTGGGTGGCAGAGCCGGTAGTGGGAGGCGGGGCAGACTTCTACGGTCTGTGCCCTGAAAATGGTAAGGTATACACAAAAAGTAGCACATATGAGTTTATCTTGTTGGGCAGACTGGATGACCGTGCAGGTCTTTTTCTGCCGTCATTTAATATGTTACGTTACTATGTTACTATGTTTTAATTTGGTTCATTGATTTCCATTTTTTTGTTGGCACTGCTAGATTCTTCTTCATGTGCTTTCCCCATTTACAAAAGGCAGCATGTTTGAAAGCCAGGAATATGAACATGAATGGTTATTTGATGATCACTGCTGCTCAGGCAGACATCTGCCACGGACCATTAGACACATTCCACCTAATTTTCCAAGTATTTAACCAGCCAGGAATGGCATCCGCTCATATTCAAGCCGGCTATCCGCTGATATTCAGCGGGAAATAACTGGGACAGACCGGTTAAGTTTAGTGGCCAGATAGACGCATGTAAATAACAGGTCTATCTTTGGTCACTAGAACCTAGTCGGTCAGCCAATGAATATTGGCTTAACCGGCTGTGCTTGCAGTGCCAAAAGCCCTCCCCCCCAACCAGGAAATTCAGTGCTGGTGGCCAGATACTAATCTAATCTAATCGATATTTTATATACCACTCTATCTTAGCAACAGGTTCCAGGTGGTTTACATAAAAGAAAAGCATTTTTCTGACAAGTCTTTTCTGTGACTAGGATCAAAAAAAGTGAAACAGATGGTTTTGCTCCCGAAGAAGCGTATTGTGAAACAGGCGCACTGTTGAGCGAACCGAATGAGCAAGAGATAAATTCCTATGCTATAGATAAGTGTTTTAAAGTTTCTATTTTTGAACCAATAATCACTGGTTTAATGTTAGCAATAATGTATAAACAATCAATATGACAGAAGAATTATGCATTATGTACATAAACATTAAAATAATTAGAGGAGGTTTTTTTTTAGACCTGTGAGGACGTTCGCACGGTTGTTCCAGTTGTAAAAGACGTGGTCAACAAGCCAAGCATCTGAGGTCTTTTCCTCATTTTCACAGAAAATTAATTAGACATAACCCTTGCTGTCATTATTTATTGGAATATTCTAAACAGCAAGAGTTCTGCCATTTAAGCATTCAATTACATAAAAAAGCTCAATCAAAATGAGGAATTACATAATAATGTAAACTAAAAAAATTAACCATCAGAGTTATAAAATAAAAAGGATTTCAACCTCTTATGCAAGTGCAGATAATTTTGATCTACTCAAAGTACTGGAGGCGTATTTTCAAAGCACTTAGGGCTTCTTTTACAAAGCTGTGCTATCGATTCTTGGTGCGACAAATGAGAGGAAGCCCATCCAATTCCTATGGGCTTCCTCTCATTTGCCGCGTGGGAATCACTAGTGCAGCTTTGTAAAAGAAGCCCTTAGACTTACAAAGTTCCATAGGTTACTATCAGGCTTATTTTCGAAAGTGATCGCCAGCCATTTCCCGACATAAATTGGGAGATGGCCAGTGATCTCTCAAAAGCAGCGAAATTGGTATAATCGAAAGCAGCTTTTTTTACAGTATCGCCGCTCTCCTGTTGCCTCGCCGGTGAAAGTTCAAGGGGGCGTGTCGGCGGCTTAGCGAAGGCAGGACATGGGTGGGCATGGGCGTGGCTACCAGATGGCCGGCTTTCGCGGATAATGGAAAAAAAGCGGTGTTCATCAGTATTTCGCCGGGTTTACTTGGTCCTTTTATTTTCACGACCAAGCCTCAAAAAGGTGCCCCAACTGACCAGATGACCACCGGAGGGAATGGGGGATGACCTCCCCGTAGTCCCCCAGTGGTCACCAAAACCCTCCCACACTAAAAAAATAAAAATAAAAACCTTTTTTTACCAGCCTGTATGCCAGCCTCAAATGTCATACCCAGCTCCCCGACAGCAGTATGCAAGTCCCTGGAGCAGTTTTTAATGGGTGCAGTGCACTTCAGGCAGGCAGACCCAGGTCCATACCCCCCCCCCCCCCTACCTGTTACACTTGTGGTGCTAAGTGTTGAGCCCTTCAAACCTCCCCCCCAAAAACCCACTGTACCCATATGTAGGTGCCCCCCTTCACCCATAAGGGCTATGGTAATGGTGTAGAGTTGTGGGGAGTGGGTTTGGGGGGGATTTGGGGGGGCTCAGCACCCAAGGTAAGGGAACTATGCACCTGGGAGATATTTGTGTATTTTTTAAACATTTTTAGAAGTGCCCTCTAGTTGGTGTCCTGGCATGTCAGAGGGACCAGTGCACTACAAATGCTGGCTCCTCCCATGACCAAATGCCTTGGATTTCGCCGGGTTTGAGATGGCCGGCATTTTTTTCCATTATCGCTGAAAAACAAAACTGGCGATCTCAAACCTGGTGAACTCTGGCATTTAGCCAGGCTAAACCGTATTATCGAAAAGAAAGATGGCCGGCCATCTTTTTCAAAAATACAGCTCCGGCCAGCTGTTGCGCCACCGCCAAAATAGATCGCCGGCAATCTATTTCGCCTGCGAAGTTCGATTATGCCCCTCCACGGAGCTCTGTAAGTCTGCTTTGAAAATGAGCCCCTGGGTAATTTGTTCCAAATAACAACTGCAACATAGAATCCTGCTGATGCTTAAACCAAATATTTTAAAATATATGACATTTCAATTGGAAACTATTACAGACTCTAGTTGACATATAAAAACCTGTGAATTGAATTTCCGGGTTCACCGGCGACAGTGAGAGTTAGCCGGTCTAATTCACGCTGTCTCATCATCAGGGCCACTGTCACAATTTAGTCTCATTTGGCAAATTGACCCCTTGAAGTAGTATCACAAAACTACCACCAGGGGTCAACCAGCACCATTTTGAACACAGTAGCCTATTCGGCAGAAGCAACCCATTATCTTGCTAGATACCAGGGAAACCCTCCAGTAGATGCCAGGGCAACGGGGCAATGGATCTCTTTTGGGGGTATAGGAGTCCAGATTCTAAGGAAGCATTTGGATCAGGGGGTGGGTTGCTAGTTCAGGGGGTGGGTGGAATCATGTGTAGAGTACTACATCCTTTTAAAACATGCTGTACAACAAAGTTATATTTACCACTGGTTAGTAACTCCTATGGTAAATATTGCTGTGGTAAAATGTGTTACTTCACTACAGCTTAATAACTACCCCTCTTAGAGGGTTTCTTTTACAAAGTGGCAGTAAGACCAACACAGGCTTACCACTCGCTAATCTGAAACTACAGCCGATCCAATGAGCGCACCATTTCTAGCACTCCGTAATTTTTTTTTCTGTAGATGACGCTAACCCGATGGCAATTGGTCATTGCTGCGTGCTGCCCAGTTACTGCCAGTTTACCATGGGATCTCTTACCACCACCTCAATGGGTGGCAGTAAGTGCTCTCCGCCGCATGGCCACATGATAAGGGTTATCTTACTGCACGGCCATTTGGGGGAGGGGCATTTTACTCGCTGTGGTAAAAAGGGCCCTGGCGCATGGAAAAAAAATGGCTCCCGCAACTACCACAGAGCTCTTTGTCCCGCAGCTTAGTAAAAAGACCCCTGAGTTAGGTGTGGAAGAATAATAGAAGTAGACTAAAGTTATTGGAAGAGAAGAGTGAAAGGGGGGAGATGGTTAGGCTTTGCACGATATCTAAAGTCAGACTCCACTACGGAAACTGGTAAGAAAGTGCAAAGAGATTCTAGTCAATAATAAAGAAAGACATATGAGTTGCTGTATAGAATAGAGTAGAATTTTTATACACAAAAGATTTGTTGAATGAAAATGGGAAGAAGAATAATTTGGATCCGAGGTGGAATAGTCCACGTGTTGAAAATATTTAAAGGTGGTGTAAGTGCCTAGAGGACTATGAAATGACTGCTGAGAAATCTGAGGAACTACTGCATACGCTGTGAGTTTTCATAATACTGCACAGAAGTTCCACTGATGTGTGACTTGGTAGGTCATTGAAATATAACCCATGGCATTTCTGCTACCAGTCAAATACACTTCAAAATGTTGTTTTTTTTACGAACTTTAATTATTGTATTTTTTATTATGCAGAGCAGAAGTTTGCACTGCAGACATATTTGAGGGAAAGTTTAGGTACTGAACTGGGAATAAAACAGCTCTTTTCTTTTGCTGGCAATTAAATTATATTTCATTTTAGAATTTTATGTAGGGTTTCTTTTTTGTACTTTGGGAAAATACCACCTCCTGTGATTTACGCTATTAATATTCATGTAAGAGTAAATATTTGATAATTAGCAGTTGAGGAAAACTCTAGTTTTAATAAAATGAGTTATTCTCCCCTTTTATGTGCTGAAGAAATGCACCATATAGTGTGGTACAGTATAACCCTGTGGAGTTTCTAACAGATGCTATAAGACTATGTATTTATTTTCTCAAATAGGAACTAATTTGCTTTTCAGATTCAGCTCACTGCAATTTATTGTACGTAGGTGACCCATTACTTTGAATAGAGTATAATTCTACATGCTAATGTCCTATATGGGATAATATCTCTTTATAACCCATTTGTATAGCGGGTACAGTATGATTTCAAATCCATAAGATTGAGTAGTGTGAATGCCATTCTCTATTTTCAACCAACATAAAAGAATCCTCTTTCTTCTGCACCACTGAGAGAAAACTGTAAAATGCAATAATTCGAAGCGACAGCTATAATTAAAGACACATCTATCTGCTTCTCCATACCTACCTGAGCTCTGCTTTACCTCAACTGCCAATATATCCTAGCAAAATAAAACACAAGAACATAAGCATTGCCATACTAGGACAGACCGAAGATTCATCAAGCCGAAGTATCCTGTTTCCAGCAGTGGATAATCCAGGGCACAAGCACCTGACAAGATCCCAGAACAGTAAAACAAATTTTATGCTGCTTATCCTAGAAAAAAGCAGTGGATTTTCCCATCTTAATAATGGCTTGTGGACTTTTCTAGAAAATTATCCAAACATTTTTAAACCCTGCTAATCTAAGTACTTTTACCACATTCTCTGGCGACAAATTCTAGAGTTTAGTTACACATTGAGTGAGGAAATATTTTTCCACTTTGTTTTAAATTTACTAATTAGTAGCTTCATTACTTGCCCCTAGTCCTAGTATTTTTGGAAAGTTAGTATTTTTGGAAAGAATATATAAACAATTCACGTCTACTCATTCCACTTCACTCAGGTGCCCTTTACAAAGCCACTAGAGGGCTAATGTGCAGGTAGCATGTGCCAAATATTTTTCTATTTTCTACCACAGGGGGTGTTCCCGGTGGTAATCAGCAGCACAGTCACATTGGTGCACACTGCATGGTTACCACACGGGTAGCGAGTGAGCCCTTACTACTAAGTCAGTGGCTGGTGGTAAGGGCTCAGGATGTAAATAGGTATGAGCTAGTTTTAATTTTTGCCTACACCCATTCCCGACCCATTAAAAAATGGCTTTTTTTCCAGCCATGGTAAAAAGTGGCCCAGCACGCACAAAAAAGATGCACCTGCACTACCGCAGGCCACTTTTTACCTTGGCTTTGTAAAAGGACCCCTCAGTATTTTATAGACCTCTATCATGTCTCCTCTCAGCCATCTCTTCTCCAAGTCGAAGAGCCATAGCTGCTTTAGTCTTTTCTCATAGGAAAGTCGTCCCATCTCCTTTATCATTTTTGTCACCCGTTGCTGTCCCTCTTCTAATTCCACTCTATCTTTTTTGAGATGCAGTGACCAGTATTGCACACAGTATTTGAGTGTGGTCACACCATGGAGCGATACAAAGAGCATTATAACATTCTCATTTTTGTTTTCCATTCCTTTCCTAATAACTCCTAACTTTCTGGGGTCCTTTTACTAAGCCGCAGGAAAACGTGTCCTGCGGTAGTGTGGTCATGTGTTTTTGGACGTGCCAGGTCAGTTTTTACCGCGTCTTGGAAAAGGGCCTGCAGTGAAATTAAAACCAATGCCCACCTATTTGTACGGCCTGAGCCCTTAATGCCACCCATTGATCTAGTGGTAAAGGCTCATGCGCTACATGTGTGGTGATCAGTCAGCGCGTTCCAATGCTGTGTGCGATAGGAAATTAAAAAATAAGTCCCATCAGTATGGGCACCAAATCTGAAATTACTGCTCGGGGGCATGCTAGCCTGGCGGTTGTCATGGAACCCAGGCTGCAGCAGACAAGTCCTCTGGGGAGACGAAGAGCAGAGGCGAACCAGGCACTGAATACAAACAAGATACCAGACATGGCAAATAGACAAAGCACACTCAAGACAAGCAACAAGCACCACCAGAAAAGGGAGATAGACCACTAAGGCGGGCTGCAAGGCTGATCCGGAACCCACTCGTACAGAGTCAAAGCTTAAGGGCCTCACGGCCGAACTGGAACCGAATCATACCAGAGGGAAGGGAAAATTAAAAGAACAGAATCTCTTGAGCAAGTACTACTCAAGCAGTGCACACACACTGCACTAAACAGAGACACAAACAAGGGGTCAAAAGACCTTACACACAGGCACAAACAAACTGAAGGGGAAAGGACGACCCCACTTAGACTCACATGGTAGAAACCACAAGTAAAATATAAGAAAACCACACAGGGAGGCAGCACAGAGCTGGACTTAGAACCACAGCTATAAATGAATAGTCCTAACTAAGTAAAACAGACATCACACAGAGAGGTAGCTTAGGGCTGAGCTAGTAGTCCCAGCTAAACAGAAGAGCTGTCCACTCGTGCCACACAGAGGCAGCTCAAGGCTGAGCTAGTAGTCACAGCTAACAGAAGAACCACCCACTCAGACACAAACAGAACCAAACAGAGAGGACGCTCAGGGCTGTGCTAGAACCACAGCTATAAATGAATAATCCTAACCAAGTCAAACAGAAATCACACAGAGAGGTACCTCAAGGCTGAGCTAGTAGTCCCAACTAAATGGAAGAGCTGTCCACTCGTGCCACACAGAGAGGCAGCTCAAGGCTGAGGTAGTAGTTACAGCTAACAGAAGAACCACCCACTCAAACAGAACCAAACAGAGAGGATGCACAGGACTGTGCTAGTAGACACAGCTAAACGGAAGAACGGCCCACTCATGCCACACAGAGAGACCACTCAAGGCTGTGCTAGTAGTCACAGCTAACAGGAAGAGCAACACAAACAAAAACCAAACAGAGAGGACGCTCAGGGCTGTGCTAGTAGACACAGCTAAACGGAAGAACAGCCCACTAGTGCCACACAGAGAGACCACTCAAGGCTGAGCTAGTAGTCACAGCTAACAGGAAGAGCAACCCACCCAAACTCAAAACAGAAACCTCACAGAGAGGACTTAAACAGAAATCACACAGGGAAAACTCAAGACAAGGCCACACAGCCATAGTAAAGGAATACTCATGGCTGTGCCACACAGCACTCAGGGAAAAAAAGGAAGCCATTCATAGGAACATTCTGAGCTGTACGATACAGCACTCATTGAAAAGGGAAGCCACTCAAAGGTATACTCAAGGGTGTGCCACCAGGCACTCAAGGAAAAAGGGAAGCCACTCAAGGAATACTCAAGGGTGTGCCACCAGGCACTCAAGGGAAAAGGAAAGCCACTCATAGGAATACACACGGTTGTGCCATACAGCACTCAAGCGAAAAGGGAAGCCACTCATAAGAATACACAAGGCTGTACCACAGAGTCAAATAACAGACACTAGAGACAAAGGGAAAAGCAAACAAACAGGGAAAGCTGCCTTTATATAAACAAATTAGATAAGGAGCAATGCTCACAAGAATCAGGAGGCAAACACAGCAGACAGAGTTAAAGCAGGCTAAAGGGAAGGGCTACTTCTAAAACACATCAGAAAGAAGTAGGGCTTACACTGCATTCAAAGGTTTAAAGCAAACAAAGGGAAAACAATGTTCTTACCAAAAGTCAGCCAGCACCCACAGCCAGGTTGGGAAAGGAAAGGCAGGCAGAGACAGAGCAGACAGAGCACACACAGCTGCACGGAAGTAAGGTAATCAAGGAAAGCAGCTGGGCTGGCAACAAGTGGCTCTCTGAACAGTGAAAGGTAACAAGGGAAACCACACAAGGAAACAGAACAGACTTATGCTGGAGAGCCTAGATAACAAGGAAGCAATCCATTCAGGTTCAAACCAGAACCACACACACAGAAAAACAGAACAGGGCTTTGCTTGGGAGCAAAGTTAACAGGCAAGTAACCCATACAGGTTTAAACCAGAACCACACACACTTGGAAACAGAAGAGGGCTTTGCTTGAGAGCAAACCTAACAGGAAAGTAAGCCATACAGATTCAAACCAAAATCACACACACAGGGCTCAGGGCAGTGCCCAGAGACACATCTTAACAAGAAGACCAGTTCCCTCAGAATCAAACAACAGTACAACAAGAAAAGAGAAAATAGACCTGTTGCAAAGGCAACCCAGGAAAGCTCCCTGGGTCCTTATAAAGGAGTAGGCTGATGATGTCACAAGTAGGAAATGAAGCAAAAACAGGGAGACCAAAGCGAGGCTTGGCTAACAGGAAGAACAACAACAGGAAGAAAGACACACTTTAGAGGTCAGAGAGCTAGATACAGAAAAACAGTAGGTCTGGACATAAGGGCACGGACACAACCGTGACAGTGGTAGCCTCATTTTGGTGCATGCTGCATGTGTGTAGAGCCTACCACGCCTTTGTAAAAGGGTCCCTCTATTTGTTTTCTTAGCCGCCGCTGCACACTGAGCAGAAGAACATAAGAACATCAGAATAGCCACAATGGGTCAGACTAATGGTCCATCTAGCCCAGTATCCTGCTTCCAACAGTGGCGAATCCAGGTCATGGGTAACTGGGCGAAACCTAATTGGTAGCAACATTCCATACTACCAATCCCATGGCAATCAGTGGCTTCTCCATGTCCATCTCAACATGTTTGATTTATTCTTACTGTTCACCAACTTGAGTGAATTCCTTCAAAAAGGCGGTAAGTAGATCCTAATAATAAATAATAATAAAATAAAATAACAGACTATGGACTTCTCCTACAGGAACTTGTCCAATTCTTTTTTAAACCTAGATATGCTAACCGCTGTTACCAAATCCTCCGGCAGCGAGTTCCAGAGCTTAACTATTCTTTGAGAGAAAATATTTCCTCCTATCTGTCTTAATAGTATCTCCATGTAATTTTATTGAGTGTCTCCTGGTCTTTGTGCTTTTTTGAAGGTTTCAATGCATCATCAATGCTGACACCTAGATCCTTTTCCTGGGCAGTGACTTCTCATGTGGAACCTTGCATCATATAGCTATAGTTTGGGTTCCTCTTTCTCACATGCATCACTTTGAATTTACTCACATTTTTTAAAAATGTGTTATTTATTGCAAAAGTTTCAAATGCCATCAAGAAATAATCACTTGTAAAGAAAATAGAAAAGAGATGTTAACAGCACATTCATCACTCTAAAATGTATTTATTTATTATTTATTGCATTTGTATCCCACATTTTCCCACCTATTTGCAGGCTCAATGTGGCTTACAAAGACTTATTATGGCATCACCATTCCAGGGTAACAGATACAATTGGTGTTACAACAAGATCAAGGATGAGAAAAAAGATCTAAGCGGTCAATTATAGAAAGATGACTTTCCGAATAAAGTGAAGTGGTGAAGTGTTATAATTAAGCTATGGATTCTCGTTGTAGGCTTTGTTGAACAGATAGGTTTTCAGAGATTTGCGAAAGTTAGTTATTTTGGTAATCATTTTCAAGTCAGTTGGTAGTGCATTCCACAGCTGCGTGCTCATGTAAGAGAAGCTGGTCGCATGTGTTAGCTTGTATTTTAATCCTTTACAGTTGAGGAAATGTAGATTAAGGAATTTGCGGGCTGATCTTTTAGCATTTCTGGGAGGCAGGTCCAAGAGGTCTAGCATGTAGGTCGGGGCATCTCCGTGGATGATTTTGTGAACAATCGTGCAGATCTTGAAGGTGATACGTTCTTTAAGTGGGAGCCAATGAAGTTTCTCTCTTAGAGGTTTTGCGCTTTCATATTTTGTTTTTCCAAATATGAGTCTGGCTGCGGTATTTTGGGCTGTTTGAAAATAACACAGCAAGCTATAGTAGTAATACTAATCAAGTCCACAACAATTTGGGGATAATAATCAAGTAGAATTGAAAAGGTAAAACAACCAATACTTGCAAATTAGGGGGCCCTTTTACTAAGCTGTGTAAGCATCTACATGCGCCCAACACACACCAAAATGGAGTTACCACATGGCTACCATGTGGCTCTTGCAGTCATTTCATTTTTGGCACACATCTGATACGTGCGGCCCAAAAATAATTTTTATTTTTGGACGCGAGTATCGGACGCGCGCCAAGTGGCATTTGGTGTGTGTAGGTCATAACTGCCCGGTTAACCATGTGAGACTTTACCACTAGGTCAATGGCTGGTGGTAAGGTCTCAGACCCAAAATGGACGAGCGGCAATTTTCATTTTGCCGCACGTCATTTTTGGAAAAAAATTTTTTAAATGCCTTTTTTACAGATGCACTGAAAAATGATTCTGTTTGCGCCCAAAAGCCATGCCTATACTACTGCAGGCCATTTTTCAGCACACCATAATAAAAAGGACCCCTAAGGGCCCTGTTTCCTAAGGTGTGCTAGCGTTTTTACACACGCTAACGTTAGAGACACCCGTATATTCCTCTGGGTGTCTATAAGGTTAGCGCTTGTTTATTTTTAGCACGCACTAAAAATGCTAGCGCGTCTGTAGTGCGGCTTAGTAAAGAGGGCCCTAAGCTAACAGCAGCAGTTGTACCTCTGTCAATATCAATCCAGATCTTTAAGGTGCCTCTCTTCACGGGGAACTGGAGATCACTTTCCTGCTGCTAACAAAAGCTGAAAGCTGTGAAGGCTCAAAAAAAATATACTTAACAGAATTCAATTTCACAATACATTTACAAGGGGTATTTTAGAATAAACAAAGGAGGTAGCTGTAACACAGCAGTTCTCAACAGCAGGAAATGTTTCCATCTTTTCTGGGTTTCTTTTGTCAAGTCAAGAACAGCCTGACTTGGCAACCCAGAAAGGAAATTTTTCTTTTTTTTTGGAAAACATATGCAAGAGCCAGTCATGATCAGATGAAAAAGCCAATGTAATAACCAGTGTAGCTGGTACCACAGACAGTGTCAGAAGTCTCTAAAATATCCAAGACATTTAACACATCAACGTCAACAGCAGGATCTGATACAGCCTGCGTAGTCACAGTTTTTGGTGTTTTTTTTGTTGTTGGAAATAATATCTACGGGATATGGGGAAAAAGTCGTCTCTGGAACTTGAAAAATCTCCACTAAATAACGCTAAATATATCCCTTGGTGCAATCAATGGAGCTTTAGGAAAGTTAATTAAACAAAGTTTAGAAAATCTCGCAACATTCTCCAAATTCTCAACCTTCCGACGAAGCAAATTGTTCTCAGACAGTAATGAAGCATGCAGGAATTGAGAGATCTTAATTTGTTCAGAATGCTGGTCAACTAACGCTTGAATATATCCCTTGGTACAATCAATGGAACTTTAGGAAAGATAATTAAACTAAGATTAGAAAATCTCACAACATTCTCCAAATTCTCAATCTTCCGATGAAGCAAATTATTCTCAGACAGTAATAAAGCATGCAGGAATTGAGAGGTCTTAATTTGTTCAGAATGCTGGTCAACTAGCGCTTAAATATATCCCTTGGTGCAATCAATGGAGCTTTAGGAAAGATAATTAAACAAAGATTAGAAAATCTTGCAACATTCTCCAAATTCTCAACCTTCCGATGAAGCAAATTGTTCTCAGACAGTAATGAAGCATGCAGGAATTGAGAGGTCTTAATTTGTTCAGAAAGCTGGTCAACTTTCTGATTCACCTGAGTCATTTGGAGTCTATAATACTGACATATTTGTCATATTAATCTGGATATTCTTATTAATAATAGAAAACTGCACTGAAAGTGCTTTACTTAGTTCAGAAACAGCCATCCAAATCAGGGTCGCTGAGGGGGTGGGGGTGTCCCGGAACCCGCCCGGCACTAGCATGGTTTTCCTGCTCCTATGCGCTGCAGAGCAGAATTATCGAGCTATCGCATTAACTCTGCACTACTGGCCACAGGTCTTTCCTCCTGCCATGTCCCGCCTCTTGTGTGAAGTACTTCCTGTTTGGACACGGCAGGAAGAAGGACCTGTGCAGTGGAGCAGAGTGGAGCAGGAGAGGAGACAAATAAGGAGGTCCGGAGGGGAGGGGACACGTGTGGCCCCAGAGAGGGGACGTGCGTGGGCCCAGAGGGGGGGCAGGCCTAGGGGGATGTTTGCCCTGGGCTCAGCTTTGTCTCTCGGCGGCCCTGATCCAACTAGTTTCAAGTGTGAAAACTGGAGGTCTGTGCAGCACAATCTCAGGCATCAACTGAGCTGGATCCACAATGCTTCCACTGTCAGCAGGATCCATTTCCAGAACCGGGACAGCAACTACTTCCCCCATTGCTAAAGCAGTGACGTGTTGACCTGGAGGAAGTTGCAGTACTCTTTCCTGTGCTCCCGAGACCTTCTCCCTCGATGAGGGCAATACCAACGACTCCCGATGGGTGTCCTCTGAAGGGTCCCAAGTGCTGGTCATCGCCGGCTGAGATGGGGGGTGTCTGCATGTCGGGAGACAGAGAGCTATCAGAGCCAAAATCCAAGACTGCTCCACCTGGCTGCAGTAAAGGTCAAGCCGGCTGCTCACCAACGGTTGAAGAAGCTGCTCCATCATGGGATTCTCTGAAGAATTCAACGAGTGAGAAAAATACATTGTTGAAAAGGAGCTCGCTCAGTATTCCTAACACAGACTATGCCAAAATGCTTGGCTAAGTGGCAGAGGAACAACTTTGCTGTAACGTATCTGGATATAGAGGAGCTGAGTATAAATGGACACTACCAGTGTTTGGTTGAACTTTCAACAACTCCGGTCTCCATATGCCACGGGATGGGGACCTCCTGCAGCAATGGCCACAATGATGCTGCCCACAATGCACTGCAATATTTAAAAATTATGGCTACAAGAATGTAGGCTGAGTGCACTACTTGATAATGACAGCATTAAATAAGATATTTTTTTACAAGTGGAATGTTTTAACTGAAGTATAGCTGGAGTTTATTTGTGATATTAAGTCTGCCGACACAATTGTCCTAGTTCAATTATGTAACGCATGTTACACATGAACCTTATTCCACCACAACATTACTGTATTTGTTCATACCGGAATTGGCGAACACCTTCACGATACTATCCAGCTTATAATTGAAAAAGAAAAACGTCTATATTGCGACCCAAATCGGGAGATAGACGTTTATCTTACAAAAACGAATAAAGCGGTATAATCGAAAGCCGAATTTGGACGTTTTCAACTGCACTCCATCGCGGATGCGGACAAAGTTGATGGGGGCGTGTCAAAGGCGTGGTGAAGGCAGAACTGGGGCATGGTTATCGGGCGATCAGAGATGGGCGCCTTTCGCCGATAATGGAAGAAAAATATGCATTTTAGCGAGAATTTAGGGCACTTTTCCTGGACCCTGTTTTTCCATGAATAAGGCCCCAAAAAGTGCCCTAAATGACCAGATGACCACTGAAGGGAATCGGGGATGACCTCCCCTGACTCCCCCAGTGGTCACAAACCCCCTCCCACCACAACTTTTTATTTTCACCCTCAAATGTCATACCCACCTCCCTGGCAGCAGTATGCAGGTCACTGGAGCAGTTATTAGGGGGTGCAGTGGACTTCAGGCAGGTGGACCCAGGCCCATCCCCCCCCTACCTGTTACAATTGTGCTGCTTAATGCTTAGTCGTCCAACCCCCCAAACCCACTGTACCCACATGTAGGTGCCCCCCTTCACCCCTTAGGGCTATAGTAATGGTGTAGACTTGTGGGCGGTGGGTTTTGAGGGGGATTTGGGGGGCTCAACACCCAAGGGAAGGGTGCTATGCACCTGGGAGCTCTTTTACCTTTTTTTTTGTTTTTGTAAAAGTGCCCCCTAGGGTGCCCGGTTGGTGTCCTGGCATGCGAGGGGGACCAGTGCACTACGACTCCTGGCCCCTCCCACGAACAAATGCCTTGGATTTATTCGTTTTTGACCTGGGCGCTTTCATTTTCCATTATCACTGAAAAACAAAAACGCCCAGCTCACAAATTGTCGAATAAAACATGGACGTCTATTTTTTTCGAAAATACAGTTCGGCCCGCCCCTTCACGGACCCGTTCTCGGAGATAAACGCCCATGGAGATAGACGTTTTTGTTCAATTATGCCCCTCTATGTAAGCCACATTGAGTCCGTAAATAGGTGGGAAAATGTGGGATACAAATGTAACAAATAAATAAATAAATCGTGCTGAAGAAAGGAATTCATCAGTTTGGTAATCTGAATCAGGGTTTGCAGTGTAGGCTCCGAGGGAAAAACTCACCTTCCCCTTTTTTTTTCTGCATAATCAGTGTGTCAGGAGCAGTGGCGTTCCATGCTTGGCTGACACCCGGGGCGGATCACCGCTGCGCGCACCCCCCCCCCCCCGGGTGCAGTGCAACACGGCGCCCCCCCCAGGTGTGGAACGGCACCCCCCTGGCGTCGGCACCCCCCCTGGTGTGAACCCTAACCCCCCCCCGGCGCAGCGCCTCTCACTCCCCCCACCTGCCTACCAGCTGAGCTCCGGCCGGCACCTCCAATCTGCAGCGCTGCTGACTTTCAATGAAGAAAACCGTCTCGTCGTTGGCCCTTCACTCACTGAGTCCCACCCTCGAGGAAATAGGAAGTTATATCAGAGGGCGGGACTCAGTAGTGAAGGGCCAACGACGAGACGGTTTTCTTCATTTAAAGTCAGCAGCGCTGCAGCTTGGAGGTGCCGGCCGGAGCTCAGCTGGTAGGCAGGTGGGGACTGTCGGGGGGAGTGAGAGGCGCTGCGCCGGGGGGAGTGTGTGGACGGAGCACCCCCCACCCGTTGACACCCGGGGCGGACCGCCCCCACCGCCCCGCCCTTGCTACGCTACTGGTCAGGAGCACAACTATACTGCTGTCAGCATCTTGACTCTTCCCCCTGCACTTGCTCACATTAAATGTCATCTGCCACTTAGATGCCCAGTCGTGTTAGGTCCCCTTGCAATTTTTATCAATCCTCTTGAGATTTAACAACTTTGAATAACTTTGTGTCATCAGCAAATTTAATAGTTATTCCCATCTCTAGATCATTTATAAATATGTTAAAAACCAGAGGTCACAGTACAGACCCCTGTGGAACCCCACTATCTACCTTTCTCCATTGAGAATACTGACCATTGAGTCGTACTCTCTGTTTTGACCAGTTTTCAATCCACAATAGGACATTATCTCCTATCCCATGACTTTCTAATTTCCTCATGAGGTACTTTGTCAAATGCCTTTTGACAATCCAGATACCCAATATCAGTTGGCTCACCTCTATCCACCCCTTCGAAGAAATCCCCTAACCTGCTCATGTACAGAAGTCTAGCAAGAATATTTGGCTGATGAAACTAAGTTATCATCTGTTGGGCCTTTTTACATCGAAATTCTATCAGATGATGTGATCCAGAAAAATTCTGTTCTATAAAATCAAAAAAGAAGCAAAAATAATTATACTGCTGAGTATAAATCTCCTCGCTGATTAAATAGATTGCAAGATTTTTGTGTGCAACATTTGCCATCTACATTGAAGACTTAAGTACAACAAGCAATTTATTACTGAATGATAGTCTTAGCAACTACTGTTCAATGATTACAAAGATAACCATCAACTCAATACCTTTCCAAGACTCCATTTAATGGCTACAAAATGTATGGGGAAATATACACTTCTTTAGCTCTTTTTTTTTTATTATTACTAATGGATTGAATAAGTGAAGCAATAAAATGGGCTACTGAACATGCCATGCTGAGTAACTTTTACAGCTTAAAAGCCAAGATCACAATTTAGTTTGCTGTTTTGAGGCAATGCGAAGAAAATGATTTCTTCACGTTAGTATTTATTGGAATTTCAATGAACTTACACAGTAGGTGAGAGAGTACGTTAATATACAGTATGTTGATATACCATCAATACAATTACGAGAAATATACACACATGCTTTTTCTTAAATACCTCAACATTTTACCATCCCTATCTTTAGTGTGTTTCTCCACACTACACATAGCTTCATAAGCCCGATGCAAGAAAGAGGAGACTGCAGGGTTTAGGCTGGTGAGGAGAAAGTTGGAAGCACTGTTCCCGCTAAGCAGATTGGGTGTCCCCCAGCTGCATTGCTACCAGGACTGGGTGTTGCTTATTGAGTTTTCAATTGATAGGGACAGCAGTGGCTGACAACCGGGGCGGATCGCCAATGCGCTCCCCCCCCCCCCCCCCCGGGTGAAGCATGCCCCCCCCACCCCCCCGGCGAAAGGACACCCCCCCCCCCCCCGGGTGCATTTTTACCTGCTGGGGGGGGGGTGCCACGCGCCTGTTGGCTTCGCTCGTTCCATGCTCCCTCTGCCCCGGAACAGGAAGTAACCTGTTCCGGGGCAGAGGGAGCACGGAACCAGCGGAGCCGACAGGCGCGCGGCACCCCCCCCCCCCCCCAGCAACGTGCACCCGGGGCGGACCGCCCCCACTGCCCCTCCCCCTTGGTATGCCACTGAGGGACAGACAGGTTCCCCGGAGTCCTGAAGAGCTCGCCTGTCCCTTACTATTGAAAATATGATAGTGAAACAGCTCCTCCCACTGGCAGGACTGTGGGTGGAGGATCCCGCTCAGCTTAGAGGGGACAGTGGTTGGGAGAGGGGGAGGAAGAGTGCTCAGGTCATATTGAGGAGAGGGCGGAACAACGGGGATCTGGCTGGCAAGGGAAGGGTATTTGGGTCAAACTAGTGAATTGGGAGGGAGAAAAATAGCATTGGGCAGAGAAAGAGATAGGAACAGTGCCGAGATCAAACTGGGGATGGAGGAATACTAGAGCTGGGCTGGGGAATGGAGGAAAGAGAACAAGGGTTAGTACTGAAAACAGTACTCAAACCTGAGTACTAGCATTAAAATCTGTGCTAAAAAGTGGCCAGCACTATCCCCAATACAGGTCTTTCCCGCATGCTGAGGCTACTTCTACTGCAAAAAAGACCACAAAGAGTGGAAAGAACACAAAGGTCCCGCAAAGTAGACGCGGAGGGACATTTCCGATATGACATCTAAGTCCGACTTTGAACGTTTTGTAAAAAAGTCCAAAATCTGAATAGGAAAGAAGGTCATTTTCAAAAAAGAAACATGTCTATCTTTTCTTTTTTGTCAAAAATACCATTTTGAACAAGGTTTCGTGATCTGGACCTTTTGTTTTTTGTTCCATTTTCAAAAAAAAAAAAAAAAGTGCAAAATACACAAAATCAAGCCATTGGGATGTAGGAGGAGCCAGAATTTTTATAGTCTGGTCCATAGACATCCCAGGAAAGAAATAGGGCACGCTAGGGGGCACAGCAGTGGACTTTGCTCCCTGGTACACATCTCATCATTGTTCTCTTATCTTGTATGCTGAGCCCCCAAGCCCACCCAAAACCCACTATCCCCAACTATACACCACTACGGTAGACCTTATGAGTGAAGGGGGCACCTATATGTGAGTACAGTGGGTTTCTGGTGAGTTTTAGAGGATTCACAGTTTTATCCGCAAGTGTAAGGTAGGAGGAGGTAGGAACCTAGGTTCACCTGTCTGCAGTGCACTGCACCCACCACTACATTAATCCAGGGACCTGCATAGTGTTCTAATGCTCCCAAGTATAACATCTGAGGCGGGCATAGAGGCTGGCAAGTAATGTTTTAATCACACTTTTTGGGGGTGGGAGGGGGTTAGTGACCACTGGGGGAGTAAGGGGAGGTAATTCCTGATTCCCTCCAGTGGTCATTTAGGGCACCTTTTTGTGCCTTATTTGTTATAAAAACAGGTCTAGTTCAAAACGTCATAGTTTTAGTCCTGGATGGTTTTGTTTTGTTCCATTGCGGCTGAAAAACATCCAAGTGGCAGGAACACCCATGTCCCACCCTTAACACACCCCTGACACACCCCCTCATGATTTGAATGCACGTCTGACAGACTTCATAGAAAGACACCTAAAAATTGGTTTTGAAAATACCAATTTAGACGCTTGTGTGAGAAAAACGTCCAAATGCAGATTTGTGCCACTTTTTGGACGTTTTTCTCTTTTGAAAATGAGCTCCAAAGTCACACAACAAGGAGTGGGAACCGAATCAGGCTCTTTAAAAACAGACTCAAGACTCCAAAGTGACTCAGCTTAAATAATTTCACTTTGGAGTCCTGAGTCTGTTTTCGAAGAGCCTGATCCAGTTCCCACTCCTTGAGGGGCATAATCGAACGTCGCCAGCGAAATAGATCGCCGGCAATCTATTTTGGCGGCGGTGCTACAGCTGGCCCGAACCATATTATCGAAAAGATGGCCGTCTTTTCCCCATTATCCGCAAAAGCCAGCCATCTGGTAGCCACGCCCATGCCCGCCCATGTCCCGCCTTCACTTCGCTGCCGACACGCCCCCTTGAACTTTCGCCAGCTTGGCGATGGGAAAGCGGCGATGGTGTCAAAAAAGCAGCTTTCGATTATACCGATTTCGCTGCTTTTGCGAGATCGCCGGCAGTCTCCCGATTTATGTTGGAAGATCGCCGGCGATCACTTTAGAAAATAAGCCTGCTTGTTGTTTGACCAAGGCCACTTTTAGCACAGCAGTAAAATGGCCCTATTTTCAATCTTCCTTATTAATGGCCACATGCTAATTTCCCCATTAGCGTGTGGCCATTAACAAACAAGTCCTTACTGACACATATTTCCTAGGCGGTAAGAGCTCACATGTTAATCCCTTTACTAATTGGTTAACTTGTAGCGATATAGCTGCGCTAACCAATTAGCATAGTACACACCTACTCTCCACCCCCAGACATGCCCCAGTGCTAAAAAAATAAATCTGTTCTTTAGTGCATGGGAAGCAAGACCACTGAGTGTGCCCTGCAGTAATGCTTTTTTACCCTGCAGTAAAGCACATGTTAATGCTTTCTGCAGCTGAGTAAAAGGACCCCTATGTCTTTCAAACATAGATTTATAAAGCAACATAAGCAAATCAATGAACAAACAGTGGGATATAAATAAACAATGAACAGTACATTATGGAACAAAACATTTTACTGAATATAGTCTGCAGGAATAATGGATTGAATTATATTAAAAACTGCTTTTGCAACAACATAAAAACTATATTTACTTAAGCATGGTACATATACTTGCAATCTGATTATTTGGGATATAACAAACTTGTCTTTTTGTTTTTGTTGTTCTAAAAATCAGTTTCTTATTCTTAAATTTACAAAGAAAATGCCTTAGCAAGTCTAATGCATTATTATAAATAAAACCCACTAGACATAATTTCCTTGGTACATTGAGTATTATCAAATTAGTTTTAGAAGTGGTTGGAACAAGGCTTAAAAAGCATTTATTCTTCATGCAGAATAGTCTAAAGTTTGTTGAAGGCACTGTTACATTAAAAATTATACAAAAAAAGCCATAGTACCAATGAGTTTAAAACTTCTACTATTACTTTGGCTGTTTCTGGGGATGCCTCAGTTCCATTGCCCTTTCTTCATGTCATGACATATTATTCAAATGACCAGCAAACAGTTCCCCCCCCCCAAGACACAAGTTCAGGGGGGGGGGCTGGAGATCCGGTGGGTCTCCAGTCCCCCAACCCTCCCTAGCATCCCCCCAAGAAAAACCCTGGTGGCCACAAATGAAGCCCCCCTGACTATGTGGTCTAGCGGCCCTCTTCCCCTCCCCCCGTACCTTTGTTGGAGGAGGGAGGTAGACAATTTTCTCTATTATCTCTGATCATAGGGGCAGTAAAGCCCCACATTGTTCCAGTGTATGGTTGGCACATGCCAACTGTTGATTATCGCAGGAAAGGCCGTGCATGGAAGAAAATAAATAAATTATCCAAGTGTTATGGACGCATGGCAAATCTGAAATTACCACCAGGGGGGCATGATAATTTTGGCTTATGCTGCACATGCATAGAGCCTAAAATGCCTTTGTAAAAGGACTCCTCAGTTTACAGAATAGGTACGTAAGATAGTTACAGATGCAACTACTAATCAGTGCCAATTAGGGTTTCTTAATGCCAGTTATTGGTACTTATCTCCAATTAAGTGTCAATTTAGTGCCAATTAGATAATGGGGCCCTTTTATTAAGGGTCACTGAAAAATGGCCTGCGCCTGTGTTTTGGACGTGTGCAGGTCCATTTTTCAGCGTGCCTGGAAAAATAGCCTTTTTATGGCCAAAAATGGATGTGCGGCAAAATTAAAACCAGCATGTGTCCAGTTTCAGCCTGAGACCTTACCGCCACCCATTGACTTAAGGGTAAGGTCTCACGCATTAACTGAGTGGTAATCGCCAGTGCATGTAAACTGACGATTACCGCTGGGTAAGCGCCACGCAGGAGAAAATAGAAAATATTTTCTTCGGCCTGTTTTAGATGTACGTCAACTACTCTCACCACTCCTGATGGCACAATTCCTATATCCAACAACCTGAAAGTCCTTGGAGTTACATTGGATAAATACCTATCCCTTGAAGACCACGCAACATCCATCTTGAAGAAAATGTTCAACATGATGTGGATGTTGAAACATGTGAAACCTTATCTCCCCTTGAATACCTTCCGCAACTTGGTACAATCCACGGTACTCACCTATGCTGATTACTGTAATAGTATCTTCGTTGGATGTAAGGCCCAAATCATGAAAAAACTTCAAACTGCCCAGAACACGGCAGCTAGACTTATTTATGGAAAGCCTAGATTTGAAAGTGCAACACCCCTCCGTATGAAACTTCATTGGCTCCCTATTAGAGAATGAGTCAACTTTAAGGCCATCACACTAATCCACAAGATCATCCATGGAGTGTCACCAAGTTACATGGTCAATCTATTAAACCTTCCGATCAGAAACATGTCTACATCTTCACGATCATACCTTAACCTGCACCTTCCCAATTGCAAAGGACTAAAATACAAAACCTGCCATGCATCTAACTTCCCCTACCTGGGATCCCAACTCTGGAATGCTCTACCCAGATACATTCGGTCAATTAGTGAATATCTTCCCTTTAGGAAACTATTGAAAATCCATCCATTGAAACAGGTTTACCCGAATGACTTGACCTACCATAAGCAAACATAAGCAACCCATCTATTTACCGGTTCATCTAATCATTAACAACAATGACTCAGATAATATCTCCTACCAACCTTCTTACCCTCCATGCTCTTCCTCAACTTCTCCTTTATCGCTCCACCTCCTTACCTATCCCTATCCTTTCTCTCATACCTCTTTTATCCCATTTACTCCTTGTTCATTTGTCCTATCACATACCTCCTTTGTTGATTTTGATACTACAGTTTGTATTCTCTTGTAACTATGTAAGCCGCATTGAGCCTGCGATAGGCGGGAAAGCGCGGGGTACAAATGTAATAAATAAATAAATAAATAATTACCGCCTGAGGAATGCAGTAGCCAGGTGGTAGTTCCAATTTGACGTACATTGGAACTACCACTATGCGCCTATGTTATGTGCATAACTGACCCTATTCTATAACTGGGTGTGCATTTGCACGTCCAACTTTCGACACTTTTTATATTATTTGGGGGTAAAGTGCATTAAGTGCAAAATTGAATTCAATGCAAGGGCATTTGCACTATCTGTAACAGTAATAGCTAGTGTATGGTAGGTTACCATGTGCTTATTGTAAGGTGCAATCCATGCCCAGTCCCCACACATAGCAAGCCCATTTCCAGTCCCACAACAAAGTATGCACTTATTAAATGAACTTGAATTAGTAACTTCTAATTATCACACCAATGGGGCAATGGATACCATGGCTGTGCGTTAATAGTTACCATATTCTAATTCATTTAGCAACTGCATACCAGTGTTAGCAAAAGGGCCTCTAATATCAATGTCTGTTTTCAGCTGGACTTGGGATCCTGTTTTCAGCTACACTTGCAACAAAATTTAGCATCTTAAAATTTAAGTCTCAATTTACTAAGAGGGTCTTTTATTAAGCAACCGTAGCATTTTTAGCTCGCAGTAGAAATCGTTTGACGGTAAACACAGAGATGCCCATAGGAATATAAATTTATTTATTTATTTGTTTGTTTGTTTGTTGCATTTGTACCCCACATTGTCCCACCTATTTGCAGACTCAATGTGGCTTACATAGTACCATCAAAGGCGTTTGCCCAGGCGGTTGATAACAAATACAAGGTTGTATAGTGATCGAATGAGATATAAGTGGAGGGTCGGAAAGGATGAAGATTGCGTGTTGTCCAGTACGATTAAAATTATGCTGTGTTGCTGGATGAAGAGGTTTACGTTGGATCATTGGGGTAGGCCATTTTGAAGAGGTTGGTTTTTAGTTTTTTTCCTGAAGTTCAGGTGGTCGTGGATTGTTTTCACAGCTTTTGGGAAGCCATTCCATAGTTTTGCGCTTATGTAATGGGTGTCTCAGTGATTACTGCCAGATGATTTCTACCACAGGCTAAAAACCCTATCGCAGATGAATAAAAAAAAACCCTAAGGTACAGATGCCTAAGCAATGGTATCTGTACCCTAAGGGGTGTCAGAAGAGGTTAAATGAAATGCAGAGAAGAGTCTTGAAATCTAAGTGTTCCTGTTTCAATATTTTTCTATGTGATAATGCAGAAAAAAAAAAAGAGGGATGAAGGTTGCATCAACCAAAACAAAACAAAAAAAAAGCACAGAAGGACCTTCAAGATTGGGATAATAAGAAATGGTTTATTTAGAAAATGACCCACGGGCTGTCTTTCAGTGAGAATCTGCCTGGTTTGGCGGTACTTTTATACCAATAGCGTTTTTTAAAACTTGCACGATTGAGAAGGTAGCGACTTTTTTCCTGTGTTTGATTTTCCAGAAATACATATTGAGGAAGTTGGGACGTTTCTTTGACCCCAGGTGGACTGTTGCCGAAACACGACCCGTGAGTCATTTTCTAAATAAACCATTTCTTATTGCCTCAGTCTTGAAGGCCCTTGTGAGCTTTTTACGTTTTGTATATTGTCGTGCAAAAATTTTTGAAAGCCCTATTTTTAGGCCATATTAGAAATGGGTTTAGTATGCGGGAAAGTCCAGTTAAAAATGTCCTAAGCCCATTTCTTTATGCTTTGTAGTAAAAGAGCCCCCAATCAAGCTGCCTAATGCTACAAATCAGTACTAAATATCTAACATTTTTCCTGCCCTAATTCTGTCATTTAGCCATCCACATTTGAGACCCTAAATTTACACATCTTGTGAAAATGTAATGGTATCAGTTTATTACTGAAATATGTAGCATATTTGCTGGATTATATATATACCAATATATTTGTGTATCTTTTAAAAATACACAATAGTTTCATTTCAAGCCCCTCTCTCTCCATTCCTTTTTCTGGGAACTTCTGAGAGCAGGGATAGTTAATTACAAACACTTAAACACAAAAGAGCTTCCTCTGCCCTCCCACCTAACAAAGGCATGACTAAGGTGGGCACCACCTGAATACCCCATTGAAAACAAAGAACTCAGAGGAAGCATAAACAGGACATTTGCTTGTCAAAGGTATACCTGCCCCTCCCATCAGCTTTCAGACATGTGCAGAAAGGAAGGACTTGTAATGTGTATCTGCCCCAGAGACTGAGCAGGACATCAAAAGAAAATCCAGACTGTAAGTCTCGTGATGTCATAAGACATGAGACCAAGACTCAGGGGTCGTGTGCAGACATGAGACCAAGATACCACAATGCTTTGCAAATGCTCAGGGGTCGTGTGCAAAAAACCAGGAAGCCAGCAAAGATCCACATGGCATATCCTCCTGCAGCTTGCAAGATATAAAAGGACAAGCTGTTTTCCAAGAGTCAGATTCTCATCAACTGCTAGCAACTCATATTTCTCTTCAGCTGCAAGCAACTCAGATCCATTCACTGCAGAAGCCCTCTTGAAACCTGCCTCCTCCTCTTGGAACCTGCCTCCTCTTGGGACCTGCTGCTCTCTTTGGGGTCTGCTGATGCCTTGCTCCTGAAACATGTGCTCATCAATCAGCTGGACCACAGCATGCTTGTAACAAGGACTTGTAAGTTAACCTACCTGCTACTTTGTTCTATTTTAAGCACAGATTACCTGTAAAGATCTCTTAAAACCTACCTCTCGTGTGCAATTGTATATTAAATCAACCTTTTTGAAGCTAAAAATACGGTCTGTGTTCTGAGTATATTGAAGCTATATATACTTAATTTATTTAATTTATTGCAATTATCACCTTTGGTGATTGGTGGAGAAATTAATATCCTAAAACTTATAAATACAGCACATGCTCTTAAATTATAAACAGTGGCGAGTTGCTCTAGAGCTATTTTCCCCAAAATAAATCATTTCTTGTAACAAAAACAGGTCATACATTTTGGGACTCAGCCCTGGTGAGTTTACAAAGGGGTCCATTTAGTATCATAACTCCCAATGTTGGGAACCTAAACCTTATGGTAATTAGATATAGACATAGATACATGACGGCAGATAAAGGCCCAATGGCCCATCCAGTCTCCCTATCCTCTGTAACCCCCAACTCTTCCTTTTCCTAAGCGATCCTACATGATTATACCATGCCTTTTTAAATTCTGACACAGTCCTCAACTCCATGACCTCCACCGGAAGGCCATTCCACGCCTCCAACACCCTTTCCTGAGATTACTCCTTTCTTAGATTACTACTAAACCTATTCTCTCTCAACTTCATCATATGCCCCCTCATTCCAGAGCTCTTTCTGCCTTGCCTCTCCCTATGCTTGGAATAAACTTCCTCAGCCCATACGCCAAGCCCCCTCCCTGCCCATCTTCAAATCCTTGCTCAAAGCCCATCTCTTCAATGTCACCTTCGGCACCTAACCATTTCAACTCTACCCAGGAATCTAGACTGCCCCAATTTGTCTGTCTGCACATACTGTCCATTAGATTGTAAACTGACTTCACATGTTGTCCATTAGATTGTAAGCTCCTTTGAGCAGGGACTGTCCTTCTTTGTTAACTGTACAGCGCTGCGTAACCCTAGTAGCGCTTTAGAAATGTTAAATAGTAGTAGTAGCAGCTCTCCTTCAGTTGAAAAAGGCTCACTTCCTGTACATAAATGCCCTTGAGATATTTAAACATCTCTATCATGTCTCCTCCCTGCCTCCTCTCTTCTAGGATATACATGTTGAGGTTCATAAGCCTGTTTTTGCGTTCAAGACCACTTACTAATTTTGTAGCCGCCCTCTGGACTGACTCCATCCCGTTTATATCTTTTCATAGGTGCGGTCTCCAGAACTGCACGCAGTACTCTAGTTGGCATACATGATTGTGAAAAACTGGTTTGCCTACCAGTTAATGCATTTCTAATGTACTTATATTTTTGAGCAACCAATTAGGGGTTTTCCCCCCTCATTCTAGTCATCCAGGTGCTACACATTCATTAATTCCTCATGGAATTGGACAAAGGATTTTCTGAAAGTGTTATGTATGTTGAGCTAGAGTTACAACTGTGTATTACCACCTTAGTTGCATTAAAACGCATTGGGGTTCTTTTACTAAGCTGCGGTAAAAGGAGGGCATCAGCACAGCAGGGAAAAAGGGTGTCTGTTCGACGATTAATCTAGGAATACGTATTGTATGATATTTTCCTAGGTATGGACCCTATTTTATTTATTTTTTATATACTTTTTTTAGGATTTTACATGTATATATATATATATATATATATATATATATATATATATATATATATATGACTATGTACGTGGGTCATCTTTTGATGTATATTATTTTTATCTTTTATTGTTTGTTTAATTTGTATATCCCTTAGACCCCTGATGCAGGCCGTTTGGGCCGAAACACGAGTCGTGTCGGGTCTCCCCTTATGTTTTAAACAAACCTTTAATAAAGACTATTTTGGACACCATCTGTGAGAGGTTTTTTTCCTTTGCTCTACTGTTTCAAGCTTAGTGCTTTTTACTCAAGTGGAGCAATTTGCCTTCTACTTCTACTACTACTACTTAACATTTCTAGAGCGCTACTAGGGTTACGCAGCGCTGTACAGTTTAACAAAGAAGGACAGTCCCTGCTCAAAGGAGCTTACAATCTAAAGGACAAAATGTTTTTGTACAGTAAGTGAACCACTTTCTGCATGGCCATTTATGGGGGACAGGAAGCACTTACCATCACCCACTGAGGTGGTGGTAAGGACTCCCATGGTAACCTGGTGGTAACCAGGCAGCTCACGGTGCTGCCCAATTACCTCTGGGTAAGTACCAGCACTACAAAAATAGAAAATATTCTAATAGTACTGGAAATGGTGCATGCTGGGAACAACTGCAAGGTTCCTGCATTTCCAGATTGGCGCACATCAAGTCCATTGCCATGCGCCAACCCTTTAGTAAAAGGGCCCCATTAATCTTTGTTAGTTACGTAAGGTCTTATTTTGTGCATTGGGACCTATCTAATATAATAAAACGCACCGTGAACGTTCTAATGAGGACAACGTTCTATGAAGCCATCTGACGTCACTCCCAGGCTGAGGCTGAAGGGTTCGTGGATTCGTGGTGTGAAGCCTCCCTTCAAGCCAGCCAGCCAGCCGTCTCTGCCCCGCCCTCGCGACAAAACAAACAAATCCGGAAGCGAAACGTCAGGAAAGGAGGCGGCGCTCCCGACGTCTAGCCTTCCCTTCGCTGTGTTCCGCCTTCAAAATAAGGTGGAACACAGCGAAGGGAAAGCTAGACATCGGGAGCGCCGCCTCCATCCCTGACGCTTCGCTGCCGGAAACGCCACGGAGGTAAATTGAAAAAGAAGAAAAACAAAAAACAAAACGATGCATGGATGCGAAGGGGGGGGGGGGAGAAGAGGGCGGGCCAGGCTGGGACATGGGATAGAGAGGAGCATGGATGCGAGGGAGGGGGGGGGGTCATGGAAGGGAGAGAGGGGACTTGCTGGAAAAGGATGAATGGAGGCGGCAGGGGACAGAGGAGCATGGATGGGCATGGATTGCGAGGGCAGGGCTCAGGGAGAGAGGGGAATTGCTGGAAATGGATGAATGGAGGGGGCAGGGGACAGAGGAGCATGGGTGGCCATGGATTGGGAGGGCAGGACTCAGGGAGAGAGGGAAATTGCTGGCTAGGGATGAATAGAGGGGACAGATGGGCATGGATGGATATGGATTGCAGGGCAGGCCTCAGGGAGAGAGGGCAATTGCTGGATAGGGATGAATGGAGGGGCCAGGTGACAAAGGAGCATGGATGGGCATGGATTGGAAGGGCAGGACTCAGGGAGAGGGGAAATGCTGGATAGGGATGAATGGAGGGAACAGATGGGCATGGATGGATATGGATTGCAGGGCAGGCCTCAGGCAGAGAGGGAAAATGCTGGATAGGGATGAATGGAGGGGGCAGGTGACAGAGAAATATGGATGGCCATGGATTGGGAGGGCAGGGCTCAGGGAGAGAGGGGAATTGCTGGAAAGGGATGAATGGAGGGGGGCAGGGGACAGAGGAGCATGGATGGGCATTGATTGGGAGGAGAGGCTCAGGGAGAGAGGGGAATTGCTGGAAAAGGATGAATGGAGGGGCCAGGGGACAGATGGCCATGGATTGGGAGGGCACGGCTCACACTCTCTCTCTGATATACAATGTCTTTCTGACTCTCACTCTCACACACTCTGTCTCACACTGTATCACATTCACTCTCTATGTGCCACACAGTCACTCACACACTCGCTTGGTCTCATACACTCACTCAAACAGAGAATCTGTGTCTCACACACACTCTCTCTCTCGCCCACACATACACACTCTCTCTCACACTGTGTCTCACATACACACTTGCACACACTCTCATTCTCACACACACACTCTCTCACAAACACACTCACACCCAGACTCACTCTCTCTCTCACACACTCACACTTTCACTCTGACTCTCAAACAGTCACTCTCACATACACTCTCCCAAACATACACACTCCGAGGAAAACCTTGCTAGCGCCCGTTTCATTTGTGTCAGAAACGGGCCTTTTTTACTAGTTTACTTATAACACATGTCAATAGTATAAAGATATGCTAAGACAGTAGCACACTTTAGTGAATCTAACCCTTACATAAGTGCATAAGTAATGCCATACTGGGAAAAGACTAAAGGTCCATCGAGGCCAGCATCCTGTCCCTGACAGCGGCCAATCCAGGTCAAAGGCACCTGGCAAGCTACCCAAATGTACAAACATTTTATACAAGTTATTCCCGAAATTGTGGATTTTTCCCATTTAGTAGCGGTCTATGGACTTGTCCTTTAGGAAACCGTCCAACCCCTTTTTAAACTCTGCCAAGATAACCAAACTATAGAAATTATCACTATTTGAATAACCAATCAATATTAGATTTTTAATCAAAAGTCTGTATTTTTTTTACCTTGCAGATAATTTAAATTTATTCTTACAAAGTTTTGTCATTGAAATTCCATTTTGCAGGATGCTAAGTTAAATAAGGTTGGAAATGATTCATCTGAAAAAAAAAAAAATAAAGGAAGAGAACATTCTTAACCATTAGAATATTCATCTAACCTAACCTCGTCTTCACATCTGCAATCGACTGGGACCAAAATTAATCCATTTTAATTTTAACAAAAAATATTCTAGCTGGACAGTGAACCAGCTTTTGAACAGAAAAAGTTGTTTTATGTGGGCCAGATGGTTAATCTAATGAAAAAGTTCTTTGATTGGAGAAACAGCAGTAGGCTCACAATCACAGTGGGAGGCAAAATAGTCATGCAATTTAAGTGGGTTTTCAAGATAAAGAAGCATGAATTAGGAACAGCATAGTACAGCTCTGTAGAAAATCAGAAAACATTTTATTTCATCTACTATTAAAATCACTAATGCAATTTTGCCACTCTAGTGTTGACTTTTATAATATTGAATGCCAGAAATGTCTCTAATGTCCCATTTGCCTAAATGTACATTTCGAGCTCTATGTGAAAGTTACTTATAAAATAGAAACATTGACAATTACAACTAGGTTTTATTAATGTTTCCTTGAGAAGTACCAAGTAAACTGCTGACTGAAAAGACAAAATCCACCAGTTGGGGTAGAATTGTCACTGCAATTGATTTTGAAGAGGGGGGTGGGGAGAAGATGGGGTTCTAATAACCAAACTCAGTAAACCTTCTTAGGGAGATAACCCACTTGAAACATGGGAAGATGTCAAAACAGTACCTGAAGACAAGGGCTAGATAGGGTACGAGGGGCCTTATATAACTCCAGGTGCTGCAGCCACAGAACCTCTCACTTGGCTTTCTGTTCCTTCATAGTGAGCATCAACCCCCCAGCTCAGCTTCTCTGTAGCTCCAGAATTCTAAAAAGCATTCTCCTTTGAGCATGCCCTTTCCAGCAGGCCCCAGAGCCATATGTCCATTTTCATGACCAGGGTGATAAAAGGAAGGGCAGCAGACGATGCCTCAATTAACACCTTTATTGACCATCCAAGACTCGACACGAGTCATGTTTCGGGCCATCCTCAGGAGTCTCAAGTAGGATGTGTGCTGATGTGTAGCTGAACCCAATATGTAGCAGATGGTATCTAATATCTTCTTGTTGTGAATAACCATAGATCGCTTAAATTCCCTGAAGTGCAAACTTGGAAATTTAAGCGATCTACGGTTATTCACAACAAGATATTAGATACCATCTGCTACATACTGGGTTTAGCTACACATCAGCACACATCCTACTTGAGACTCATGAGAAAGGCTCTTGCGGGACGAAACACGACTCATGTCACGTCTTGGATGATTAATAACGGTGTTAATTGAGACATCATCTGCTGCCCTTCCTTTTGTCACCCTTGTTGTGACTACTTTGTCTGTTTGACCACAAGGGTTATTCTTCTTCTGTTGCCATTTCTATGACCACCAGATCTGGTCTGCTTATGAATACTACCATTGAGGAATGATGATGTTAAGTAGGAGACAGTGAAACAACACAAAGGTGGAAGACACCATAAAGCAGAGGCGTAGCCAGACCTCGATTACAGGGGGGGGGGAGGGCTGAGTGTGGGGGGGCACATTTTGCCCCACCTCTCCGCTGCTTTACATCCCCACCACAACCTCACATACCAGCCAGCAGAAGCCTTCCTGTAGTGATACTTGGCGCCACGCTACCAGTCCTACCTTCCCGTCCTGGCACACAAACTCGGTTTTAGTGAAATTGAGCTTGCGTGAAGCTTGCACATGCTCAATTTCATTAAAACTGAGCATGAGCGCGAGGGAGGAGGAAGTAGGGCAGGCAGTGTGGCGCCAAGTTATCACCTGTGTCAGGGGTCTGACAACATGTATAGCTTGGAAGACTGATATTATGAATAATCATAAGTACATAAGTACATAAGTAGTGCCATACTGGGAAAGACCAAAGGTCCATCTAGCCCAGCATCCTGTCACCGACAGTGGCCAATCCAGGTCAAGGGCACCTGGCACGCTCCCCAAACGTAAAAACATTCCAGACAAGTTATACCTAAAAATGAGGAATTTTTCCAGTCCATTTAATAGCGGTCTATGGACTTGTCCTTTAGGAATCTATCTAACCCCTTTTTAAACTCCGTCAAGCTAACCGCCCGTACCACGTTCTCCGGCAATGAATTCCAGAGTCTAATTACACGTTGGGTGAAGAAAAATTTTCTCCGATTCGTTTTAAATTTACCACACTGTAGCTTCAACTCATGCCCTCTAGTCCTAGTATTTTGGATAGCGTGAACAGTCGCTTCACATCCACCCGATCCATTCCACTCATTATTTTATACACTTCTATCATATCTCCCCTCAGCCGTCTCTTCTCCAAGCTGAAAAGCCCTAGCCTTCTCAGCCTCTCTTCATAGGAAAGTCGTCCCATCCCCACTATCATTTTCGTCGCCCTTCGCTGTACCTTTTCCAATTCTACTATATCTTTTTTGAGATACGGAGACCAGTACTGAACACAATACTCCAGCTGCGGTCGCACCATGGAGCGATACAACGGCATTATAACATCCGCACACCTGGACTCCATACCCTTCCTAATAACACCCAACATTCTATTCGCTTTCCTAGCCGCAGCAGCACACTGAGCAGAAGGTTTCAGCGTATCATCGACGACGACACCCAGATCCCTTTCTTGATCCGTAACTCCTAACGCGGAACCTTGCAAGACGTAGCTATAATTCGGGTTCCTCTTACCCACATGCATCACTTTGCACTTGTCAACATTGAACTTCATCTGCCACTTGCACGCCCATTCTCCCAGTCTCGCAAGGTCCTCCTGTAATCGTTCACATTCCTCCTGCGACTTGACGACCCTGAATAATTTTGTGTCATCGGCGAATTTAATTACCTCACTAGTTATTCCCATCTCTAGGTCATTTATAAATACATTAAAAAGCAACGGACCCAGCACAGACCCCTGCGGGACCCCACTAACTACCCTCCTCCACTGAGAATACTGGCCACGCAATCCTACTCTCTGCTTCCTATCTTTCAACCAGTTCTTAATCCATAATAATACCCTACCTCCGATTCCATGACTCTGCAATTTCTTCAGGAGTCTTTCGTGCGGCACTTTGTCAAACGCCTTCTGAAAATCCAGATATACAATATCAACCGGCTCCCCATTGTCCACATGTTTGCTTACCCCCTCAAAAAAATGCATTAGATTGGTGAGGCAAGACTTCCCTTCACTAAATCCGTGCTGACTTTGTCTCATCAGTCCATGTTTTTGTATATGCTCTGCAATTTTATTCTTAATAATAGCCTCCACCATCTTGCCCGGCACCGACGTCAGACTCACCGGTCTATAATTTCCCGGATCTCCTCTGGAACCTTTCTTAAAAATCGGAGTAACATTGGCTACCCTCCAGTCTTCCGGTATTACACTCGATTTTAGGGACAGATTGCATATTTCTAACAGTAGCTCCGCAAGTTCATTTTTTAGTTCTATTAATACTCTGGGATGAATACCATCAGGTCCCGGTGATTTACTACTCTTCAGCTTGCTGAACTGACCCATTACATCCTCCAAGGTTACAGAGAATTTGTTTAGTTTCTCTGACTCCCCCGCTTCAAATATTCTTTCCGGCACCGGTGTCCCCCCCAAATCCTCCTCGGTGAAGACCGAAGCAAAGAATTCATTTAATTTCTCCGCTACGGCTTTGTCCTCCTTGATCGCCCCTTTAACACCATTTTCGTCCAGCGGCCCAACCGACTCTTTGGCCGGTTTCCTGCTTTTAATGTATCTAAAAAAGTTTTTACTATGTATTTTTGCTTCCAACGCTAATTTCTTCTCAAAGTCCTTTTTTGCCCTCCTTATCTCCGCTTTGCATTGGCTTGGCATTCCTTATGATCTATCCTGTTACTTTCAGTTGGTTCTCTTCTCCACTTTCTGAAGGATTGTTTTTTGGCTCTAATGATTTCCTTTATCTTACTGTTTAGCCACGCCGGCTGACGTTTAGTCTTTTTTCCCTTTTTTCTAATACGTGGAATATATTTGTCCTGAACCTCCAGGATGGTGTTTTTAAACAGCATCCACGCCTGATGCAAGTTTTTTACTCTGCGAGCTGCTCCTTTCAGTCTTTTTTTCACCATTTTTCTCATTTTGTCGTAATCACCTTTTCTATAGTTAAACGCTAGCGTACTTGATTTCCTAGTTTCACTTCCTTCAATGCCAATATCAAAACCGATCATATTATGATCACTGTTATCAAGCGGCCCTCGTATCGTTACCCCCTGCACTAGATCATGAGCACCACTAAGGACTAATCCTTCAATAACCAAAGATACAAAGACAATTACCATGTTGCTTAGATGTGCCAATTGTACGCAACTGCGGTTCCGTTACTGCTGGAATGAAGACTTTTAGTTTGAGACAGTGTTTCCATCTTCTCACTGTGTTTTTTAAGCTGCAGAGAACAGTCTTGTACTAAACGTGCGGAGTGGAAATATTATAAATAAATCTGGACCTATATATATATTTCCAAGCTAAATATACTGGGCACATCAAAGAGTCACTATTTCGATACCTATCCTTTTCATGAAACTGAAAAATATGAAAAGAACTTTCATCTAAGACTGATAAGCTAGTAAGTGCATAAAGAATGCCCAGTAAATAGCAATTTCCACTGCCATGGTCAGATTACTTTATTTTCAGGTAAGGAATGATCTCTATGAGAAAGGAAACAGCACATTCATTAAATACTCTTAGCAATGATGTGCTGTTAGCTCTTCAGCTTAAGATTTACAAACGTTTAAACAGACCCTATTATTTCAGAAAATTCCCATGCTCTAATGTCTGATTTAATCTTATATCTACAGTACCATGCTACTAATTCAGGCTCAAATATATATAGATATGTAGATATAGATTGATTGATTGATTGATTGGGATTTTATGAAGAGATTCACCCAAGCAAGTACAGTTTAACATAAAACTTACAATGAGTTGAATGCAGACTGTCTGTTCTATAAGTTTTGCTAGGAAAGGAATGTTAGAGACTGGTTGGTAGTTTTCGAGCTTGTCCTGGTCAAGGGAGCTCTTTTTCAGTAGGGGGGACACCATAGCCCTTTATATAGTGTTGGCAGCTGCCTTTCTACAAGAGAGGTGTTAACAATTTTAGTGGTCCATTCAATGAGGCCTGTGCGTGCTCATTGCGCTCTCTTTTCTAGGCAGGGGTCAAGAGGGCAGGTTGTAGGCCATAGACCTTTCAGGATTTTTTCAAGAGCGTCTTCTGTGACCTGGTTGAATGAGACTCAGATGGATGTGCACAGTGGGGAAGAGGGAGTGTTCTCCTCATTAGCTGGTGGGAGCTTTGATGGGACTGTCTGTAGGTCCCGATGGAGATCTTTAATTTTGTTGGTAAGGTGTGTGGCAAAGTCATTGCTAGTTAGTTGTGAATGGGAAGACTAGTTCTGTTATTTGGTTTGCAGTAGGCCGTTTACAATTTTAAATAGCTGCTTGGTTGAATTTGCAGCTTGTTCAATGGATTGAGAAAAATATTGGGTTTTTTGGCTGTTGTTATATCCAGGTGTTACATTGCCATGTATTTCTTATAGTTGAGTCTGCCTTCATCAAGGTGAGATTTTCGTCATTTTCTTTCAAGTTTGTCATCCTTGATGCTTAAGGACCCATAGTTCTGGGAAGAATCGTGGGGAACATTTGTGCATTGAGCATAGGAACTTCTTTAGAGGGGCCATTTTTTTCTAATACCATTGCTAAGTGTGCATTCCAGATATCAACCTGTTCTGACACCATTATCATCTTTTCAACCACATGGCGGTAGAACAAGGCCTCTAGGAAATTATTAGCAGTCAGAATTCTCATGACTCGAATTTCCTTCCAAACTTTGTTTGGGTCATCTGTTTTATGTAGTCATTCATAGAAAATTTGATTAGAAAATTATCAGTCCATGATAGGGGTGTTATCTTGATGCCACCAGCCTTGTGTTCAAAGATGTTGACCCCTTTGCAGAACATCAAATATAGCATATGGCCCTTTCCATGGGTTGGAGATTTGATCACCTGAGTAAATCCTAGAGCTGCTATCATATCAAGGAAGGCAGCAGTGATAGTGTCTGGAGTTTTGATGTGTAGGTTAAAGTCTCCCGTGATCAGTAACCTAGGGTAGCTCAGGGCTACCCCAGTCACCAGATTTAGCAGTTTTTGCACAGATGATGTATTGTTGCAAGGCGTTCTGTAGATCATGAGCAGCCACATTCATTCCTTATTTCCCAGCTGGATTAGGAGGCATTCTGACTCAGACAGGTGGGGAAGGAGACTCTGCGCAGTTTGATTGTCTCTTGGATCAGGACTGCTACCCCTCCATCCCGCTTCCCTTGTCTTGGTGCAGGACAGTGAATCCTGTAAGGCATAGTTCAGCCAATGGTACTCCTCTGCTTTTATCCAGCCAGATCTCAGTTATTCCCAAGATGACTAGGTGGTATCTACTGATGACATCATGGATTATAGGATCTTGTATTTACTGGGCCCAAGTTTCCAAGTAGTGGTCTATTAGCTGTGATTGAGGCTGTAGTTGTAATTTTAGGAGTAACTTGATGGTTGTAGGCAGGTGCCCATGTGGGTATAACTAGATAAGTAGGTGTGTGTGTTACAGAAAATGTTTATATACTATCCTAATACATTAGAAAAATCCAGTGGGGACTTTTTATGTGCTCTAAGTCATTCAAATGATCTTTTCTTCATGACCATGAATGTTATGGGGGATTTTGTGATGTTATTACGTTATTTAGAAGAATCATCCTTCTCTTCACAATGGAACAGGGATTTATACCTGACAGATTCTGAGAAAACCTTGAAGTTGTTTAAAAGTGCTAACTACTTTCCACGTCTTATTCATAATCGGATGTCATGCTCTTTGACAGAGATCAGAACGTTCCACAAGAACTTACAGCAAAAGAATCACTCAAGTCGATCATAAGCTCTTCACACTGAAAATGAAGCAGATGGGTTGCTAAGCAGAAAGATTCTATTTACAAACATTTATATTCAGTGATAAGCTATTATGAAGAAAAGTAGTCACACATATGACAGCCTTCAAGATAAACTGATTTGTGTTCAAGTTCTCTTTTTCAGGTGGGACAAAGAAATCCCTCTGTAAAATTACAGCTAAAAAGGAAAAGCATTTGAAAAATACCTCGGCAAAAAAAATGTGAAGGCAAATAGAGAAGCCCTTTACTAAGCTGTGTTCAGGGCTAACACAGTGGCGTTCCTAGGCGGGCTGACACCCGGGGTTCGGATCGCCGATGTGCCCCGCCCCTCGGGTGCAGCCCCCCCCCCCCCGGTGCAGTGCCCCCCCCCGGCGAAAGGACACCCCCCACCCCGGCAAAAGAACCCCCCCCGGGTGCACGCTGCTGGGGGGGGGGGGGGTGCCGCGTGCCTGCCAGTTTCGTTCGTTTCCATGCTCCCTCTGCCCCGGAACAGGTTACTTCCTGTTCTGGGGCAGAGGGAGCATGGAAACGAACGAAGCTGACCAGCGCGCGGCACCCCCCCAGCGGCGTGCACCCGGGGCGGACCGCCCCCCACCGCCCCCCCCCCCTTGGTATGCCACTGGGCTAACACATGCCTAATACAGCAAAACATTGCCTAAAGCAGGGCATACTAAAGTATTCAGAGTCAGTTTTGCCATCTACGTGCACGGTAGTTATTTTTTCTTTAAATTTGGGGAAGGGACATATTGGGGCAAAGAATGACCATGAATGTGCCTATCAGCTAGCATACTGACATAACCTGCTAATTCTATAAAAAGCACTAAAAAATGCAAGTATAAAATGTGGGCACATGTCCAATTTGCATGTGCATTTTAATTGACTAGCAAGCTAATTAGTGCTAATAATTGGCTTTTCCACAAGCAATTATTGGCACTAATTACATTCAATTAACATGTAGGTATGGAAATTTAGGTGCAGGATCCATGCCTAAATTTTACACATGAGTTGGAAAAGGGGGCACGGAAATAAGAGGGCCCTGAGCGGATCAGGGCATGACATTTAGTTACGTGCGTAATTATAGAATAAGGGGGCGCCATACCTAAATGTAGGTGCAGGCATTTGCACCGCATCTTCTTTGGTGGAAATGACCATGCCTAAATGTAGGCACGATCCCTGGGCTTAATAACTATTCTATAAATTGCGCCTAACCCTAGGCACGGTTTATAGAATACTGCTACCCTCTTTTTTGCTGCTTTTTTTTTTTAGGTACCATTTATAGAATCCCCCCCCCCCCTGTAACTGGTTAGTGCATCCTATTTAAGAGGCCCTTAGTGCCTCTTAAATAGGGGGTGGTAAGTGGTCCCACATTAATTTTTTTGTCAATGGCTGCGCACGCTAATGCTAACATTAGCACATGCAAAGTATATAATTCTCAGGTACCCAACTAGGCTCAAATAGAAGAATTCTTCAATAAGAAAATTTCACATGAACATTCTTCAGAAAAACGTTTTTCTGAAGAATATTTATGTGAAATTTTCTTATTGAAGAATTCTACTATTTGAATCTAGTTGGGTACCTGAGAATTATATTCTTTGCATAATTGCGGTACCTTATAGAAATTTGTTTGAAATAAGCCATTAATTGAGTATTATACTGAACATTAGCACATAGCCATATAGTCAAGAAATGGAAAAAAAACAAAACCTTTTTGATGACTATGCTAAAAATAGGCTTAGCACATGGGAATGTCCTGCGTAAGGACCCGCTAAACCCGTTTCTTAACACAGTTAGTAAATTGGCTTCAAAATGAGGTGAAATACAATTCTCATGTGGAACCTCTGATGCTCAGTCCTTCTACTATTTCATCTCTCCTTTAGTCTACTTTTCATTAGGTTCTAAGCGTAAGACGCTACGATGGTGGATCACAATCTGGTAGATAAGTATCCATTTTTTATACAGATTAATACCAAGATTCCCCCCTTTAAAATAAAACACAAAAATGCTTGGACATCAACAGCTGCAGCGTTATCACGTTCTATAAGAAGGTAACATCGTCCAAGTCATTCCAAGAAAAGAAACTCCCATTTACAGAGTTATCCTATCCACCACATCACAGCAAAGTAAGTTGCTATCCTGCAAACATAGGTCATCAAAAACGCAACTGCCATCCCTCAACGTGGCTAATCCTCATAAAACTAGTGGTTCCCAAGGTCTCTCAGGGTTGAGCATAGGAGCCAACTTTTCAAAATGATTGGGGGTGCTAAGCCCAATGGAAATACCCCCTTTCTGGACATGTACAAGGAAGTGTCTCAATGTTGGGGGTGCTCAAGCACCCACAAAGTCGGCTCCTATGGAGTTGAGTAGTATAGATCACTCACCCAACACTGGCCTGTATAACTGTCCAAGTATTCCCCAAAATAAAATGTAGAGCAGGTTCAATGGAAAAATTGCAGTTACAAAGCTTCCGTAATAGCATTATTGAAAGAATCATGTCCATTGTCATGTGTGAATCTGGACACCTGGAAAAAAAAAAAACCTAACTATTCCAAACCCACCCAGAATATATATGCAGATTGCCATACATGCACAGCTATAATCTAATTTGGTAGTCCATTTTTTAAGGCTGTTATTCCAAAATGTTTGCACTCTAAACTGGAAAATAATATCTTTGGTATCCAGTAGCTGTAGCATTAACCTGGATAGGCTCTTCTTGACTACATCAATTAACTTGAAGTATGACCAACCCTCAGATCATTACCACCCAAATGCAGGATGAATATATATGAAATCTGTGAAACTAATGGGAATAATTGATCTCAGTGCATCCCCTGCTGACTAAACAACCCTATGGATGTCACTGAGGACACGTGAGTCCTTGGGCCGCTGCCGAGGAGCGGCAGTGGCAGGAGAATCACCCCAAAACAAGAGACAAGGCAGAACACAGACAGTCTGATACAACCCGGACTGGAGCAGCCGGACTGAAACTGTAGCTGAAGTACAGCAAGCTGGAACAGGCAGGGCAGTACACAGTAGAGGCTTCCAGGAAACCAAACAGAGTCTTAGGCGGGCAGCAAGCAGTAGAAGTAAACCAGGAAACACGCCGAGTCTTGGGCTGGCAGCGAGCAGGAGAAGTAAACCAGGAAACACACCGAGTCTTGGGCAAGCAGCAAGCAGGAGAAGTAATCAGGATACCAGCGGAAGTCAGGGCAGGCAGCGAGCAGAGAGTAGTCAAGATACCAGCAGAAGTCAGGGCAGACAGCGAGCAGAGAGTAATCAGGAAAACAAGCAGGGCCGGTCCACCACAGGATAAGGAAGGCAGGAAGCACTGCAACAACTCTCACCGACGAGAAGCTCATCAGATGACCTCTGTTGCCAAGGCAAAATAGAAAGTATCCAGGTGGTTCATAAAGGCAACCAACAAGGGAGTTCACCAGGTAAGGGTGCTGCTAAGTTCCAAAAGTCCCAAGCCAGTCTGGAAGGCTGGAAGATCCGGACCGGACCAACTTCTGGAACAGGGGAAACAACAACCAGACAGTCCACTGCAGCCACCAGGTCTAACCACCAGGTAGCAAAATGAATGAGCGCATGAGACATGGCCACAATCGTGACAATGGAAACACATTGCTAGGGCACACAAACACTGATAAGCCGTGAAAGCATACAAATGATCAGTAATTCAGGCTATTCACTACCTTATCAAAAGTCTTAAACACACACACACACACACAAGAAACTTAAAGCATATGAGACATTACACCCCCCCCCCCCCCCCCCCCCCCCCCCCCACACACACACTGTTAGATTTATAAACAAAGTCCCTGATTTCTGTCTACCAATATGATGTAGGACTGTGCTGGCAAATTTTACTTAGCATGGGAAGCTGCCCCACTACAGAAGAAATGAGTCCCCAATAAGATCCACTGTCTTTAGAACTCATCCAGGAATTGTCACATCACAAAATCTGGTTAGTAAAGGTGAGTATGCACCAAAATCTTTCCGCCAGGGACATAGCTAGCACTGAGCGAGCCTGGCAAATGCCCACGGCTGCCCAATAGCTGCAAGTCTGGCATCACTCCTTTTCTCTGCCCCCCCTGGCAGGTCTTGCATCTCTCTGTAACTAGCTCTGCTCATTCTCAGAACCTTCTTCCCTGTGTTATGCAAAGCTCTAATTTTCTTGGATCTATGACAGGAACTTAAGTTATGGTTCATACAGCTAATGGCTTCCCTGAGCAGCTCTCAGCTTCATATCATGTGACTTCATCAATTACATTTAATAGTTGAAATGGGAGCAATTTCGTTTAAAAACCTGAGCCCCCCTTGGAGTCTGGAGGTTTAAGAGGGATTGTGATCCAGGCAATCCAAAAGAGGCAGTTCATCAAATTTAATTTGCAAATCACATGCCTTAATCCGATTAAATTATGGTCCCAATTGCTACTGAAATTTAAGGGTTTTTTTTAAATTCTGTTCCTGGGGTATCATAGTCATACAGTCATCCTGAGTATACTTACCTGTCTTTGAAAATTATTATGAGGACCAGTACTTCAGAGTGCCATGAGCCTCCTTAAACTTTGTTCCCTTTTATAAACAGCTTGTAAAGTTGTTGAAATCTTGCCTTCTCACTTGGTAGCACCAACAGGTACAGTACATTCGGTACCAACTGGCCGCATAATAACAGGTTTATTAGTATCAACTATTGGCTTGGTTTCTCAAAGCACCCAGTGTTCCCCGCTCTCCTGGACCTTGGAACATTCTTTTCTGAGCCAAGCAATACATTTCAGGTTAATAAAGCACAGATATGGCCTCTAGAACTCACTCCTGTATCCCTCAGGTTTCATCAGACTCTTTGGGCAGCCCATATACCAAATGGGTCACACAGTAGCATCAACTCCTCCTAAGAGTTTTGTAAATTGGATTCTACAAGGTCTGTTCCCTCTCTAGCACACCCAATTCCATCAGTTCTGCAGTTGACGCTTCCTCTGCACCTGATGCTATGTTTCCACCTCCATTTCCAGCTGCTCTTCTTCTAATAGCTGTCTTCATGGAACAGTGCTAGGCTGTTCTACTCTTCCGTCTCTCGGGACTTCTATTCCCCCCCCCCCCCCCTTCCCAGGGCTTTTGCTGTCCCACAATCCCAATGGGAACCTTCCCTACCCATAGGGAGATAGGGAACTGTAGTTCCATCTAATTCTTTCATATCTTTTGCCCGAGCAGTTACAGCCTTCTGTCTATTCATCCACACAGGAGTTTCTTCTTGTAATTTTCACTGGGTTAAGGTCAGGTCGTGCTGCTTACTGAGTGCCAGGAAGATGTATAGAAAGAAATATAAGCAGGCGAGAACAATTCTGTGAAAAGTGAACACAATAGAATACCTTTTTTCCAGAATGCATACACCAGAGTATATTAAATGTCTGATGCCCCATAATGTACCAGTATATTTGTTCCTTGCAATTAATGTACAATACAAATTCAAGCAGCTCCTCTGTTTTCTCTCTCTCCTGCCCCTTTCCTCAAAGGCTGCTCTGATTTCATTTTGGCCCATTCTCCCCCCCCCCCCCCCCCCCCCCCCCCCACCCCCCCCCCCCCCCCGCCCACACCTCCATCTCCATGGCCCTGCAATCCCAGCTACCAATATCTTTCATTGCTTTCAATTCATGGTCTCAGATTGGGATAGTATCTCCAAATGGGTTAGTTTTGTGCAATCTGCGACACAAATGGACCTCTCTCCTAAAACATTTGAACATAGTCTCATTCTTTCAAACATGCTGCTAACACTTTTCTCAACATTTGCATAATGTCAACGAGAACCTTCTTCTGGAGTTCATAAGTAATACCTTCAACATATCACATCAAGGTGAAGTTGGAGATTCATTTTATTCAAGCTGATAGGACCCAATAAAACTGGGACAGTTCCTATAGTCTTCTTTTAAACGTTCTTGGGTTTTTTTTAGAACTTCAGGATCTTCTTGCCCCACAGGTAGCACAGAGTAGTCTGTTTGCATCAACGCTTTAAGGGCCCTTTTACCAAGCTGTGGTAAAAGGGGCCCTGAAGTTGCATCGGCGCATGGTTTTGCTGTGCGCCAAGACCCTTTTTACTGTAGTGTGTTTTTTCCTTAAAGGAAATGATTGTGAGCTAAGTACAAACTTGCTACATGGCCATTTCCTGTGGGAGCCCTTACAACCTCCTATTTAGGTAAGGGCTCCCGAGCTGTCCTATTTAGGTAAGGGCTCCCGAGCTAACCAGGCGGTAAAAATAAAAACTTTTTCCAGTCACGCCGAAAATGGCACACGGTCTGGGCAGCACTACTGCCAGCTCCTGCAGTAGACCGGCGGTAGTGCTGGATTGGCGTGTGCCAATGCCGCTGTAGCTCTACCATGGTGTTCTAAAAGGATCCTTTGATTAGTTCCGGTTTTCGCCCTCTACACTCGACAGAAACAGCACTCTCTAAAGTCTGCAACGACCTGCTCCTCGCCAAATCCAGAGGCCACTATTCCATCCTCATCCTCCTCGATCTATCCTCTGCATTTGACACTGTTAATCATGATTTACTTCTTGCCACACTGTCCTCATTTGGGTTCCAAGGCTCCTGGTTCTCCTCTTATCTCTCCCACTGCACCTTCAGGGTACACTCTCATGGATCTTCCTCCACTCCCATCCCACTATCTTTTGGAGTTCCCCAGGGATCTGTCCTTGGACCCCTTCTCTTCTCAATCTACACCTCTTCCCTAGGCTCACTGATCTCATCTCATGGTTTTCAGTATCATCTTTATGCTGATGACACCCAGCTATATCTCTCCACACCAGACATCACCGCGGAGACCCAGGCCAAGGTATCAACCTGCTTATTCGACACTGCTGCCTGGATGTCCAACCACCACCTGAAGCTGAACATGTCCAAAACCGAGCTCCTCGTCTTTCCACCTAAACCCCCTTCTCCTCTTCCTCCACTCTCTATCTCAGTTGATAACACCCTCATCCTCCCCGTCCCATCTGCCTGCAACCTCAGAGTCATCTTCGACTCCTCCCTCTCCTTCTCTGCGCATAACCAACAGACTGCCAAGACCTGTCGCTTCTTCCTCTTCAACATCAGCAAAATTCGCCCTTTCCTCTCTGAGCACACCACACGAACTCTCGTCCACGCTCTCATTACCTCTCGCCTTGACTACTGCAACTTACTCCTCACCAGCCTCCCACATAGCCATCTATCCCCCCTTCAATCCGTTCAGAACGCTGCCGCACGTCTTATATTCCGCCAGAACCGATATACTCATATCACCCCTCTCCTCAAGTCACTTCACTGGCTTCCGATCAGATAACGCATACAGTTCAAGCTTCTCCTCCTTACCTGCAAATGCACCCTGTCTGCTGCTCCTCACTACCTCTCTACCCTCATCTCCCCCTATGTTCCCACCCGTAACCTCCGCTCACAGGACAAATCCCTCCTTTCAGTATCCTTCTCCACCACTGCCAACTCCAGGCTCCGCTCATTCTGCCTTGCTTCACCCTATGCCTGGAACAATCTTCCTCAACCCCTACGCCAAGTTCCCCTCCCTACCCATCTTCAAATCTCTGCTTAAAACTCACCTCTTCAATGCTGCTTTCGGCACCTAACCTTTCGAGAAAAATAGTATGCCCTATCAGATTGACTCTACACTTGTCTTTTAGATTGTACACTTGTCTCTAGATTGTACACTTGTCTTTAGATTGTACACCTGTCTTTTAGATTGTAAGCTCCTTGAGCAGGGACTGTCCTTCTATGTTAAATTGTACAGCTCTGCGTAACCCTAGTAGCACTTTAGAAATGTTAATTAGTAGTAGTAGTAGTTCATCCATAAACTTCAAATAGCTGTTCTGAAACTGTGAACTTCATGTTGGGGGTCAGAAGAGTGCTTTTCACGAATGGAACAAACCACAGGCAAAACAAGAAGTGGAGTGCACAATCACATATGGGAACCAGATGATTCTTTATTGCCAGCATCAATTACATATGAAAAACGACCCTGACACAGCTGTGTTTCAGCATAAACATATGCCTGCATCAGGGGTCACAAGAGAATCTCAGTGTCAGAGAACAGTAAAATCCAATCAAATGCTGGGGACGAGGACGGAGACAGAACTCACGGGGCCAAATTTTGTCCCTGTGTCATTCTCTACGTAGGCACTTACTTCCTTTGTTTGGGTTTCCCTATTAACTCTTTACCTGCTGAATCTGTTGCTTGGTTCTTGTGAGCACTGCTCCCTGTCTGAGCTGTGTAGCTTGTAGCAGTCTCTCTGTCTAGTCTGCCTTAACCCTTTACCTGCTGTATCTGTTGCTTGGTTCTTCTGATCACTGCTTCTCATCTGAGCTGTGTAGCTTGAAGCAGTCTCTCTGTGTAGCCTTTACCTGCTGTATCTGTTCTTGTGAGGACTGCTCATTGTCTAAGCTGTGTAGCTTGAGAAATCTCTCTGTATAGAATGCCTTACCCTTTACCTGCTGTTTGCTTCTACTGAGGACTGCTCCTTACCTAGCTGTGTACCTTTTGCTGTCTTTCTGTATGTTTTTCCCTTTAATCTATACTGCTGTAGCTCTTGTTTGGATCCTGTGTGGGCCATGCCTTCATTTAAGTTCTGTGCCACAGCTTGGGTTGCCTCTCTGCATGGGTTCCCTTATTCTGGTTGTTGTCTGTATCTGTGTGTTTGGTCTGGTGACCTTTCATTGGTGACTGTGCATGGCGCAGTGTGCGCAGCTCGAGTGCCAGTCCCTTCCAGGTTTTTTCTCAGTTTTTTTTTTTCACTTCCCTTTGCGTGTTTGGGTTCTAGTTCGGCCTTGTGGCCCGTACATTTGGACTCTGTATGTGTGGATTCCAGTTCGGCCTTGCGGCCCGTATGAGTAGTCTATTTCCCTTTCTGGTGGTGCTCACTGAGCTCCCTGAGTGTGCTGGGCTTCATAACCCATTGTCTCTGTATAGCGTGAGCTTGTTCTGCCCTAGGCCTCGGCCTAGAACTGTCCTAGGACTCGTCCTAGGCCCAAGGGCTCATGATCAACCTAACATAGGCATGTTAGATGCCAGAGTTCAAGCTCTGCAAATTATACAAAATACAGTAGCCTGGTTACTTACCAGTACACAGCGATCAGATAATATGGCTCCAATTTTAAAAAGCTTCATTGGTTGCCTGTTAAATTTTGTGTATTGTTCAAAGTGTTGATTTTGATCCATAAACGAGTCTACTTCTACAATTCCAAAATACCAAGGCAGTCTTTGCATTCAGAAACCACTAAGCAACTGTGTGTTGCTTCTTGTCTTTTGGCTGATACACTTAATAATCATATTCTACTGAAGGGGCGATTTTATGGAACCACTTACTAGGTTATTTGAGACTGGATTCCAATAGTATGCAATTTAAGAAACTTTTAAAAACATATATATTTGAAACATTTTGATGATGACTGTTCTCCGATTAGATATGGACTTTTCTCCCAGGTTTTATAGTGTAACGTTTTGATATTTTAAAGCTTATTGATTTATGTTCTTGTGTTATGTTTTTATTGATATTATGTATGGTCTTATTGTAACCTCCTTTGGATTAAAAGCAGGATATAAATACGATAAATAAATGTCATTGCAAATGACAGCTCGTCGCTAGTGCTAAATAGATAAAAAATAAAGCAGATATGCAAACAGTTCACATTTCAATCAATAATCAGAGAAAAAAAAACACACACCTACTTTTTCTTTGATTATTGCCCATGAAAAAATACTTTCACAAATTTGCATCTCCTTTTTGAATGTTTATATTTTCAAATTAAATTAAAACTGCTTGTGCAGTTTGTACTATTCAAAACTACATGCCTAGTTTCATTCCCAGACCTCTTCCCTGGTGAATGTCTTTTCAAGCCTGCAGCCGAAAGTATTGGGATGTGCATTTGTTTTTGGATGAATGGTTGACAAATGAAGTCATTTTCAAATGAAACCCATTTCTTTTTGGCACCTATTCTTGTTTATGGGAGTAGGGGAAAAAAACACTTATTTTTGTTTTGCTAGTGTGAGACTCACTGGGGATCAACACAATAACCCTTGGAAATTGAGACTGGAGACTTACAGTGGAAGCTACAGGCACTGCACAATTAAGTTACATGCCAGTGAATAATTATGCTCTGGGCAGCAGAAAGGCAGACAAGCCCCTGGATGAGCCCATTGAATCAGCATTTGGCTCCTCTTCAAGGACAAACCCCACCCATATCCAACAAGCTCCTTTTGAGGGGTGCCTTGCTTGCTGCTGCCCAGAGGATAACTATTCACTGGTTTTTACCTTACCTGTTCCTGAGGGCCATGTGCTCAATCTCCACTGTCTGTTAGTCAGATAGATTAGTAGCACCTGATAGAAAAGTCCACAGTCTGCTATTGAGACAGACCTGGGAAGCAAAAGCTTGCCCTGGGATTTGAAGTATGGAGTGTTGCCACGACGTGGGTTTCTGCCAGGTACTTGTGACTTGGCTTGGCCACTGCTTGGAAAACAGGATACTGGGCTAGATGGACCATTGGTCTGACCCAGTGTGGCTACTCTTAATGTTCTTATGTAAGCCATCATGTTCAAATGTTTTGACAAGCAGCCAAACAAACCTATCACAACCTTACATCTAAATGCCACAGTCGATGATAAATTATTATGTTTGTTCTGTTAGTCTACTTTAAAGGTAATAAATAGAAATAAAACAAAAATACGAACAAGAAAATGATACTTTTTGTGTTGTTGGAATAGCTTACCCCCTGTTTATAAAGCTGCACTAGCGGCTGCCACGCTGCATTGCCGACATAGCCCATTCAAAGTGAATGGGCTGTGTTGGCAGTACCATACTGCCAGCTGCTAGTGCGGCTTTCTAAATGAGGGGTTAATATATTTTTGACACATATACTTGACCTGAAAGAAAGTTCCACCTTTGAAAGTTTGTCAACAATATATATTAAGCTAGTCAATAAAAAAAAAGTTATCAAATTTTTTTTTGCTTATTTCTATTTATGGCTGATGATGCCATCTTCAATCTGACAACCGCACCATTTCCTTGCCATTTCTCTCTTGGATATCAATACAGTGGAAAGAGCCATTTCAATGTTGGTGCCACTTTATCCCTTTCTAGTGCTTTGGGGGTTTTCTGCTTTGCCCCTCTCTTGGTGCCCTGGAGTCTTCCTGACAATGTTGGTGTTGCTTTGCCCCTTACAGGTATCTTTGGGTCTTCATCCCACTGTAGGTGCTGCTTTGCCCATCCCCTGGTGGCTTAGGGGCCATTTTACAAAGCCATGGTAAAAAGTGGCCTGCTCTAGTTTTGGCTCATGGAATTGTCACACACTGGGCCATTTTTTACTGTGGCATTAAATGGCCGTGCAAAGATAATAAAATTAGCATGTGGCTATTTACTGCCTGAGACCTTACCGCCATGTATTTAGAAGGTGGTAAGGGCTCATACTTTACTCATGCAGTAATCAGAAAGCACGCAGCAGTGTAGCAGTGCTGCCGATTACTGCCTGAAAGCCCTCGCAGTAGAAAATAGAAAATTATTTTCTACCACGGGAAACTGCACGCCAACTTTGGAACTACATTCAGGCACTCGTGCTACCCCAGTGGAAGTGTCGATTTGGCGCGTGCTACCTGCACAGTAGCCCTACCACGGCTTAGTAAATGGGCCCCCCCCCCTTAGTCTTCTTGAGCAGGAGAGGAATGGAAACAGAATCAGGCTCTTTGAAAAACAGACCCAAGGCATCCAACGTTAATGGACACCTTTTTGAAGAGCCTGATTGGGTTCCCACTCCTTTTCTGCTCCTGTGACTTTTCGTGGTACACCGTCATTCCCCTTAGTCTTCTTGTCACTTAGGGGCCCTGTGGTGTCCTCAGTGCATAAATTAACTGTGTACTGAGGCCTTTTACCGCAATGGGATTTCGTGAAAAAAAAAAATGGCCGTGCAGTAAGTGTATATACTTACCACATAGCCATTTCCTGGGGGACCCCTTACCGCCTCCTATTTAGGAAGCAGTAGTGGCTCCCACACTATCCCAGCGGTAACCGGACAGCGTGCGGCACTGCCCGATTACAGCCAGGGAAGCCCCAATAGGAAAACATAAAAAATAATTTCCAGCACACCAGAAATGGCATGTGATGGGGACGACACTACCTCTGGCTCCTGTAGTGAGTCGGTGGTAGTGCTGGATTGGCCCGTGTGGTAGCTCTACTGCCACTTTGTAAAAGGGTCCCTTGATACCCTTTACCCCTCTTCTGAACCATGGTAATGTCTTGTTACTGTTCATGTTTCTTCATGCTGTTGCTTCTGTTAGATATGCCTGCCAGCAAGTTACCAAAAAAAAAAAGAGAGAGAGAGATTTATTTCACTCCCTAGCAGTAAAAGCAAAATTTAGAAATAAGTTGAAGACATATATATGGCCCACTGAGCAAAAATGTACCAAAAGTAGTGTTACAAATATCAGAGATAAAGGCTATAAAAGTTTGGAGGGGCAACCTTCATGTTTGAAAGTTTTGTGTACTATACGGTCAGTAGAATGGGACTATCCAATTTGTTACTACTTAATGTATATTATCCCGTAAAAAGGCCCCAGGTACACATGGCCATGCGGTAAGATAACTACCCACTGAGGTGGCGATAAGGGCTCCCATGCTAACCTGGTGGTAACCGGGCAGCATATGGTGATGCCCGGTTTCCACCGGGTTACCACCTCGCAAGTCATTTCTCCCAGAAATGGCGCGCACTCAGGGCGGGACTACTGCTGGCGGCCACGTTGGGCCGGTAGTAGTTCTGGAAAAGCGAGCGGTAAGCCCACCTTGAGCTCACCGCCGCTCTGTAAAATGGCCCCTTACTGATCTGTGATTAGATTGACTAATCCAAGTGTATATGTTTTGAAGATTTATAGGATTTGATTGTATTTTTTTACTTTTTATTATTTGTTTTAATTATTATATGCTCGTTTTTAACTGGTTATTCATAATTTATGTTTTAATATTTTCTGTGTTTTTGTAATGCCACCAAGAACTGGCAGTGATTAATGAGATAAGATTTTAAATAAACACGCACTAAACCTATAGGAGGTATCCCTACTGCAAAAGGCAACTATAGCAACATAGCAGTTGAGTGATGAGAGATGCACTACTCAAATGAATAAAAAAAGCTTACAAAAATAAGAGAATACTATATATAAATGCATATATACTTTGTAAATGTGTTTAAAGAGCTTCTTATAAAATGACCCTATGCATTATCACACGTGAATAAGGAGTCATGGATTTGATATACTACCTTTCTGTGGTACAACCAAAGTGGTTTAAATATATTATACAACACTCTCTTCCCTCCCAAAATATTGATGACAGCTGAAGCTTAGTAATCAGTCCACAATACTGTAATATCACCAAATCTTTCACCAATACGTTCTTCTCTTTTTAAATGATACTTTCAATTTCCTTGGTGACCTCAACGGTGCCCTTTGCCTGTGTCTTCACACTTATGGTAAGAGTATGGGCACCCATCTCCTCATCGGTACACCCGATTTTGAATTTTAATTTATTCTTAGTTTTACTTTAAAAATATTAGATCGAGATTTTACTCATCTTTTGTAAACACTGGGGATGTAGCATTCGACATGAATGTTTCGCCTCCACAAGCTGTTTCAAGGATTGTCCCCTTAAGCCGTCTTAACACCAACCCAGCTTTCATCTGCGGGATAAACCCCTGTAAATATATTATATGCAGATATTTTCTCTGTCCCTAATGGGTTCACAATCTAAGGGGCCCTTTTACCAAACAGTGATTAAAAAGTGGCCTTAGTGTGCCCTTTTGTGGGTCATTCCCACTCACTAAGGCCATTTTTACCGTTGGGTAAAATGGTTAATTTTCCCATTTTTTTTTTGTACTAATGGCCATGTGCTAATTTTCCCATTAGCACGTGGCATTAGTGTGTGAGCTCCTATCACCCCTCTTTCGTTAGAGGTAGGGGCTCACGTATTAAACCTGCACTAATCAGTTAGGGCTAGGTTATATATATGGCACCTGAAAATTCCATGCGGAAAAAAAATACACCTAGGCGTGTTTTGTAAACTTTCACTTAAATTTTATAGAATAGGCTTAAATTTCTGCACGGTATATAGAATAATGTCAAACGCCTCTCCACATGACCAAATCCACATGGCCAATACTCCAGTTCCCGAGCAAGTGTAAATTTACATAGCTGCATGTTAGCCACAATTTCTGTGAGATTTGAGGGGGAATGTTATAAAACCACATAAGAACCTGTGAATTTTAGTAAAAGGGCCCTATAGCCCAGACAGGTAAAGCTCTAAAAAGATAGGGACAATATACAAATTCATGACTAACAGTGTTTATAGAAAATTGCCAGTAAAACTTCAGACTTGGTGTTTCTGCTGATTTCAGACAAGTCTCCCTATTTATTTATAAGCCTTTGCAAATGAGTCTTTAACATTTGCAAATTCTTGCACGATTATGGATAAACAATATAAATCTGAAGGTACTGTACTTGCAAATTTCCCAGGGGATTCTGTGCTCCTGTCTTAAGCATCTTCTGTTAAATGCATGTGCCAAATTCATTTCAAATCTGCTGAATCGGTGTAAGTCTGTCATTAAATTTCAGAATTGGAGTGCTGGAGGGGGAATTCGGAAAAATCAAATTCAGTAAGTAAATGCCATTTCTAGTATTTGTGAGTCTGCAAGTTTTCTTCACAGTAAAGATATAAAGAAACTTGAATGAAATTTATTGCGTTACTAAAAATACACACTGCTGTGGAAAGCATGAAAATGGCATTTCCTGCCACAGTGCTGAGTTATGTTTTACACCTGCTTTTCACTAGAAAGGAAATGGAAAGAGAAGCCCGAGGAAAGCTGCTGGCAGTTTGACACATTTGTAAATTAAATTATTGGGCAGGGGTATAAATATCTTACCATTCAGTGAGAAATTGAAATAGTGTTATATTTACAAGCCCATAATTCTCATCACAGTGTAGCTTTGGATGCTAATAAATGCTGCAATTTGATTGATGGATGAGAATACTTCATGGCATTGTACTGTCGCTATGGACAGTAGTCATGGAGAGGGTGATCTTCAAAAGATATTTCCCTCAGTAAGGCCCCCATTTACCAAGCTGCAGTAAAAGGAGCCCTGTGGTTGCGTCGGAATGTAGATTTGCCGTGCTCCGAGGCCCCTTATACTGCAGTGGGTAAAAGGAAAAAAAATGGCTGTGAGGTAAGTGCACACTTGCTATGCGGCCATTTCCAAGGGGATCCCTTACCGCCACCTGCCTGATTACTGCCCGGTAAGTCCCCAATGCAAATATATATATATTTTTTTAAATTTGGATTTTGCTCACACCTTTTTCAGTGGTACCTCAAGGTGAGTTACATTCAGGCACACTGGATATTTACCTGTCTCGGGAGGTTCACAATTGAAGTTTGTACCTGAGGCAACGGAGGGTTGAGGGGCCCAGCGTAGCCTTACCACTCGCTAAAAGGGAAGTACCGCCGGGCTACCACAGCAGCTCGATGGTAGTTCCCTTCCCCAGCACACGCCATTTCCGGCGCTGCAAAAATATGTCAATTCCCCCCTCCCCCCCCCCGAAATGGCCATGTGGCAAGTGGTTCACTTGCCGCACGACCATTTCTTTAAGAAAAGGGAAACCTGCCTTTTACCCACTGTGGAAAAAGAGGACCTCAGCGCATGTCAAAAACACACGGCAATGCCAACGCAGACCCCTTTTGCTGCAGCTTCATGAAAGCACCTCTAAGCAACTTGCCCAAGATTACAAGGGGCAACAGTAGGATTTCACCTGGGAACTTCTGGATGTCAAGACCAGTACTCTAACCACTAGCAGGGCCGCCGAGAGACTAGGCAGGGCCCGGGGCAAAGCCACCCCACCTCCGCCCCCCCACCGCTACCGCCCCCCGTCGCTCCCCCTGCCGCTGCAGTCCCTGGTCTCACCTGCCTGCCTCCACGGCTCCGGGCCCCCTGCATTCAAAGCGGCAGTCACAGATCACTTCTCTTCTGGCCTTCCCTCCCTGTGTCCCACCCTCGCGGAAACCGGAAGTTACATCAGACGAGGGCGGGACACAGGGAGGGAAGGCCAGAAGAGAGGTGATCTGCGACTGCCGCTTTGAATGCAGGGGGCCTGGAGCCGTAGAGGCAGGCAGGTGAGACTGGGGACTGCAGTGCCGGTGGCCTGACCCCATCACCGGGCCCACCCTGGAGGCCCGGGGAATTTTGCCCACCCTCTCGGTGACCCTGACCACTAGGCCACTCCTATATTTTCTTTCATAGTGGAAATGGCACACAGTAGGGTCGGGCACTACCACTGGCTCCTGCGGTAGGTAGCTAGTAGTGCCAGATTGGTAGCTGTACTGCAGCATTGTAAGAGGGCCCCTAAGAGAGCTGGCTGAAAATTCCCCTCTCTAAATGGCTCCGTTCTATTCTATACTAAACTGTGTTTTATACACTAAATGGACTTTGGAAAAATCCACAATTCCAAGAATAACATGTATAGAATGTTTGTACGTTTGGGAAGCTCGCCAGGTGCCCTTGACCTGGATTGGCCGCTGTCGTGGACAGGATGCTGGGCTCGATGGACCCTTGGTCTTTTCCCAGTGTGGCATTACTTATGTACCGCATAACATTCTATAAGGATTTACAGAGGTTTACATTCCAAGGAAGCTCTCTACATCGTGTTAGTACTATAAACCAAAAATTCCAAAATCTACATAGTAACATACATAGTAACATAGTAGATGACTGCAGAAAAAGACCTGCACGGTCCATCCAGTCTGCCCAACAAGATAAGTCATATGTGCTACTTTTTGTGTATACCCTACTTTGATTTGTACCTGTGCTCTTCAGGGCACAGACTGTATAAGTCTGCCCAGCATTATCCCCGCCTCCCAACCACTGGCTCTGGCACAGACCGTACAAGTCTGCCCAGCACTATCCCCGCCTCCCAACCACCAGTCCCGCTTCCCACCACCGGCTCTGGCACAGACCGTATAAGTCTTCCCAGCACTATCCCCGCCTCCCTACCACCAGCCCCGCCTCCTGATCTTGACTAAGCTCCTAAGGATCCATTCCTTCGGCACAGGATTCCTTTATGCTTATCCCACGCATATTTGAATTCCGTTACTGTTCCCATCTCCACCACCTCCCGCGGGAGGGCATTCCAAGCATCCACTACTCTCTCTGTGAAAAAATACTTCCTGACATTTTTCTTGAGTCTGCCCCCCTTCAATCTCATTTCATGTCCTCTCGTTCTACCGCCTTCGCATCTCCAGAAAAGGTTTGTTTGCAGATAAATACCTTTCAAATATTTGAACGTCTGTATCATATCACCCCTGTTTCTCCTTTCCTCCAGAGTATACATGTTTAGTTCAGCAAGTCTCTCCTCATACGTCTGGAAAGACGTTTTTGGAAAGAGTAAACAAGTGATTCACATCTACCTGTTCCACTCCACTGATCTTATAGACCTCTATCATATCTCCCCTCAGCTGTCTTTTCTCCAAGCTGAATAGTCCTAGCTGCCTTAACCTTTCCTCATAGGTGTAAAAAGATGTTCTACTGAAGGAGTGGAACGCCGGTACTACCTGAATACTACTGAGCAACAGGACAACCTCATGTTTTGTGCCTACTGATGGACTTTTACTTATGCACTCTACCTCTGCTTTTGGCTGTTTGGCCACACCTTATTACTGCACTGGACATTTGTGCCTTATCCAGTTTTACTGTTTACTAACAAGACAAGTTTGCTGTTTACTAATGTACAGACAGAATGCAGGGCTATTAGATATATAGCTTGTAACAGTAGTTTGCAAGGCCTATACAAGACCAGCTTGCACGTAGCAACGCCATCTGAATAGGCGACCTTGGAGGGTGCTGACACCCCCCTGCATTCCTGAGCCGCACCTTATCTCCTGTGCTAGAAAGGAGCATTGTGTGTGTACAGAATAAGCTGCTAAGTTTCGTTTTTCTTGCCAGTATCATTTCAGTGTTATGACGTGTGTACGTACTGGGACTACAATTTTGTACTGTAAGAACTACAAATGTTTACTGCGCATGACAGGTATGACGTGTAAGGGGCCAAATGCGCAGGCCCAGTAGGGAAGTATAAATGTAAGCGTCAGATGATTTATGACACACAGTGTCCCGAGGCTACTCGGTGCTGTTCACTTGCTAGCAATAAAGTTGCCTTGTTTGGAACCAAAATTTGCCTTTCGTCTCCTGATTTCCCACCTGTTTCATTGGCGACCCAGATGGGACAGAAGTAGAAAGGGGAATCGGATTATATTCTTCCCCTCCCCCACTGCGGTCGGATCGGGTCATCGACCCCCACCTGAGAAGGTGGTGAGTGGCCACCGCTGATTTCAGCGTCCATCTCCCGGAGGAGGGCCGATCCACTCCGCCTGACTGTAGAGGGGGCTGTGTGGTTCCGACAAGGCACCTTTTTCCATTTCAGAGAGAAGCGTACGACGGCGCAGCCTGCGACCCCGGCGGACAGGCGAGTATACTCTACGTAGTGACCGGCCCAGTAAGGACCGAAGAAGAGGCGTGATCACCCTCTTTTAGCCAGTGACTAATACGGACTATTGGTATCCGACTAGGTCCCGAAACTCACTAGGCTCCGGCGACGAAACCGAGCGGCGAACGAACGGGGGGGTTTCTTGTGGCGTATGAAAGTGTGTGAGTGGGCTTGCAGTTCCAGGCCGGGCGACCGCGTCCTGGTCAGGCCGAGTGTTGACCCTTCTGTGTCTGGTGGAACGAGACCCCTTACTCCTCCACCTCCCTTTTCCCCCTTTGTCCGTCACCTGTCCTTTGGCACTCAGGTTAGGATGGGCGGGGGTGGGTCTTCACCGTTAGATTTAATGACGGAACACTTTAGCGAAGTGTTCGACCTAGATAAATGTAGCAGGGCCGGGATGATACAGAGATGTCAATTTATGTGGCCAGGGCTAGGAATTGCTGGATGGCCCCCGGAAGGGTCATTCGAGTATGAAAAAGTGGCGGCGGTCATGAATATTGTTATAATTGAGGGGAACCCAGGCTGCCCCGAGGACATTCCATACATAGAAGCGTGGTTGGATGTAGTCCGGGATCCGCCGGCTTGGGCCCAACGGAAGGTAGAAAAGGCCGCCCTTATGTTGGTAAAGCAGAGAAAAGGCCGGAAAACCAAACTTAGAACCCTGCCGACCCATGCCTTCGCTCTCCAAAGCTCGGCAACCGTTGCCGTCCCGAAGGCCGCAGGGACCGCCCCCATACGGCCTACCGCCCCTAGCACTGAAGCCACTGAGGCCACGCCCCCTGCTACCAGAGTTAAGGCAGGAACTACGCCCAGTACTACCAACACACTTTCTAGGAAAAAACCCCCAAAGAAAACCGCAGGGAAAGTTCAGGGTTCGGCCGAGAAGAAGCCTCCAAAAGCCCCGATACTTGCTACGGCGGAAGCATACGAAGACGACATTGCGCCGCCGCCCTATGCTCCTATGTACCCTGACCTTACGGGCCTAGCAGAAGGCCCCGCTGACGCCGGGACTTCCGGGTCAGAGTCGGATGCCGGGGAGACGTCCCGCCCAGCCTCACCTGAGTCACCTGGCCTCGCAACCACACGGAAAAGTAAACGGGTTGTGAAGAATATTACTCGGTTCCCCCAATCGAGTCCGCAACAGGCCCTTCCGTCCAGCCGAAAAGGGGGAACCTCTCACTTATTCCCAGTCCGACAGTCCACCACCTATACCCCTAACCCGGCAGAAGGGGGGGGCCAGCCCATCGAATCAACAGTCTATAGCCACGTTCCCTTCTCAAGTGCCGATTTGTATAACTGGAAATTCCATGGGCCGTCCTACGACCAGAAACCCGAGCAGCTGATAGAGCTGGTGGAAGGCATTATATACAGCTACAATCCAACTTGGGCCGACCTTAGGCAGTTGAGCGCCCACATCCTGACCTCTGAAGAACGCCGCCTTTTACAACAAAATATGGAGCAAGCCATCCGGGATGCGAATCCGGCCCATGCCAATTTACAGAACCTACTAGAAACGGAGGCGCCCATCGCTGCCCCCACGTGGGATTACCGAACCGCCGAAGGCCAAACCTTTATCCGCCGATACCAACAGGCGTACCTGGCCGCCTTAAAGAAGGGGAAGCAGAAGGTTACCAACATGGGAAAAATCCACAGTGTAGTCCAACAAAAGGACGAGAGTCCAGGGGACTTCCTTGAACGACTTATGGAAGCATTCAGAAGGCACAGCCCGATAAATCCCGAAGACCCTAAGAACCTCCCAACCGTGGTTATGAGTTTTGTTAGCCAGTCAGCACCGGATATACGAAGAAAGCTACAGAGAACGGAGGGGTTCGAAGGGATGAGCCTAAGCCAACTGAAAGCTATAGCTGATCGCGTATTCGGATATCGCGACCAGGAGGAGAAGGTGGAGGCCCGGAAGGAATCGACCAGACGGATGCGGGAGAAGGCAGATGTGTTGGCCACGGTGCTGGAAGAACGAATGAGGTCTAGACCAAAGGGGAGGGGCAGGAGAACAAGAGGAACGCGGTCCCCCATAGGGCGTAACCAGTGTGCAAATTGCCGACAAGAAGGACACTGGTGGGCTGATTGTCCAGAGGAGATACGGGACAACCCGAGAGAAGAGGAATCATGGGACCGGCAGAGAGAGGAGGAGACCGGCGACCGCACGGGGGCCCCTAGGCGAGGCCGTGGAAGGGGCCGAAGAGAGAGAGGACGGGATGACCGGAGGGAATGGCAGATGGCTGTGGACGCTACCCGAGACGGCACAGCATGAAGAAACCGGGAGGGCAGAGTCCCCACTGACCCTCTGGTGGAAATTCGGGTGGGGACAGAATCTATGAAGGCCTTACTAGACACAGGGGCCCAGCGATCTGTTATCACCACAGCCATAGCCCCAGCCACGAAAGAAACTATACCAATTGTGGGAGCCTCCGGGAAATCCCTTGCGGCCCCCCTCCTCAAAGAGCGCCAAGTCCAGATCGGAGGGACGATGGTGTCCCATCAGTTCATACACATCCCTGGATGCCCGGTCCCCTTGATTGGTCGAGACCTACTCTGTAAGCTCCAGGCCACCTTGAAGTTCAAGACTACGGGTGAAGTGGAAGCTCGCTTTGAAGATCGGCCAGTGACACTTATCTGTCCAGTAAGAGAAGAATGGAGACTACACGTTCCCCCAACTGTAGGACCCGGCGACTGCCGTTACGACCAGAACACCCCTTTCGCCCAGCAGAGGCGAGCCATAATGGATGAAGTGCCTGATGTATGGGCAGAATTGAACCCCGGCGGACTGGCCGTTAACGCTATCCCCATCTGGATTGAGCTTAAACCAAATGCTCAAGTTGTCAACCAAGGACAATACCACATCCCCTATGCAGCCCGGCATAGTATGCATACACATCTACAGAAACTCCTTCAACAGGGAGTCCCTTAAACCAATCAGATCCGCATGGAACACCCCATTGTTGCCCGTTAAGAAACCAGGAACATCCGAGTACAGACCCGTCCAGGACCTGAGGAAAGTCAACAACCAGGTAGCCGACATAGTTGCCCTCGTACCAAATCCATACTCCATCCTAGCCCAAGTGCCATCTCAGACCAAGTGGTACAGTGTCATTGATTTGAAGGATGCCTTCTTCTCCATCCCTCTTGCTGTCGACAGCCAAAAGTTGTTTGCCTTCACGTGGGAAGACTTGCAGACGGGAACCAAGCAGCAATATACATGGACCCGTCTTCCCCAGGGGTTCAAGAACTCGCCTACCCTCTTCGGCGACCAACTCGCCCAGGACCTGAAGACGTATCAGGACGAGTATGGGCCGGTCGTCCAATACGTGGATGACCTGTTGGTGGCCCGTGAAACGTACACGGACTGTGCAGAAGCTACCCTTTACCTCTTGAAGACCCTGGAAGCCCAGGGGTACCGGGCCAGTCGCAAGAAGGCACAGATATGCGAGATCGAAGTCGAGTATCTGGGGTTTCGCCTCCGAGAAGGAACCCGAAGGCTCGGTATCCCCCGAACCCAAGCCATCCGCAACCAATCCACTCCTGCAAATAAGAAGGAACTACGGGCACTCCTCGGAGCCGCTGGATATTGCCGCATTTGGATTATCAATTTTGCCATCCTGACCCACAGTTTGTACGCCAAGCTGAAGGGGCCTGAACTCGAGGGCCAGGATCTCCAGTGGGAGAAAAGCGAACTGAAAGCCCTTCAGGACCTTAAGGATGCCCTTGCGGCTCCACCAGCGCTCGGACTGCCAGATGTGACTAAGCCGTTCCACTTGTTCATCGACGAAAAGAAGGGATTGGCACTTGGAGTCCTCACCCAACTGGTCGGTACCTGGCAACGCCCTGTAGCATACCTCTCCAAGAGCATGGACAACGTGGCACGAGGATGGCCGGGCTGCCTACGAAGCATTGCTGCTGCTTGTCTCCTGATACACGAGGCCAATAAACTCACATTCGGCCAAACACTTTTTGTGACCACACCCCACACCATCCGCGGCCTACTCGAGAGCCATGGACCCAGATGGATGACCAACTCCCGATTGGTCAAATACCAAGCCCTCCTGTGCGAAAATCCGGAGGTGCGGATCCTGGACACGACCAACCTCAATCCTGCCACCCTCCTTCCGGCCCCTGAACCACCACTCCACGACTGTGAAGAGGTAATGGCCACTGTGCACTCGAGCAGACCTGACCTGAAGGATCAACCCTGGCAAGGGGGCATCACCCTTTTTACCGATGGAAGCAGCCAGGTGATAGAGGGAATTCGAAGAGCTGGCTATGCGGTGGTATCTGAGGACCATGTGATCGAGGCTATGGCTCTGACACCCGGAACATCAGCCCAGAAAGCGGAGCTAATCGCCCTCACCAGAGCCCTCCTGTGGGCTGAAGGAAAAGTTGTCAACATTTACACCGACTCCAAATACGCTTTCCTCACCCTCCAGGTGCACGGAGCCTTGTACAAGGAGAGGGGATTTCTGACAGCTGAAGGGAAAGGACTTGCAAATGCCGCTGAGATCTGCCAATTACTCGAGTCGGTATGGAAGCCGAAGAAGGTGGCTGTGATGCACTGCAGGGCCCACACTGGAAGAACGGACCCTATCGCCCGGGGAAATCAGCGGGCAGACGACGCTGCAAAAAGGGCAAGTCAGCTCCCCTACTCCTCTCACCCTCCTGACCCCGTACTCGTCGTCCAGCTCCCTACGGAGACCCCTATTTACACCCCCCAAGAAACGGAATGGGCCCAACAAGAGGGTCTACAGTCACGCAATGGCTGGTGGATACTACAGGATGGGCGCATATGGATACCCGAAGCCTTGGCCTGGACGGTGGCCAAGGAGGCTCACGACCGCACCCACCTGGGAAGGGACGCCCTGGGGCGCTTACTTGAGAAGACCTACTACATCAACAAACTATCCCTGTGGACAAAAAACGCTTCCAGCCGATGCGCGACTTGTGCCCGGAACAACCCTCGAACGGGGCCCGGCCCTATGCCAGGACATGTTCTCCGAGGCACCAGCCCTTTCCACGTGTGCCAGATTGACTTCACACACATGCCCCCGGCGCGCGGCTACAAAGCTATCCTCGTCGCCGTGTGTACCTACACCGGATGGATTGAAGCCCAGCCTACTAGAACGGAAATGGCTAAAGAAGTTACCTCCCTACTGCTTCATCAAATCCTACCCAGATACGGCCTCCCCAAGCAAATAAACTCTGACAACGGTCCCGCCTTCGCTAGCGAAGTAACACAACAGCTCAGTACCAGACTGGGCCTCGATTGGAAGTTGCATTGTGCCTGGAGACCCCAAAGCAGTGGAGTAGTGGAGAGGGCTAACCGATCCCTGAAGAACCAGCTAGCCAAGCTATGCCAAGAAGCAAAAGCCAAATGGCCCGACCTGCTTCCACTGGCCTTGCTGCATCTTAGGTGTACCCCCAAGGCTACCGGCCTTACTCCCTACGAGATGATGTATGCTAGGCCACCACCACTACCCTCCTTTCCCGACTCCTTGCAGATACAGGGTGAGAGTTCCTTAGTGAAACAGATGAGAGCCTTACACCAGGTAGTGCAAGACATCCAGCAGTACACTGAAAGAGTAGCTCCCTTGGTCCTCACCAATCCTACGCACAGGTTTAGGGTGGGAGACGAGGTCTGGGTAAAAGAGTGGGATGAATCTGACTGCCTAAAGCCAAAATGGAAGGGGCCCTCCCTTGTTCTCCTAACGACCTCCACCGCTGTTAAAATTGCAGGAAGCCCAGTGTGGATACATTGGACCCGATTGAAGCCTGCTGCTCCCACTAGCAGCACCCTGAAGCGTTGGACTGCGCACCAACATCCTGACGCTCCATTACGGCTGACTCTAAGAAAGACGTGAACCACCAGATTCATGCCTGCCCAGCAACAGGAACTCAGTTTCTGGACCCACTGCGTTTTTGGCTCTCTCTTTATCGCAGCCTTCATCGTGGGCCTCATTATCTTCTTGCTGCAAAAGCTCGGATACCTCCCACCACATATATAATGCTGACCATCTTCCTTCTCCTGTGTGCAGTTCCGAGCTATCATCCTGCCACCCTGAGCCTGAATTGCACTGAATGTTTGCGCCTCGTGCGCCACCGTATAGAGGGAGGATATCACCTAGTCACTACCCTCATTCACCAGACGCAGCCCCCGGAAGGCGATTGCCAGTTTCTCCCGACTTGTGCCCTCATCACTCCGAATGGCCTCCAACAGTTCCACAGATGCCTCCAAGGAAATCTCACTATCTGCCACAGCCCTACCAAACCAAGATACTACAATATCACCCTCAGCGTAGGACTACCTGCGTATGTGGCCGGACCTCCGGGAGTCGAGGGAGATGGCATTCTGTATTACATTAATTCTACTCGTATCCTTGTCGGTGGCATCCAAACTGTAGCAACCCTCACCTTCGACGTCTGTGCCGCCATGGACAAGCACCCTTGGTCTCGCAAGTGTGGTAGCCAGAGTTGGCGAGAGGCATACGTTAAGGACCACAAGTATGTCTGCCCCTTCAGTCCAGACATGAGATGCTGCTCCCCGTGGGTGTGGCTCCCATGCGCCGGCGACACTCGAGCCTCGGGCTGGGACCGAGTATGTGCTTATACGGGAGGAGGATATGCCGGATGCGCCGGCCTGGGCGAATTTCGTCGAGGTTCTGGTAACTATGTGTCCCTAGACTGGCCCATCCGAGGACACGACATGCCCTGGAGAGGAACGTGGGGCCTCGGCATTGACGGCGGAGGAATGGATCCGTTGACATATATTACCATATATCAGAGTCTCGAAACGAAGCCTCCTACGCACTACCAGACTACTGTTGTCGGCTACCAAGACGTATTTGATGAAATTGCTCGTGCTGAGCAGACCGAGACTAAATTCCCCATTTCCCCAGAAGCCCGAAATATGTTCCTCAATTTGGCTGAAAACATCGCCCTCTCCCTCGGAATTGCCAACTGTTTCGTCTGTGGAGGCACCGACATGGGTGAACAATGGCCCTGGGAAGCGAGAGAGATCCGACAACACACATGGGATGCACTCAACACCACTAACATTACCTTTCCCCAACGGCCGAAGCCGTACGAATGGGCCCTGAGAACAAATATCATAGGTACCCTCTGCGCTAGTCGAGCGCCATCGAAGCGTTACTCTGTACCAGTGGGAGACTCTGCTTGTACGGGGGTTCTTCAGTATAATGGCAGCCGGACGACCTGGTGGCAAACGGACAACCTGCCCGCCCCGGAGCCTATCTGGACAGAACCCACCTTGAACACGACATGGACATACGGAGGGAACGCCTCCCTCAAGTGGGTAGCCCCGGAGGGCTACTACTATATCTGCGGGCGCAGGGCTTACGAACAGCTCCCGACCCGCTGGTACGGTACCTGTCTCTTGGGCACGGTCCGACCTAGTTTTTTCCTTCTGCCCATACAAGTCGGCGAAACTTTGGGAATCCCCCTATACGTGGAAAAGGGGCCTGATAACCCTACCCGACGAAAACGGTCTTTCCCAATCATCAAGCCCAAAGTCCAGATTGGAGACTGGAAGGACAACGAGTGGCCGCCTGAACGTATCATTCACTACTATGGACCGGCCACATGGGCTGAAGATGGTACATACGGGTACCGCACCCCTATCTACATGCTGAATCGCATTATTCGCCTACAGGCCGTACTCGAAATCCTTACTAACGATTCTGCCCTGGCCCTCAATATCCTAGCTCGACAGAACACTAAGCTCATTACCGCCGTCTACCAAAATCGCTTGGCTCTTGACTACCTCTTAGCCCAGGAGGGCGGGGTGTGTGGCAAGTTTAACCTCAGTAATTGCTGCTTACAGATTGATGACCAGAGCCATGTCATCAGGGAGATAACTGACCGGATGGTCAAACTAGCCCACGTCCCCGTCCAGACCTGGAACAGTGCGTGGGATTGGACTTCCTCCCTCACCAGCTGGCTCCCAACCTCCGGGAGCCTGCAAGGCCTCCTCGTCATGGGTGGCCTGTTCTTGCTGTCTTGCCTAATAATACCTTTGTCTCTCCCCTTAGTTTTCAGGTGTCTCCGCTCCACCATGGAAAGCATCGCTGACCGCCGTGCTGCTGCCCAACTTATGGCTCTCCAGATGTACTCCCCCATTCCCCAGTCTGATGAAGCTGACGATGAAGCACCTTGTGGCTGATGTGCACTTTGAACCCCCTGAGTCACTCAATGGGCCATCACCCTTGTGCCAGCAAAAGACCGGCTACAAAGGGGGGGGGGATTCCACTAGGGGCCCTCCGTCTCAACCCCGGCGAAGCAACCAACGGCTGCGCAAGGGCTTAGGGCTCGCTTGTTGCCTCCCTCGCTAACTATCCTTGTCCTTTCTTTCCTTTTCAGGGTTCATGGAGGTGATACTCTCCACCAGAATGGATGTTCAAGTATCAAAAGGGGGGAATGAAGGAGTGGAACGCCGGTACTACCTGAATACTACTGAGCAACAGGACAACCTCATGTTTTGTGCCTACTGATGGACTTTTACTTATGCACTCTACCTCTGCTTTTGGCTGTTTGGCCACACCTTATTACTGCACTGGACATTTGTGCCTTATCCAGTTTTACTGTTTACTAACAAGACAAGTTTGCTGTTTACTAATGTACAGACAGAATGCAGGGCTATTAGATATATAGCTTGTAACAGTAGTTTGCAAGGCCTATACAAGACCAGCTTGCACGTAGCAACGCCATCTGAATAGGCGACCTTGGAGGGTGCTGACACCCCCCTGCATTCCTGAGCCGCACCTTATCTCCTGTGCTAGAAAGGAGCATTGTGTGTGTACAGAATAAGCTGCTAAGTTTCGTTTTTCTTGCCAGTATCATTTCAGTGTTATGACGTGTGTACGTACTGGGACTACAATTTTGTACTGTAAGAACTACAAATGTTTACTGCGCATGACAGGTATGACGTGTAAGGGGCCAAATGCGCAGGCCCAGTAGGGAAGTATAAATGTAAGCGTCAGATGATTTATGACACACAGTGTCCCGAGGCTACTCGGTGCTGTTCACTTGCTAGCAATAAAGTTGCCTTGTTTGGAACCAAAATTTGCCTTTCGTCTCCTGATTTCCCACCTGTTTCACTACTTTACCTGTACTGTACTGCCTCCCATCCCCCCTCTGTCTTTTCTGTACCTGGCTGCTAGTCACTGCTGGTAGCCATAGACAGGAATGCAGACATCCCTGGCTTTCATTACTATGGCAGCCCAGTATCTGGAATACACATCTTTTCTTCAGTTACAAGATGGCAAGGTCTAATGTACCAATAGGGTGTTGGCAGGACACCTTTGCTACCTTCCATTGGTGTAGGAGGGGGGAGAGGTGACGACATCACTTTTTCTATAAGAATACCTGCACACAAAGAAATCTTCAGAATTAGCCATATTTTGCAGGAGACTTTTCTCTGTCCTGATTCAGGGCATCATTGCTAATTGGCTATTCTCCAGGAAATATATTTTCCCTTCTTTATTTCTGCATTGCTTCTGGTAAGAACTATTTCTTTATAACAGAACTATCCTCTACTTTCTTTATATTTTCTCACTTCAGAACCACTGATATATTTCCTGCTATTTCTCTCTCTCTCTCTCTCCATACTTTCAGATAACATGTGACCTCTCTCTCTCTCTCTCTCTCTAAGAAAGCCTGGTCTCAGGAAACACCTGTGATCTCTCTGTTTCTCTCTCTCTCTCTCTCTCTCTCTCCATACTTCCAGATAACATGTGCTGATCTCTCTCTCTCTCTCTCTCTCTCTCATTTTCTTTGTCCTCCTTACAACTGTTCCTTATCAAATTAGTCTAATTGCTTATTATTATTACCTAAGCTATTGATATTAGATTCTGTACATGTAATATTTTTCCAACTGAGATTCTGTACATGTGATATTTTCCCAAGACTTTCAAACTGATATCTGAAGCTGTGCTGGTAAGAATAAAAACCACTTCTAACTCTCTGATTCCTTTAAACTTATTCTATGATATTTTTCTTTATTTTGGTACAAAGTGAATAGCATAAACGCAGCCAGTACATAGGGAAGTCATTACATCCCCTTTATTATTTTCATTGCCCTTCTCTGTACCTTTTCTAATTCCACTATATCTCTTTTGCGGGGCAACGCATATGTTTCGAACCAGCAGTCCTTGAGGAGCAATGTAACTTTCCAGCTGGGGATAGATAACCCTACTTTTCAACTCTGGGAACAACGGGGCATTGTAAGATTGGAGCACTTACTGTCGAGTGAGGGAGAAATGATAAACTTTGAACAGCTCCAAGAAAAAGTGGGTGTTTCATGGGGCAATCGTTTTGCTTTCACACAGATTAGACACTATATATCCTCCCTCGATAGGTCAGCTTGGCGCATGGATTACAGACTTCTTCCAGGAAGTATCAGAGGTAGGATACTAAGTATCGAACCTGCATAAGGCCCTGCTAACAGGAGATCCGGATAGGGATTTTACGTCCTTAAAATCCAAATGGGTGGAGGACCTAGGGGTGGCTATAGGGGATTGGGATGTTGCTGCCACACTCAGAAGCATTCCCTTGTTGACTAAAGATGCAAGACTAAGAGAATGTGGGTATAGGGTAATGCTTAGAGCATATATGACTAACGCACAATTGGCACATGTGGGGGCGAGGGGCGATCCTAATTGCTCCAAATGTAAATGGTTCACTCGCACTATTGCACATGCTTTCTGGAGCTGCCCGAAAGTTAAACCCGTTTTGGAGCAGATCAAAAGATTTTTTAAGTCGGATGTTAGCTCGAGCTATAGGAGGCTCGGTGGAAAAATTGCTACTTGATGTTCCTAGGGCCTTTATTAATATCAATAGATTTGCAGTTCTTTTGTGCCGTAAATTAGCCCTTGTAGCCCAAAACATTATTTTACAATATTGGATATCTCCAGACCCTCCGGCATATTGGCATTAATTAATGATCATACAAATAAGTCTATAAGAATTTCTGGAAAAGAGAATATGATGGCACCTGTTTAGTTGGTTAAAGTACACAAATTGTGAGGTGGGGTAGAGACTAGGCAGGGACTGAGGGAGGATAGTGCCTTATTATTAATATGCGGTACACTACCACACATGATAATGATAATAATACGTTTTTTTTATAGGTTGTAGACGCACTTAGTCCCCTGATGAAGCCTTGTGAAGAGTGAAACGGAGAGCCCTGTTGGGAAAAGTAACAGCTCAGTGACTTCATATCTATTCAGTTGTTGAATTGTAGTCAAGCAGAGCCACTGAAAGTGTTGAACTACATTAGCACATTAGTTTATCACAGTGCAGACTTTGAAAATATTTTTAAAAAACATTAAAATTTCAAAAACATAAAAAATTGAAGAAATCAATAAGTGAGAATATAAAATTGACTCAATTAAAAACGTGGAGCTTTTTCTTGGCCTTAAAGCCAAGGACTCTCGCTTTAGGAGGGATATTCATTCTGAAGTATCCCTGTAGATGTCTGGTGACAATTAATAACGTTAGTCATGTGTTTTTGGACCCAAAGAAATTGGTTGAATTGATAAAAGCCAAGGAAGAGGGGAATGTTCAACCCTGAATGACTACATAGGATACGATACTGTTTGAACCTGCTAGTGGGCAAATAACGCTCTCCGCTCTGATTGATTGATTTCTTATTAATTTTCTTATAACTTGTTCCCCAAATTATGGTGGTCAAAATGTAAATGACTTAATTTCCTCTCATTATTTTTCTATATTTTATGTTAAATATGGGAAAAGAAGAGATGTTTATTTCTGTTTGTGATTTAATCTTAAATCCTGCGTTTATATTGATATGAATGTACTATTTTCAAAAACTATAAATAAATAAATAAAAACAAAAACAAAAAAAAATGTGCAGCTTTTTTGACCAATGATAATACCAGAGTCTGTGATGCGCCAGCACTAAGAGTTGATACTTGCTGCCGAGCCAAGACTTCTGAGGTCTTTTTCCTCCATTAATTTAAACAAACTTTTTTTTTTAAATTTATGATTCACGGTGAATTGGTAGTTGAATTAATCTTATCCTTGAGCTTTGGATGTTGTTGATACAAATAACTTTGCTGAATTAGTGTCTAGTAAATTTTGAACAGAAAATGTGATATTCTGCATTTGCATTTACAGCCACATACCCCCGGAATCTATACTGTATAGTGCGCCTAAAGATCAGCACCTAACAATCCAAGCCACTGGGCTAAATCCTCTCAAATAACAGCGCCGGCGTTTTTTCATCGAGCAAGGCTGCCTGTGGATGCGGAGGTTTCCTACCGTCCTATATCCGTGACTGGAGTGCAATTATTGATTGATCCCGACTCCTGAAGACGCTAGAACAGCGAAACACAGACTGTGTTGAGTCTGGGGTGTTCCGGTTCAGTGGATGGATTAATGCACTAAGTTGGGAAGTGGTGCAATCGAGTATATGACTTGATTTGAGTACCCGGGTCCTGTGCACGTAGCTGTTGCTACATGGAGATGATTTTTGGGACTATTAAGCTGTGTACAAGTGAATGAAGCACGAAGGATTATTAAGTTGAGTACGAAGTGAACTGTGTGGGAGGAATCATCTGGAATCAGTACATGACATCAAAATATGGACTTAAAGTGGGAACAAAAGACAGTGAACGCTAACGCTAGTGAACGCTAACGCTGGTGTGCACCTATTCTAGTGAAATATACAGTGGTGGAAATAAGTATTTGATCCCTTGCTGATTTTGTAAGTTTGCCCACTGACAAAGACATGAGCAGCCCATAATTGAAGGGTAGGTTATTGGTAACAGTGAGAGATAGCACATCACAAATTAAATCCGGAAATCACATTGTGGAAAGTATATGAATTTATTTGCATTCTGCAGAGGGAAATAAGTATTTAATCCCTCTGGCAAACAAGACCTAATACTTGGTGGCAAAACCCTTGTTGGCAAGCACAGCGGTCAGACGTCTTCTGTAGTTGATGATGAGGTTTGCACACATGTCAGGAGGAATTTTGGTCCACTCCTCTTTGCAGATCATCTCTAAATCATTAAGAGTTCTGGGCTGTCGCTTGGCAACTCGCAGCTTCAGCTCCCTCCATAAGTTTTCAATGGGATTAAGGTCTGGTGACTGGCTAGGCCACTCCATGACCCTAATGTGCTTCTTCCTGAGCCACTCCTTTGTTGCCTTGGCTGTATGTTTTGGGTCATTGTCGTGCTGGAAGACCCAGCCACGACCCATTTTTAAGGCCCTGGCGGAGGGAAGGAGGTTGTCACTCAGAATTGTACGGTACATGGCCCCATCCATTCTCCCGTTGATGCGGTGAAGTAGTCCTGTGCCCTTAGCAGAGAAACACCACCAAAACATAACATTTCCACCTCCATGCTTGACAGTGGGGATGGTGTTCTTTGGGTCATAGGCAGCATTTCTCTTCCTCCAAACACGGCGAGTTGAGTTCATGCCAAAGAGCTCAATTTTTGTCTCATCTGACCACAGCACCTTCTCCAAATCACTCTCGGCATCATCCAGGTGTTCACTGGCAAACTTCAGACGGGCCGTCACATGTGCCTTCCGGAGCAGGGGGACCTTGCGGGCACTGCAGGATTGCAATCCGTTATGTCGTAATGTGTTACCAATGGTTTTCGTGGTGACAGTGGTCCCAGCTGCCTTGAGATCATTGACAAGTTCCCCCCTTGTAGTTGTAGGCTGATTTCTAACCTTCCTCATGATCAAGGATACCCTACGAGGTGAGATTTTGCGTGGAGCCCCAGATCTTTGTCGATTGACAGTCATTTTGTACTTCTTCCATTTTCTTACTATGGCACCAACAGTTGTCTCCTTCTCGCCCAGCGTCTTACTGATGGTTTTGTAGCCCATTCCAGCCTTGTGCAGGTGTATGATCTTGTCCCTGACATCCTTAGACAGCTCCTTGCTCTTGGCCATTTTGTAGAGGTTAGAGTCTGACTGATTCACTGAGTCTGTGGACAGGTGTCTTTCATACAGGTGACCATTGCCGACAGCTGTCTGTCATGCAGGTAACGAGTTGATTTGGAGCATCTACCTGGTCTGTAGGGGCCAGATCTCTTACTGGTTGGTGGGGGATCAAATACTTATTTCCCTCTGCAGAATGCAAATAAATTCATATACTTTCCACAATGTGATTTTCTGGATTTAATTTGTGATGTGCTATCTCTCACTGTTACCAATAACCTACCCTTCAATTATGGGCTGCTCATGTCTTTGTCAGTGGGCAAACTTACAAAATCAGCAAGGGATCAAATACTTATTTCCACCACTGTATATATATTTCTTGAACCAGAGTTTTCTACAACGATTATTGCCGAATCGTGCACACAGCCTTTTTAAAGGTAGAGTGTTTTTGAATAAAGGCGCGTCCAACTAAATACCCTTCAAGGATTGATATTACCAGATAATACATACATGGTGTAACAGACTCCTGACGCAGGCCAGTTGGGCCGAAACACAGCTGTGTCGAGTCATATCACCTCAATAAATCCATTTAGTTTTTTTTTCATTTTGCTTGTGTCGTCTTCTTTTTTGATTTTTATATTTTATTTATAATTTTGTTTTTTTATATTTTTTCTCCCTTCAGTATATTTTGTATTCTCCACTTTTTAGTATTTTCCTGTCTCTACATTTTTTTGTTCATTTTTGGTTTTTCTTCATTTTTTCCTTTTGTTCTTTTTTTGTGTCATCTTTGCTGTTTTTTGACTGTCACTTAAAGTGGGAACTACAGTCCTAGAAGTAATTCTTTTGGATGGGGAGTGAAGTGGGCACCGGGTAGTCAGTGATTTGGTGTATTAGTAAGTTTTTTTTTAAAGTGTAAGGGTATATATGAAGAGATGTGTATGGTGTAGGGTGAATGAGTACGAGTGTGGGAGTGAATGATAAGGTGATGATATTGGTATTATGCGATGTTGTATCAAGAAATAAACAAAGGTGTAGCATAACTGATAGAGTGTGGTATATTAAAGATCAGCACCGAAATCCAAGGATATGCTATAACGTCACGCATAACTTAATTGACTTAACAAGTTATTCAGCATTGATAATAACTCTTAACATGCAATAATGGGCACTAATTGACAATAATTACAATTTACGAGCACAACTTGCTAAGCGCAATCTCTAACGCAGTGCACCTAACTTCTATCGCATACAGGCAAAAAGGGGCATAGTTATAGATGGGGAAATGGGCATTTTGTGGGCGTTCTGAAATTTACATGTGTAGGTATAGAATATGGACCAGTGCGCTTAAATCTACGTGCAGGGATTTACGCTACATTTTCATTGATGTAAATAGAGGTGCATAGTTTTATTTATTTATTTATTTGCTGCATTTGTACCCCACATTTTCCCACCTATTTGCAGGCTCAATGTGGCTTACACTATGTTGCAAAAGGTATAATCATAAACAGAGTAAGAGGTATGGTTTAATTTAACATATTACTGTGTAAGAAATTAGGTAAATAGGTCAGTAGAATTATTTACATAACACAAAATAAAACAGGTAACATATAATGACCAATAGTGATAATGTGATTAACATAATCAAATTAGAAGGGATCAGTATTAGTTGGTTTAGATGTAGAATGGCGCCGAGATATCAACTAAGTGTATTCTATATACCACGCCTAAATCTAGATGCTGCTTATAGAATACGCTTAGTTGGCATTGATTCCCGTGCCGATTTTTTAGTTGCTATATATATATAGAACCTCCCCCATAGTGACAGTGTGGAGTGACAGAGGTAAACAATAACAGCCACAGTAATGGTAAGAGATAGGCTATACTTTTGGGTTCACTAGAGACTGCATGAAGAATGAGCGAGGCAGTGACATTCACAGGACAACAGGATCCTTGCAGGCGATGTGGTGATAAGAAGTGTAGTTTGGACATTTCTAGGGGACCTGATGCAAAGGGCACAGGCTTCAGTCACTCGTGAAAGCATTCAGAGGGCAAAAGTATGTTCAGGATAGATCCTGAACAGGAAAATGTATTTATTTATTATTACATTTGTACCCCGCGTTATCCCATTCAAGGCAGGTTCAATGCGGCTTATATAATAATATGGATTACAGAGAACCGATAGAGAAAATAAGTTAATTAAAGCATAATAATAAAAGAGATAGGTAGGTAGAGATGGTCAAGGCTGAAGGGAGTAGGAGAGGTATGAGCATTGGAGGAGGGGTAAAGGAGGCGAGAGTGGGGATGGGATACAGGAAACGCATAGGGAAATTTGGTGGAAGATGTAGTCTGGGTCATTGTCGTAGTCTTCTGGATATGTGTTGGGTGGATGGGTTCTTAGGATTAGTTTGGGTCATTTGGGTAGGCTTGCTTGAACAGATGGGTTTTTAGTGATTTCCGGAAGGGTAGATAGTCGCTGATTGATCGGATGGATCTGGGGAGGGCATTCCAGAGTTGGCTGCCTAAAAAGGAGAAGTTGGATCCATAATAGGTTTTGTACTTGAGTCCTTTGCAATTGGGGTAATGTAGGTTGAGGTAAGTTCGCGAAGTTTCAGACATGTTTCTGGTGGGAAGGTCAATCAGATTGAGCATATAGCCCGGAGATTCACCGTGGATAATCTTGTGGATTAATGTGTGGACCTTGAAGATGATTCGTTCTCTGATGGGGAGCCAGTGAAGTTTTACACGAAGAGGTGTTGCGCATTCAAATCGTGGTTTGTCAAAAATAAGTCTTGCTGCTGTATTTTGGGCAGTCTGAAGTTTTTTTTTTCAGGATCTGGGTCTTGCATCCTAAAAAAATGAGAATCATACTACCCAGGATGATGACATCACTAGCCCCAGCAGCCATTTTAGTTATAGTATGGAGAAAAGGCGCTATAGTTAGATATTTTGACAAGTAAATATGGCCTTGAATCATTCTGAAATGCTGAGCTCTATGTAAGATTACCCTTAGAAAAATATTTTGGTTTACAGATTTTAGTTGGCGGTTTCTATTTCACACACATCCATAGCCTCCCTCATATTTGTCAAGAAACAGCCATCTACAATGTAAAAGCTATTGTTTTATTATTAGTGGTTAAACTGGAACAATGTCAAAACCTTTGTGTGAGGTGTAGAAGTCTCTGAGTTTCCAATTTAGTATTTTTAGAGATGGGAATTTAAATAGATTGCAGCAGTAGTGAGATATCCATTAATTCTAATTGGGTGTCAAAAGTTGACTGTTTGAGGGCAGAAAATGTCACTTGATGAATTTTATAGGATTTTAATGTTAAATCAACTTTCCCATACATCAAATGTTCCTGAAGGAAAATTATGTGAAAAGTGTGAAAATTATTTTGACATTAAGCAAAATAAAGTCACTATTTAATTAAAATGGATTTACAAAGGGTTGAAAAGCATGACAAGATTACAGATCAGTCTTTAATAGTACGATTTATGAGGAAAAGGAGTTTATGTTACATTAGAATTGTTTAGTTTAAAATGCTAGGCTTTAAGGGGCCTCGCGCTAGCAGTGGCGGCTGTTTTTGCCACGCGCTGAGGCCCTATTTACCGCTGCAGATAAAAAGCCTGAAAAAAAGAAATGGCCATGCAGTCAGATTGCACTTACCACGTGGCCATGTGGGGAGAGAGAGAGCACTTACCGCCACCCACTGAGGTGAGAGCAAGGGCTCCCGCTTTAACCTGGCAGTAACCGACCAGCGTGCGGCACTGCCTAGTTATCGCCTGATTCCCCAAATCCAAGCAACCTTCAAGAGCTGCTTCTACTATTTGCGACAGCTACGCTGCCTCTCTCCTTAACATCGAGAAGGTAAATCTTATCCCAGTTGTGCATGCCACGGTAACATCAAGACTGGATTACTGCAATTCACTATACAATGGTCTGACTACAAAGGGCCTGCACCAGCTCCAGTTGATTCAGAATGCAGCAGCAAGACTCATAGAAGGTTGCAAGCGACGTGACCACATCACACCATTTTTGCAAAAAGTTCATTGGCTACCAGTACAATACAGGGCTAAATTTAAAACTCAATGCCCTGAAAGGAAATTGGCCCCGAGTATCTGAAGAATAGGATGATCCTCCACACACTGCCAAGGACACTAAGGCCCTCCCAAGGACTTTCTAACTACACCCTCTCCAAAAGATATTACACGATGTCATACCCGCAAGCGAGCCTTCTCCGGAGTAGCCCCCACACTCTGGAATGCATTGCCTGAAAGGCTCCGCTTAACACAAGACTACCTCTAATTCAGGAAGCAGGTGAAAGCTTGGCTCTTCAACCAAGCCTTTAATGGAAAAAGTAACTAACTTGTTGGTCTCACTCACACACACACACACAAGGATTGACTCGGGCTGCACATACTGCAGCGGGACATGTTTATCCACTCCTAACCTAGCTGAGACAATATTTAACCATCTCTCTGACCTCACGTGCAACTTTCTTCAAATCAATCACCTTACTGTCTAATTCTTCCTATATATGTTACAAATCCAAAGCTACGTTGCAAAGTCAACCCTTGGTGAAAATTTGCTGCCAGTTAATTGCTATAATATGTGCATACCTTTTTCATGTCAATTCCATTATTGGCTTTAGAGCATGAATCCTAAAGATGTAACTAAGATTCAAAACAATTTCTCTTTAAAAAAATTTGTAAAAAAACAACAACAACAAAATATATTAGCGGATCTATGACGATTTGCGCCACACCATTATCACAAAGGGACGTAGTTCCCACATGGTGTGTGCCGCAGGATACTCTGATGATCCCCTTTAGAAAAATTCATACAAATGTGAATTGATTTTGCAACGTAGCTTTGGATATGATAAACGTTGACTGTTTTTCAACAAAGAGTATTTTACTGATCAGTGTTTGGGACATTAAACTTGAATCAATATAAAAATGGAGGTTTTTTTTTTGCCATTTTGTCAGCAACTGCTTTGAATTTCAATGAGAAATTTTACATTGTTATTTAGTCATCATGCTTACGTATTACTATTAAATAACATATAATTATCTTAAGCTATGTTGATGTTACTGATATTTTAGCATTTCTACCTAGTGATAAAAATTCTCGAGCTAAAACACAGTAAAATAACATCATCCAAATGATACAATTAAAAATGTGTCAGAATTTTGCAGTCATGATGAATGCTCAAAGTGTCCACCCCCAGGCTTTAACACAGGCCATCAGTTACTTTGGGAAGCTCTTGACCGCCTTGGCAGGCTGTCGCAGATCATCTGCAGAGCTTCCTTGAGTTTGGCGATCGTTTGCGGCTTTGGGTGGAACTTGTGATAGGCCTGAACATTGCTCCCCAGACAAAAGTCTACGTCACTGTGATGTCATTAACAATAAACTGGTATCCCATTTTATTTTTCAAATAATGTTAGCTTTATGGCAGTGGCGTAGCCAAGGGTGGGCTTGGATGGGCCCAGGCCCACCCACTTTGGGCTCAGGCCCACCCATTACCAGCATAGCTATAATGTGGCTGGCAGGGATCCCCAAGCTCCACCAGCTGAAAACTCCCAACAACTGTCCCTCCTGCATACCTTGTAAATAGCAGATCTTCGCCTGAAGTGAGCAGTGACTGATGCATACTGCTCGCACCGGCCCCATAGCCTTTGCTCTGATGTATTCTTGCCTAGGCGGAAGCAGGAAGTTGCATCAGAGGGAAGGGTATGGAGCCAACATCAGCAGTGTGTATTAGTTGCTGCCTGTTGCTGGTGAAAATCTGCTGTTTAAAAGGTATGCGGGAGAGGGAGGATATTTGAGAGACCATATGGCATGCAGGTGAGAGGAGAGAGCAAATCATCTGTGAGATGAGGCGGGGTTCTTCTGCCCACCCATCTTGGGTCCAGGCCCACCCAAAATTGGGTGTCTGGCTCAGTGGCGTAGCCAGAAGTCAATTTTTGGGTGGGCCAACAGGTTGGATGGGTGGGCACTAGACAGTGGTGTGCTGGTAAATGTTTAACAACAGGCTCTCTCCCTGGTCCACCTCTGCACCCCCCCCCCCATCCACCTGTGCACCTCCCCTCAAAATTGCAGAGCTGGCTATAGCCGGGGAGAGATCCTGGGGGGGGGGGGGGGGGGGGGGGGGCAATGCATTACTCTCTCCAGGAAAAAAAAATTAAATGATCCCAGGTTCCAATTTAATTCATGTTTAATGTGGGATAAAATGCCATAAAAAAGTAAATAAATATAAACTTTTAATGTTGAGCACCTGATTCTCAAAGTGGACATATTCCAAACACTATAATGAAAATAAAATGATTTTTTTCTACCTTTGTCGTCTGGTGACTGTTTTTCTGATCATGCTGGCCCAGTATCCGATTCTGCTGCTATCTGTCCTCTTAACTCCGTTTCCAGGGCTTCCTTTCCATTTATTTCTTTACTTTCCTCCTTTCTTCTTCATTTCTTGCTCTATATCCATAAGTAAGAGCTGGGTCCTCCGCAGACTTGACTGTCCAGTGGATCCAGCTTCTGCCTATTTTCTTCATCCATGTGCAGTTTTTCTCCTCTCTTCCTTTTCCCTCATCTCCTTCCTCACTCTTCCATCCCCTCCATCCATGTCCAGCATTTCTTCTCTCTCCCTTCCCTCTCTTCCATCCATGTCCAGCAACCCTCCTCTCCCCTGTCCTTCCCTCCATCCATGTCCAGCAACCCTCCTCTCCCCTGTCCTTCCCTCCATCCATGTCCAGCAACCCTCCTCTCCCCTGCCCTCCCCTTCATACACCCATGTCCAGCAACCTTCCTATCTCCTCTTTCCTTTCCTCCATCCATGCATGTCCAGCAACTCTCCTCTCCCCTCCAGCCATCCATACCTAGCAATTCTTTTCTCTCCCCGCCCCCCTCTATCCATCCATCCCCAGCAATTCTCTTCTCTCTCCCCTTGTCCCCTCCATCCATCCATCCCCACCAATTCTCTTCCCTCCCCTGCCCCCCTCCATTCATCCATCCCCAGCAATTCTCCTCTCTGCCCTGCCCCTATCCAGCCATACCCAGCAATTCTGTTCTTGCCCCTGCCCCCCTCTATCCATCTATACCAGCAATTCTCTTTTCTCCCCTGTCCCCTCCCTCCAGCCATCAGCGATTCTCCTCTCGCCCCTCCCGCTCCCATCCATGTCCTGCGATTCCACCTGCCCGTCCCGGAGCCCTCTTCTCCCCCCCAAAAAAATTTACAGTGCAGGCTGAGCTCCGTTCCCGCATCTGCCTCCCTCACTCTCACGGCAGCGCTTCCCAAACGCTGCCCACCGCCGCCACGATCGCGGGATTTACCTCCCTCCGTCTCAGCACTCAGCAGCAGCGGTAGCGAATCATACACGCTGCCTCCTTCTAACCCAGAAGCGTCTGGGTGGGCCCACCTGTGGCTACACCCCTGGTCTGGCTACGCCCCTGCTTTATGGTGGCAAATATTTTTGAATGTGTGAAAATCGCTGGGTGGTCACACTGAAAAGTATGTAACGTCACCATGTTTAAAGATCATTTCATTCCACTAAGCACATCAACGTAGATAATAACAACAAATAAAACTGTAAAATTTCACCTTGAAATTCCAAGTAGTTGCTGAGAACAAAGCAAAAAACTCTAGGGGTTTAATTTTTCTTTTTTTGCCTCACCCTGTATAAAATATATTGCTGTGCTTTTAGTATACAGGAAGGGAAACCAGACATGAAAACTGTGAATATGCCAGTAGACTCAGTGACATTTTGTTATTTAAAACACATGTTCTGCCTCATATGCCAGTTTACTTACAATTTTTCATGGTGTAGGAAGAAACCTTCTAATCAACAAATGTCATTTGTGTTCTAATGGTATTTAGAAGAGGCCAGAATTGTAACAAAATTAATCAATGTAACTAGTACATTCTCTGTTGTAAAGTTTATATATCACATAGAATTGACAGCATTTATGAAAACGAATGGCTGAATACATTTTACAGATGTCGCATAATCAAAGGATGGATTCTTGCACTGTTGAATGGAATTTATCTACAGACAAGCAATTATTTTCCCAACTGAATGTAGGGTAGAACTATTAAATATATTTAATTAAGTGCATAAGTATTGCCATACTGGGAAAGACCAAAGGTCCATCGAGTCCAGCATCCTGTTTCCAAACAATAGCAACATTCCATGTAGAACCCCAAAGAGTAGCAACATTCCATTCAGATTCTCAAATAGTAGCAACATTCCATGTAGAACCCCAAAGAGTAGCAAGATTCCATTCAGAATCTCAAATAGTAGCATAAGTACATAAGTATTGCCATACTGGGAAAGACCAAAGGTCCATTGAGCCCAGCATCCTGTTTCCAACAGTGGCCAATTCAGGTCACAAATACCCGGCAAGATCCCAAAAATGTACAAAACATTTTATACTGCTTATCCCAGAAATAGTGGATTTTCCCCAAGTCCATTTAATAACGGTCTATGGACTTTTCCTTTAGGAAGCCGTCCAAACCTTTTTTAAACCCCGCTAAGCTAACCGCCTTTACCACATTCTCTGGCAACGAATTCCAGAGTTTAATTACACATTGCGTGAAGAAACATTTTCTCTGATTCGTTTTAAATTTACTGCATTGTAGCTTCATCGCATGCCCCCTAGTCCTAGTATTTTTGGAAAGTGTAGACAGACGCTTCACATCTACCCGTTCAACTCCACTCATTATTTAATAGACCTCTATCATATCTCCCCTCAGCCGCCTTTTCTCCAAGCTGAAGAGCCCTAGCCGCTTTAGCCTTTCCTCATAGGGAAGTCGCCCCATCCCCTTTATCATTTTTGTCGCCCTTCTCTGCACCTTTTCTAATTAAATTATCAAATTTTACCATTTTATTAGAATGTTGTTCATTGACTCCTAGTAGCTGGGTATCACGTGTTATATCCTCTTTCTTATTGTAAGGGAGATAGAAAATGAATTAATTGAATAATACATCCATTTTACATGACAGAACAAAATTCAGACAATAACAATTTTGGGCCCTTCTACTAAAGCTTAAATCATGCTAACGAAAATTAGAGTGCACCAAGTGCCAGGTGGTCCATAAGTATAAAATAGCATGCACAGAATTTAGCATCTCAAACCTGGTGCTCTTTTACAAAATTTCCACATGGACCTGCTTTTGGTCATGAGGTCATGCATAACCCCTGGCTAACTGCTTAAATTCTGTCATGGTGAATCTTCTATTCCAACCCAATGATTAAAACGTGTGCGGTGACAAGTGTGTAGCTTTTCTTTTTTCCCTTTTAAAGTGGAGAAAAAGACCTCAGTAGTCACAGCTTGGCAACAATGTACACAAAGCACTCAAATGCCAGCGTTATTTTGACTCCGTTCTTATCACTGGTCAAAAAACTCCACTTTTCCGTGTAGATGAGAGCTACGTGTAGAGCAGTGGCGTAGCAGGGGGGGCTGCCACCCGGGGCGGGGCGGTTCGCCGTCACCCCCCCCCCGGGTGCAGCACGATGACACCCCCCTCCCCCCAACCAGCTCCCGCACCCTACCTTTAAAAAGAATATCGGGAGGCGAGGCGCAGCGCCTCGCGCCTGCACGTAAATGAAATGTGGACCGTCGGGCCTTCTCTCGCTCTGTCTGTCCCGCCCTTGCGGAAATAGGAAGTTGCATCAGCGGAGGGCGAAACAGATAGAGCGAGGGAAGACCCGACGGTCCACATTTCTTTTACGTGCAGGGCAGGCGCGAGGCGCTGTGCCTCGCCTCCGGATATTCTTTTTAAAGGTAGGGTGCGGGAGCTGGTCGGGGGGGGGTGTCGATTTGCTGAGGGGGGGGAGCTGGCAGGGAGCACACCCCCCTGAGCCGACACCCGGGGCGGACCGCCCCTCCTGCCCCCCCCCCCCCTTGTACGCCACTGGTGTAGAGTTTACTACACCCTGTGAATAATAAACATAATCTGAATCGTGATGTTACACAGTTGCAGAATCAAATAATAATGTTACTTAGCTTTTTCAAATCATGCCCAACGGGGCTCACCGTTTCACTATACAATGTAAGCTTCCTCAGTGGGTCAAGTAACTGGTGGCAAATCACGATGCCTTACAAAATGGCGTCCACCACTCATTCCGGTGTCACATGAGTGGTGGATGCCATTTTGTAAGGCATCGTGATCTGCCACCAGTTACTTGGCCCACTGAGGAAGCTTACACTTTTTAATCATTGGGTTAGTTTAGCTCATTTTAGCTGATTACGATTACTATAGTCAATTCCTTCACTGAATTTTGTCCAGTATTATCTGAATCTTCTATTCCACCACCACTACCTTCTGTGGCACTCCTCCAGCACGCAGGTGTGCTGCCAAATGGCAGCCCACGCACACCGATACAATCAGGACGACCACTGTGTGACAAAGAGGCAATCAGGTATACACACACATACACAAGTACACAATGATGCTCACACACCAGAGTCAGCCATAGACAGAGATGCAATGACAATGTAGCGCACATTGGGAGTTTGAGGGGAGATCCAGGAAGTTTAATGAAAGGATGATTAGGAGGGCTGGAAACAGAATAGGGAAATAATCACCAATATAAGCAACTGGTCTAAAAGGCAAGTGAGATTGTTATATGTGTGTGCCACACACTCTCAACATTCATGGACATAGGTTCAATTCTAGCACTGAAGTGCACACATACACATGTAAAATGTTAGTATTCTAAACATTTAGAGACCCTTTTACAATTGTGTTAGGCGCTAATACAGGCCTAACACAGAAAAATGGCCTAATGCAAATTTCTGCAAGCAATTTAATTGAATAACGAACCAATTAGCGCCAATAATTAGGCACTATTTGGCAACAATTAAGATTTACATGCACATCTTGCTAGGCATAATCTATAAAGATGCACATATAAATTCTAGTGCGTAGATCTGAAAAGGGGGAATGGCCATGGGTGGGTCATGGGTGTTCCAAGAATTTGGTGTAAATCCTCGTGCCTAAAACTTAGGCATGGCTCCCAGGGCTAGGTGCTATTCTGCAAATAGTGCCCAACTCAGAGTGCAATTTACATAATAGATCTTCGGTCCTGATTCTATATATGGTGCCTAAAATTAATGCATGCTAGGCAATCATGCCTAAGCGTATTCTAAATACCGTCCTTAAATTAATATGCTTAGGTATAGTTAATGCTACTGAATCTATGAGCATCCATTTATGCCAACAAAAAGCTGGTGTAAATTCCTTCGCATAGATTTATTTATTTATATATTGCATTTGTATCCTACATTTTCCCACCTATTTGCAGGCTCAATGTGGCTTACATTGTTCCGCCATGGCTAACGCCATACCAGAGTAAAAGATACAATTAGTAATTACATAAGAATATGGGTAACATAATGGAGTAAAGCAGCAGGTTTAAAGAGATCACAGTCGGAATAAGAGTGCGCTAAAGTTCAAATGATGAATCATTGTGGTATGCTCTGTTGAAGAGGTAGGTCTTCAGTGATTTCCGAAAGTTGATTAGGTCACGTATTTTTTTTCACATCAAGTGGTAATGCATTCCAAAGCTGCGTGCCTATGTAGGAAAAGCTGGATTCATGTGTTAATTTGTATTTTAGTCCTTTGCAGCTGGGGAAGTGAAGATCTTTTGGTGTTCCTGGGTGGTAAGTCTATGAGGTCTGACATGTAGACCGGGGCATCTCCGTAAATAATTTTATGAATCAGGGTACAAACCTTGAACGTAATACATTCCCTAAGTGGGAGGCGGTGTAGTTTTTCTCTTAGGGGTGTGGCACACTGGCCCATATTTTATAACAATGCACGTATATTTTAGAACGCCCATGAAATGCCCATTTCCACACCCCTAAGCACACCCATTTTTGCCTGTGCATGTTAGAATTTAGGTGCAGTACATTACAGAATACGCTTAGCAATATATGTGCGTAAATTCTTATTTTTGCCAATTAGTGCCCGTTACTGCTTGTTAAGAGCTGTTAACAATGTTTAACACCTTGTTAAAACAATTAATCTACATGTGTAGTTATAAAATTTGCCTAGATTTACATGCGGAATCGTGTGTAACTCTAGGCGCGCTATATAGAATCTGGGGATTAGCACTCATTTTTTGGCACCAATTTTTCAGTGCCATGTATAGAATTTTGTCCTTGGTATGATTTTGTGTATGTGTTTGTGCTGACAACAGAGCAAACTCTTCATAAATAGTGTGTATTATTTGCAAAGACTGCACTCTCTTAGTAATGTGTGCTCTCTTAAAAGAGGGCACACTCTTTTTCCCAATATTGCATACATGCATGAGCCATTGCACAGGTGGAAACCATCTCACATGCATGAATTAGTGCACACATGTGTTCACTATCTGGGAAGAGTGTGTACTTTTTCCGAATGGGTGCACTCTTAACGGCATTGCTGCCGCAATGACAAAAAGGCCTAAAATACATATAGGAATAAAATGAAAATTCCCATAAATATCATGGGAAACAAAATGAAAATTTTCCGATTGCCCATCCATAGCCACATAATTAAGGCAACATTAGTGCGTGGCCATTAGTTCAGAAAACGAAAAATGGGCCATTTTCTGGCAGTGGTAAAAATGGCCTTGGTGTGTGGGAAAGACCCAAATCAGGGTATACTAAGCCGGTTTTTACCGTAGCTTTGTAAAAGGACCCCTCAGTAAATATCTTTCTGCTGCAAAGATTTTTTATCATCATCAAATTTGGATCAATGGCATTCCAGATGACTGTGTTCAACTATCTGAGAATACGTTTAGAAGTGGTTTGAAATCACTTCAAAGATAGTTATTATTATTTTATTATTATTTGTTACATTTGTATCCCACATTTTCCCACATATTTGCAGGCTCAATGTGGCTTACATAATACCGTGAAGGCATTCGCCAAATCCAGTACGGGATAGGTACAAAATGTTGTATTGGGATACGGAAGATATGTTGTATTGGGATAGGGAAGATAAGATTCAATCAAGTTGGGTTGAGGTAAAAGAGTTCATTAATGTCCAATACGATCTTTAATAGTGAGGTGTTGCAGGGTTGAGTCATTCAGATATGCCCTTCCGAATAGGTGAGTCTTTAAGGACTTCCTGAATTTTAGGTAATCATAAATTGTTTTCACCACTTGTGGCAATGCATTCCACAGGTGTGTGCCTATGTAAGAGAAATTGGACGCATGGGTTGTCTTGTATTTTAATCCTTTGCAATTTGGATAATGGAGATTCAGGTAAGACCGTGATGAACTGGTACTATTTCTGATTGGGAGATTGACTTGGTCAATCATGTAATCTGGGACTACTCCATAGATAATCTTATGGACTAAGGTGCAGATTTTGAAGGAGATGCATTCTTTGATAGGACTTTTCTTGTAATACCTGAAAGAATAATGAAGCTGAAGAACAGAAGGAATGCAGGTTAAACTAATTTTATTTTTTATAAATGTAATACCCCATGAAATGGGTACTACTAGAGCCTACAGTGTTAGATTCTTCCAGAGGCCCTGGGGGGAGGGAGGTCCCTGCCAGTGAGCTGGAGTGTAAAGTTGAAGGCCTGCCCAGGGGAGGAGTTGGCAGAGAAGTTGCTGAGATAAAGTGAATCCCTGTAGAGAGTGACAGCATAGATGGAGTTTGGAAAGTCATAAAAGAGTCTGGAGTGAGGTGCATGAGGTCTTTGGTTGCCTGCACCCCTGCCAGGACCCTTGGGAATATTTGGGGATCCTGGAGTGAGAGAAATAAATACAGGATGATTGCAGGAGTAGTTGCTGCCCCTCTAAGTGGCAAATGAGGAGATAGAGCTTCAGGTGGATAAGGAGAGTCCAGCCTGGAAGCGACGATTCACAACAGGGAAAGCCTGTTCAAGGCTGGAGTGTAGCCCTATGAGATACACTGCTGGAAGGAGGACAGCCTAAAGGTTTTGTGCCTAAAAGAGTTGGATTGGTATCAGGAGTAGCAGGAACAGCCTTGGATTTATTCCCGACATAACAGGATGTGTACATCATTGACTTAAAGAAATGGTCGAGATTACCATGGATGGTCTTGGATGTAAGATATACTCACCAAGTTCTGAAGGTTTTGAGTTGCAGAAGTACCAGTAAAGTTGTTTTGTATTCTACAAACTCCTGGAGTGATTTATTTTTGGCGAGAGAGTGAGCGCGCCTGCGGTGCACTGAGAGAGGTGTCCATTTGAGTCTCTCCAAACCTTCCCAAACCCTGGATCTCTATTTCAGACCCACTCCCCAAGCTCAAAGGATGGACGCTGTGATAGTATGAGTGATAAACTGAATGGAGACAGAATAGAGAACTGAAAGAGAAATATGTTTTCCCTGTGACCCAGGTCTAGGGCTCTGCGGACCTGAGCTAGTAAAGGGGCGAGCACTGGTTATAAAAACTATTCTTATAAGTTTGCTGTGATTTATTAGGGAAAGATTGATACCCATGTAACAGAATAGGAGTAAGAAGCCCTATTTTGGGAGATGCCTGAATCAGGGGCGCAGACAGACCTCTCGGTGGGAGGGGGCCACAACCCGAGGTGGGGGGGCACATTTTGGTGTGCCGCCCCCCTCTGCTGCCACCCCGTCACTCCCTGCTGCCTTGCCGCTGCAAATACCTTGGCTGGCGGGGTCCCCAACCCCCACCAGCTGATAACTTCGTCCAGCACCGGTCTTCAGTGCCGCCACGTTGCCTGCCCTGCTCTCTCTTCCCCTCAAGTCCTGCACGCTCCTTTTAGTGAAATTGAGCATGCTCAGTTTTACTAAAAGGAGCGTGCCGGATGTGAGGGGAAGAGACAGCAGGGCAGGCAACGCTGTGGCGCCAGAGAGCGATGCTGGATGAAAGCTTCAGCTGGTGGGAGTTTGGGACCCCCACCAGCAAAACCAGAGGCCCAGAAGAAATGGGGGGGGGGGGGCAGGCCCCCGTGGCCCCACCTAGCTACGCCACTGGCTTGAATATCTAAGATAAACTTTTCTATAATGGCATTGCACTCTGCAGCTTTCCACCTTGTTAAGTTACTGTAGAATGAATTTAGAATTTTAGCTGTGGGTTTTCTCCTATTATGCAACACACTCTGAATAACAGTGTAACAGATGGTTAGAAACAAAATAATCACAATGACATTTTACTAAAAGATTTCTTGAAGGCACAGCTACTATATATGGTGCAACAGTCACTAAAAGAACCATTTTTGGTTTTTTTTTTATATTGTGTATTCAGAGTTTGAATATGATTTTCTACAATTTCTTTTTATAAGCTAAGGATATTCTTGTCATGAATCCAGCACAACCATTAATCTAGGAAATATATAGATCTAAATGCAAGTTATTAAAATCCTTATAACAGCATATAAACTGAAATTAAATCCTAATAAGGCCAAGATCCTTTGAGTTCATCATGACACCAAATATTTCCGTGTACACTGGAGAACGTTGGGAAAGTAACACGTTAGCAGTTAAAGACTGGTTTTGGAACTCAGGGATTCAACTCTATGTAGATTTAACCTTGAAGCAACAGGTTTCAAATGTAGTTAAGGCAGGGTCTTTAATCTTCGACAGTTATGTAAAATTTGACCTTTTTTGATCAAAAGGACTTGGTAGAAATTATTCATGTGAAGCTCCATTTTACGTAGAACACGGAGATCAGAATTGAAATGTTGAGGTCAAGAAGTACTCAATTCCGGTAGTATTGTAGAAAAAGGATCTGATAATACAGACTCTTTCTAAAATACCTACATAAGTGCGGCATGCACAGAGAGGGCAACCATTTTAGGCAACATAAAAGTGGATATAATGAATGGCAAGAACCCAGCAGTTTCCACTGGGAAGCGGTAAGTTCACAACTTCCACAGCCACTGTTCCCTCTAAGCAGAGCGGGAGTCCTCCAACTGCATTGCTGACAGTAGGGGGCGGTGTTTCAAAATTGTTTTTTTCAATCACTAGGGACAGGCAGGCTCCCTGGAGTCCTGCAGAGCTTGTCAATCCCTCACTATTGAAAATGTGATACAGCGCCCTCCGTCAGGCAGGTCTGTAGGTGGAGGTCTCCCGCTCAGCTTAGACGGAACAATGTCCACAAGTATTTTGCAGCACTTCCACTTGTAGCTGCCCCATTTTACATGTAAATACTAACAATTAAGTAGTGAGGCTGCAATTTACCCTCATGACCCAACTTAACTTTATAAGCCCATCCACATGATTCCTGTCCTGACGATTATTAAACCTTAGACTATCCAGCTTATTTTTGAAAGTGATCGCCGGCCATTTTCCAACATAAATCGGGGGATGGCCGGCAATCTCGAAAAAGCGGCCAAATCGGTATAATCAAAAGCTGCTTTCTTTGGCAACATCGCCGCTTTCCCGTCGCGTCGCCGGCCAAAGTTCAAAGGGGCGTGTCGGCGGCGAAGCAAAGGCGGAACATGGGCGGGCATGGGCGTGACTACCAGATGGTCGGCTTTCGGCGATAATGGGGAAAAAAACGGCGATAAGCAGTATATCGCCGGGTTTACTTGGTCCTTTTATTTTCACGACCAAGCCTCAAAAAGGTGCACCAAATGACCAGATGACCACTGGAGGGAATGAGGGATGACCTCCCCATACTCCCTCAGTGGTCACCAACCCCCTCCCACAATAAAAAAATAAAACTAAAAACCTTTTTTGCCAGCCTGTATGCCAGCCTCAAATGCCGTACCCACCTCCATGACAGCAGAATGTGTTGTATCCTCCGACAGCCTTTCCCTGGTTGCGATGTGGCTCTCGGGTGAGTGTGACACCTTTTCTGTTAGATGCCCTGCAGAGTCACATTAGCAATGCATTGTGGTGGGTGTAGGGTACTGGGCTCTACTCTCATGGTGCTTTTGCCCCTTGCTAACTGGGCCAGAGTGTGCCCTGTTTTGTTTCCGGTAGTCCATGAGGTGGTGGCCATTTTTACAGTATAAGCCAGTTTTAGATCCCTTTCATGTGTTACTCACGTTAGAGAACTTAGTTATTACCTTGAATGTTGCTGAAAGAGGGCATTATACACCATTCTGCCAGCTCTGACCTACTGCTAATCTCAGTACCAGGGAGACTCTGACAGTGGGGCACAACTTCTGATCTGCAGTTAACTGTGAGTAAACATGCTTATTCAATTAAAGGACTTTTTCAAAGGGTGCCCAGGTGGTGTCCTGGCATGTCAGGGGGACCAGTGCACTACAAATGCTGGCTCCTCCCTCGACCAAATGTGTTGGATTTCGCCGGGGTCAGGATGGCCGGCAATCTTTTCCATTATCGCTGACAAACACAACCGGCCATCTCAACCACGGCGAACTCCAAGGCATTTGGCCAGCCAACACCGTATTATCGGAAAAAAAATGGCCGGCCATCTTTTTCGTTAATACGGTTCCGGCCAGCTGTTGCGCCACCGCCAAAATAGATCGGGGCGACCTATTTCGCCGGTGATGTTCGATTATGCCCCTCAATGTCTTCCAATCTCCTTATGCTCATCCCTTAATCTTTTCCTCTCCATCCTTCCTACTCCTTACCCCTCCCAATCCCTTTCCTTTTGCCCATCCTATCTTTACCTCTCCATGTTCAATTCACATATCCTCAAAACTCCACTATCACTATGTTTACTACAACTTGTAATATTCTCCTTCAAGACATTGTAATTCTATTTACTATGTAAGCTGCATTGAACCTGCTATCTGTGGGAAAGCACGGGGTACAAATGTAATAAATAAATAAATAAATTTCGTTTGATTTTATTTTGGAGATGGACATAAAGAATGGTGGATTAAGGAGAATATACAGAAAAAGAAGAAGGAGGATCCCCCGAGCAAACCAACAAAGAAAATAAAATGGAGGGTGACCAATCGAATTCCAACACAGGTTTACTGTCACTAAGAAAGACTTTTAGCTTTGCTGCACATTTGTGCTTTAATGTTCTGCTTTTATATTTCAATGGTTTTTATTGAAGATTACCATCATACAAGTTTCCGTAGGCAATTTCAAATAATATCTAAATTCACTTTTACATACACATTACTCCGTTTCTGTTAATCTTCGTTGTTTTCCCCCCTTTTTTATCCCTCCCCCTCCCCATCCCCTTCCCCCTTTTTTACCCCTCCCCCATCCCCTCCCTTTTCCCCCCCAAACTATTCCTCAGAACTTCCCTCCAGATCATATTATTTTGACTAATAGTTCACATATTTAACAAGTGGCTTCGTGCTGCCAGGGTTAAGGTGTCCCATAGTGGTGTCCATCTTCGTTTAAACTTCCGTTCTTTGGAGCGTGACTGGCTATTCATCTCTAGACGTTCAAAGCGCATTAGTTCTAGCAGTCCCCCCCCTCCAGTGCTGAACTGTAGGACCTTCAGGGGACAACCATGCAGTCAAAATGGACTTCTTGGCAAATATATTGTTCTGCTTTTAATAATTCGGTCATCCCTCATTTTTTCTTTTCTTCTCCTATTTTTCTTTGTTGGATAAAGTGGCTCTTCTTTGCTGTTTAGGCAACAGAGCCTTAACTTGGCTGAGCCACAAGAACAAAGATGAGGTTAGGGTTAAGTGAAATAAAGGGGGGAGAGGGACGGAGGGGGAAAGGAAGATTGGAAGGTTTGGGAACAGGGATATCAGGATTCGGAGTACAGCTTGAGAATGTGTTTGGTGGGCTCCTACTGGGAGTTTGTTTTGTTCTTTGTGAGGAGCCTGGGCAGGGAGGTAGTTTTTGACCCTCCCACCCACCCCTATTTTGGTCATGGGTAGGGATTTGGGATTTTGGACAGATGGGGGTGTGAGGAGTACTTGGGGTGGTGTCACAGCAGAATTTTTGAGATCCATTCCCGTCAGAGGGGTGACTTTGACATATGTTACCAGAAACAGTACCATTGAAGAATGTATAGGAGGGGTGGGGTGGAGGGTTCATGTTCGATACCGTCATGAATCTAGGGGGAACTGGCAGGTCGAGCGTGACCGCAGACTTGCTTGGGAGGGGATGGGGAGTTATAACAAGTTTGATGGAAGTTATGGTTAGTTTGTTACCGTCTAACCAACAAGGATGTTTTTGGTTATTGTTTAATGGAATGATGTTGGGAAGATTGGATTGGGAAAAGAATGGAATGTTAAGTTTAAAAAGCTACGGCTGGTTATTGCCACATACAGGTGTGAGTATTTTCTTCATTTCTTTTACTATAAGGTACATTAGGGTTGCGATTGATGGCAAATGCCAAAGTTAACAGAGAATGACTTCTTTAATCCCTTATGTAAAGACTTGACTGAAATGAGTATTTTCAAAAAATTTGTGTGTGGCTCTAAGCTGGTGTGAAACTGGACAGGGATATTTTTCTGCACCGACGTATATTCCCCTTTGTTGATCTGCCCCAGACACATTTAAACCAGGCCCCCACTGCACCACCTTGAAATGCCTTTTTGGGGTGGATCTCCATGTATGAATAGCAGCTTTCTGCAATCATAATCTACACATGCAAAATCCATCGTTTGTATGTAGAGATGCTTCTACAGTCAAGTAAGGGTTTTAAGGGGTAACATAGTAACACAGTAGATGACGGCAGAAAAAGACCTGCATGGTCCATCCAGTCTGCCCAACAAGACAAACTCACATGTGTATACCTTACCTTGATCTGCACCTGCCCCCCCCCCCCCCCCAGGGCACAGACCGTACAAGTCTGCCCAGCAGTATTTCCCACCCCCCAACCACCAGTCCCGCCCCCCACCACCGGCTCTGGCACAGACCGCACAAGTCTGCCCTCCACTATCCTTGCCTCCCAACCACCAACCTCTCCTCCCCCACCTGCTCCGCCACCCAATTTCGGCTAAACTTCTGAGGATCCATTCCTACTGCACAGGATTCCTTTATGCATATCCCACGCATGTTTGAATTCCGTTACTGTTTTCATCTCCACCACCTCCTGCGGGAGGGCATTCCAAGCATCCACCACCCTCTCCGTGAAAAAAATACTTCCTGACATCTTTTTTGAGTCTGCCCCCCTTCAATCTCATTTCATGTCCTCTCGTTCTACCATCTTCCCATCTCCGGAAAATATTTTTTTGCGGATTAATACCTTTCAAGTATTTGAACGTCAGTTATTAATGTGGGTTGCCTTTAAGATGTGTGAATTTAGTACTAATTCATGCAATTTTAGAACATTTAGGGCTAGATTCTGTATATCACACCTAAACAAATCATTGCCAAAAATATACCTAAACTTAAGCATACTTTTTAGAATATGTCTAAATTTCCATGCGGGTTATAAAATACGCTGAGCACCCATCCACTTGACTAAATGTAGTCACAGGCAGTTACGCCAAGTAAAACTTGATGTATATCACGACACCTAAATTAGGTGCAGACCGAATGTATGCACAGCCATTTCCTTCCTTAACAGAAGAAAGACTTTCACAGGCAGCTAAAAGGGGACCTCAGCATGTGGCAAACCTGCGTGCCTGGGGGCAGACTGAGGGTGGTCTGAGCCCCCCACCTGGCCACTGCCTGACATCCCCCTGCTGCCGTAACCGACGCCCATGCTACCCTGATCCTATCTGAGGGGTCCTGGTGGCCTCTGTGGGGGGGGGCATGTTCTTTCCTGCCCACTACGCTGCCGCTATTCCCCCCCCCTGCCAGCGCCACCGTGTTTTCAAAATGGTGGCTGAGACATCCTGCAGTAGTCTTGTGGATCTCAATACTGTCACGAGACTTCCGCAGGGAGTCTCAGTCGCCATTTTTAAAATACAGTGCTGCCGGGTGGGGGGGGGGAGGGACGAGTGAATACCGGCAGGCCACTAGATCACCAGATGCGCACCGGGCATCCGGGCAGAGCCTCTGAGTTCCCTAGAGTCTCTGGGCCCTCGGGCATTGTACGGTTGCCCGAATGGTCAGTCCTTCCCTGCCAATGCCTCTGCAGGGCCCCTTTTACCACTGTTTGGTAAAAGGACCCAAATTAATAGTATTAGCAGTTTCAAATGATCATGTTACTCCCCTCTTATGTTTTCTCCATTGGCTCCCAGTAGGGCACAGGGTGTAACTTCAGACATTATTGCTTGCATTTAATTCTTTATAATCTTGTACGCACTCATATTTCTGACAAGTTGCAATGCTATTTTTTACCTCAACCTCTCTGCTTCCAAGCTGAACATTTTTTGGCAATCCCCTCTACAATTCAGTTCACCCAGTCTTCGGCTTGTGCTTTTTCTTGTTTTATTCTATGATTGTGGAATAAATTATCATCTATAATGTGCTTATTTCTGCTACCTGCACTTCATGTGTTATCTTTTTTGCCTTCCTCCCAATTAACGGGACCTTTTACTAAAGGGCATTAGGCACTTAACATGCAGCTACCGCACGACTACATTAAGGGTTTTTGCTGTAGTTTGCCTGTTCCCACACATTAAACTGTGTTTTAAGGAATTTTTCAAAATTTTTCTGTCGGTGGTGTGGCATGGGCAGAGAATGGGTAAGAAAGCATTAGCTAGCCAGTGGCATACCAAGGGCGGGGTGGTAGGGGTGGTCCACCCCGGGAGCACGCTACTGGGGGGTGCACGCTACTGGGGGGGGGGGGGTGCCGCGCGCCTGTCAGCTCCGCTGGTTCCCTGCTCCCTCTGCCCCGGAACAGGTTACTTCCAGCTGGATACCAGCAGGTTACTTCCTGTTCTGGGGCAGAGGGAGCAGGGAGCCAGCGGAGCCGAGAGCCGCATGGCTGCTCCCCACAGCTAAAGATGCACCCGGGGGGGGGGGGGGGAAGTCATTTCGCCAGGGGGGGTGTGCGCATCGGCGATCCATCCCGGGTGGCAGCCGACCTAGGATCGTCACTGTAGCTAGCTAGCACATTACACTTACTGCATGCTAACTGGCTATCACAGAACGACTTACTGCCTCCTAAATAGTAGGTTCTAAAGACGGAATTCAATAAATGGTGCTGAAACTTGGGTGCTATTCTATAAAGGGTCTGCACCAGCTCCATATCGTATCGGACGCGCGCCAAAAATGAAATTACTGCAAGAGCCACAGGGCAGCCAGGCGGTAACTCCATTTTGGCGCGCGTTGGGTGCGCGTAGAGCCTTATGCAGCTTCGTAAAAGGGGCCCTTAACAAATACATCTGCAGTTCAGAAACTCTTTTGTGAAATACGGCACAAATTATGAACATCCCATTTTGGACATTCCTTTTCTGACCTGGGCAATCTTAACAAAATTTGGCTTTAAACTTGCTTACTTGGCTTATCCTCTTAGATTGGCCCTTGCAGATAAGAGAAAAAGAAAACATCTGGCACTCATCATATTCTTATCTTTATAGCTGAGTTCTCCTGGAAGGCATGGATAAACAAATATCACAGTTAAGAGATAAGAAGGAAAGAACGCAGGTGAAAGTAATGGCAAAAACATATAGATTAGGAAGACATTTTGTTGACAACAAAAGATAGAAAAACACTTCAGATGTACAAGAAACAAATAACTGATAAATAGATATCGTTCGGACTTGTAACAGAAAAGTGCCATATTAAATCTGTACACCACGGGGAGAGAGACACTGTACTCTGTTTCGAGTTGCTTCAGTTCTAGTTAGTTTAAAATCATTTCTGCTATACCTCAATGTAACTTTCAGAAGTGCTTGTTGTTCCCGCAGAAAAGCCCTAAGCCCAAAATGTCTTTACACAGATGGTTGCACTGCACAAATCTTACAAACCGTGTTCTTTCTTCATTACAAGATGCTTCTAACATGAAGAGATAATGGCCCATAGTCTAAACTCCTTCACAGGGACTTCAGGCTAGTTCTACATTCATTCTCCCCTGCCCCCCCCCCCCCCCAAATTGTGAACTTTTCTGCTGAATATATTTTAAAAAATGCTTTTTTAAAATGCATAATGAATCTAGCAAATATCTACAAGATGTTCTTGCTAATAATATATCTGCTACTTGAAACATACTATAAGTGATCTAAAATCATGTGGTGGGCGGTGCCTTTCAAACCATGCCTGTATAGGATCGCTGTGTCATGTTTTCCAAAAGCAGGAACTAGGATTGTGAGCCCTTGGACCACTGCCGAGGAGCGGCAGTGGCAGACAAAACCACCCCACACAGGGATAAGGCAGAACAGGATTGGAACCCTGGACTGGGGTTGCAGCAGAGGCAAACAAGCTTAGCCACCGTTCCTCAGGAGTTGAGCCCCTGAGTGCAGGTGGCCGGCAGGACTTACCGGACAAGGCTGGAACTGGATACCAGCAGGATACACACAGGGAGGCTAGGCAGAAAACTAGACTAGGACTCTCAGACAGACAAGGGACAGATCTGAAAGCTGCAAGCAGCCACAGAAACAGGGAACAAACACAGATAGATAAGAGACAGAACTGAAAGCTGCCAGGCAGTCACTGAGCAAGAAACACAGACAACCTAGCACTAGACAAAAACATACAAACAAGAGCAAGACTGGGAAACAAGCAATACAGCAAACAAGCAGTACAGAACACAAAGCTACACAAAGACTAAACTAGAATCAGGCAAGAATACAGACTATAAACTGGACTAGGCAGAAGTGCAGCAACAAACCAGGGCCTTAGGCGATGCAAAGGCAAAGCAGAGAGTTTCAAAATGGCTAATAAGTCCAGCAGCAGCTGAGGCTCAAGCTGCAGCAATCACCAGGCAACTACGGGTGCAGTGTAGGTTCAAACAAAACAAGTAAGTCTGGCAGGCCGGAAGATCCGGACTGGACTAGGCTGAAGTCTGGAACGGGAAACAGCACACAGACAATCCAATGCAGCCAGCACATAGAGACAGAGACAACATAGAAAGACCAGACAGAAGCTGACCACCAGAAATATGGGAAGCCTGAGGGGGGTCATGACCACAGACGTGACAAGCTGCACCTAACGCAGCAAAAATGACCTAACGCGGAATTCACTAAAGTGTTGTGCATACGTTTTGCCACCTGTTGTGCTAATCGGACAATATTTATCGAGATATCATAAGAACATAAGAGTTGACATACTAGGACAGACCGAAGGTCCATCAAGCCCAGCATCCTGTTTCCAACAGTGGCCAATCCAGGTCACAAGTACCTGGCAAGATCCCAAAACAATACAATACGTTTTATGCTGTTTATCCTAGAAATAAGCAGTGGATTTTCCCAAGTCCATCTTAATAATGGTTTATAGACTTTTCTTTTAGGAAAGTATCCAAACTTTTTAAAAATCCTGGTAATGAATTCCAGAGTTTAGTTACACTTTGACCTGCATTCTCCCAGATTCTATATAGCGCACCTAGAGATCTGTGCCAAAATCTAAACCTATTTCATAGCTTTGTGCGTAATGTAATTAGCTTAACAAGCTAATCAGTGTTGATAATAGCACTTAACAAGCGATAATGAGCACTAATTGGCAATAATTCAAATTTACAGGCACAAATCCCTAAGCATGTTCTGTAATGTACTGCACCTCAGTTCTAATGTGTGCAGTTCAAAGTTGTATTTATTTTTATTATTTAGATTTTGCTCACACCTTTTTCAGTAGTAGCTCAAGGTGAGTTACATTCAGGTCCACTGGATATTTCTCTGTCCCAGGAGGGCTCACAATCTAAGTTTGTACCTGAGGCAATGGAGGGTTAAGCAGGGGCATAGCCAGACACCCAGTTTTGGCTGGGCCTGGGCCCAAGATGGGTGGGCAGAACTCCGTCTTGTCCCACAAGTGATATGGTCTCACCCTCTCTCACTTGCATGCCATATGGTCTCTCAAACATCCCCCTCCCCCACATACCTTTGAAATGGCAGTGAGCAGCAACTAATACACACTGTTCATGTTGGCCCCATGATACAACTTCCTGTTTCTGCATAGGCGGGAATATATCAGAGGGAAGGCTGTGGGGCCGGTGCAAGCAGTATGTATCAGTTGCTACTCGCTGCAGGCGATCTGCTATTTACAAGGTATGCAGGAGGGACAGTTGTTGGGAATTTTTGGCTGCTGGGGCTTGGGGATCCCTGCCAGTCACATCATAGGTGTGCTGCTACTGTGGGTGGGCCTGAGCCCAAAGTGGGTGGGTCTGGGCCCATCCGGGCCCACCCTTGGCTACACCACTGGGGTTAAGTGACTTGCCCAAGATCACAAGGAGCAGCAGTGGGGTTTGAACCGGCCACCTTCACCTCTGGATTGCAAGACCGGTATTCTAACCACTAGGCCACTCCTCCACTGGCGTGGCTATGGGGATATAGGCATTTTGTAGGCATTCCAAGATTTACGCACATAGTTATATAATATGGCCCAGTGTGTGTAAATTTATGTGCAGGGATGTATGCTACATTTTCGTTGGTGTAAATGGACGTGCATAGTTTTAGGTGCTGGAGTTATCAACTAAGGTGCCCTTTTACTAAGTTGCATCAAACACGTGTCAAATTGGCACTACCACCCAGCTACCGTGTGCCCTGGGCAGTAATTCCATTTTTGGTGCCAGCCCAAAACATGCAATAGAAAATATATTCTATTTTCTACCGCATGGTGCTTACCCGATGGTAATCGGCAGTTTACGCTCATTGAACTCTTACCGACCAGTTAGCATGCAAGACCTCACCACTAAGTCAATAGGTGGCGGTAAGGTGTCAAGTTAAAAATGGATGCACGCTGGTTTTAATTTTGCCACATGTCCATTTTCTAGCACAAAAAAAAAAGAAGCTTTTTTTCTAGGCACGCTGAGGAAATGGACCGGCGCATGTCCAAAATACGCACCTACACCAGCGCAGGTCACTTCTAGGTGTGCCTTAGTAAAAGGGCCCCTAAATGTATTTTATATGCCGCATCTAAATCTAGGCACAACGCTTAGGCAGAAATGTTAACCACGCAGATTTTTTTAGGCGCCATATTTAGAATCTGGCTCATTGGGGCTACTCCAGGCCACTTTTTAGTGCTGCTTGGTAAAAAAAAACCTTTAGTTTTGAAGGGAGCATGTCAGGGGCCGAGACTGGGTGTGGGTGCGTTAACACATCCATTCCGCAGGAGCCCTTAGTGCCTCCTAAATAAAATACAGTAAGTGTTCCTGCTGTCATTTTTTCCAGTGACCATTGCGCTAATGCTAACAATATAAAAAGCCCCTTTTGATGGTCTCGCTAAAAATGGGCTTATCATGTGAGAAGTTCCTTGTCAGGACGTGCCAAGCAGTGCCCAGTAAAAGTTCTCCTAAGTTAGAAGGGCCAGTCTGTGACAATACAGAGGTATTTCAAAATTAGAAAATGTATCTTATAGCTATCTACTATAATAAAACTCACCCTCAACGTTCTGAAGACACTGACGTCACTGCAGGCACTCAGACACCGGTTCGTAAGTTCATGGTGGTGAAGCCACAACACTGACCATGTCTCCGTGCCCCGCCCTCGCGTCACACGTGATGACGTCGAGGGCGGAACAATTACAAAAAATGAAAAAGAATCGCTGCAGACTGCCAAACAAAGAAAACCGCCCAAGGACGTGCCCAAACGAAGCCATCTCTCTCTGCCCATGTCTACTAGCCCCGCCCTCACGTCTAACGTTATCACGTCGAGGGCGGAGACATGGCCAGAGAGAGATGGCTTCAACCGACGAAACCTACAGTGACCACAAAGGCCCAGCTAACCTCCAACCACCCCTCCACAAATGGCCCCGCCACAATCGCCGTCAACGCCGCTCCCACCCTCCACTCACCCCTCTCCGTCTGCCACCGGAACGCCGGACACAGCGGTGAGTTACAGGGGAGTGGGAGAGGAGAGGGAGGACGGCCTGGAGGGCAGGAAATGAGGGCGTGGGACTCGGGAGAGAGGGAGACAGCATCGGAGGGAGGGGGGAGCCCTTGCTAGCGCCCGTTTCATTTCACGCAGAAACGGGCCATTTTTTACTAGTTAAATATAAAATATAGCACCACATATTTTATAAAAGTTCTATAGCATGGAACATTGATCTAAACTAAAAAAACAAAAAAAATAATAATACAATTCTAAATGTAATAACTCCCTGTCTACTATTTTCCTATTGTTTGATATTCTGTTCTTTTCATTCTTCTCTTGGAACCACAGAAAATAATTCATACATGTTTTCCAATTTCTTCTGTAACCCTTGGCACTCGTTTAATTATATTGCATACCAGTCCAATGTAGCTTTGAATCTAATTCGAGATACTGAGATGGATAGCTAGATTCACAGGCCTTAAAATCAATACGTTCCAGTTAATCTGTTATGTGGTGTCCTGTGGTGACAAGTGACCTTTTGCTACGCGAATGTATTTTTTTTAAAGCAATAGTCTAAAAGAAACATAATATCCAACACGTACGATATATTGAGAAATTTTCAGAGAATGTCCGCAAATTTTTAAAATGTGTTAAACATTTAATATATTTATATCCTTTAGTTCTTAGAGGCACTGCACTTTAGATGCCTCACTGAATAGTTTAAGAGTGTTTTTATGAAATACTAAAGTATTTCTATTTTACATTCTTCTATATATGGTGGGCAGGTAGACCAAGTAGCATTTTTAGCTCATGGTAAGTAGAGGAGTGTGGTAGCCGTGTTAGTCCACTCTTAAGGTTATCAATAGAAATCAAACAAAATAAAATATGGAAAAGAAAAGATGATGATACCTTTTTTATTGGACATAACTTAATACATTTCTTGATTAGCTTTCGAAGGTTGCCCTTCTTCCTCAGATCGGAAATAAGCAAATGTGCTAGCTGACAGTGTATATAAGTGAAAACATTCAAGCATTACTATGACAGTCTGACAGGGTGGGAGGATGGGGGTGGGTCGGAGGTATGCATGGGGACATCAAAGCATATCATTGATATTCTAACAGGGTGGGTGTGGATAGGTGAGGGGTGGGGTGATCAACAGAGACATACAGCTTTATGGTTTATAATGGGCTAGGAACCCCAGATCCTTGTTAAGTCCTTTCTGTTGGGTGTTAAAATATTCAATCATTCTGACTTCAAAGGTCTTACGTTCTTGTATGGTTTTAAAGTTACCTTTGAGGATTCTCACAGTGAAATCACTGGTACAGTGTCCTGGTCCTGTAAAATGTTGACCAACAGGCGTGGGAACCCTGCTGGCACCAGTATTGTTCATATGATGTCTATGTAAATTGAATCTAGCTCATGGTAAAAATCAGCTGGTGGTAAACGCTGAGATGCCCATTATATTATATTCCTATACGTATCTCAGGGGTCCTTTTACTAAGCCTCGTAGGCACCTACATTACTACTACTTATCATTTCTATAGCGCTACAAGGCATACGCAGTGCTGTACACCATACACAAAAAGACAGTCCCTGCTCAAAGAGCTTACAATCTAGATAGGACAGTTAAACTGACAGAACAATTAAGGGTAAGGGAATAAAGAGGTGAGGATAAAAGGACAGGGCAAGTGAGTAGTGGTTAGGAGTAGTTAGAGGCGCTAAAAACACTAACGCACCTTAGTGAACAGGGCCCCTAGTTTGCTTACTGTATCATTGCCCTCTGATTTTTCATTCCCCCCCCCCTTTCTTTATTGATATATGTAAACCACTTAGATACGACTGTGTGTTAGTTTGGAAGTACCACCCGGCTACCGTATGCTGCATGCAGTAATTCCATTTTTTACACGCGTCCACTACACGTGTCGGAACACATATACCCCTTTCTCTCTTCCCTTTATTTTCTGATTGTTCAAACTAATCTACCACGATTGAAGTGTAATATTCCTGATTATTCAAGCTAATTTATCACGATTGAAGTTTAATCCCATACCTTTTATTTCTCATTACGAAAATGAACTTTCTTCACCTGTATTATCTAATCCTCTCTGTCACCTCCATCTTAACTATGTATTTCTCTTTTCCGGAATTGGTGATCACCAAAACGGAGCAATGTAAGCCACATTGAGCCTGCAAATAGGTGGGAAAATGTGGGATCACATCTTCCTCTCTGCCACCCATACATATCTAATAAGCCACTCCCTCCTACATCCTTATATCTCCCCTTAGAGTATACCAAAAGGTGACTATCACTATCCTTGGTAGAAAGAATGACACTAAGGGGCCCTTTTAGAGAACTGAAGTAAGCACTAATGTGTGCCTAATGCAGAACAAAACTGGCTTACTGTGGGGCACGCAGAGGCGTTGCGCAGTCATTTGGGGATGTACAAGCTGCCTATGCTCTAAAAGTACAATTTATTTTTTAACACTGTGGGGCAGGTCTTGGGGCGGACAGTGGACATGTTCTGTGCTAATTGGTTAGCGCATGGGAATTACCACACACTAACCCATTAGCGCAGGTTTAGAGCAAGTCCCTACCGCCTACAAAATAGGTTGTGGTAGGGACTCACACATTAATGACCACATGCTAATGATAAAATTAGCATGTGGCCATTAATACTAAAAAATAGGAATATCAGTCATTTTACCCCACCAGAATGTCCTGCGTAAGGGTGCACGAAAGCCATTTTTAACCAAAGTGTGGTAAAAGGGCCCCTAATTTTTTAAAAGAAAAATTTTAAGGGGCCCTTTTAAAATCAGTGCCATTTAACATCAATAATTGGTTGTTAATACTAATGTGTGCACATGTATTTCCTTGTTTACAATGTTGGGAGATTACTGGGGGTGGAGGGTGTCATTTGTTGGTGTGCTCCAAGGGGGTCTTTTACTAAAGTAGGAGTCCTCCACCTACAGTTCTGCCAGTGGGAATGCTGTTTCTCTCCCACATTTGAAATACTGAGGGACAGGCGAGCTTCTGGACTTCAGGTAACCTGCCTGTCTCTAGCGATTGAAAACACTACCCCTTACTGGCAGCAAAGGAGTTGCAGGACTTCCACATGGCTTAAAGGGAACAGTGACTAAAGTACGTGATTGGTGTCAATCATTGAAAGTTACACACAAGTGCAAGATGCTGTTCTGTAACTGACGCATGTAAGTAGCTTAGCACACAGCTGAAAGGTGGGCATATATGTGAGTGGAGAATGGGCATCCAGGGGAAACAGAGTAGCGAGGGAAAGACAAAAGAAAGTACACAATAAAAAGAACCTTATATATATATATATAAAATGTCCTGCAATAGTTCCGGTGAAAGTTCCAGTAGAAATCCACCCAGGTGGAGAATTCTGAAATAGTTCCAACAACAAGGTGGGCACAATATCAAACTCAACTACAAATGAAGGTGGCATAAATAATAAGACTCGATACGGCAGTGTTTCGGCAAGATGTCTGCATCGCAGTGACGTTTCTAGGGGGGGGCTGTGGGTGCGGTCCGCCCCGGGTGCACGCCGCTGGGGGGGTGCCGCGCGCGCCTGTCCTCCGTTGTTCCATGCTACTTCTCTGCCCCGGAACAGGTTACTTCCTGTTCCGGGGCAGAGAAGAAGCATGGAACAACGGCGGACAGGCGCGCGCGGCACCCCCCCAGCGGCGTGAACCTGGCAGGGGGGGGTTCCTTCGCGGGGGTGTCCTTTCGCCAGAGGGGGGTCCGCGCTGCATCGGGGGGGGGGGGGGGGGGTGCTGCACCCGGGGGGCGGGGCGCATCGGCAATCCGCTCCGGGTGCCAGCCCCCCTAGGAACACCACTGCTGCATCGGGAGTTATATAATCTAAAAAGAAAAATAATTGTAATCTATAAAAAACCCTAACAATTAAACCTACGAGGAATAAATCAAAAGTAATAACAACATAGCTGAATGAAATAACATTGAAAATATATTTGAAATAATAAAACAATAGTAGTGAAGAATTTGATAATTTTTTTAAAGAACTGAATAACATTAAGAACATGTTAATTCTATAAAAAAAAATTTTTAAATCAATAAACAATGTAAACAACTATTTAAAGGTATAACATTTCCTTCTTTATTTTTGGTGCCAGGAGAATGGGCGTGTCATGGGCATACAACGTCTAGAATAATATCAATTGCGCACTTTGACCAGCCATTTTCATGACATAAGTTGTCATGCCTAACATTTGGCAAAGTGGCTTTGCACGGTATTCCATAACGACTTAGGACACGCCCAGAAGCCATTATAGAATTGGCACTAAGTGGATGTCAATATCTTGGCAACAATTTATAGAAATGCCCCCATAGATTTTTATAACTGGGCAATTATCATTCAGGGGCCCTTTTACTATGCCACGTAAGCGTCTACATGTGCCTTATGTGTGCCAAAATGGAGACACCGCACAGCTACCACATGGCTCTTGTGGTAATTTCATTTTTGGCACCTGTCCGATACGCGCATCCGAAAAATCATTTTTATTTTCAGACACGCATATCGGACGTGCACCAAGTGGCACTTAGAGTGTGTAGGTTATTACCGCCCAGTTACCGCTTGAGTCTTTACCGCTAGGTCAACGGCTGGCGGGAAGGTCTCAGACCCAAAATGGATGCGCAGCAATTTTGATTTTGCTGCACGTTCATTTTTGGCAAAAATTTTAAAGAGGCATTTTTTTACAGGTGCATTGAAAAATGATTCTATGTGCACCAAAAGCCGCGTCTACATTACCACAGGCCATTTTCATTGCATCTTTGTAAAAGGACCCCTCAATATTTAAACTCCATGCTTGGCATTTGTTTTAAACACCAGCCATAGCATTTAGGGGCCTTTTTAGCAAACTACGGTAAAAAGTGCCCTGCTGTAGGGGCAGCAGCCATTTTTGCTGCGCACTGAGGCCCTTTTTACCGCAGCAGGTAAAAAGGCTGCAAAATACATGGCTATGCAGTAAGATTTCACTTAATGCATGGCCATTCCAGGGGGGGGGAGGGGCTTACCGCTTGTTATACAGGAAGCACCACTGGGCTACCGCAGCAGCCCGGCGGTGCTTCCCACCCCTACTGAACCGTCATTTCCAGCACTACAAAAATGTAGTGCCGGAGTGTACCCGGTGGTAATCGGGCAGTGCCGTGCGCTGCCCGGCTACCACCGCGTAAAACCAGGAGCCTTTACCATCACCTCAATGGGTGGTGGTAAGGGATCCCCCCCTCCAAATGGCCACCTGGCCATTTCCTGTAGGAAAGCGAGACTTCCCTTTTACCAGCTGCGCTAAAAGGGGGCCCCAGTGCACACGTAAAACACGCGCTAATGCCAGCGCCGACACCCTTTTTCCGCAGCTTGGTAAAAGCGGCCCTAAATGTTCCATCTTCGCTTAAACCTTACACTGTCTATTAAAATGTTCTATTATGTATTGTGTTGACATTGTAAGTAGTATACTATGCTACACTTTGTATTGTTATTTGAATATTTTGCTGCTGTAATTGTCTATTGCTTATGTTTGATTTATTCTTACTGTACACCACCTTGAGTGAATTCTTTCAAAAAGGTGATAAATAAATCCTAATAAATAAAATACATTAATATATTTATTAAGAAGTTAAGACTAGAATCCCATCGCTTCCACCACGGATAGTTGCCAACAGAACAGCAAGGCCACTCTCTCTGTCACCTTCAGAAAGCTGAAGGAGAAGTGGGAGGTTTGGCATGGCTGCTGCTGAAGCTTTCTTCCAGTACTTGAGGCTTTGCCAGCGGTAGCATCAGTGATGGTGGTTACAGTGGGTTGAGAAAAGCCTGGAAAAGTGAGTGAGGAGAAAACATGCCCTTTTAACATACCTCTGTGATCATGAAAATGCCACTTCTAACTACGTTCATATTTCCTGCATATTCAAATGGCAGTCTGATAGCAGAGGATGTATTTCCATTCTTGCATGATGGCTGCTATTCTTAAATGTTCCAATTTAGGGGACTGTATGAGCAAATGGTGATAGAAGGTGGATTAGATTGCACGTTTTTATATTGTACAAAAAAAAAAAAAAAAAGCAAGGGGAAGATTACTATGTGAAAGGAAGCTCAGAAAACTAGCATGATTTTATGCAATTGGACGACAATAATTACAAAGTTGCCTTGAATATGTCCTTCAGAAAAAAATTGCAGGAATTACAGCTTATGTGAATTGGTGTGGGGGAAAAAAAGATACATCTACAGCAAAATGTAGCTTTTCATGTAGATCGCCATATACATTTAAACTAGATAATTTTCCATTTTGCTGTATGAGTGAACTCTCTGAATGGGAACAAAGCTATAAGCAGAGCTATTCAGAAGAAATTTACATAGTCCCCATGGCTACTACAGTACAGAAAGGACAAGAAACTTCAGTTTTGAACCGGAATACAGTGGAAGAAAAGATGCATTTTGTAGCTGAAAAGGAAAACAGTGAGAGGACCTCATGTTCTCTTTAAACTAAAGATAATCATGGAGTCCTTTTACTAAGCTGCGGGGAAAAAGAAGTGGCCCTTAGCGCATCCTTGTGCCGATTTGTTTCCTGTGTGTTAAGGCGGATTTACTGGCCAGGTGGGAAGAGAAACAGAAATGGGACTTGATATACTACCTTTCTGAGGTTTTTGCAACTACATTCAAAGCGGTTTACATATATTCAGGTACTTATTTTGTACCAGGGGCAATGGAGGGTTAAGTGACTTGCCCAGAGTCACAAGGAGCTGCAGTGGGAATTGAACCCAGTTCCCCAGAATCAGAGTCTGCTGCACTAACCACTAGGCTACTCCTCCACTAGCAATGTTCCATGTAGAAGCCTGCCCTTGCAGATCAGCAATGCGGCCATGCAAACTTCTGTTTCTGTGAGTCTGACATCCTGCACATACATGCAGGACAACAGACTCATAGAAACAGAAGCCTGCGCAGCTGCATTGCTGATCTGCAAGGACAGGCTTCTACATGGAATGTTGCTAGTGGAATAGCAACATTCCATGTAGAATCTCAAATAGGGAAAGGGAAATGGGACCTGATATATCGCCTTTCTGAGGTTTTTGCAACTACATTCAAAGCGGTTTACATATATTCAGGTACTTATTTTGTACCAGGGGCAATGGAGGGTTAAGTGACTTGCCCAGAGTCACAAGGAGCTGCAGTGGGAATTGAACTCAGTTCCTCAAGATCAAAGTCCACTGCACTAACCACCAGGCTACTCCTCCACTCCACACTGCTAATGTTATGATCAAACTACAGAAAATTAAGGGGTCCTTTTACTAAGCCACGGTAAAAAGTGGTCAGCAGTAGTGTAGGTGCGTGTATTGGGCGTGCATCAGGCCAGTTTTTACCGTGTACAAAAAAATGGCTTTTTTTTAATGGGATGGGGAAAGGGCCTGCGGTAAAAATGAAACTAGCGCCTGCCAAAAACTGGCCTAAGCCCTTAACGCCACCCAATTGATCTAGCGGTAAAGGCTCACACTCTACACGTGCGGTGATAGGTTGGTGCGCGCCAAGTGCCGATTACCACCGGAACCGGCGCGCATAGGAGGAAATAAATAAATAATTCATCCAGGCGTTAGGAGCGTGCGCCAAATCTGAAATTACTGTGAGGAGGGCACGCTGCCCTGGTGGTAGTCTCATTTTGGTGATGGCTGCACGGGTGTAGAGCCTATCGCATCTTAGTAAAAGGACCCCTATATTTGGGGAAAGAACTGTTGATGTCTATCAACACAACAAAACAAAACAGAGATTCTTTATAAATAGGTAAGCAGTTATAAACAGGTCTCTACAGTTTCATCGGTAGTGAACGGAGATTATTTCAAATTTTTGACCAGCTGACCCTGACACAGCTTAATGAAATGCTGGCCACTGTCGGTCACGGTCCAGTTTTTGGTTTAGCTGGGTGAAAGATTCTGCAGCTAAATATTTAAAGCTGATATTTGGCTATGCAATAAAAGTTACAAAGCTTTGCTGGGAGTTATTTTTTGTTTTGCCAATGGTGATGAACTCCTGCTTTACCATCAGATAGCTGGAAGCTTATTAAGGCTTTTTCCTCCCTTTTCTTCTTTTTAAGGATTTTCATTACTTACCCATTTATAAGGAATCTCTATTTGTTTTGTCATGTGCTAATGTTGCCATTAGTGTACGAACCAAACAGAGAGGGTAAACAGCATACATAGAAAGTACACAAATGAAAAAAGCAACACTGGGCCTTCAAGACTGACACAACAGGAGTATTTTATTGATAAACTAGTAAAAAAGGCCCATTTCCGAAACCAATGAAACGGGCGCTAGCATGTGGCTTTTTTTTGTGTGTGTGTGTATGTGTCACAGAGTTATTTTGTGTGTGTGTGAGTGTGTGAGGGTGCGGTGTGTGTGCAGGTTGTTGATGTCTGTCTTTTTTTGTTTTGTTTTTTGCTTGGGGGTTGGGGGATGTGCTGTGTTGTCCTTGGTCGCTGTTTGCTGCTGGCTGGGTCGCGGGTAATCCTTCCAGCTGGGCCGCAGCTTGTCCTGTTCGCCCGCGTCCCAGATGGTGACGGGCACGTTGTTTTCCAGCTCCTCTGACTCCATGTCAAACGATCCCAAATATAGTCTGTGCTATTGGCCCTCTGGCACTCTTCAGTACTGGCATTAGGCATTTAAAAATTTCTCCCCCCCCCTCCCCCGGTCTATTTTTGCACATACCCACAGCAGGAATATTCTTCTCTCGTTCCAGCGGTGGTTCTGTGCTCTCCGTGCTGCACAGATAATGAGCCATTCTGCTGGGGAATGCTCCTCCCTTATTGTCACGTAGTTTCCTCTGATTGGTCCATCTTACGTTGCCTAGTGTTGCCTGGGAACGGTGTTGTGATGGTCCTTTGTGTTTCAGAATGTTGAGGGTGTTTTTTCTGATTGGTCCGTCATGCGAGGGCAGGGCAGAGAGACATGGTCAGTGTTGTGGCTTCACCATGAATCCATGAACCCTTCAGGGAGTGACTGAGTGACTTCAGAACGTTGTCTTCAGAACATTGAGGGTGAGTTTTATTATAGTAGATGACCCGACACATCATTCATCAATAAAATACTCCTGTTGTCTCAGTCTTGAAAGCCCAGTGTTGCCATTAGTGTATGGCCATTAAAAACAATTACTGCCCGTGTGGTTACTTCTTCCCATTTTGTAAGTGGTAAGGGCTCACGTGGTAATCCTGCACTAACCAGTTTAGGGGCCCTTTTACTACGCCACATTAGCGTCTACACACACCCAACGCATGCCAAAATGGACTTACCGCCCAACTACTGCGTGGCTCTTGTGGTAATTTCGTTTTCAGCACGCATCCGATACGCGCGGATGAAAAATAATTTTTATTTTCAGACATGCATATTGGACGCACACCAAGTTGCATTTGACGCACGGAGGTCATTACCGCCCGGTTACCATGCGAGACTTTACCACTAGGTCAATGGCTGGCGGTAAGGTCTCAGACCCAAAATGGACGCACAGCAATTTTGATCTTGCCTCATGTCCATTTTCGGGGCCAGCACTGAAAAATGGATTGGCACGTGCCCAAAACCCCAGGCCTACACTGTGGCAAGCCATTTTCAGCGCACGTTCGTAAAATGACCCGTAGAGCATGCTAATGTGGATGCACTACCCGTTTAGCTCAGGAACGTCCAATCTCTGTCCCCTCTGACATGCCCCCTCCAAAAAAAAAAAAAAAGCACTCCTACATCAACTCCATCTCGAATTCTCCCACCCCAACTTTAAAGTTGCCCTCGAAAACCATTTTTTATGCAAGCTTTCCGAAAGCCTAATTAAATCTGCTCCTATCCCTCCCTCCTTTTTTCTCTCCTGTTATTGGCTCATTATTGTAAACCACATTGAATCTAACTTGGCCCCTTGCGGGATATCAAGCATCTGTAAATAAATTTCTAGAAATATTCTTTTTTTATTGATTTTTATTGATTTAAAAAATGTATAGGCCACCTATAAACTAGGTGGTTTCCAGCTATGAACATACACTTCAAAGTACAGTCAAAATTACAAAGGGATTACAGACCTATCATGCAAAACTTAAAAAGTTGATCTCTTCATTACATCACTATAAATGCTTCAAAAATAGGCTGCCACAAATAAGCGAGTCTGTAAGGATTTTTTAAAACTGTGTCAAACTGCCACAATGCCGGAGTTGGTCAGGAAGCGCATTCCATAAGGAGACTGCTGCTGACACAAAGCCTGTAGCCCATGTATCAGCATAACGTAATTGATTCACAGCATCCATTGGAAGGCTCATAGCTGTCTCTGATCTCAATACCCATTGTGGTCTGATGGGCAAAGATTCCTTCAAGTGTTAACAACTTAAATTGGATTCTTTGCAACATAGGTAACCAGTGCGGTTGTTTTAATACTGAGGATACATGAGAAAAATTTGAAATTCCAGCAAAGGACACGAGCCACTGAGTTCTGAACTATCTGCAATGCCTACACACCCAAAGATGACATTCCAGCGTATAGGGCATTGTAGTAATTCAATTGCACCAATATCATACTCGGTAATAAACATCTGAAGTCATAAATAGGTATTATCGGTTTCAGTTTAACTATCATATACAGATGTTTAAAGAGACAGGTTAACGTGCACTAACTAGTAAAAAAGGCCCATTTCTGACACAAATGAAACGGGCGCCAGCAAGGTTTTCCTCGGAGTGTGTATGTTTGAGAGAGAGTGTGTGTGAGAGTGACTGTGTGAGAGAGAGAGAGAGAGAGTGAATGTGCGAGTGTGTGTGTGTGACAGAGAGAGAGTGAGACTGGGTGTGAGTGTGTCTGTGAGAGAGAGAGTGTGTGTGTGTGAGCATGAGAGTGTGTGCCAGGACCCACCCTCCCTCCCAGTTCCAGGGTCCCCCCTCCCTCCCGCCCTCTGAGTTCCAGGGTCATCCCCCCCTCCTTCCCTCCCAGTTCCAGGGTCATCCCCTCCCTCCCTCCGAGTTCCAGGATTGTCCCCTCCCTACCTCCCTCCGAGTTTCAGGGTGCCCTCCCTCCTCTGCATTATGCTCTCTCCCCTGCATTCATCCATATACTACTACTACTACTTAACATTTCTAAAGCGCTACTAGGGTTACGCAGCGCAGGCAATGTCCTCTGTGCCCTGCCCCCTCCATCCATCCATCCATGTGCAGCGTCTCTCCCCTGCCCCCCCCACCGAGTTCCAGTGTCCCCCTCCCTCCCATTTCCAGGGTCCCCCCCTCCGTCCCTCCCTCCCAGTTCCAGGGTCCCATGGAACTGGGAGGGAGGGGGGACGGAGAACGCTGGCGGAGTGACGTCAGCAGGTGGTTACAATCCCAGTGACACACATTGGAACGTTGGAGGAGAACGTTGGAGGAGTGATGTCAGCAGGTGGTTACGATCCCAGTGAGACACATTGGAAGGTTGGAGGAGCAAATTATTATATTAGATTTGCCAGTTACCACAGGACGCCTTCAGTACACCATTTTAAGTTAAGTTACTGTCTAATGCAGGTTAGTAAAAGGGCTCCTATGGGAACAGGAACTTTAGGCCATGAGTATCCCCCTTTCCATTCCCCCCCCCCCCCCCCCCCCACCACATACACATATATGTCTGAAAAAAAGAATCTCTACAGTTAAAGTAAGAAGAGAAAAATATTACATTCTTCAAAAGCTGGGGTGAGCTACAAGGTATACCTGCAGGAAAATTGCAGTTTTCTCAAGTCAATACTTCTTTGCTAAGCTGCAAATTATAGATGCTTAACAAATCAGTCACTGCTTCATATTTAGTGCTGCAGATGGCTAACTGTTCTTACCAACCAAAAACCTTTGTTTGTTCCAGAAAGTGTCATAATGATGTCTCCATAAATGATTTTGATGATATTCTATTGCTGATCTCAAGCATTTCCCTAGATAATGAGCTGCAGAAACCTAACCAGTTATAAAGGGAATTTAACAGGAGAGCTCACTTCACAAAACTGAGTGGGAGGAAGGGGAAGGATCTTACTGCTCCCGGCATATAATTAAACCTAAGCACGGTCTTCTGTTATTACATGTATTTGTAGTATTTTCCCAGAAAATTCTATATCTCTGTCGAAACCATTAGCAATAGATAATGTCACGAACCCCAACGTTCTGTACACTAGATAGATATCAGACAAATTTATTGAATTACTCACATTTTTGTAATTCTGATTTGAAGATGAAGTTATAATCCAGGGGCTGATCCTTCAAAAATGGATATTAAGCTGATGAAGGAACAAACTCGACTTGGGGTTAAGTCCTCAAGTGCAGTTAGCTCACGAGAAAAGGCTTACCTCAAAATGCATTAAAGCATTTTGCAGTATTTTGCCTGCTTTCACTTGCTCATTGCCTGATTACCTAGTTTTCTTTTTTTTTTTAATTCTATATTTATTAATTTTTAACAATCATAATATACACCTATGAGTGATAATACACAAAACAAAATCATCAAAGTAATAATACATTCAATACCTCAAAAATTCTTGAAACTATCGTCCACATATTTAGGTAATTGATCTAAGAAAGAAAAAAAAATTTTATACTTAAATTTTTAAGCAATTTCACAAGATAAATTTAAATCAAACAAGCAGTAATTCCTGAGTGGCTAACTCTAATCTGCCATACAGTGTTACATATGTGACTGAACTTGTACATTGACCTCTTCTCTGCTTTTTAAGAAATCCTCCAACTGTTTAAGGTAAAAAAATTGATATAGTTTACATAAGTACATAAGTAATGCCATACTGGGAAAAGACCAAGGGTCCATCGAGCCCAGCATCCTGTCCACGACAGCGGCCAATCCAGGCCAAGGGCACCTGGCAAGCTTCCCAAACGTACAAACATTCTATACATGTTATTCCTGGAATTTTGGATTTTTCCAAGTCCGTTTAGTAGCGGTTTATGGACTTGTCCTTTAGGAAACCGTCCAACCCCTTTTTAAACTCTGCTAAGCTAACCGCCTTCACCACTTTCTCCGGCAACGAATTCCAGAGTTTAATTACACGTTGGGTGAAGAAAAATTTTCTCCGATTTGTTTTAAATTTACTACACTGTAGTTTCATCGCATGCCCCCTAGTCCTAGTATTTTTGGAAAGCGTGAACAGACGCTTCACATCCACCTGTTCCACTCCACTCATTATTTATATACCTCTATCATGTCTCCCCTCAGCCGTCTCTTCTCCAAGCTATATAGCCCTAGCCTCCTTAGTCTTTCTTCATAGGGAAGTCGTCCCATCCCCGCTATCATTTTAGTCGCCCTTCGCTGCACCTTTTCCAATTCTACTATATCTTTCTTGAGATGCGGCGACCAGAATTGAACACAATACTCAAGGTGCGGTCGCACCATGGAGCGATACAACGGCATTATAACATCCTCACACCTGTTTTCCATACCTTTCCTAATAATACCCAACATTCTATTCGCTTTCTTAGCCGCAGCAGCACACTGAGCAGAAGGTTTCAGTGTGTTATCGACGACGACACCCAGATCCCTTTCTTGGTCCGTAACTCCTAACGTGGAACCTTGCATGACGTAGCTATAATTTGGGTTCTTTTTTCCCACATGCATCACCTTGCACTTGCTCACATTAAACATCATCTGCCATTTAGCCGCCCAGTCTCCCAGTCTCGTAAGGTCCTCTTGTAATTTTTCACAATCCTGTCGCGATTTAACGACTTTGAATAACTTTGTGTCATCAGCAAATTTAATTACCTCGCTAGTTACTCCCATCTCTAAATCATTTATAAATATATTAAAAAGCGGCGGTCCTAGCACGGACCCCTGAGGAACCCCACTAACTACCCTTCTCCATTGTGAATACTGCCCATTTAACCCCACTCTCTGTTTCCTATCCTTCAACCAGTTTTTAATCCACAATAGGACATTTCCTCCTATCCCATGACCCTCCAATTTCCTCTGTAGCCTTTCATGAGGTACCTTGTCAAACGCCTTTTGAAAATCCAGATACACAATATCAACCGACTCCCCTTTGTCCACATGTTTGTTCACTCCTTCAAAGAATTGAAGTAAATTGGTCAGGCAAGATTTCCCCACACAAAAGCCATGCTGACTTGGTCTCAGTAATCCATGTCCTCGGATGTGCTCTGTCATTTTGTTTTTAATAATAGCCTCTACCATTTTCCCAGGCACCGACGTCAGACTCACCGGTCTATAATTTCCCGGATCTCCCCTGGAGCCTTTTTTAAAAATGGGCTGAGACTTTATTCTACATATACAGGGAAATCTCAGGAGAAATTCTGCAGCAATTGCTATTACCCTAGGGCGTAATAATAAGAACATCCTGCGTCTCTTCTGAGTTTCCCTGGACAAGTCAGGAAAAACTCTAATTTTTTAACCCATAAACAGAGAATCCAGATGATCTAGTTTTCAAAGATAACTTTAGAGGGGGCATGCCATAAGGAGAGAGTGGGTGTACCTGCATTATGATTATCACGCACTAACCTAACACAGAGTTAACATGAAACCACTTACCCCCCGGATTCTATATAGCATGCCCAGCATTTCACGCTGACGTCCAAGCGTATTCTATAACGCACGTAACTTAATTGGCTTAACAAGCCAATTAGTGTTTTTAACAGCGCTTAACAAGCAATAAAGAACACTAATTGGCAATAATTAGAATTTACATGTCCAACTCGCTAAGAATGTTCTGTAATGCAGAGCGCCTAAATTCTAATGCATGCTTCCAAAAAGGGGCGCGGTTATGGGCAGGGAAATTGGTGTTTAGTGGGTGTTCCAAAATTTACACACACTGTTATAGAATATGCCCCTCTGCCCCGAGAGAAGTATTTTGTCACCTAATACAGTCGATCGTTTTATGTCATTTGGATTATTGTAACAGAGTATATGCAGGTTGTAAAGAGCAACTTATTAAGAAACTGCAGACCGCCCAAAACACAGCGGCAAGATTAATTTATGGTAAAACCAAATTTGAGTGCGCTAAACCGCTCCGAGAGAAATTGCATTGGCTTCCTGTCAAGGATGGCATCACATTTAAATTCTGCTCCCTAGTACACAAAATTCTCTATGGTGAAGTCCCTGACTACATGATTGACCTAATCAGCCTGCCACCGAGGAATGCATTAAGAGTATCCCGTTCATACCTTAACCTTCATTATCCAACCTGCAACGGGCTTAAGTATAAATCCACATATGCTTCATCCTTCTCCTTCATCAGCTCACAATTATGGAATTCCTTGCCAAAAGCTATAAAAACCATTCACAGCCATCTAAATTTCAGAAAATCTCTAAAGACTGTTATTTGGAAAAGCTTACCCCCAAGGACTCAACATGTGTCTCCACTACTTGATTCGTAACAATATAATAATTTTGGACACATCCACCCTTCCCTTCTCTCCCCTGATTTCCCTGTTCCTTTCTTTCCTTCCCCATCCACTCCTTTATTTCTTATGTAGATTTCATGATGTATGAGCTTAATTTACTGATTGTATCCCAAACACTATTTAATCTCATATATTCATAGATAGCATCGATCACAACAAACAGCCATTGCTATATATAACTCCACATTATGGGAATAATGTGGAGTTATATATAGCAATGGCTGTTTGTTTGTTGTGATCGATGCTATCTATGAATATATGAGATTAAATAGTGTTTGGGATACAATCAGTAATTTGGAGTGAATTAATCCCCACATTAGAAAGACAAGGTCTATTTAATTTGTTAGCTTAATTTACTGCATTGGCGTCCACCTTTGCAGTGTGATGTAAGCCACATTGGGCCTGACACAGTTGGGAAAATGTGAGTATAAATGAGATAATAAATAAATAAATAAATAAATAAATCTATGCACCGGGATTTACACCACATTTTCCTTTGTGTAAATGGATGCATATAGTATATTCTATATACTGCGCCTAAATCTAAGCGTTGCTTATAGAATATACTTAGGCGGAAACTTCTTTCACTTGGATTTTTTAGGTGCCATATACAGAATCTCCCCCTTAGCAGTATATGCTCCTGCATTAATGTTTTGCAGGTCTTGCACATTAATGGAAACATTAGTGCGTTACCTACAAATTTAAAAAAATCGTAATAAATGCCTTGTTAGAACACATTAAGCCCAGACTTCAGCACACTTTAGTAAAAGGTCTACTAGGACTCCTTGTACAACATGAGACCTGTGGAAAAGCCGTACAAAGTCATGGGAAAACAACATGTCTTAAAGTTAGCTCACTTTGATAACTATGGCTCCCAGGTTCATAAAAATGGCTGTTCTACAGAAAAAGAGGTCCACTTTAAAAATCGAATAATTTAAGCCAGCCACTATAACATAAAAATATAAAATTCATACCTTTTTGGTCAACAAAGCGGAATCTCCATATCAGTAAAATAGTGCTATAGCAATCCTGTAAAGCTACAACACTCTTGCTTTTGAATTTGGGATTCCCCATGGTATGGGAACGATTGACAACTAATTGGAGTCAACTCAGAATCAACAATGAAAACCAAAAATAACGTCAAAAAAATGAGAAGATTGGTCTATTACCTGCAATGTCATAACGGAGAGGAATGTGCATTTTCAGCTTTTCTCCCCAATTTAGGACTTTTATCAGTTTCACACATTTGTGTTAATAATAAAAAAAAATTCACATGTGTTAGAGCTTTTAAATGCGAAAAACAATCCTTTATTGAAGGTTTTCGCTAGACTTTACACATGCCATGTTTCGGCCTTTCGGGCTGCATCAGGAGTCTGAGTGTATTGCACTAATATTCCTGTTTATTGCAATGGTATCAAATCACACAGTAGGAAGATTAAGCTGACTTTTTAAACACCGGGAAAAAAAATCACTCCCGGCCACGGTTGTAGCGCGACCAAGCCAATGAATAATATCTTGCCAGCAGTTCCGAGAGAAGAGGACATTTCTCTGGTAAGGGAACACTATTTTGCTTTGTGCTTTGGGAACTTAAAGATTGGGGTTTAAAGAAGGAAATGTAGGTTAGTGATAGGCAAAATAAAAATATAAAAGCAACTTTTATCAACACAGTGGCAGCTTGACCTTCAGTAGTAGTTACTGGAAGACTACCACTGGGAGTTGTGGAAACCATTTTGAACTTTACACTAGCAAGGGATTTGCTGCTGACCAACCCCCTAGACACCAAAGATTAGGTCAGATAGGCTCAGGGGGCCTCCAGCAAGAAAGGGGGCACTTTGGATGATGGGAAGAGCTCAAATGGTGATCTGGGAGAACATTGAAGAGTGTTTTACTTCAAGGTGTCTGTTATTGGAGGGGGGAAGCTTTCAATAGTGTATACAGGACCCTATAAGAACCACCCAATGCTCCCAAGGTTGAAAAAATATCACCAGATTTTACTGGTGGTATTTTTCCAGGAATAACATGACTTGCAATGCTTGCCGCAAGCCATGTTATTCACTTTACATATTAATAAGCTTGTTTACATGCATTTGTTGCTTTGCATCTCATTACTGTGTATCCCATGATACCCAAGGTGTGTTAAAGATAATCTAATGTACATTATTGCCCTTTAACATCTGCTGAGGGGCAAATAACACATATTAGGGCTCTTATGTACCTTAATAACTACTCCCCTAAATGGAAAGCCCAACAAATGACAGATGAAATTAACAAAATACACTTTTTGGACTGCACACCCTCCAAGAATGATGCAATTTGTGCTTTCAACATTGAGTTACTAAATGCACTGACAGAAACTACTTGCTCTTATGCAGTGTGTTTCTTCTAGCAAAAAAGGTTCCGGTACTCAAATGTCAGGCCACCTTTCAGGGATGAGGTGATCACTGAGGGACTCACCCCACAATAGCCAGGACCCCTGCAACCAGTCACAGAATCTATGACAAGGCAGAATTGGTGTGTAGAGCCTGAGCTCTTTCATTAAAACTTGGGGACCATGGGCCAATTTCAGCACACAATGGAAAAGGTGCCGGTACTCAGTACCCCCAAGTACCCCCTCAAAAAAAGCCCTGCTCTTATGACAACCCAACTACACCTCTACAATTTTGCCCTATTTCTGATGTTATATTATCCCATATTTATTTATTTGCTGCATTTGTACCCCACATTTTCCCACCTATTTGCAGGGTCAATGTGGCTTACATTATGTTGCAAAGGCATCACTATTAACAGAGTAAGAAATTCAGCATAATGTTACAGATTCATGTATAAGAATTCAGGTAAATAGGGTCAGTAGAATGATAATACATAACATATATTGAGAGCAGGTTAAGATATAATGATCAATGATGATAATATGATTAAAATAGTCGAATTAGAGGGATCAGTCTTAGAGGCAGATGCACTAAAGCTTAATGAGCCTTTAATGACCCTCCAACGAGGAAATTTTGATCCGTTGCATGCATCAAAGGGCTTTTACCGAGGAAGCTAGCAGCTAACGAAAACGGAATGGAGATGAGCAATTAGTGTAAAAACCCCATTGAAACGAGATGCACTAACCTTTTCCGATTGCCTTTACGCAGGAAAAAGGCAGGAAATCTAATGAGAGGTCTGTACCTCTCGTTCGGGCTGTCAGCTACCAGTTTAAAAGTGAAATGTATTTAAAAAAATAACTAGGAGGGCCAAAATGCGCGTCAGGGGCGTCCTTTATTGACGCCCCAGGTCGCTGCTGCTCCCCTCTCCCTCAGCACCAAAAGAAAAAAAAATCGGGAGGGGGCAAAGGCGCTCGTGAGGAGCGTCCTGTATGGCCGTCCTTGCCCCCCCCCCCGCCCGAGGTCACCGTTTCCCCCCCCCCCCCCCCCGCACAAAAAAACTCAAATTTAGCAGCCCCAGCCCTGGGCCGGCCCTCCTCCCTTCCTGTGTCTTCTCCCACACTAGCTCCGCCTCCCGCCATGCTCCGGTCCCGTGCCCCGCCCCCGCCGCCCCCCTTTGGTCGTGGCTGCCGCTCCCCCCTCCAACGACCCCCCCCTTTGCCTTACCGGCCCGTGCAGCGCCTCTCACCTCTGCTGTACGGGCAAGAACAGCTGATCGGCAAGTCAGAAGGCCTCCTCAGACGTAGTTTACCTACGTCAGAGGAGGGCGGGCCCAGGAAGAAAGAAGGGACGTCTGAGGAGGCCTTCTGACTCGCCGATCAGCTGTTCTTGCCCGTGCAGCAGAGGTGAGAGGCGCTGCACGGGCCGGTAAGGCAAAGGGGGGGGGTCGTTGGAGGGGGGGAGCGGCAGCCATGACCAAAGGGGGTAGCAGCGGAGGCGGGGCACGGGACCGGAGCGGGAGGCGGAGCTAGTTGGGAGAAGACATAGGAAGGGAGGAGGGCCGGCTCGGGGCTGCTAAAATTTGAGTTTTTTCTTCCGGGGGGGGGGGGCCAAGGACAGCCATACAGGATGCTCCTCACGAGCGCCTTTGCCCCCCCCCCCCACTCTATTTTTATTTTTGTTTTGATTTGGGAGCCATGTGCTTGTGTTTTGGCTGTTTGTGGCATGCGCAGAGCAGCTAACATAACGATTGGCTGCTCTGCGCATGCTTTAGGGGCCGATTACCGATGTGTATTGTGATTCTTTGATACATTGTACTTTTCAATACCGATCCGAGCATGTGTGACTTGTTGTTTTGGTGCATTCTTCGTTTTTTTAAAATCGTTAGGGACTTTAACGATTTAGATTTTTTAACATTTGCTTGATGCATCTGCCTCTTAGTTGGTTCTGGTATAGATTGGAATCAGGTCATTAAAGAGGATTCTTTTTGTAAGTCTCTTCGAACAGGTGCGTCTTCAGTAACTTCCGGAAGGTTGTCAAGTCGTGCACTGTTTTTATAGCATTCGGTAGTTTATTCCATGATTGTGTACAGAGGTATGTGAAGGTAGATGCGTGTATTGATTTGTATTTAAGTCCTCTGCAATTGGGGAAGTGGAGGTTTAGTAAGTTACGTGATTATCTTTTGGTGTTCCGTGCTGGTAAGTCAATTAGATTTAACATGTATGATGGGGCCTCTCCATAGATGATTTTATGAGTTAAGGTGCAGATTTTGAATGCAATTCAATCTTTTAATGGAAGCCAATGCAATTTTTCTCTGAGGGGTTTGGCACTCTCATATTTCGCCTTTCTGAATATGAGTCTGGCTGCGGTGTTCTGGGCAGTTTGGACTTTCTTGTTGATTTTTGCTTTACATCCTGCGTAAATGGATTTGCAGTAATCCAGATGGCTCAATACCAGTGATTGCACCAGCTATATATTTTGCCAAATTATATATTAGCGCTGGTAATTCAGTGGTTGTTCCTGCCATCTCTTGTAAACATCATGCATTTACATACTAGCATGGTCACTGCTTTTACTAAGTGGCAGTAAGCCCAATGCGGGCTTACCACTCGCTAAACAGGAAGTACCGCCACTGTCAAATCCGGAGTGTACCCAGCAGTAATCCGGCAGTGCCGCACACTGCACGGTTACCGCCAGGTTAGCGCAGGAGCCCTTTCCACCACTTCAATGGGTGGTGGTAAGGGCTTCCCCTCCAAAATGGCCACTCGGCAAGCGCTTTACTTGTCGCACAGTCATTTCCTGCAGGAGAGAGACTTTTCTTTTACCTGCTGCGGTAAAAGGGGACCTTGGCGCATGTGAAAAACGCACAACCTCGACCGTGCCAGCGCAGGCCCCCTTTTGCCACAGCTTGGTAAAAGGGGTCCTCGTTATTTTATAGACCCCTATCATCTCCCCTCTACTCTCTCTTCTCCAAGCTGAAGAGCCCCGACCTCTTTAGCCTTTTCCTTATGTGAGCGTTGTCTCATCCTCTTATTCACTTTGGCTGTCCTTTCATGCACCTAATTAGTTCATGGTCAATTTGTTATTTGTGAGTCATGAATTTTTCATTAGTATCAGTATTTGAATGCCTTGGGTAGGATTTACAGATCAGCTTAGAGGCAAACTTCTCCTTCCCTGCTCTGGAACCATGTTGGATGATAGGTTCTCTCATTATCTGGGACCTATCTTGTCACACTCTTCCTTTGTTAGCTCAAGGCAAGTCATATCCAGGTACGGTAAGTATTACTCTGTTCCCAGAGGGCTTGCTGTCTAAGGGTTAAAATTTATTACAGGTCAGCACAGCCAGGACATAAAGTTTATCATCATTCCTGGAGCTTTAATTTTATTTGTGTGTTCAGCAATGTTACCTTTTTAACTAGCTTATTCCTCAACTCTGCAAACTAGATGGACTATTTTGGTGTTCATTTTAGGGTCCATTTAATAAAGAACTCTTGATTATTCCAGTTCTAACAGCCCTTCTTTGCTTTTCTTTTGTTGTCTATTATGTTTCTTTGCACCTCATTTCTCACAAGACAAAGATTGGTATCTGGGAATCCAGGTTGGGGCATTTTTGGAAAGGGTATAGGTGGTAGTGGGTCAACTAAAGCAGTTTACGTATTTTATTGAGGTACTTTTCTCTGTCCCTAGTTGGCTCACAATCTCTGTCTTTGTACCTGGGGCAATGGAGGGTTAAGCGAGCTTGCCCAGAGTCACAAGGAGCTGCCGTGGGAATTGAACCCTGCCCCCTAGGATCAAAGTCCACTGCACTAACCACTAAGCTACTCCTTCCACTATCAGCATTCAATGTAGAATCTCAAATAGGGAAAGGGAAATGGGATTTGCTATACTGCCTTTCTGTGGTTTTTGCAACTGCATTCAAAGTGGTCTACATAGTATATACAGGTACTTATTTGTACCTGGGGCAATGGAGGGTTAAGTGACTTGCCCAGGGTCACAAGGAGCTGCAGTGGGAATCGAACCTGGTTCCCTGGGTTCTCAGTCCCCTGTGCTACTGGCTATTTTAGGGGCATTCTGGGGGCAGAGTTGGCAGTTGGCTGATTAAGTGATGATATTCAGTACTTAACTACGCAAGTTCATCACATACATAGGACCGCATAAAAGTCAGTCCTATATGGTACCACATAGCAAGTTAAACACTGAGGGGTCCTTTCACCAAGGTGCACTGAAAAATGGCGTGCGGTAGTGTAGGCTCGGGTTTTGGGCGCGCGCCGATCCATTTTTTAGCGTGCCTGTAAAAAAGGCCTTTTTTGTTTTGCCAAAAACAGACGTGCGGCAAAATCAAAATTGCCGTGCGTCCATTTTGAGTCTGAGACCTTACCGCCAGCCATTTACCTAGCAGTAAAGAATCCTGGCGGTAATTACCTACGCGCATCAAATGCCACTTGGCGCACATCTGTTATGCACACCCGAAAATAAAAAATATTTTTCAGACGCTCATATCGGACACGCGCCAAAATGAAATTACCGCAAGAGCCACGTGGTAGTCTTGCAGTAACTCCATTGTGGCATGCATTGGGTGCGTGTAGACGCTTACGCGGCTTAGTATAAGGGCCCCTGAATTTCCAAGTGTAAGGCATGTAGCAGTCAGAAAAACACCAAACTCCACTGGCTAAATATCAACCTCTATATGTTTTCAAAATTATGGCCTTTGAACTGCTGTTTCATTTATTGTTCACCACTTTGAATCAGGGCCGCCGAGAAGGGGGGACAGGGGGGACAAAATTCCCCGGACCCGGGCCACCGGGGGGGGGCCCGGAGCCACCGCCACAGTCCGGCCCGCCCGCCCTCCATCACTCCCTGGCATTGAACTTAAGCGCCTCACCTTCGAAAGCACAGCAAGCAGCGGCAGACCACTCCTTCCTTCCATGTCCCGCCCTCGCCTGACGTAACTTCCGCGAGGGCGGGACACGGAAGGAAGGAGTGGTCTTCCGCTGCTTGCTGCGCTTTCGAAGGTGAGGCACTTAAGGTCAGTGCAGAGCCAGAGGGCCCGGGGGTGGAGAGAGGGCCCGGCCTGGTGGCGGGTGGCCCGGCGACCTCATCCAGGGCCTGGCCCAGTCTCTCGGCGGCCCTGCTTTGAATGGCTCATCTGATAAAGCATTTTGAAATTATTTTATATAAAATAGAACAACACTATATTAATCTTCCAGCACACACCGGGCATACGCAAGAACAAGGATCCCTAATTGGGGGGGGGGGGGGGGGGGGGGGGAAGATCTTAAGAAAAAAATTATCTGTTCAGTTTAAAATCCCACCATCCAGAAAGGAACAAAAGATGATCCAATCAGCATGGTCTCTTCAGAAAAGAAAACAGCTTAGTTAAGGTCAACATTCAAAATACCCACTGAACCTTCAGTGTGAGAAAGAACAGGAAGCCTTGGGAAGTTTGCCTCAAACTCACTATAAAAAAAAGTCAGGGCTACATATAATAAATGTAAACAGTTTTGATTGTACCACAGAAAAGCGATACATCAAATCCCATTAACCTTTAACTGAGCAAGAAACTCTTACCCAGTTAACTTGCTTTGAATATAGACCCCTCGATATTTTAGTGCAAGCACCAGTGGCGTACCAAAGGGGGGGGGGGCGGTGGGGGCGGTCCGCCCCGGGTGCACGCCACTGGGGGGTTCTGCGGCGCGTGCCTGTGGGCTCCGAGTTCACTACGCTAACTTCGCTGGTTCGCTGCAGCTCCCTCTCTCTGCCCCGGAACAGGTTACTTCCTGTTCCGGGGCAGAGGGAGCTGCAGCGAACCAGCGAAGTTAGCGTAGCGAACTCGGAGCCCGCAGGCGCGCGCTGCGGCACCGTACCCCCAGCGGCGTGCACCCAGGGGGTGTGTCATTTCGCGGGGGGGGGGGGGGCGTGCTGCACCCGAGGGGGGGGGGCGCATCGGCGATCCGCCCCGGGTGTCATCAAGGGTAGGAACGCCACTGGCAAGCACTGAAAATAGCCTTAACAGCACATTCACAGTAATTGTATGTGTGCAAATCCATAAAACTTTGGCTTCTGTGCATTAACCAAATCTATTTGCTAAGTAGCCTGAGATCAGGAGAAAAACAGCATGTACGCACTAAACTGAACATGTGCAGTTATTTTTAATTTATGGCTCTACTCCCTTGCTGCTAATCTTATAAATGAGCTTGGCCATGTGGCTGATTGCCAGTGTTAAGGAGAGAAGCAGGAAAGCAGCTAAAACCAGAAGTAAGACTACCAGGAGAGTTAAAAACAGAGCAGAAGCGCACATTTCTGATGTCTGCCAAGCAGGACAAAGACTGGCATCAGAAGTTGACTCAATAAAGTCTAGAACATCCATCCTGTTGATGCTATGCAGGGAAATATGCCAGGCTGGAGTCAGGAGGACACTGGGATCTGACCATATCCTCTCTATAAACATCCTACAGTGCAGGGCCAGTAAGGGCACATTGACAGCTGTTCACACTTAAGCACCAGAACAGCTGTCATTGGCACTGGACAGCCAAACAAAGCAAACACAGCAGCGGGTATTATACAGCAACAAAGTAAGTTCAGCAAACTGCCAGCACCTTGTATGCTCCTTTTCCCAAAGGTACTCCCTAGTTTTGGAGGCATACATAGTAACATAGTAGGTGACGGCAGAAAAAGACCTGTACGGTCCATCCAGTCTGCCCAACAAGATAAACTCAGATGCGCTACTTTATATGCGTACCTGACCTTGATTTGTATCTACCACTTTTAGGGCACAGACCATAGAAGTCTGCCCAGTACTAGCCCCGCCTCCCAACCACTAGCCCCACCTCCCAATCTCCGCTAAGCTTCTGAGGATCCCTTCCTTCTGAACAGGATTCCTTTATATTTATCTCATGCATTTTTGAATTCCGTTACTGTTTTCATCTCCACCACTTCCTGCGGGAGGGCATTCCAAGTATCCACCACTCTTCTCCATGAAAAATTACTTCCCAACAGAGTCTGCCCCCCCCCCCCCTTCAATCTCATTTCATGTCCTCTAGTGGCCTAGTGGTTAGGGTGGTGGACTTTGGTCCTGGGGAACTGAGGAACTAAGTTTGATTCCCGGCACAGGCAGCTCCTTGTGACCCTGGGCAAGTCACTTAACCCTCCATTGCCTGCCGCATTGAGCCTACCATGAGTGGGAAAGCACGGGGTACAAATGTAACAAAAATGAAAAAATAAATACCTCCTTCCCATCTATGGAAAAGGTTCGTTTGCGGATTTATACTTTTCAAATATTTAAATGTCTGTATCATATCACCCCTGTTTCTCCTTTCCTCCAGGGTATACATGTTCAGGTCAGCAAGTCTCTCCTCATACGTCTTGCAACGCAAATCCCATACTTTGTAAGTGGCACGCAGGAGTGGCCAGAGACAGAAAATCTGGACTGGGACAACCGATCATATCCTGCGACGTGGCTTCCTTTCCAAAATGTCTCTCAGTTCCCACCATGGAGGTAATTCTAAAAGTGGGCATCTCCATTTAGACATCCTGATGCTATGAGGTGAGACCCTCAAACTTGAATGTCAGGGTGCCTAAAATAGGGGCCTGATATTCAGTCCACGGAGGTTAGATGGCTTGTAAGCCTCTCACTGCCGCTGGTTGACTACTGTGTGCAATTCTGGTCACCGCATCTCAAAAAAACATATAACGGAACAGAAAAGGTATAGGGAAGGGCGACAAAAATGATAAAGGGGATGGGATGACTTCTCTATGAGGAAAGGCTAAAGCAGCTAGGGCTCTTCAGCTTGGAGAAGAGACAGCTGAGGGGATGTATGATAGAGGTCTATAAAATACTGAGTGGAGTGGAGCGGGTAGAGGTGAATCTCTTGTTTACTAGAACTAGGGGGCACTCAATGAAGCTACTAAATAGTAAATAGTGTGTGTTTTAAAGTATGTATCTTACTTATTAAAGAGTTGACGCTTCAGAACATTCAGCTCTCGGCATACTCTACGGAATATCAGTTCAAACATCCTTCAGATAGCAGGGCGGAGAGGAGCATCTACAGAAGCAGCAAAGATTACAGACCCGTGTAAATAATGGAAACAATAGCAAAGTTCTGAGAAATTATTAAAAGTTGTGCAATGCCTAGGCACTTTCCCAGTAGGGGAAGTAATTCATGCAAAAATTCATGCAAAAATCAGCAACCATGGAGAAACAGACTGAAAAGAGGGAAGATCAAAGGAATCACACCAGCTATAAAGAGAGAGAGAGAAGTCTAAACAGCAGTAGTGATGTACTTTATATCTGTGTTCATTTTATCAACATGACAGCTGTAGAAAATCCATTAATGCTCAATTTTTTTACAAGCAACTGTATGCAAGCTATATATTGGGATGTGCATTTAGAGCGTCATACAGTAGGGGACATTTTTCTGTGCAATATACGTGGGTTAGCACGTGGGTTATATTGTTTAAGTTTTTCTTAAAGAATGCAGAGCAGGTAACATTTGCTTCAGTACTAATGTGACCAGGGCGTTTTTTGAGGGGGTACTTGGGGGTACTGAGTACCAGCACCTTTTTGTCTGCTAAAATTGACCCATGGTCCTCATATTTTAATGAAAGAGCTCAGGCTCTACATACAAACTCTGCCTTGTCATAGATTCTGTGACTGTTTGCAGGGGGCCTGGCTATTGTGGGGTGGGCCCCTCAATGATCATCCCACCCCTGAAGGGTGCCCTGGCATTTGAGTACCGGCACCTTTTTCGCTAGAAAAAAAAACGCACGGATTGTGACTACTTTATATTTGTCATGGAATTAAGTGGCCCTTTTACCAAACGACAGTAAAATGGGCCCTGCAATGGGTTTGCTGCACGCCAAGGACCCCTTTTATCACCGCTGGTAAAAGGCTTTTTCTTTTAAAAAGGAAACGGTCATGCAGTAAGTTAAACACTTGCCACACAGCTATTTCCTGGGGGATCCCTTACTGCCCCCTGCTGGTAGGGCCAATTTGGTGCATGGTAACATGGCAATACAGCTACCTTCGTTTCGTAAATAGGCCCTTAAATGAGGCCATTTTTGATGCAAGGTGCCAAACAGCAAAATTCACTGCAGGGATCTTCTAGCATATCTTACTGGTTTGTTCATGTGTGTTACCTTTTTTTTTTTCCCATGTTTAGGGGGTTAAATTGTATTTTTTTTTTCAAAATTGTTTTTGATTTTTATTATATATGATAGTTTTCCATTCTTCTCTTGATTTTCTGCACATTCCTTTTTCACTTTTTGCCTTATTGATGGTGTTTAAAGGGGGTCTGGACAGATTCCTGAAGGAAAAGTCCATTGATTGTTATTAAATTTTGGGTTTTTGCCAGGTTCTTGGGGCCTGGATTGGCTGCTGTCGGAGACAGAGTGCTGGGCTTGATGGACCTTTGGTCTTTTCCCAGCGTGGCAGTGCTTATGTACTTTTGTGTTGACATATCTCTAATTTAAATTTCATTGTGGAACATTTGCCAGTCACTCACAGGATACATGTGGACAACAGCAAATTGAGTGGATGTCAGCATTTTCAGAATTTGTAGATTTTGTAAGCCATTCTCAGATTGGTTGATGAAATGAAAATGTTCATCTCTTAGTTGTGATTGTCTTTGTTTGGTATGCTATGTGCAAGTATGTGGAAGCTGCATGAATGATGGCATTGAAGTCGCTATTGCTTTTTCACTCATTTATGTATTTCATTAAACCTTATTGAAATTGTCTGGGTGCCTTACTTAACATGATTGCATTTGTTGTAAATCAGGCAGCAATACAGCTAACCCTGCATTCCCCCTCCTTCGACCTTAGTAAATCAGATTTCCAATTTACTAGGGGAGAAGGAGGGGGAAAGCAGAGCTAGCTTTGTTACTGCCTCCCCAGGGTTTCTGGCTTCTACTTAATTGTGCACTTATCCCTCAAACGGTTCACCCCTTTTTGTCGTATTGCTTAGATACAGTATTTTCTGACTGTGATTATGGAATAAAACTCCCATAGAGATTAGTATTTGCCTTATTCAAAGGATGTAGACAATGCATATGTTATAATGGTACCTAATGGCAGTGTTTACTTTAGGGTGGGTGTCCATGGGCCAAATTAGCTGCCCAGTACTTAAAGATTTTTTTTTCCATTTCTTTTAACAATTAGTCTTGTTACCAAAGGCAGGTAGCCGTCAATACATTTTGTTTTCAAATAAGGTTGCATGCAATTAAACTACATAGTAGTAGATTTAATATGAATCAGAGAAAATGTTCTTCACTGAACGTGTAATTAAACTCTGGAATTCATTGCCAGAGAATGTGGTAAAGGCGGTTAGCTTAGCAGGGTTTTAAAAAGGTTTGGACGGCTTCCTAAAGGAAAAGTCCATAGACCATTATTAAAATGGACTTGGGGAAATCCACTACTTATTTCTGGGATAAGCAGCATAAAATGTATTGAACTTTTTCGGGATCTTGCCAGGTATTTCTGTCCTGGATTGGCCACTGTTGGAAACAGGATGCTGGGCTTGATGGACCTTTGGTCTGTCCCAGTATGGCAATACTTATGTACTTATGCATAAAGAAGTCCACAGTGAAGCAGAGAATGCTTAACAATGAAAAACCTTTCTAATGAAAGTAATGCAGGGGTTAAGAATACGTAGAGGGACATTTTCGATATGAACCAATGTTAAGCTGCTAATTACTGAGAAGCACAGTCAAGCCTTGATGTCACCGAAAATTTTACAGCTGTGCTATGAGCTGCACTTTAAAGATTATTTAATAGAATGCACCTTCAACATTCTGAAGCCGAGAAACCTCGTGTGGTTGGTCACTTCTGCTTGTGACGAACCCGGAAGTACGTGATGTCAATTCAGGAGATGGATACAGAGAGCAGGAATGCCTCAGCCATGCAGTCAGCTTCAGAATGTTGGAGGTGCGTTTTATTATATAGGATGCTTAGCCGAAAATGTTTACTGTGCCTATAGCACAGTACATCGTCTGATATAAACAGCTAGCTGTGAATATTCAGCGCATTTCAGGACAAGTTTGGCGGCCAAATCGGGCTTATCTTTGGCCACTATTAACTTAACCAGCTAGCGCTGAATATTAACTTGGCTGGTTAAGTTTAAACCAGTTAACCCTCCCCCCCCCCCCCCCCCCCCCCCAGATATTTAATGCCAGTCACTGGAAATGGTCCAGCATTGAATATCCAGGCTTAGAACCGACCGTGGTACTTAGCCAGTTTGCGTCCTGCGGGCTGAATATCAGCTGGTAGGAATATACTCAAACGATGGTATTTTAGTCATGGAGCAGCTGATTCAGGAACCAGACGAGAGGGAACTATTTTGGATCTAGTGCTTAGTGGAATGCAGGACTTGGTGCAAAAGGAAGTAACGATGTTGGGACCAATTAGTTAATAGTGATCATAAGATGCTCAAGTTTCAGTTAATAACAGGAGTGAAGACACTAGGAAAATCTACTGCTCAGGTCTCAGGTTAGGAGTTCAAAACAGGCATGGACATTGTTTAAAAATACCATCATGAAAGCCCACTCTCAAGGCTAGGATTTCCCAAACTGTGCACCGCTGCACCCTGGTGCACCGCAGTGAACTCTCTGCCGTGGCAAATCCTGACCTCCCTCCTGCCCGAACCGCTACTGCTCACAGCAGCAACAGAAAAACAACAACAAACAAACAAACAAGCACAGGGCTGTAGCAGCCTTCGGGCATGTGCTGTCAGTTCTGCCGGTCCTCTTGCCCCCAGAATTGGAAGCTGATGTCAGAGAGGGCAGAGGACCAGCAGAGCCGACAGCGCATGCTCGAAGGCTGCTGCGGCCCTGCGCTAGCTTCTTTTCTTGTTGTTGTTGTTGCAGCCTCTGAGGACACAGAGCAGACGGCCTTCGGCATTTGCAGAGGTGACTGCCAAGGAGGTTGGATGAAAACAGGAGACGGGATGAAGTCAAAACGTTGAAGCCAATAGGTCAATCTCTGTTCCCCTTCCCATTCAAAACAAAGCAAGCAAACCTATGAGTTGCTGCATCCAAGCTGTCATATTTTATTGTTGGTAGCATTTTTTATTTAATCTCACTTATATTTTTAAACATGCTGGCTTGTGCAGCTTAAAGAGGAAGTATAATAATGGAATAACTTTTCATAGGTAGTAATTTGTTGATCTACCAGCCAGGAACGGGTCCAAATCTTCTTGAACATATCTCAATCTTCCATCTTCCCAATTGCAAAGGCCTCAAATACAAAACCTACTACGCATCCAACTTCTCCGTTATAGACAGCAAACTCTGGAACGCAATACCTCGACACATCCGAACAACCAATGAACATCTACCCTTCCGAAAGCTGCTGAAAACTTACCTCTTCAAACAAGCCTACCCAAACAACCCAACTTAATTCTCGAACCTAATCCACACCACTAGCACTACCCATACTCCAATCCTCTCCCCCACGTCTCTTCCTATTGTCCTCTCTATAACTGGGTTATCTCTGTGATACTTTGTATCATACTTTGTGTATCTATGTGATACCTTGAAAGCTGCACTGAACCTGCTATCGAGCGGGAAAGAGTGGGGTATAAATGCTATAAATAAATAAATAAATCGTAATCAGTCTGTCATTTGGAGGGGCTGGTTATAAGGACATCCTAGCACTGTTATATTTGGGCAGAGAAAAAGATGGAGACCTGTGTGCCTGGGGGGGGGGGGGGGGCAGAGACCTGTGTGGCCAGGTGGAGGGGGTGCCATGAAAAATTGCTCAGATACAAAGGGTGCCGTGAACTGAAAAAGTTTGGGAACCACTGGATTATCCATTTCCTCTTTCATTATGTGTTTCCCACACCTGTAATCCTATATAATAATTCTCACCTCCAACGTTCTAATCTTGCTGCCTCAGACCGTGGCTCCTTTGGAGTTGGTCTGCTAGGCTCCGTAGATCACTGACGTCACTGGACCCATTATGACATGCAACCAATGGATGCACAGGAAAACATCAGCGGGGAGGAGGAACAGAGAAATGTAAAGAAAGAACAGCCAGCCAGCCACGGATACTATTATAACAACAACCACGCTCCCGCTGCTTTGAGAGGAGGGTCGCTGGGCATGGGAGCGGGGGGCAGGGGGGTCCAGAGACCAGAGAGGTGGGGGTGGAAGGGGGTCCTCAGACCATAAAGGGGAGCCCTGAGAGAGGGGGGTGGAGGCACTCACTCACTCTCTGTCTCTCACATACACTCTCTCTGACACACTCTCTGTCTATCACACTCTCTCTGTCACACACACACACAGTCTCTATCTCTTTGTCTCACACACACAGACACTCTGTCTCTCACACACTCTCTCTCTCACACAAACACACACACACTCCATCTCTCTCTCTCTCTCATTCTCTCTCTGACACACACACTCCATCTCTCACTCACACTCTCTCTCTCAAACATACACTCCGAGGAAAACCTTGCTAGCGCCCATTTCATTTGTGCCAGAAACAGGCCTTTTTTAATAGTTGCATATATTTTTGCATGCATGCTTCTGTGTTGGACTAAGAAAGTATATATTTTAAAAAGTCTGTTTAGTCCAGTAAGTCTGCTTAAAGGCAATGCTTGAAATGCTTCACAGGGCAGCAGCTAGAGTCTGGTAAAGCTATATTTTTTAATTGCAGGGAATCAGAGCAAGAAGCAACAGCTGTTGGGAATCAGAGCGAAGGACCATCTGAGTGGTAAACATTTGTGTGGCCTGCTGATTATGGAAGCTGAACAGAGACTTTCATGATTATCCACCCGAAAAACCGTAAACAAGATGTGGTGACCACATACTGTAAAATCTGTAGGAAAAGAGTGAGGCCCCTTTCTTGCTGTCTCTATATTCATAAGACCGCATCATTGAAGTCATTTTTAGCTTCCATTTATTAATGTTTACTACAAATACATTTTAGTAAAAAAAAGGTCTTGCATGCAATAGAGGTGATTTTAGATGGTTTATATTTGTTTAAAAAAAAAAAACATCAACACATGTAAATTGTCTTGTGCATATAAGTATGAATTTAGAAGAGGTGCTATTTATACCAGTATCTAGGTGACATACAGATTAACAGGGGTTGTGTTTTGGACATGGTTTTGGGTACAGCCTAAAGGGGTAATTTTGTAAGATTTTCATGCATAACAAGATAAAGTGTTCTTCTATGTCATTCAAGAATGCATAAGCTCAGTGGCTTAGACTGAGTGGAGTGTGGGCAGAGCAGTAGAATAGGCAGACCTATCATTTTGGGTGGGCCCACAGTTAGGATGGGTGGGTCATTCAAAATTTCACCCTCCCCCTTTCCCCTTGACCTGTATCTCTCTCTTCCTCTGACCCTGAATCCAGCATTAGACCCACCCCTGGTCTACCTTAGCTTCTTCACCGGAGTGGCAATGACGCACCTCCAATGGCTACGCCAGCCTCACAGGCCTCCTTTTGCTGTGTCCAGGAAACAGGAAGTGATGTCAGCAAGAGTGGAACATGGCGGAGGGAAGCCTGCAGGGCTGATGCAGACAGCAGAGGTGTGTTGCTGCTGCTCCTGCGAGTATGCTGAGGTAGATCAGAGAGGGCAGGGAGAAGTTGCTGGGCCACAAGAGGGGAATGCTGGATCTGGGGGCGGGAGAGAGGAGAGCAAGGTGGGCCTATGCCAGTGGCATGGGCAGACCCAGTATTTTGGATGGGCCCTTCTATGGCATGGCACGCCACAGAACCCCCCACCCCTGGAGATATTTTAAAAATTATAGATTTTTTTTTCACCTACATCACCATCTCTCCTTCTCTGCGGCGGCCTGGCATCTGCCCGCCCATCACTGAACCCCGTCCCTCCCTGGTGTACCTTACGGGCATCCCCGACACCTGCAGTGATTCAATCATTGCTGCCTGTGCTGGCCCTGCAGGCTTCCAACGGCCAGGTCCCGGCCTTGCTTTCATCATTTCCTGTCTGGTGGGACCTGGCCAATGAAAGCCTTCAGGGCTGGCGCAGGCAGCAATGATTGAATCACTGCAGGTGCCGGGGATGCCTGTAAGGTACACCAGGGAGGGACGGGGTTCAGCGACGGGTGGGCAAATACCGGGACTCTGCAGAGGAGCAGAGATGTTGATGTGGGGTGCTGCCGCTGGGTTGGCCTGAGCCAAGAATGGGTGGGCCTGGGCTCACCCAGGCCCACCCATAGCTACACCACTGGCCTGTGCCCATGCAGGCCTACATGTAGCTACACCACTGGGGCTAAGTGTTGAAGTAAGTACACAAAGGGCAATATTATAAACTAGATGCTTGCATTTATGCACCCCTTGCATGCAAAAATGTTTAGAACACTAGTAATTATGCACGTAAGTGTACATTTGTGATAGTGCCAGCAAGGCACCTAAGCACTAATTTGAACTTTAATGCAGGACTAGAATACGAATGTGCTGCTACTATGCACTGTAGTCCCATATTAAGCCAAAGTAACTGTAAAACATTTATCATGGTTTAGTAAAAGGGCCCCTTAAAGGTTTTTGGTTTTTTTTTTCCATTAGTAGGAGTATTTATCACTTAAAACAAGTTATAGCTAAATATTCTGAACTCAATGAGTTCATTAAAGAAATCAAACATCTGGAAAAAAAAAAAAGTGTGATATTTTAGTTGTCAGATCTTTCTTGCTGGAAAATTTCTAACAAATCAGTAAAGATCAATAAACCTGTTTGATATTTCTAAAAATGGTAAGGGGATTCAATTGATTTATGTTTAAGATCTGTTTTTGATTTTGTGATTTTCCTTTACATTTTACTCAGATCTGCTGGAGAAGTTCACTTTTCATTTTGTGGGGGGCCCAAAGGCGGACTGAGGGGACCAGGCATTCTCTCCACCTCCCCTCCCCCTCCACCACCCCTTACACATTAAGGTATACCTTTGCTGGTGGGAATGCCAAGCCCCGCCACCTGAAGAGGTCTCCCCATGAGTCCTGCCTGTGCTTCCAGATCTGCGCTCTAGTTGGTGGTACACTTCAGCCTCTACATAAGTACATAAGTAGTGCCATACTGGGAAGACCAAAGGTCCATCTAGCCCAGCATCCTGTCACCGACAGTGGCCAATCCAGGTCAAGGGCACCTGGCACGCTCCCCAAACGTAAAAACATTCCAGACAAGTTATACCTAAAAATGCGGAATTTTTCCAAGTCCATTTAATAGCGGTCTATGGACTTGTCCTTTAGAAATCTATCTAACCCCTTTTTAAACTCCGTCAAGCTAACCGCCCGTACCACGTTCTCCGGCAACGAATTCCAGAGTCTAATTACACGTTGGGTGAAGAAAACGTTTCTCCGATTCGTTTTAAATTTACCACACTGTAGCTTCAACTCATGCCCTCTAGTCCTAGTATTTTTGGATAGCGTGAACAGTCGCTTCACATCCACCCGATCCATTCCATTCATTATTTTATACACTTCTATCATATCTCCCCTCAGCCGTCTCTTCTCCAAGCTGAAAAGCCCTAGCCTTCTCAGCCTCTCTTCATAGGAAAGTCGTCCCATCCCCACTATCATTTTCGTCGCCCTTCGCTGTACCTTTTCCAATTCTACTATATCTTTTTTGAGATACGGAGACCAGTACTGAACACAATACTCCAGGTGCGGTCGCACCATGGAGCGATACAACAGCATTATAACATCCGCACACCTGGACTCCATACCCTTCCTAATAACACCCAACATTCTATTCGCTTTCCTAGCCGCAGCAGCACACTGAGCAGAAGGTTTCAGCGTATCATCGACGACGACACCCAGATCCCTTTCTTGATCCGTAACTCCTAACGCGGAACCTTGCAAGACGTAGCTATAATTCGGGTTCCTCTTACCCACATGCATCACTTTGCACTTGTCAACATTGAACTTCATCTGCCACTTGCACGCCCATTCTCCCAGTCTCGCAAGGTCCTCCTGTAATCGTTCACATTCCTCCTGCGACTTGACGACCCTGAATAATTTTGTGTCATCGGCGAATTTAATTACCTCACTAGTTATTCCCATCTCTAGGTCATTTATAAATACATTAAAAAGCAACGGACCCAGCACAGACCCCTGCGGGACCCCACTAACTACCCTCCTCCACTGAGAATACTGGCCACGCAATCCTACTCTCTGCTTCCTATCTTTCAACCAGTTCTTAATCCATAATAATACCCTACCTCCGATTCCATGACTCTGCAATTTCTTCAGGAGTCTTTCGTGCGGCACTTTGTCAAACGCCTTCTGAAAATCCAGATATACAATGTCAACCGGCTCCCCATTGTCCACATGTTTGCTTACTCCCATGCAATGTTTAGTTCAATCGCTGAACTGAGCAAGCAAGAGAGAGAGAGAGGGGACCATCAGCAGCCAAAGAACACCTGCTGACTTACGAGCTGCTCTGGCAACACAGGCAGGACTCGTGAGGAGACCTCTTTGGCTGACAGGCAGAGGCGTAGCAGATTGCCAGAGAAAATGGTGCCTATGTACCAAAGGCACACTGTACTACTAGCTTCTCCTCCCTGCCGCTGCTTTCTCGAGTCTGTGGCAGCCTGGAGAAACCGCCAGCTTCCCTTCCCTACCCCTCGCTGACCGGCGTGCGCTGATGCCTCGTTTCTTCCATCCCCAACTTGGCTGCAACAAAAAATGAAGCCCTGCATCGGGCCATAGCCCTATGCACGCCACTGCCACCTCTGCCAATTTCCCTCCTCCACCCCCCATGATGTAACTTCCTGTTTCAGGGAGGTGGGCAAAGGAAGGAAACAGGCAGAGGCACCAATGGTATGTATAGGGCTATGGCCCTGGGCAGTCGCACGGCTTCATTTTGTTGCAGCCAAGTTGGGGAGGTAGGATTTCTGCCAGGTTGCTTCAAATCAAAAGTAGAGTTTACCCGTTTTAAGCAATTGTATGAACTTGGTGGCATCTTTTGAGAGTTTAGTGAATTCTGCAGCTACAGTACATTGATGTTGTTGAATTGATCTGAAAATGTTAAAGGAAATCAGGGACGCAAACAAACTGGGCAACACAATAATAATGGGGGATTTCAATTACCCGCATATAAACTGGGTTAATGTAACATCTGTACACGCAAGGGACATAAGATTTCTTGATGAAATCAAGGACAGCTTCATGGAACAGCTAGTTCAGGAGCCGACAAGAGAAGGAAAAATACTAGACTTAGTCCTTAGTGGTGCTCATGATCTAGTGCAGGGGGTAACGATACGAGGGCCGCTTGATAACAGTGATCATAATATGATCGGTTTTGATATTGGCATTGAAGGAAGTGAAACTAGGAAATCAAGTACGCTAGCGTTTAACTATAGAAAAGGTGATTACGACAAAATGAGAAAAATGGTGAAAAAAAGACTGAAAGGAGCAGCTCGCAGAGTAAAAAACTTGCATCAGGCGTGGATGCTGTTTAAAAACACCATCCTGGAGGTTCAGGACAAATATATTCCACGTATTAGAAAAAAGGGAAAAAAGACTAAACGTCAGCCGGCGTGGCTAAACAGTAAGATAAAGGAAATCATTAGAGCCAAAAAACAATCCTTCAGAAAGTGGAGAAGAGAACCAACTGAAAGTAACAGGATAGATCATAAGGAATGCCAAGCCAAATGCAAAGCGGAGATAAGGAGGGCAAAAAAGGACTTTGAGAAGAAATTAGCGTTGGAAGCAAAAATACATAGTAAAAATTTTTTAGATACATTAAAAGCAGGAAACCGGCCAAAGAGTCGGTTGGGCCGCTGGACGAAAATGGTGTTAAAGGGGCGATCAAGGAGGACAAAGCCGTAGCGGAGAAATTAAATGAATTCTTTGCTTCGGTCTTCACCGAGGAGGATTTGGGGGGGACATCGGTGCCGGAAAGAATATTTGAAGCGGGGGAGTCGGAGAAACTAAACAAATTCTCTGTAACCTTGGAGGATGTAATGGGTCAGTTCAGCAAGCTGAAGAGTAGTAAATCACCGGGACCTGATGGTATTCATCCCAGAGTATTAATAGAACTAAAAAATGAACTTGCGGAGCTACTGTTAGAAATATGCAATCTGTCCCTAAAATCGAGTGTAGTACCGGAAGACTGGAGGGTAGCCAATGTTACTCCGATTTTTAAGAAGGGTTCCAGAGGAGATCCGGGAAATTATAGACCGGTGAGTCTGACGTCGGTGCCGGGCAAGATGGTGGAGGCTATTATTAAGAATAAAATTGCAGAGCATATACAAAAACATGGACTGATGAGACAAAGTCAGCACGGATTTAGTGAAGGGAAGTCTTGCCTCACCAATCTAATGCATTTTTTTGAGGGGGTAAGCAAACATGTGGACAATGGGGAGCCGGTTGATATTGTATATCTGGATTTTCAGAAGGCGTTTGACAAAGTGCCGCACGAAAGACTCCTGAAGAAATTGCAGAGTCATGGAATCGGAGGTAGGGTATTATTATGGATTAAGAACTGGTTGAAAGATAGGAAGCAGAGAGTAGGATTGCGTGGCCAGTATTCTCAGTGGAGGAGGGTAGTTAGTGGGGTCCCGCAGGGGTCTGTGCTGGGTCCGTTGCTTTTTAATGTATTTATAAATGACCTAGAGATGGGAATAACTAGTGAGGTAATTAAATTCGCCGATGACACAAAATTATTCAGGGTCGTCAAGTCGCAGGAGGAATGTGAACGATTACAGGAGGACCTTGCGAGACTGGGAGAATGGGCGTGCAAGTGGCAGATGAAGTTCAATGTTGACAAGTGCAAAGTGATGCATGTGGGTAAGAGGAACCCGAATTATAGCTACGTCTTGCAAGGTTCCGCGTTAGGAGTTACGGATCAAGAAAGGGATCTGGGTGTCGTCGTCGATGATACGCTGAAACCTTCTGCTCAGTGTGCTGCTGCGGCTAGGAAAGCGAATAGAATGTTGGGTGTTATTAGGAAGGGTATGGAGTCCAGGTGTGCGGATGTTATAATGCCGTTGTATCGCTCCATGGTGCGACCGCACCTGGAGTATTGTGTTCAGTACTGGTCTCCGTATCTCAAAAAAGATATAGTAGAATTAGAAAAGGTACAGCGAAGGGCGACGAAAATGATAGTGGGGATGGGACGACTTTCCTACGAAGAGAGGCTGAGAAGGCTAGGGCTTTTCAGCTTGGAGAAGAGACGGCTGAGGGGAGATATGATAGAAGTGTATAAAATAATGAGTGGAATGGATCGGGTGGATGTGAAGCGACTGTTCACGCTATCCAAAAATACTAGGACTAGAGGGCATGAGTTGAAGCTACAGTGTGGTAAATTTAAAACGAATCGGAGAAAATTTTTCTTCACCCAACGTGTAATTAGACTCTGGAATTCGTTGCCGGAGAACGTGGTACGGGCGGTTAGCTTGACGGAGTTTAAAAAGGGGTTAGATAGATTCCTAAAGGACAAGTCCATAGACCGCTATTAAATGGACTTGGAAAAATTCCGCATTTTTAGGTATAACTTGTCTGGAATGTTTTTACGTTTGGGGAGCGTGCCAGGTGCCCTTGACCTGGATTGGCCACTGTCGGTGACAGGATGCTGGGCTAGATGGACCTTTGGTCTTTCCCAGTATGGCACTACTTATGTACTTATGTACTTATGCAATAATATGCCACCAGTATTGGACATATTTTGCACTCTCTGGTATTATCATATGAATGGGAGAAGGGCTATCTTTAAGTTGATATTCTGACCGCTTGCACTTATTTGTATACAAATATTTATAAGAACATTTTTTTTCTAATTGTTTAATGTTTTGAGGGCTTTTTAAATTCTACGATAGACATTCAAGCCTTACGTTAAATGAAAGATACCATGCTGATATCATCTGTTAGTCTTGACTGAACTTTCTGCTCCATACTAGCCATTTCCACTTGTTGGTTAGAGGAATATCATTTTTTCACTCACAATGCTTGATTAGCATGGACACAAAGCATTGCTCATGCAAGAGTCAGATTAAACTTTTTATTCTTTGACTTTCCTCTACATAATTCTAAACTGTCAATAAATATTCACCCAAAAAATGCCATTATTGTGGCCTGCTACTGTAAACAGCCTACTATTTTCATTCCATTGTTATCAGGCAATTAAGAAAGAATTGTATCCAAATCATTGTTTGGGTGACCTGAAACCTGGTGGCCATTTGGCAACCTACTACAAACATTGATAGGGAAATCATTTTATGACTATCAATATGGGGGGGGGGGGGGATGGGGATGGTGCTCTGAAGGAGTTGAGTGAGGCTAGAAATTGTTTCGTTTAACCCTGCTTAATATAATCCCTAACTATCTGTAATAAATTGTATTTCCAACATTCAACTCATATTGTAAGCCACACTGAACCCGCAAAAAGGTGGGAAAATGTGGGATACAAATGCAATAAATAAATAAATTAATTAACAAGATGGTAAAATAGAAGCAATAGGACATGGGGTATAGGCTAAGAGACAGAATGTCCTGGAGGCAAGGGAAGGAAGGAAAGACAGGGATGGGGATGAGGCAGTGGAGGGTAGGTTAGGGCTGACAGGGCAAGTACAGAGGGCAGTAAGGAAGTAGGTGAAAGAGGGAGGGTTAGAAGACTGAGGAAGGAGAGATACAGAGGGGCCAAGGGAGTGCTGGATAGGAAAAGAGAGGGAGATGGCAGTGGCACACCGCTGGGGGGTGCCGCGGCGCACGCCTGTGGGCTCCGAGTTCGCTACGCTAACTTCGCTGGTTCGCTGCATCTCCCTCCCTCTGCCCCAGAACCGGTTACTTTCTGTTCCGGGGCAGAGGGAGCTGCAGCGAACCAGCGAAGTTAGCGTAGCGAACTCGGAGCCCACAGGCGCGCGCCGCAGCACCCCCCCCCCAGCGGCGTGCACCGGGGGGGGTCATTTCGCGGGGGGGGGGGGGGGCACATCGGCGATCCGCCCCGGGTGTCATCGAGGCTAGGAACGCCACTGGGAGATGGGAAAAAACAGTAGGAAGATAAGAATTGAAAAGGAGACCAAGGACTAGAAATTGTAGGGTGGGAGGCATAAAACGAAAGATCAGTGCCAGACAAATGTAGAGAAGGAAAGGAAGAAGACAAGAATTTGGCAGACTAACTCATGGAATATGAGAAGAAGACTGGGACCAGCCCAATTAGAAAATTAAATTCCCAGACAACAAAGGTTGAAAAGGCAAATTTATTTTTATATGATCCCTTGTAAGGACTGAGATGTACCTTGTTTGTAAAATGTACATTTTTTTCCTATTTTTATTTTGCAAAGTACAGGAGAAATACATTTCTGTTTCTCTTTTACCACTATTGCACTATTTATAGAGTCTGGTTTTCTTGGGCAGAGAAGAGGGGGGTCTCTATTTCTTTTTTTTTTTTAATCATTTTACTTAATTACATTCACATTTATCACATAAATGTAAGGAAAAACAGAAATTAATACAAGGAAAAAGAAAAAACATTTTCTCTCAACAATATATATAATTGTCCACAATTGAGGGATCCAAGATCAGGAAAACAATCTCAAAAAAATAAGAAAAGCACCAAGTGGTTAATCTTACAAATTCATATTTTCTGAGGGAGGAAGGTTAATCGGTAATTGCAGCCGGTACAGTGGTAACTAAAGGAAGTTGCTGCAGAGGGTTCTTCATCTGTTCTTTTAACTCCACAAACTCTTGTAATTTCTTGGGTTCAACAAATAAGTAATAAGGAAATAAAACACTTACAAGGGAATCGCTCTAGGAAGGTACCGCCTAGGGCAATGATTCTTGGCTTAAAAGCCAAGAGTTCACACCTCCTAGTCTGCGATTCCCTTGATATATCAGGAAATATATTTATCTTTGAACCCAAAAAACTATCAGCCATGTATCGGAAATACAATTTCAAAACATTGTTCCTATCTAAATCAAAGGCAAAAGTCACTAGTAATATAACTCTATATACAGTATAGGGTATTTTAGGAAGATTTATCATTCTCAAGTTAATTTTTCCTTAATTGGTTCTCCAGAAGTTCCACTTTTTTACAAGAAACATGACTGTCCTTCATTACCAGATTAACTGATTTTCGTAGAGAAACCATTTCCGTAATCAAAGTCTCTATTTTTATATCTTGGACTTCCACTTTGTTAGATAAGTATTGATATAATCACATATTTATTCCTGAAAAATTTTTGACATCTGAAGAAGAGAATTATTCACACTCTGCAGCACTTCCCATAGTGCATCCATTATGACATTGTTTGGCTTCACCAGGTCCAATTTCTCCACAGAAACCGCTCCAGATATCTTTGGGGGGGAAGAGCTCACTCTCCAATCCCCCAGTTGGTTTATTATCCGGAGTCAATGCTGTACCAGGACCTCCTCGGATCGCGTGAGAATCCTAACCCACTTCGGGCGTTTCCACTGTCGACCTCCATAGCGAAGCGTTACTGTTTCTGGGTCTTGGAGAGGTCATGTCAACAGGGGGACTCAAAGTCACTCCCGCTCCACTGAGATTCGGCGATAAAGCCTGCTGTTCCCCGAAGCAGGAACCGATATCCCCGACGTTATGACCCCGAATCTCTCCAAAGTAGACTGAGAAGTGGTGGGAACCCCAGCCGTGTTCGAGGAGGACAACACCACGGCTTTGCCTTTTTTCTTCCCCATTCTCTGGGGAGCACGCCTACTTCTTCAGGTATTCTGGTGTAAAATGGGAACTCAATTAACGTATGTCCTCCCTCGACGCCATCTTGGATCCTCCAGTTTGGGACACTCTTTGTCTGGTTTCTCCTCAGAGGCCTGTCTGATATGGGTAACCGTTCAGCATAGCCCTCTAAGTCACTGAAACACGGAAGCCCCTCCACCACTTACAAGGTGGTGTCCCTTTGGAGGGGGGGGTCTCTATTTCAGCGTTTTGTCTGTGTTTTTCTTTTTTGTGTGAGTGTGTGTGTCGTTCCCTATTCTGTATTAGATGAAGGTTTGTGCATGTTCTACATGTGTAACTGAGATGTAGGATTCTGCTAGCATGCAGTCTCTGTGTCGGAATATGTAACAGTCCAGCTAGTTCCAGCTTCCTAATAGTAGGTATATTGGTGCTATAGAGCCCAGTGTAATATAGAACTGTTTTCATAGGTGGGTTAGGGCTGTTGTGGTGTGCTTTGGTCCTCTAGGGCAGCATTTCCCAAGTTGGTCCTAGAGTATCCCCTTGCCAGTCAGGTTTTCAGGATATTCACAATGAATATGCATGAATTAGATTTGCATATACTGGAGACAGTATATGCAAATCAATTTCATGCATATTTATTGTGGATATCCTGAAAACCTGACTGGCAAGGGGGTACTCTAGGATAAACTTAGGAAACACTGCCCTAGGGCCCAGTGTGATATTTGTAGTACTATTTTTTTCATAGGAGGGTTAGTGCTGTTATAGTGTGGTAAGTTTTCAGTATAGGTTTTGGGTATCTTTTTGCAGGGTTTTGTATTATTTCACAAAGTGTCTGGCACTATTTGAAAGTAGGCTCTGGGGTAATGGCTGCCTTTGGTGGCCCTTGTCGCCCAAAATAAAAATGCTCAAGACTAGAGGTCACCACAAAAACAAAAGCTCATCTGATTTAAACAAAGTGTCTAGCAGTGGAAGGAGTGTGTGTGTTGTTACTGAGGTGATGGTCACAGTTTGAATATTTTTACTTCTAGTTAAGAGAACAGATTGTCTGCTCTGGCCAGTCCGGGACTTCTGCTGCGTCCTGCCTCCTGAAGTAACTTCCTGCTTCCTCGTAGGCAGGATGCAACAGAGGCAACACCAGCAATGCTTTATTTATTTATTTATTAGGATTTATTTACTGCCTTTTTGAAAGAATTCACTCAAGGCAGTGTACAGTGGTGACCACTGGGGGAGTCATGGGAGGTCATCCCCGATTCCCTCCGGTGGTCATCTGGTCATTTAGGGCACATTTTTGTGGCTTGGTCATAAAAAAAAAGGACCAAGTAAAGTCGGCCAAGTGTTCGTCAGGGACGCCCTTCTTTTTTCCATTATTGCTTGAGGACGCCCCTCTGTTAGGCACGCCTCAGTCCCGCCTTCGATACGCCTCCAACACGCCCCCAGAAACTTTGGTCGTCCCCGTGACAGGAAGCAGTTGGGGACGCCCAAAATCGGCTTTCGATTATGCTGATTTGGGTGACCCTGAGAGAAGGACGCCCATCTCCCGATTTGTGTCGGAAGATGGGCGTCCTTCCCTTTCGAAAATAAACTAGATAGTATAGTACTTACAATGTCAACACAATATGTAATAGAACATTTTTATTGACAGTGTACGATATAAGCAAAGATGGAACATATAGATAGGTAAGAGAATAAGAAAAGTTAGAAAGTAAGGTGACTAATTTAAAAAAAAGTTGTCTATGACACCAAAATGCGCCTACACTACCGCAGGCCACTTTCTACTGTGGCTTTGTAAAAAGACACCTAGACGATGTATTGATGTTTTAGGGCCTAGTGTAATATTTACAGTGCTTCCTTTTCATAGATAAGGTTCTTGATCTTTGAGTCCTAGGAGTTAGCGCTACAAGTCTGTGCATAGTGTTTTCCAGTGGAGGGATTGTGTGTTGGCTTTTCTGAGGGAACCAGTAGATGCAGAAAAAGTGCAATTTATTCAAAACAAAGCACCCAACATGACCCCTTTTGTCTCAACAGGCTGCGTCAGGGGTAGCAGGAGTGGCGGTAAGGGCTCCCCACCGCATGGTCATGCGGTAAGAGTTCTCTTACCGCATGGCCATGTGTGTCTGGGGGCTTTTTACCAGCTGCAGTAAAAGGGCCCTGGCATGTAGGAAAAACAGCCCCCGTCGCTAGCGCAGGGCCTTTTTTCCACAGCTTGGTAAAAGGACCCCTGAGCTAATAGCATGAATCTGAGTGGGACTTGTTTAAAAGTCCCTAACTTTAACCTTAAGTTGTAGCTTATAAATTGATGCCACGAAGCACCTTAATCATGAGATACGAATGCTTCCATAAGCCAGATAAAAGTAGCAGGAATTATCACTTCTCTAATATCTTTGAAGAAATATTCAAGAATTAAAATGTCACCAGAGCATAAATGCATCATCTTAGCAAGATTCTTCATCTCAAAGATCCTCTTCCCTCTTGTATTCCCCCACCCCCAAGCCCACACTTATTTCTCAGGCACATAAGGCTCATGAATAATTAACACATCCTGCAGTGTTCACTAGCTGAAGAACTGAAACAGAATAGAGGCAGTGATATTTCCCACTAAGCCTACTGTCTTTAGGCAAACTTGCTAGACAAGTTAATTATTCACATTGCTAATTATAATGTTTAAGGAATGCTTAATTATTATTTTTAAAATCAGGTTTTAAAATCATTTTAGATATTTTTTTATTACCTTTTTATGAAATTGTATCCCATAATATCTTTGAAAGGAACTTCAAATAGTGGGAAGTTTGTGAAACAATTTTCATTTGAAATAAAAGCAACTACTATTTTTCATAAGACAGTCAATATGTTTTCTTCTTTAGTAGTCTTTAAAAGCACACATTTCTTTTATTTTCTGCACTGATTTTAGATTTAGGACTAGGTATTTAGGGTTCTGATGTGTATATATATATATATATATATATATATATATATATATATATATAGTCACCAGGGAGAGCGCTCCCGAAGAGCACTCCTGGTACAATCAAGAAACAAGTATCCACCAGCAACTTCAATCTTAAGGCTTTTATTCCATGTAGGTTTCTAGTAGACCTGATACACGGTTCCAACAGCAGCATTCACCTTCAATCTTAAACACATGTAAGCCACCTGAAAGTGTGTGTGGCAAATAGTCCCCTTTAAGCAGTAGGCTGCCAGCACCTACCAGGATTCAATATAGGCTCACAGTCAGCTTCAGTCTGGGTTCTTTATCCAGTGCACAGTAAACAGTAGTTCAATTCCCAAGACAAACAGTTCATCATCCCAGTTAAATCACAAAGCAGCAGTTTCTACCTTCTACTCTCTTTACCTCCAGGAGAGTTCAATACTTTAGGGACTCCCCATACCCAAGGGATTCCACACTGCATCTGCTTCACTGGTAGATTCAGTACTTTAGGGACCTCTCTTACCTAAGGGTTTTCAACCTGCACAACTTTAGGAACTTCTCAGCCTGTATCTGCCTCTCTCTTTCTGCTTCTCTCTTCCTGAACTGCAGTCCTCTGGGACTCCTCCCCACCTGCCTAATCAATCCCTGGCTTCTGCTCTCACAACCAATCATTCTCCTTCCATTAGCTTCCCCCACACCCATAGCAGCTGAGTTAAACATTAGGCTAATGATGAGCTCCTGCACACAGGGTTTCCTATCTCTCTTTCCCCCTAGTGGCAGCCACTCTACACATACTGCCAGCTTACACCCATGTCTTCCCCAATTGCAGCTAGGAGTCCAATCCGGGTTCTTCATCTCACCCCCTGGCTCCTTGCCTGCAATGCCTTCTGGGACTTATATTTCAAACTGAAACTGCCTTAACCCAACTATCCTGGATGTGACTATCACAATATACGTATATACAGTATATATAATAAAAAAATAAAAGCTTAGAATTAGATTAATTTAACTTCCTATTCCTAAGGTCCTAAGCTGTAACCAAGCTTGAAGAACCACATCTATCAAATACAAGATCCAAATAAAAAAAGGATATTAATCATGAAAAGATTAAAAATAAAGGGCCCCATTTGCTAAGCTATGCTAAAGGCACACTAGCGTTTTTAGCACACGCTAAAATTAGCATGCGTTAAATGTTAAAGACACCCATATATCCCTATGGGTGTCCGTAACATTTAGCGTGCACTAATTTTAGCGCACGCTAAAAATGCTAGTGCGCCTTAGTAAACAGGGTCTCTCTTGTACTACACTGCGGCAAAATCTGGACTTAACACATTTTAACATGAGACTTTCCCTTGTGCTATGCCCAGAATTAATGCAGCACTTATAGGGGTACTTTTTATACATGTTTCAAAGCAGGTTGTGCGCTAATGATGTCATTTAGCACGTGGTACCTGCATACAGTTAATAAGAAAGCACTTACTACCCCCTATTTAGGAGGTGAAGGTGCTCCTGCATTAACTCTGCATTGTCCAGTTAGCACACACCAATCGTAATGTGAGAGCTGGATAACATGGGAATACCCACTCACTGCCCATGACACACCCACTCCTTAAAAAAACAGGTAACACAGAGATTAGCACATGCAAACAGGCAAATTACTGAAAAACACTTTAGCGCGTTCTGCGGTAGCACGTTAGCGTGCATTAATAGTGCATTAAGGGCCCCTTTTACTAAGCAGCGGTACACATCTCACCATTACCCCCTTATCTTGTCTGCTGAGTCATCCAAAACCCACCCAAAACCCACCACCCCCAACTGTACACCATTACAATAGCCCTTATGGGTGAAGGGGTCACCTACATGTGGGTACAGTAGTTTTTTTGTCAGTCTTGGAGGGCTCACACTTTCCACCACAAGTGTGACAGGTAGAGTGAGTTATGGGTCTGGGTCCCCTTCTCTACGGTCCATTGTACCAACCACTACACTACTCCAGGGACCTGCTTGCTGCTCTTATAGAGATGGCTGTGACATCTGAAGCTATCATAGAGACTGGTAAGTACTATTTTAATTCACATTTTTTTTTTTGGGGGGGGGGGTCATTGAACACTGGAAGAGTAAGGGGGTTATTCATGATTCCCTCCAGTGATCATCTGGTCATTTAGGGCACCTTTTTGTGCCTTATTCATCCTAAAAATAGGTCTAGATGAAAACAATGAAGTAAGCCCTAGATGTTTTTGTTCCATTATGGCTATAAAACGTCCAAGTGTTAGGAACGCCTTAAGCCCAAAATTTCCCCAACACGCCCCCCCTTGTGATTCAGATGCACTGCAGATGAATTGCATAGATAAACATCTGGAAAATAGGCTTTGAAAATACCGATTTGGACGTTTTGAGAAGAAATGCGTCCAAATGCTGCTTTATGACACCTTATGAATGTTTTTTCTCTTTTGAAAATGAGCCCCTTAGGTACCTAGTTATAGAATAGTACCTAAGCACATTTAGGTGCCTAACATCTGGTTCACCTCCCCCCCCCCCCCCCCATTTTGGCGCCTGTCATTTTAGTGCTTTCTGCAAGGTGCCTAACTTTTGGCACACAATTTGGGGCAGATTCTGGACCCTCCCCCAGCATTTAGTGCACTGGCTTTGCATGTTCCGCAGGTTAATTTTTGTAAGTGCAGAACCTGCTAGACTTGCCATACGTTAGTAAAAGAGCCTGTAGAATTATTATTCAGACTTTAAAATCATATCTTGCACCTGTTTAGTTGTCATCGGTATAAAATTATCCCACACTACATCAGTTGTGACATTATCAGTGAAGAAATCTTCCTCAGCTTGTAAGAAACTGGCACAAATATTTGCTATTTTATTTCACAAATTGTCATTAAAATCTTGACAAGAAATTGGAGCATTTACCTTGAACTGTGTCCTCAAAGATGTTCGTTTCTTTACTGTGCAAAATAAAGTAGCTGGCTTTGATGCAGCAGATTTTATTACCTTATTAATAATAGGTCTTCTTAAGTATATAAGTACATAAGTGTTGCCATACTGGGACAGACCGATGGTCCATCAAGCCCAGCATCTTGTTTCCAACAGTGGTCAATCCAGGTCATAAGTACCTGGCAAGATCCCAAAAAAGTACAATACATTTTATGCTGCTTATCCTAGAAATAAGCTGTGGATTTTCCCAAGTCCATTTTAATCATGGTCTATGGACTTTTCCTTTAGGAAGCCATCCAAACCTTTTTTAAACCCCGCTAGGCTAACTGCTTTTACTACATTCTCTGGCAATGAATTTCAGAGTGAAGAAAAATTCTCTTAATCATTTTAAATTTACTACTTTGTAGCTTCATTGCGTGCCCCCTAGTCCTAGTATTTTTGGAAAGAGTAAACAAGCGATTTACGTCTACCCGTTCCACTCCACTCACTTTGTAGACTTCTATCATATCTCCTCTCAGCCATCTTTTCTCCAAGCTGAAGAGCCCTAGCCACTTTAGCCTTGCCTCATAGGGAAGGCCTCCCATCCCCTTTATCATGTTCTCTGTACCTTTTATAATTCCACTATATCTTTTTTAAGGTGTGTTGACCAGAATTGAACAAAATATTCGAGGTGTGGTCACACCATGGAACAATACAAAGGCATTATAACGTCCTCATTTTTCTTTTCCATTCCTTTCCTAATAATACCTAACATTCTATTTTCTTTCTTAGCCGAAGCCTCACACTGAGCAGAGAGTTTCAAAGTATCATAAATGATGACGTCTAGATTCGTTTCCTGGTTGGTGATCCCTAATATGGAACCCTGCATTACATAACTATAATCCGGGTTCCTCTTTCCCACATGCATCACTTGCTCACATTAAGCATCATTTGCCATTTAGATACCCAGTCTCCCAGTCTTGTAAGTTCCTTTTGTAATTTTTCACAATCCTCTTGCGATTTAACAACTTTGAATAACTTTGTGTGGTCAGCAAATTTAATTACCTCACTAGTTACTTCCATCTCTACACCTGTAGATCATTTACAAATGTGTTAAAAAGTAGCGGTCCCAGCACAGACCCCTGGGGAACCCCACTATATACCCTTCTCCATTGAAAAATGAAAGATGGACGCCCATCTTGTTTCGATAATACAGGTTTCCCCACCCCTTGCTGGAGCCGTCCTGTGAGGACGTCCCCAGAAAAACTTGGCTGTCCCTTTCGATTTTGCCCCTCTAGGTCATTCATAAATATGTTAAAAAGCAGTGGACCCAGCACTGACCCCTGGGGAACCCCACTAACTACCCTTCTCTATTGAGAATACTGACCATTTAACCCTACTCTCTGTTTTCTATCTTTTAACCAGTTTTTAATCCACAATAGGACATTACCTCCTATTCCATGACCCTCCAATTTCCTCTGGAGTCTTTCATGAGGTACTTTGTCAAACGCCTTTTGAAAATCCAAATACACAATATTGACCAGCTCATCTTTATCCACATGCTTAGCACAGCTTATCATCGTTCAGTATTTTCTTAAACAATCTTTTTTTTTTTCGTTAAATTTGTATTACCATATTCTGTAGTCAAACATCTAACAACAAGTTCTTCTTTTTCTAGAACAACATCTTTTTATCCATATGAAATATATATATACAAATGAAATTTCCACTTTTTCCCCTGTCTTCTCCCTTCCCACTTCCCTTTAATACTTCTCCCCAGTGGCGTAGCCACAGGTGGGCCTGGGTGGGCAGGGGCCCACCCACTTAGGGCTCAGGCCCACCCAACAGTAGCACATGTTTATCGGTAGCTGGTGGGGATCCCAAGCTCCGCCAGCTGAAGACTCCCCCCCTGATGGTAATAAAAACGCTACTCTCCACAATATCGGCATCTGCACATGCTCAGTTTTCAGCGCATGCCTGCTGCCCACTGCCAAGGTAGAAAGAAGCATTTTCCCACCAGCTGAGATATTTTTTTGGTGGTGGGGGGGGGGGGGGGGAGAGAACACTTGATGCCCACCCATTTCTTGCCCTCGCCCACCCAAAATCTGTTGTCTGGCTACGCCCCTGCTTCTCCCTAACTTAAACATTCTCAAGCTTCTAGCTCCCTGTAGTTCTTTCAGACAAATGGACTCTATACATTCTTAACCCCCTCCCCTAATCTTTATGGGATCCTTTTACTGAACTGCAGGAAAAGGGGCTCTGCGGAAGTGGCAGGGGCCATTTTCCCGCATGCCAGGCAGCGGGTAAAAAGTCCCCCCCCCCAAGTGGCCTTGAGGCAGGGAGCACTTACCGCCAACCACTGAGGTGGCGTAAGGGATCCCACAATAACCCGGCGGTAACGGGGCAGCATGCGATGATGCCCAATTACCAATGGGTTACTGCCGTGCTAGAAAAAAAATGTAAAATTCCAAAGCACCGGAAATGGTGTGCACTCAACCCCAAACTACCACCTGTGGACATGTTTTTTTTTTTTGTTACATTTGTACCCCACGCTTTCCCACTCATGGCAGGCTCAATGTGGCTTACATGGGGCAATGAAGGGTTAAGTGACTTGCCCAGAGTCACAAGGAGCCTGTGCCGGGAATTGAACTCAGTTCCTCAGGACCAAAGTCCACCACCCTAACCACTAGGCCACTCCTCCACTAGAAAAGTTGCGATTTAGTTCAGATTTAGTGTGCGGTAAGCCCGCATTGGGCTTACTGCCACTTTGTAAAAGACACCCTAAATGCTGTTAATATTGTAGCGCAGCCTATAATGTCCCTACTGAGAGGAAGGATACAGTAGAGATGTATAAGGACTTTTACTATTTACTTGATATTATATTAAAGTATTGGACTGTTCGACTATGAACCACTTTTGGCCCCCTTATGGAGGGGAAAGACAATATATTGCCTGAAGTTTAAGTGGTCGCGGATTGTTCTCACCGCATTTGGGAGTCCATTCCATAGTTGTGTGCTTATGTAGGAGAAGCTGGATGCGTAAGTTGTTTCGTATCTTAGACCTTTACAGTTTGGGTAGTGTAGGTTTAGGTATGATTATGATGATCCGATTCTGTTTCTGGTTGGTAGATCTGCGAGGTCTATCATGTATCCTGGGACTACGCCGTAGATGATTTTGTGGACCAAAGTGCAGATTTTGAAGATGATCCATTCTTTGATTGGGAGCCAGTACAGCTTTTCTAGAATATGTTTCTATTTCTGCGTGGAAATTAAGGCACCATATATATAGAATCCTGGGGATAATACATGAAATAAGTATCAGCCATGAGATGTCTTGGCTCTCATGTGTGTATTCCCAAGAGGAGTAGAAAATTAAGATAAAACAGCGATTCAATTACCGCTTTTGCCCCCACTTTTACAAAGCTAGGGCAGTTAATATTTGAGGGGCTCTTTTACTAAGCCACTTAGGCATGCACGTACATCCTACACGCGTCAATTTTGAACTGCCGCCCGGCTACTGCGTGGCCTGGGCAGTAATTTTATTTATGTGCATCCGCTACGCGCGCCGGAAAGTTTTCTGGCATGCGGCGCTAACTGGGTGGTAATCGACATTGTACACATGCTGATTGCCGCCTGGTTAACGCGTGATGCCTTACCGCTAAGTCAATGGGTGGCAGGCAGGAAGGTCTCAGGCTCAAAATGGACGCGCGCCAATTTTCATTTTGCCGCACGTCCATTTTCGGCCCAAAAAAAAGGCCTTTTTTACAGGTGCGCTGAAAAAATGGACCTGTGCACGTCCAATACACGCGTATACAGCAGCACAGGCCAGTTTTCGGCGCACCTTAGTAAAAGGACCCCTATGAGATATTTATATTTGTAAACAGCATTATTTGCATTTGAATTGAATTATCCAAACAAATCAAACAAGTTGAGGTTACATGTTTTTTTATTAAGATACTGATTTTCATGCATTAGATTAAGATGATATAAGAAAATAACAGAAACCATTTATGTTCTGCTTATCTGTCCTTCAACAGTGATTTGCATTCCAGCTGAATTATTTGTGACGGACAGTTTTTTTCTTCTTCAGCAAAAGATATTTAAGTGCAAATTCACACTGAATCCATTACATAATTGTTCTTTCTAATAGAAAACACTCATTCTGTTAGGCAAATGATAGACATCTTTAAGAGAAATTAATTACTGTATGAATGATTTTAAAAGTGGTTAATTAGGTGTGTAAATCTATACAGAATGGGCACTTCAATTCTAACTCTAATAATTTAATCCATCAATGAGTAATTTGAATGGATTTAATGTTCTCAATTTATGGTTAATATGTGTGATGCAATCCTATTATTGTCATCTTATAAACACACTTTAATGGCGGGATCCAGTAGGAAAGATCATGCAGCAGTGTATTTAGAGGTTGTTTTTGCACTTACCGTGTTTTTAACAGCAAAATTAAATTCACAGTAAGTGCAAAGGCTGCGTGTTAACTGCTCGGAGCATGCTCAGCATTTCCTCTTTAGATACTGCCCTGAAAAGTCTTTCATTGCATGTTAGGAGGTGGTCAGTGCACCTGCATTACTGTACAAGTGGCAGTGCATGGCAAGGGTCGTGTGTTAACTGACATGTACAGTCATGTTCATTCTCCACAAAAAACTGGACATACACAATGTGGCTCAAACAAGAGGCACGAATTGAGAACAATGCCTAAGTAACAGAAACTGTCTACCCACATGGTAGCCTTACCGTGTCTTTGTAAAAGGGCCCCTAAGCAGACCTGCCCAAGTCTCCCGCTTTCAGTGGATTTCAGCGGGAGACTCCCACTTTCGCGAGTCATCTCCCGCAGTCCCAATGGAGTGCTGGGATCTCCTGCTGAACAGCTCCATTTCCATGGACAGCAGGAAATGCCTTCATTAAACGTCATCTCCTGCTGCCTCTGGTCTCGCGGCAGCAGGAAATGATGTTCTTTACAAGGTGTCTCCAGCTGTCGCTGGAAAGGGAGACTTTGCCGTGGGCAGAGCTGTGGGTGGTTCTGGGCGGAGCTATGGGCAGTTCTAGGTGGAGCTAAGGGCAGGTTGAGTGGAGGTATGAGTGGGCTGGGCGGAGCTATGGGCAGGCCCTAAATCTCCTGCTCAGGTGGCTGACCCCCTTGGCAGCTCTGCCTAAGAGACTAAAGTTAGGACTGAGATTTATGTGATCCCATTTGGTCTTTTAGCTGTGCAGTTGCTGGCACTGAATATTGCTGACACCCGCATAGACTTCTTTCTCCCCCCCCCCCCCCCCCAACTCTAGCGCAACCCTGCTCCTAACCAGTGCTGATATCCAGCTGCACTGCTCAGTTAAGCGCCACTGAATTTTGGTGGCCGGCCCACCGAGCGTGATTTAAGTGAGCAGGAACCTCTCCTGCCTGATTAAATCAATTTGAGTATTGACCTGAATAATAATAATCACCCTGATGTATAACTATATTAAAGAAGACGCAAATAGAAAACAATTCATGAACTATATACTGAAAAAAAAATTGTATCATAAAGTTAACCACATAAAAGTCCCAGAGGCCAGTTCACATACTAGTTATCAAAAATGAAACCTCAAAAAGCTACCCCACTACTCGAACCATTTCACTGGCTGCCAATCAAAGCAAGACTAATCTTTAAAGCCAGCACCCTCACTTTCAAAATACTGTTTGGAATGACACTTGAATACATGCGAGACGTGATAGAAGTATCGCAAAGAAACGCAAATCCAGAAATAAGAAGTTACCTATTTCTTCACCTACTCAACGGCAGAAACATAACATATAGAACCATCTACAGAGCAGGATTCAGCTACCTGGGATCAAAATGGAGGGACTCATTACCAATAGCCACAAGAAGCATCTATAACTACCTTCAGTTCAGAAAAGAACTCAAAACATGCCGTTTCAAAAGTGGAGGAGTGGCCTAGTGGTTAGGGTGGTGGACTTTGGTCCTGAGGAACTGAGTTCGATTCCCACTTCAGGCACAGGCAGCTCCTTGTGACTCTGGGCAAGTCACTTAACCCTCCATTGCCCCATGTAAGCCGCATTGAGCCTGCCATGAGTGGGAAAGCGCAAGGTACAAATGTAACAAAAATAAAATAGATACTATTGGAGATTCTACATGGAATGTTGCTACTATTTGAGATTCTACATGGAATGTTAATGTTGCTATTCCACTAGCAACATTCCATGTAGAAGCCTGCCCTTGCAGATCAGCCGCGCAGGCTTCTGCTTCTGTGAGTCTGACGTCCTGCACATACGTGCAGGACGTCAGACTCACAGAAACAGAAGCCTGCGCGGCCGTGTTGCTGATCTGCAAGGGCAGGCTTCTACATTGAATGCTGCTAGTGGAGGAGTGGCATAGAGGTTAGGGTGGACTCTGGTCCTGAGGAACTGAGTTTGATTCCCACTTCAGGCACAGGCAGCTCCTTGTGACTCTGGGCAAGTCACTTAACCCTCCATTGCCCCATGTAAGCCGCATTGAGCCTGCCATGAGTGGGAAAGCGCGGGGTACAAATGTAACAAAAAAAAAAATTCTACAGCCAACCACACAAGCTACGCACATTTTCCTAAATTAAAACTGTAAAATGACAGTGTAACCTCACTGTAAATTGTAAGCCACTTTGAACCAAAACTTGCTTTTGGATAATAGTGGGATACAAGAATGCATAAATAAATAAAAGTGTCTTTTGCCCTGGAATCGGACAGGAATAATATTGTCAGAGTTTAGTTTCGTCATATTAATGCACTTTGGGGGGGAAGTAAAATTCAAGTTTTTCCAGACTTGGACAGAGACACACAAAAATGAAGAAGCGAATTTTTGGCGCTTAAACCAAGAGTTCTCAACGTAGGAGCTATGTTTAAATTAAAATTTCCTTGTAGATGTTTTGTGTCCCTGGAAAATCATGATTATCTTTTTTTTTTGATCCCCCCAAAATGTTGCAATTCATAATTTCTAAAGAAAGTGTTAGAAAATCTTTGTATACTCCCACAAGCTGACGCTATAGGTAGACTGCGAGTTTTTCTCAGCTCCTCCTTGCTTTAAAGATATTTTTTTTCTTTGTTGTTAAAATTATATTACCTTGTACTTGCATCAAATAGGATTGTGGAGAAAATTTGAAAGAAAAGGTCTTAAGAATGTATATTTCCATGTTAAATATTAAGGATATTTCTTAGACATTTACATGTAAACGTGAATGTCAAAATTAATAAAAATATTAAATATAAACTCTAAAAAAATAAAAAATTAAAACGTCATAGGCTCCAACTGGTGCAGTTAAAAACTAGCATTCAACCTACGGGAGCACTTATTACTATCACTGGTTTCTCTTCACTATAGGGGAAAAAAGAAACAGTGAAAAAGACTCCCAACATGGGAGAAAAATGACGGTTTCCAAAAAATTCCCTATCATGTACAAATTAACGAACCATTATGGGTATCTTTTTTCCCCAAATTAAATCTTAAGGTCCAAATTTGCCCCAAAATGTTACCAACAACATATAAATACATAAATCTGTTTATCTTCCATTCATCCAAATGGAAATACTCTTGTCCCCGTCGCACTGTGGTCCTGGAATGAAGCCGTCAGTGGGAAATAAACCAACTGATCCTCTAATGGAATCTAAACTATCAATAACCAAAACTTCTCGGCAGAGGTGCTCTGTTTTGCATAGCTGTGTCAGGAGATAACTCTTTTGTTCAGGAACTTTGATACTCTTAATTATAATAATCATAATAGTAATGATAATAGCACATTTTTTGTCTTCATAGAGGAAGCCAGGCTTCGTGTATTAAACCTACAACTGTGAGTTTTAAAAAGCAATTTATAGTAAACTTGTTTGTTTTGGGCAAAATACAAATGCTCATGGCTAAGGTCATCTTCCCCCTGATTCTATAAAATTCACCAAAATTTGGCATGCAATTGGGGTGGGTTCGTTTACTAGCAGGGGTGAAGAGAATTTAGGTGCATAGGGTGGGGGGGAGGGGGTTAGATGCAGAGGGGAGAGTAGGGGTGGGCTGGAGGTCTGGGGATAGGGAGGGGATAGTTGGAGGGATTGGGATGTTGGGGGAACAAGAGATGTACAAAAGCATTCACGTTTATGTTGATTTTTGGCTTGCAGCTCGGGGTGGGGATGGTTGTTTAAGTGGGGTTAAACCTTACTCTAGTATTTGAGCCCCGGAGCCGCCATCATATTGACTCCTGGGTCCAGTTAGTCCCCGGGTGCGGAGCTCTGGTTTTTAGCTTTTTGGTCTCTAGGGTATAATTACGACTAGGAGGGGGGTGGGGGGTTATCATTATGCGCAAAGAGTTTGTGCGAGTGCTTGTACTAATGTTGGCTCCTGTGTGGGCTGTTGCAAACAGTTTGGACATGCGGTGTTATGTTATGTCATTAAGCTGTGACTATTTAATAAAAATTCAAAGTTGAAAAAAAAAATTGGCATGCAAATCTGGGCACGTGCCCAATTTGTGCATGTAATTTAATTGAATGAGCTAATTAGTGCCAATAATTGACTTTTTAACAATCAATTATTGGCACTAATTAGATTTAATTGGCATTTATTCACATAAATTTAGGTGCGGAATTTACAAGTGATCTGGAAAAGGAGGTGCGTAAATGGGAAGGTCATGGGTGTAATGGGGGGTGTTCCTAAAATTAACATGCATTGTTATAGAATAACGGGGATATGCACTTAATGTAGGCATGTACATTTGCCCTATGTTTCAGTTGGTGCAATGGGCCATGTCTAAAGTTAGGCACAATTCCCCAGTATAAGCATTATTCTACAAACCACACCCAACATTCAACCACGGCTAACAGAATAGCACTTTTTTTAGCACCATATATAGAATCTAGCCCCCTGTATATCTTAAGAGTCTGATTAATATGAACGATATTGCTGTAGTATTACAAGTTTTACAAACTATCCTTATGAAGTAATGATGGCAGGCATTTCAAGTAAACAGATGTCTGAATTCTACAAAATCCCTAAAGGCTTGTAAATGGCAGAGTATATGAAGATGTTGCACCCACACAAGGCAAAAAAAGAAAAAAAAATGTTGGATATTTTTCTTTGGTCCTTGTAGAACAACTAACATTCTTGGAGGAGGGTGTTTCTCGCCTTTGGTTTTCATGTGATAAAGGTCATGGTATGTTGCATGTAAAATTAAAGAAAAGCATCAATCTGGGGGGAATGCACAAAAGTCTCCAAAAAGAACCACTCATTCTTTCCACCTCAGTAAAAATTACCGAGGTGGAGATAGTCAGCGATTCTCAAAATACATCGCATGCAAATGAGCTGCATGGACTTTTAGCGTGCAGTTCAGTAGGGAAAGTGCCAGGGCATATTCATAGCAGTCAATCGGAAAGCGTGGCTGCTGTGCACATAAACAGAATGCCTCCACAGTATTTCACGTCTTTCATATACGCAAACAAGCTGTGTGTATGAAAGCCACATGTATTGCCGATAATTTTTTTTTTAATCATTTATTTATAATTTTTCATTTTACAAGGGTCACTTGCAAACAGTAATACAGAGATGACTGTACATTAATACAATATTAAAAGAAAACAATCTCAACAAGAGAAATGGATTTTATACAATCTTTCTCTTTCTTAGACCACAAAATAAATAGGGAGAGTGAAACAAGACAAGGAGATCAATTAAACAACAGTAAACAAAGAAAACGTGGCATTAACCTGATTATCCCCAGTTATTATTTATCTGAATCATTATTCCACATTGATCGTCTGGTTGGCTTCTTCAAACCCAAGACGTTGTATAGTCAATTAATTTCGTTGGAAACATACTTATTATCCAATATTAGTGGAAATAATGCACCTGATTTCATTTTTTTCTCTTTTAAAACCAGAAATTATTTAACAATGCAAACACTTGAATCTTTAATCCAATTTCCACTGATTAAGGTAATCCCAGTTTCACAGGCTTCACTCCTTTTGAATTAATATACTAAGAGGAATCATTTCAGAGGAAAAAACCAATTGCCAGAACACTTCAAGCCCATCATGGCAGTCTGGTACTGGAAAAGCCGTGAAGCAGAAGTAGGGGGAGGGAGCTGCTTTCCTCCCCCCGCCAACAGTCAGAGCTGAGAAGCAGCAGTAGAGGGAGGGAGCTACTTTCCTTTCCCTGCCGACTGCCAGAGCCTGCAGGAAACAAACTGATTTCCCGTGGCTGGGGGTCTGTCATCTACAGTCCAAAGAGAGGATGAGGAGGGAGAACCGGCTGAGCTGCATCGCCTCTGGTCACTGTTGATCCCACCACCTCATTGACTAACAATAATGAAGAACTGCAAAGGCCCTGCTACAACAGCTCCTCACCTCCCATAAAATGTCTCTTCCTAAAGGTAGGCAGTCCTTTGTATGCATCGCTCAGAAATAGCTGTGCATCCCTTGGAATGCACATTTAAATACTAATCAGCTCATTTAAATACATTATCATACCATTTCCGTTGTCTGCTGCCATGCCCTTTTCTGCATCTCGTGCTGAATCACGTGGTCGCTGAACTGGCTGAAACTGGTCAAAAATGCACGTTGCTGGTCCGGTAAATTTTGTGCATTGGGCCCTCTGTCTCCGAGTCAGTCACAAATCATCTGCAATAGATTAGCTTCAAAAGTGACCTACTGCTGTAAAATATTCTTAAATATGCTTCACATATTTGGAATCTGGTTTTCTGAAATTGCCATCGCTGCTTCTGGCAAGCAGTAAACAGCTTTAATTTTCCAAATGTCACTTTCTACATTTCAATAACAGCAAAACAAAAGCAGCAATTACATGTGTGAAACGCCTGTTAACTAATAGACCTGTGTAACTTCCCAATTAGCATGCCCTAGATTTCTCTGCTTCCTATAACAGTGATGTTCAAGTCACAAGTAATCGCTAACCAAACAGCAGCCTCTGCTGGCTAACCAGAGCCAATCTGCAATCTCCCTGACTCTAGCCTGCCCACTGGAATTTCAGCTCAGGAACTAAAAGCAGAGCTTCAGCCTGGCATTAAAAAAAAAAAGAGGGAAGGGGAGGTATTCAGAATGAAAGTTCAAGACATAGTATAATTGTCAATTAATTTTCTGACTTAATAACATTAGAAGTCAGTTTTCAATCTATGATTTTCTACTAGTGAAAAAGGCCCTTCAAAATGACAGGGAAAAAATTGTTCTTGCCTGCACCCATACTCCTCTGACCTTCTGCTGCCCCAGAGAGCATGCCTTTTCTCACTGGCTGCAAATACAAGTGTTGTGTAACACTGTGTGCACACCTTCTCTAGTAAAGACACAAAAGCACACAGTGAGGCAGAGCACACACTGCTTCCTTAAGGCTAAAGTTTGCACACGGCTATACAGAGTATATATTTTTTTAAAAAGGGGCTGGCTGGGCAAAGTACAGCTATTCAGAGCACAGGCGAGTTGAGACAGAACGTTTTGAATATATTTGCGCTATCAAGACCCTGAAGCAGTTTTACGAAATGCTGGCCACCGCTAGAGAAACGATCTGAACTTCCCCAGTGTGAAAGGTAAGTGTTCTTTCAACTGTATGGTTGGCAGTGCCCTGCAGGTTACGTTTATAAGATAAAGGATCCTGCGGATGTGCTTATACGAATAGCTATAGACGGTGTAGATTCACACAGAACTCAAGGCTAGTACACACGAGAGTGATTTTTCATAATTGATCACTGATCATCACACCACATAGAGAAGGTTTTTTTGGGCCAATGATGGACAGAGGATAGCATTGCATCCGCTTTAGCGCCAATAGATAATTTAAAATCTAGGAGCTCTGTGAGGCCCTATTTTCCTTCTCAGAAAAAAGAATAAATATTTAACAGTAGTAGATTTTGATATATTTTCATCATTTTTCATTCAGTGGAGATAATGGCATTTAGGTATCAATAAGTTGAGATAATATTTCCACATCCTAACATTGAATTTTTAGTGTGCGCTAAGGTTGCCATTAGTGCTTGGCCATTTTTTTAAAATTACCACGAGAGTACTTACTGCCAACTGTTATATAAAATTTAATTAGCATGCGGTTAGTACGTGCACATCCCAAAACTAATAGCGCATTCTTCGTTATGCTTTATTTTTTTGTTGCATTAGGCATGCGTTAGAACCTAATGCAACTTAGTAAAAGGACCTCTATGGTTTTTAAGGAAAATGTTTTAGTAGGATGCTGAGAGTAAATCCTAAGGAAGTGCCTTTTACCACACCTCCCGCGGGAGGTGGTGGAAATGAAAACGGTAATGGAATTCAAACATGCGTGGGATAAACATAAAGGAATCCTGTTCAGAAGGAATGGATCCTCAGGAGCTTAGCAGAGATTGGGTGGCAGAGCCGGTGGTGGGAGGCGGGGCTGGTGGTTGGGAGGCGAGGATAGTGCTGAGCAGAATTATACAGTCTGTGCCAGAGCCGGTGGTGGGAGGCAGGACTGGTGGTTGGGAGGCGGGGATAGTGCTGGGCAGAATTATACGGTCTGTGCCAGAGCCGGTGTAGGAGGCGGTGCTGGTGGTTGGGAGGCAGGGATAGTGCTGGGCAGACTTATACGGTCTGTGCCAGAGCCGGTGGTGGGAGGCGGGGCTGGTGGTTGGGAGGAGGGGATAGTGCTGGGCAGACTTATAAGGTCTGTGCCCTGAAGAGGACAGGTACAAATCAAAGTAGGGTATACCCAAAAAGTAGCACATATGAGTTTATCTTGTTGGGCAGACTGGATGGACCGTGCAGGTCTTTTTCTGCCGTCATCTACTATGTTACTACGTTACCTTGATAACTCCCCCCCCCCCCCCCCACCTCCCAATAATCTTTTACTTTTAGCTTTTAATGTGAACGTTAGAAAAAGCCTTTTACTATCTCAAAACTTGGAGTTATACATTTGTTGGATTATTTTTGTACTTGGTTGACAAAAGTTCAATTCCTAGAAACCCATTAGGAAAGAAAAGTGATGTGACTAACTATAGACCAATAGCTTCAGTACCTCTATTTGTGAAAGTAATGGAGGGCATAGTAGCTAAACAATTATGGAGTACTTATCACATTTTTCTCTATTATATAATTCATAGTCAGGATTGTATAATTCAGGCCAAGCTACAGTACTGGAACAGTGCTTACCAGCTTACTATCTAATAATACTATCTGATAGGGCATCTCCACTCCTGATCAGATTACTTTGGCTCCCCATCAAAGCCAGAATCATTTTCAAAACTTGCATGTTCATTTGGGATGACCCCAGATTAGATGTTGGAATTGATAGATTTTCCTGTCCGAAATGTGTTTCCATCCTCAAGAGATTCTCATTCTATGCTTTCCCAACTACAAAAAACATCAGATTTAAATCAATGCTAAATAGGGATTTCTCTCACTTAGTTGCCAAATGGTGGAACTCCATCCCCAGGTGAAATAAAATGTATCTCTAGCGACTTAGCTTTCTGCAAATTCCTAAAGGCGTTCCTTTTCAACAAGTTTCTACTTCAGCTGAAATATATCATTGTTTTCTGAACTGTGATGTTTCTTCTTCTGATGTGCTTAAGCAAATATTACTGTAAATCTTCTGTGGCTTCACACTGTTATACTTAGATACAATGACGGGCATAATTGAACGAAAACGCCTATCTCCATGGGCGTTTATCTCCGAGAACGGGTCCGTGAAGGGGTGGACCGAACCGTATTTTGGGAAAAAATAGACGCCCAAGTTTTATTCGACAATTTGTGAGCTGGGCGTTTTTGTTTTTCAGCGATAATGGAAAATGAAAGCGCCCAGCTCAAAAACGAATAAATCCAAGGCATTTGTTCGTGGGAGGGGCCAGGATTCGTAGTGCACTGGTCCCCCTCACATGCCAGGACACCAACGGGCACCCTAGGGGGCACTTTTACAAAAAAAAAAAAAAAAAATGTAAAAGAGCTCCCAGGTGCATAGCACCCTTCCCTTGGGTGTTGAGCCCCCCAAATCCCCCTCAAAACCCACTGCCCACAAGTCTACACCATTACTATAGCCCTAAGGGGTGAAGGGGGGCACCTACATGTGGGTACAGTGGGTTTGGGGGGGTTAGACGACTAAGCATTAAGCAGCACAATTGTAACAGGTAGGGGGGGATGGGCCTGGGTCCACCTGCCTGAAGTCCACTGCACCCCCTAACAACTCCTCCAGTGACCTGCATACTGCTGCCAGGGAGCTGGGTATGACATTTGAGGGTGAAAATAAAAAGTTGTGAAAAATCATTTTTTTGTGGTGGGAGGGGGTTAGTGACCACTTGGGGAGTCAGGGGAGGTCATCCCCGATTCCCTCCAGTGGTTATCTGGTCATTTAGGGCACTTTTTGGGGCCTTATTCGTGAAAAAACAGGGTCCAGGAAAAGTGTCCTAAATTCTAGCTAAAAACGCATACTTTTTTCCCATTATCGGTGAAATGCGCCCATCTTTGTTCGGCAGATAGCCACGCCCCAGTTCCGCCTTTGCCACACCTCTGACACGCCCCCATCAACTTTGTCCGCATCCGCGACGGAGTGCAGTTGAAAACGTCCAAAAATCGGCTTTCGATTATACCGCTTTATTCATTTTTGTGAGATAAACGTCCATCTCCCGATTTAGGTCGGAACTTGGGCGTTTTTCTCGTTCGATTATAAGCAGGAATATTATCTAAAACTCAGCAGCCAGACTGATATATGGTAAAACACGATTCGACAGCGCCAAACCCCTTCGAGCAAAGCTGCACTGGCTCCCAATCAAAGAACGGATCATCTTCAAAAATCTGCACCTTAGTCCACAAAATCATCTACGGCGTAGTCCCAGGATACATGGCAGACCTCATTGATCTACCAACTAGAAACAGACTCGGATCAGCACGATCGTACCTAAACGTACATTACCCAAACTGTAAAGGGCTAAATTACAAAACAACTCACGCATCTAGCTTCCACTGCATAAGCGCGCAACTATGGAATGGACTCCCATATGCAGTGAAAACAATACATGACCACCTAAACTTCAGTAAATCATTGAAAACCCACCGCTTCAAAAAAGCTTATCCCACCGATCCAACATAAATCCCCCCACCCAGCAACACAAGGTAATCTATGACTATACACTGACCATGGTTCCCAATATCCTTATTGCTATCCCATATCGATTCCTCTCCATCTTCCTTACGCCTACCTCCTACCGCTTAATTCCTTACGACTTTGTAATTCTTCATATTGTTACTATGTAAGCCGCATTGAGCCTGCCATGTGTGGGAAAGCGCGGGGTACAAATGTAATAAATAAATACATAAAAATCATACTAGACAATTTATTATCCTTAACCCCATGATGCCTGAAACACTTGCACCTGTGACCATAACACAACCTTGTATTTGTTATCATCCGTAATGGCAATCGCCTTACGATACTTTGTAAGCTACATTGAGCCTGCAAATAGGTGGGAAAATGTGGGGTATAAATGTAACAAAAAAAATAAAAAATATTATATGACTGTTTTTTTTTTCTTGAGCAATTACTGTAAAACTCCTTTGATTGCCACACTTATTAGTTAGCCTTAAAAACTTTAGTGCAAATCGATTTCTTTTTGAGCAATTTTACTGTAAACCTCTCTTGCTGCCTGATTTTATTATATATTATGCTGTACAAAGTGTGTTAATTCTACTTCTTTTCCATCAAATGTAAACCACATAGAACTGAATAATGGAATTTGGATAATGTGAGATATAAGAACCATTAAAGAAAGAAAGAAACAATGTGAAAAAAATATATTTTTTAAAACTTATCAGGCAAAGTACTTGAATCAAAGTTCAAAAATATACCTGAGCTTGAATTGATCCAGTCCAGAAATTATTACTGGTACAGTCATACTTAGTAAACGAAATGACGGCAGAAAAAGACCTGCATGGTCCATCCAGTCTGCCCTACAAGATAAACTCACATGTGCTACCTTTTGTGTATACCTTACCTTGATTTGTACCTGTTCTTTTCAGGGCACAGACCGTGCAAGTCTGCCCAGCACTATCCCCGCCTCCCGCCACCGGCTCTGCCACCCAATCTCGGCTAAGCTCCTTAGGATCCATTCCTTCTGAACAGGATTCCTTTATGTTTATCCCACGCGTGTTTGAATTCTGTTACCGTTTTCATTTCCATCACCTCCCGCGGGAGGGCATTCCAAGCATCCACTACTTGTTTTGATGTCTGGGAAAATAAGGGTTAAAACCATAGGCAGCAGAATAGGGTGGGTCACCGGGAGTCATGGCCCCAACCAATATGTTGCCTAACACAGCACTAGCAAGTAGAGCGCTTAAGGCAGGACTAAAGATGGGTTTGTTTGGCACACCCAAACAAAAAGGTGCTCTGTGTCCCTTAAAACCTCCACAAGATTTCCAGTGCCAAGTTCTTAGCCAGGAAATAGAGGTAAAAGGTAGCCAACTATACATGACAGACTTGATCGACCTACCAACTAGAAACACATCCGAATCAACACGAACGTACCTAGATCTGCACTACCCAAGCTTCAAAGGACTCAAATACAAATCAACTTAGCCTTGAAAACTACGTATGATCACCTAAACTTCCAGAAAAAACATTAAAAACTAACCTGTTTAAAAAGGCATACCCTGCCGATTCAACATAAATGCCTGATATCTGCAACACAACAAAACTAAAGTACATAATGGACATAACACAACTCTTCCGTTATACGATGCCCTAATTTTATTTATTTATTTTTTTTGGTGCATTTGTACCCCACATTTTCCCACAGGAGCAGGCGCAATGTGGCTTACATTAAATCAAGAGGATACAATACAATACATAGATGGCACAAATTCGGAATGTGACAGGAGGGGAAGGAACATGGGATGACACAGGGAAAATGTCAGGGGTGAAGCGTCTACAAGTGAGTGAGGTTAAACAGTGGAGTTGCCAGTGGAATAAGCCTCTTCAATAAGAATGTGTTTAAGGTCTTCTTGAACAGTTGGTGATCGACGAGCTCTTTAAGTTGTTTTGGCAGACCATTCCAAGATTTTGGACTGATGTAAGGGAAGGACGAAGCATAAAGGGTCTTGTATTTGACATTCCTGCAGATGGGGTAATGTAGATTGAGGTAGGTCCTTGCAGATCTGAGGGCATTTCTAGGTGGCAGATCGATGAGACTGAGCATGTATTCAGGGGCTTCTCCATATAGTATCTTGTGTGAAAGGGAGCAGATTTTAAATGTGCCACATGAACTTTATCTTACCACAACATCACTTTGTACTTGTTCACATCGGAGTCTGCAAATGCCTCTCCGGTACTATGTAAGCCACGTTGAGCCTACAAATAGGTGGGAAAATGTGGGATACAAATGTAACAAATAAATAAATAAATAAATACCAAATTGTAAATGATATATGGCAGCTGCCACTTGCGTGATGGATTCTTGGCAAAATATTAGTGGGGTGGTTTGTCATTGCTTTCCCCAATAATCTTTCCCACTGGCCTAGGCTGGGTACTCATTTAGGGGCCCTTTTACAAAGGCGTGTAGGCGCCTATGAGCGTCCAGTGCACATCAAATTGGCACTACCACCTAGCTACCATGTGCCCTGGGCGGTAATTCCATTTTTGGCGTGTGCCCAAAACACATGGTAGAAAATATTTTCTATTTTCTACCGCGGGGCACTTACCCGGTGGTAATTGGCAGTTGGCGAGCACTGGACACTTACTGCCCAGTTAGCGCATGAGATCTTACCACTAAGTCAATGGATGGCGTTAAGGTCTCAGGCCGAAAATGGACGTGCACTAGTTTTCATTTTGCCGCACGTCCATTTTCCAGCACACTCAGGAAATGGACCAGAATGTGACCAAAACACACACCTACACCAGCGGAGGCCACTTTTGGGCATGCCTTAGTAAAAGGGCCCCTTACTAACTGAGGTGGGCGGATGGCTGAGTTGGCTAGAGGCCAGCTGCCTGACAGAAATCCTAGTAGGGCATTTCAATTCAGGTCAAGGGAGCAGTAGACAAGCAACCTACCAATTGCACCACAAAGCCTGTGAAGAAATAGAACTGTCAGGCAACTCCTCCCTACATATGACACTGAAGATAAAATGGGGTTGTAGTAAGAAGTAGCATAACCTTCTCCCTGTTCCCACCTCTTGAGGTGGGTGACTGAGTGGCTGAGTTAAATATTTTTGACAGAAACTTTCTGAAATTCAGTTAACCTGTGATCCAATATCTAGAAGGCAAGTGACTTTTTTTTTATTTACTCCTTTCACACGCAGTATAACATGGATACAGGAATCCCATGCTTCCTTAGCTTATGTTGTCTGGGTTTTATTGCCAAGAAACCTCAAAATCTTTTTTTGGCAATTTCTTACCCTCTTTCCTGACTTTAAGCTCATACTGGCCGACATTCAGCGTGAGTTAACTAGCCAAGAATGGCCAACAACTAGTTAACTTGTGTCTCGGCAGATAACCGGTCATTTTCAGCGGCATTTAACTGGTTAACACTGTTGAAAATGTCCGGTTAGTGCCAAAAATAAAGCAGGCAATATTGGGAGGATTCTGGGGGCTTTCCGTGGGCGTGACTGGTTAAGTCTCGATATTCAGAACATAAAAAGCAGGCCTGCCTTTGCCAATGAAGCCATAATTAATTAATAAGAATATCGACTTAACTGCTTTTTATGCCTGTTGCTGGAAACAGCCCGGCATTGAATATCAGAGTTGAACGCTGACACTGGCTGAATATCAGGAGGATAGCTTCTATATAACTAATGATGAATTTTCTAGTAAAAAGTACTTTAAAGAGAGTTGCACACTTTCCTCACAATTATAAGAAAAAGTCCTAACATCTTTTGAAATTTTAGATTACTAGCAGCTGAATTCCTTGAATACTGCTGAGCCTCCCTTCTGTTCCAACTATAGGAATTTAAATTCAGAACAACAGGAGAAGCTGAGTCATTTTTGTCAGTCACTAACTTCTCTACTCAAAATATTCTCTTCTTTTCTGTCCTTAATTCATCCAGTTGCTGATATACATTGCTGTATCTGGTGCTGGTGAGTGTTTCTGATTCTGTATTAACACACCCTAGACCAGCGGTTCTCTTTGTTCAGTAGCACTAATCTCTACATTCAAACAAAATTAACCCTACTTATTAATGGGCAGCACCACAAATATTACACAGGGCTCTAGAACACCAATACACCTACTACTGGTAAAACAACAAGCAGGTCTGATAGAATTCTAAACAGAAACTGCATGCAAAAAGAATACCATACCATGGTCACATGCAAACCACAGGCAGACCATCACCAAAAACAGAACAAGGGATCACAAATTAGAAATAGAAATATGAAGAATTGAACTGGGAACCTCAAGAAGTCAAAGTAGGCTATACCACAACATGGGATAAATAAAAACAGAAACACATTTCCACTTGTACTGAACAAAATACAAAGACATCAGTGAAGCACTTTTCTAAAAGCTTTCTTTCTCATAATTAGACCTAAAATAACAGAGTACCTAAATATAGCAGGAGGCATATAACTTACAGTATTCTATAAGATACACACATCACTGGAAGGCACTCTCATACTCCACCCACTCTTTTGAGTTGTACACTAAAGCAATTATGGACACCCTTACAGAATAGAACTTGGGGTGCTCACATACAAAACTACTCACTTTTGGTGCATTTATGTGTAGAAAGGGATGCATACCCTTGAGCGCCTTGTCATAAAATTGTCCTTCACATGACTAGCCCAAGAACATAAGGGGAAATGGCAGGGTATGAAACCTGGTTTCCCTGGTTCTCAGCTCACTGTTCTAACCACTACGCTATTCCTACACTTTTTCATAACATTGATACAGCTTGGAGAATCTGTTGTTTAACCAGCATAGCATTTAGGAGGCTTGGATAGTTTGCCTATTTCATTTAAGCCCTATACTTCAGTGGTGCATTGTTTTCTTATGTGAGGTTCCAGATCTGACAGTTCATCGCTAATCTTATTTTGTTCACATTATAAGATGCTGATTAGGTGATTGACTAGTTTCACAATGGTAAAAGCCTATTTGTGTTTTTTTTTCAAAGATATTGGCCCCCTTTTACTAAGGCGTGCTCACGTTTTTAGCGCGTGCTAAAACTGTGGGCACGCTAAACATTAGAGACGCCCATAGGAATGTATTGGCCTCTCTAACATTTAGCACGCCCACAATTTTAGCGCACGCTAAAAACGTGAGCGCGCCTTAGTAAAAGGGGGCCATAGTGACTAGTAAATTCAAATAAGACCATAAGAATATAAGAATGGCCGTAGAAGGTCAGACCATTGGTCCATCTAGCCCAGTTTCCTGTATCCAACAGTGACCAATCCAGGTCACAAGAACCTGGTAGAAACCTAAATAGTAGCAACAGTCCATGCTATCAATCCACAAATTCACTACCCTTTCTGTGAGGAAATATTTATTTGTTACATTTGTATCCCACATTTTTCCACTTATTTGCAGGCTCAATGTGGCTTACATAATACCGTAAAGGCGTTCGCCAAGTCCAGTAGAGAAACAAATACAAGGTGATGTGGTCGAATAAGTTTCATGAGTTTCGGGCGCAATGGGGATAGAAGAGAGGAAGGGTTATGTGGTGTCCATTACAAGCTGTGGTTTTGCTGTGTTGCAGAGTTCAGGCACTTATGTTGGGTCGGTAGGATATGTCTTTTTAAACAGGTAGGTTTTTAGTGATTTTCTGAAGTTTAGATGGTCGTAAGTTGTTTTCACGGCTTTTGGCAGTGCGTTCCATAAGTTATGTGCTTATATAGGAGAAGCCAGATGCATATGTTGATTTGTATTTGAGTCCTTTGCAGTTCGAGTAGTGAAGATTTAGGTATGTTCGTGATGATCTGATTGTGTTTCTGGTTGGTAGGTGTCAAGTCTCTCGAGACTTGTATAGCTGTTTCTTAAGAGTTATTTAGCTATAAGTCTCAATATCTTGAAGTATAAACCCCTAGCACATCAACACACCTAAATCTCTTGTTCTTTTCTGAAGTTCCTTTATTGAATAACATAGATGATTACTCACAGTTAGATGTTCATAAGCACAAAGGAACCCTGTAGTTTCATGAGCTGTATCAGTGGAGAGAAGGTAGAAGCTTAAGTGGGATCAGCTCATTGCAGACATAAGAAAAGTAGTTCCACAGATAGAGGCAGCTCGGAGTTAGGTGTTTGGGAGTGAAGTACCCTCTTCTAGGAAAGTATTTTCGGGGTGAAAAGACTAGTGCTTTTCCAGAGCTACAACAGGATCATTGCTTTGTCCTGGAGCAAAATGGATCCTGTCCTCCTCATGGACGGGGGGGGGGGGGGGGGGGGGGGGGGGCGGAGCTAGAGGCTCATACAGACTCAGAGAAGAAAGAGCAGAAAGGCCAATAGGGACAAAGCCTGCCCTCGAGTGGCAAGGGCGGCTCTAGGGGGCAGCCCCTGATTGGAAGAAAAGGTCATACCTGGCTGACCTCTCGGGACAGAGATAGTAAGAATGGCCAGGAAGTGCTGGCACATAAACAAAGAAGCCAAGCTTGGCTGAGACAGAGGAGTGATCTAAGCAGCATCACAACCAGTAGTAACGGATCTTATACAGACAAGCAAGTGGGGTTGCGTAGTCTGTGAACTACATTACACACAATGCATTGCTCACACACATATCCTAGCAGTGAAGACATTAACACATTTCAGGGTCACATTATAACTAGTACCAGGCTGTCAGGGGACAGAACAGTAGGTCTATGAGGTCTGTCATGTATCCTGGGGCTTCACCGTAGATAATTTTGGGAACCAGAGTGCAGATTTTGAAGGTAATATGTTCTTTGATTGGGAGCCAATGCAGTTTCTCGGAGAGGTTTGGCACTTTCGAATTGTGTTTTACCAAATATCAGCCTGGCTGCTTCATAGAAAGGGTGGTGAATTCATGAATTGCCTTCCAGTGGAGGTGGTGAAGACTGTCTAAATTCCACCAAGCTTGGGAGTACATAGGATCTCTAAGGGAGAGCAAGGGATAGTAGATGGCACAGATGGACAGACTGGATAGGCCACGTGGTCTTTATCTGCCTTCATTTTTCTATTTCTATGTTTCTACTTTTCTCCATTTCAAAATATTTCAGACAGGCCACATTCTTTAAACACTGCTCTGAATTTCATGTTTACTGATGCATCATGTGTGGTTAACTCTCAGCTCATTTCTGACCTGATTTACTAAAGCCTTTCTCCTTATTGATGTCTACGGAGGAAATAAGCTTGGCAAAGCAGGACCTTAAAACATTAAAAAAATTATTGATTAGTAATTTAATGACATGGATTTCCCCTATTTTATGAGCTCTGAAAATAGCTCATTAGCAGTTTCATAAATTGCCATGATAATGTATGGATAATAGCTCATTTAGACTCATTTATGGGGGAATATGGAAGTCATGTCTAATGAATTATATTAGAAGCTCTCCTATCTCACTGAATTCAAATGGCCAGAAATTAAGACCTCCATTGCAGAAGCATCTTTACATTTATAGATGTAGATTACATACACATATAAATATAGGGGCTCACTGACTCGTTTGGCGGCTTCAATTTCTCTGCAAACTTAGCCTACCACGAGCATCCTCATTAGCCAAAAAACCTCTGTGTACTTTTTTAACTTTTTAACTTTTTTAATCCTTAATAGTGTCGCTTTATTTCAATCAACATTAAAAGGTACACTTCTGCTGCTTTCTCATACAGGACTCCCGGCACGCCCTACAGCGAGCTCCCGTTTCGCCAACAGCTTCTTAAGGAGCAGTACCGTTTATCTTTGAGATCTTCCTGTACTAGCAAGATGCATCTTGCTAGTACAGGAAGATCTCAAAGATAAACGGTACTGCTCCTTAAGAAGCTGTTGGCGAAACGGGAGCTCGCTGTAGGGCGTGCCGGGAGTCCTGTATGAGAAAGCAACAGAAGATAAGTGTACCTTTTAATGTTGATTGAAATAAAGCGACACTATTAAGGATTTAAAAAGTTAAAAAAAAGTACACAGAGGTTTTTTGGCTAATGAGGATGCTCGTGGTAGGCTAAGTTTGCAGAGAAATTGAAGCCGCCAAACGAGTCAGTGAGCCCATAAATTTAAAAAAAATCGGCTCACTGAGCGTCTGAAGCCTTTTCCTCTGTAATAAGAGAATAGAGGGAAATCGTCTTGCTTTTTGATGATATTTTGGTAAAAAGTGTGAGCGAGCTCCATATTGAGTATTAATACACATATAAATAGCAATTTTAGGAAACAACTATTAACATGAGAAGATCACATCATGCACAGATTTCAAGGGAGTATGATGGGGGCATTATTGGAGCAGAGTTTGAATGGTGCAAAAATCTGTATGTGTATTTCTCATTTCACAAAAGGAATGCACATCTCTCCCTGGGTTTATATTATCTCAGAACCATACATAGATTAAAAAATAAATGTTTTGGCCAGGGCTTACATAAGGGGATTGATGAAGCCATTATCCTTAATCACCCATTGTTTATGTCCATCTCTGTTCTGCCCCCATATTGGTGGAGGAAGGGTTTATTCTTGTGTATATTCTTGTGTGTTAGGACTGCTTTTCCTACAGTTTGCAGTCCCTGTGATTGACTCCTTTTGAGCTTTCCCTATTTTATTTTATTTATTTTTGTTACATTTGTACCCCGCGCTTTCCCACTCATGGCAGGCTCAATGTGGCTTACATGGGGCAATGGAGGGTTAAGTGACTTGCCCAGAGTCACAAGGAGCTGCCTGTGCCTGAAGTGGAAATCAAACTCAGTTCCTCAGTTCCTCAGGACCAAAGTCCACCACCCTAACCACTAGGCCACTCCTCCACTCCTCTACTATTGGCTGTTAGCTCTGAGCTAAGGCCAGCCCCCCCCCCACCCCCCTACCCTTGCAGGCTGTATGAGAGAACCCAGTCTTCCTTGCTTGCCTTTGTGATCAGCAGCTGTTCTAGGGGCTGATTCCTCCTTAATCTACTGTAATTCCATCAAGATTTTTCACCTCTCCCCAAGTCATCCCCTTTTATTTTCTCTTAGTTCTTCCTCTTATTTTCCTTGAGTGTTACAGCTTTTCCTCTCAGCTGGGCTGAGGTTCTGGCCATCTCCTTGCCTCTGAGGTGGCTAGATACAGACTCTTTGGGCAGAAGGCCACAATTCTTTTACAAGCAACTGAACTGTAAATCGGATTTTCTTGGTTTATTCTGAGTACTACAATAAAGTAGATTTGCTTAAGAATTGAGAGTCTACTGATGAAGCTTCTGCTTGGGGATGGTTTATGCTGACTGTTTAAGCTACACTATACTTTGCCTAGAACAGTACAGTCTCCAAAATGAAATCAAATTAAATTGTAGCCTTATTACTTAAGTGGTGGCATTTACACGTGTATGTTTCTAAAATGGGCCAGCTACACGTAGAAGTGGTTTTACTTCCATGTGTATAGTATGAAATTGCCACTTCCACATAAAAGTGCCGACACTTCCTTGTGGATGCTGCAGGGTTCATGTTGACCTCTTGAGCCACAATATACCCAGAATAGTTAGTGGTTACCAGGAAAAGCTGAAGCACTAGGGTACATCCTGAAGTAACCTTTTCCATAGGTAGGAAATCCTTGAGTATTATAGGCACCAACATTTCAAAACGATTAGAAATGCTAAATACAATATAAATCGCCCCTTCTCAAACATAATGAAAGAGCTTGCTCAATATTGGGGGTGCTCGGCACCCACAGGCACCAACAGAGCTAGATCCTATGACTGGTATGGCTGATGAAACTTAGCTGGGAATGTGGTGGTGGAGGATGATCGGCCCAGTTCATCAGAAGCTGTACAATAGTGGCATATCCAGGTCATGGTGATAAGATACTGAATTCACAGCTTGGAAGGAAACAGGATATGAGATTTAGATCACTGGAATTTTCCATCTTCAGTAAAACCTCTGATTTTTGAGAATAAATTTATGATTATGTCTTTAATGGAGGCCTTTTCCAGTAGGATAAGGGTAAAGAAAGCATCAAAACATTCCCATGGTCTGGCCATGTTTTGGGCAGAACTAGGGCAGGCCTAAAAAAATCAATGTGCATTTCCAATTTCAGAAGGAGAATGTGCATCTATGTTCAAAAAGATTGATGTAAGAATTTACATCTGCTGCCCAGGACGTCTAGGTTTCAGAAAAGTGTTTTAGAGTTTTAGACATGTATATCACAGCTTTGCAACATTGGGATTTAGACATCTAAACAAAATAAATGACAGTTTTTATGTGTCTAAAACCCAAATAGCATTTCTAAAATGAGCATCTTCCAGCTATATATCAGGACTAACTAAAGTGCACTACATCTATATTCAATGCCATTGTCTGTAAAAACAGTGACATAATATATAGAGATGTAACCCTGGTCTCACCACACAGTTCCAGGCACCAGCCAGCTCTCTGGGTCAGTACAGGAACCAGGGCCACAAACAAAGTTTTAATCTTATTGAGCTGGGCGCAGGCCGGGGCTGGGCTTGATCCCGGTAGACTGTAGGGTTTAAAGCCACACTATCAGTCTGGGAGCAAAATAACTTCACTCTCACTCGAAAGAAACTCTCCAGGATTTGTATTTTATGCAAAACAGAACGTTACTGGAATACTGCAACAGGCAGATATCCAAATTTCGTACTTTCTCAGTATCAGTTTACTTTGCTGAAAGAGGATTTTGTGCCAGTTCAAGACTATCAGTGTGAATCTTATCTACTTCATTAATAATCTCTCTATAAATCCTAGGGTATTTATATATTTACAGTACCACCAGTCCGCCAATGCACATCCTTTCTGGCAGCACAAGGCTGTGCTTGCCGCGCTTGCTCTGGTAAACTGTCCTGCTGGGTTTTATCCAGCTGCCAGGCCCACTCGGGACCAGACCTCCCTGTCTGTCCTTCCTCCAGAGGTGCACTTCATCAAACTGCTGCCTCTGGTACCGAACAGGCTCTTCCTGTTCTGCTACTAGGCTGGTTTAACCCTTTCTACCCACCTGGAGCACTCCTCATACTTCAGTTAATGCTTTTGTTGGCAAAAACCTCCACTTTAATCAGCCTTAGGCTATTGGGCTTATCAGGAACCCACTGTCTCCTCATGGGTCCTGGTTGGGGGGGGGGGGGGGGTGAAAAGGCCATGTGCTCATTAATCCTGTCGCTTTTCTCACCTTCCAACTGCAACCCAACTATGACACCTATTGTCAGTCACTTTACAAATCCTCCTTCTGGGCTGAACTCTCCCCCTCCCATCCATACTGTTCTCCCTCCCCCCAGTGATTCTGGAGAGTTCTACAGCAGGTCTAGTAATCCCCTGAGGAAATTTCCAAACTCAGTTTACCAAGGGACTACACAGATTAAATTAAACACTAGCATTTAACTCAATCCAGTCACTGTGGACCAAATTCTATGAATAGCGCTAAAATATCAGCGCTGGAAAAATAACGCACTAAGGGGGTGTTTTACTAAGGCACGCTGGCATTTAGTGCCAGCTGATTTTTAACATGAGCTAAAAATGCTAGTGTACCTTAGTAAAAGACACCCCCCCCCCCCCGAATGCTGTTCTATAAATGGTGCTGAATGTTAGGCGGTTTATAGAATATGCTTGATGGCAGTATTGTTGTCTAACTTTAGACACAAGGATATACATTAAGGGGGGAATTCTATATATGGTGCCTTAAAAAATCGGCGCTGAAAAACTATGCAGTTAACGTGATTGCATAAAACTACGCCTAAAGTTACATGTAGTTTATAGAATACGCTCACTCGCCATTCTTGTGACTAAACTTTAGGTACACCCCATTTAGGCCACCTAAAACCAGGCCCAAATACCTGCACCTAAGTTAGGCGCAGATCTGGCGTATTCTATAATAGTGTACCTAGTTTTTTGAAATGCGCACAACCTGCCCATTCCAAACTCATGGCCATGCCCCCTTTTCGATTGCATGCATTCGAATTTACACACACCACATTATAGAATACACCTTTATAGTTGTGTATGTTTATTCTAATTAAAGTCAATTAGTACCAAATTAATGCATGCAAATTAAAGTGCCGTATATAGAATTTGGGGTGCAAGTAAACCCTGGTATAAATCCTCACATCTAAATTAGGCATGGATCCCCCTTATTCTATAACAGTGCACATACAAAGTGTAGGAATGCCCCTGATCCTCCCCAACCCTCCCATGGCCTTGCCCCCTTTTTGTAGCCGAGTGTAAAACTTACATGCGGATCTCCGCTATTAAAAATGTGCGTCTAAATTTCAATTAATGCCAATGAAAGTGCCGGACCCCTCAGAGAAAAATTACATTGGCTTCCACTGAAAGATCGAATTGCATTCAAGATATGCACCCTAGTTCATAAAATTATTTATGGAGATGCCCCTTCCTACATGTCAGACCTGATAGATCTGCCAGAGAGAAATAACAAAAGTTCATCAAGCACTTTCTTAAACCTCCATTATCCCAATTGCAGAGGACTTAAATACAAATCAATACTTGCATCTAGCTTCTCATATATTTGTACACAACTATGGAATGAATTGCCGACCACCTTGAGAACAACACATGACCTGATGACCTTCCGGAAGTTGCTAAAGACCTACTTGTTCAAAAAGACGTACAAAAAAGACCCCCCATAAGAAACTGACACCTAAACTTCACCAGATACATTTATAATAGACCTTTTCTAATTTGTTTACTTTAACTTACACCCTAATTACTGATTATTATATCTTGTCTTGATATCATTGTGTTATGTTTTATCTATTTTCCACTTCTTATTTTACATAATTTTCCTTGCACCTTATCTGCAACAATGCTGAAATTCTCACTCCGTTAATATGGTTGCCATGATATATTTTTTTGCACCTTATCTGTTATCTATATTCTGATTTTCTTATTCCATCAATGTGGTTGTTGTTGTATTATATTGTAAGCCACATTGAGCCTGCAAATAGGTGGGGAAATGTGGGATATAAATGCAGCAAATAAATAAATACGTGATAATTGATGATTAGCACCCAATTATCAGCGCTAATTAAATTGCACACACCCAAATCTGCGCACGCAATTTTAAGCACCATTTATATTGTAATGGTATCAGTTTATTACTGAAATATGTAGCATATTTGCTGGATTATATATACACCAATATATTTGTGTATCTTTAAAAAATATATATTTGACAAGGCAGCAGAGAGAATAGTTTCATTTCAAGCCCCTCTCTCTCCATTCCTTTTTCTGGGAACTTCTGAGAGCAGGGACAAACACTTAACAAACACAAAAGAGCTTCCTCTGCCCTCCCACCTAACAAAAGATGGACTAAGGTGGGCACCTGAATAAAACAAAGAACTCAGAGGAAGCATAAACAGGACATTTGCTTGTCAAAGGTATCGTAGAAATGAAAGGTCCAAAAATTTCCACAAAAGTCCAACACAAGAGAAAAACGAGTGGAAATACAATTTCAAGAGATCAAACCAGGAAAAGAGGTGAAATGCTCCGAAAAACTTTATTGAGGACCCAACACGGTCCGTGTTTCGGTTTTTAAAAAAACCTTCATCAGGGGTCTAAAAGATAACAATCAAACATATATATAGTTAAATAACATGAAAGCAAATACATTACGACAATTATAGAAATCTAAAAACACACCATATATACCAAACACGTAATAATTAAAAAATTTTTATAATCAAAAATCTGAAATGTCAACTGAATCGATGCACATATTGTTATTATATCATCAGATGACCATCATAAGAAGCAAAAGGTAAACCGATTATATAAATTTGAATTGATATATATAATAAAACTTGTTTCTACAAATGTTATGTATTAAAATAATAATATTAAACATAAATATGAAAAAGAATTTGTATGAAAATAATTTTGTATAATATATGACAAAACGGATGTCTATAATTAGAAGAACAGAAGTCTACATATAAATGTCATGAATTTAATAGAAAACACTAATATCATTTATTTAAGAAAAGATAATGATACATTAAATGAGAATTAAATAAATAACATATAAAATGAGGTTTATAGCAGATATTTTCTCAATACATGTATATTAGATGAAAAGAAATCAATTGAACATACCAATCAGTAGTAGCACGGGAAATATACTGACAGACAAAGGGAGCTTGTAAAAATGTAGTCTCTATAAGAATTGTGAATAATCAGAAAATATTAAGTATGGCGAACAGTAAAAATCAAAATCATAATAATGAGTTGTATTAAAACGTTTAAAGACCAGTATAATAAAAAGTTATTTTTGTAAAATTGTTTGATAACTGACATATCTATATGAATATCCGTATCATGATAACAAAATAAATTGTTAAAAAATAATAAATCATATTAAATAAAAATGTAAATAACATATAGATCCACCATCATTAAATACCTGAAGTAAAAAGTTAAAGATTGGAACATATATTTCCAAAATGTCCGTACTTATTCAAAAATAGCCGTGGAACACCTAACCTTCAGGAAGTAAGAGACAAGAAGGTATACACTTGCACTTCACATAAAAGATCGAAAAAAAGAGAGGGCTGTGTATATCAAATTGTAATATATCTTAAATTACAAAGTATGCTAACGCATGGGGTATGTGTGTATATGTACATCCCTGAACGATAAAAGCGCCAGAAGTGTTAGTCAAAAAAGGAAACAGCTAAGAAAAGTATATTTGTACCCATCGTGTTATATCAATCAATCATAGTGAATATCTAAATGCACTCATTTGCTAATATATAGGATATAAATAAATATGTGTATGTGTATGTACCATACGTATAGGGACGCCCAAAGTCCTATCAAAAATAACATATCGGTAATGAAGCTGTAATATAGTCAAAATAGTAACCAGCTGCATATACATCAGTAGTTTTTTATCGAGTAAAATAGAACGGTACCTTACCTTGAATGAGTAAAAGAGTGTAACTCTGTATCAACGGGTTTAGTTTAAAATAATAATAGAAAAAAGCGCCAAAGAATAATTTAAATAACGATATGATGAAACGTGGGACCCGTCGATAGGATATCTCAAATTTCAAAATAAAGATTGTCACATATATTAGCCAATAGAAAGAAAATGACAGTTACGCTGGATAATTACTATGGAGATAAGTGAATCAAACGAATAAGAGTGTAAAGTGATAGGTATATCACATAATTATTTCATTAAATGAAAGACGATTTTTGAAAATAAAATTAAAACTTAATTAATGGATTTAGAAAATAACTGTGAAGAACTCAATAGACTAATAAATTGATAAATTTATATTCGAAAAAAGTGATCAAAGGGGTAATAACCAAATATTTAATCCAATGATGTTTTAAACAATGATCATATGTTGATGCCGAATTTTGAACAATATATTAACTAATAGAATGCAAAATGAAAATTATATAGAGGAATGATAGTAAGGACTGAAAAAAAATTTTTGTGAATAATATATAGTGATTGTATGATCAAGTCCCTAACGGTAGAAGCGCCAGAGATGTTAGCCAGAAAAAGAACAACCAAGAAAAATATACTTGTGTTCATCGTCTTATTTAGTTTGGTGGAATGATAAAAACTAGACGTCTAAAAACACTCTTTGCTAATATATAGGATATGTATATGTGTATGTACCGTACGTTTAGGGACGCACAAAGTACTGTCAAAAAGAACATATCGATAGTAAAGCTGTTATATAGTCAAAATGAAAACCAGCTATATATACATCAGTATTTTTTATTATCGGATAAGCATAATAAGCTAAATAAAGTCAAAGAAAAGAGCGATACCTTACCTTGGCTGAGAAAAACAGTGTAGCCTCGTATCAACGGGTTTGGTTTCAAAATAATGATAGAAAGGGCGCCAAAACGAAATTTTATTTAAATAACGCTGTGATGTAATGTGGGAACTGTTGATAGGGTATCTCAATTTTCAAAATGAAGATTAGCACATGTATTAGCCAATAGAAAGAAAATGACAGTTACATAATACAATTACTATGGAGATGAGTGAATGAAACGAGTAAAAATGTAGAGTGATTAGTATACCACATAATTTTTAAGAATAGAAACTTAATTAATTAATTGAGAAAAGAAAAGGACTTTGAAGAACTCAATAGACTAATAAATTGATAAAATGATTTAAAGAGATAATGTCCAAATATTTAATCGAGTGATGATCTAAACAATTTGGTATGTGTTATTGCCGAATTGTGAACGCTATATTAACTAATAGAGTATAAGCAAAAGTTGTATAAAGGAATTATGACTGAGAAAAGGTAATATGTAAATAATGTCATTAGATAAATTACGTAAAAATAAATGAGATGGAAAATTATTGGGATAAATACAACTCTAATATTTAATTTAAAAAGTACATGAAAAGTAAATAAAAATTACTAACAAAAGAATGATTAAGCTCCTTGAAATTAATAAGTGAAAATCCGAAAATGAAATTTTCTAAAAAATATAGTTAAAAATTGAATTTAAAATTTAAGTAGATGGTGTCAGAATGTTATAATTAAATATTTAAATATATATGAACAGTTATGAAATATTTTAAAAAATTGTTAATAATAATAAAAATAAAAATAAAATAAAAATAAAAATAAAAATAAAAATACTGGTCGTAACGTTAACATATATGTAATATCAGAATGTGTATATATATATAATAACGAAAAATTAATAAAAGTTATTAAATTAATAAATTAATAAAAAGATTTTCAAAGAAAATGTAAATATTCAATTTCTTTGTTAAGACCTTTTGGAGCTACACATTCAGCTTGATATATGGCTCGTTGTTCTGCTCTTAATAATTTCTGATCAATGTTTCCACCACGAGGATTTTGTTTAATAAGCTGTAATACAAAAAATTTTAAATCATCAATGCTGTGTTCGGCATCGATCCAATGTTCAACTAATGGAGCTGATTTGACCTGCCTCCTGATGCAGCTACGGTGTTCAATTATCCGGGTTTTTATTTTCCTTTTAGTTTTACCAATATAAATCATATTGCAAGGACATAAAATTATATAAATAACATTCTCAGAATTGCAGTCACTATCAAATCTCAGCTCATAT